>NW_027491108.1:1242422-2484845 GCF_021521415.1 Bidens hawaiensis
CCGGACAGCCCATGGACATGCCAAGGAGATCGAGTCTTTTTCGATGCATCAGTCATATGGGGTTTGGTGGGACCGAAGCGTATATTCGGGAGTCTTGGAAACTACAGTTCTATGAACTGGTTCTTCCTTGGGGGTGCATTAGGACCCATTATTATTTGGCTGTTTTACAAGGCATTCCCTAAACAAACTTGGCTTCCTCTCGTAAACCTTCCGGTTATATTAGGAGCAACCGGTGCCATGCCACCAGCCACCGCTGTGAACTACAATGCCTGGATTATTATAGGGACAGTTTTCAACTTCTTTGTTTTTCGGTGCAGGAAACAGTGGTGGCAGAGGTATAATTATGTTCTCTCGGCTGCGTTGGATGCTGGTGTCGCGTTCATGGCGGTGTTGCTTTATTTCTGCGTGGGTGTTGAGGAAAAAGGTGTGACTTGGTGGGGTACTGATGGCGAGCATTGCCTGTTGGCGACTTGCCCCACCGCTAAAGGAGTCAATGTTGATGGTTGTCCCGTTAACTAGCAACACTTGTATATTGCTTTAGGTTTATAAATAGTGTAATGTTAAACCATATGTAAAACTATGGATGGCTAAAGATACGTTTGCAGAATGATAGGCATGATGAATCTATATATGTTTTTGCATAAGCTTTGTATGAATTGAATTTATGATGCATAAATGCATGTATACTAGAGTTTGTTATTTATATTATGTTTAATTCTTGATATATTCATACATGGTCTTGATGCAACAACATACATGATGAATCTATATATGTTGTTGCATAAGCTTTGTATATGTTGTTGCATAGAGTTTGTTATTTAATTCTTGACTACTGCATAAACCATCTGTTTAATATCAATATCGGGCATGGTTTCCATCGATAATTTACAATTTGTTTAGTAGTGATATCGGTGTGTTAAAACCAATTACGAAACATTGTGTCCATGACGCATGAACGAAATGCACAATCACATCCTAAACTATGCGTGTCACCCTCAAATGGCGGCTCATCTGGAATACTTAATGGTTTCGGTAATTTCAACAGTTCTATATTAATATATCAACTACAGTTTCTAATGCATGAACAAATCAGAGTTATGAGACAGGCAAGTATGTCTAATCTGCAGGCCAAATATGAAACAACTTTCTTGTCTCATTGTATGTTTCATTGTTCATCTGATTCATATCATATGAATATGCTCTTAGATGCCGAATGTATAGTTCCATTACAAAGAAATGTGGACATGTAACTCTACGAACACTAATTTCCACAATCATCGGCGTTCTCCCATGATTATAATCTTATACTTGCTTTTCCTAGCACTTCCCTCTTCGGCAAAGCTATCGTTTAATTTCACCAGTTTCGACCTAAATAATCATGACTTAAATTACGCTGGAGATGCTGCACCTTCTAGTCCAGTAATTCAACTCACCAGAAACCAACAGGATAAAGAAATGCATAATAGCACTGGTCGAGTCACATATCAGAAATTATTCCATCTTTGGGACAAAAGTTCAGGCGAGTTAGCCGATTTCACCACCCTGTTTACATTCATCATAACGCCGGAGAGCAGGAGTTGTATGGTGATGGGCTCGCGTTCTTTCTTGCACCAGACGGGTTTCAAATTCCCTCTAAACATGAAGGTGGTGGCATTGGCCTTGCAGGTGGTGACCAGGTGCTCAAATCAACTTTGAACCCGTTTGTAGCAGTAGAGTTTGATACTTTTCAGAATGATTGGGATCCAGTTGGTGATCATGCAGGTATCAACATAAACTCCATGATATCGGTTACAAATGTTACATGGTCAAATCTTGTTTCTGAAGGACAAATGAACGCAGCAAGAGTAACTTACAACTCTAGTGCAAAAAGGCTGAGTGTTGCATTTACAGGCTTCGATGGTGATCAGGCGTTCACGCAAAGACTTAGCACACAAGTTGATCTAAGAGATTATCTAGCAGAAAATGTTAGCATCGGGTTTTCGGCTTCAACTGGTGACTATTTTGAGATTCACACTCTTCATTCATGGTATTTCGATTCAAGTTTACCAATTGATGAACGAAGCATTGGTCCAATCGGGTTGGATACAAAGAGTACCAATGGTTCTGCACCAACCCCATCAACCACAGAGACGGTCCCTGGTCCTAACCGTGCACGAACCAAGGTCGTGCTGGGTGTTGGTCTCGGTCTAGGTGTCTCTGTATGCGCGTTAATTACTGGATTTTTCATATGTTGCTCCTTGAAAAAGAGAAAGATTATGTATGAAAAGAAAAACGAAGACGCGACTGATACTACACAAGAATTTGGGATTGAGACTGGACCAAAGAAGTTCACATACAAACAACTGGCGCTTGCAACAAAGAACTTTGCAGAAGAAGAGAAGATAGGACAAGGTGGTTTTGGTGGTGTTTATAAAGGTTTCTTGAAAGAAATTCAATCGTATGTGGCGGTCAAGAAGATTTCAAGTGGATCCAAACAAGGAATAAAAGAGTACGCAGCCGAAGTGAAGACCATTAGCCGGTTGAGACACAGAAACTTGGTCAACCTCATCGGTTGGTGCCATGAAGGTAAAGAACTACTACTTGTTTATGAGTTCATGTCAAACGGTAGCTTGGATTCTCATCTCTTCAAAGGAAGTTGTTTGTTGACTTGGTCAATTAGGTACAATATAGTTCGAGGGTTAGCCTCCGCGTTGCTTTATCTTCAAGAAGAATGGGAACAATGTGTTTTGCATAGAGATATTAAATCAAGTAACATTATGCTCGACTCCAATTTTAACGCCAAGCTTGGAGATTTTGGTTTGGCTAGGCTTGTTGACCATGAGAAGGGGTCACAAACCACAATATTGGCGGGTACAATGGGTTACATGGCTCCTGAATGTATCCTAACCGGGAAAGCTGGCAAGGTGTCAGATGTTTATAGCTTTGGAGTTGTGGCTCTTGAAATAGCTAGTGGAAAGAAACCACTTGATCCAATGGCAAAAGATGGTCATGCCAGATTGGTTGACCATGTTTGGGACCTTTATGGAAGAGGGGAGATTAGTGAAGTAGCTGACTTGAATCTTAATGGAGATTTTGATGAAGCGGAGATGGAATGTTTGATCACCGTGGGACTTTGGTGTGCGCACACTGATCCCAATGCCCGACCTTCCATAAAGCAAGCAATTCAAGTTTTGAACTTTGAAGCACCACTTCCAAACCTTTCAAAAACCGTGCCACCAGCACTTTTTGCAACACCCATAATCAAAATGTCTGCATGCTGGTCTTCACCATCCATTGATCTCACGGGTTCTGGGAGTGATGATACCGGCTCATCCAAGCTTACCAGTTCATCTTCAGCTTCCTCAACAGAATCTTTAATCTGTGAGGCACAATAAGCAATTCAGTTTAGAAGTGTTTTTTTTTCGCTTTTTGTTTGAAGGAAAAATGCATGCAGTGAAGCATTTTTCAAGAAGTTTAACATTTGGTTTCTGTAACCAGCTTGAAATTATGAGATTTATTTTAGTAGAATCCGGTAATAAGTTTATATTTCTAGGTGTAGAACATGCTTGCAATAAGTAAAGATATAGCTTTTAATGGAATGCAATCCTGCTATGATTGAGTGATGAATCTTTCCAAAATACAACTCAGCTTGTGTTGTATCCATCTAGTAAATACCAATCTTAATTAAATTCTATCAACCTTAATTCCAGTCCATGTAAGTACTAAGTAAGGATGCTTGCAGTAAGTTTCTCTAAATGAAATTTCTATAAACAAGCTAGGTAGTTGCTTTGGGTTCTAAAGTTATGCATAGAAAACAACAATCAATAGTCCAATACTTATTGCCTCGGAACGAGTAATCTGTGTCCTTAAAACAATTCCGGCCTACAGTTAAATGTAACGCTGTGCATAAGGTTTTGCGACGAGTCACTTTTCAATATAAAATGAAGCAACGCATGTAGAATCTCTTATACATCAGCACTTCACTTCCTGATTGAACTACCGAGTGCAATTTCAAGTAAATAAATAATCATTCTTGGATCCTAACATGATCACTTAGCAATCTATCCTTGTAAAAGAAATATATTCACAACATAGGTATCCTTGTAAGATCAAACAAATAATTATTTTCTGTATCAGAAGAATATATGCTAATCAGTTTTGCAAAATAAAGTTGTATGCCTTGAATATTTCAATCATACATCAAATGTAAAACTACACTTTTAGCACACGATGCTCTGCCAAACCACTCGCCTCTCAACATTAAAGTAACAAATTTTATTTTTAGAAATTCTAAATAATGTGCCATTGATAAATCAAATACGCAATCCTGGTGCGAAAACTGTTTCCTCAAGCAGTGGGCAAGATCCTTATATTTGTTCCAACTGTAAAAGACAAATACTTCTTTGATCTTGTCAATGTTTAACACTTTGCTTTTGGCAAAGCTACTAAAAAGAAGAATAATTGGCCTGGTACCAATATTCCCTTAAACTTGTGTGTTCTCTTTGAAATCATTCTTGTCACTGTATATTATGAAATTTGCTCTTGTTCACATATATATAATAATGTCGACGATTCATTCAAATCACAATATCAGTTTTCTTGAAGATGGAGTTGAAGATACTACAGCTATACATATTGGGAGGAATTATAGCTACTTGGTTAGGTTTTGCTCTCATATACTTCTTAGGCGTGAAAAAGAACAAACCGGAGCATTATTTGGATTTTCATAAACGGATCAACCAATTAGTTCAGACTCACAATGGAGCCACTGATGTCATCATAGTTGGTGCTGGTGTTGCTGGTGCAGCCCTTGCCTATAGTCTTGGCAAGGCATGCTATCTTCTTTTATTTTTTCCTTTTGAGTTTCTCTCAAAATTAAGAAATTTCATTCATCTTTGCCATCTTATTGCTCCTAGTTCCTTATTTGCACTAAACGACGATGAACTATTTACTCAAACTCATAAATAACTAGATTCACATTGCGTATATTAAATTAAACTTCTTAATAGTTCTATATATTATAGGACGGGCGACGTGTTCTTGTCATAGAAAGAGACCTCGGATTGCAAGACCGAATAGTTGGTGAATTGCTCCAACCTGGTGGCTACATGAAATTGATCCAACTGGATTTAGAAGGTAAGTTACCAACACATGCATAAATGCTCATATATTATAAGGTAGTAGCATTAATAGTTCAATTGTATTTGTTTCAGATTGTGTAGAGGAAATAGATGCTCAAAAGGTGTTTGGCTATGCTTTGTTCATGGATGGTAAAAGCACTAAACTCGCTTACCCGTTAGAGAAGTTCACAAGAGATGTCTCAGGTAGAAGTTTCCACAACGGGCGGTTTGTTCAACGCATGCGTGACAAGGCTGCCACCGTCCCAAAGTAATCAACTTTACTAAAATCCATTTTTGATGTACATATTCAAATATCTTAAGTATATATTATTTCAGTGTGAGGCTTGAACAAGGAACAGTGACATCCCTAATTGAAGAAAAAGGGTCTGTGACAGGCGTGCGCTACAAGACCAGAGCTGGTCAAGATATTACTGCTAATGCCCCACTGACCATCGTCTGTGATGGCTGTTTTTCAAATCTAAGACGCGGTCTGTGCAAACCTGATATAGATATTCCATCTTCTTTTGCTGCATTGCTTTTGAAGAACTGTGAGGCTCCTTACCCGAATCATGGACATGTTATTCTAGCAGACCCTTCACCAATATTGTGTTATCGTATCAGCAGTACCGAGATTCGGTGTTTAGTTGATATTCCTGGAAAGAAGATCCCTTCTGTTGGCAATGGTGACATGGCCCTTTATTTGAAAACCAAAGTCGCTCCTCAGGTACTTCATTAGTTATATATTAGTATTATATCTAAAAGGTATTCAAGTGTAATATTATTTTCATACTTTGTGGTTTTAGATCCCTCCTGAGCTGCGACCTAGCTTCATTGATACGGTGGACGAAGGAAGCATAAAAACAATGGCTAACAGAAGCATGCCAGCTGTCCCACAACCCACCCCGGGTGCAATCTTACTCGGGGACTCATTCAATATGAGACATCCTTTGACAGGTGGAGGAATGACCGTGGCCTTATCAGACGTTGTTATTGTTCGTGATCTTCTCCGACCTATTGGGAATATGAATGATTCATTTGCCCTCTGTGATCATCTCGACTCGTTTTACACTTTGCGCAAGGTCATCATCAAACATTGGTGTTAAATTAGTTACAATCAGATTTTCAAGAAACTGAGGTGCATTTTTGTTTTTTTACAGCCATTAGCGTCTACAATCAACACACTGGCTGGAGCCTTGTACAAGGTGTTTTCTGCATCACATGACCAAGCGAGAACCGAGCTACGTAAAGCATGTTTTGACTACTTGACCCTTGGTGGGGTGTTCTCAAGCGGACCCATTGCACTCTTATCCGGTCTAAACCCTAAGCCATGGAGCTTGGTGCTTCATTTCTTTTCTGTTGCTGTCTTTGGAGTTGGTCGCTTATTACTTCCATTTCCTTCACCACAGCGTGCCTGGCTAGGTGTTGGATTGATCTTGGTACTTATCTGCCATACATCTATATATATAGTTTTGGTATAATCATGATTAAGTTGTTTAAATAAGCTTGATGTTGATAAGTAGTTTGTGAAACCATATTGTCATGTTGGCTAGGTATAAATTTTTTAAATGTTTAATGAATCTCTATGTTTTGATTGGCAGGATGCATCGGGTATTATTTTCCCCATCCTAAAATCCGAAGGAGCTGCGCCAATGCTATTATCATCTTCAAGTGCAACATATTATAAATCTCCTTTTCTGCATTAAGTCTGTTTAAATTTAAAATGTAAATACACTTATCTAGTTTGTAGTTTTTTTACAGTGAATCACTTTTCTAGTTAATTTTTTTTGTTTCTTCATGTAATGACTTTAGAGGGCGTATATGTTAATAATGTCGATTTTGGTCAACAATTTTTGGTTTATGTCTATTAAATACATTTTAGATGGTTAATCAGTATCATAGAGTTTGATAAATGACATTAATACTAAAGGCGAATAAGATTCCTGTTCTCCACATTTAACTAAAGGTAGATTACTACAAATGCAAGGATCCTACAATATTCTAAATTGATCAGTAATTAACAGCCATCAATCTACAGACTATGCTAGTGGCATCTTGACCTGTGACATTTGAGCCAAAACCAGGCACACCTCAGTACGTATTACCGATTAAGCAAATAAACGCTTATTACGTAACGATCAAACGATTAACCGAACGGATCTGGTTATGACCCAGATATCCCGGGGGGGCATTTATAAGTGATATACGTTTAATATAAGCTAGTATATTAGTTTTATGGCCTTAGATCGATAGCAAACAAGTTAAACGAAAACATACTCGTTTAACTACCCGCTATAGATTTAAACACGAGAGATAGTTAGTTACAAACCAGGCATTGTAGCATCCGTTAAGCCGAAAAAGACTTACCAAACACTTACTTGAAATGTTTTAAGTAATCCGTGAAAATATTTTTGAATTTTATAAACGTATAATATGTTTTTATAAATTTACACAAAAATAGCCGAAAAACACTCGTTTTCACAATGTTTGACGTACCCGATATATTTTTGGCGCCAAAAACCAAACCCGAAATAAATTTGAAATTGGGCTTTCGCGTCCGGGCTTGCAAATTCAGGTTATTGGACCAAAATGGGCCAGAGGGCAAACCCAATCTCGGTTGCAATAAGCGGAAACCCCCCGTATGGGTTTCCTTTATATTATTATTACCTCAAAGATATTTTGTTACATAAAAACCCAGCCAACTTCTGGATTTTTCACCGTTCTTCAACAACCCTTCAAAGAACTTAAGGTATTAGATTTATTTTAATCAATTTTGTACGTGTTTAACCTCGTTTAATATCATATAAACATAGTTTGAGTACCAAAAATAATTCCTGGCCATGCAAAAACCTTAAAATGGTCCAAAAATATATTTTGATCATACGCATGGTTAGGAATCATAATCATACTCTTTTTTGGCCATAAACACGGATTAGAGGGTTTAAACGGCGTTTTTACGGTTCAAAAGTTTGGTTTAATACCCTAGCCGAAACCCTAAGTTGATAGGTTGTTATGCTGATGAAACTTGATTGGTTTGTGATATAGGACCTGTATCTAGCTTTCATAGAAGCACAAGAACCCAAAAACTTGATTAGAAGGGCGAAAACGAACCAAAACCGCTAAGGTAATACCGAATCACTCGATTACGGGCTGTTTAGGATTTGATTGTGATGTACATATTGTTAGGTCATGAAATTTTTCAGGAACATCAGGGACCATATCATTGAGTCCCTGTTCGAATTTGGTAACTTTTCTACCATTCGAGAATATCTGGCGAATTTATTACCGAATTGAGACGTTTATTTGGGAAAAATAGTTAAAATGCTTGAAAAATTATGGAATTTTGTGGGGAACTTATATTTGGTATATTATGATCACATATGAAATTTGGGGTCATTTAGAAAACCCTAAGTATGTTTTGTGCATTTGCGTTTGTTTGGATTTTTATAGTCGTTGTCAGCTCGAAAATGATACTTGGAAAGATTGCTAGAGTTTGGGATTTTTCCAGGTTGTTTTGGGACATATACTGGTCACTAAGAAATTTTGACGGATTTTTCGGAGATCATTTGGTATAAACGGACTATTTTCGGGCTAAATATAGCAGATAAGATGATTTTTCATAAATTAATGAGTCAGTAAATAATTCCAGCAATATTTTTATAAAAATCTACATATTTTAATCGATAAATGACTAAATTTTCATAATTTAAAGATTAACGGATAATTAATTGTGTTAATTTAAATATTAAACAAATTCAATTCTGATAAAAACCGACGAGTTCGTGTTTAACGAACCTATTGGAATATCAGAACATCAAGAGTGATCAGAAACTATATTTTTGGATTATTTAAGTAAAAACGAACTTTATCTGAAAAATCAGGACAATTTGAATAGATTGTGCGTGTTTTTCTCCAAAAGGAAACTGAATAAACAGAAACGAGCCCCGTAGCGAATCCAAATCCCTGAATTATGATCTTTCTTTATAACTTAATCATTTTATCGACCAACACATTTACCCAAGCTTACATCCCCATAACTGTTTTTTGAACGCATAAATGAACAACTTGACCCAGCTGGGAAAACGGGGAAACCGAGCCAAGTTCGGTTTAAAGTATTAGACATTGATCAACATCACAATCTAAGCCTATTGACACTTTCTGGGTGTAACAGCTATACCCAGATTAGTTATACAGCCCAGTTTAGTATGAAGACTATAATAATATTAAAATATTAATATTCTTATAACATTGATTATAGAGACTAGTAATGGTGAGCTGAACCAACTACGAGCTGACACAGTACCAGACATCTACTAAACAGTGAGTTTCATGACCACTCTCTTTAAACAGTTTTACGAACTTTTTGGATGAAAAGCATGTTTCATTACATATATTTGCAAATATAAATTACATATACATATTTGAAACGTGTAATGATGTGAATTATCTAGGTGCTAACACACGAAAGTCCCCACTAACACAGTGATTAACTTCGAGCCGGTGGCTTATGAATAGTACTATTGGTTTGGCAAATCCAAACGGAATCAGCCTGGTTGCCGTGTCACATAGCGCCGTTTACACATGATCATACTTATACAAACAGGCTATGTAGTGTTAGACATAGCTATCGGGGCACGCTGTGGGCGAAAGGGGAGCCACAGTGGTTGATTGGGCATGAAAAATGGATGCACGCAGCACAAACAGTCAAGGCTTCACTGTAGCTTAGCATAGTTACATCATTTACATACATACATACTTATATCGTAATTACAAGTGTTAACTTGTGAATATTCATAACTGTTTTCTTGAAACTCGTGAAACTCACCAACTCTAGTAGTTGACCCGTTTTAAACTGCTTTTCAGGTATACCAAAGTTGAAATAATTTGATGACTTGTTACGTGAATAAGGAGTAGTTGATGCTATGTGCATAAAAGCAAGGGTGTTAGTAGTAAGATTAATTAGTTTAACGAACTAGTTCTGTTTGTATCGCCTAGATTATAAAACGATGATAGAACAATGTAATGTAATATATTGTAAATTAGTCTGTAATGTTTCTTTATAAACAATATGGTTGATATCAGAGTTGTCTGTTACATTTCCGTTTTATGCTGCCGCATTGTGCTAGTCGGGGTGTAACATGAACTCAATCCTTGATAACAATTAGATATCATTTTCAAGTGTCTTATTTGTTGAAATAATAACTTAGGCATCATGAAATAAAGAACAATAGCAACGGGAAACCGAATTACCTGCAAGTCGCATTGGTGCCACAAGTTGCAGAAAATAAAATACCTGCTATTTTGGTATAAATTCCATTTTAACCCGAACCAATCTGAACCCGTTACATAACCTAACCCGACCGAATGCGTATAGCTCGAACCAACTTCGGCTGTCTCATCATGATCCAGGCCATGTGTTATCGGGTGCGGAAGAAGTAAACCAACCCCACACTGGCACCAAATTGGGCGCGAGGCTCTAGGCACAAGTTAAAATAGTTTTAAATTTTTGGTTAATAATTAATAAATTCGCCATTCATTTCGTTACACCCCAACCACTATATTGCATCTCACCATAGCATTTGCAAATCCAATTTGATGTGACATGTGAAAGCTCACTATTTACGTGTTGCTTATGTGACCAACTCATATATCATATTTCAAACATGGTCTTTTATATTTCAAACATGGTCTTTTATAGTTAAGGATGAGATTATATGCAATTAAATTTTGATTTGAATAAATATGCATTTAATAAGGTTTAGAGGGGGAAATATGTCATAATTCTTAAAATTAGAGGTGTAAAAGAGCTCGAGCTCAGCTCATGTACTATTTATTAATTATTTTTTATATAATTATAATTGTTTGTATATATATTTTTCTATTATAATTTATGTATAAAATAATATATATTAATTAGTTATTTTTATTTATTTTTTCATGACATTATTTATATTAATTAATAGTTATTTAATATATATTTTAAAAAATCATATAAATGGCAGCTTGTTTAGATCGCGAGCCGGTTCGCAGTGAAGCTTGGGCTCGGCTAGTTTATTAAACGAGCTTACTTCAGCTCGACTCAATCAAGCTTTTTAACAAATCAAATTCCGAGTAGCTCTTGAACAGCTCAGCTTGTTTGCACTCCCTCCTACCTAAGCTTAAGAAAAATCATGATGCTGAGTTGCAATCCCATCCCATGAGAGAGAAATCAAACAAAAAAACAACACTTACTGCGAGAGGGAGAGAGAGAGAGAGATAAGAAGAGTAAAGTCGTTATATATATATATGACATTCTTTTCTTTCCTTTCCTTTCATCAGAAACACAGATCCAGATCTGAACCCCCCAACCTCGATCATTCCAGGTATCTCCTTTCTTTTAATACGAATTGATTGATTGATTGTCTGGAGCTAACAACACCCCAAATAACACAACTTCATTCATTCATGTGCATAGTTAATACTAGTATCTTATATATGTTAGGCAAATCATAAATTATTATGTCAAGGAGACCAGCTTCTGGCTTATCCAGACGATTGGGCGATGGAGCCACCCTTCCTTTTATGACATCATTGCACCCCAAGTCACGCTCCTCACCCTTCTTCTTATCCATCGGACTTGTATTATTGGTAGTTAACTCATTTCAAATTAATTAATATTTGTGTAATCTATATACATAACCTTTGCATCCATCTTTCAGGGAGCTTTTCTGATTATTGGATATCTTT
The DNA here is from genome assembly GCF_021521415.1 of Bidens hawaiensis. Lineage (NCBI taxonomy): Eukaryota > Viridiplantae > Streptophyta > Magnoliopsida > Asterales > Asteraceae > Bidens > Bidens hawaiensis. Next base: position 1,254,245 of record NW_027491108.1, read on the forward strand.
ATACTGCTTCAGGTTAGTATATATATGCATCCTTTGTTAATACTTAACATATATGTTAATCACTCCAAATTATATATGTTTCTCACAGGTTTTGATAAAGCTGATTTAACTAGGCTTCAAGGTAAACCATTCTACATGTATACAACCAAACAACTTTATATCTTTTTATAGACTAGGGGTGTAAATGAGCTTAGTCGGCCCCAAGCTTCAAGCTCTATTCTAAAGCTCGAGCCCGGCTTGTGAGTAGTTTTTCAAGCTCGCCTTGTTTATTATTTACTAATTAGTTTCTATATATTTATAATTATTTTTATATTTTTTTAAGTATGATTTTACATATGACATAATTTATATTATTTAGTTATTATTTTCTCATAAGTTTGTATATAATGATAATTTTTAAATAGATATATATTAAACATGTTAAATAATAGGCTTGCTTTGGACTTTAGGCTCACAAGCCGGCTCGGGCTTAGGCTCAATTATTAAAACAAGCTTATTTTAAGCATGAGCTCGGGCTCAGACTCCGTTTATCTCGGCTCGATTCAAGCTTTAACGTGCTGATCTCTAGTAGCTCACGAGCAACTTGGTTCGTTTACGCCTTTATTATTGAAATATAAACAGTTAAATTAATTTATTGAAACACCACCAATCTGAATGATTATGTAATTTATATGCAGCCAGTTCGTCATGCACATCTGAAATTTTTCAAGCATTACCTTATTTAAAGAAAGCGTACAGAGATAGCATGCACAGAATCTTGCACGTGGGCCCCGACATGTGTGCGGTGGTCTCCAAGTTATTAAAAGAAGATGGGACTGAAGCATGGGGTGTAGAGCCTTATGATTTAGATGAGGCTGATGCTAAATGCAACCGCCTTGTAAGAAAAGGCATTGTTCGGGTAGCTGACATCAAGTTTCCTCTACCTTATAGATCTAAATCTTTTTCACTTGTTATAGTCTCGGATGCACTCGATTATTTGTCCCCGAAGTATCTCAACAAGACACTTCCCGAATTAGCAAGAGTATCTTCTGATGGATTTATTATTTTCTCAGGTAAATTTCCAAATAAATGTCTTTGCATTGCATAAATAACATTTCTAATTTTATTGTCCTTTTTGGAAATAGGTTATCCTGGGCAGCGTACGATTAAAGTTGACGAGATGTCAAAGTTTGGTCGCCCTGTGAGTCCTCTTTTTTCAATCTATTTTTAAAATTTGTGATTTTTATTTATGTTTTTCATTTGTTTAGGCAAAACTGCGAAGTGCGACTTGGTGGATTCGGTTTTTTGTTCAAAGCAAGATAGACGAGAATGAAGACGCAATCAAGAAGTTTGAGTTAGCTGCAGCCAAGAAACGGTACCAGTCGAGCTGCCAGATTTTCCACCTTAAATCGCTTATTTGAAGCATACCTTTGTTCTTTGATTCTTTTGGAGTTAAGTCATAGAGTTAACAGAGTTTACATTACATATATGTTATCAAAAAGAAGATAAGTTTGATAATTGTGTATTTAAAATGCAATGTAGATTGTTAATTATATAATGCTTTTGTATACTTATGGCCCTTTATGGGCTCAGCTTCGTTCAATATAAGCTTCGCCCTCTTTTAATAACAATTCACGAGTACCAATCAAACCCACATTAGTGCAATATGAACAAATGTTTGAGTTGAAGGGGTGTTCTTTGGGTTATTTATTCGGGTTTTTTGGGTTTGAGCTCAAAGCAAATTGACCAAAAACTGACTCAAATAAGGTCCGGTTGTCAGGTTTTTAGGAAGTTACTTTTTTTTCAAAGGGATAATTTCTTGGTTATTACTTGTTTCTATATGCATTGATGATTCGACGTACTTTATATACGCTTAATTACGTAATAGTTATTTATAAAATGCATTGATATGGTTATATAATATATATATAAAATTTCAATTGCTTTTCTATATGAAGGTTATGAAATAAATTTATTTAAATTAATTTTATTAATTACAATAAAAAAAGCATTATAAAAAAAGTATTAAAATCAAAATATCAAATTACGTATTTACTTGAGCTCAAATAAATATAGGGGCATTTACATATAACTGTAAAAGAGAAAATGGTAATTGAAGATTCAAAGGGGAAATATGTAATTTAAAGAATAGCATTGGCGAATATGTGATAAAGGAAGTTTTAGGAAGAAAATATGTATAAAAATCTCAATTAAAAAATAAAACCAGTTAAACACATAATACCTAATATGTCTTCTAATTCCCACCCTATCAATAGGTGACGGAGACGAACAGAGGCATCTCAAAGCGGAGGAGAGACGGATGAGCAAATTAAGTTTTTGATGGGTTGTTTTCAAAATAACGTTGTTTTGGTGGGTTTCGCGTCCAAACTTATACATCTTACAACACGTATTCACTTTCCCTGATTTATATAACGAAAAAAGTTCAAAAGCTTATTTATAAGTTTGGCACGATTGTTTGCAAAATATAATAATAACTTTTTAAATGCGGTAATCCCCTAAACAAATCTACCTATTCTAATAAAGTAAAATAAATGTGAATACCTGTTATGTTTTGGTTAATTTTTATAATTTTTTTCTCTCCAAAACTAATATACCCTAATATATGTAATAAATCAATAATCATTTACTTTTCTTTTACACTATATTTATATAATATCTATATATATTTATATATATAAATATTAACATATTATTTTACTATATATCTCAAAATATTTGGTGAATTACAAAAATGTAACAACAAATCATGTTTCTCAAATGAAAATTATTTCGGGTTTTTTGTGGAAGTTAAATTTGATTTTATGGGTCAAAAGTTGGTAAATAGATTGTTTGGTACAAGTTAACTACATTTAGGTCAAAATTTGTTACGGGTCAAAAATGAAAATTTTGAGTATTTTTAAAAGTTTGAGAATGCAAAATAGATTTATCGTCAAATTTGTTATGGGTTCAAAGTCTTGACTTTAAAATGTCAAAAGTATGAAAGCTAGAATTTTAAACATGATTCGGGTTTTAAGTTTATTTTTAAGGGCATTTTTTGAAATAATCAAAAGGTTCGGGATTTGGCAAATTGACTATTTTTCCCTCAACTATTAAAATTTAAGAAAATATTGTGAACACTTTCGACATGCCACACACATGCCTATCAATGCTTCTAACTTTTATCAAATTTGAAGTATTTATGGCAACATTAATTTTTCCTTCAATGGTGATCAGAACGTTGTATGGGAAGCATGCCATGCAAAACTATTCTCAAATGAAACAAAATATTCACAAAATTGAATGGGTTAGCATGTTATTTTTTATGTTGTCATTATGACAAAGTCGATAAGCCCTCTGAAATTTATCAAAATCTTTTTTATGGTGTAGATTAGAAAAACATAGTTCTTGAAGAACATCTATTGCTACAATTTAATATCCTACTTTCCTTTGATGGGTGGGAAATTTATAAATATATCAATAAATGTAGCACCTCTTTTGTATTTAGGCTGAGTTGTTAGAACTACTATCGTATGAGAAGACTTATTTTCGAAATTGGTTCATAACCAAAATTCTTTCAATTATACATATATGACACCGATAATGAATTTTTCAATAGAAAGAAGCATTCTCGGATACGATTTTGCACGTGCATTTTTTTTATTAAGTTCATTTAGAAAAATCATTTTGTGATATAAATAAAATCAATTTATGTACACATTATATAGATACAAGCAATTAGATGCAATACATTTTTTTCATATACGTTATGTAATTATTTGTTTTACTTATAATTTTATAATTTAAATTATCTCGTGTGTGACATGCGTTCTAAACCTAGCTAGCTTATGTTTTGTTATTCTAGATAGGAAGTTTAAGCTAATCTATATGTCATAGCCAAAGGCCACTATTATTATAACGCCATATGTTAACGGTGACGTTATGTAGCTATTGACGTGGTAAATGAAGACATCATCAACATTCCATATGTATTGAATCTTATTATTTTATTTTGAAGAATATATAACTTTACACGCAAAATGTCAAAACTAGGCTCTTTTAGAACTAGATGAGATCAGGAGAACCCGGTATCACTTCCGAGCTTGATCGAGATGATGGAGATGAGAACGATAACTTAGGGGATGTGACAAACCCGAAATACTTTTACTACCATAACATACTTTCTTTTGAAAACCACCTCAAAAAACAATAGCATGCATATGAAAACAATACAATATACAAAACAAATGTAATAGTAATGTACTAATGTATATACACGTCATGTTATCACCTCTAACACGGTTTCAAAATAGTATAATGTTTTAGTAAAAGAAAATAATAATAATAATGAGGAGTTGTTTAAATGGGATTGGATGGTGTAAGCCCAACGAGGTATGAATTGGTGTGTTTTAAGATTTGAAGCAAATGCCATTATGTACAAAGGGAAAGTTTTCTTGTTGATTTTGCTTAGATTGCTATGTTTATCATTATTTAACTAATCAAGTAGCCATTTGTATAATATCAATCATCTATAAATAGCTAGCCTTAGTTCATGTCTACCCATCATCAAACACCTACCGACCAATTTATTAATGTACCAAATGGGGTCACTCAAACTCTCATTTGTTCTAATTTGTTTCTCAACTACTCTAGCCACCATCACCCATGCACAAAACTCTCAACAAGATTACTTAGATACCCACAATGCGGCTCGTGCCCAGGTGGGCGTTGGAAACATGGTATGGAACGCTACTGTGGCTGCCTATGCCCAAAACTATGCTAATCAGAGAATCGGGGACTGCAATTTGGTGCACTCTGGTGGACCTTATGGTGAGAACCTTGCCGAGGGTAGTGGTACCTTCACTGGTGTCAATGCGGTAAATTTATGGGTAGACGAGAAACGTTATTATGATTATATTAGTAATACATGTGCTAGGGGACAAGTTTGTGGACATTATACTCAAGTGGTGTGGCGTAATTCTGTCCAACTTGGTTGTGCAAGGGTTCAGTGCACTAATAATGGATGGTGGTTCGTTATTTGTAGCTATTATCCTCTTGGAAACTACATCGGTCAAGCTCCATACTAGTGACTAGTGAACTATATGTTTCATATGTACGTTGTTGGTTAAAATTATATAAATAAGCTATGAATATGCATTATTATGCGATAATTAAGGAATAAAACGGCATACGTGAAACATTAACTACTTTTCAGATTAATAATCTTGCATATATTCGGATTTTGTGCATACATTTTAAAATTATTAAAGGGCATAAAGGCATATTCAAGAACGCTCATCAGTAGTCTAGTTGCAAGACTGGTAGAACCCGAATCAAACCATGATAAAGATAAGAATTTTACCAAAGCTGATTGGTTCAGTTATGGAGCACCCATCATATCTAGAATTGACGTATGCTATTGCACACACAAAATCACCAAAAAATGAACATCTTTGGTTTGTTCTTCGGCTTTTGTTCAGTATTGAAATATATAAAATTTAAAATATCTAACATACAAAATAATTAATTCAGACAAATCGCACGTTAAAATACGTTTTTCTGTTTTAACAGATGCCTCATTTGATATAAGTTTCATTATTATTTTTTTTAACCTTTTATTACTTTTTTTGTGAATAAAAATTGATTTTACATGTGATTAAAAACTAATTTTACAAATGTGCATGTGTTATAGTTGATGTTATTAACACGAATAAAAATATGACCCGTGTTTGAATTGAACAATTCAACCAACCAACACGCAACCTATAAACCCAACACACAACATGTAATATCTCGGAAATACCCTGATCAATTTTGGGCTAAAAATGTAAATTCTGAAAGTTAAAGGGCTAAAAACACCAAATCTGGAAGTAGAGGGACTGAAAATGAAAATATAAACTTTATGCATCTTCGCGTATCGCGAAGATGCATAATGGCTGAACAACTTCGAGTATCGCGAAGATGCTGGCACACATTTCAAAGCCTATTCAGTTACGTGGCGACACGTGTCAACACGGGGTAGAAATGCAAGATTGCGGCGCCGTCATGCATCTTTGCGTATCGCGAACCGCCATAGCATGCATCTTCGCGATACGCGAAGATGCATAAATCGAGGCTATAAATAGGCAGCTACAGGTTTGAACCCCATTCATCCCACATTCACCATCACAAACACACACTTAGTGCCTTTGCCGAGAAGTCCCGAGGTTCGTTTTCGTGAAGTTTGTGCAAGTATTGAAGTGTTAACGAGCTGTAGAGCAGTTGAGTGAGTTAGGAACGAAGTTCTGCCAACTAAGCAATTGTTCTGCCTTAGCATAAGGATTTCAAGCATCCACTAAGGTAGAATCTAAGTCTAAGTTATTGTCAATCATATTATATTAAGCTTAGACTCAGTCAAGGCTATGGCCTTTAACCTTGAAAGTATTTTCAAAAGCATTCATGAACAGATTTCAATCAAACATTATTTTTATAAATATAATGTTATACAAAACTATATTTTGACGGGCATGTAGTAACTGAAAGGGGGATATCATTAGTAGACTCTTCTTGCCTAAGGTAAGTAATTCGTACACATCCCAATCAACTGCGGGACCGTTTACTTACCTGGAGAAGTTTGCCAACGTGATAAACCCTATTAGGCCAAAGCATGCTATACCAAACGTCACACTAATACAATCATGATTTCAAAACATTCACAAACCTAATTAAGGTTACAACCAGACTTAAAGTCTGCATTCTAATCAAGAAACACCATCAAGGTGATCATTCAAACCTATTTGTTTATAGGTTAACAATCAGTCGCAATCAAGAAAGGTTTTCAAACAATCACATCATCGGTACAGGTGAATACTTTCAACCTCTTTATAACGTGAATACGTTAAACCTTTACAAACAGTCAAAACATATTTATACTTTATAAGATAGACAGGTTGTTTATCTTATAGAGTCAGTCAAACGTTTACATGAGATTACGTGATCTCTAAAACGTTATAATACAAAGTAGAGAATAAAGCAACTCAGACCGAATACACATGTATCTGGATCCAAACATAACCGTTAAGCCTAAACAGTCAAAGGCTACGTGGCCGCGGGCTAATGGTCATATATAGTTCCTCCGGAATGGGCTATGTGGCTCGGAGACTTGTGTGTGTGTAGGGCAGTGTCACAATACCGAAAATAGAAATATTTCTACTGAACAATGTCAAGAAAACTATATTTGTATTATAATTGCTATTTAAAATGCTTTTAGAGTTAACGATTCACTAGCATATCGCTAACGTATTTTTCCCCACGTTACAGGAAAGTAAGCGTAGTACAGATAGCAAGGCATAAGAGTCATTTGTGGAGTTAGATGCTCGCAGATGGTGATGGCTCAATTTTAAATAAATAAAATATTATAACAAGTATAAACAAGGTTTGTAAACCAAATACTTGAATATTTATTATCCAAAAGAATTTTCAAAATAAGTTAATATTTTATTATAATCAAAGACTTCCGCTAATAACCTGCAACTCAGATATATTTTCAAAACAGGTACCAACTATGGGTGTCACACCTAGGCCCTAAGTCGGGGTGTGACACAACACAATTACAACCTTAGATATAATAAATAATCTAATCTAATCAGCATCAGCTTCCTGATTTATGGTAACTCCCAAAACCCATTATTCAAATCCACTTTGTCTTGCTTATTGTTGAGAGTTACATCCAGTGGGCATCATAGATGAAAATAAGGAAACACAAGAGAAGGAAAGAGAAGAGATAGATGGTCAAAGCGAAACCGAGAACAGGGTTGACCGTTATAAAGACGAATCCAGTGAACATACTCATTGAGGCGCGCGGAGAACACTACAAAGCAGATGAGGCTTCTAGTCTCATTAATGTGTTCCTGAGTTCTACTTAAGGAGAGAAAGGAAAGGAAAAGGACGGAAAGATAAAGGTAAAGGAAAAAAAGGAAAGGAAATTAAGAGAAAGAGGTAGAATGCTGTGTTCCCAAGTTTCATTAAAGGGAAAGAAACAAGGAAATATGTTCTCGAGTTTCATTAAAGGAAAGAAAAAGAAAGATAAGATAAATAAAGGGTAAAATGAGTGGGTTTGTTTTCTTTCTAAATTTGAAAGAATTGAATGGAAAGGAAAAGAAAGAAAAGGAGTTAATAAAGTGAGAATGAAAAGAAAAGAAAGGAAATGAATCATTTCCCTTCTCTCCTTAATTTAACTCGGGAAAACATATGATAACTCCGTTGAGAATGTCGGTTTAGTTGTTAACCGTGAAGCACCCGACAACGCTACCTTAATTCAAGAAAAAGTTTCTGAATCCATCAATGCAACATCATCAATAAATTTCCATGAGAATGGGCCTCAGTCAAATACCACACTAATGACTGAGATAGCACAAGGATCTTCATATTTGGATTTGCCAGAGATATCGGAGTTAAATGAATCAATTGACTGAAGAAAAGTAGAAAACAGTATCGATCCTTTAAAAATTGCGAATTTGGAGGCTAAAAATGAAGATTTCAGAGCACATTTAGAAGAAAAGGAGGTTTGGAATGATCTAGAAGTATTACCTGTGATAGAACACCGCATGGTAACAGTGAAGCAACAGATGTAGAATGAAACAAACAGATAAAGATGTTTTTTGAAGATGGGTTTTTTTTTCATTTTGATTTGTAATTCTTGTTAGCTAACGTAGTACTAAGATGTCGAAAATATTTTCGTGTGTTCAGTAATTTTTATTGTAGACAAAATAGACGGAGTGGCAGGAGAAGAAAAGTAGAAATGCGAATGTGTGTTTTCCAATGTACATGCAATGGTTGAAGCAGTTTTACCAAACACATGACATGACATGGTCAAGATTTAGCTGGAATTTGTTGTGTTCATCTCCTAAAAACAGAATGGTAGTTTGTGTATATTAGTGTGCTTCTAATGAACTTCCAATGTGGTTAGTTAATGGAGTAATTGATGTAATGGGTTGAAAAGATGCTTGAATGGGAGATTTTCATAAAAAGTGTTGTAGTTGGCCTATGTATACTGGTTTATGCCATGAAATTGCTAGCTAGATTACGAATTTTAATCGTTTTGGAATTATATTTAAGCATCATATATATATATACTAGAAGGTATAATCTCAATCTGTAAGCATGCTATACTTGGTAAAATGCATGAAGAGGTAGGTCCCAGCAGAGCCCAGTTGGACCCGCAAGACTCACCTTGAACAGGGACGTCTGCGCAATGACCAACTGCTCCAGCAGGACCCACCATGCTCAAAGAACCTTACGCGCAGTACGCCAGCTGTACCCGCAGGGAAAGCCTCCCAATGGTGAAGTACCCCGCCTGTTCCCGCAGCTGCGGATACAAGCCATCAGGGAAGGCTACCCGCACTAACAGCAAGGCTACACGCACAAGGCATTAGCCACTTCAGTAGTCACATGAAGGAATGAGCAAGGCGGGAATACTCCCGCCTAAATGAGCCAGTCCGTATGCTTCTGGAATGTCTTTCGTACTATACCTACTAAGGTATGGGCGGAACAGACAATTTGACCAGAGCAGCCCATGAACCAATCACAGGGTGACAGCTCACCGACAACAATACGAGGAGGAGCACCCTCTAGTACTGTTTGTCACTATTAGCCGCTGCCTACTCACCAACCCTTACGATGGGACGTGCGCAGCCTACAGTTGGTGGAACAGTGCGTAGCCGGCAGTAAAGGAACCGTATACAGCCGACCTTTACTGTTGGCCGTAGCCTATCCACCAACCAGCATGGCCTGTGCGTAGTCACTGTTGGTGGAACAGGATTACTATTCAGCCGGCTGTACCTTCTAGAAAACCTACCTTCGGCTATAAATACTCCAACACCTTGGAATGGTAAGATCATCTGATATCTCAATCTTATCTAGCAATCTCTTAATATACACTTATATTCAGAGCAATCTAGTCTGATTCTCACGCCGGAGGGTGGTCACAAGGAGGAACCCCCCCTTCTCAGTGACAAGCTTACGGTGTCTGTTTTGCAGGTCCCCTGAAGAACAACCTTCTCTGCTGGACCTCATCCTCGTGGGAAACATTACTTAACCCCCAGATTATCTATAATCTGCCCGTGGGTTCACTTAGTGTTTCTTCAATGCATTAAATGGATTGCAAGAACGATCAAGTCTCAAGATGAAAATCTGAAGCAAATTTTACTTGAGTCACGCCGTATCTATTAGATATATACTAGTCGGGTTCTATAACTATATCGTGATCATGGCTACTAATAAGAATGGTGTTTGTATAAATCTAAACTTACTTTGAACTTTGTTGTAAACCTTGAAAGTAAAAGAATTAGAGCGTCGACCCCCCAATGTGATGGTTATGGGGTCCTTTTTATGTGACGAGGCCGTTCCTCTCCATTGTGATTCCCGTTCTTCGCCATTGGGGGTTTTTGGCTAAGGTCGTGCATACGGATGGATGTTAAAGAAGGGATCCAAGAAGGCGTTTATAAAGGTGGTAATTATTTAACAATGCTTTAGCTTATAAAGTGATTTCTAATCTAATTTATCAAGCATGTATATAGATTTTCCTATTGTAGATCCTCTTGACGAAGTGAAAAAGAGTGAATCTATCCCACAAGTTTTTTTTATCATTATTAAACAGTACTATTAACTGCTACGACAATTACAAACCACGTGAAAAATACGACCGGATCCGATATCGTAATAAACAACTGTACATGCATTGATCACCCCAAAATCACATTTTAATCAAAACAACTCATCAAGCAATCTCACTGTACACTCTGCAAAACATAAAATATAAAAAATAATAATAAAAAAGATCCTCTTCTATAACAATTATCTCCGGCGACTACTCGCCGTCATGTCTCAGCTCCTTCCGTAGCTTCTTCGTAAACGACTGGCAGGCATCCACGCTCAAATCCACCGCCGCAGCCAACGCCACAAACGCCGCAGCATCCTCCGTGCACGTCACGTGCTGAACCCCAATCTCCACCTCCGCCTTACTACCCGCCACCTTTGATGACATCACAAACCCCTGGTACATCACATGCGCCCATGACCCTGACCATATATCCGACCCGGAGTCAAAACTACCCGTCGGCGTCGTCATCGGTGACCCTCCGTTACCGATGTCTATAGTAAACTTCCCGCCATGTTTGGAGCTGATGGAGGAGTTAGATAAAATGATCGGGTCAAGTCCCGAGGTCGCCGCATCGGGTAACAGCTCGAAACGGTACCCGATGTGGTCCCGGGCCCGGCTGGAGGACTCTCTCCATGCCTCCAGCCGGCCCCATGGCTTCCATGTGTTGTGACCCGGGCGCATAATAAGCCAAGCGCCCGGGTGCGACTTACAGACGCCCTTTGTACCGTTAGACGGGACAAACGGCGTCACCATAGAAGCCATGGCGACTGGTGAGCCGGAGAGATCATGGATCGTAATCGACCATCCTTTCCGCTCTTTCTGGTCGTCACCAGAGCTTCTGAAACTGAACTTGCAAGTAAAAACAGCCTGACGGATGTTTCCATTCACTTGAAACACCTGCGGGCTGCACTCGGGTTCACCGTCAAACTCGAAAACAAATCTCGGGTCGGGTTCAACCCAAACATTTAAATGCAAATGAACGGGTTTCTTGGAGATCCGGTCACCAACCGGAGCCCACCCGTTCTGAACCACCACTAATCCTCTGCTACCAGCATAATCAATCACCTTAGAATCCAAACCAACTGATACAACCCCAATCAGCTTACCGGATCCAACCGCACAAACCGGGTTTCCTTTCCGACCCGAAAAGACTTCGATCTTCAACCCGTTGGATTTCTCAATCACCTTATCAAACTCCGATTTCTTGAAGTTGAAGCAGGCTTGAACCTGATCGGTTACTTGATTCACATCACCGTCTACACAGTACGCAACATCAGCGATCTGGGTCGGTAAACTCTTGAGTTTGATCTTACAGTAACAGCTTGTCAAGGGAGGGTTACCGGAAGACTTCAAAGCTAAGTTTCCAACTACAAGTCTTACGAAAGGACATGGATCCATGACTCCTTTCGTTATATCAATTCCTCCACGATTAGTGGGTTATGTTTTGTTTCCTAGAATTTGATGAACAGAGAAAGCTAGCAAGGTGGTTTTATATATATACAGTTTATTATATTCTAATATAATATAATAGATACAGGGTGAGAGAGAGAGAGAGAGAAAAAAAACAGCTGGAAATAGCGGGGAAGAATAATGGAATGCATGGACATGCGTGCAAGAGTGGGCTGGGTGCACGTATGCAAACAGAGATGCCAGCGATGTGATGGAATCTATTTAGTTTATATCGTCCAACTTGAATAAGTTAGGCTGAGGGGTGGGGGGGCTCTAATGGGGGCGCGAGTGGGGGCTCTAGCCAATAATATTGTGACGTGTGACAGAGAGAGAAACTGGATAAGATGGGTGTTGGAGCCCCCGCTGGAGCCCCTGGCCCTGGTGTGAAGGGGCGCGAGCAGGGGCTCCAGCGGATTTTTTTTTTATTTTTTTATAAATATATTCAAAAAACGTATTATTAAAAAAAACTCATAAATTATTAAAAAAAACACACATTAAAAAAAAACATTAATATCTAAAAATAAAATAAAAATTAAAGTACTAAAAAAACATTATTCTTATTCTTCAGCTTGGTCTTCTTCGATCAACCTCTTTCGGATACGTTCCTTTTGCTTTTCCATCAGCATTTGATCGACCGGATTTAGGTTACTGAAGTCTCTTGTAAGGAAGTCCAAATCTCTCATTCGACTTTTTTCCTTTTTGTCATTAGAGACCACCTCCATGGTTTTGTTGAATTTATTGAGGGATTCAACAAGATCGACGATGTTTACGGCTCCCCCCTCAGCCGGTTTTTTCCCCTTGGCGTCCCGTCCCAATGGCCGCCTCCTCGGCGGTGAAGACGTTTCCTCCCCCGCAATGTTTAGGTCGAATCCAACGCGGCAATCTGACCCGTCCGTTGCAAGTTGTTTTTTTCGGTGGACGCGTCTTCTTGCTCCCGTAGCATCACCGTGTGATTCTTGTGTCTCCGGAACAACAAAGTTAGGAGACGGTTGTATGTTGGATTGTTGAAAGCCGGATGTTTCTTGCGACCCCGAAAAAAACATCGATTGGTCTGGTGACGACCATAAATCGTCGTAACTATAACCTGAATCTAGGTTTGGGTACCAATTTCCAGACATGTTTTTAAAAAAAAGTTTGGAAGATGGGTTGATTTTGGGTTTTTTTTTGAAGTTGTGGTAATTGTTTTATGTGATTTTGGGTGTGGTAATTGTTTTAGGTGATATTGGGTTTATATATAGGAAGAATAAATTTTTTTTTATTAAATTAAAGAGCCCAACGGCTCATTTGTGTACACTCCAACGGCTATGTCACGCACCCCAATGCTCCTTTACGCCACCTTTCTCCCGCGACCCACCTTGCGCCTGCTTTGAATTCCGCGCTCGCGCCCCTCTCGCGCCCCTCTCGCGCCCCGGTGGTGTGGTGCTCGCGCCCCCAGGGGCTCTCGCGCCCCCGCTGAAGCCCCACACCCCTCAGCCTTACTATCAACCCAGCTTGAATAAGTTACTATCAATTTGGATTTAGTTAAAGTTAAATAATCATATCTAATTTTTAAGATTCAGGAGAACTTCATAAAATAAGAAATACTCAACGTTGTTGTATATGTTAATTGTTAATTACCTCATCACTGACTTTTTTTATTAGTTGTCAAAACTGCACTTGATTAGAGTATGATCCAAATTACGGGCATATTTGTTTGATGTATTTATTTATAAGAGTCCTTTTATCGAGATTGTTTTTAAAGGTGTTTATTCTAATTCATAGAAGTAAACAAGCAATTAGGCATGCATTAGCTAAAATATAGTTGATAACTTAATATCTACATGGATGAGATTTTCAACATGGGTTGGTGAAGAATGAAAGTCGATTAAAGAGAGATGAGAGGGTGAGTGATGTTAATGAGATGGTATCTAATGTATAGATCATTCAACCCTTGGAGATGCTCTAATTATATGTATACCGTTGAGGGATTACGTAGATGCTATCATTCCTTGTGTTCGTCATCTACTTGTTTCCTTTGTCATGTCTAAGCAATGAATTCACATTAAGTAATATAGGGCCTCAACATTTTTTATTTGGTTATGTATGTCTTCTGCTTAAGACTAACTGTTCAATTCTTAATGCAAATATGTCACTATAAGGCTCGTTATAATCATTCGATTACTCAAAGAACGTGACACTTGAGATATATATATATGTGTGTGTGTGACCTAGGTAGTCAAAGACGCTCAACGTATTCGAGGCGTAAAGGGTGAGCCTTGGGCCTAGGCACAAGACATTTAAAAAGTTGGGGGTGCTAAGCAATGCGTAAAGGGTGAGCCTTGGGTCTAGACAAGTTTAATGTTAGTTTAAATTGGTTTTAGGCCTTTTTGTATCTATTTGACCACTTTTAGTCATTGAAGCCTGAATTTTGAGAATTTGAAAGGGATGTTAGTACGAGAGTCATTTCATAGAATAAGTAATCTTGATCAGGAATTATGGCAATTTAATTTATATATAGTTGAAGAAGAATGGCCACTTCTTTTCTAAACAAGTAACAAACCTTTAATGTTGTTTAAAATAAAGAGAAAACCACAAAAGTAACTATTTTGATGTGTTATGTAATTATAGTTGTGTCATAAAACATTTATATGGTGATAAAATACACGAATTCATATCACATACACATCATCTCTTTATATGTGATCAGCTCATATATAACTCATCAGTATGCATGTTGTGACCTGTGTGAATTACATTTTGTTAGTTTGTATACTATTGGTAATCAACATTTGTGCGTCGATCATCTTTCACTCACATACTATAAGTTTTACGTGATTTAATGAAGATAATTTATAGCAACTAAATTTAAAAAGATAATACGCAAAACATAACATATTTCAAAAAAATTGCAACTTAAGTTAAATGACGATAATATCTTTCAACTACGTACCTTGATGTAAGTAAACTATATCTAGTGAACTACCAAGAATTACATAGCATGTTCTTTCTTAACTACATTTCAAAGTAGACACTAACAACGTTTTACATTAAACATGCCCTTTGCAACCAAATGTTGTCGTCTTATGTTATGTGGGTAGAGTATAGAAATTTAACGATTGATTTTAACCAAAGAATAAGACCAAAACACAACTTGAATATATTGCATGCATTAATTATCGAAGGAAAGATGTGTTGGTGGCAAAAGACCCGAAGTAAGCATTTGACAAGGTATAAACTTTTACTAAATTATTATTTCTGATTTTTCTCTCAACCTATCTCTTTGTTGAGAAAAGTGTATTCAAACAACCATTAAAGTACTGATGTTGCATGTTCTTGGCATCGTTCGCTAAATTAATAAGAAGAAAGCAACGGTAGTCTAGTATTTACAATTACTGCTATTTAAATATAAAATCAGTAAACAACATGGTTTACATGAAAATAATTTTTAAAACGAAGATCACGTTATTTGTTTCACCATTGAATACTTATCTTGTAAGCAAACAGTCAATTGCCAAACAAAAAGAAATGTATATTAAACATAAGAGAAAAAGGGTGATTGGGTGGTAGGGGGAGTTGGGTAAGCAAGCAGTGGTAGACAGCTGTTAGATTACAAGAGTTCGTTGTTCCAGCTCCGTGTCTTACCACCACCACAAGTACCTGTACCTTCCCCCACTTTATTTTGTCTCCTTTTCTATTAAAAGTTTTATTTTTAGTCTAATAAATAAACGTATAATTGGTCAACGAGGAGTAATTGACCGATTTATATTCTCTTACTTGGCAATCAATTGTCCTTATTAATTTCATCATTTTTATTTCAAACCTTCTAATTCTATTAGAGATACTATCAAATTTTTTCCTTTCAAAACTCGATCATATGAACTCCTCATGAAGAAAACTTTATGGGGGTGTTTGGTACAGAGAATGGAAAAAGAGAGAAAATATAAATGGAAATGGAATTGTAGAGGAAGAGAATTGGTATGGAGAATAAGAATCATTTTTCTTGTTTGGTACACGAGAAAATAAACAGAGAACTCTGCTATACCCAACCCCACCTCCACCCAACCTGACACCACTCACCACCGCAGCCCCACCACCACCACAGCCCCACACCACCAGCACCACCACCACAGCCCTTTCTTCAACCACAGCCCACCACCACCGGCTGCCGCCACCAAATCCCCTTCTTCAACCACAGTACACAAGAAATTAAAAAGATTCAAATTTTTGGAACATAAGATATAGAAAAAGGAGGCTCAGATCTGTCATCACTGCCTCTTTGGAGATTTTGTGGTGGTGGTTGTGGTGGCGATGATGATGATGATAATCAGAAGCCACCTGCGACCATCGCCGATTTCCACCACCACTGTCACCCACTTGCGACCACAATCACCCGACCATCTGAAAACCCTAACCTACCACGAACCACCACTTGAAACCCTAATCTCCGTTCACCCGTACCACCTGCAACCTACAACCGGTTACCATCTCTGTGTTCACCACTGCGAATGGCGGAGACGGGGTGGTGGTTGTAGACTTGGAGACGAGGTGGCGGTTGCAGACTTGGAGACGAGGTGGTGGCCGGAGACGGGGTGGTGGTCGGAGACGAGGTGGTGGCCGGAGACGAGGTGGTGACATGCTATAAGGAGGCTGCTGAGAAATGGATTTCTCTTTGTTTTAAAGAGAAATGGAATTCTCTAGTTTTAGAGAAATAGAAATGAAAAGTGGAAAACAAACAAAAGAAATATTTCTAATTCCATTTCTCCCCAATCAAATCCCTTTACCAAACACCCCCTATATGTTTGGTTGGAGGTAATGGAATGAAGGAGAAATAAAATGAGAGAATGAATGAAATGAACAACAGAATAAAATGGATCATTACCATTCCTTCGTCTTGTTTGGTTAACCTATAGAAATGGAATAAATTATTACTTTTTGTTGTTTGGTATATAAAAAAAACGTAGGAATGAATTAGAAATAATAAAAACACTCCTATCTAAAAATAATTTTTTACAAAAAAAAAAAGGACCCGCAACAACGATGGTAGTGGTAGCTCAGGTGACGAATATGGTGGTGGTGGTGGGCGGTGGTGGAGGTGGGGGTGGTAGCATTGGTAGTGATGGTGATGGTAGGGCGGCGACGGTGGTGGTGGCGGTGGTGACATAGGTGGTAGTGGCGGCAACGACGGTGGCGGGCAGCAACGACGATGGCGGTCAGGTGGTGGTGGCAGCAATGGTAGTGGTGGTCGTCGTTGTTAGGTAGTGGTGTTGTTGAGAAAGTAGAGTGAAGGAGGAATAGAATGAAAAAAAAGAAGGGGGGTGAGAAGGAATGATTTTGATGGAATAGGATTTCATGTGTAATGGATGATTTCATTCCATTGAGCAACCAAACATCACATTTTTCATTCTCATGTAATGAATTATTCCCTTCCCACTGTCATTCCCACACAACAAACGCTACCTTAAATTCAACCTTCATTATCACCTCCATGGCCCCACCACACTGGTAATAGCTTTTTATCATGCAAATGAGTCATGAAACTCGTAATTTCTTGTTTTGTTATTTCTAAATTCAGACATGTGTTATAATTTAGAACAAATGCAAATAACTTTAATACCTTAAAAGAATTTAAAATTTTAGTTTAATAATTTGATCAGTGAAAATGTGAAAGTTGAAAGTTACACGAATCACTAAACTTTAGTGACATGATTGCTAAAAGAGTGGTTTTTAAAGTGTAAGTTACTTAAACTAGAGTGATAAAATATAACCGGTAAAAATGGTTTTGTTGTCCAGTAAGGCTGGATGTTATGGGGTAGAAAGGGGAATCAAAGGAGTAGAGTCAACGCCATATGTCTTCCACGGTTCCACATCACCTTCAAAATAGGGTAGAGCCCCTTTGAGTGCAACCAAAATAACGACACCAAAGCCCCGTTTTGCCTGCAACTCAATCAAATGGACCCATATGAAATGCGTTGGCGCCAATCTCCATCTCAATAACACACGGTTAAGTAAAAGACATAGGGTATCTTTGGCAAGGAGCTTTTAAGGGTTTCAAGCTTGAAGCTTTTAAGAAAAAACTAATACCTAACAAAAAACCTTGTTTGGTTCAATAGGACTGAAGCTTTTATAAATTAACAAAGGTTTTGAATAAGGGTAAAATATGTAACTGTTATATGAAGCCTTTCAACTTTTGTTACTTTATATAATAGTTACATAATTTTGGTACTTATACCTAACAAAAAGCCTTGTTTTGTTCAATGGGATTGAAGCATTTATATTTGGAAAAAAAGTTCTTTTTCTAAAACGCTACTACTACTAGCTTTTAAGAAAAAGCTACAAGCTTTTATAATTGAATTTACAATTTTGATACTTAAACTTTCATTAACTTTTGTTAATTTATATAATAGTTACATATTTTACCCTTATTCAAAACTAACTACCCCCATGACTCTTTAAAAGTCAATAACTTTTTCACACATTAATATTTTTTTAAACACATTACATCATAAAAAAGAGCATGTTATTCTCTTTAATTTGAGTATGATATTGAAATACTTCTTTACCGGTTATGATTGGCAACAAGTCGAGTCAGACGAGCTCGGGTCATGTGTAAGACTAAATTAGAGTCGGAACGAGTCGATACGAAAATGGTTAATGTAGTTCGTTCCAGTCAGTACGGTTTTGAGTCGAAAGGGGCCAGATCAGAACATGCTTCAGATTAAAACGGTGTCGGGTCAGAAAGGGTTTCAGATCAAAAAATGTTGGCTTAAAAAATTATCTGTTTGAAATTGCTGTATATTTGAGCTTTGTTTCTTGATTTTCGCCACCCGTTACACGCTTATTGCCATTGCACGAATTAAACGCCCGCATTCGGGTTATGTGTGCACTATTATCAAGTGAATCACGTACTGACACGGATTATGTGAGTGATGTCAGGTTGCGCGCGCACTCCGCTACACCGCGCGGGCACCAAATTAGTTTTATTAAAAGTTCCAGCTACTCTGCCAAACGTCTAAATATATCTAAAAAGTTACAGCTACCCTGCTAAACACCTAAATATATCTAAAAAGCTACAGCTACTAGTTTTTAGCTTCTAGCTACCAGCTAGTTTTGCCAAGTATACCCATATAAAGAGAAAATCATAATATGAGCTATTTATTTTGATGTGGTATATATATCTTAGGGACATAAAAATTACCTCTATAATCATTATATATGTGACACATTCATATATCCAATTTTGCCCATCTACCAACAATTTATTCATATTATATGACAGTAAATGCATCGTCTACGTGACTAACAATCATGTATTACCTTCACTAGTGTATCACCAGATCGTGTCACGTGTATCATCCATATTAATCGCGTACGGTATCTGATATGATACAAATCTTCACTACTTACTGTGAATTTTATAGAAAGTTATTGATGTAAGATTAAAGTTTCGTTAGAAAGCTCACTTATATTGACATGAAAATGATCGAAGGTGAAACCAAAGATTTCAAATCACCTGAGCAATCACTATTATATATAGTTTGTCTATAATATCCGGATCAACTAGTTATACGAGTCATGATAGATGTGAATTTCTAACTTAGCACTGACTGAGTAATAAATATGCGTGAATATTAGACGATAAGTATTACAATTTGATCTATAAATATTATGAAGCATAGTACCTTGACCTGGTTATATTATTGAAGGTTGAAACGAAGAAAAAACACGAAGAAGCTAGCAATTGGGGTGTTGGTCAACTCCGTCGTTACATGGCGTTGAACTCCATTGTCATTATGATTAGCAGTGCCTGGTAGCAAATACGTTTTTTGTCTAATGGGGTGCTGGTCAATGTCAAGCTCAAAGACTTTAAAGAGTTTTTCTCGACAGTTTGGAACACGATCAGGACCACTCTTTTGCAATTTTGGGAAGGAGAAATTGTTAAGACACATCGAAAAGTTGAGTATTGTTACCTAACTGTCAATTTTTGGAATGTAGCATCTGAAATTGTTGTAATCTTTGTATGAAACATTAGTAGTTCTACACTATGAAAACAGTAAGTATAAACAATCCCAAAAGAAAATATTTAGAAAAGGATGCAAGTTACAGGACTTACGTAGTTCTGGTAACGAGAAATACCTATTGCAAAATGCCAAAATAATCATTAAAGCATTATAAATATGAAATATGCAAAAGGGTGTGGTGTTCAAGACTTAGGTTCTTCTAAGTTCTCAAAAATGGAAACTCTATATCTCCTCAATTGAAGAAGATATGTATACAAATACAAACAATTTACAAAAGAGGGATACAAGAATATAAAAAGATACAAATAAGCAGTACAACAATTCATAAATTTAACAATATAACTATCTAACTTCCCCCTCAAGCGATACGGTGGTGGACCAAAGACAAGTAGCTGCCGGAAGTAGTCAAATTGCGGACTAAGGAAGGCTCTTTGTAAAAATGTCTGCCGCCAGGAGCTTGGTTGGCACAAACTTTGTATATAATTTACCAGAAAGAACTAGTTCACGAATGAAATGATAATCCAAATCATTGTGTTTTGCACGTTTGTGAAATACATGGTTTTGCGTAAGAAATAAAGCGCTTCTATTATCACAGAGAATAGTTTGTCGATCATGTGGTAAGGCATGGAGCTCTTGTAGATGATGAGTTTTCCAGACAATCTTAGCAGCCGTATTAGTCATAGCTCGATACTCATATTCACAACTGGTGCGAGTGATGGTAGGTTGTTTCTTATCACTCCATGAGATGAGATTACCACCCAGAAAAATAGAGTAACCATAAGTAGAACGATGAGTTTCGAAACAACGAGCTTCCTAAGCATCAGAGTAGCCTAGGAGAGATGTATGAGAGGGTCAACAGTAGTGAAGACCAAAGGCCAAAGTGCCCTTAAGATATCTGAGAATCTGTTTTACCGCCTCAAAATGTGTAACCGTTGGAGCATGCAGAAATTGGCTAACTTGATTGATGGCATAGTGATATCAGGTCGTGTTATCGTGAGATACTGAAGAGCACCCACACTGGAACGGTATAGCGCAGGATCCGAATATAAGTTACCTGCTGAAACAAAGGAAACATTAGTGCTTAAAGGTGTCGGTGTCGGTTTGGCATCCAACATTCGGGCATGGGTAAGTATGTCGGTAGTATATTTAGATTGGTTTAAAAAGAGCCCATTAGAGGTATATGTAACTTCAAGCCCAAGAAAGTAGTTAAGCTCCCCCAAATCTTTAGTGGTAAATTCTTGATTTAGGCGAGTGATGAATGAGGTGAGTGTGAGGGGTTGGCTTCCTGTTAAGATCAAATCATCAACATGGAATAACAAGTACATAATGCATCACTCTCTTCGGAAGACAAATAGAGACGGGTCAGCACGATATATAAACCTAGTGTTAGTAAGAAATGTGATAAGGCGATGAAACTAGGCCTGATGGGCCTGTTTGAGCCCATATAAAGCCTTTTTTTAATTTGCACACATGATTGGAAAACTGAGGATCAACAAATCCCGATGGTTGTTCCATATATACACTTTTAGTGAGATGCCCATGGAGAAACGCGCTATTAACTGATGTAGTTTCCATTGGTTTATGACAGCTAAGGAAAGAACAATGCGAACCGTAGCAGCCTTAACAACTGAGCTAAACGTATGAAAGTAATCAAGACCTGGTGTTTGACTGAAGCCTTGAGCCACAAGGCGAGCTTTATGACGATCAACAGTACCATTAGCAAGGAATTTTGGACGATAGAGCCATTTAGAACCAACAATGTTACGATTATGGGGACGAGGGACGAGTGTCCATGTGTTGTTACGGTGAAGAGCGTCAATCTCTCTTTGCATGACAGTGACCCATTTCTCATATTTGGATTAACATGAAACCAACCCCTCACACTCACCTTATTCATCACTGGCCTAAATCAAGAATTTGCTATTAAAATGCCAAAATAATCATTAAAGCATTATAAATAAATATGCAAAAGTGTGTAGTGTTCAGCTTAGGTTCTTCTAAGTTCTTATCAAGTCATATATATGTCCCTTGTAAGTCAAAGCATTAAGCCTAACAAAAGTTCTAACACATGGTTGCTTAAAGTGGAAAGTGTTTACTTAAGGAAACTTTACTCACTTGGATGGTAAATTAAACCTATTTAAGCTACTAATCCACATAAACACATAAGGTGTGCTTATACAAGTAATACTAGCTTTTGAACCCATAAATTACACGGAATTTGTCAAATAATTGAAATTTAGATATTTAATCATACATGATTTATGGATTTTCTTTTGAATCTATAGATTAATTTTAATATTATCACACACACACTTCAAATATTACCTATTTAAATTTTATATTTTCTTAAGATTGAAATAATGTTTTAAGATGACATAAAATCAATTATTGATACCTAAAGTGTAAGTTAAATAGTGTTTTACAAATTGTAAGATTATAAATATTGTATTTATTCAATGAAATTTAAAGTATACGCATAATTAAATATCTATTATAAACATAAGTCACTAAATATTATACGATAATTTTTGTAGATAATTATTTAACTAATTTAATAATTCATTGTTTGATTTTAAACTTATTATTAATATTCAATATATAGTTTATATGTTTTTTAAAATCATAGTCAAACGTTCTATATCTAATAGTAAAATTAGATGTAACGGGTTACTAAATGTTGTGATTTAAATTACATTAAATACTTCTTTTTTTTTTGTAAAATTAGATGTGATGGGTTAGTAAAAGCTATTGTGATTTAAATTATATGAAATACTTTTTTTTTTTCATATGAGTTACAACTAATAGGTTATACCAATTAAACATATGACCTATAGATAGTATGGATTAAGGAGTGTGGAGATTAGAAAATAGATGGGAAATTAAAGTTTAGAATGAATATGGTTAGGACACACCATCATTATTATTTTTGTTTATTAGTATACTAGGTTAGTTACCCGTGTAGCACACGGGTTAGAAAAAATAAATTATTTAAATAATAACACAATGAAATACAAAAAATATGTTCAAAAGATATAAAGAGATATTATATGGTAGAATAAATTATACATTACACAACGTGGAAATAAAAAGTTAGAAAATTCACAAATCTCTAAATATTTCTTCTTTGTACACAATATTTTTGTTTTAAGAATAAAAGTGTGAGTTCCAATATTACTTCCGGGTAGGGATGAGATCGGTCCCGTACCGGTACCGATCGGTCCCGGTTCCGAAAATCACAAATTTTGGTACCGGTACCAAAAGTAGAAAATTCGGGAAATACCGGTACTGGTCCCGGTCCCGATACCGAAACTCAAAACTTTGGCACCGATTTGGTACCGATGGTACCAAATCGGTACCGATTTCGGTACTAATACCAAATTTGCTCATCCCTACTTCCGGATATGATTTCGGCTTTTGTAACACAGTTATCATATTGTACTTTCACATATAGTCTAGTTTCATTGAATAGACCAATTACTAATTAATATTTTAAGCAACATCATTTCAACATCAGCTTTTATGACTAACCTATAACTTGACAACCATATATTTGAGGCCATTTAAAACATCAGGAAATTAATACTTTCTTGTAACGTATTGATAGATACTATATGAAGAATGATAATATTTTTCATCTCCCATAAACATGGATAGCAAACATTTGCTAATTTTTGAGGCTGGCCTCATTTTTCGGTGCAAGTATAACTTGCTGACTAAAGAAATCTATATTTTTGAAATCTTCAATAATATAAAGATATACAAAGTTAATTTTTCATATGATTAATAGTGTGCTAATGTCTAACATTTGTATTTCAAAGATAAGAAAGTGTCTTATCCGCCTGAAAACCAAAACATGAAGTCTAGTGTTAATATTTTTTTGGATTTTTAAGATGATGAACTTAACATAAATGATGGGTTGATTAAATAGTCAATAAAAAAAAAGAAGTTGCAAATGGCAACTTTTTTAAACCAATCCGTGAACCGAAGCTCATTCTAATCATAAACTGTTTTAACCCGAACCATATTTGATATTTTAACCGGTTAAAGAAACCCGCTCGTTTAAGTTAACATAAACACTAAGAATATATAAATAGTGAATTTGTCTTTTCAAGGTTTAAAAGAAAAAGACTTTTAATTTAGTAAATAATCTAAGTTAAAGTTTATGGAAATTTAATTTTAAATTAATATTGCCTCTTCATCCAATAATATCATTTGTTATAAAACTTAATTAATATAATATATTTAAAATCTTAATTTTTGGAGTCATTATTCAAAATCAAAGTGAAAATTACTTAATTATAAAAACTTAATAGAAATAACTAATATAATATATTTATATAAAGCAAAATAGTTTATTTATGTTGGTATTAAATTTTTTAAATTAAGAAAGAATTATTAAAAAGAGAAAATGAAATATTAAAAAGTAAGAAATAAAATATAAAATTATTAATAAGAAAGAGAAAAGTCAAATGTATTTAATATGAGAGAGAGACTGAAAATTTTTTATAAAAATCAGTTTGATGATGACATGTGATAATTTATTTATTAGGCTGAGGGGTGTGGGGGGCTCTAACGGGGGCGCGAGTGGGGGCTCCAGCCAATAATATTGTGACGTGTGGCAGAGAGAGAAACTGGATAAGATGGGTGTTGGAGCCCCCGCTGGAGCCCCTGGCCCTGGTGTGGAGGGGCGCGAGCAGGGGCTCCAACGGATTTTTTTTTTATTTTTTAATAATTATATTCAAAAAACGTATTATTAAAAAAAACTCATAAATTATTTAAAAAAACACACATTAAAAAAAAACATTAATATCTAAAAATAAAATAAAAATTAAAGTACTAAAAAAACATTATTCTTATTCTTCGGCTTGGTCTTCTTCGATCAACCTCTTTCGGATACGTTCCTTTTGCTTTTCCATCAGCATTTGATCGACCGGATTTAGGTTACTAAGGTCTCTTGTAAGGAAGTCCAAATCTCTCATTCGACTTTTTTCCTTTTTGTCATTAGAGACCACCTCCATGGTTTTGTTGAATTTATTGAGGGATTCAACAAGATCGACGATGTTTACGGCTCCCCCCTCAGCCGGTTTTTTCCCCTTGGCGTCCCGTCCCAATGGCCGCCTCCTCGGCGGTGAAGACGTTTCCTCCCCCGCAATGTTTAGGTCGAATCCAACGCGGCAATCCGACGCAGCAGAAGTGCTATACGCTCCAGACGAACTAGTTTTAGTCCGTTTCGGCCCTACTTCCGCATCATGGTCGGGCGCCACCAGCTCAACCCACTTGGCACACCTTTTCAACCTCTCCCACAACTTTACATCGTCCCACGTCTTCACCGTCCCATACCTCCGCAGACACTCCTGCTTCCACTCTTCGACAGTGAAATTGTAAACCGCCAAATCATCACTGCCACTTGGTCTCATACGACCAGCGTTCCTGTTGAAAAGATTAGTAAACAAGCCGATAAATTTTCTGATTTCGGACCACCGACCCGAAATCATATCGGCGTTCCGCTCTGTACTCCCAACGAGCGAATAGAACGTCTCCCTAACCTTTGTCCAAAAGACCTTGCTCTTTTGGTAGTCGGCTGCAAAATTCATAAATAAATTTGTAAGTCATTTAACTTTTTTATTTAACTTTTTTATTAAAAATCATTTTTAAAAACGTTAAAACAATTACCGCAACGCCGATCCTCAGAAATGACTATCCAAGCCCGACACAGGGCTTCCTTCTCATCCGGTGACCACGGAGTGGTTTTACGTTTCGTCCTCGGAGTCGAAGCAGAACCCGACCCGTCTGTTGCAACTTGTTTTTCCCGGTGAACGCGTCTTCTTTGTCCCGCAGCTTCACCGTGTGATTCTTGTGTCTCCGGAACAACAAAGTTAGGAGACGGTTGTATGTTGGATGGTTGAAAGCCGGATGTTTCTTGCGACCCCGAAAAAAAACATCGATTGGTCTGGTGACGACCATAAATCGTCGTAACTATAACCTGAATCTAGGTTTGGGTACCAATTTCCAGCCATGTTTTTAAAAAAAGGTTTGGAAGATGGGTTGATTTTGGGTTTTTTTTGAAGTTGTGGTAATTGTTTTATGTGATTTTGGGTGTGGTATGTGATTTTGGGTTTTGTAATTGGTTTATGTTTATATATAGGAAAACAGATTTTATGTGAATAAAAATATCCAAGCCCAACGGCTCATTTCTCCTCCCAACGGCTCTTTCACGCATTCCCACGTCCCTTTACGCCTCAGCCTTCCCGCGACCTGCCTTGCGCCCGCCTTGGTTCCCGTGCTCGCGCCCCTCACGCGCCCCTCTCGCGCCTCGGTGGTGTGGTGCTCGCGCCTGGGGGCGCGAGCGGAGGGGCTCTCGCGCCCGCGCTGAAGCCCCACACCCCTCAGCCTTATATAGTATAGACATATACAGGTAGATAAGGTTAACCAGGTAGGAATACATGAGTTTGTTTTGAAATCATATTGGGCTGTGTCTAGGCCCAGTAGGTTTGTTTTTCATAAATATATTTGAGTTAAATATAACTTATATAAATCTTGATAAAGTTGCTTTTGGGCATGTTTGTTCTTGCTTGGCCCGAAACAGTTTATAAATGTGTTATGGGTCAGCAACTCAGTTACTCAGGTCTCAGCATCAGGCCCTAAGCTAAGTTTTGTTGAAAAAGACATTTTGGTCAGTCTTGGTTACTAATGTAAAAACGTAAATAAATGGGTTGATGTGGGTTAATATCCTATGGAAATGTGGCAGGTTCGGGTCGAGCATGTTTCGACACAAAACGGGTTTTGGATTGGAACGAGTTCGGTTTAGGTTTTTTGGCTCGGAACATGTTTTGAGCCAACACGAGTTTTCGCACGGGGATTGGTTCGGTTCGGTTTTGGTTTCGTTTCGTTTTCGTCGATTTTTCGGTTTCAGCTCATTTCTCGAGGTTTTTTTTACGAGGACTACGGATGAAACATTTCACGTTAATTACTTTTTTTGCTTTTTATTTATATTTGGAGTTATGATTTTTTATTATTTTTTAGCAGTTTTTGATCTTAATAGAAAATCCCTTAAAAATAATTCCAAAAAATAATAAAAAAAATCATAACTTAAAATATAAATCAAGAACACAAAAAGTAAAGCAACTAAAATGTTTCATCCGTTGTCCTCGTTAAAATAAAAAACAAATCCCGTTTCGACCCTAACCTATTCTAACCCAAACTAAAAAACATTTTTTTAGTTAACTTGTTATGACTCTAACCCGTTCGACCCAACCAACTCAACTCAACTCATTTGTCACCTTTGACTAAGTTGTGCTAGAATAACAAGGAATATTAACGCCAAGTTATTAATAATAATAATAATAATAATTTTTCTTCTTCCACGTTATAAAACCCACCCTAAATAAAATATTCATTCTTCTTCCTTTGAATACAAACCCTGCCGTTTCTCTGACGGAGTAACCTATAATATTATTTATTACCTATCTATAACTAACCCTCTCACTCTTTTCACCATAATCACGACCTCCAATGGCTGTCCTCTTGCCCCATTACCCGATCACCAAACCTTACTCCATTAGCATTCGTCATAATTTCTTTAATGTTTCCCACGTTTCCGTTTCTACTCCAACAAATGTCAGAATCCGGAAGCCTTTGGCCCCCAGGGCCGTAATGCAGGTCAGTACAGAACCCAAAACAGAGGATCGTTTGGGTCTTGATATTGTGACGGGAACAGAGCTGTCGCAAAAGGGCTTTTTGGGCCTCAGGAAGACCAAACTGGTGTGCACGGTGGGACCCGCGTGTTCTTCTTATGACGAATTGGAGAAATTAGCCTTGGGAGGGATGAATGTGGCTCGGCTTAACATGTGCCATAATAATCAAGATTGGCATCGAGATGTTATTAGGAAGATTAAGAAGTTGAATCGCGAAAAGGGGTTCTGTGTTTCGGTTATGATCGATACGGAAGGTAGTCAGATTCATGTTGCTGATCATGGTGCACCTTCTTCCTTAAAAGCTGAGGTGATAATTAGGGGTGTTTGTACTTTCGGGCTTCTCGGGTTTGAGAATTTTAAATGTTGGAATGAAACCCTGTCCTAATCTCTCCTGGGTTTTTCGGGTTTGGGCTTTATCGGGTTGGAATACTGAATACTTGGGTTTCAAGTCTTTGGCCTAGAAAACTAAAAAAATACTGTAAATAAAAAAGTAATTACTTTGATCGAGTATTGAGAACAGAGATGTATGCGATCGAACAAAAACTTGTGGGGTTGAACAAAAAACG
Organism: Bidens hawaiensis; assembly: GCF_021521415.1. Classification (NCBI taxonomy): domain Eukaryota; kingdom Viridiplantae; phylum Streptophyta; class Magnoliopsida; order Asterales; family Asteraceae; genus Bidens; species Bidens hawaiensis. The sequence goes on from NW_027491108.1 coordinate 1,282,566, forward strand.
AATAAATGTACACTATTAGGGTATAAAACAATGAACGGGTTAAACAAGTGACTAGTAACCGAACCGAACTAAAACGGCTCGGGTTTGGGTCGCATGAGTTCGAGTACGGATTCCATGGATGCAAGTACTGTTGGTTTGGTTTAACAGTTCCTAGTGATAATTGTTAGTTAATAATTGATAATTGATAGTATACTTGTTTCTTAATTTGCAGATTATTAAACTGTTAAATGCTTACTTATTATCGTACTTTTGTTCTCATATCAGGATGGATCAATATGGTATTTCACTACTGAAAAATTTGACGGTTGTCGACCGTTCACAATTCAGGCAAGCTATGAGGGTTTCGCTCAAGGTGAAATAAGTTGTTTTTAATAAACAGTTTAATATTATTGGATTATTATTATTGTTGCTTAATGTCACGTATTCTTGTTTCAGGGATTAAAGAGGGTGATGAGCTTGTGGTTGATGGAGGAATGGCAACATTTGAGGTGATCGAACGTGTCGGGAATGACTTACGTTGCAAGTGTATCGACTCGGGTCTACTTTTGCCAAGAGCAAAACTAAGCTTTTGGAGAGATGGAAAGCTTGTTGAAAAGCATCATGAGCTACCGACGCTATCAACAAAGGTTTAAATATGTTTTTGTCATTTTGTTCGCTTTGGTTGAGTAAATATGATACTATTAGTTTTTTGAAAGTGTAAATATGATATCATGATAAACAGGATTGGTCGGATATCGAGTTTGGAATATCTGAAGGTGTAGATTTTATAGCCATGTCATTCGTTAAAGATGCGGATGGTGTGAAGCATTTAAAGAATTACTTATCTACCAAAAATAAGTAAGTTCACAAAATAGGAACCAACTTATAACTACTGTTTCTTTATCATTGTAAAACATGATTGCGTTATTATGTGCAGGTTCATTAAGGTTTTGGCTAAGATTGAGAGTTTGGAATCTCTACACAAACTAGAAGAGATTGTGGAGGCGTCTGATGGAATAATGGTTGCAAGAGGGGATCTTGGAGTTGAGATACCACTCGAGCAGATTCCAACCGTGCAAGAGAAAATTGTTGATCTTTGTAGGCTGCTCAACAAGCCGGTGATTGTAGCGTCACAGTTATTGGAATCCATGATTGAATATCCTACACCAACTCGTGCTGAGGTATTATTTTCTTAACTTAACCGAAACCTCAAAATCATTTTTTTTAATAAATGGATTTTATTAATAACAATATAATTCTGTAATCATACCTGACTTACACAGGTTTTTTTTTTGGGCAAAACGTGGTTGATCCCATCTGTACAAATTTATCTGTATTGACACTTGTCTAAGAATTAATGACACATTTGTGTGTTTGATGTGGCAAAGGTTGCAGATGTTTCTGAGGTGGTTAGACAGTATGCTGACGCCTTGATGCTATCTGGTGAGTCAGCGGTTGGATTATATGGAGACAAGGCTCTTTCGGTTTTAAGAACGGCTAGTGCCCGAATGGAACTATGGAGCCGTGAGGAAAATCAACAGCCATCCGTCCTTCAGCGTGAGCTTGGTTTCTCATTGCCAGATCAGATTGCCGAGCAGACCTGCAATTGCGCTGCCCAAATGGGTAATTATTTCATCCCTCATTTTAAACATTTAAAAAAACGAAATTTTTAGATATTTATTGCAATTGTTATATAATAATATACGCAGCAAATAATCTTGGAGTGGATGCGATTCTTGTGTACACAAGGCATGGACAGATGGCGTCACTATTATCGCGTAACCGACCAAACCCGCCTATATTTGCATTTACAGATGAACAAAACACACAAATGGCTTTGAATTTGCAGTGGGGAGTGGTGCCTGTTTTAGTTGACCTATGTGATGACATGGATGCTAATATTCACAGAACGACCGAGCTTATAAAGTCGATAGGAATGTTGAAACAAGGGGACGCGGTTTTAATAGTTTCAGATGTTATTCCAACTCATGCGACACGAACCGTTTACCAATCGCTCCAAGTCAAAGTCATTTGAATGAATGATGATTGAAGTTCTTGTTATACTTTTATATGAGTTTTCGGTCAAACATGCCTTTTTAACATAACTCTAATGTGAAATGAGTTTAGTTAATTTTATCTCTAGTTCTTGTATCTTTCAGTGTTTTGGTTGTGTCTGGTCACCAAAATAATATAATACATCAACACCGACACAGTATAAGAAACACAAGAAGTGTCATCTTTTGCTAATACATTATTGTTCTTACCTCAAAATAAAAGTATTAACTAACTACTGGCCCTTGGTCTTGGCCCTTTCCATTGCGCGCTCATAAAACTCGTGAGGATGAGGAAGAGATTTGGAGACGCTCTCTCTTTCCATGCACCGGTTCACCCAATCAGCCAGTTTCGGGCAATCTTTCTCTATGTTCATATTCGCAACCTTGTTCAGCGTATAGAACCAGAAGCTGAAGGGAATGAGTGCAATATCTGCATACCCAAAGCTTTCTCCGACCAAAAATGGCTTGTCACCAAGCTGTCCTTCTAACACCTTCAACACATTCATGAATTCCTTTTTTGCAGCCTCTTCACCCTCTTCGCCTCTTGTCTTCCAGATCTTCACTCCACAATCATACACCTTCAAAAATCGAAACACAAAACCAAGTTGGTTTAAATTACATATTAATTAATATTGCTATTTAAGATAACATAAATATATATTTAAGATAACACAAGTTGGTTTAGATTATTTATTTTATAAGCATAGACCATTCAACGCAAATATCAAAACATAATACTCAATTTTCAATTTAGTTTTGACTACTAATTTGTTTTTATTTTTATTTTTTAATTTTTGGTCATATAAATTATTCCCTAATAACCTTTAATAAAGGATGTTAAAAGTTTTGAATATACTATATCCATGTTTTAATATAAACTTTGAGCATATTTTATTAGTTTTGATACAATGGGGGCAGTTCAAGAATATTTTTATATACATTTCTTTCGGTATAAATAATATTCAAGTCATTTTAGTTTCTTTACTGATCACATGGGTTGCTATAGCAAATGTTGGTAACACAATGAACCGAATTAATTCAACTGCGTCCCGCCTCAATACGCGTATTGATCGCAACTAGTTAGTAAAACTATGACTTAACATTTGCATACATATATGCATGCACTAAATTAGTTTAGGTTGTACTGTACCTTCTTGTCAATGAAGTCAGCCCAGAATCTTGCCTGGGCTCGGAGATGAGGATCAGAGGGCAACAATGGCGGAGAGTTGGTGTGCCATGCGTCGTCGACGTACTGAACAATGAGGTTGGATTCGCATATGGATTTGCCATGGTGGATGAGGACCGGGATTTTCTTGTGAACCGGGTTCATTTCAAGGAGAAGTGGGCTTTTGGCATCCAGGTTCTCTTCTCGGTACTCATAGTGAACACCTTTCTCAGCCAGAGCAACTCTCACCCTCGCACCGAACACACGACGTCTAGCAGTATTACATCGGACCCATCCATTTTTGTGGATAGAAAGGATATTATGTGTTATGATGAATGTGAAATGAGGCGATTAATTGGTATTTATATATGTAGGGAAAGTGGAGCATCAACTCAAAGTGGTGTTTAGAAGCAATTTGAAGAAGTCAACAAGGAGTATAACGTCACTGCTTACGCCATCTTAACTTTCAATATACGCTCTTTTAGACTAACATTATGGGTATCAAGTTGAAGTTGATGGTATATGTTAAAAAGTGATCTGTCTAGTAATAGATATTGGTATGATGCTTTTTTTTGCATGACTGGACCGGCACGTGAATCGGACAAATTGAGCACGCCCTCTCTAGCAAGCCACGCGACGCGGCGTTGTTATAGGGGGGGCTGGTTTATTTTCTTGCACACCGCCACACGTGGCCACCTTCACTTTGCTCGTCACGTGACGCGGAGTGCTTGTTTTTCTATAAAGTTTCGTCGTTTTGAAGGGTTTGGAGGCCTAAATCACTATATAAACAACATTAACCTCAACCCTAACAAGAGGAGACGAACCATAGCCGTTTTGGACGAAATTTCGGAGTCCGTATTGCAAGTTTTGAAGGCTTTGGAGGCTTGGAATCACCGGGTGACATACTATTGAAGCGGGATCGAAGACTATGGGTTTTATCACTTTTATTTTATTGCTTTTTATGATTTTTCACTATGAATTTCATATTTCTTGTTTTGTTTGATTTACCGATGCTAGTTTAAACATTATAGACTATCTAGGCTTATATTAATTATTTTGGATATGGCCAAATATATTTTAAGTACATGTCTAATATGTGTAGTCCAATAGTTCATATTCATAACCATAATTTGATTTTTTCTTTTTTGGATGTTTTAGAATGGTTATTTTATGGTTGACTATTTGTATGTGTAAAACTATTTAATGATTCGTTGGTTTGGATATTTTATTATCGTCTTTAACTTTTGGTTTTAGGATATATATATATGTTGGGTTTGTTTGAATATTTTGATGTAGTACGAAACCAAGCGGTTTTCCATATATGGAACACAAACAAAATAAATTGTTATTTTGGATGAATTCGGTTAATAAGATTTAAATCGATTTGTTTGATTTTAACCAAAATCAAACTAATTGAATTTGGATCGATTACGGTTTGATTAGCTCCCTTCTGAATTCGGTTAGGTTCGAATTTCGATTAGGGGTAAAAAAATCTCATAACCGAACAAATCAAATAAATCAATAACCGAACCGATGAACACCCCTACCGGCTACACTTTGCAATCTTATTTTCAAAATTAACTCACACGCATACCCGGTGTCTGCAAACGAATGCATTTTGAGTCCAGCCGTTTAACTCTATTAGTTTATTCCGTTAAAAAATGATAACACCAGGGATAAAATCACCTTTTAACATATAAACATAAATTAGTTCTAATAATAGTAATACATCTTCAGTTGTACTCCGTGGCTTCTCACCGGTATCACCTCCATCAGTCACCACCTGTATCCACTCGGCCACACCGCCAGTCACCACCCACACCCACTCCACATCCCCAACGAGCACTAGTATCACGATCTTCACAATGAGAGGCGGTGATAACACTCATCAGAGAGAAATGTACCGTGCCGCCACTATACACAGCACCACCACTTCCACCAATTATGACCACACCTCCGCCAGCATTATACACAGCACCACTGCTTGCAACCCTTCCAATTCAAAAACCACACCACCAATTTCAAACACGTTTATTTTATGAAATGACTTATTAACTTTTGAAATTAACTTCTGAAAAAGTTAAAAGGTGTTTGGAAATGTGAGTTATTGTGTGGGAATAAATTAATAAGTTATAATATTATAACTTAGACTGTCTGCATTAGTTCAGGGAAATTTTTTTCACAAACAGCCTAGTCAGCATACCACATCAGCTTTTTATTCATTTTTCTCACAAACACTTTTTACTTAAAACAATAAGTCAATAACATATCCATTCTTCATACAAACGTCCTCATAATTTCACATCACCAATAACTTTATATTTTTAATTTTATTATTTATATGAAATTTATTTAACAAATAATTTTATAAAATAAAAATAAATTCAAATAAAATTGCATTAAATAAATTAAAACACCAAGAATACAATAAAATAAAAAATACAATATGAAGTCGACGAAAATATAACTAATGGTTATTCGCCCAAATATGCTCCAGTAGATGGTTACGTATTGCTTGGGGAGCCCCTTGATTACGTAAACTATGAAACCTCTGTATACGTGCTTGAAATTGTGGTGGTGCTCCTTGGTGGTATACAATTGGTTCAGGATTATTCTCGTTGCTTTCCCAGTTAATTACAGACGGCCTTCATCCTCTATTATCATATTATGTAGTATAACACATGCATGCATTATATCACCTAATAACGGGATGGAAGAAGTTCTTACGGGCCACGTATAACTCCCCACCTAGCTTGAAGGACACAGAAGGCTTTCTCAACATATTTCCTTACAGCCTCTTTTCATTTCTTGAACAACTTCATTTTCAAGTTATTTTCCGGTGGATATGTAAAACTCTTTACTAGTGTCACTAATTCTGGATAAATACCATTGGCAAGATAATAACCTTTCGTATACACATTCCCATTGACTATGACGTTACACTCTGGTGCAGTCCCTTCTAATATCATTATTTGCTCTTCAACCGTGTCAAGTTCAAAACTAGCCGTTAGGAAAAGACAAAGAAATATAGCTGTTAGTAAAATATAAAAAAACATAGCCGTTAGTAACAAACACAAAATATAGCCGTTATGAAAAGAAAAAAAATAAAAATAATAATAAAACTGTTATTACTATAAAAAATGTTATCATGTTTTATAAAATCTAATTAAAAGAATTTAATTCATGTTCGTCAAGGCTCGGTGTTGAATTGACTCGATTTGATTTAACAAGGCTCGATCCGAATTTATTAGTTGTTAACTTACTGTAACTTAATTAATTTGTTTTTTAGATTATTATAAATTCAAGTTCAAGAAAAAGAAAAAGAAAGAAAAAAAAAAGATGAAAAAGAAATGGGCCCACCAATTATCAACCATCCATGATAAAGAATCTTCAAGGATGGATGACCTCCACATCAACTTTCATAATACTTGTCTTCTCCATCCTTCTCACAAATCTCCTTCACATAAGCCATGGATACCCTTGATATGGAAGGTCTTATTAACTTATCCCAAAAGTTATAAGACCTTTCGCATCAGGGCCATCCATAGCTTATGTGGAAGAGATTTGTGAGAAGAATTGTAAAGGCAAGTGTTGTGGAGGTTAAGGTGAAGGTCATCCATCCTTAAAGATCCTTTATCAAGGATGGTGAAGAATGATGGTTTGTAGGTCCTTCATATTGATGATGTGGAAATTATGAGGTTGTTTGTGAAAAGAATGAATATGTTATTGTTGTAGGTAAAAATGTTTGTGGAAAATATGAATGGAAAGTTAATATGACAAGCTGACTAAGCTGTTTGTGAACAAAATTACTCTAAACTGATGCAAAAAGTCTAAGTAGTAATATAAAAAATCTCAAACACCCTCTATTTAATTTATATCTACATTACATATAAAAAATTTGCCATGTGTCACGCTATGCATTCTCGACTTTTTTTCCCCTTCTTCTACTAATTACACACTACATTTATTATTCTTTTAGAATTTTTTTTTTGTTTTCATGCTCTGTCTCCTATTAAATGATAATGATTTAAAATTGTATACTTCTTTTCAGAGAAGGTTTTTTTTTTTTATTTTAACAAAAAAAAAAAGAACTAAGTTTGTTCACAAAGATTATTATAAATTGAACATACTTTACACAATCTAACCCATGTTTTATAAATTTTTTAAGAAGCGTTTACAGATTTATAAATTATATTATTTTTTATTATTCATTTCATGTAATACATGCACGATATATATCACCTAGTGAAACTAATAAATACATCGACACATTATTAAAAACACAAGACACACCGGATTGTCATCTTTTATTAATGGTAGTATTATTATAACATTATTCTCTTATTACCTCATCAAACTATATGATATATAGTATTAATAAACTAGTGGCCTTTTTTCTTCTGCATTTCCAGGACGAGCTCATAAAATTTATGAGCATCAGGAAGAGATTTGGAGACGGTTTCTCTTGCCATGCACCGGTTCACCCAAGCAGCCAGTTTTGGGCATTCTTTTTCTATATCCATATTCCCAATCTTGTTCAACGTATAGAACCAAACGCTGAACGGAATCATTGCGATATCCGCAAACCCAAAGCTTTCTCCGACCAAGTATGGCTTCTCACCAAGCTGCCCTTCTAACACCTTCAACACATCCATCAATTCCTTCTTTGCCGCTTCTTGATCTTCGCCTTTTGTCATCCATATCTTCTTAGCACCTTCATATATCTTCAAAACACAAACAAAACTTATCATTTAGCATGTGGATACATGCATGCAAGCATTAAGATGTGCATATATACATGTTATCATGAAACAAATTAATGAATCTTTTGCATGAGGGATTTAGGGAAAATTAGAGTATCTTTAAGTGGGCAACAAAATTTTGAATACATCTAGGTAGCATATATGTTACCTCGAATAGTAGCGGACTTCAGCTAACTTTTGATAAGGTGTTAAGTCTGCTTATTGAATCACCAAACTCAAAGTGGTACTTTATATATAGTGGTCTTATCAACTCATTAAAAGTTAGTTAAAGCTCGACTAACTAGATATACTTCAAAATCTATCGCCCACCAAAAGACACTATAAATTTCTTTAAATCCCAAGTAAGCTTCAGCAAAATATATATTCTCAAGGTTGGTGGATTATAAGTTACCTTCTTGTCAACAAAGTCAGCCCAGAATCTAGCCTGAGCTCGTTGGAAAGGATCGGAAGGCAACAATGGTGGAGAGTTGGCGTGCCACGTCTCGTCGATGTACTGAACAATGATGTTGGATTCACATACGGGTTTGCCATGGTGGATGAGAACCGGTATCTTCTTGTGAACCGGGTTCATCTGAAGAAGAAATGGGCTTTTCTTCTCGGTACTCATACTTAACCCCCTTTTCAGCTAGAGCAACTCTCACCCTCGCACCGAACACACTGATCCATAGGTCTAGCAGGATTACATCTGAACCAGCCATTTTTCAAGTCAGAAAGTATATTATGTGCGTACGTACTTGATGAGTGTGAAATTAATGAGGTGGTGGCAATTGGTATTTATGTGTAGGGATATATAGTGGGGTATCTCTGGTGTTCAAAAGAATTTTGATGAAGGTTCTCAAGGCATCCACTAGCAGCTAAATACAAGTTGATGTCACTGCTTACGACATCTAACTTTAAATGAATCACTGCTTACGCTATTTAAAACTAACCGGAGAAAAATAAAAACGTATATTGTAATCAATTTGTAAATCTTTCAGGATTCTACGTTAAAATCAGTGTTGGATAAATTTTTAAGCGGCCTCAACCATTGTATCTGCTACATTTAAAATTGGATGGCAACCTTTTATTATTCCTATTTTATGAAATTCATTATATATGAATACAAAAAAATAATCAAAATGCCATGTTGCCATCCTTTAGCAGTATTATTTATTAGGGATTATTCCTATTTTCTAATTTTGAATTCAGTTAATCGTTGTTTGGGAATGAATATGAATGTATTAGCGATGTAACTTTTATAAATGACTCCTCTAGCATTTGAACTGTTCCATCGCTCCACTGGAAAACCGCCCATATAAATAGGTAAATAACCGTTACCGTAATAAAAGTGTTGCGTCTAATAATTGAAAAGTTATCCCAGGGTATAAAACCTCCTCTCCGGTCAGAAAAATCAAAAATGAATAAAGAAATCAGTTCATGTTCATGAAAATGCTAGTCCCAATTTCACCGCATAATCAATTGCGTCTGACGTACTAACCGGTTCCAATAGCAAAAACTCCAGAGGGACTACATATCTCCGATTTGCAGACTGCAAAAATTACCGAAAATTGGCAAGAGCACGGGCAGCGAAGTGGTTCTAACGATTCCGGCATTCAGCGGCGGTCCTTCAAACAAACAACGGTGGTTCTCACGATTCCGGGAGGCGGTAATTAATTAAATTTAAGACTGGTTCTCTGTTAATTAGTGTCTAACGTACATGCATAATCTATTTGATTTTCTTACTTACATGTTATTATCAACTAATATTAGTTACTAGGTTATTTGTTAATTGTTTATCTGCTTGATTTATTACATGATTGCACCAAATCTAACATAAAATTAATTGAACCATTTTTTTAGTAAAATGCAAAAGTTAATTTTTGGTGTGATGGCAGCAAATGCGACATAAATTAATTGAAACATTTTTTTAGTAAAATTCCAAGTTAGTTTTTTTGGGTGTTAACTTATTGTCGAGAATCGATATATATGTTGTTTGATTTTAGCATAATTTATTTAATCACAGTTTCTTAATTTGTGTTAAGTTTCCAAAAACCGTTTTTTAACTAGAAATGCATTTTTGTTATTAAAAACTATCCTTTGCATCATCAATTTATCTGTCAAAGCGTAAGTTTCTAAAAAAAAAATAAAAATAAAAATAAAAAGACGTCTACTTTTGGATATATTAAAATTATATATTGGGTTTTAAGATTCAAAAAGGGATAGCGGCGCAACTTGTTGTCTGCTTGTCTTCTGCTTCGATGTAATTTAATATAGTCTTTAATAATTTTAAATGTATAATGTAATTAGATTTTTGATTTATATGGCGAATATAGACAATTTAACCCAATGAATCTGCCGAAAACTAATCCTTTAGAAGCTCATGAAAACGTTTTAGAAAAAATTATTGACACAGTTATACATATGCATAGCTACATTTGAATGTATACTATAAAAATGATATTTGACTTAAGAATACTTGATATTTATTGTTATCAACTACTTAATTTTGATTGTGGATTATTTTTTTTAATGCTTCGATGTGAATTTTTTGAGATATCAATATATTGTAATTGTCATCTAAATGATTATATATATATATATATATATATATATATATATATGAAAACCCACTTGAGTTGTAAAAACCCGTGAAAACCCTATGTAACATCGTTTTTTTTTCTTTTTGTTACATGTAATATATGTTGTAACATTTAATACAAAACATGATACATAAAAAAAAATATTTTGCTATTTTTTAACATTTTTTTACTATTTTTTATATATGTTTTTAGGAGAGAAAAAATTATATTTATATTTACATTTTTTATTCACTTTAATTATGGACCACAAGATTTAAATATTAATTAAAAACATGTGGTTGAGAATGGGTTTCTAGAGTTTTCACAACTCAAATGGGTTTTCATATATATATATATATATATATATATATATATATATATTATAAGAATGTTAACTAATTTGTTCTTTTGGTTGACTTTCTTTGTCACATATATTGTTTAATCTTACATTCATTTTTATTATATACTAGTTTGAGGCCCGTGTATTACACGGGTAATTGATGAAAATTTTGAAATTTAACCATTTAGTGAAATATAGTCAATAAAATGATCATGTATAGTTAATGCAATTATAATTTACATTACAAAAATTACATAATTAAGATTACACAAATATGCTAAAAGTAAAATCTTCCTTGTTCACTACATTTGTGATTATATTAGTCGGTATACATTGTTTATAAAAGATCAAAATCTTTAATTCATGTCTGCTTGTACTCTTGATAAGGTAACATATAGGTCTGCTTATAACTCTTCTATGTCACAAATAAGAATCACCCTAGATAAATGATAATGTATCCATGAAACTAACAAAAAAAAAATACATATATTCATGCACACAAAATATCATACATTTTAATCAATTAATATGATGTCATTTGAGATTATGTCCTCATGTTTATAAAAAAAACATGATTATCCCAAAAACCAGATTACCTAAGCGTTGTTGATATAATCATCCTTAGAATCCTTAGAATTTATGATAAATTTGTTGGCACTAATATTCTATGTATGACAAATTTTTAATTGATTTTATATTTTACAATTAGCAATTGTATAATCAAGCAACATATAAAAAGAAAAACTATAATAAAATGATTTGTTTTATTTTATATGAAATGTAATTGCCGGGAAAATGACAAAAACATGCTAACCTTATAAATGAAACTTTAACGAATAACTAATAGATTTCCTAGATTTCCTTTCTTTCAGTTATTCTTTTGCCCCTTTCCTAGTATATTAATAACAAAACTGATTTTCTTCAATGTATAAACTAAGAATTCCAAAGGCTTTGGCTACTATAACCTTCCCAACCACAATTTTTATTTTTTTCTAGACATTTCACCTCGAAATACGAAATTTGACTATACTAGGTATTAAAAAATCAAAGTAATGATAAAGAAATAGTGGATTCTATCGTTTCTATGGTTACTTCTTCAACGGTGAGGTCTTCTCTATACACCGGAGCCTTTACTTCATTTAATCAATGTTATTGCTAACTTGTATAGTTCACATTCTTCGGCTCTACCCATGAATTATCCAGTAATAGGTCAAAGACAACAAGCTCTACCTATACAGTAACGGTATTTAATTATGAAGGTTGGCTGGGTAGCTGACCCTGTTAGTCCGTTCTTGCAAGAGGGGTCTATGTTAACTAAGATTTCCTCCTCTTAATGGATAACCATTTGCTACCAATGTAGAATTGCTTCTCATTTTGAATTGAGGTGAGTGGATTTACACCAACAGAAACCATAAATTTCATACAAAATAAAAGGGATATCATCCATTTTTAGATAGGAAATCTAGTTTGTTTTTCTATTATATCCTATTTGATCATTGATATTCGAACACTGTTCTCTTTCCTTTGTTCTAGTTCATGATCTGAACGAGTCGCACATACACCCTAGTACATGTTCCTCGGCGCTGAGGGCATCCCCAAAGCGTGGGGGATTTTGTGACATTTCTAATTGGCTGTCTTGTATTTCTAATAAGTTGTTTAATCGTTGGCATGTTGAATCATATACATAATGGGCTGGTTTAGATCGATCCTAACCGGATGATTATGAATTACTTTTATTCAATAGAATAATAAAAAAGATTTCATAGAATAATAATATTCAACTCGGCAGGGTTCGTTTCAGAATTGACGCGAAATCCAGGTTATTGTCATTCAACCGCCACAAGATCAACAATTCCATAAGCTTGGGCCTATGTTGCTGACATAAAAACATCTCTTTCCATGTCTTCGGATACAACCCATAAGGGTTTGCCTGTTCTTTGTACATAAACCCTTGTCAGGGTTTCACGTAGTTTCAGCAGTTCTCCCACTTCCAGGATGAATTCTCCCGTTGCTACTTCAAAAAAAGAACCAGCAGGTTGGTAGATCATTACCCTGATGATATAAGATAATAAAAGGTTTCTCTCTTTTTCATGATGAGGGGAAGATAAAAGAAAGATAAAAGAATAACAAGAAAAAAAGATAGAATCGGACAACCGTACGGGCATTATGCATTGCATACGGCTCTACAATAAAATTGACCCTTACCTTCCATCAAAGAAATTAAAAATAGGATCGATTAGACCCCGATCGGTAAATGATCAACTTACCATTCCTTTCGGAGGAATTCAAAAATACTATGATGGCTCCTTTGCTATATATATTTATTATATTTTTTTGTTTGTGATTTGTCTGTCATTCAGCAATCCCAAAGTTGCTTTTTATTTGATCAAATAATAAATAAACTATGGAAAAAAGAATTTTTTTTTGCTCCATAACATAAATAGAAATATTGTTAAGAGACCTCTGGTGTGAAAAAAGTTTGTGACGCTGAACTGGACTTCCAAAATAAGAAAATAGGAAATACCTTTTTATCATATTACTCTCTCGATACATAAGCTAATGTTGTGAAAGCAAAAAAAAATTTTATATCGAATTCAAAGTGCCATGCTATTATTACTTAATATTCATATTCATATTTCATATGGCGAAGGCATAGTCTTCTTTTTTCTCTCAAATAAATAAAAGCCTCATTGGCGCCAAGCGTGAGGGAATGCTAGACGTTTGGTAATTTCTCTCCGACTAGGATAAAAGATCCCATTGAAGCGGCGGATCCCATGCATATTGTATGTACATCTGGTTGCACAAACTGCATAGTATCATAAAGAGCCACTCCCGGTATTACCCATCCTCCAGGAGAGTTTATAAATAAATACAGCTCTTGGGTATCATCCTCGATACTGAGATATATCATAAGACCAATAAGTTGATTTGAGATCTCGCTATCAACCTCTTGACCTAAAAAAAGTAATCTTTCTCGATAAAGTCGGTTGATTAGGGTCAAATTGTATCCCTTAAGAACCGTACAGGCGCCTTTTAACGCATATGGTTCAAAAAAAATCAATGTGTATATTCCAATACTTTTTCTTTTTTCATAGCAAGTTCCTTCTAACTTATAATAAAAGGATTTTTTTCACTAAATATGAGTTTGTCTTCCTTTCCTTATAACGAACGTAAAAAAAAAAGAATTCATTAAACTTATCCAATTAACTTCTCATTGATGGATTGTTTCATCGAGATCCAATCCAAATCACGATGTCATTTTCTTGTTCTTAAATGGGCCTCTTTAATCTTTTTAGGTTTATGCTCTACTCCGGGTAAAGATCCGCCCGATTTTGATTTGCACATATAGTACAAATGTTCCCATTACCACTTCTTTTTGTTATCCCCCCTTTTTTTTTTAATTCATGCATTCCGTAAAAAAGGTTGACGGATTCATGCATATTACTCAATTGATTAACATAATAGTTTGAAAAAACAAATTCTTTAAAAAAAGGAATACTTTATGATATAAAATAAAATAGAAATAGATATATTACCACTTGGTTTTTTTTAACGGAGCCTGGATACTTCAATGTAGTAGTCCAACTAAGACAACCATAAATTCTTCTAATTGATAATAGTAATCCGAATCCCCCCAAAACAGATCTAATTGCACTTCACGCTCCAAATTTTTGATGATGAAATGAATCTTTCGTGGGCGAAACAGAGGATATCTCGATTGGGGAGAAAACGGGGAAATCCCATATGACCAAATATATCTGACAAGTCGCACTATATGTCAAGCCAAGATGCATCTTCCTCTCCAGGACTTCGAAAAGGTACTTTTGGGACACCAATAGGCATTAAATGAAATAAAAAAGAACTAAGTACTATATTTTACTTTGATGTGGAAACGTAACAAAGCCTTTCTTTTTCTTTATAATATTGTACTTTATCCTAATCAGATTTTATTCAATTCATAAGATTTTATTCATCATTTATGAAAATTTGATAAAGAAAGCAAGAAAAAAAAGGGAAAATGATTACGAATAGTGTCCTCTAATGATGAACAAGTATGGGCACATTCGCTCATAGAAAATGGCATTCATTTACCCATTGCGTATTGGTACTTATCGAGTATAGAATAAATCTGCTTCTCTTTGTTCCTACGAACAAAATTGTTCCATTATTACCAACAGAATAGAACAAATATTTACCCTTGCGTTGAAATAATTTACTAAAACTAAATAGGGGGGTCCATAACATAGTCATAGTATAGTCTTTTCCAATGCAATAAAGTTACATAGTGTCTTTTTTCTTTCATAAAGGGGTATTTCCATGGGTTTGCCTTGGTATCGTGTTTATACCGTTGTATTGAATGATCCCGGACGGTTGCTTTCTATTCATATAATGCATTCAGCTTTGGTTGCTGGTTGGGCCGGTTCGATGGCCCTGTATGAAATAGCAGTTTTTGATCCTTCTGACCCTGTTCTTGATCCAATGTGGAGACAGGGTATGTTCGTTATACCATTTATGACTCGTTTAGGAATAACCAATTCCTGGGGCGGTTGGAGTATCACGGGGGGGGGACTATAACTAATCTGGGTATTTGGAGTTACGAAGGTGTGGCTGGAGCGCATATTTCTGGGTTGTGCTTTTTGGCAGCCATCTGGCATTGGGTATATTGGGATCTTGAAATATTTTGTGATGAACGTACAGGAAAACCATCTTTGGATTTGCCCAAGATCTTTGGAATACATTTATTTCTTGCAGGTGTGGCTTGCTTTGGTTTTGGTGCATTTCATGTAACAGGCTTGTATGGTCCTGGCATACGGGTGTCCGATCCTTATGGGCTAACAGGAAAAGTACAATATGTAAATCCATTGTGGGGTATGGAGGGTTTTGATCCTTTTGTTCCGGGAGGAATAGCCTCTCATCATATTGCGGCAGGGACTTTAGGCATATTAGCAGGTCTATTCCATCTTAGCGTCCGCCCGCCTCAACGTTTATACAAAGGATTGCGTATGGGCAATATTGAAACTGTCCTTTCCAGTAGTATCGCTGCTGTCTTTTTTGCAGCTTTTGTTGTTGCCGGAACTATGTGGTATGGTTCAGCGACTACTCCCATCGAATTATTTGGGCCTACTCGTTATCAATGGGATCAGGGATACTTCCAACAAGAAATATATAGAAGAGTTAGTGCTGGATTAGCCGAAAATCAAAGTTTATCAGAAGCTTGTGCTAAAATTCCTGAAAAATTAGCCTTTTATGTTTACATCGGAAATAATTTGGAAAAAGGGGGATTATTTAGGGCGGGTTCAATGGATAACGGGGATGGAATAGCGGTTGGATGGTTAGGAAGGCCGTGAACTTTTTGTACGTCGTATGCCTACCTTTTTTGAAACATTTCCGGTCGTTTTGGTAGATGGAGACGGGATTGTTAGGGCCGATGTTCCGTTTCGAAGGGCAGAATCTAAGTATAGTGTCGAACAAGTTGGTGTAACTATTGAGTTCTACGGTGGTGAACTCAATGGAGTCAGTTATAGTGATCCTGTTACTGTCAAAAAATATGCTAGACGCGCTCAATTGGGGGAAATTTTTGAATTAGATCGTGCTACTTTGAAATCTGATGGTGTTTTTCGTAGCAGTCCAAGGGGTTGGTTTACTTTTGGACATGCTTCATTTGCTTTGCTCTTCTTCTTCGGACACATTTGGCATGGTGCTCGAACCTTGTTTAGAGATGTTTTCGCTGGTATTGACCCAGATTTGGATGCTCAAGTAGAATTTGGAGCATTCCAAAAACTTGGAGATCCAACTACAAGAAGACAAGCAACCTGATACAACATTTCTTTGGTCTCTTTCGAATCGATTTTCTTTTTATGATTTTATTTTTATATAGGGTACTAGATAAATCTTGATTTGAATCGTCATTTTTTTTTTGTTACTCTTGCTCTTTCTTTATCCGGGATATGATCCCCCCAAAAATAAACAGGTATGGAAGCTATAATTGTAAATCACGATCGAATCTATGGAAGCATTGGTTTATACATTCCTCTTAGTCTCGACTCTAGGGATAATTTTTTTCGCTATCTTTTTTAGAGAACCGCCGAGAATTTCAACTAAAAATTAAAAAAAATGAAATGATTTTTCATTATCGCAATTGAAGTAATGAGCCTCCCAATATTGGGAGGCTCATTACTTCAATTAGTCCCCATGTTCCTCGAATGGATCTCTTAGTTGTTGAGAAGGTTGCCCAAAAGCGGTATATAAGGCGTACCCAGTAAAACTTAAAAGTAAACCAGATATAAAGATGGCGACTAGGGTTGCTGTTTCCATTATTATATAATTTCAAGACCACAATGGATTTATGATAAGATCGTTTATTTACAATGGGATGGTATACAAAGTCAACATATTTCAATGAATAAAATAGGATTTATGGCTACACAAACTGTTGAGAACGATTCTAAATCTTGTCCAAGACGAACTACTGTAGGGGTTTTATTAAAACCCTTGAATTCTGAATATGGTAAAGTAGCTCCTGGGTAGTTCGATGATCCTGAAATTGTTTCTTCTTTCAAATTTCTAAAGCCTTTTTATACTTATTTTGACTCAAAGATAAATCTTTCTTCGGATTTTTGGTTATTATCTATTCGTGGAATAAGCGATGATCCGATGGTTCTTACTCAGGGAATCTTTGGGCTTAACTTAGTATTTTTATTGAATCATCGTGGTTCTAGTATGAATCTGAGGTTTGAATCGATTCATAGGGTCTTAACAAGAGAATTCCTATAAATAATAAATAAAACAAATATAATAAAAATGATAGACAAAAACAAATCAAATAAAAAGAAAAAATAGGGAAGAGATAATTCAAGAGCCCTGTAAGGATCAAGATAAAGACAACTGAGCCAACTTGATATTTTGGTATTATCGCCACAAAGAAGAAGAATAACTTTCAGATTTTTTTATTTTTATCTTCATAGCAGATTGAATCGGGAAGTAAGAAGTTTCAAACTTTCTATTAAATATCCGTTCCAACCAGTATTTGGGTGTTTTTGCTTGAGTTGTACGAGATGAAAGTCTCATATACAGTTCTCGGAGTGGAGATCGCAGCTATCTCAATAAAGTTTATGATTGGTTTGAAGAGCGTCTCGAGATTCAGGCGATTACGGATGATATAACTAGTAAATATGTTCCTCCTCATGTAAACATATCTTACTGTTGTAACATCCTAAAAATTTTAATGATGAATAAAGGAAGTTATGTTTAGTGATTTCGCGTAATTAATTAATATCGGGTAGGGAGCGGGTCTTGGACGTGGATTAATTGAGATGGGTTAAATGAGAATGGGATTTCAGGGATATAAATACCCCCAAAATCCCAAAATATCTTCATTTTCACCAAACTCCCTAACACCCCAAAACACACATACACCACACACATACCGCCGCCGGCCGGCCGAGCCAAGGGAAGAGTCGGGCAGGTCCGAGAGAGAGCGATTAGTGTACTAGCAAGTAAACGAGATCCAAACAAGCCAAAAAAGGTATAATTCTTGATCTTTGAAGTTTAAAGATCCAAGCTTTTTAGTGTATAAGCGACCGAAAATGGTCGGGAAGCGTAGTGGGTGATATTGAACCATAGCAAGGGTATTAAAATCGCTCAAAATGCTGGAAAGAAACCGAACAGCGGCTGTCTGGGCAACTTCGCCTGCATCTGGGCAACTTCGCCTTCAAAGCGATGAACTTCGCCTGCAAGCCAAGTTCGCCTGATGAACTTCGCCTGCAAGCTAAGTTCGCCTGATGGCAACTTCGCCTAAAGCTAAGTTCACCTAATGACAACTTCGCCTAGAGCTAAGTTCGCCTGAGGCTTAACTTCGCCTAAAGCTAAGTTCGCCTGATGACAACTTCGCCTAAAGCTAAGTTCGCCTAAGGTTTAACTTCGCCTAAAGCCAAGTTCGATTAGAAAATAAATTAAAAACCTAATGAAAAATGTGTTAAGACAGTTAATGGAAATAAAATTTTTCCAAGCTGACCTGGCAGCTCGACCCCAGCCAGGGGCTCTGCCCCTTGGACCCTGCTAGGGGCTGCCGCCCCTAGACCCCGCTGCCAGGGGCGCTGCCCCCGGACCCCCATTCGTTGTGGGTCATAAAAAGATAGAAATACATTATGAGAAGTGATAGTTAATTAATATGTATACTTGTTATACAGTCAGCCGTGCACAACTGAAGAAAGGAATTACGATTAACGGTGAACGTAACCGTGTTCAGGTGAGTTTCTAGCCCCATTCCTTGTTATGTTTTCGGGTCTTGATGTGTTGTTAATACATTTATCCTAAGTGATAAGTGTATGCCCTATGTGATATATGTGTTATGTAAGAATGATTGCTTGATGGTACGTGAACGATCTTCGGATATTGCACGTACTGTCAGGTTGTAATGCTATGTATAAGGTAAGTATAATATGAATGCTTATGCGTATGAACGTGATAGAGATAATAAAAGAAGGAAATAATGATGTATGGTTGTATGGTTACGAAAAGGGTATCGAGCCCTAATAATACTCGAGGTATGATGTATGGTTGTATGGTTACGAAAAGGGTACCGAGCCCTAATAATAGTCGAGGTATGATGTATGGTTGTATGGTTACGAAAAGGGTACCGAGCCCTAAAATTACTCGGGGTATAATGTATGGTAACGGAGAGGGAATCGAACCCTACTAATATTCGAAAACTAGGGACCAGACCCTTATAATATCTGTGATGTTAGGGACCAGACCCTTATAATATCTGTGATGTTAGGGAATCGAACCCTTCTAATATTCGAAACTAGGGACCAGACCCTTATAATATCTGTGATGGTAGGGACCAGACCCTTATAATATCTGTGATGTTAGGGAATCGAACCCTTCTAATATTCGAAAACTAGGGACCAGACCTTTATAATATCTGTGAGGTTATAGGGCGAAAGGCTCTTTAAAACGTATGATTATGTATGTAAAGAAAGTATGAAGGTAAAAATGAAAGTAAAAGCACTTAAGTGTGTATGAAAGAAAGTTAGGAGGTTAAGTATGAAATGTAAAGAATGTATTGTATGATTTTGTGATTAACTAGAACTCACTCAGCGTAGCTGACTTTTAGTATGCACGCAGGTGAGTAGGATAAGACAGCTGGCTTGAGCGGGGACACATGACAGAAGAATAAGAGCCTGGCATCTGAAGACTTACGATGTTTTAATTTTAATGTTTTAATGTGAAAGACAAAGGATGTTTTGAGACAAGTTATGAAATATTGTAATGTTTTATGAAAGTTTTATATTCCGCATAAACGTTTTAATTAACTCTGATATTTAGAACTGTGTTTATGAGTAAATCCAACACGAAAGTAGGGTTACCGGTAACGGGGCCTTACAACTGTCTAGGGGGGATTACGCTTACTTGTTTTTTAGTACAAGTGGCTACAGGATTTGCTATGACCTTTTACTACCGTCCGACCGTTACTGATGCTTTTGCTTCTGTTCAATACATAATGACTGAAGCTAATTTTGGTTGGTTAATCCGATCAGTTAATCGATGGTCGGCAAGTATGATGGACCTAATGATGATCCTACATGTATTTCGTGTATATCTCACCGGTGGATTTAAAAAACCGCGCGAATTAACTTGGGTTACAGGTGTGGTTCTGGCTGTATTGACTGCATCTTTTGGTGTAACTGGTTATTCTTTACCTTGGGACCAAATTGGTTATTGGGCCGTGAAAATTGTAACGGGTGTACTTGACGCTATCCCTGTAATAGGATCACCTTTGGTAGAATTATTGCGCAAAAGTGCTAGTGTGGGACAGTCCACTTTGACTCGTTTTTATAGTTTACATACTTTTGTATTGCCACTTCTTATTGCCGTATTTATGTTAATGCACTTCCCAATGATACGTAAACAAGGTATTTCTGGTCCTTTATAGATACATAGAAGATATAGCCCAGATATTTTGAATTCATCATTTATCACTTGGGGTAGGAACTATAGTATTTTATTGCTATAAGTATGGATTATTGAAAAGAATAAGACATGTATTTGGATATTTCCCTTGCACTCCGCAATATTTTTGATTTGGCATCAATAGTTGAAGGGATTTTTCCGAAGATAAAATGGATTATGAGAGTGTGTGACTTGAACTATTGATTGGTCTGTGTAGATATGTGCCTTTTTTCTATTTATTTATCTGCCACGTTTGAATTCACAACCAAATGTGTCTTTGTTCCAACCATCACGTAAGCCCATACGGAGGATAGGCTGGTTCGCTTAAAGAAAATCTTTTCTATGATCAGATACAAATCATGTCATACATGACCAGGCTTCGTAAGATCTAGCTCACTTAACTTCAGATTATTTAATAGTATAGTATAAAATGCATTCATTTCCTCTGCATTGGCGCAATCTATGATACTATCGGAGTAAAAAAGGGGTCTAAAGAAGAACAGAGACTGGGCCGTATTAATAACAAGTAAATCCTTTGTGTGTTTATAAAAGGTCTCTAAAAATTTTGGGGATAAACACCAATCCTAAGGTTTGAGACGACCCAAAAAGCAATTGATCAGATCACGATCTAGTTTATAAGCCTACTTGGGTATTGAGTATTTATTTGTAAGAACTTCATTTTTTGCACTTGATAGTTTCAACTCCAAAAAAAAGAATCCAGTCAAATTTTTATTTTACTTACATAAAAGCATCCATATATCGTATATACGGGTGTCTAGATAACATTTATATGGATTCAGTTAGTTCTTTTTATTCTTGCTCGAGCCGGATGATGAAAAATGATCATGTCCGGTGATGTGTGTCTAATAACCCTATAAATATGACCCTCAAAACTAAGCTTTAATATTAAAACGAAAATCCTAAAACCACACACAACCGGCAAGTGTACCGATCGCAAGTAGTATAGACTTAGGAAGTCCGAGTATCGAACACGTGGACACGTCAGAACGCAAAAGATCACTTACCCTAGACAAGACCTACCTTTGAATAATAATTATATTGATTTTTGATTTTTAAATACTTAACTGAACTAACTAGACTGACTAACAAAACTTACCAAAAATAGAAAACTTAACGGGGAACTAACTGTGTTAACTTAGGATGGAGAAAAACGTCTACCTAGGTTTGAATCAAATTGTAGGCCTAACAAGCTAATGGATTGAATGACTTCAAGACACCGGTCCCTAAAGATGACACAACTAAGGATCGCTCGGGCTCTCTAGATCACCTCTCGGTCTCACTCAACAAGCCTAAACTACTCAAAATCGCCAAAAACGACCAAACCAGGAAACAATTGCTAACGTGTTCTAATGAAGGATCACCTCTCGGTCTCACCAACACTCGACCCTAATGGCAATGAATACTACACAACCAAGGATAGAGGAACAATTCAACTTAAACTAAAATAGATCAACTAGTCGCTCAAAACACCTAAACCTGACAAGAAACGAACTCGCTCTCGCGCAATCCTTATTCTAGCATGCAAAGGTAATGAGACAACCCTAACTTCCTATCACCTCTCGGTCTCAAAGAAGGTGTCTAACCGCTGTACTTAATCCAATAAATCATGCAACAAAACCCTACGGTGGTACCTACCGCAAACAAACCCTAAACACAAAGTCTAGAATCAAACAATGCACCGATCAATGGAGGAACAATATCACCATTTTTGTTCAACAAGATACCAAAGTGGATGATTGACTCATTCCATACTAGAAAGAATCGCAGGAAATCCTTTAATAACACGGATTCCTATTTCTCAATGATATTCCACGATCAATACAATTGGCTGAATCCCGTGAAATCATTTCATAGAAGTTCATTGAGATCTTCTTTTTATAAAGGAAATAAACTTCGATTCTTGAATAATCCACATCACTTCTGCTTCTATTGTAACAAAAGATTCCCCTTTTATGTGGAAAAGGCCCGTATCAATAATTATGATTTTACGTATGGACAATTCCTCAATATCTTGTTCATTCGCACAAAATATTTTCTTTGTGCGTCGATAAAAAAAAACATGCTTTTTGGGGGAGAGATACTATTTCAGCAATCGAGTCACAGGTGTCTAACATATTCATACCTAAGGTTTTTCCACAAAGTGGTGGCGAAACGTATAACTTGTACAAATCTTTCCATTTTCCAACTCGATCCAATCCATTCGTTCGTAGAGCTATTTACTCGATCGCAGACATTTCTGGAACACTTCTAACAGAGGGACAAATAGTCAATTTTGAAAGAACTTATTGTCAACCTCTTTCAGATATGAATCTATCTGATTCAGAAGGAAAGAACTTGTATCAGCATCTCAATTTCAATTCAAGCCATGTTCAAAGAACAGTGAGTTAGCAAAATATTAAAAAATTTAAAGTTACATAAAGTGAAGGTTATCCTTATTTACAGTAGTTGAAGTCTTAGATTAAAAATGCTTAAATTTGAATACTAATACCGTGTTATTAGTTAATATTATGGGAAGTTGTTAAAATATTTAATTAATCGATACACACACACACACATACACACACACACACACACACACATATATATATATATATATTAACAACTTATAAAAAACATAAAAGAAGCAAAGATTTCAGATTTTATGGAAGCATGGTAAATGACTTTTAACGGGATTAACTATTTTTTTTTAAATTTATGTGAAAATGGAATATTCCTTGAAATGTAATGAGTAGCATGATTAAGTTACAAATAATAAAAATAAAAATAATAAATATGTCTATTAAGTTGCATAATAATAAGTGTGAATCTTAATTAATTTTTATAGCGTATTTTAATAATAAACGTTATGACTATAATTTTTTTTAAATTCTATATATAGCTTTATTGTTTTGAATATATAAAACACAATAAACCCTTTAATTATGTACTAAACAACATGTAACACTAACGAAAACCCAGTTCTTTGTATTTGTATAAAAATAAAATTAATAAGTTAATATAATATTGAAATTATATAAATAACTAATGAAAATGATATTTTAGGTTTCAATATCCTAAATGATTTTGGAAAGCGAAAATAGTGGAATGGGATTGAAGCAGAATTTGTGGTTTAAAATTTTGAATGCTTTTAATTAAGTAATTTGTCTTATAAGAAATATTAAATTAACTATATTTAAATGTATAAAAAAAGTATAAATCAACTCATAAAAATATGTTTATGAAGCTTTTTGATCTGAGTTATGTAAGAAAATATTAAAACTAAATATTGATTTTCTTATTGCTAAATCATTTTATATTACACAACAAAGTCATATAAATAAAAGATTAATTTCATATGTAGCCTTACAAAATGACAGATTGTTCATATAGTAAATCGCTATAGATATGGATTACAGTTATAATACTCAACTTCAATGATTTAATGCTAAACACCAAGATATATATAAATATATAATAGGTATTCTCCATGTTTGCGATATTTATATAAAATGCTTGGAAAAGTTAAGAAAATACACATTTTCTTGAGTTCAAATGCATATGAAAAATTATTAAATCCAAATTTGAAACCAATCTTATATAAAAAAATTATGCACTATCGTTCAAATCTCAGTTTAAAAATAATTTGTAGTTTACCATACAAACCCAAATTCTTCGACAATGATGTGTTTTTATCTTCTTTATTTGCATTTACCCATGACTTTAAAATTAAATTCTAACAGACCTGCAACTTCAATTTTTATATTTCCTTATTTTCTTTTTTCACCATTAATGTTAATAAATGAATCGGCTAGTATTTACAATTAATAAAAATATTGAATTTATTTATTGAAATGACTTAAAAGATAAGGACCATATATTAAAATTGGTTAAAAAAAGTGAGGAGAGCTATGAGTTTGACAAGTGGCAAAAGTGATAGTCTTTTATTAGAGTAGATAGATAGATTTTGAAGATTTTGTGCTAAAACAATAGCATCGTCGCAGCGCGCGGGTAACAATGTTAGTAAGCAACAATTACAAATGAATCCATAATACATAAAATGGGGAGATAATATATGTATCAAATTGCAACTATTTATATGTGTCGCAAGAACAAAACTGAATATTTTATGTCCATAAATTAAAATATACGTCATCATTTATTTATTTTAATTGATTTGTTCTTGCTTGCATTAAAAGATAGACACAATAGCTTTGATGCGCGTATCAATAATGTATCACATAAACATTGTACTCAACAATCGCATCACCAGAGGTAAGATTTAGAAAATTATTCTTCGCAATTGCATACCCTCGAGCAAATCGAAAGAGCCCACTTCCACCAACGATCGCATCTCTCTCCGTGGAGCGAGCATAGCGTTCGTCCCAAATATACTCAAAGTACTACCGTTGTACCTTCCTTCAACGAAAACAAAATTCAAAGCCATTAGCAACCGAAACTCACTTAAACTATCAAACGCGTATATCCCTTGGGCTCTTCCCACAATCTTGGAGGTAGGTTCTGGACCGACTGTCAGAAGGTCGTCGATCACGGCGGTAACACCAAAGAAGGTGCTGGAGGTGTTGCTCACGGGCCACCCGAAAGACGGTGCGGTTTTCACCACTGACTTTATCTTGGAAATAGAAATGGAGGTGACTAAGCTTTTCTTTTTTCAAACCAACTGATTTTGATGACAATTTTCTTCCAAATTGATGGCATTGCACTTGAACAAGTGATGCGAATATTAAAAGGATAAATAGGGCATCTATGCGTCTAGGGAGAGTTTGGGCCATGATGGAGAGTTGGATGCCAGGATAGAGGTTGTGGAATGCTGTTATATGCTGGTGGTGTGTGGTAATTAAGTGTTTGGTGTGTGAAAAATGACATTGTAACTCCTACTTAGGAGACTTTGGGGCATAATAATCGTTTGATTTTTTGAGTTAGGTTCGAAGGTCAACGTATCCTCAATTCATGTTTGTTCTACAATATTAGAAATTCAATGCCCGTTTCTCGTGTTCACTAGTTAAATACTTATTATTATCATTATTATTATTATTATTATTATTATTATTATTTGTTTACTCTCACACTTAACGATGTGATGTGACTAGGAAACTTCCGAGAACATATAATGGTTTACAAACAAATTCAATTGTAATAACTGTATTATAGTCGGATAAAATAGTAGAAGAAGTATTATAGTCGGATAAAATAGCAAAAGACGTCATTTATTTTTAAACGTTTTTTCAATAGACGTTTTTTAACAAAAGAATAGTAGAAGAAGTATTTCATGTTTCAAATTTCTTTTATGTTTCCTCCTTTGTCACTAAACCATTTAAAGTTTTTTGTTAAATCTGATCATGTACTTTGTACATGAGGAAATTGTGATCATTTTATCTCTTTAAGGATTGTTTGTGTAATTAAACTAAAGATTTTGAAACAAATAAAAAAAAATTAAATCAAGATTTATTCAACTAATTAAAACTACTCTCTCTCTCTCTCACGTGGTTGTAAAGATCCCGACTAGGTGCCGAGTAGAATAATCACTATAAGGCATGGTGTCGAGACGACTTTCTTTAACTCCGCCTAGTTACTCGGAATCGATCAAAAGTGGTCAACCTCCGCCACGATTGGATCTAATCGGTTAACTTGAGCCGATTTTAACTTTAAAATATTTAACATAATTCATATTTCTATAATATTAAATAATGACTATCAATTTTTTAATTAACGATTTTCAAATTTTAAATACTTTAATATTTAAAGATGTATATTTTTTATTTATATTGATATCCACGTAATTGTTTTATAAATATTAGTAGATTTATGATACTTGACATATATAAGCTCTCAAAAATTACTTTCTTTATAATTTACCCCGTCCGTGTACTCTCCCGAGTACTCACCGCCTAAACCGAGTATTCGCAACTCCCCAGTCGACCGCCTTAGGAGCGCATAGCGACTTTTGCAACCATGCACGTGCGCACGCACACACACATACACTAAACGTTATATTTTCTAGTGGCAGATCTTAAATCAATCTGAAAACCAAAACCATCTACTTCCATCACCAGCAAACACCACGCCGGTTAGCACCGTCTCAAACGACCGCCACCACAATCATCAATCTGAATAAAAACCTAGAAGAACACACCTCTTTGGCACCCATAAAAACCCCCCAATCCACCTCGCCGGCCAATATTTTAAATCTGGTACCGTCTCCACTAACCTTCGCCCCACACCATCATTGTCGGACTCTGGAATACGACATAAAACAAGCTCAGGTTTCAACAAATTTCGCTTAGATCATCGTTTGAGACCAACAAACACTAAACCAAAATTTTCATCTTCAAATCTTCAATTATCAAACCCCATATAAAAAAATCACCAATCTTCTTTTTCGCTAACCCTCAAACCCTTTTTTTTATTTTGGCTACTTCGTTTTTCCAGTGAGGTGGTATGGTGGGAAAACTAGAGGACGAGGGTGACCGGAAAAATGATCAACATGGTGGTGGAGAATTGATGGACGGCTGGAGGACGATGTAGGGCTTATAGGACCCCTCACCGAAAAAACAGGTTTGGTAGTGATTGGTTGGATGGTGATGATGAAGATACCAAGGAGGGTTTGGTGATGATGAAGATAGCCCATTTTGTATATGTTTTATTTTATTAAAAATAAATGTATTTTCTTAAAAGATCAAATCTTTAGCCTAATTGCACAAACAATACTTAAAGGGGTAAAATGATCATACTGCCCTCATGTGCAAGGCGCATGACCAAATTTAACAAAAAATTTAACTGGGTTAGTGACAAAGAACGAAACGTGAAAGGAATTTGAAACATGAAAGGAATTTGAAACATGAAATACGCCTTCTATCATTTCTTTTGTTAAAGGATGTCTGTTAAAAAAACATTTAAATATAAAGGACGTCTTTTGCTGTTTTGTCTATAAGTTATTACACTTGGTTAATCAATGTGATTAGTGGTTCACTGACAAAGACAAAGTCTTTAAATACCTTGGTTTAACAGGCAGATGCCTTAGTTTCAAGTCCCACATACAACAAGGTTTAAAAGAAAAATTATTCGTTAAAAAAAAATCTAATTTTTAACTCTTATAAACTTGAAACCCATACTAACGAACTGGGTGATAACGATAACACCTTTTATCATATTTCTTTCCAATGGTCTGCGACTAACAGAATGCTAAGGCCGTTAGTTGCAGATCGCCAGAAAAAGCCTTTTGGTCGGAAAAGAAACATTTTTTTTGTCAGGAAACTAAACATGAACACCACTTGAACGCCGCCACCACCGACCAACAACCATCACTTGAGCAATACCAACCGATTCTGACGATGGTTCTAAGGTTCCAGTGACTATTAATTGGGGTTTTAACTAGAGGTGTTCAAAAAAACCGGTTATAGAACCGGTTTGGTCGGTTTAACCGAAAACCGGTTAATAGAAAAACCGGTTATTAAAAAACCGGTTAGACCGGTTATTGAACCGCCGGTTAGTACTTCGGTTATTCATTCGTGGACAAAAACCGGTTATTGAACCGGTTAGTAAAAAAACCGGTTAAATTTAAAAACCGGTTATTAAAAAACCGGTTAACCTAAAAACCGGTTAACCGGTTAACGGTCAAAAACCGGTTAACCTAAAAACCGGTTAACCGGTTTTTAGGTTAACCGGTTTTTGACCGTTATAAAACGGCCATATGACCGTTTGGGTCCTTTTTTGCCCGTTTTTTCTTGATTTCTAGCCGTTTTTTTTTAACATTTTACCCCCACAAACAACTATATATAGTTTAGGTTGGGTAGGTTAGCTCACACTCGATTATACAACTCTACTAGCTCTAAACGTTTATTTCATACGCGATTATTTTGTTATCTCACACTCAATTATACCACATTACCACTCCATACGCTCTTATTTCGTAGTCGTTTATTTCATACTCGTACTCGTTTATTTCATACTCGATTATACGCTCTTATTATCATGGCCTCCCAAAGTGCTGCTTCATCCGTCAACATGGGTGCCTCGAACACAGACATAACGGTCGTTCGGATCATCCCCACGAAACGAAACCAAGATGTGTGGCAACATTTCTACCTATGCGAACTGTCTAACGGTCGCCAAAAAGCTCGATGCAAGCACTGTTTGAAGTTCTATGCCAAAGATGCAAACTCCACTTTAAAAGCGCATATACAACAGCGCTTTTGCAAGGCCTTGAAGGACGAAACGGGAAGTAGTTCGCAGCCGGAGATGACGAATCAAGGAGGGGTGTTTACGTACGACGTTGAAGCGGTACGTCAACAGTTTTCAAACTTTGTGATTCAACAAACACTTCCTTTCAACCACTTCGACAACCCTCAATTCACGGAGATGATGCAAAACTATGTTCAACCACGCTACCAACACGTAAGTCGTTCGACCCTTAGAAGAGATTGTCTTAAAGCATGGAAAAACGCTAAATCCGAACTAATTTCATACTTTTCAAACTTACAAACTGGTGTAAACTTAACAACGGATGTTTGGTCGGTACCTCATGGTTTGCCCGACTCATACATTTGTGTGACGGCTCATTGGGTTGACCCCGAGTCGTGGCAAATGATGAAACGAACCGTTGCGTTTCAATTGTTTGATTACCCGCACACGGGTAGAAATATTTTCCAAATCTTGGATAAAGTCATTCGACAATACAAAATTGAAGATAAAATCTTTTCAATTTCGTTTGATAACGCGTCCAACAATACGGCTGCGGTTGGCCATTTAAAATTAAAGTATAAACCTATTTGTGATGGAGCGTTTTTTCATAGCCGATGCATTGCACATATTATCAACTTGGCCGTGCAAGATGGGTTAAACGTGATCGAAACGCAAAGAAACAGTTTTAAAAGAATGTTACGAGATGTTTTTAGCAACAATAAAACAATTTCAAGATACAAAAAATTTTGTGTAGAAGCTAATTGTCAATGGTTGGGGCCAAATTGGGATTGTCCAACAAGATGGAACTCGACTTGTAATATGTTTGAGAAAGCCATCCAACAAAAAGAATCATTAATTGCGTTTCATCAAATTTTGTCAAGTAGGGGTAAATGTGCACCATATGATCCTAGAAACTGGTTATTGATTGAGATCGTTACGGAGGTCCTTCAAATTTTTAAATCTTGCACAACTAGTTAATCCGGGGTTTACTATCCAACAAGCCCCATTGCTTTACTAAAAATTGCTGTCATGTGCACAAAGTTGAGTGAACTTGATTGTAGGGGTGCACCTTATTTTGATATGGGTGTAAAAATGAAAGAAAAATTTAGAAAATATCTTCAACAACTACCCGCTGTTTTGACATGTGCTGCTGCGTTAAACCCTTGCATCAATGTTGATGGTGTTGAAGCTTTAATAGAAAAAATTTGTGATGAGCTTGGGTTAAACGACGATCAAAACCCCTATTATAGCCAAACTTTAAAGAATGCTTTCAACACCACCTTGTCAAACATGTATGATGTCTACCTTACAAAATACGGGTCGTCTTCCCAAATTCATGACTCGTTAAGAGCTGTTGCCCAATCCCAATCCCAAACCGACCTTGAAATGGGGATGTACTACATGATTTGGGAAGACGCCGGTAAACGTCAAAGGGTAAACACCCCAAGCAGTGAACTTGGAAGGTATGGTGGTACCAACTTTGTGAAACACATGACTCCGGATGAATTTAGAAGTCTTGATTTGCTGGCTTGGTGGAGAGGTAAGGAGGATGAGTTTCCGATCCTCGCCGCCATGGCCAAAGATTTACTAACGGTCCAAGCTTCCACGGTAGCTTCGGAGTCTACTTTTTCTGTTTCTGGCAGGGTTATATCGATTAGGAGGACTCGACTCACTGCACCAGCTATAGAGACGTCGATTTGCTACAAGGATTACTTGGACTCTTTGATAGGGCACAACATCAACGCTCACTCGAGGGGGAAATGGAGTATGAAGCGGGCTTGTATGAAGACGAGGTCAATGAAGGACACACTCAACCAATGACCGATGAAGAAGCCGCGTACGACGATTACCTAAGAAATAGCTCGGGATCGGGTAGCGAAGAAAATTAGTTAAAGAAACAGCAAACATGGAGGCAAATCATGAGTAAGAAACAGCAAGTTGTTCATGTAATCGTGTCTAAGCATTCTTTTTCCTAATATGTGCTCTTATTTACTTGTTGATTTGGATTTTTCTAATTTAGTTAAAGAAACAGCAAACATGGAGGCAAATCATGAACAAACTGCGATTGGGAACAACAGGAGCATCTGCTAGTTCACGATTTAATGTTTGTATTTTTGAGTTAAATCATGAACAACAGTTCTTGGCAGAGATTTCTTCAGTGTTAATGATTTAATGTTTGTATTTTTGAGTTACAAATATGCGATAACGATTTAATGTTTGTATATTTAATGTAAAAACTATAAATGAAAGTTATGTGTTTTTAATCTTTGGTTTGTTGAAAACACATTCACCAACACACACTCATACTCATCTTCCAAGCAAAGAACCCTAACAACGAAAGCAAAGAATGGCTTCGGTCAGTCCGTTTTGCCTTGTAGTTACCGGTTTGCCTTGTAGTTACCGGTTTGTTTATACTGTGAAAAAATAATGGTCTTCATTAAGTACAAAATATAAAAAACAAATATTCGTATTTGAAACCGCGAAATTTAAAAAAAAAAAAAAAAAAACCGGTTAATAAAAAAAACCGGTTAATAAAAAAACCGGTTTATTAACCGGTTCTAACCGGTTAGACCGGTTAGGGTTTTGACAGAAAAAAACCGGTTATTAACCGGTCCGGTTATTAACCGAACCGGTTTTTTCCGGGCAAAAAAAAACCGGTCCAGTTAAAAACCGAACCGGTTTTTTTAAAAAAACCGGTTTGTGCACCTCTAGTTTTAACTAGAAAAATGTTCCTAAAGTTCGATAAGAGGTTACAAAGATATTTGGGACGAAAATGTTGGATTTTCCCAAAAAAATGTGGGTTTTTCGGCCAAAAATGTTTTTCCGGAGACTTGCAACTAACGGCGGTAGCATTCTGTTAGTCATAGACCGTTAGGAATAAATATGATAAAATGTGAGATCGTTATCAGTCAACTCGTTAGCGACCGAAAGATAATAGCTGGATTAATACAAACCAATACACATTTTGTTTATATATACAAGTAAAAATCAAGTAGAGTAATTATACATACAGGTAGAGTAATTATGTAATTACATCATAGAATAATTATATAATTACTCTATGATGTAATTACATAATTACTCTACTTTATATGTAATTACTCTACTTGATTCTCACATTTAGAATGTTAATTTCATTTGTTTTTTTATCCAATCCCATGTGCACTGATTGTGAGAATCTCTAAAAATATCTTCCACATGATGTTTAGAATTTGCCTCTTGGATGACTAGAGGGACAGTGACATAAAAAATTGGAAAAAAGTTCATAAAATAGGTATTTTCATATACAAGTTTCTTGTTTATATAACATTTGGCATTTGATGCTTAGGGCTTTGCCTACTTGTGGGTATATTGTTAAGTTATTTGTGTCAGTGTTTTGATGAACTATTTTTAAGATGTATTAGGTTGCTTATAATAACAGTTTGTTTCAAGATGTATTTGGGTTGATTATAATCGAAGTTTGTTTTAAGATGTATTTTGGTTGGTTATAATGAAAGTTTTGTCATTTAGTACAATTATTATGCGCTCTGACTATTTTAGTGGGGTAAAATAGTCATTCTATACAGTCATTCAGAGGTTCAACCAAACAACACTTACAGGTTCAGACGTAGTACTTACTGATTTAGAGCCTCTTAATCATTCAGACATCTTAATGGTTAAACACTTGCCAAACATCCTCGAAGAGTGATATTGTAAAGAGGGTGAAGACTAGAGAGTAGAGAGAGGTCCTGATGAAGGATGGATTAGCCAACCTTATAAAGGAGAAGCTCTGAGACACAATTGGGCCCAATGGGCATGGGTCTAAGCCCAGATGGCACGTTCAAGTTGGTCATACATCAGATGATAAGCTCGGAGAGGACACTCGATCTAAATGCTAGGCCCAGACGGGTTATTAGTACGTCCAAACTTAGCATGTCATTTGTGTAAATCAATATTTGAGATTTTCTTTTTTTCAATATTTCAGCCTTTTTTCGTATATCATAACTAGGTTATAAACCCATGTATTACACAGGATTTGGTACATAAAAAAATATGCTAAAATTAAGAAAATTTAATAATAAATTATATTTGAATACTTACATTTGCAATTTACGTATAAATATTACATTTGCAATTTAGAAACATATAGTATCTTAAATTGTACAGAATTTTTTCCAATCTTGATCGGAATAGGCTACTCAAAAGAAAATCTCGCCATCCACTACAATATCATCCTTGAAGGTGATAACACTCTCGCATAGCATTATGAACTGCTTACCTCATCTCAATATGAATCTGACACGTAGAAAATGGTTGTGGCCTTCAATCCTCCTGTCGTCACCTTTGCACTCATTATGTAACATCCCAACCGAGAACAGGTTGACGTGTCACTATTACAGATATCAAATCAAAACCATAATCCTAGTTACAATAAATCAAAGCAACCTAAGTCATATTATTAAGCCAAAATGAATTAACTTTTAAAATCTTGAAGTTCATTAGTCTCTCTCATCACTAATTTCCCCGAGTCAGGATTACCTGTAAACAAATAGGAAAAACACAACAAAGAAAATACGGCTGGGTCAAAAATTGCCCAGTAACGGAAAGAACAATAGTATAAGTAAGGACAAACGAAGGAAAAATAAGTACAAAAACTTTGATTCAAACTCGAAACCAACTTTTACTGACAAAAATACTAAACATAAACCGACACATAATCCGATACTTGGTCCGGAACAAAATCAAACGCATACAGAAACATATCAGAACATATACACACATCAAACCACGTGACTACACATATCAAGAACTCAAAAGTCACGTGAGAAGGAGACACCCATGAGCCTAAACAGAACAGACTGGTACACAGCTAGCTAGTCCATGCACCTATGAGACGGTGAGCATGGCGTACACCCATTATTCCATCTCCACACAACAAACGCAAACTCAGAGCTAAGATCGATCTATACGCCTCTAGGGGCCAAGCTAGAGACGCCGTGAACTTTTATTACGCACTGTCACGATAAGTGCATGCCGTTGACGCCCATACGACATTTCAGACATGCTCGAGAGACATGCTCGGGTGACAGAGTACAAAAGCTAATTTCATATAAATATGCAACAAAATGCTACTAACGGGACATGCAATAATGAGTACAAAATATATAATCTATTGCATGTTACATAAATAAATAAAAAAACATACATCATCATCATCATCGTACTCAGTATATCCCACCAATAGCAAAGCTATAGTAGGGTCTGAGGAGGGTAAGATGTAGACAGCCTTACCTTTACCCCATAAGGATAGAGAGGCTGCTTCCGGTGAGACCCCCGGCTCGATAGTAGTTTTGCATCAAGCCTTGGACATAAGGCACATAGCACTCAATCATCGGGACACCGGCTGATCGGTGCATGTACCCTTGTCTTTCGGCTATCAACGCCACTACATGATGCCTGATTAACCGTCCGTCACTTTTAACGTTATTTTCACGAGATTAGTAAAATAACGTCAAAATTAGTGCAATTTCACTTTTGCCCACCCGAGGGTTCACACATATATACATCATATGTGTGCACCGCAAGCAGGGCTAAAAAAAAAAACATACCAAATAAGTAAACCGAACTCAAACTGAAAAGTCCGCACTGACACCGAATATAAATGGAATATAATTTATACTACGAGTAAACGAAAACAGAAACCGTACCTTAGCCAACGCAAGGCAATCAAAACAGACAAAGTTATCTCCAACAAGTTTGAGAACCTAATGGCTGCACGAAAGACTTGAAGTGGGTCATATGGTCAAACGGCTGTCTTGGCACACTTGGTTGCTTAGAACATCTCCACCCCAGCGGATTATAGCGATCGACGGGCTAATTTAAATGGTGATTCGGTTGTTAATTACAGAGGGATCAAGATCAGAGTCGTACGTGAGAGAAGATAGGGTTTTCTGTGGAAGAATTTGTAAGTATAATTGATATAAAAAGAGTAGGTCAAAGTAGATAAACACAAGTACACGACTCTTCTTCCCAATGCTGTTGTGAAATTAGTTGTTGGAGATAAAACTAAATATTTGAGATAATCTCTCATTAGTGGATAAGTTCAAGAATATTTATGATGGGTTGGGCGATCTTCCTGGTGTGAATTGGGTTGTAGGCAACTCATCGAAACTGGCCAACATTTTTATTTTAGATCAACATTTTTTCTTTCTACTTAACTTCTTCTTATTATTAGTGTGGATACTTTTAAATTACAAACATATTTTAAAATAAAATTCATGCTTAAAATTTGTTCGGTTACTCGCCACTAACATACTATCCGTTAAACGACGCACTACATCTTCAATTAGCGGCATAATCGACATATTATTTTATTATTTTATCTTTTCAATTTTTCGTATATTACACATTAGTCCTGATTGAAACTCATTCTCTCTAAAGTTCAAAGTCACATTTGACAAAAGCTAACTGAAGAGGTAGGTCCCAGCAGAGCCCAGTTGGACCCGCAAGACTCACCTTAAACAGGGACGTCTGCGCAAAAACCAACTGGATCCGCAGGACCAACCATGCTCAGAGACGTGACGTCCTTACGCGCAGTACGCAAGCTGGTCCCGCAGGAAATGCCTCCCAATGGTGAAGGACTCCGCCTGTCCCCGCAGCCTCGGATACAAGCCATTAGGGAAGGCCACCCGCGCAGCAAGGCTACACGCACAAGGCACTTAGCTCTCAATCATTCAGTGTCACCTGAAGGAATGAGCGAAGCCGGGAACAATCCCGCATAAGGGCGGGAGGGGGAATACTCCCGCCCAAATAAGCCAGTCCGTACGATACGGGAAGATCTTCTGTACTGTACCTGACGAGGTATGGGAAAAAGATCTGACTAAAGATACGACAGCTTATGGACAACAGTATGGCGAGCAGCGTGCTCCTACACTGTATGTCACTATTAGCCGCTGCCTACTCACCAACTATTGTCATACCACGTGCGTAGCCGGCAGTTGGTAGAAAAGGAATAGTATACAGCAGGCCTGGTCGCTATCAGCCGCTACCTACCCACCAACTACCAGCAGGGCACGTGCGTAGGCTACTGTTGGTGGAACAGGAACACTGTTGCAGCCGGCCATACCTCCTTGGAAACCTACCTTCGGCTATAAATACCACAAATGGTATGACCATCTGATCTTATCATATCATATCACATTATCATCATATTATACCTGATATCTGCTCTAGCAATCTCTTAAAATCCTTTTATATTTAAAGAGCAATCTAGTCTGATTCTCACACCGGAGGGTGGTCACAAGGAGGAACCCCCCCCCTTCTCAGTGACGAGCTCACGGTGTCTGTTTTGCAGGTTATCAGAAGAACCATCTTCAAAGGGTCTAACCCCTCGTGGGAAACATCTATCTAACCCCCAGGTTATCAGTAATCTGTCCGGGGTCCGGTTAGTGTTTCTTCATTGGTGCCATCCGTGCATAAAGCTAGAACTTCATTTTTCTCCAGTTTTTTCAAACTTCTACAAAGATGGTTAGAGAAATTCCGGTAACCACAACCCCAGCTACTGGGGGGAATACCGGTAACACAGTTTTTACAAACACTACCCCGGTTACCCAAGCCGGGGCAAGTGAAGTAAATTTTACGAACACTACCCCAGTTACTCATGCTAGGGCAAGTGCAGTAAATGATCGCCTACTGGGATCCACTGATACCCAGGTTGAGAAACGAAGACTCCCCCGCCAAACTCTCGATGAAGTCAAGGCATGGGCGGAGGCACGACAAAAGGAATTCCAGGCCGAGTTGAACGAACGCTTGCGTTCCGTACAACAGGCCGACGAATTCGAATACTGGGAGGATGACTCGGAGGAATCCGACTCCGACGCGAACCCTCGCCATAGGGCAAAAGGGAAGTGTAAGGAAATGGAATCCCAACCGAAAAGGCATTTTGGACAAGCCTTCAAACCAAAAAGCACAGGTGGAAGTCCACGAGACTTCTCCAAAACGTTCAGACCAAACGTTGCAAATGCAGGAACGTCCAAGTTTGCAAGGGACATTGCGGAAGCAATCGCCCCAAAGAGTGCCAAACAAATGCCTAACATAGGCACATATGACGGTATATCTGATCCAGACGATCATTTGAACAGGTTCATAGCGGGGGCAACCGTCAGCAATTGGACGGAACCCACGTGGTGCTACATGTTCCAAATGACGCTTGTTGGGGCTGCTAGAGCTTGGTTTGATCGTCTACCGGTCAACCACATCTACGACTGGGCAGACTTCCAGCAGAAGTTTAGCCAACACTTCAGCCAGCAACGGAAGTATACCGAGGAGCAATGGACAATCCTCAAATGCATACGAGAAGAAGATGAATCTCTGCCAAACTTCATCACTCGCTTCAACTCAAAGAAGCTAAGTTTGGGCAATATCAGCGAAGATCTTGTTCGCGCTGCCTTCATCCAGGGCGCGCATGACCCAGAGCTCATCCGCACCCTAACGGGTAAAGATGGCATGCCATCCACATGGGATGCCATCATGACAGCAGCAAAACGCTATGCGGAAACGGAGAAGCAACTGGGTAGAGATCTCCCCCAGAGCACAAACCTCTACACTCAGAAGACGAGAGAAGACAACGTCCTCACCGCCCGATTAAATAAAAAGCGGAAGCTAGGCATTTGACAGTCAAGGGTAAACTTTGACACCTCATCCGGCTTCCAACATCGATTGGGCAGAAAGGATAATGTACAGCCACACCGAAACTCCAGATGGACGCCACTCACCAAAAGCGTCACTGAGATATTCGCCACTGAAGAGCTCCCGTGGCCAAAGCCTCCAATAATCCGACATCGTCACGATGCTGATCGGAGCAAATACTGTGACTTTCACAAGACAAAAGGCCACAACACTGAAGAATGCATAGACGTAAAATACATGGTTGAAGCATTTGTCAGAGATGGGACGCTCGCGCACCTCGTGGCGCAATAAAGGCTGAGCAGGCGGGTGCGTGTAGAACCCCAGCTGGGGAAAACACGAATAAAAATTCCAGCTTCAATGTCGAGACTACATGCTGCGTAAAGAACGAGATCCCGAACCAGGTGCGTATCGGCTCGATGGCACTCCCATCCCAACAACATGGAAGGGAGCTCATTTACACAGTTTGCATGTAAATCAATTCCAATTTGTAAAGAAAAGGCCAAGAGCCACTTCTAATGGAAATGATTCTCTTTAGAACATCGAAGCTGATGATTTTACTTTTCTGAACACTAATATGACGATATTCACATTATGTGAAGTCGTTGCGTGGGAAGGCGGTTCTACCCGCACAAACCCAATAATGTGAAAAAACCTTCACGCAGGTCAGTTGAAGGGGAAAGGTTCAGCACCCAAAAATGAAAGTGCCGGTCTATCCGCACGAATCATAATGAGGAAACTGAACAATAACCTATCAACAACCGCGCGTTGAACGGTTAAACTATGCAACACTGGTGACGGCATTCACATTACGTGAAGTCGTTGCGTGGGAAGGCGGTCCTACCCGCACAAACCCAATAACAGGAAAAAACCTTCACGCAGGTCAGTTAAAGGGGAAGAGTTCAATTATCCCATTAAATGAAAGTGCCGGTCTATCCGCATGAATCATGAAAGGAAACTGCACTAACATATTGACAACCGCGCGTCGAACGGTTCAAAACAAAATTCTTAAAAGGATAAGGAAGACCTACACGCAGGTCAGATAAGGGTAAAGTTTTGCCATCCTACTATGTGCAAGTGACGGTACTACCCGCACAATCACGAAAGAGGAAGCAAAACTTCACACCTATTATCAACCACGTTCAAAGGTTAACTTATCCTCAAAAGATGAGGAAAACCTACACGCAGGTCAGATGAAGGTTAAAGTTTAGCCATCCTACTAAGTGCAAGTGACGGTTCTACCCGCACAATCACGAAAGAGGAAGCAAAACTTTAACCCATTATCAACCACGTTCAACAGGTTAACTTATTCTACACTTGGAAAATTGCTAATTTAAACTAAGTATGCAAGTCATAAGTTTATAAAGCAAGAAACCCAAAGAAGGAAATAACAATCTTATACGCAAAAAGATTAATATTTCACAAACGAATTATTACAAGAATGGCCGGGTAACTACCCGCCTACGAAAAGAAAAATAATACATCTGTACAAGCTAAAACTATCCTAGCAGTGGGAAGGGATCTTCAGGATCAGGCTTCAGGGCCACTTCCACTTGGACCAGCCCCATCGGTAGAGCGTGGCAGTTCAAGGAAAGCTTTGAGGATAGCTAGCCCATCATCAGCAGCAGCGACTTCCTTCACCTTCTCCACCGCTGGATGCGGGAAGGCGGCATATTGGTTCACCGCTTGGTCATATGCAGCTTCGGTGTCCACATCGAACAAAGGGAAGTTGGAAGGCGGGACGCCTTTCTCAACGAACCCTAGACCAAGCAGGAAGCCGGCCCTTTCCCCATCCTCATGAGAAGCGTTGAGGGCTGCGCTCATGGCATCATCGTAAGTAGTCTCTGAGAAGACCCGATGCACAACCTACAAAGAAAATACAAGTGTCAAACACCTTTTCTATGTACAAAGGAAAGCGTGAAGACGTAAAGCCAAACATACCTGAGGCAACGCTTCTCGAAGAAGCCATTCCTTGGCAACCAGAGCTTCTTGGAGGGCGGCTTGAGCTTGGGTGCGGGCGCGTTCGGCTTCGCTTTTGTTAAGGTTGGCAAGTAGCACTTCCTTTGCAGCAGCCTCCTCAACGCCCTTAAGCTTTCGCTCGGTGTGATCAAGCACGCCCCTCTGGTCCAGGATCTCTTGAAGCTTCTTGGCATCCTCCATCGCCAAGGCATCATGAGCACGTTGGAGAGCCTCCAATTTGGCCTTGAGCTCCTCGTTCTCCACGCGTAAAGGCTCAGCAACGGCTTCAGCCTTGGTGGCCCTCTCGGTTGCGTTCCTCGCAGTCTCCTTAGCCAGCCGAAGCTGTTCGTTAACAGCTTGGGCAGCCTTGGAGCGGGCCTCGAGTCGCGCTTGAACCTCAACCTCGAGGGCCTTGAAGGCCTTCTCCTTCTCCGCAGCAGCTGCGGCCAACTTTTGGTTCTCCTCCCGAAGAGCCCGTGCTTGAGATACTTCCTTGGCGCGAGCTGCTTTTAACTTGTCGTTTTCACGACAAAGCAACTCGACGCGCGGCTGCATCCGGGCCTGGAGAACCCGAAGCTCATTGGTTAGCCTACCCTCCTGGTAGCTAGCCATGGCTTCCCCCAACGCACCATGGGGAGCAGCGTGGCGAGCCCATTCCATGCACTCCACAGGGGTACGAAGGGTTGTTCCTCGGCGTATGTTCCATCGCGGAACATACACTTCATTGGAATCCGACACTGCAAAAAACAAAAAAGCAGTTAGGAAAAGATGATAAAAAAAATAAAAGTGAAAAAGGGCCAAAGGAACCCTACGCACCTGTAGGGTCTATAACAGGCCGATAGCCGCCGAACCCATCACCTGAACCCAAAGGGAACCCATCCAAAAGGTCAGGCAGATGGGAAGGTGGCAAAGATTGGCGAGTACTCCCATGCGTACCTGATGGGCCGGCCGTCGGTGCCGGTGGCGGGGGCATGGTGGCAGCCGCCGCAGTCGTTGCCGCAGAATCCGCAGCAATCGTAACCGCCGGCTCGGTGAAAGATGCTGTAAAAATCGCACTTACCACCGGCGGTGACGTCATCTCGGCTGGAACAGTTGGCTCAAGGGACCGAGCAACTGATCCAGCGGAAACGGGCGCAGGCGCCTGGGTCGTCGCCTCAGGTAGGCTGACCGAGCCTACCGTCATCGGCGGAGAGGTACTCCTCTGCGCTCCACCCTGGAATGCGTCAACATCCACGCCTGCACAGAAAGATAAGTGTTAAATGATATTAAGCTATGAAGATAAAAGCTAAAGGAAGTTGTACTTACGGGTTTTCTTGAGCCTGAACGTACGGAGGGGCGGGGACGAGCCCGATGGAGCCGGTCTCTTGATGCCGGTCACCGTCGTCGTCGTTGGTTCTCCGGAGGGAACAGTAGTAGCCTCCGGATCAGTGGTCTTCTCACCACCGGGGTTCCCCGCCACCTCTTCATTATCTGACTCGGTGTCAGATAGGAGCACTGGATCGGCTGTGGAGGCCGCCTTCTCCTTCCCTTTCCCGCCGGCAGCCCTCTTCTTCCGCACCAGCGGAGGACCATCTGCGGATTCCTCAGAAGAAGACAGGATGTCAGGAATTCCAGCAGCGGGTACAGCATTGAGGGGTGAAGGAGAGAATAACGCCTTACCTGGCCGCTGTTGGCTCAGGATCTCGTGGCCCAGCGGGTAGACCTCCACAAACCGATCCGCCGTTTGCTCCAGGATGGGCAACTCGTTCTCGTCTAGAGCACGAGTGCCCACCCGCACGGGACCGTCAGCTTCCCGCGGGTACAGGAGCGACTCCAAATCGTTCCCCTCTGAAAGAAAAGAAACGGTTAGAAGACAAACTCATATCAGCAAGAAAGACAAGACATACCATAAGGAATAGAGTTCAAACCGTATTCGAGAAGGATGGGAAACCGGGACGCATCCTTCCATACCCGGCTCATCCCCAGCATCACCATCCCGGACTTCGCAAACCGGTAAACCGGAGATTGGACCCGGGATATCTTCGCGAACCATTCCGCCTCCTGGTAGCTGGAAGCATGAAGGCTCGGAAGCGCTTGCCCCTTCTTAAACTTCATGGCAATGGGGATGGCGCGGGCAGAAACGTAGAAGAACTCCCGCTTCCACGATCGGAGACTGCGCTCGGTCAGGCAGATCTTCAAACCCTTAATACGGGTTGTCAGGGTGTACCACCCCTGGATGCACCTCCAAGTATAGAAGGTCATCAGGCGGTCCACATAGGGCTCAATACCCAGAATCCGGCACACCCACTCGAAGTGCCGGAACTTGGCAATCGCCATCGGATGCACCTCGGTCAGGTGCACACCGTGCCTCTCCAAGACACGGTACATAAACTTTGTCAATGGGAACCTAAGGTTCCCATAAACAAAGAATGCAGCATATACCCCGATCTTGCCACTGGGGGCATCGTACACAGTCTGGTGGGGTTCAGGAAACTCAGGCTCAAGAGACTCAAGCATGAATTTCCTGACGACATACTGGTACTGATCGACAGGTAGAGCAC
Source organism: Bidens hawaiensis (assembly GCF_021521415.1). Taxonomy (NCBI): domain Eukaryota; kingdom Viridiplantae; phylum Streptophyta; class Magnoliopsida; order Asterales; family Asteraceae; genus Bidens; species Bidens hawaiensis. Next base: position 1,324,741 of record NW_027491108.1, read on the forward strand.
ACAGGCACTCGCCAGCAGTACTCCTATCGTCGGCTACAGCTTCAGCATCATGGGAAGACATATTGCAGAGGAAGAAGAAAACGATTTCGGGAAAATGCTTGCCTGAAAAGGGGAGTATTTGCCGGAAATCGCTAAGAAGAAGAAGAGAAGGGTGAAAGTGTGGATTACAAAGAACCCTCTCCCCCTTTATATAGTAATCGCAATTAGTGCGGTGAATTTAATGCGGAGGAGAGAGAAATCGAAGGTGCAATGAAACTATGACACGTGGCAAAAAGCAAGCTGGAAACAGCTGTTGAAAGGACGTGTGCAAGTAATTTCGCGGCCACGCGCCCGAAAAATCGCGCCCACGCGCCTGGAAAAGCGTCTGGAATGACCATATAATGTCACGTCACCATAACTTCCTGCACGTCCTGACACAGTCAGAAGAAACCGTCGCACGACGTTTCAGAGGTTTGGACTGTTCCTATCTTTCCACCAACCTTTCGAATTTCAAAAATTCAAAATTTAAAAATATTAAAAAGTAAGCGGGAAAATACCCCTTACCTTGGCAAACAAGTAACCGTAAGACGGATGCGGGTACAGTGTAAAGGCAAAACCCTTCACGCACCTAGCACCCGCAGGGAATTGAAGCCAAGTAAAACCTTGGCAAACAAGTAACCGTAAGACGGATGCGGGTACAGTGTAAAGGCAAAACCCTTCACGCACCTAGCACCCGCAGGGAATTGAAGCCAAGTAAAACCTTGGCAAACAAGTAACCGTAAGACGGATGCGGGTACAGTGTAAAGGCAAAACCCTTCACGCACCTAGCACCCGCAGGGAATTGAAGCCAAGTAAAACCTTGGCAAACAAGTAACCGTAAGACGGATGCGGGTACAGTGTAAAGGCAAAACCCTTCACATACCTAGCACCCGCAGGGAATTGAAGCCAACTTTGGCGAACAAGTAACCGTAAGACGGATGCGGGTACAGTGTAAAGGCAAAACCCTTCACATACCTAGCACCCGCAGGGAATTGAAGCCAAATATTCCTCGGCAACCAACTATAAGACGGGTGCGGGTACAGTGTAAAGGCAAAACCCTTCACATACCTAGCACCCGCAGGGAATTGGCGCCAGGAATACCTTGGAAGTAAAGTAACCGTAAGACGAGCGCTGGTATAGTGTTAAGGCAAAACCCTTCACATACCTAGCGCTCCGCTAGGAATTGAAACCAAGAAGGATCTTCTGGGCAATGCTTGCGGAAGCGGAAATAACATCCCCGCATAGCGGGAACGTCGAGAACTACGTTGTTTGAAGCTCCAGGATGGAATTGGTGGTTTTAACATAATTGATCACTATGTTCAAAACTACCAAAACCTCATGGAGAGTCCACACAAGTGGGACTCAACGCTCCTGACTTGCGAGGAGGTTACAGACCTACCCGCATCATACCCAAAGACCAAGCAGGAAACTCGGGAATTTCTGCAAGTGACAAGGACTTCCGCGGGAAGAATCCCTATGGAAAACCTTAAAAAACCCTTTTCAAAACCCTTTGCTTAAGTCCAAAAGTTCACCTCACTTTATTAAACACGCATGAGAAGAACATTGGACTGGGGGGACTTGAAGAGGTAGGTCCCAGCAGAGCCCAGTTGGACCCGCAAGACTCACCTTAAACAGGGACGTCTGCGCAAAAACCAACTGGATCCGCAGGACCAACCATGCTCAGAGACGTGACGTCCTTACGCGCAGTACGCAAGCTGGTCCCGCAGGAAATGCCTCCCAATGGTGAAGGACTCCGCCTGTCCCCGCAGCCTCGGATACAAGCCATTAGGGAAGGCCACCCGCGCAGCAAGGCTACACGCACAAGGCACTTAGCTCTCAATCATTCAGTGTCACCTGAAGGAATGAGCGAAGCCGGGAACAATCCCGCATAAGGGCGGGAGGTGGAATACTCCCGCCCAAATAAGCCAGTCCGTACGATACGGGAAGATCTTCTGTACTGTACCTGACGAGGTATGGGAAAAAGATCTGACTAAAGATACGACAGCTTATGGATAACAGTATGGCGAGCAGCGTGCTCCTACACTGTATGTCACTATTAGCCGCTGCCTACTCACCAACTATTGTCATACCACGTGCGTAGCCGGCAGTTGGTAGAAAAGGAATAGTATACAGCAGGCCTGGTCGCTATCAGCCGCTACCTACCCACCAACTACCAGCAGGGCACGTGCGTAGGCTACTGTTGGTGGAACAGGAACACTGTTGCAGCCGGCCATACCTCCTTGGAAACCTACCTTCGGCTATAAATACCACAAATGGTATGACCATCTGATCTTATCATATCATATCACATTATCATCATATTATACCTGATATCTGCTCTAGCAATCTCTTAATATACTTTTATATTTAAAGAGCAATCTAGTCTGATTCTCACGCCGGAGGGTGGTTACAAGGAGGAACCCCCCCCCCCTTCTCAGTGACGAGCTCACGGTGTCTGTTTTGCAGGTTATCAGAAGAACCATCTTCAAAGGGTCTAACCCCTCGTGGGAAACATCTATCTAACCCCCAGGTTATCAGTAATCTGTCCGGGGTCCGGTTAGTGTTTCTTCACTAACCATCTTCACCACATAGCTCTAGCCTTGTGTATCATAAGATTTGAAGTTTCAAAACTGATCAGAATATCTTACTGTGTATTTTACCTTTGGAATCTGATTTTGATTGCTGCCTCAAGCCAATGAATTGCACATTCCAGCTCAGCTTCGGAGCTAATCAAACATCTATTGGTGTACCGGATGTAAAATTCCTTCAAACGACACAAATATAACAATAATTTGATTATGTGCTAAATTTTTAGACGACAATAAGTAACACAAAGTTCAGCAACTTGGGTTCAGTGGGCCAGGTCAATTTTGGGTCAAATCGTAAACACGTTTAGCTAAAAGGGTTGTTTTCGTGTCAACTTGACGGGTTCATGGGCTGACAAATTTAAGCCATTTATTTATTACTTATTTAAAATGCGCGTATGTAAAAACTTGATCCATTTGAGTATTTTTCTTACCGAAATTTAAAAGCTTTAAATCTAAATTGTCAAATTTTAAATGCAATAGCTAAACAAAAATAAACTTAGTGTATTAATACATAGAATTTTAAAGTATCAATATATAGTCAGTCATGCCCAGTAAAATCCCACCGACAGCAAAGCTATAAGTAGGGTCTGGGGGGGTGGGATGTAGGCACACCGTACCTCTATCCAAAGGAATAAAGAGGTGGCTTCCAGAGAGACCCTCGGCTCTAAGTACATGTGTATGAAGCAAAATAAAGGAAATCAAAGTTTAACAGTTATATAAAAACTACTACTAATTATAATAATATTAATAATAAGATCACAGTTTAACAGCTATATAAAAGCTAATAATAATTATAATAATAATAATAATAATATATGTAAGGGAAATACCATTATGGTATGTGACCTAAATAAGTAAAGTCTAAGCCCTAAGGTATTCAGTTCTCTCTAAAAATCCTTAACTTTAATTCTACTTCTCCACGAATTCCTATCATCAACCATGTCCTCGGAGAGGTTTAGGTCTATCAAATCATGCCTAATCCTCTCATCCCAAGTCAATTTCGGTCGTCCTCTACCCCTCCTCCCCTCTATAGTAATGTTTTCTACGGATCTAACAGGATTCGTCGTCTGTCTTCTCTTTACATGTCCAAACCATCTCAATCTCCACTCTCTTATCTTGTCTGCTATGTTCGCCACCCCTAATCTCTCGCGAAACACAACGTTTTGATAAAAATGGTCCGTGTCGTATCAAATCGCAAACCAGGCATGTTCAAAAGCTCTTAGATTAGATCAACTTTTAAACCACAATTAGAATCATTTTAATGGGATTTCTTCCTCCAGTAAAATAGGAGGAAACTCAATTATTGTAATATCAGATAAACAAAGCTTTAAATTACTACTATCAACTTATAAATGCGTACGGAACAATATTTACCGGGTAAGTTCGCCAACATCATCACAGATTTCATAAACACTATAAAAACCGTCATCATCATCTTTGTACTAAGCTTAATAACAATTTCAGCATTTTGCCATGATGGTTTCAACAAAGTCAACACATTGATCATCCGTAGAAAAGAGTGTAAGTCGTAGAAAAGAATGTAAGTCAGATACTAAGATTGCACCTGATCAAAAGCTCTCCTCTTAATGTGTTTTCAAGAAGCAACTCACATGCAAAGTTACACAAGTGAACCTAAAATACAAGAATGTCAAACTTATTAGCCACGAGATGAAAAAAATTGTTTGGTAAAAGAATTCAGTTACATATATACCAAATGACATCTACAGAGAGCATGTTTGGATACCGATTAAATGAGTTGTAAGTCAACAAAAACGTGACTTTTTAATGCATAAAAACCTTCTAAATTAGTTTATTGAAATTTAAATTACTAATGAAAACTATAAACTTTTTAGTCATATTTCACAAATTTATTGTTCATAAAATTCTTCATCACCATGGAGAGAAAGTGTTTAAATTAGAGTCTACATGGACCATTCTTTTTGACAAGTACACTAAATAACATATTTTTGCCTAGTATCAAGCTCTCCATTATTAATTAGAAGACAAAAAAAATATTGTTTAAGATAATTCACATACATGTAGTATGCATTTTCTAATTAGAAAAAAGGATGATGGTGTGTTTTCACTCAAATTGTTGAAACTAAGGTCTCTACATCAATATTTCAAAAATAAGTTCCACGACGATGTATATTTAATAAATAATTTAAAGAGAAGCAAGAAACATCTTGTGAATTACTTACATATTTTGTAGATTACTCAAATTTCCAAGCATCCTTCCTAAGTCCATATTCTTTAGTTAATATCTTCAAGCAAGTCATTGATTCTCCTGTATCACAAGATAAAAATAGTGAAACACACAATAAAAGAAAAATGAATTAACCACTTTATAATAAATAAAAAATTGCCATACAAATCGTTTAGTTGTGTTACAAATCGTTCAGTTCTGCATCATAACCACTGTTGAACTATTATTGTATAAATATATCATGGAATAATCAAACTACATAAACAAAAAGGATGGAGAAATTGCATTAAAAGATAATGTACTACTATAAACGGATTCCCGTTTCAAGTAACTAACTATGCTTCCACCTATAAAAGAAAAGTCAAAACGATGAAATTTATTGATATATCAAGTTATTAACTGTCTATGTCATAATATAGATTAATGGTAACCGTAGTAGATGACCAAAATTAAAAATTTTGAATTATATGACTTTTCATTCCAAGAAGTATTATTATACCCAACAATGTTTCCATGATAACCTGCGATTCATTTTAAGATTTTTTTTCACTATATAAATTAAAGAAAATGGACAACATTGTAGAACGTTTTCAAAATATAACTTTATATTATGTATATTAAATTATTTCTACGTATTCTTATAACCTACTTCATTTGTACAGTTTTTTAGAAGTCCCAGGGATTAAAGTGCTAAACGCCCTAAACAGATTTAAAACATGTTCATTTGATTAACATTTGGCCCATACCCTAAAACCAAACTATTTCCGTTACTAATGGATTGGTTTGGTTCTGTTTCAAAGTTCAACGGTCCGATTTCAGCTTTCAATAAGAGAATAACGTTACAAACAGCGTGGCTTGTGATTTGACCAAATAACCATCAAAACCGGACCATGACGTGCGAACACCCCTAATATAATCCACTATTTTTTTTTTCATTTAAAACAATAGATGATACTGAATAATAAACTCGTGTTCTTCTTACTTGGGTGGACGGAAAGATTCGTCTATTTGTAGCCACAATTTGAATCCAGTTTCCTGAAGAGAGACAAATTGCTAAACATATCAATCTAATATATGTAGATAGCACTTCAGCAACTTGTAAAGCAAATTGCATTTTCATTTTAACTTTTATTTTCCAAAAAAATGTTAGATCATATTGCTAATATAATCAGAAATGGTATAGAATTGAAAGAAACTAATTATCAGAAAAGGAAACATCCAGAAGGAATTCCGTCTTGTTGGGTACTTACCTCACGATTAACTGTGGACCTGTCTCACTGCAATGTTGAGTTAAATTACAATCAATCCATATAAGAACCAACATGATCATCATCCATAGATGTAGCATCTTTCTTTCTTTCTTACTAAACCTTGGCATAGGTTCATCACCCATTGTCGAATCATCTTTCTTTCATTAAGGCATTTCATCAGACAGTTGGTGGCTGCAATGCAAAAAACCTAGTGTGAATCAATTCGGAACTGTTATAATTCCACGCACTGATTACTTTATCACATAAATAAACAGCATAATTAACACGTGTTCTCAAAAGTAACTGTAAAATACTTGAAGGAGAATGTTCTCACGTGTCAACATAATAGTAGATAGTAGATGGTGGTTACAGCCTAGTAACAAACAAAGTTGTGATTAAAGCTATTTCTTCTCAATCACCAACTCTTCACCCCACCACCAACCGTCCCTAGCAATAATATAATAATATTGCAGGCCCAAATCATAGTTTCAACGTTATTTTTCTTATATTTTATAGATATATATATAATGTTTAAGCATACGTTTTTAACATGTCTAGTATATGTCGTCGGTCAATCAAACATGATATGACCGCATATTCCCTTTTTACCATCTACTAAACTAATAAATGCAAATTGTTTCAAGTACATTGTTAGTTTGTATAGTAGTTCATCAAACAAATTTAATAAATCAAAATCAATAGTCATCCACTATCGCTTTGTTCATATACATTCTTTTTTAAGCACATATTTGAAAAGGATATCATTTGCATATGTTCGCTAGTTATGTATAAATCATGATTTATGACGACGGGCCACCTTTCATTTTGGACCCAAATGCTATTTACAACCAAGAAGACAATAAACTAAAAGAATTCCTATTAAATTATAGGGGTTGGATTTGGTAGAAAACAAGTTTTGTGTAAGAATTGTAAGAATAGATTCTGACCATATATAATCAAAATTGATGGTCAAGATCTACTTATTAAAACTGATTGATTTCCTAATGATAATTAAGGGCAGTCTGGTCCATCTTTTAGGCTTATTAAAAAGGCTCCTCATTTAAATTCCAGAAAAGTTGCACCCCTCTATCTGACGGTTTCTAAAAGCAAATGAGGATTAAATTCCAATTTAATATTAAATCTTTCCTAAAACTTGATTAAATCTTCGCATTATTTAATTTTCTAAATATTTTTATTAAATCTTTGCAACAAGAAATATATAACTAAACAGCACTTATACTTTCTGTGTAGTTGTTCTTGTGTTGTTATTTTACGAGTATTATTGTTCATGTTGTTAGTGTGTTGTTATCGATAATTGTAAACCATGAAGATCAAGTCCTACTCTTACTTGCCCTATATTATGTTGTTATTTAAATAGCACAATTATTAATAAAACATTGAAAAACCAACACAGATATGTTTTACCGGTACATTCGATAAACATTAGCAACATGTAATTAGTTTCAAGATGAAGAATTAAACATGCACGCCTTTATGATTAACAAATGTGATATTTTTTTTTTATTTGTAACCGCAGACTTCTCCATGATTCCATGAATATAGGAGACAAAAAAAAATAATGACAAATTAGTTTTTTTTGGAAAGTACTATAATGCCCTTTCATATTTATTTATTAATGTCCATGTATCATCTTCTAATTGGTTCCTACCATTCTCATAGAAACACATTTTTTATTTGATCCAACCTCTTAAATTATATATATTTTTAATTGTAACAATAAAATCGGAGGAAGTTCAACTTTGTCAACATAGAAGTTTTGAAGTTTTATAATTTAGATGGAAAAAATATACCTTTTGAAAACTTCGAATAACAGAATCGATCATCACGGATTTACCATTCGCTACTTCAACAGTATATGAGCTCTTAAGTTTAGATCGGGGCTTAGCAAGCAAGGACTCAAATTCAAAAGACACAAAACTCATATCGGCACCGGTATCAAATAAAATGGTTGCAAAGTGGTCGTCCACAAGAAACGTACCGTTCACCACATCGCCGTTTTGTTGCGCTTGGTGGGCATTCATCATGAAAGCACGCCCACGGTTATCTTGAGGAGCTTGAATGGCTTGTGCGACTTAAGCGGCTTGAGCCTCTTGAGGTGCAGGTGTTTGAATAGCTAGCAGTGGTGGAGCTTGATTAGTCATCAATTGAGGAACTTGTGGCTGAATCGCTTGGTAGGCTTGGTAAGCTTGGAGCTGGAATTGCGGAGCAGGAGCCAGCCGAAATGTGTTCACGTTTGCGAGTCGTGACGCACTACGAAAGTGGCCAAGTTCACCACAATTATAGCAAGCCCGCATTTGGTTAACAGGTTGGGCATATGGCACGGGTCGGGGATTTGGTTGAGCAGCCTTCGGGGGAGCCGCTATGGTGGTTTCACGACAAGTGGGGCTAAGATGCCCGTAACGATTGCAACGGGTGCATTGTAGGCAAGAGGCATAGGCGGGATGGTGATGTTAGCAGGTGCTACAAAATGGGTGAGGTCCGCCATAGGGTTTCTTGAGAGGTGGTACGGGGTTGGCTTGGGTTGAAGGTGCGGGTTATTGGGTTAGCGCGTAGTTCTTGCGCTTCTTGTTGCGGTTGTGGGAGGAGTATGCGGGTTTGGATGATTCGGGTTCAGCAGCGGGTCTTTCGATCGGTTTCTTGGATGATTTTAATGTCAAAGTCCCGGCTTTGACATGGTTGTCGGTTAGGGTTGCGGCTAGTTTAATCACATCGCCAAGTTCCTTAGGCGAACTACTAAAGACGCTATCTTGGATTTGCCTTGGTAGTCCCCTAATGTATTTCTCGATGGCACGCGAGGTAGGGGTAACAAGATGCGGCACTAGCACGCTCAACTCGTTGAAACGGGTGGTGTAAGCCAAGTGTTCACCGCCCTCTTGTTTGAGGTTCCAAAACTCAGCCTCCAAGTTCATGAGCTCGTTGGAGGACAAAACTCTTGGGTCATAAGATCCTTCAATTCATTCCATGGCAAGGCCATGGCAGCTTCAACACCATGGGTCGACTTTTCCTTGACCCACCATGTAAGTGCGCCTTCCTCGAACATACCTGTAGCGAATCGGGTTCGCTTATCATCAGGACATTCAATTTGGTAAAACACGCTTTCCATCTTTTCGTACCACTGAAGTAGGGCAGTGGCACCTTGAGTTCCATTAAACTTGGTAGGTTTGGCATCAGTAAAGTTCTTGTAGGTTACAACGGGAGCTGAAGGTGGGGGAGGAGGAGGGTTAACGTTGGCCATGATGTTCTGGTGCATCTGGGTCATGATAATAGGGAGGACTGCTGTCAAGTGCTTGGTAATCTGAGAGGTTATCTTGCTGCTAGATGATCGACGCTTAAGGTTGCGGGAAACCATTCTGCGAACAAGGGTAACGAAAATCGTGAGACTCGGAATAGTGCATGATATACATAAAGAAAATAAATCTTTTGTAAAGCTTGTTAAAATATGAAAACCACAAATATAATGAGTGTGGTGAGGAACTTAGAGTTTTCATGAACCACCATGGACTCTTGTTGTCACACCCCGACCATTGTCGGAAATGTCGGGGCGCAACCGATTATTCATCGCACACGACACTATTAAGTGACAATATTTAATCAACTCATTTAAATTCATAAAAACACAAAGAGTCACATAACTTGTTCATACAATAACCGAATTCAAATCATAGTAAATAATATACTGTTCGTTTTGCTAATATCCTAATAGTCTCGATAACGTTTTTTTTCTTCAAGTCCTCGAGTCAACCTAAAGTCAAACCTGTAATATTGCATAAATAGAATTTGTTAACACAAAGGTTGGTGAGCAATTTCATAATTTTTGAACAATAGATTTATAATATGAAATTCCACAACTTGTATACAAAACAATAAATAATAGCAACAATTTAGATAAATGAAATCGTTAATAAGAATACATTAACGACACCTTTCTATAAGGGGATGCCAAATATACTCGGATTTTGTATGAAATCGTTAATAAGAATACATTAACGACACCTTTCTACAAGGGGATGCCAGATATACTCGGATTTATGAATCAACCATCCAAAAGCGGTAAACACATTAGCACTTAAGCATATAAGCAAATAATCACCAAATCGAGCATTTATTTAAGTAAAGTATACAATAAAGTTTGTGGTTTCAAGTATAAATCATTTGGATTTGAATAAGTTTGCAATGTCACCCCCAAAATATAAAAGAGTAAAAACGGGGGATGAAAGTACTCACGTTCAAGTAATAAACTTGAAAGATTTGATGATTTGGAAATTAACCAGAACTATGAGTTTAACGAACGAAGCCTAAAAGAGAAGAAGTCTTATATTAGAAAAGTTGTCTTGGAAGTCTTTAAACGAAAATAAATGATAAGAAATGTAAACAATTTAAAGTTTAAGGTTTAAAATGTAAATATTTAAGAAATTATAATAATAGTCCTTTAAAAATGTAAGTTTGCTCGAAACCGGGTTAAAGTATCTAGCCCTTAATTTTACTCAACCTATGTTAAGTAATAAGGTGGGTAAAAATGCAAGAAAGCAAGTCCCTTTATAATATAGATACTAAAACGGGTTTTAACGAGTGTTCGGGTGGTCGGTTCGGGTCTTGGTGACTTGACCAAACCCAAAGTCAACTTTCCCAAAATAATAAATGTATGAGATAACTCAATAAATCTTAAAGAGACTTAACCAAGTATGTAGTTCTATTGTTTTAGAACTAACAACGTCCGTTAAGCGAGTGTTCGGTTTAGTCGGTCCAAACTTTGTTATAGGATCAAGTTGGATTCAACATTCCGAGTACTTTGTGAAAATAATTAAAATCAGTTTATAAAGTATTTTTAAAGAAAATATATAAGCTTTAATGGTTAAAAACACACTTGTGTGTCTTAAGCGAGTAGACTTGGTTTAGTTCGGTTTGGTTCGGTTTTTATCTTGGAATAAGGCCAAGAATGGTTACCACATGTCCAAACATCATAGAACTTGTAAAACAATTTATAAATAATAATACCAAAGTCTTACATACAAAAAGTCAACAACAAAGTCTTTAAACGAAAGTTCGGTTTTCGGTTCGGATCTTGTTTCGGGATACGACTGAGGTTAGATTCTACAAACCCATAACCATGGAAACTCAAAATGTAAAATAGAACTAAGATGAGCAGAAGTTAAACAAGTATAACAAGTTTGATGGTTAGATGCGGAAAATATATATAATCAAGGACTACTATGAGTCCTCCATGTAGCTTTGTCTTATGGGCTAGACACTTAACCGTCCGAGACCGGAGAAATACCCACCGAAGGTACAAAGGGTGCTAATATATATATGTTGTATAACAATCTTCAAGTATAAATAAGTGTTAACAAGTTGATTATAATGTAAGACTATGGTCAGTTTGACTTTGGAAAGTCAAACTGCCAAAAAAAAATATGAAGAACACCTTTGAATACTTGAGAATTGGAAGGGAAAGAGATGAATGAGCAATGATTAATGAAGGGGATATGGGTGTATATATAGGGTGGGTTGAAAGGGTCAAGCATGGGGTGTGATATCAAGGTTTGGATGCAAGAGGGGTCAAGACAAGTCACAAAACAACAAAAAAAAGATGGGGCTGGTCAGCACGTCGGTTCGCGTCCGGAAGTTCGTTTTTTATGTATCTTGAGCGTTTTAAGTCCGTTTTCGAATCCGTAAAAGGGGTTTTTCAAATTAGACAAGCGGGAATGTTTTAGTAACATAAAATCCAATATTTTATATAAGTTTCATGCCCTTCCCGAACTCTCCAGGTAAGCAACCAGGTCCCGAGGCTGATTGAGATTTATGCACATTGTTTATCCTTAGATTTCATGAACCTTGGTGTCAAGAGTTCGGGAAACAAGCACGTCCCCCTTCCAGTTAGTACATACCCGCCACGACGAGTCATCTTTATGCAGAAAATTATCGGAACACCATAATAGAAATTGATTTGAAAATTTTGAAAATTTTTGCTTTTAGGTATAAGCCTTGGACTTGTGTGTGCTTTGTGTACATGAGGCGTAAACGAATTAAGCAATATAGCAATAATAGTAAGTGCGTTCAAACAATCAAATAAAGGCCCACATAATTTTCTAATCATGCAACCTAAACAATTTAAACAATTAAGCTATAGCTAAACTAGAACACTACGTCTAATGTCCTATCTTATAGCCACGGCTCTGATACCAATCTGTAACACCCCGGCTTAAGCGAAAACGCCCGAGTGTGACGTACAGATTGCTCAAACACACATGGCACTATTAAGTGACCATAATAACATTAATTCATTAAATAGCCAAGTACACAAGTTCAATCAAGTAAACAATACGAGTTTAAATCAAAGATAAACAATAATCAAAACAAATGTCTCGTTTATCAAATAACCTAGGTAATCTAAGTGTCTTCAATACTTCAACCTCTAATCACGGTACCTGTAACATATGTATAAAATATGGTCAGCTATAAATATAGCTGGTGAGTTTCCACAGTTTAAATACGTACATAAAAACCATACAATTCATAGACATGTGGTAAACGAGCAAGTAAGTCCTTTCCAGTTGGTACAACCAACGTACTTGGATAATCGCACAAGTAAGGTCCTTTCTAATTGGTAACAACCAACGTACTTGGATAATGAGGCCCTTTTCCACTCGATACAAATGGACCGGAGTGCAAAGGGGGGCGTATGATTTTACTAACAAGGCTTCCCAATCGTGCAAGTAATATTCGTGCAAGTAATACAAGTAACACACAAGTCCATATACGAATTGTAGTTTTGTAATAGAAGAAATAATATTTTAATCTTTATAAGGATACATATGCTACCCCAAAATATTAAAAAGGGGTAGTGAAAAACTCACCTTAGTAATTGAGGTAAAAAGGAAAACTCGAAAGCGTTGAAGATGGCAAACAATTGAACGCGTCACGAAAGCCGAAACGAGCGATCCACAATAACTATTTTAGGTAGAAACAAGACTTAATCGATAATCGTATGGGATTGTATTTATTGTAAGACTTGTAGCGAACATTTTATATTATTCTCTATTCTTTGATAATAATATTATTATTTATGTTTTAACGGGATTTCGGTTTTTGTTACGATATAATTATTTTAAATGACAAAGATACGAGGCTTGAATATTCGAAATACTTGAGTTAAGGTTTATGAGTCGAAATTATAATCAATGATTTTAACAAAAGGTTTTTAAATGAATTAAAGTTTACATTTAGTATTAACGAAGGATTTTAATTACGGTTTTCCAAAACGAAAATTTGGTTTTTAAGTGTGTAACGGTGAGATATATGTTATATTTAATTTACAAAATTTTTATTTAATTTAAAAAGGTTTGTATAGATTTATTATGATTTTTAAATAACCTAATAATTAAATAATGACTATATAGTTAATTAAAATGCATTACAAAAATATATCTTGGCCCGGGTTTCAAACCCGGGTCTCTCCGAACCAAGCCACAAGAGTTAACCAGTTGAGCCAGCCGTTATATTCATTAAGATTACAGGTTTAAATTATTAAATGTACTAACTGTTATAATGGTATAATATTAATTATAAGTTACAAAACAACAAACCAGTTAAAAGATTTACCCGGGGGTTTCGAACCCAGGTCTCACGTGTGTCAAGCTCATAACCCAACCAGATGAGCCAGTTATGAAATTCATTTAAGGCATGGAAGTAATTAAGATAAACAGAACTTAGATTCATCTTCTCCAATTGAAACCCTAGGTTTTCAATTGGAGAATTGGTTCCATGAATGCTTAAACCAGGTTAGGGGTTTATTTTATTGGATCAAAACTAATCATATTCATATATTAATTACCCGTTATCGTGTTGTTTCGACGGAGAAGACGACCTTGCCAGAGCCGGGCTTTGGAAGGACAATTACTGATATTATAGGGTGATTTGGAGAGAAAGAAGGGTATGAGGGAGTTGTACAGTGTCCTAAGCCCCTATTTATACACTCAATTGGAGCGTGTATGCGTTAAATTTATTAATGGTGATTCCGTGATTTCCGGCGACGATTGCGGGCCAAATCCGCGGTTTAAAACTTGTTACAATGTAATTAATAAGTTGATTACGATGCCATATCAATGATATAACGCGTTAAACTAACAAAAAAGGTCAACGATTGACGTTAGGGGGGTGTTTGGGGCTTGCCGGAGCCGCTGCCGGCGACGGCAGTCGGAAAAACAGGTAGGGGACGGGGTTAGGGTTGGGTTGTTTTTAAAATAATATAATTTAAATAGTATTTACACTTCGGGTCCCTCAAGTTCTCTAAACATTATAAATGAGGCTTAACAACTTTTTAAGTTATAAAAAGTATTTAAAGTTTACGTTTTTAACCCTAAACTTGATAGTTTCGGTTTTTGGATTATTTACGCGTTTAAGCGGGTTATCGATAAGCCTCGTAGTAATAAATGAACGGGCGTTTTAAACATAAATGTCAAAAATTTTTATTAATAATTATGACCAAATAATCAAACGACCCAACAGGTCGGGTTTACAAATACAAATACAAATCGAAAATCGACGAATGTCACAGATCATTACCATTCCATTGTCATGTTTTGTTACCTTGCAAGAATAGAATGATTAATCCCTTTACTATTACTGTTAATATTTTTATAAGTAATAATAATCAAAAATAAATAAAAATGAAAAATAAATAATATTAATAATAAAGGAATATTCATAATAACTATTTTTAGGACCCTCGCGCTGTAACGAGATCGTTAAACTATACATGCGTTGTGAATGTTTACTTATCAAATTTAATATATATATATATATATATATATATATATATATATATATATATATTGATAATGTAGTAATAGTTATAATATAATAATAGTTATATTATAATATACAAAACAATAATGATGATTATATAATAATAATAATAATAATAACTGGAAAATAATAATAATTATTATTATAATATAATTATAAACTTTGTAATTGTAATAATGATTGTTGACAATTTTGACTTTTTCATTACTTGAAGGAACGAAAAAAAACACATATACCCAAAGGAATGAAAATTCTAAAAATGGAAGGAGTTTCATTCCATTTGGAATGATCCATTCCATTCATACATGGTAACCAAACATGCATTTTTTCATTTCTTTAGAATGATCTATTACATTCCACCTTCCATTCCTTCATAACAAACACTACCTTAGTTTAATTCCTAATTGCATATATGTGTTATAAACTATGAGAATAGAGAGGAGGATTAATTCATTCATGCGTACATATAATTATTATAATGAGACGTATTTATATTTATAGCAGAATATCTTTTGTATGGTCAAGCTATTCTATAAAAGAGAACAAAAATGAGAAAGACGAGAAGAATTTGCAGCCATAAAAAAACCACTAAAAAAATAATGAAAAAATATAAAAAAATAATAACTCAAATTTTAATACAAAAACGAAAATTGTATAAAACACAAAAATGTTTTCACCATCTTCCTCGTTCTAAAAAAAGATTACTGTGTCTTTTTGCTTATCATTGTATCTATTTTCGTCATTGATTGCGTCTTTTTTTCTTGATATTGTGTTATATTACTAAACATTATGTCATATTTTGTTCGGCATTGCGTTATATTTTGCGATCTGTTATATCTTTTATTGTTTATCATTGTATTGTTTGTTCATTTTCGGCATTGTGTCTTTCGCGTTTTTTCTTTTTTTTTTTCTTTTTCTTTTTGAATGGGAATGATGGAGGAAACATTTTGGTTTTTTAATTTTTTCAATTTTTTTATTTATGTATTGAATTATTCTTTTTTTATTATTGTTTTTCAAAAATTTTTTTTTTGGGGTTTTTCACTTTTTGTGTGGCACAAATTCTTCTTACACTTCTTATTTTTGTCTTCCTTTCCATTTTAACTTTACCCATATTCTATAATTAAACTACAAGTTTCTTATAACAATATAATATATGATATTTCCAAAGTGCTTATAAAATCTATACAGCTTACCGCACCTAAAAAGTTTAATTACAATACATTATTGAATGTGTTCGAGATATGATTCTTGAACAAAAATCTGACTTTTTTATTTATTTCATATATTTTATGACCAACACAGGAGAGGCTACATGTTACACCAGGATTTTGAGTTGGAATAGAGATTTTAAGAAATGGGATATTTATTCACAATTTTGTCACCCCTTGTTGGGCATAGGGACATAAGGTTTGTTGCTAGGCAGGTTGTATCAACATGCCTTCATTCCTTTTTCTTTTGATACATTTGGGTCATTTGTCCCTGGTGCTATTACGTTTCTTAAAAGAATTCAGTGGATCGTACACAGTAACATATTAGTGCCAAAGAACTGTAACTTTGTTTTTAGTATGATCGGATTTTCTATTTAAAAGACGATTGTGACGTAATTTATTAACCACTTACCTACCTTTCTAGTATAATTAGATCCTATTATGAAATTATATGGAAGTTCTAGGTTGAATATACTTAATAAACTATTGAATTGACAAAAGACTAATCTATATGTATACAACAAATAGGTTCAAAATTACTAGTAGCCGAATATGACTTCGAGAGTCAAATTTTATAATCAATAGTCATCACTTGACAAGTCGTAAAGCTCTTAATTTGAAAGACAACTTTTATCATCATCATCATCATCATCATCGTACTCAGTATATCCCACCAATAGCAATGCTATGGTAGGGTCTGAGGAGGGTAAGATGTAGACAGCCTTATCTCTATCCCATAGGGATAGAGAGGCTGCTTCCGGTGAGACCCCCGGCTTGATAGTAGTTTTGCATCAAGCCTTGGACATAAGGCACATAGCACTCAATCATTGGGACACCGGCTGATCGGTGCATGTGCCCTTGTCTTTCGGCTATCAACGCCACCACATGATGCCTGATTAACCTTCCGCTACTTTTAACGTTATTTTCACGAGATTAGTAAAATAACGTCAAAATTAGTGCAATTTTACTTTTGCCCACCCGAGGGTTCACACATATATATATTATATGCGCGCACCGCAAGCAGGGCGTATAATGTATATACGCAAAAGTTTCATTTCTGAGAGACAACTTTTATGAGAGACTAAATTGAGTCAATGTGTATGGTTATATTTCTGGCAAAAGTTTGTCGCATAAAATTGATTTATTTTTAACGGTTATTGTATTGTTGGAGAATTAATAATTAATTTATTAAACATTATTATCACACATAAATACAATCAACCTTTCACAATTTTTATTTACTCAAACCTTCCACCATTTTTATTCACTCAAACATTCACCATTATTATTCACTTAAACCCTCAGTGGTTAATTTCTCAAACGATGATCTCGGGATATTCATAGCGCCGAACGATTCCGATAACAATATTTTTTTTTTCAAATGATAGTAGCATACATTTTTTAAAGACAGAATTACAAATTTTGTCCTTTAAAAAAAGCCAAAAACCGGTTCGTGTCCTTTTCTAAGTTTCCTTGCAGGCGGTGTACTTTAAACTTTTTTTTTCTACACGTTATGTCCTTTACGCTAACTGGGTTAGAAAAACACAGTTAAATGCCCTCACGTGAGGTGCATGTGAGGGCATATTGGTCTTTTTACCATCTTCTTCTTCTACTTCTACTTCTTCATTTTCACAGAATTAATCAAACCAGAAATTGGAGGACCAGTGGTCACAGTTGGTGCGATAGCATACCCGAGATCCAGATTATCCTCGTGATTGAGGTCGGTCTGCTCAAAAATAGGATCGGTGTAGAGTGGTGAAGAACTTAGATCAATCAATTGAGGATCTGTTGATTGAGTGTTGTTCGTATTTGATGCAACCGAACCAGAAATCGAAAGATTAGTTGTAGTCACACCTGATGCAAAGCCTAGATCCATATCTCTATGAATGTCGATTGGCTCAGATACAGGAGCGGTAAGGGAATTCGTCTTGGTCACCAACGCCAAATCGATTAACAAATCGAACGGAATTTGAGACCTGCAAGACCAATCGGAAGGAAGTTGGACTAGAGGTAATCCACCGCCTACTCACCATTAATTAATTTTCCGACCAACCACCCCCCATCGCCACCCACGAATCATCTTTTCACCATCTTCCTGCAAAAACCCTATACCCTAACTTGGAATCCCTATTGTGAACCAACAACCACGGATCTCTTCCTTCCAAATCTGAATATCGAGACCTGCAAGACCAATCGGAAAAGCAACAACTCATACCACCATGACTAGAAGCTGCCGGAAAAACGAGAAGACGAAGCGAGAAAGAGCCGCGGGTTCGTTTCTGATTTAGATCCGGTTTAGGGGGTAATTGTTACAGGTGAATTGGATGGTAGTTAGACGGATTCTAGGCGGCTGTGATGTTCAGAGGGTGGTTGGCGGTAACATAGAAGAAAGATCCTGGTAGTGGCCGGAATTTGAGGAGGTGGTGGTGGTAGTGGTGATGATGGAGAAAAGTAGAAGAAGAAGATGGTAAAAAGACCAATATGCCCTCACATGCACCTCACGTGAGGGCATTTAACTGTGTTTTTCTAACCCAGTTAGCGTAAAGGACATAACGTGTAGAAAAAAAAAGTTTAAAGTACACCGCCTGCAAGGAAACTTAGAAAAGGACACGAACCGGTTTTTGGCTTTTTTTAAAGGACAAAATTTGTAATTCTGTCTTTTTTAAAATATCTTATCGTGTAAGTTGAGGAAGACACAACAGTATCATCAAGCATTTCTAAAAAAATCTGCGTGATTGCGAAAAAAGATAATCTAGTTTAAATTTTTGTATTTTAATTTTTTAGTTTGAATTTTCATATTTTATTTTTCTGGTTTTCAGTTATGTAATATTTTTAGTTGTTAATGAAATTTAATTTTAATTACATTTAATTGTTATTTATTTTAAATTAAAAAAAACAAAAATATATAGTGTACTTGTGGATAGATGCTACCAATAATTTTATGGTATGTAAGTATTTGAAGTTGAAGGTAGAAATAAAGTGATTTTGCAAGATGAGCCGGTGTATGAATAGGATCCATGATTGCTCTTTCCCCACTTGATTCCTCATACCGGCTAGCTGCTACTCTATGTGGGTTTAGCTCTATTTTGCAAGAACCGTTTAATTAAAACTAGTGAGCTCAAATATATACGGCTGGGCCCGAATCCGGATGAGAATCTCCTCAAGTAACAGTAGGGCTGTCACTTTTACCTGAAATCCGAAATTCAACCCGAGAAAACACGTATCCGAACCCGAACTAACCTGAACCGAGAAACCCGAACCCGAGAAAAGACTAACCCGAACCCGAACGGAAGTAATTCGGGTTGGTTCTTGTGTCCGAATTCTACACTGCGGTTCAACCCGAAAAACCCGAATAAACTTTTAGTTTTAAAACCATATATATTTTTTGGTATTATAGGCTTAAGTTTTAGATGCTAACGTTATCAAAATTTAATCCAAATCGACTATTCTCATTCCACCTATTATAAATTGATTGTTTATTGTTTATTAATGTTCCAATTTACGACTAAAAACAACTTTAATCCAACAACGTAATCATGACATACTGAAGACGATTATTTCGGTTTTATTTATTATGATTAAACTCTATTAAATTTTACTCTTTTTGAGATGTTTTATCGGTTTATTTTTGTTTTGTTATTGGTTTATTTGCACAACTAGTAAAGAAGAATATGTTACATTTAAATTTAGCTATGTAGTTTTTTTTCTAGGATACTCAAACCCCATTAACCCAATCCGAAAAAACCCGAACCTAAATAAATCGTAAGAGATTTGGGTTGGGTATCGAATCTAGATTTAAAACTTTAAAACTCGAAAAATCTGACCCGAAACCTGAAACCCGAAAACTAACCCGAAAAACGCCCCTAACTAATAGTGTGAGGTTGTTGAGACATTCTGGTTGGGGCCGCGGTCATGGGGACGAGCCTTCAATTGTTGTTTGTATGTGTGATAGTGTGAAAGCAAACAAGAGAGAGAAATAATTATGGGGTTTTTTTTTTAATATGTAGAATTAAAAGGTTGATAGTATTTGGGGTACCTACCCGGATAATAAAGGGGAGTAGGGGACCATGTGTAAAAGGTTTGACCATCGTGTAAAAGTTTAATAAACGCGACCTTATATAAAAGGTTTGATAATTTAGTACTTACACGCGTGATGAGTGTTGATATTAAATTTTCTTAGGCTAATACCATCTTCTAATTTTACCCTTAAGTATACTAATTTGTCTTTCATGTTACTTATTCAACCATGTAGAGAGGGGACCAAGGGAGGATGGAGGTGTTAACCGTCAAGGTCAATCAACACGAGTCTTTTCTTTATCGATTGACCCAATCATTTTTTATAATTGACAATATGCATGAAAGAGTTATCAAATTATACATGGAACTATTAAAAGAGCGTCAGTCCTAACCTAGACACCAACCAAACATCACCTATATGAGTCGTGTAGGATCATGCAACTCTACACGACTCATATAGACACTGACAATCTGAATAAGATCATTTTTAATGCTTTTGACTATAAATAAGATCATTAAAACAAATATCCTATAAATGTTTCATTTTATATGAAATAAAACTGGTAGACTAAAGTAGTATTAAACAATAGGTTAAGGAAAAAAATTTAAAATTTTCGGGAATATGACTCAAGTAAAAAAATACATGATTTCGAGTAAAGACTTGATCAATTTGAATTATTATGAGTACTAACCTGTATGGGAGATACGGAACAATAATATGTTTATTTTTATGTATAGCAAAATTTGATGAAGATGCAAATGAAATAAAGTTCAAACTTTAAATTTAAATTTCAGTAAATGTATATATATTAAATAACGCTCTTTATAAAATAAGAGATAATGGTAAATTTTAACAATTTGACAAAAAAACTATAACAAAAATTATAATTTAAATATTAAGTTAACAATTTTAAAAGTATAAATTTTATGACTGGTAAATATTATTATAACTTCATCAAAAAGGGTGAGATTTAATACGAAAATGACATATGACAAAACTTGTAATTTATTGTTAAAGAGTATAGATATAGATATGAAAACAAAACTATATTTTCAAAATTTTAGTTAGTTAAAATGATTTACACCTTAACATATATATTTTAGAGTCAGAGGGTTCTTTTCTTTAACCACTGGCATTACAAGTTTTTCTTTCTTTTTTTTTTTAACAACCAAATTATTATTTACAGTCATCTCAAGTGAAGATTTAACTCCCAACCTTTATATTAAAAGTTTACAATCTTTGTCATCATACCAAATGATGTGGGGATCGACGTTACAAGATTTCAATCACCTATCTCATATTCTTGACTTCAAATTTCCAAGTATATAAAAACAAGATGCATGTAAATATATAGTAACAATTATTTTTTAAATTGTTTCCTTATTTACAACAACTAAACACAAAAATTTAATACTCTTTTATATATCTTAAATATATATAATCGAAACCTTTAAAAGCTCTCTGGTTGCTTCTTACATTCTCTCAAGCCATCAGATTGTTTTATTTGTAAACGAAGGTTTCTCATGTATTTGACCCGAATTTACGGGTATGGGTCTCACTAAACCCAGATAGCCCTTAAACGCGTTATAACATCTAATTAAATTAAAAATCAATCTCACCAAATATTTGATATGAAAATTTTATAAAATAGGGATATACTAAAATTAGTATCCAGTTTTTTTGAAAAAAGAGATTATTTATAATAAGAAACAATTTTATAGTAAAAAAAGTAAGCGGGTCATGGGTCTCACCAAACCCAGATAGCTTTTAAACCGAGTTATAACATTTCATTTATTTGTGAAACCCATTCATCATCAAATCCTATGTATATTATTAAATTACTTACAATAAATAACATTAAAATCCAAAAAAATATATAAATATTATAAACGAATAACGCAAAATAACCCCGTAATATGAGGGATAAAAGCCAGTAATGTCACAAAGAAGTGTTTAAAAACTTATGATTTTTTTTTTCAATTTCATGTTGTATCGATTCTTTAGCGGATGTGTATAACACATTACCTCAAAACCATGAAATATTGTATTTAAATAAGTATTTTATAGAATTTTGATTTATAAACAATTTTGACTCAGTTTCTCATATATATATATATATATATATATATATATATATATGGGAAGGTTATTGTACAAATTAAATTAACATACTAAACATGCAAATAACATAGTGTAATTACAGTTCTCAAGTAGAGTAACTATACGACAAAAAATAAAATAGTGTACAAATAATTACACTACTCATAAATGTAATTACACTACTAACACAGATAATTACTCTATACTATTACACCAAATAATACTATCTATTTCAACTAGAGTAATTATTTTGTAAGTAAAGTAATTGTAGTATATGCTTCTTCCTCCTCAAATTTTACTAGTTTTAACTAGAGTAATTATTTTGTAAGTAGAGTAATTGTAGTATCTGCTTCTTACTCCTCAAATTACACTACGTATTTCAAACAGAGTAATTATATTGTAGGTAGAGTAATTATTGAATATGCTTCTTCATCTTCCTCAAATATTCACGGCAATTTTCTTCAATTGGAAATATCAATTAGCTTCAATTGATGTATTACTTCGATTTGCAGGTTTCAATTAAGCAATCAATATTCGCAAAAGATTCAATTTGATTCACAAAATTGTAACCTAGGAATGAATGACGACAATAAGAAACGACGATCGACGAGGTCCAGTGGCCGGAATCTGACGGATGCGGGTGACGAAATTGATAAGTGCTTAACGGTTGGGAGTTTGAGGCGGAGGCGTGGTGGCCAGAGGATCAATTGAATTAGGCAAAGGTGGTTGCGTGGTGGGGAATTGAGGAGGTGCTGCCGTGGGGAATTGAGAAGGTCCGTGCTGCCGTGGGGAATTGCGAGGCAACGGAGCCTTGGTTGAAGGAAAAGTGGTGGAGGTTGGTGGTGGAGTGATTGGAGTCCGGTGATTTTGTGGTGGATGAGGAAGAAGATGAAGATGTGGTGTGGTGGTTTTGTTTAGTTTATATGTTTAGTACAAATTTTTTATTTGTATTTGATCCATCTCCAATATATATATATGGGAGAGGTTATTCTAAAAACAAGTAGTTTCCTAGAAAGATTAGAAATAAATCATAGTCATTGGATCATGTTAATCAATGGTTGAGATTTAAAATTACCAAAAACCGACATAGTTTCCTAGAATTACTCTTTCACCATTATAATCTATATAGTTTTCTAAAATTGTTCTTTCACCATAGGATTTAATGGCACATGTCAAAAATCTATTGGTTTTTACCATTCTTAGGAAACTCCTTATATTTATTTGAATCATTTTCTATATATATATATATATATATATATATATGAATTTGATCATGAACTAGTTTGGGTTATTTACGTTTAATCTAACAAATCCATTCTAATCCAAATTCCGAACTCATCACTCTATCTCATTCAATTTCTAAACCCTAATCAGAGCTTAAGGTATAAAATCTCTAAAGTCAAAATCAAAAATCAAAATGAATCGTCGTTGAACATAAAAAATCTTCAAAATTGATCAAAAAATGATGATTTAATCAATCAAATTGATGTGTAGAAGGATTTAGATTCATCAATCGATTATAAAATTGCAGAATACTATACTCAATTGAGTTCTGATTACGGTTCAAAATATTATGTTTAAACGTTTTAAAAAACTGAAGACACTAAAAACGTTTTGACCAATACGAACAACTGTAAACGTTCAAGTTAAACGTTCTGACCAAAAACGAACATCTTTAAACGTTCAAGTTAAATGTTCTGATAAAAAACGAACGCTTTAAACGTTCAAGTTAAATGTTTTGACAAAAAACGAACACCTTTAAACGTTCAAGTTAAACGTTCTGACAAAAAACGAACACCTTTAAACGTTAAAGTTTAGAAGTTCTGAACAAAAAGTTTAGAAGTTCAGAACCCTAATCAGAGCTCATATATGAAATTAAACGTTCTAAACAAACCTTTAAACGTTCAGAAGCTCATATATGAAATTAAACTATCTGTAACACGAAATTAAGCGCTAAAATCACTTCATATAATCTCGTAATCATCAAAAAATCATCAATCGACCATCGACTTAATTATCGATTTCATCATATGACAAATCTGGAACGTATTTAAAGTTCTACAAATGAGTGTCTGCAAATGGTGTATTTCAATTCATATCAATTGAAGTGGTGATGGTGAAGAAGGTATGCTAATATCGGCGAGTGGTGATGGAAATACAAACTCGTGTAATATACACAGGATTGTAACCTAGTTTGTGTGTATTTATATACATCTAATAAAGGAAAATAATGAGAATGATGTGGCAATCCACATTCATTATTGGTTTAATCTCTCTTCTCATTCATTTTATCTATCCATGGGTTATGGGCAAAACCATATTGACAAATGGGTTATAATTTCCTTTTTAATATTTCATCTCATTCATTCTATCTATCTATGGGTCATTGGTCAAAATAATTTTGACAAATGGGTTATAATTTCCTTTATAATTCTCTAACTCATCGTCTTATTTATCCTACATATCCATGGATCATGGGTCATGGGTCAAAATGTAAGGCCTCGAACCCGGTAGCCCTTCTTTAGCGTCGGATTTACTCATAAACACAGTCCTTCAAATCAGAGTTTATTAAAACTTTTCGCGGAATATAAAACATCAATAATTTGTTACAAAACATTAAATCTTTTCTTTGATACCATAACACAAAACTTTATATTCAAAACATCTTTACTTCTTTCTTCAGATGCCAGCCGTTCAATCCATGCCATGCGTCATCCTCTTGCTAACTCTATAATCGGCTCACCTGCGTGCATACTAAAAGTCAGCTACGCTGAGTGAGTTCTAGTTAATCAGGCAACATACAATCTATTCCCATATATTACTTCCCGTATCCGAAGACACATATTACTACCTTAACCTTGTATAAATATCCATAGGAGGATCGTCACGTAATATCTATTAAAAGATTCATTACCATTACCCTACCATATATGATTTCCATAGGAGGAACACTATACTATCCATAGAAGGAACACTTTACTATCCATAAAAGGAACACTATACCTTCCATAAAAGGAACACTATACTTTATTATTTAATATCCATGTGAGGAGCTAGTCACTTCCCTTGACGATACGTGCAATATCCGAAGATCGTTCACGTACCGTCAAGCAATCAATCGTATCGATCACATATACCATACACGGCATACACGTAAAATTATATCCTTTCGTTCATACTTTCTTACTTTCTTTTGTATTATCTTACTTTCATATCTTACGTTATAAAGAGCATTACGCCCTACATTCCTCGAGTATTACTAGGGCTCGGTACCCTCTTCGTAACCATACAACCATACGTTATCATTTCTTTCTTCTATTATCTCTATCATGTTCATACACATAAACATACATAACATACTTACCTTATTCTTAGCGCTGCAACCTGACAGTACGTGCAATATCCGAAGATCGTTCACGTACCATCAAGCAATCATTCATATATTTCACATTATCCATATAAGGCATACACTTATCTCTTAGGATAAGTGTATTAACAAACATATTGAGTATGCACACAGCCCCGAAAACGTAACACATAAATGGGGCTAGAAACTCACCTGAACTCTGCTTCTTCCTCTGGTAGCTGTAAATCCCTTCTTTAACTGAGCTCGGCTGACTGTACAAGTTACACGTATCAATACTCGCCTGATCTAATCTGGTGGCCTAGTATTAGCTTACTTTAACTTATCGCTTTTAATTTATTTTCTAATCAAACTTAGCTCTAGGCGAAGTTAACCTTAGGCGAACTTAGCTGTAGGCGAAGTTAAACCTCAGGCGAACTTGGCTTTTGGCGAAGTTAAACCTTAGGCGAACTTAGCTTTACAGCGAAGTTGTCATCAGGAGAACTTGGCTTCAGGCGAAGTTGTCATCAGGCGAACTTGGCCTCAGGCGAAGTTACCAGTTAGGCGAACTTAACTTTACAGCGAAGTTGCCATTAGGCGAACTTAGCTTGCAGGCGAAGTTCATCAGGCGAACTTAGCTTGCAGGCGAAGTTCATCGCGTTGAAGGCGAAGTTGCCCAGATGCAGGCGAAGTTACCCAGACAGCCGCTGTTCGGTTTCTTTCCAGCATTTTGAGCGTTTTTAACACCCTTGCTATGGTTCAATATCACCCACTACGCTTCCCGACCATCTTCGGTCGCTTATACACTAAAAAGCTTGGATCTTTAAACCTTAAAGGTCAAGAATCATACATTTTTGAGCTTGTTTGGATCTTGTTTAACTTGCTAGCACACTAATCGCTCTCTCTCGGTCCTGCCCGATTCTTCCCTTGGCTCGGTCGGCCGGCGGTATGTGTGCGGTGTGTGTGTTTTTGGAGTACTAGGGAGTTTGGTGAAAATGAAAGATATTTTGGGTTTAGGGGATATTTATACCCCTGAAATCCCATGGACCTAAGGCCCATTCTTATTTAACCCATCTCTATTAATCCAAATCCATAACCAACGTCCATTACCCGACACTAGCCCGACCCATACCAACTCCTATTCTTTTATTTATTTCCTGATAACCCAAGTAAACTTTCCCTCTATTATTAAGTAATATAATTAATATTATCTTGAAATTTCGGGATGTTACACAAAACAATTTTGACAAACGTGGGTTAAATTTCACTTCTAATTTTTTAATCTCTCATCTCATTCATTATAGTTATCCATGGGTAATAAGTTAAAACAATTTTGACAAATATTGTATATTGTTGTAATGGGTCATCTCATTCTAATTTATAAATTTGAGATTATAGACTTCTTATTATTTGTAGTATATATTTTATTTTCTTCTTACATTTAATTTTGTTCATTTATTAAAAAAACATATCTTACGATTATTTTTTTTTCGTGATTTAACAAATCTCGTCTAATATACGGGTTCAAAAGCTAGTATATATATAATTAAATGAAAATGTTACAGCTCATCTACCACGTGCACGTTGCATCTAATACGTATGAAGTTATAAAGCATTTAATTCAACAGCAACTAGACATTAGAAAATATCGACAATACGTTGCTCAAATCCGGATTAGTTAATCCCCTAACAATAATTTAGTGCAACCATTATGTAGAATCTCCACCTATTAGCTGCATAGGTGGATCACCGTATACTTACAATAAAAATAGTATAGAAATTAAAAATAATGTCTGGACTATCTCGTTAATTTTTCTTTATTTTCACGTCTGTCATTTTATAACTTTTGTCCAAGGGTAGAGAGTCCTTTGTTTGTAGTTTTATCATGCCTTGATTTATTCACTATTCACGTATGCTATAAATAAATGATATAACAAATATTCATAACATTATTAAAATGCAAAGCAAACGTGTGAATTGGATAAAGTATTATGAAAGTGACTTATAGGTTTGCCTTAGAATGAAACGTTAAAGTGATGTAACATGATGTTATTATTATACATTAAATTCTACATAAAGCAACAATAGAAAAATAGAAAAAAGTTAAAACTTAATCACAGACGGAATGAAAGTGGATATCCATAAATTGGGGAAAATATCTCACCCTAAGCAAATGATAAACAATTACATAACTAATAATGAAAGTATGAAACTCTACATCCTTAAATTGGGAAAATAAAGAATTTAGCTTCCCAAGTAGAAATAGAAAATAAGATACCATCTTATGCGTCTTATCTATGTGCTTGTTTATCTACTACTTTCATGGAAAGGTTTGCAAAAAGTTAGCCATAAGTAACGTATATTTCCTCCATACTTTATCTAGTAAGTGTCATTCGAAAAGCAATTATTATCTTGTGTACGGTTAATTATGCCATCTCAGATAGTTTATAAACTGTAAATTAATTTTGTCACTGTCATAACGTCGACGTATTTTTTAAAAAGAATTTCAAGTAAATGTACAGTACGGAAGGCTAGATAGGTGAAGTTTTAAGCTCAAGGGCAGAGTGGATCGATGCCACACGGATGTTAGCTCCTAGATAACACTTAAGACCTTGCAGTGAAATGTTTAAATAACTTCTGTACAAGTTTTATTAGGCAAGATAGCTTTCAAACATTTGTTATATATTTTGTAAACAATCACATGATCTGCAAATATTTTGAAATCCAGATCGTATTATAAAGTATCACAAATTGTATTTCCACTGCGTATAAGCATTATTAGGTGTTAATTGAGTAGCATTCTTGTCCATGTCGGCATGGATGGGATGAGACATCACATGCAACATTTTTAGTGTTTTTCTAAACAATGGTTACGGTTTTTGTTCTTTTAACCGGGAAGCTTTTCGTGTTTATATTCCCGAGTGAAAGCAGTTATTGAACTTGACCTACGAAGCATAGTGATTTGTTACATATTTCCCGAGCCATTTTAACAATAGCGCCAAATTTGCAATCCTAGACTCCTAATCCCAAGTCCTCTGTTCTTTTTCGATGCTAGACATGCATCCCACATGAAGAAACATGAAATGAATCTGACCTGATCCATGACGATATTCCCCGGTCTTCGAGATGAACGAACCACGACTTCAACTTTGTCTCCGGTGGCTCGAGATCTGCTATGGAAATATGGGGGGAGTGGAGGTGACTGATAAGAGTTTCCTTTTGTTTACAGACATAAAAATATATGTGGAGGCCAGGTGTCCGAGAAGGGATCCCCAAAAATGAGAGATGAAGACCCCTTATATAGGAACTCCATGGCTACCATCATGAAACCTTAACCTTAATGGGCCAAGCCCGGTTACGGGTTACCTCTACAACCCCCCAGCCCATTGGGCATTGGTTAGTAAACAATAATAATATAACAAATATAATATAAAGCACAATAAGTAAAAGGTCGTACCGGATATTTAGGACCCTACCTCCACACTACAAAATGTATGGAGATTTGTATAATTGTGATGAAAACCACCCCAAAGAAACTTGCTACAGGAATTTTTAAGATATTTCACAACTTGCAATGGTGCTTTACACAATGACATATAATAAGGTAAGCAAATGGCCAAGAAGAGCTTTTAACAAGGTTATTTTCCCATTTTTTTAAATGGTAGGTTTTATTTAAAGAAAGTGGGTTTTAGGTGTGTAGCAAGAGTGTTAATGGGTTTTAGGCGTTCCTTTATTTGAGATGAATGAGCTTATCTAATGGCAAGCTAAGTAAGCGGTGATGTGCAAGTTGGACATGACTGGATCCATCATCTGAGATGGAGGGATCCAAGTTCCTCCCTTACGCACATGGCAGCTTAACATGAAATCTTACATCAGAGATGGAGGGATTGAACTCCAAATTTTCATTTTTATCAAACGCACGTATAAAGAAAAAAACATATGAAATGTCATAGGGGTAACTTGAAAACGAGTGAAACCCTCCATATGAGATGGACTGATGGAGGGATTGAACTTCATATTTATGACATAGTAACGAGATAAAGATGATGATGTTCTTCAAATGGTTCTTTCCTTGAAGTACGGTAACTTCTTATTCTAGCCTGTTTTAGAACACAAAAGTCCATGAATGATGGGCGTAACTTGAAAACGAGTGAAACCTCCATATGAGATGGAGGGATTGAACTCCATATTTATGGCATAGTAACAAGAAAAGATGATGATGTTCTTCAAATGGTTCTTTGCTTGAAGTAGGTAACTTCATATTCTAGCGATCTAGCCTATTTTAGAACGCAAAAGTCCATGAATAATGGCTACAGCATGGTCGCACATGGGCTGGTTTATCCAACCTAGAAATTTTTGACCTATGGGACCTAGAGCATTCTCAACCTATCCCTCATCCCCATCTTTATAATTACACTAAAAAACATTGCATTTCTCTCTTTTGATTAATTAAATAATGTATTTTTTTATACTTTTATCATTACAGTTTTCTCTCTTTACCTTATTTACAAAAAAAATCACTACATTTTTCCTAAATTTACAAAAATCACTACCTTTTCCCTCCTCATCCTATAGTTTACACTCACAACCACTTAAAACCTCACCCTATAATTTGCAAATGTCCCTCACAAAAATTTGGGGGATAGAATGAGAATGCTCTAAAGTATATTAAATTTTTAAAAAATGGCAAATGATTTAACAAGGAAAATTAAGGTTCTTACAAAACGTGGACATGAATAAAATCTACGTCCAGGGTTGCAATCGGTTCAGGATGTGCAAACAACAGCAAATTTAACCACAAGTGCATCGCCATTAAGAATTTATGATGTTAGGCTGTATACCATCAATTAAAACTTAGGCATATGTGCGTATTAAAAGTTCACATCATGCTGCTTTTATAAAATCTCTCGTCTCTGTTCTTCAAAAAAGTGTGTACGTCATGTGACCCAGACAACACTCGTGAGTGTGCCAAAACTGAAAAATCTGAGTTCAATCCCTCCATATCATATGAAGGGGTTCACTCATTTTCAAGTTACACCCTATGACATTTCAAATTTTTTTTTTGCTATACATATGTAGGGTTGTCCAAACTGTTCGCCGCTCGATCGAAAATTGCTAGAAAAATGCTCGTTCGATTTCGGCTCGGTTTGGAAATAAGTCGTTCGGTTTGAAAGCAAGTCAAGCACGAGCAAAACCTCGCTTGGTTCGGTTCGTTTTGCTCGAATTATGTTTTATTTATTAATTATATATATATATCTTTATGTATGTGTATGTAAAAATATACTATTTTTAAAAGTTTGTAAAGTTTCTCTCTTTTGTGTTAACTTCAAAGTTCAAATTTAAACCTTAGCATCTTGTTTTATACATTCTTTCTTGTTAACTAGGGGTTGTCACACCCCGACCAATGAAGGCGGAAACATCGAGGCGCGACATGATTGCTCATTGCACAACGACACTATAAAGTTACAATATTTAAACAACTCATTTAAATCCATATCATCATAAATAACACAACAATTATTCATACAAAATGCCAAATAGATAGATAAACAAATAACTTGTTCTTTCATTTTCTAATATCCTAAAGCCAAGATGATAAGTTTCTTCAAGTAATCCAATCAACCTAACATCAAACCTGTAACATTGCATAAAATAGAGTTTGTCAACACAAAGGTTGGTGAGCAATTTTCATAGTTTTGGACAATAAGTATATAGTATGAAATCCACAACTAGTATATGAAAACAAAATAATAGCAACAATTTAGATAATAAAACTGTCAATAAGAATACATTGACGACAATAATGAAATCGTTGATAAGAATACATTGACGACACCTTTCTATATGGGGATACCATATATACTCGGAATTAACGTATGATCATACTTTGATGAGGCTACCCGCCTTAGAATTCAAGAGGCTACCTGCCTTAGCATTCAAGAATTTGCACATAATCATGTAAAGCATATAACACCAAATCGAGCATTTATTTAAGTAAACATATACAATAAGTGTTTTGGTTTAAGACTCAAGTATAAATCATTTGAATTTGAATAAGTATGCAATGCCACCCCCAAAACGAAAGATGGAAAACGGAGGATGAAAAAGTACTCACATTAACAAATAACTTGAAAGATAGTGTCGTGAATAATCAGAGAGATCGGTTTAATGAGCAAGACCTATATTAAACGGGTCTTGTGTTAGTAGGTAGTCTTAGAAGGGTTTAAAATAAAATACATGACAAATAAAATAAATAAATAAAGTTTAGGATTTAAAATGTAAATATTTGAGAAATTAAATAAACGAGTTTTGTAAAATAAGTTTACTTGAAACCGGGTCTCGGTATTCTATTCATTAGTTTTTTACTTTTTTTTTACTCAACCTATGTTAAGTAATAATGTGGGTTAAAATGCAATATTGCAAAATCCTTGGTTATAAGAATACCAAAACGAGGTTTAAACGAGTGTTCGGGTTTGTCGGTTCGAGACTTGATAATTGACCAAGCTCAAAGTTAACTTCCCAAAATAATAAATGTTATGAGATAACTCCATAAAAATCAAAATAGACTTAACCAAGTATGTAGTTCTATTGTGAAGAACCTTAACGTTCGTTAAGCGAGTATACGACTTTATCGGTCCGAACTTGTTATAAGATTAAGTTGGTTACCGACATGCCAAGTATGTTTAGAAATTAACTAAAATTGATTTAAAATATAATCTTGAAGAAAAATATGAGTTTTGGTGGCTAAAAACACACTTGTGTGTCTTAAGTGAGTGAACTCGGTTTAGTTTGGTTTTTTTGGTTCGGTCCTTGACTCGGAATAAGACCGAGGATGGTTACCACATACCCAATTACCATGGAATTTATAAAATAACTTATAAATAATAATACTCAAGTTTTACATTCAAAAAGTTAACAATAAAGCTTTTAAACAAAAGTTTGGTTTTTTATTTGGTTCTCAACTCGAGATGAAACCGAGGCTAGTCACCACATACCCAATACCATGGAACTTGACAAATATGAAAAATAAACTAAAATATGCAGAAGTTAAGCAATTATAACAAGTTATATGGTTAGATTTGTTAAATATATAAACAAGGACTACAAAGTCCTTCATGTAACCTTGCCTTACTAGCCCGACATTTCAACCGACCGAGACCGGAGAAATGAAAGACCGAAGGTAAACAAGGAGTGTATATTATTTATATGTTGTAACATCAAGCTTTAAGTATTGAGAAGTTAGTTAAAATGAAAGATTAGCTTATGAAGAACAACCTTAGAATTCAAGAATTTGAGAGAGAAATGAGGAAATGAGCAAGCACAAATGAAGAAGATGGGTGTGTGTATATAGGGTAAGTTGAATGGGTCTTTCATAAAGGGTATTTCATGAAAATGGATTGGTTATAGACCCAAGAAAGCAAAAACTACAAATGGGTCCTTAAAGTCTCCATTTTCGTAGTTTTAGTCCCTTGAGTTCGTTTTGAATGTTTTCGGGGCATTTTAAGAACCTAAAAGGGTGTTTTTTTTAGATCCAACAACTATAAAACAAATATGTAACATAAAATTCATCATTTTGATAATATCGAAAGGTTCGGGATACAAAACGGGTCGGGTTTACATTAAGAATACAAGTATAAAATAACCCGAAATTGACAAATGTCACATGGGTGTTCATCGAATCGAATAACGAATTTTCAAGTTAAATCGAATCGAATAATCCGAATAATTGTTTTTTTCGCCATTATTCGTATTCGATTAAAAGTTGAACTATTCAATTCGTATTCGTATTATATGCCCAATTCGAAATTCGATTCGCGTATTTGAAACTCGAATTCGAATCGAATTTGAATAAGTTCGATTTTAATTCGAATAAATACGATCTAATTCAAGTTTACCTATGCCAAAAATTTGAAAACCATAATCATAATTGTAAAACAAACATATAAATTTAAAGTAGCTACATTACGCATGATAATAAATTCAAAACTAAAGTACAAATAGTCTAAAATTCAAAATATTCAAAACAAGAAGTAAATAACACCCATATTAGTATGGGCTAAGAAACAATAATGTTGCCTATTAGTTTAACTAATTTGTAATGAATATTTGTTATTTATGGATTGGACAAAAATAAAAATAAATAATTATATATATTTATGTATATACACATATATGTATATATAATATATTTATATATAATTTAAGTTCGAATTTCGAATCGAATCGAATAATAAATCATAAATTCGTATTCGATTCGTATTCGATTAATATACTCGAATACGAATCAAATCGAATTCAAATTTTTTAAAACCAAATTCGAATTTTAATAATCGAATTCGAATCGAATCGAATTTCGAATGTTTCGAATGCGAATCAAATTCTGAACAACCCTATTGTTAACTTTGAGTTTTTAAACATTTTAGAGTTGAGACTCTTGAATTAACGATATTTTGGAGTTTTAGAATTTTAAAATTGAAAACTATCTACGAAATCAAGCAAAACCAAGCCGAACCAAGCCGCTTGGTTTCAAACCAAACCAAGTTCAACCATAAGTATAACGCTCGTTTATTTAAATTTAATCCACTCAGTTCGGCTCTCATTCAAACCAAACCAAGTATGAGCAAACTTGCATTCGGTTCGGCTCGGTTCATGAACAGCTTTATATGTATATTTGCTAAAAATGAAATTATGGAGTTCAATCCCTCCATCTCAGATGGAGGATTTCTTGTTAGCTGTCATGCGACGCAAGGGAGGAATCTTGGATCCCTCAATCTCAGATGTTGGATCCAATCACTCCAACTTGCACCTTATCGCTGACTTGGCGTGCTATTAGATCAATTCCTCCATCTCAGATAGAGGAACACCTAAAGCTCATTAACACACTTGTCAGACATAGAACCCACTTTCTTTTAGTAAAACCTATTAGTTTGAAAAAAAAATTTGTTATTTTCCCTCTAAACAATAGCCTAGCATTTTTTTGAACGACTAAAATATTTACACCTTATAGGGTTTGAACTGACGAGTGACTCGTAGGGAAGCCGTTAAGCTAGTTAAAAGATATAAATGCATTGGCTTAACCAACTTAATTTCATAGAATTAGTTGACTACGGTTACTCATATGTTTGCAGGTAGAAGGAGGTAGAGGATGAAATTACGAGAAGGTGGGCGAAAACGGCGAAGAAAACGAAGTTGAAACGAGAAAGATATGAAGAAAACAAGAAAATGAACAAAAGCTCCACCGTGGCCCACGGTCAAAACCGTGGACCACGGTCAACCCAGCTCCATCAGACAGTTTTCACCGTACCGTGGCCATTCTATGCACCGTGGTGGACCGTGGCCCACGGTCTGGACCGTGGACCACGGTCCTGGGCGTAAGGTTACGTGACTGCCTTGTTATTAGGCCGTTTTGGGGTGCCTTTTCACCTTGGCCGGCCTAGAGGAGATTTTGGAGAACAAAAACATTATTTTGGGGTCTTGTATTGATTTGATTTATGTCTTGGATTGTGAGAAACAAGTTACTTAATGCAAAGATGATCTCCCGAACCATGAGTGGCTAGTTACTTCGGTATTTCTGTCGGGATGTAAGGTTATTTGCAAAACACTTTTGTTTCTTGTTCTTGAACTTGGATTGATTATCTAAATGCTATGTTAGTATGATCTTGTGCTTGTGTGATTGTTTGTAGCTTGTCCATATTGTTTCCATCTAGCTTTTAGCCATATGTTCTTGGTGTCGTTGGCAATCGAGATTGAGTGGAAAGAACTAGGGAGAATAGTATTGATTGATTGATTAAGTAGCAACCTCGCATTCTAGAAATCCGAGTACTTAGTGCTTGATTAATCACAACAATTGCATACACACAAAACCGAGATATTACGGTTTATCCATTGAGCGTTAACAAAAGTGTTGAATAATAACCCGAACCCCGAGAGGAATTCTTGTTTAATTATTCGTTTACAACTTTCATTTAGTTTAATTTAGTATTAAAAATCAGATCAAAACCAACTTGGAAATTATTTTGTGTCATTTACATTTATCTTAGTTTAATCGTTAAGCTACTTGGTTAACACATTTTCCACAAACTCTTCGTGTTCGATACCCACTTACTGCTATCTAATTTAGTTGTATTTGGTTTAAGTTTGAGTGAGTCTTCGACCTCACGTCAAATTTTGGCGCCGTTGCCGGGGAGTAGTGCGCAACGTGTGTTACTCTTGCAGTTGTTTGTTTAATTGTTATTGTCAGTTTTACGCGGGTTGTGCTAGTGTGCAGGTATCTACAGGTTTATGCATACGCGAAACTCTTGGTCTTCATCACCGTTAGTTTTTGATTTGAAAATTGAACGAACTGCGCGTCGGAATCGGATTCTTCAAAGGGAGAACAATATTCTCAGGTCACCAAGCACATACAATCGAACAACTGACACCATAAACATGGCTTCGGGTCAATCTGTACCACATATACCACCACCCATCAATCCAGAAAATCCTCCTCCCAATGAAACCGTTACCACTACAAATCCTACTAGTGAGCCCACTTCAACCGTGTTTAGCTTTCAACCGCCATCTAACCTTTCACCCTTAACTAATTTCATGCCCACTCAAGGACAATCATCGAACTCACAACAACAATCACCTTTCCAATCTCAACAAAATCCGTCTTATAATCAACCGTATACGTTACCACAAGACCCACCCATCATCCATACTTCACCGGGTCTTAGGTCGGGCCCGCATTCGTTTGGCGGGCCAAGTTATGGTGATAATAGCAAAGGGTATGAAGAGTATGAAGAGGAGTATTCAAGTGGGGGCGACGAAAACCAATTAAGGGTGCAAGGTCAATTTGGTTATGTTACGCAACTACAAGTGCAACAATGGGGTGTACCACATGTAAATCAAGCACCATTGCAACAACCACAACCATTTCAACAAGTTCCTCCACAACCATTTCAACAATTTCCTCCACAACCCCATTATCAGCAACCTCAACAACTAATACCTCAACCTCAATTTCACAATATCCACCGCCAAGGCCCGTGTATAGGCAAATGGGTCAACCGAGAGTACCGATGGGGGTACCGACAAGGCATGTGAGAGAGATGGCAAGGGGAATCGAAGCTCACTTTCGACCGATCATTACAAACAACCCATCTCCGGTGGTCATTCCTCAACATCAAAATGGAAGAGCATTTGAGGTTAGAACCAACACACTCCAAAGTTTACCAAAGTACAGAGGTTTAGCAACCAAAGAACCCTATTTCCATTTGGAGGCGTATGACTCGATTTGCAACATGATCGGGGGTCAAGCTTTTTCACCGGATGAGGTCAAGTTGGTTTTATTCCAATTTTCGTTAGAAGATAAGGCAAAGAGATGGTTTTACACATTGCCTTCCGCATCAATTTACACTTGGGCCGAGATGCAACAAAGGTTTTTAGAAGAGTTTTACACGGCCCAAAAGACAAATGATGCAAGATGAAGTTTTAGAAGCTTCCAACAACAATCGGGTGAGATGTTTCATGAAGCATTTGAGCGATTCAACATGATGATCAAGAATTGTCCTCACCATGGTATTGCTCTTTGGTAATTGTTGAATGCTTTTCATGAGGGGTTGAGTACGGAAGATGAGAGGGATTTACTGTCAATCACAAATAGTAAATTTGGCACTAATTATGAGCAAGATGATTGGGCATTCTGTGAGCAAATGGTGGTCACATTAAAGAGAAAGGCTCAAACCGCAAGAAGAGCAAGACCGGCTATCACAAGACCACAAGTGCATGCGGTTAACAATGAAGAACCTCAAGTTTCTAATCAACTGTATGATGTGTGCACGAGTTGTAATGGGTTGGGACATGCAAGTGATATGTGTCCAGGTGTGGAAGAGCAAGTTGAAGAGGTAAATGCAATTTATGGGGGAGGTGGTCGAAACTATAACATGAACTCAAACACTTACCACCCCGGGTTGAGAAATCATCCAAATTTTCAATATGGCAATCAATCGACTCAACTCAATCCTAATTTTCAAGGGACTTCTCAAACTCATTTTGTTCCTCGTCAACAATACTTTAATCAAGGGAATGCTCAAAATGGGAACAATCAAGGAAGTCAAAATCAATTTCAAGGAACGGGTGGTGGTCAAAGTGGGTTTTTGGGTCAAAGTTCATCAAGTGGGAATGAAGTCATGGATATGTTAAAGTTTATGCAACAAGACATGCAAAGGAGAAATCAACTTGATGAAGTGCGCAAGCAAAAGGATGAAGTCCGTGACAAAGCCATTCAATCGTTGACCACTCAAATGGGTCAACTTGCAACCGATGTTGAGAATTTGAAGAAAAACAACTCTAGCTTAAAGAAGGCGAACAATGTGCATATCAATGCGGTAAGTCTTTTACCTAATTTTGGAATTTCTAGTGTTCAAGTTGATCCAACACCACAGTTTGTTGAGGGGGTGGTGGAATATATTAGTGATGAGATTGAAAATGTGGGTAATAATGAAACAATTTTTCAAAATAACTCTGAATTACAACCGAATGAAATATCTTTTTGTGAAAATTGTTCTTGTGATAAATGTTTAAATGACAGATTAACCAAAATAAGGGATGAGAGGGTTGATAATAATATTATCCCGAGTAAACTTCAAGACCCAGGAGTGCCCTTTTTATCAATCCAAATTGGTGAATTTAAAACTGATCGGGCACTGCTAAATCTTGAAGCTTGTGTTAGTATCATGCCCGGTAGTTTATATGATCAGTATGAGTTTGGTCCGCTACAAAAAGTAAACACCACCGTGGTTTTAGCGGATCAAACCCATACACTTCCCCAAGGCATGATATATAAAGTGATGGTACATGTGGAGGATTTCTGTTACCCAGTTGACTTTTTAGTACTTGATTATGCTAAAAATGTAACTAATACGCAACCCACAGTCATATTGGGTAGACCCTTTCTTGCCACTTCACTTGCAGCAACTGATTGTGCTAAGGGGACACAGGAAATTAAATGTGGGAATCGTGATAAACGGTTATTATTATTTGAAAATACTACTGACCCTTTTGTTGACAAGGAAAGCCTGCAGACGGATTTTGCTAACAAGTGTATATCCTTGAGCAAGGATCACACGAAAATGGAGTGTTTTGTGATTGACAGTTCAGTTTAGAAGAAAGAAGTTAAGCATCAACAGAGTGAGAAGGTGGCAGAAAAAGGTGGCCGACCAAGGAAGACGAAAGTGACACATCCACCTAACCTAAATGATCCAGGGGTGGAGGATGAGGATGTTCGGGCCCGACCCTGGTTTGCCGGAAGACTGGCAACAATTGCTTGAAAAAGAGCGTGCTTATAACGAGAATGCTGCACGGGAGTGGGCCAGCCACCCACCTTGAATGTCATAAAAGTTTCAAAAAGGTGGTAATTGTACATTTTGTATATTTATTTTATTTTGCTTTATAATTTCTAGTTTGTTTGTTATTAATGGTATTTTAGGTTACCATCTTAGCAAAAACCAAGTGTGGGGAAATTCTTATGGATTTCTCTTCGATACTATGTTGGGGACAACACGGGGTTTCATAAATGAAAGTGGAGTTTTAATTAGCAATGTCTTTGTTTTATTTTCTCAAAACCATACATTGGGGACAATGTATCCCAAGTGTGGGGATGAGGGAATTTTTCGTTTTCAAAAATTTTAAAAAAAAAATTGAAAGAAAACCGAAAAGTGGTAAGATAGTGAGGTAAAGTTCTGGTCCCTTTTCATGGTCACAATTCCCTTAAATTCAAGTTTGCTTAGTTGTTTTAAAAAACGAGTTTGTGTATTATTCAAGTCAAGTTTAGCATGCTTTCGGTACAATAACCTACATAACATGTCTGGATACATTTGTATATTGAGAAAGTGAAGATTGGTGAGAGATTTGATATTCTCCATTAGAACTTGTGCTATCAATGCACTTCGAGACCTTAGCTTGGCATAAATGCAAAAGTGATTGAGGCAATTAGGTTAAAGCCTCGTCTCGGATGAGTATGAGTGTGGGTTTTGGGGGTTGGGCCTCATACATTACACATATGAGCGTGGGTAATGAGAGGGACGGGGGGTTGGTTCCCTTAGAAAACTTTATTGGACCTATTCTTTTTATTTAATCAACCCTGATGTTAATTTGCGAGACGATCCGGCTTGATAGGTATTTTTTATATTTGTATTTGTTTTAGTGCTAATGAATAGGAAGTATTAAGTATTATGTTTACTCAAAAGAAAAATGAAAAAAAAAGAAAGAAAAAAAAATAGAAAAAGAAAAAAAATGAAAAAAAAGAGAAAAAGAAAGAAAAAGTTGAGAGTCAATGTTCGAAGTATGGTGTAGTGAGTGTTGAGTTGCAAGTTAGTAATGATTATAGTTGTTTATTTTATTGTTTACTTAGTTTTGATGTAATAAGCCACATCGGATCGCCTAAGCCACTTTCAATATTCCCAATCCATACCCTTACACTTAGCCCCGTTATAACCCGTTTTAAATCCTCTTGATTTGCATTTGCGTCAAAGCATTTATATAGGTGGAGAATTGGTTATGATTGAATACATGTGAATGATCACCAAGAAGAGAGTTAACGTGTGGAGGTGTGTTATGTGTGGGTAAAAACCGAAATCATGTTAGGTTTGATTAGAATTCTATGGTTTAAATATTATATCAAGTATATTAGTGCAAACGTATAATAACGAGGGAATAGGGTATGACTTGGGACCTTGACTAAACCGGGATTGTTGGTATGTTTGGTGGTTGTAGTTTAAAAATAGTTGTTGTTTGACGTGTTGCTTGGGGGCAAGCAACGGTTAAGTGTGGGAATGTGACGAGTGACTCGTAGGGAAGCCGTTAAGCGAGATAAAAGATATAAATGCATTGGCTTAACCAACTTAATTTCATGGAATTAGTTGACTACGGTTACTCATATGTTTGCAGGTAGAAGGAGGTAGAGGATGAAATTACGAGAATGTGGGCGAAAACGGCGAAGAAAACGGAGTTGAAACGAGAAAGATATGAAGAAAACAAGAAAATGAACAAAAGCTCCACCGTGGCCCACGGTCAAAACCGTGGACCACGGTCAACCCAGCTCCATCAGACAGTTTTCACCGTACCGTGGCCATTCTATGCACCGTGGTGGACCGTGGCCCACGGTCTGGACCATGGACCACGGTCCTGGGCGTAAGGTTACGTGACTGCCTTGTTATTAGGCCGTTTTGGGGTGCCTTTTCACCTTGGCCGGCCTAGAGGCGATTTTGGAGAACAAAAACATTATTTTGGGGTCTTGTATTGATTTGATTTATGTCTTGGATTGTGAGAAACAAGTTACTTGATGCAAAGATGATCTCCCGAACCATGAGTGGCTAGTTACTTCGGTATTTCTGTCGGGATGTAAGGTTATTTGCAAAACACTTTTGTTTCTTGTTCTTGAACTTGGATTGATTATCTAAATGCTATGTTAGTATGATCTTGTGCTTGTGTGATTGTTTGTAGCTTGTCCATATTGTTTCCATCTAGCTTTTAGCCATATGTTCTTGGTGTCGTTGGCAATCGAGATTGAGTGGAAAGAACTAGGGAGAATAGTATTGATTGATTGATTAAGTAGCAACCTCGCATTCTAGAAATCCGAGTACTTAGTGCTTGATTAATCACAACAATTGCATACACACAAAACCGAGATATTACGGTTTATCCATTGAGCGTTAACAAAAGT
This sequence comes from Bidens hawaiensis, assembly GCF_021521415.1. Taxonomy (NCBI): domain Eukaryota; kingdom Viridiplantae; phylum Streptophyta; class Magnoliopsida; order Asterales; family Asteraceae; genus Bidens; species Bidens hawaiensis. The sequence continues at coordinate 1,366,004 of NW_027491108.1, forward strand.
GTTGAATAATAACCCGAACCCCGAGAGGAATACTTGTTTAATTATTCGTTTACAACTTTCATTTAGTTTAATTTAGTATTAAAAATCAGATCAAAACCAACTTGGAAATTACTTTGTGTCATTTACATTTATCTTAGTTTAATCGTTAAGCTACTTGGTTAACACATTTTCCACAAATTCTTCATGTTCGATACCCACTTACTGCTATCTAATTTAGTTGTATTTGGTTTAAGTTTGAGTGAGTCTTCGATCTCACGTCATGAACCCATGAACTCCTATTTCATACTTTAACCATCTTACCACCCCATTTAAGTAAACGAACTTCCAATTTTTTATCACATTCATTTTTTACCCACTTTTAGCCCGAAATAAGTAAAAGAAAATGAGCCCGCTTTGCAACTAAGGGCCTGTTTGGTAGCCTCTTAATGATCATTAAGAGGCTACCTCTTAATAGTTCGACCATTAAGTGGCTACCTTTTAATAGTACATAACCTCTTAATAGTTAAGAGGCAACTTTAAGTCTAAATAGTTAAGAGGCTACCTCTTTAATGGTTACCTCTTGACTATTCAGACTTAATGCTATCTCTTAACTATTAAAATGTTATGAACCATTAAAAGACTACCAAACATCATCTATGATGCCATACGAGATTATGATCAACTGTGAGGAATAAACACCAATCCTTAGAATCGCACTTTTCGATGCATTAGCATTTAACCCCGAAATGGAATTGAAATGAAATCTCAATTTTATTTCTCACTGTGTATAGTTTGTAGAATTTTTTAAATTGTAATATAAATTTCACAATGAAATTGTTGATTCAACAATTAGTTGGAATTACAATTGAAATATATTCAATATATATTTTTTTCAAACTTAAAAGAAGTTCAACCAAAAAACTAGATTCTTCTTCACCTTGCGGCCGACGTCACCACCACCACCAGCCTCACCCTACCGCCACCGGCCACCACACCGCCATTAATACTGTAGCCCTCTCCGCCACTACCGTCGTTGTTGCCTCCGTTACTGCCTTGCTAGCTCGTCATCCCCGCCACCGATGACAAATGGTAGGTGGCAGTTATGACTAATAAGTGATCCATCTGTTGATAAATATCATTTTCTTTTTACTTGTTTATCGATTCTGTGTCAAACAAGCAAGCCATGCGTAGTAATAGTATCACCCCAATTTTTGATATGTTAATATAATTTTCACATAGATTGAATAGTAACCAAGCTTAAAAATGTTTCAATTAGATCACTCGTGTAATTTTTCCTCAAATCAGGTTACTAAATCTTTAAATCAAGTCTCACAATTTTTTTGTGCGTAAAGAAAGAAATAAAGAATAACATGTAGGAGTCGGAATTTACAATATATGTAGTTAAATTTAAATAATTTAAAAAACATTAATTATATTAAAATTTAAAAATAAAAATAAAATTCACATTGCCACTCAACGTCCACATAAAAAAGAAATATCTATGTGAAACAACAAAGAAAAAGACTAAAAAAACATGTTAAAACATTTAATTTAATAAAATAAAAAAGCTGATTGACTTAATAGAAACACATTTTAAAGTTGAGTGACCTAATAAACAATGCAACTTGTTGTATGTTTGTTTTCTAAAAAAAGAAAAAACACATTCAAAGTTATTTATCTATGGTTAGAGAAACAAAATATAGTTTCTTTCATAGATTTTAATTCGTTTCAATTTAAAATTACAAATTTCATTTTGGAATCTAATTTTTAATTTGAATATTATTGGAAACAAACTCACCTAACACCTTTTTTTAAAAGCACTTGTACAGAGGTAACCTCTTCATTGGAAGTCGGATAAAGATGATGAAAAAAACACGGAGTTGAAAGGAGATTCAAGGCCTTCAACTGCGAGATATTGTCGACCGGATGTTTAACAGGCCACGACGATCGATCAACCGTTACCTACCCTTCCCACGTTTATATTGTTGTCCTTTCTGATACCTAATAATTATAAACAATAACACACCGACTAACTAGTGGGGAAGATAATTAATTCATTGTAGGGTAAAAGAACACTAAATAGAATTACTACAGATAATATATTTTAATTCTATTATTATATAGAGGTAACATCTATTAAAAGAGAAAATGAAATGAATCATTCAAATAAAAAAAAACAAAAAACGATACCGCCGTCGTCACCATGAGTCCATGACCATCGCCACCACCGCCTCTTGACCGCCATTACCATCACCACCACATCACCGTCGTCGTCACCGACCACCACCAACGTGGCCACTTCTATTTTTATTTATTTTGGTGAATATATTTATTTTGAGGCAATGTTATTTTTATTATTTGTATTTCATTCATCGTTTTCTTGTTGCTAGCAAATAACAAAAGATAATAAGTCATTACATTTTATAGGTTAGCCAAACATTCAAATGAATAGCAATGGTTTGTTTCATTCATTTGTCCATTTTATTCCCTCATCTATTCAATTCCACCTTATTCTATTATTAGTATTAAAAATGATTTTGAATCAGTTAGTTGAATAAGTGAGTTTGAGCCCTAGTTATATATATATATATATCCACCTAAACCTAAAAAGCTATAAAATCGTAAGTATCTAAAGCCGTGCCGTGTTCTGTTTTAGATTGATTCGCTTAAGAGTAAAATATATTACGACTTGATAATGATAACAATATAAGCAACCTAAACCTCAAGCTCAAATTGAGGTTAAAAAAAAAAAGCAAACCTGGTGTACGTGCATGTAATTATTATTATTATTATTATTATTATTATTATTATTATTATTATTATTATTATTATTATTATTATTATTATTATTATTTGAACTAAGAAACTTGGTTATATGTATTTAGTTTGAAATTAAATGAACCCGAGACTGAAGAAATGAGAGTTAATAGTTAAAAGAGTAATGAATAGTGCTAGCAGTCAAGGGATTGTGAAACGATTCACGGGAATATAAATTAATGTTACTAAATGAAACTCAAATCTTATTTTTAAATCTATATCATTTTACATCAAGATTGAAAACAGGTGAAACTCTTACGCATCTTCATGCCATTAGATCAAAGTCTCTTCAGTAAATGAAACTTTAAGAATTAGTCTAATCTTAACCCTGATAGATTCCATTAATTTCATCTATCGGCAATCCATCTAACTAGAGTTGTTAATTTGCAAAACATAACATCAATTAGGCTCGTCAGAGAGAGAATGTATCTTTTCTCATCACCCTGCGTAGGGCCGGCTCGTGGGGAGGGAGACCGCGTAAGCCCTAGTCTCCCATGGGATCCGAAGGTTTTCTTTTCTTTTCTTTTTTTTTTCTTTTAATTCAAGATCAAATTTATGTTTTAACCCAACTTAAACCCCGATATAGTTTAGCCCATTTATAAAATTAAACAACTTTAATTAAATATAAGCCCATTGAATGACTGAATCATTTATAAAATTAAACAACTCAAATGCCATTACTTAATCAATTTTGAGAATTTTGAGCAGTAGGTAATCAGGTATGTGATGATTATACAAGATGATGGACCGTGAACTAATTACTAATGTTCTAATTTTAAAAAGTTCAAGTTTAGGATTGTTTGATTTTAAGAACTATTTGGTTTCTTGTTTTTTAAAAAGTTAAAAGGAACTTGAAGAAAATAGCTTAAGTCGTGTTGTTATTTAATTCAATATGCATTGAAGTATCGTGAAGAATCAAATATTTATGTTAAATAAGTTTGGCGAGCGAAATTGAAGCTGTTTTGAGACCGTTTTAACCTAGTGACTTTGTCATCCATTTAAATGCTTTAAATAATTTGAAAAGGTTCATTTTTTCCTAATGCATTATTTTTTAATTTTTACCTAGTCAATTTATTAACTCTTTTGATGCTTTAAATAATATGAAGCGTGTCAATTTTTATCCTATGCTTTAATTGCATATATAGTGTTGTTGACTATTTTGAAAACGGTGACATCAAGAGAAAGAAGCTTTTCAAACTTGAACTTGTTGAAGTCCTACTTACGATAGACTTAACATATTGACAACTATAACAATTGAGAACACTATATTAGACTATTAGAGACCGTGAATTACAAAGAGTTGATTGAGGGCTTTGTTTTCAAAAGTTAGAAGAGTTTCACGATTCGTTTAAATAATATAGAAAAAAAATTTATTTGTATACATGTGGTTTGTTGCTTCCATCCATTTGTATACAAATTCGAAACCTGTAACACTTTGAATACATATTAATTCCAATTGTATCCATTTGTATACAAGTTCCAAATGGAGTTAACCAATGCCGTTAAAACCTCCCCCACATGAGGGGTATATTCGTTTATCCACAGAATAAATAAATCCAAATTTCATATCAGATCAATTCAAAATTTTAAGCCAATTACAAAAATACATTGTTTAGTTTTTTTTATTATTATTCCTAAACAACAACATTTAAACCTTATGACCTAATTTTGATTTTTAATGATATTAGGGAAAGAGAATACATTATATGAAAATAATAATGTCTTTATGCTATTGTTAGTGAAAGTTAATTGTGATTGCAGGTACCCAATGGTATATTGTTGGTGAAAGTTCAATGTGTAAGCCTGCTCCATTTTTTAAGTTTAGTCTACTAGGTAGTGTATAAAACAACTGACATTATGCATGAAAATCTGACAATATATTTCTGCAATATATGATCTATTGCGATATATATCTTAATTTGCTGCAATATATTTGTCACATTTATGTTAAAGTCAAAAATCTGAACTTAACATTTTGGTAGATGCTTGAATGGGAAAATAGATAACTAATTCAATAGTTTGACCAAAAGGTCAACTGTTGATCATGAACATGTAAACCTTAATTATACCACATTTATGTGTTTTCAAATTGTGTTTAGATTATATCAGAATCGTCTTCTTTTTATATAAATAAATTAGGTTCTATTTAAATCTTGTAAACACAGTTTGACCATTGGCAAACTATTATAGAAATTCATCTACTGCTATTTTCTTTGTGTTAGCCTAATTACGACATTATATGTAGGCATGTAAATGAACCAATCGAAAACGAGCGTGTTCGTAGGTGTGTATTTAACTTTTAATGAAAACGAACACTTAATCGAACAAAATTTTTGAGTTCACGTACGCTCGTTTTAAAATTGAACATGTTCTTGTTCATTTAAAAAAATGAACACATTCATGTTCGTTTATGCTCTTTTAAAAATGAACGGTTTAAAGCATAAATGGCTTTATTGGAATAGACGAAAATATCCATCATGTGGGGGAGGTTTTAACGGTTTGGTTAACTCCGTATGGAACTTGTATACAAATGGATATAATTGGAATTAATATGTATTTAAAGTGTTAAAGGTTTCGAATTTGTATACAAATGGATGGAAGCAACAAACCACAGGTATACAAACAGAATTTTTTTCAATAATATAATTAAATCATTTTGCTAAAATATTTTTGCTTTTGTTTATTATAATTACAATTATCTAAATTATGTATGAGTAGTGTTTATATTCTAGGAACCATTTTTTCATGCCCAGAGAATTTTTTTCAATAATATAATTAGATCATTTTGCTAAAATATTTTTGCTTTGTTTATTATAATTACAATTATCTAAATTATGTATGAGTAGTGTTTATATTCTAGGAACCATTTTTCATGCCCAGGTCCTGGATTTTATTCCTTTATTTATTTATTTATTTTTTTATTTTTTTGTATTTTTGGGGATGGGCTTGACCCTCCAATGTAAGAATAAGCGACTAGTTTTGAGTAGATAAAATAAACATAAAGGAATTAGAGAATATATTGTGATTATCTCTTTCCTTTTGCCATGCATGGGTTAGAACGAATCATCAATAGTTCTAATTGAAGTAGTTAGTATCATTGTTGGATATGAGCGGTCCTCTTTGAAGAATATTTTCTGAGACATGTCGTCATCTGTTATAGTTTCGCATTATTAATAATCTGGCAGTTGAGGTCACGCCTTGCACATAACTTACTAGGCTCGCCCTTGTTTAATTGCATACTTTTACGCATTCCATATTACATGATTTGTCTGGTTGAGACGTAACCTCAATAGTAAATGATACTCATCTTGACTTAGAATTTTGAAAGCGACACCTGTTAAATAACCTAATTATATATATATCTACCTATTATAATAAAGTAAAATAAATTGTGACACTTGTCATGTTTTGGTTAATTCTAACAATTTTTTCCCTCCAAAACTAATATACCCTAATATATATAATAAATCAATAATTATTCACTTTTTTCTTTTACACTATGTTTATATAATATCTATATATATTTTTATAAATATAAATATTAACATGCTATTTTACTCTATATTTCAAAATACTTGGCGAATTCAAAAAATCAACAACAAATCATGTTTCTTAAATGAAAATTGTTTCAGGTTTTTTGTGGAAGTTAAAAAACTTGAATTTATGGGTCAAAAGATGGTAAATAGATTGTTTGGTATAAGTTAACTATATTTATGTCAAAATTTGTTACGGGTCAAAAATGAAAATTTTGAGTATTTTTAAAAGTTTGATAATGCAAAATATATTTATCGTCAAATTTGTTATGGATTCAAAGTGTTAACTTTAAAATGTCAAAAGTATGAAGGTTAGAATTTTAAACATGATTCGGGTTTCAAGTTTATTTTTAAGGGTGTTTTTTGAAATAATCAAAAGGTTCGAGATTTGACAGATTGACTATTTTTCCCTCAACTTTTAAAATTTAAGAAAAGATTGCAAACACTTTCGACATGCCACCCCCATACCTATCAACGCTTCTAACTTTTATCAAATTTGAAATATTTATGTCAACATTAATTTTTCCTTCAATGGTGATCAGAACGTTGTATGGGAAGCATGTCATGCAAAACTATGCTAAAATGAAACAAAATATTCAAAAAATTGAATGGGGTAACATATTATTTTTTATGTTGTTATTATGACAAAGTCGATAAGCCCTCTGAAACTTATCAAAATCTTTTTTATGGTGTAGCTCAGAAAAACATAATTCTTAAATAACATCCATTGCTACAATTTAATATCCTACTTTCCTTTGATGGGTGGTAAATTGATAAATATATCAATAAAGGTAACGCCTCTTTTGTATTTAGGCTGAGTGGTTAGAACTACTATCGTATTAAAAGTCTTATTTTCGAAATTGGTTCATAACCAAAATTCTTTCAATTATACATATATGACACCGAGAATGAATTGTTCAATAGAAAGAAGCATTATCGGGTACGATTTTGCACGGACATTTTTTTATTAAGTTCATTTAAAAAAAATCATTTTGTGATATAAATAAAATAAATTTATGTACACATTGTATAGATACAAGTATAGATGTAATACATTTTTTTCATATACGCTATGTAATTATTTGTTTTACTTGTAATTTTATAATTTGAATTATCACGTGTGTAACATGAGCTCTAAAACTAGTATATATATATATATATATAAAGGAGGATTTCTTTCTCCTCTCATATTTACTATTCAATTTATTATTCACTTAAGTTTTTTATTTTTTTAAGTCCACTATTGTATTTTAATTTTTTATTACTTAAGTTTTACTTTATTATTTGTAATTTATATATGTTTTAACTTTTAAAAATAGTATAAATCGGTACATTATTAGATGGTTCTTATTCCCTTTATTTTACCTTGTGTTTCAACTAATTATAATATTTAACAAACTATATTTCTTAACCTCAAATTTGGGCAAGTGTCGGCTTTACATGTTTTATTTGTCGGTTGAATTTTTTCTTAAACTTTGCTTTCGTCTTTGTTATGGTTGGCCTTTAAAATAACCGAAACTTTTCTCATGATTTAAAATTATCCAATCGTCACATGTTTTTATATCCGCATTTCAACTTTGATACAAAGCCCAATATGATTTTTTTGGCTTACTAATTCATGTTTACCAATTTGTGCTGGTACTGCTGATATTAACCGAATTTGCGTTAATTCGCAACTGTAACATGCTGGTTTTTTTGTTCCACGTATGATAATTTGTTTTATTTTGGCATTGACATGTTTATTTCTTTTGTTTACTTTCGATGTCATAACCCGATCCAAGCTGATTTTGCATCGACTCACAAAGCGTTCGTGGTTTAACGTTTTTATATATGTTTATTTGTTCGGTTTAACGGTCCTGTCGCGAAACGGGGTCCTAAATCCTAGTTAAAATCTAACTCTAAATCCTAGTTAAAATCTAAATAGAATCCACTTTAAACATCACAAACTTAAACTTGATTTTATTCTTGTATCCTGTGCTCCCCAACCACAGATTCTCTGAGCTAGGGATGGGTAAATTCGGTACTGGTACCGGTACCGGTACCGGTACCAATCGGCACCAAATTTTTGAGTTTCGGTATCAAAACCGGTACCGGTATTTCCCGAATTTTTTATCTTTGGTACCGGTACAAAAGATTTACGATTTTCGGGACCGGGACCTATCAATACCGGTACGGTACCGATCACATCCCTATTCTGAGCAACTAAGAAACTCAACAATCTTTGACCCAGCTAACAAAACATGTGGGTCGGGACTCGGGTCGCCATATAACTTGTCTTACAATTATATACAACTTAAAGAAAACAAACACGTTTTACTTGGGTATAAACATTTCATTTTTGACCTTGAAAAACACAGCAGCCAATATATTTTAAGTTTGGTCCAAGGCATACCTAACCCCAAGGCATACCTAACCCCCTCATGAGTCTCATTTATTTTCCCCTTATAAAACCAACCAACCAACCAACCAACCAACCAAACATTGCCACTCAAGAAAAAGAAAAAGAAAAACATTACAAAGATGCAGAAACAAAACATTTGTGTCCTCTTCATCCTCGTTTTGGCTTCTTCCACCATCCTTGTATCCTCTCAAACCATCGTTAAATCCTTACCCGGTTATCCTGGTCCTCTCCCTTTCAAATTAGAAACCGGGTACTTACAATTATCTTATCTCTCTCTCTCTCTCTCTCTTATATCCATATTCATATGTAGAATGTGCTTCTAACTAATAAGGCATGAATATATGATGGATCAGGTACATAGGAGTAGGGGAAGATGAAGCCGTGCAGCTATTTTACTACTTTGTTGAGTCCGAAGGGAACCCGGATGAAGATCCACTTATTATTTGGCTCGCCGGAGGACCCGGTTGTGGCACTCTCCGGGCATTCTTTTTTGAAATAGGTACGTACGTATTTCTTACGTCACTGCTACCTTAACTAGATCAACGTTAATTTAAGTATTAAACTAAAATACGCAAAAGCTACGTACTGTGCCCCATTATTGTATTTTGGTTTTAATCAATTATTTTATTAGCCTACTTGATCATGCATTCTATATAGAGATGGCCAAAAAAACCGGTTGGGGAACCGGTTTACCGGTTTAAACCGGAAACCGGTTTTTACGAAAACCGGTTTTTTAAAAACCGGTTTGACCGGTTTACAAACAGTCGGTTCGTCTTTCGGTTACAAGTTCTAGATCCAAAACCGGTTAACGAACCGGTTAATGGAAAAACCGGTTTTTTTTAAAACCGGTTATTATGAAAAAAACCGGTTATTAACCGGTTATTTTAAAAAAAAACCGGTTAACCGGTTATTAACCGGTTCTAACCGGTTTCTAAACCGGTCCTAACCGGTTAGACCGGTCCGAGTTTTGCACCAAAAAAACCGGTTAATAAACCGGTCCGGTTATTTAAAACCGGTTTTTTTCCAGGCCAAGAAAAACCAGTCCGGTTATTAACCGAACCAGTTTTAAAAAAAAAACCGATTTGTGCACCTCTAATTCTATATAGAAATCATTTTGTTTAATAATGCCTGCCTTGACTTTACAACGCTTACTTCCAAAATAAACGTATCTGTCATTAACTCATTTGACATGTGCCACAACTCACTAGTGCTAATTATTTAATAAACTAAACTTATAAAATTAAATTGTAATTTCATTTTTATTTAAACGAACCAGAAAAATTGTAACTTTAAGTTATAGTTTTCTTGCTATGATTAGAAACCCATATATAGATTGCGATCTATAGATAACGTTAGAAATGGAAACCCTCTCTTCTGTCCATTTTTCATCATCCGGTGATATTATTGAAACCCGGCCTTACTTATAACATGCCAAAACCATTTATACCATGGGTGAATGATGGGGTCCACCGTCCTCCATAAAAATAAAATATCCACTAAATTTCTGATTGCCCCATAAACTTTTTGTTAAGCCCCAATGGAAAAAATCCTACATCAATCGGTAAGTGATCTTCTCGTAGCACTCAAATAACATTGATATAGCAAGAATCTAAATATATAGTTTTTAACGTACAAGTCTAATTACAAATTAATAGTTGATTTAGCATTTACGTGATCATATGAATCAAACCTTTACCGTTTGAATGATATGCATCAAACATGTGCGAGACAGCAAGAGTATATTATATTTCACGTCTGATCACTATATATCCAACCTTTTGAATACTTTTGCATCCAACTATGTACTATTGTACGTGCGTAGCGTTACCCATAAATATTATTAAAAAGTTAGCCTTTTTCAGATATAACGTAGCAAGTTATTTATCAAATATTTAAGTCTATAGCGTATAATAAATTTGGTTTATGTAACTGTTTTTAATAAATCTATAAGTGCTCTCAGTGATATTTATTAGTTTATATAGCTGTTTTTAATAAACCGATAAGTACTATCAATGATATTTATTATTTTATATCAAACATAGTTATTGTAAATTTATTGTATTTAACAATCAAAATTTATGGGACGAAGACGTGATCTTTATCCATCTCTGAAACATCAGCTACCTCACGTTTGTTTCTTACAGCTTGTGTGACACAACTTGGTGGAAAAAAATCAACTAATATAGAAGAGCAAACTGCAGTTTTTATTTCTATGGTTTGTCTAAATTTGCGGTTTTAGTCTAATAGTTTCAAATTTGCGTTTTTCATCCCTGTGGTTTCATTTCACTTGCAATTAAACCCGATCACACTAACCCCGTTAAGTCTGGCCGTTCATGTGAGGGGCAGTTTTGATCTTTTTCTCCCCAAATAAACCCCAATTCTAATTCGCACGTCCCCTCACATAAGAGGCTGGGGTGTATTTGAGAAAAAAAGGACAAAAATGCCCCTCACGTGATGGGCACGCAGATGGGTTTAACGGTCAGACTTAACAGGATTAGTGGGATCGGGTTTAATTGCAAGTGAAATGAAACCACATGGACGAAAATCACAAATTTGAAACTATTAGACTAAAACCGCAGATTTAGACAGACCACAGGGATGAAAACCGCAATTTAGTCAATATAGAAAGAAGCATCGTCATTATTTAATGCTATGTAAATGGCAGCCTGTCTTTCTTCTTCAAGTTACCTTACCCCACCCTCTAGCACTGAGTCATAGCCAACGCATAATGAAAAATAAAAAGAAAAAGAGTCCATTTTGAAACAAGTTATGGAAATTACAATTATAGAGAATACTGTGAAGAGAAAGCGTTGAGTTATTTTGGGTACGGTATAGACCGAAGTTGTCAAACCTAACATGGGAGAGGATGGTGTGCGTTTAATTTTAATTTGTTGTAATGGTGGGGATTTAAGGTAGATGTGGCGTAATAGGCTTTAACGGTGGTTATATTGTCGTAAATCGTAATCATTAGCTCTAGCAACGTGTTAGGGGTGACTTGATTTTGTTATATAATAGAACTTTTTATTGTCGCTTAAAAAAATAAAATAAAATAATATTGTTAAAATGAAGAGGGTCATAGAGGTTAGAATTTTTGATAAAATTGAAGAGAGAGAAGATTTATTGACATTGTAATTTGGTGGGGATTTTATACACTGGTTTTATTCCTAAATTTGTTAAACAAGCACATTTATTATCTATCTGTTTAACCAAAACCTAAGATAACTATCTTAATCTGAAGGATAAGTCTTTCTAAGGATTAATATTCATATGTTTAACTTTGTGTATACATAGGTCCAATGCAAATTAAGTATGGGAGCTATATGGATAATGTCCCAGCATTACAACTGGATCCAAATTCTTGGACAAAGGTATATATGTTTCTCATTTAATTAAGATGTGATCGACCTGCCTTGTGCTGCACTTAATAAAATCATGTTTTTTTGTTATGCGATTTGTGAAAGGTGGCAAATATTATATATCTGGATGCACCAACATTAACCGGATATTCGTATACTACAACTCCAGATGCCGTGCGTTCCAGTGATACAGATTCAGCAGCACAAACAGCTGAATTTATGAGAAAGGTTGGTTAATTATATATACAGTATAATTTAATTAAAAATTGATTTTACTAATTAATTAAATTGTTATCGCGCATGCAGTTTGTTAGGGATCATCCAAGGTTTTTGAAAAATCCCATGTATATTACTGGAATTTCTTATTCAGGGATTGTCATTCCGATGATCACCGAGAACTTATATAGAGGTAACGATGAAGGACTACAACCAAAAGTGAACATTCAAGTAAGTAACAACCTAGCTACCTAAATAACCTACTTACTTTTATGCCAATATATCGACTAACATGCGAATTCGCAGGGATACATGGGAGGAAACCCGTTGACCGACAAAACTGGTGACATCAACTCTAGACTTGAATACGCTTATCGCGTGGCACTTATTTCTCGAGAATTATACGAGGTAACATGATCGATCGATATATTTAAATTCCCATTCATCCATTAGTTACACGTACCGTTTCATTCGTATATGTGTTTAATATAACTCATATTTTATGTACATGAACTTTTATATGTAGGCAACCCAAAAGGATTGCGATTATAACTACGCAGAAGCCAACTCTAACAATCTGCAATGCATGTTGGATATTGATGAAGTTAACCAAGTAAGCGTCCACAACGTATTGTTTTATAAATTATAATAAATGCTATCAATTTATTCGACGTTATTTAACTTATCTTTTTAATATTAGCGTGTCGGAGACATCAACATTCAACAAATCTTGGATCCTGATTGCGATCCAGCAACCAATTTGGTTAGAGGTGGAAATCCTCTTACAAAGGGTAACCGGAGAATTTTGAAGGAGAATGCAATTAAAATGCTTCCTGCACGATCTACTCTAACTGATGATACCTTTTGCCGAGTAAGTAATTTAACTCTTTCACTTTCCATGCAATTGAGCTGAGTATATGATTGATGAATATGTTGTTTTGTTTTGTTAGGGTGCATATTATGACTATGCAACTCTTTGGGCTAATGATAAAAATGTAATGAAAGCACTTAACGTACGCGAGGTAAAGTCAATATTGTTGATTACACTACATGTGTTTAGTTTGCTATATGAGATGAATATATAATTAATTAAGGATGAACGTGATTATATACTATTAGGGAACGGTTAAGGAATGGTTGTTGTGCAATCTGGACATGAAATATAATTACGGTAAACCTTCAATGCCGCAATATGAATTCGATGTCCAAAGCAGTGTTGTCTACCATCAAAAGTTAACACAGAGAAACTGTAGAGCTTTGATTTTCAGGTAATTATGTTTAATTAAATTAATTATTATACATATATTATATATTTATTTGCTTAATTAAAATTTACGTCCATATGATACAGTGGGGATCATGACATGATGGTTCCACATGTGGGCACACGCACGTGGATAAATTCTCTGAATTTGAGCATCACAGATAGTGACTGGGAGGCATACTATGTCAACGGTCAAAATGGAGGATACAAAACCACCTACGCCCGTGATAACTATACTTTGGCATTTGCTACCGTAAAAGTATGTATAATTATAAATAACTACGGTTTTATCTGGCGCGAGCAAGTCGGATATATTGATTAACATATAAAGAATTAAAATAATTAAAACATTTATTCGGTCAGTAAAATCCGGGCATTGGTAAAAAACCAAGCGTTGGAACTTGGGCGTTGGTAATACCCTGGTGGTAGAGAACATGTATTACGACGACGAGTCGACACGAATTCGGTCAAGATCAATTACGTTCATTACGATATCAAACAACATTTATTCAGTCAGTGAAACCGGGCGTTGGAATAATTCAAAACTTGATAAACACTGAACGTTGTTTGTCCCAGGAGTTTCAGTGATGAGTTGGTACGAGTACCCGTTTAATCATCAAATTAAAAAAAATGACTGTGACCACTTTGACGTTGTCACATGATTCAATAAGAGCTTAGCAGCACCAAAGTTGCCAATTATACTTATTAGTATACTCATAAAATTACTTATACTGGTAATCAATAGAGACAAATCGACAATATGTAATATTCTCTTGTGATCTACGCAGGGTGCCGGTCACACAGCTCCAGAGTTCAAACCAGCAGAATGCTTCGAGATAGTTAAAAGGTGGTTTGCTCATAGACCAATCTAGATTCTAGCCTAATTTGTCACCTTTTTATTTTTAATATTTGTGTTATTTCATCATTCATGCCGTAGTTGGCACATTTAGTTCGTTTTTATGTTTTGGATTGGATTATATATTGTAAATTATATATCCAGTCTTATTTAATACATTTATTGAGTGGGTTCTATGTATTTTTATATGGTTAGTTATAAAAGATTGTATAATGCATGAGAACACGTTTTTATTTTTATAAGGTTAGTTATAAACATTGTATATTTAATTTTAATTTAACTTTATAAAATCTTAAATATACAATAACTAAAATTATATAATAATAGTGTTAACGAAAAAGAAGGCCAAGACCAAAAGAGCCATGGTCTCTTTACAAAAACTAAACATCTCCTAAATTCTAAGCCAACAACTTTTGAACTTTTTTTCGTCCACCCTTTCACGAAACTGATCCATTCCTTGGACTTATGTCCCAACTATCTAAATGAATTTCTAAATTCGTTAAATCTAAATGAATTGCTTGACTAGTTAAAATTTTCAACTAATCATTCATGCCGAGTACAATTTAGGTTTATTGGTTTCATCATGAATTGAACTTATAGAAAAAACGATTATAAATCCTTGGCAAG
Source organism: Bidens hawaiensis (assembly GCF_021521415.1). Taxonomy (NCBI): domain Eukaryota; kingdom Viridiplantae; phylum Streptophyta; class Magnoliopsida; order Asterales; family Asteraceae; genus Bidens; species Bidens hawaiensis. Next base: position 1,381,053 of record NW_027491108.1, read on the forward strand.
TATGTGTTAGACAATGGTGAATATCGAATTGATCATCTTACTATACTATTAAAGCAATATAAATTTTTCACATAACATTCAACTAGCATGCCTACATAGGTTTCTAACTCATCAATTTTTCATTTATATAATTTTCAAATGTTAATTTGAACATTAATTTTAAACATTAACTCTTAAGTTGAAAAGAGTTTCAAAATAAATTATTATAATCATCATTTATTAAGTAATAAAAAGAATTAATTGTTTTCATTGTTATTTTTTTAAAATTTTGTGACTTTGTTATTTATTTATTTATTTATTTTTTGAAATTTGGCAAATTATTAATGAACGTTTGGGCGGATTGAAATGGTGGTTTAAGTTACGAGTTTTGAATTATATTGTTGTTTTATTAAACGCGCGGTTTAATAAAAATTATAATTATATCTCATTGTTATATTCATATTTTTAGCATCTTTTATGTTGTGTACTTAAATGTTTTATAATTTCAATAAAAATAGTTTTTATAACACACAACATATGTTACAACATTTACATGTTTACGCTTCATAGTTTACAACATATAAATTCAGTAGATGATGAAGTTTAACTAATATGTCTTTTTTTTGTTTCATATAAATTAGAAATATGTCGCATAACTTAGAATTATGTTTTAAATTGTTATTTTTCTCTATTTGTCTTTGCATGCTGGGTTCCTTTAATTAAATTAACAATGTGATACCTTATAATAATAATAATAATAATAATAATAATAATAATAATAATAATAATTGTTGGGACTTATATTTTAGACCGACGCATCGAATTATTATAATTATGGGTGAAAAATAATTAATATTTTTGGTCTCAACCAAGGATGGATGGCTTGAAGACCAAGACATGCTAGACTAGTATAAATAGATGTATTTGTTAATTTTTCTAGAAATGAGTGTATTGTGTGAGATCTAGGGTTTATCTCTTAGAGAGAGCCGCCGCCTCCAGGATGCTCCTGGAGGTGGCTGATCTTTATTGTATGTATGTGTGTATGTATGAGTGCTTTGTATGACAATCTTTTGGTTAATGAAATCATACTGCCACCTCTTTATCTTTGTGAATCGATTGCATATGTTTGTTCATCCAGTCTATTGTTAATTGTAATCGATTCAGGCTCTCTCCCAAACACACTCATCCGTCCAAAACCCCCTTTCAAGAGCGAATACGATTCGATCATTGCTCAGATCCGAGCTCCTCCGTTAATAACGACCATTATTCAAGCTTCCGCACCGGGGCTCGGTTCTTACAATTGGTATCAGAGCGGGTCGCCGAATCGTTCAGACTAACCGCTGAATCTGATTCATCTCGCTCTTGAATCCACCATGGACGTTAAGCCGATGAGGTTTGTTGAAAATTTTTTTAGGGTTTTGAAATTATTTGATGATTTGGGTAAAATTTATGTGGATTGATGTTTGGGTTGATGACTCGTTCGGAGATTCAACATCAATTTCATGTTTATCTGGTCATATCGGTCTAGATTTGATGTAACAGTGTTTTTAGCTCGTTTTGGCCTAAAACTGTTATTGAAGATGATTCTCAGATCTATAATGGCTGTTGATAGATTGAAGATAGATGGTTGATATTGAGATGACTGGGATATTGCTACAACAATTAATTTTAGATGAAGAAGCTTGGTTCTTGATCTGAAAATTAGGGTTTTATGTGCTTAAAATTGTTTCTGATATGAGTGTGCTGCTTGAACAGTAAAGGGAATGTTGAAGAACATTGCTGCTGGTACAATCTGATATGCAGAAGTCAAGAATGAATAGGTACCAGGAGCAATCTAATCATTGTTTGTAGCAGCAGATGGAAGATGCAAAGGGAATATTCAAGCAGGTTCTGTATTGGAAAATCATTGATTGATGATGATGCAGAAAAGAAGTCTGGATGTCTCGAGCATGATAAGAATGGTCTCGAGTATGTAAAATGACTAAGTGTTGCTTCGAGCACAGCTTATCTCGAGCATATCTTATATCGAGCACATCCTGGTTTATCTCAAAATCTATCTTTTGGTCTCGAGCACACTTTGTTCTACTCAAGCAAACCTTCTTCGAGCACACTTTACTTTTGTGCATGCTCAGGAAAAGAAAAGAAAAACTAAGTAATTTTCGAGCATGGCCTCGAGCATACTCGATGACAGAAAAGTATTTTCGAGCAAGGTCTCGATCAAGCTAGAGTAAAGACAGAAGCATGCTCGAGTAACAACAGAAAAATACAAGTGTTTTCTCGAGCAAGGGCCTCGAGCAAGCCCTCGAGCATGCTCTCCAGCATGCTCTCCACAGAAAAACTAAGTATTTTCTCAAGCAAGGGCCTCGATCAAGCCCTCCAGCATGCTCAATGAGAGACTTATTTTCTCAAGCAAGGGCCTCGAGCAAGCCCTCCAGCATGCTCGATGTGAGAAAAAGACCAAGTATTTTCTCGAGCAAGGTCCATGCTCGAGCAAAAAAAAATTGCTCGTGAAGGGACTTTGACTTATGTGTGCTCGTGAACCGATAATCCATGTTCTTGAATGAATTACACTTGAGATTTTTGGTGCCGTTGACCGTTTGACCAAGCTGATCTTTACGGAAGATATATACCAGGGGTATTTTGGTAAATTTTATCCTATCATCAACAAGCAAAAGGAAATCAAAGCCTTATCAATTTTTCACAAACTTCATCAAAGAGCTTTACAAGAACAAGTGTTGACCAAGCTTACGGATTTTATCCCTTATGCGTGTCAACCAACATAATGTTTTGTTTATCTTTGTTTATTACAGAATCAACAATCTTAATATGGATGGTCAAGGTTGTTTCACCCATACTTGATTTGAAGACACAATTTTCAAAGACAATTGCAACGAAAATGGGGGAGTAAAAATTCTTGAATTTCATTGCAAATTGCTTGCTTCAAATCAAGTGAAAAGATTCAAGTTAAGGAAAAGTTGATCAATAATCCAAGATTCTTTAGAGATGTTTCTTTGTTTGTGAGTATGGTACGATCGAGCATGGTTTTTACTACTTTGAGCAAGGTTCTGAACCTTAAATGGTTGGTTCTTCTAAGTGTTAAAGGCTTCGAGCAAGCTACACTTCAACAAGCAAGAGTATTCTTCTATCAAGCATGGATTGCCAATCGAGCAAACAGCTTGATCATACAAGTTCTAACCAAGTGTTACGAGCACAGGATGATCGAGCACATGGGGTCGAGCATGGATGCAATAAGAGGATGTCACGTGAATCAAAGCAAATACTTCGACCACAGTTCAGTTACCGAGCAAGATTTACATCCGAGCATGCTAAATATTGCTGAATAAGAAAAGCTGAAGACATCAAGAAGAATGAGCTTGCTCGATGGACTTATTCGAGCAAAGCTTGAACAAGTCAAGAGGAACGAAGCTTACTCAAAGGGAATATGTATTCTTCGAAAGAGAATATATTCCAAGCACAATCTGCTCGAAGACACTCATCGAGCATACCTAGCAAAGGAAAGGTTTGAAGATGACTTACAAGGAAAGAAACAAGAATGGAAGATTATTTGCTGATCACATAGAGTTGAAATTCGATGGCATCGGTCTAAGGGGGAGATTGTTGGGACTTATATTTTAGACCGACGCATCGAATTATTATAATTATGGGTGAAAAATAATTAATATTTTTGGTCTCAACCAAGGATGGATGGCTTGAAGACCAAAACATGCTAGACTAGTATAAATAGATGTATTTGTTAATTTTTCTAGAAATGAGTGTATTGTGTGAGATCTAGGGTTTATCTCTTAGAGAGAGCCGCCGCCTCCAGGATGAGCTCTCCTGGAGGTGGCTGATCTTCATTGTATGTATGTGTGTATGTATGAGTGCTTTGTATGACAATCTTTTGGTTAATGAAATCATACTGCCACCTCTTTATCTTTGTGAATCGATTGCATATGTTTGTTCATCCAGTCTATTGTTAATTGTAATCGATTCAGGCTCTCTCCCAAACACCACTCATCCGTCCAAAACCCCCTTTCAAGAGCGAATACGATTCGATCCTTGCTCAGATCCGGGCTCCTCCGTTAATAACGACCATAATTCACGCTTCCGCACCGGGGCTCGGTTCTTACAATAATAATAATAATAATGCTAGATTATCTGACGTTTATAATTCGTTAAGATGTATATAACGCACACGCGCGCGTGTACACACACACACACATATACGTGAAGTTTTATATATTTTCCGTCCGTGTGTAACACGAGATCTAACCTAGTTATTGATAATAATGCAATATAATATATAGAGAATGATATGAAAACCCTAATTACCTAAGACTGGCACGTGGGCTCACACTTATAATACCTAATAATATATAGTACAATACTCCCTGCAGTCGGAGTGGAAGGAAGCCGAAAGCTCAGTCTGGGAAAACAAAAAAAACATTAAACAATAATACTTAGATAAGCGTGCTTCGATCGACTTAAAATTCAAAACTTTTGCCAACAATCCTTATTTTGCTCGATTTTATCATCCATAGTCTTTAATAACAAATCTTGTAATCATGCAAGAGGCGTGCTATGCGGCGTCGTGGCAGGATAGAAATCTAACTAAATATTAGTGCAATGGCGGACCGTAGTCTACAGACAGCGCAACGGAGGACCGAAGTCCAATGTGCAGCAAACCTCAGCAGCAATTAGGGATGGAAATGGGTCCGGTTTAGCCATTCCCAAACCCATACCCGATTATGAAAGCTTGTCCCAAACCCGTCGGGTTTTAACTGGGTAATTACCCGTCGGGTTTTCCAATCAGGTTTCGGGTTTCCAATCGGGTTTTGTCAAAATACCCATTAGTTATACCCGGCCCAAAACCTATCGGGTTTCTATCGAATTTTGACAAAATATAACTAATCGATTACAAATAATAATTACCGTAAAATAAATGTCTCAAATAATTGCTATAACAAGTTTCAACAAATAATATATTTAAAATTAAAGTATACTATATATAAATATAGAAAAGGTTATGTCGGGTACATCGGGTATATAATCGGGTAAATGGGTTAATGTTATCAGGTAATCGGGTCGGGTAATCGGGTAAATTACAAACCCCAAACCCGTCCCAAACCCACGAAAAATTTCAAAACTAATCCCAAACCCTAATGGGTCGGGTATTACCCGTCCCATTTATCTTGGGTTTCGGGTTTCCCATCGGGTTCGGGTTTCATTGCCATCCCTAGCAGTAATATGAAGGAACCATTGATCAATAAGCGGCAGACCGAAATGGGCGGCAATAATAGGGACAGTAGTCCAATAAGCGGCGGACCCAAGCAATTCGCAATAATTAAAAAGCTAAGAGAGCGACGACGCGGTGAACCGTAGTCATGCAGCGGCTATGGAAGACCTGGCCAACCACGGCCACACTTAGGCAAAAAACCCAGCGGCGGACCAGATAGTAACTTGTGGTGGTAATAATTATTGAACGTAATTTCCAATTTGATAGGCACGTCACGTGCATATGACCAGGTTTGACCTATTGGGCCCATAGGAGTCATTAATTTGTAATGGGTTTATGGTGTTTCAATTAGGGTTTTATTATATTTGGCAATGTCTTGACTAGCAAGTTATGTTAGTCTATATAAAACGAGTTATGGTTAGACATTATAGATTGTGTACATGATGTAATCAAGTTAGGGTTTATCAAGCGTCAAACCGAGTTAGGGTTTGAGAGCTGTAATCAATTTTTTTAGTTAGATGTTTTAATTAATATAAACGAGAGTTATTCGTTAATTCATGTTTAATTATCGATCCGGGACTTGAATTGGTATCAGAGTCAATTTCAAGAAATTGATAATCGGTAGCCGGCTGGTGGTGACTTGAGGAGAAGCTATCATAGTTGCATTTTTCATTGTACTGTCATTTATCGACTTCCAACAACAATCAAAACGAGAAAAAAAAATGCTGGTGATCCTTTTCAAAGAATTGATCTTGAGATTTTTTATTAAAAAAGTTTTATTTTACAATAATATAATTAAAAAAAAAAGAAAAATAAACTGCATAAGTACATTAACTCATATTCAGAAATTACATTGGAAAAGACAAAAATTTTACAAATATATTAAACTAAGATGATTCTCTCGACATGTCCTTATTTTAGCCTATCCACATAGGATTCCATGTAATCACATTTCCATATCAATAATTTTCACATATTCACAATTATTTTTAATTCACTAAATTAAAATCAGCATTCTAATTTAATTCAGTTAATTCTACAATTAAATCTATTTATTCAAATTAATGCAATTAATTGCATGGTTAAGTCTATTTATTCCAATTAATAACCACATTGTCAAATGTATGTATTTCTTTTTAAGTTTTTGTTTCATTTAAATCTATTTATTCAAATTAATGCAATTAACTCAATGATTAAGTCTATTTATTTCAATTAATAATCACATTGTCAATGATTTAATTTACTCTTGAGGAAAGAAGAAGAGCCGGTGAATGGTGATCAAACCGAATGCTCTTTAAGTTTTATTTATTTATTTATTTATTAAGAAATGACATGAAAAATGCTATAAAAATATAGATATCTCTGAAAATTATTTATAAAAAACACTCTAAAAGAAAAAAAGAAAAAAACGTTCTTTAGAACAATTAGGAACATTTAAAAAAAATTAAATAAAGCTGTTTACAAAGAGATTTTTGGAAACTTAATTTGATACAGTTTAAAGCTGGTATGTATTTGTAAACTTAGTTTTCAATTAATATTACAAAATCTTTTACTAATATGTGTTTTTTATTTTTTTCAGGTCTAATGGTTCATTTATATTATATTATTTCTTATTCATTGTATTGTTTATTTATAAAGTATTTTCTTTTTATGTTACAGACATAGTTTAGCATCTTTTGTGACATCTGAGGGTAAAAAACTTATGTCAAATATTTGTGTTAACCAAATGCGTAGCACGGGTTATTATCCTAGTAATAAATGAGGCGGTGTACCTTTCCTTTTTTCATTTGTTTTTTTTAACGGGGAAAAGGACAAAATTAACAAATGAGGCAAGTGCACCTAACATCAATATTCTTCAGGAAATACTTTAATGTAACATTTTCTGTTTTTTAAAAAAAAAGAACAACTGGCTCAAGATTATAAATTTTGAAAACTTATTTCATACCATTGTTAAAAAAAAACTCTTAGCATGAATTTTCTTAAATCACCTCCGTTTATAAATGAGACGAGCCAAACTGGTTTGGTTTCGTCACGAGCTAAGCTCGAGCGGATGCTGGATTGTTCGAACAATTTAGTTTTATTTTTCTTAAAATATTAGGAGTCCAAAGGATCACATATTCCCATTTATTATTAGCCCAAAATATCCATAAACCAAGCCCAACAAAGCACTAAAAACCTACTTATGAAATCCAATAAGGCAAATCTTAATTAATAATGCTTGGTATTGAAATTGAATGACTTGAGGCGAGTAGATAGTAGCTTCCAGGTTCCAAGGATGAGAGAGATTAATTTAGGGTTTCTCTATTCAGACACCCTTTTTGCTATTCATATACCCATTTTACACATATTTTCTCTTTTGCATACACCCTCTTTAAAGAATGAGAGGGTGTCTAAATAGCAGCATTCATTTATTACTCTTTAATGTCATGTCATGTCAAACCAAATGCACAACTTTAATTTTAGTTTCAATATCAATTACATGATACACGAGAGAGGTCTTGTCTGACGATACAAAGTGTTAGATAACGCGTTGCCCGTTCAAATATTGAGGGTTCAAGTCATTTGGATGTAAAAAATATTTAATTTAGGAGTGAAATTAGACATTACGTGACTTCTTGTTTCTGAAAAATTGCATAAGATGTAAATGATCATGTATGACTTTTCCTGAATAAAATATTCATCCTAGACCTTGTTGTCTCTCTATCTGCACGATGATATTGTTTTTTCCATAATCATGCTAACCCTTTTATTTTAGCTTTGTAACTGTTATATAGAATGGTTTACTCTTAACTTAGAATAATCCTCGTTTGGGTTGCACGCCCTCTTAGTGATCTACCTAACCAATAACCTTTGGATGCCCATGAGAAGATACTTCTCAGTTTCCAACCGTGACATCTCGCATCCCAGAATCAATTTCAGTATCTGTACATTCATTTTTATCTGTCAAAGTTGTAAAAGAATGTTAATAAACATGGTCGTGGTGGGAGAGAGAGAGAGAGAGAGAGAGGGGGGGGGGGGGGGGGGAGGGGGGCGGTGATAGAAACTACTTGTTTAGAGAGAATGGGAATTACTAATGATATCATTTTATTGACCAACCAAACTAATACACATACCAGATATACTTGAGAATTATAGGATAAATCATAATCAACATATAATTATATAATCTTACACTAAATAAACAAAAATAAAGATCATGATGTGTCATAACCACATTAAATCTTAATTTATAATCTTCATTCTTCTTAATTCATGCTATCCATGAGTCATTCGTTGAAATCATTTTGCTAATTGGATTATAAAATAGTCAATTTTCATTCTAATATTCTAATATATCATCTCATTCACACTAGCTATCAATGGGTCATGGGTCACACCATTTTTGCAATTGAGTTATAAAATAGTCACGAAATTAAAAGTAACATATCGATTGAAGATCAAACAAGTAGAAAATAGTAAAGAACAATTGTTGTTTTATTCCTTCGATGTTTTTTCTCCTGAACATTAATTGTTGTATTATTCAGGGGTAACAAAAGAAATGGTCTAAATTTGTTTATATTGGATGACGATTTGAATACTTGTGATAAAACAACAAATGCTGTATATAAAAAGATTTTATCAAATTTATAATTTTGAGATTTCAGATTTCTTATTGTTTGTATAACACATTTCATTTCCTTTTTACATTTAATTTTGTTCGTTTATGTCAAATAACAAACCTTATTTTTTTGTCATTTAACAAATCATGTGTAATACATGGGTTCAAAAGCTAGTTCTATATATTTGGTATCAATTACAAACACTTTATATTTTTATTAGGGAAAATTCCCAAAATAGCCCTTTTTAGAAAGAGAGTCACAAAAATAGCCCTTTTTTCCTCAAAATTTTTTAAAATTTGGACTGCCAAGACGCATTTAGAAAAGATAAAAATAAAGAGGTAGGAGATCAAATTTCGAAAGAAAGTCAGATAGGAGACGAGATTTGGGGAAATAATGAAGGTAGAGTCCAAATTTTTTTGTAATCTTGGAGCAAAAGTTCAGATTTTTCCAATTTTTTTTTCAAAAAACCGTCTTGAGAGACTGTTTTTTTATATTTCATATCTTTCCCGTCCATATTTTCAAATTCTTGGAAAAATATATTTTTTACAGTTATACCCCTGAACCACCACCACCAAATTCTAAAAAATTTTGAGGAAAAAAAGGATACTTTGGGAATTTTCCCTTTCTATTACCTTGTATAAGTTAAGTGACATTTCTTTTCCTCCCTCATAACTTAATACTAAGCATTACCTTATTATATTATTTTCTTTGCTAAGTGGCAAAATTTGTTTATAGTCAATGTTTGACTAGCAAATAGCCCGATGCTTCGTGACAGTTTTTGCCTTGTGCAGTTTTCAAAGCATTTTGCTAATACACTAATAAATACCCTTCAAGCCCCATCATAATCTCAACCTGCAAATAATATTAAAAAAAAGAAAAAAAAGAAACAACTATGTCATATAAGTTTAGGTAAAATGGGCCCAACTGAAGCATTGTATGTGCCAAACAATCTGGCGGCCCAGTATCAATGGCATTTTTCACAAACCACGGAGCCCAACCCAAGCTCTTTTTCCCATCCTGAGATGTCATTTTCACCCGAACTAACATGCTTCATTGTTTCTTTCGGCGGGAAGCCTGGATGTCAGGCCCGTTTCACTTTCACCAACAACAGACTTAATTTAAAGCACATTTACTTTTTCATACTTTATCAGTCACATTCAAACACGTTTTCCCTTTTTGGGTCTTTTGTATTTTTATGAAACTACTTCGGTAAGAATGGTTCATACGTCTCCATCCGCAGATAGCCTAAGCCCAATATCTCATGTTCCGGAGTAAACCGTCGCCTGAAGTCCTAGTACAGTAAAACATGGTTGTGATCAAATTCAAACCAGAGACCTTGCGGCCGGGTATTAACTTTCAATATAGGGCTGTAAACGAACGTTCGGTGAACCGTTTGTGAACCGTTTGGCGGGAAGTTCGTTTAATAAATGAACGAACAGAATAAGAAATTTCGTTTGATTAGTTAAACGAACAAACATAAACAAATGTTCCGTTCGTTTATGTTCGTTTATATATGTTGTTTATGAAAGTTTTTTTAAATTTATTTATTTTATCCAAACATGTTATGTTTTTCTTTTTAATTTATTACCCCTAACATAAAATAAGAAATCAGATTCTCACATTGTTATTGCAATGTTCACATTTCCCGCCCAATTATTCAGATTGATGAATATGTTGACCTCAATCTCTAGGCTCCGTCAACTTTATTCGTGTTCGTGAATGCGTTCATTTCCTTAATGAGCGAACACAAACATAAAATCTCGTTCGGTAAGTGCTTATGAATCGTTAGTGAACACATTATTTCCTTAACGAATGAACATAAACAAGACCTTGTTCGTGTTCGCTCGATTTGTTTGCAGTCCTAATTGTATATATCTAATAAAAACAAAGTATAAAAGTATCTTATGTTTTATTGTAAATTTTTAATAAAACCAATATATATGGTATGGTATATTTGGAAGTTGGCTGCATGTGACACGTGTAAAGAACCAGCTATTACAAGTCTAGATTATTTTATAAAAACTCTACATATTGTAGAATATTTTGCAATTGTTTATAGAAAACCACAAATCTCGTACAACAATCTGCACGCTGTTGCTGCAACCTCTGCGTTATGTACAACCTTTAAGGCATCTCATTCCCTTTATATATATTTCAGCTTTTGGCACAACTTTCTTACGGTTAGTAACTTAGTACATCAGGTATGTTTGTTTCTTAGTTGTTCTTTTTGGGGGATTAATGTTTGATATATTTATGTTGTTGGGTTTGCTTTCATGTGTATTTGATTGTTTCTTACGCTAAGTGTTTGTTAATTATATTAGTCAGAGTGTGGATTAAGATGAGTAACTATCCTGGTCCATCAAGTGCTAGAGGTTTATGCAAAAGTCAACTTGGTGGTGTTATTTTTGGCTGCAAACAAACAACAATCAATGAATGCCTTTGCAAGAAACTCTTTGGTTAGTATTTATTTCAAATTATAATTACTTTTTTTCTTGTAAATCTGAGTTTTTTTTTTAATTGTGGCAGGTTTGCCAAGTCCACATTTTATGTATGTGAAGAACATCGAACCCGGTCTGCCCTTATTTCTTTTTAACTATACGGATAGAACACTACTCGGGATATTTGAAGCTGTTAGCTCAGGTCAAATGAACATTGACCAGTGTGCTTGGAGTTGTGATGGTTCACATCAAACAGCATTCCCTGCTCAGGTACACAAGTCTATTGTGACATGTTTGGACTTTTCATTGTGTTTGACAAAAATGCAAGTTTGACCACTTATTGACTTTTAGGCTGTTTGGATATTGTATTTAGAACTCATTAGTTATCTCATAGTTAGTTTAGGTTTGTAAACGAGCCCAACCCAACATGGCTTGGTTCGTTTACAAATTACAACCCTAAATTAGTTTTGGTGTTTGGATAAATAGATTTAGGGGTTGAGGCTGTGTTTGGGACGAACTTGTTACTTATCAACTTTTCTCCTCACACAATAAACAATCTTAAACACCTTTTTAATCTTTTAACAATTTATGAGTTATATGTAGCCTAAAATACCTCTGAATAGATGACTTTATAATTTAGTCAAATAATTGGTTTTCGTTGATTATGTATCTAATTTCATCACCCAATTTATTAGAGTTGTTTTCTTATTATGTTTATTAATATCATATGATAACTTTCCAAACACACTCTTACATCTATGGTGCTAAAGTGACAACTTACATATTTAAAAACCTTGATTTCTTAAACAGGTTCAAATACGAGCGAAGCTACAATGCAAAGAATTAACTGAGAATCAATTTAAGCCCATCATTATTGGCAATTATTATGCTCCACAACATTTCTGGTTCGAGTTAGACCACCCCCAAACGAATCATCTGTTGTCCCTAATGGCATCGCAAGCGTTATCATGTCCATGGACACCAATTCCTCCACATAAATCAACAAAGAAAACAACTTTCTTTCAATTGGTTGAAGCAAATAATACTCGCTTAAAGAACACCAAAAGTTTACCTTTTAGTACAAGACAAGTTAACACTTTCAATACACATACCGAGAAGGATGCTATTTGCATGAGGATTAAAGAATTGGCACTAAAGCGTAAACTAGCGACCCAAAACATATCATCAAATGAAAGCTATGTGGGACCTAAAGTTGCTGGCCGGGCCCCACTTTCTGCTGAATGTGAAGGCAAGTTTGTCTTGAACAATAACGATGTGAAAAAGAAGGGTGCTACAAATGATCCTATGCTAGCTAAGGTTATATAAACTTATAAATATTCGTATTTTGTAGTATATAAAGATGGCAATTTGGACCCACTTACTTATGAATGGGTTTATTAGTGTTGTGCTTTTTTCTCAAACGAGTCAAATACATAAGTAGCTAAAGGAATGGGTTAAATGGGTTGAAAGTTAGCCGAAGCCACATTTCTTATTATTTTAAAATATATTTATAATGATGGGCAAAATGTGATTGTTGGTCAACCCAACCCTCACCTGTTTTAACATGTACTAAATAACAACCCGTTTTCACTCCTTACTCATCCTTACCGAGCCTTATTGCCACCTTTCATGTTTATGTATAATCCTTGTACTAAGTATTAATATACAATTTCTTTTTGCTTTTTGTGTACGTATTAGTGGATCGAAACATTCAAAGGGTTGATGACATCTAATGCGGCGCAAAAGGACAAGATTGAAGAGTTAAAGGCATCTAATGCGGCGCAAAAGGACACAATTGATGATTTGAAACAGAAGATAGCTTTTTTGGAGAAGAATTTGGTATGGTTTTCCATTGTTAATGAATGTTGAAGTTAGATTTAAGTTTTTAAATGATTAGACATACAGGGTAGGGAACAAATAAAGACAACCTCGTGAAAACCACTTTTAAACATATTTTTTTTATTCTTTGTTGTTTTTATATTTTTTAGTCTTTGTCAAACCGAAAAGAAATAAAAAGGTATATATCTGGCTCGTAATCTACATATATTTACCTCGTATGAGACATATATATATATATAGGAGAGATTTCAATTAAGAACCCCTTTGAGTTTTAAGAACTCGAAAGAACTTAGTGTAACGATTTTTTTTTTTTGAATTTTTTTTACACATGCGTAATATATGTAAGTTACATACACGTAAAAAAATTACAGAATTTTTTACGCACTGAGTCGACTTTTTACACATGTGTAACGGATGTAAAAGTTAATGTAACCACCTACATATTTATTCTCTCTCCAACTTTGACTTTTTTGTCAGATTTAATCTCAACCACATATTTCAATCCATTTAATTAAATGTGTGGTCTAGAATTGAGTTCTTAAGTTCTTAAAACTCAACATAGTTCTCAAAATATCCCTCCTATATATATATATATATAATTTTTTATTTTGTCAAAAACTAATAACATATAAAAAGAATGAAAAAAATTATTGGTTAAAAGTGGTTTTCGTTGGAACCCGAAACACAACACGTACATGAACAGGCTTTGGGTAGGCTCACACAACCCGTTTTTTAAACACACCAACTTGAATACGACTTGTTTAAAAAGTGAGCCAACTTGAACATGGCCTGCTAAAAAGTGGGTTGACTCATTAACCCGTTCTAGGGTTTTTAAAGAAGTTAATTTCCCTTTGGAACCAATTTATTTCTTCACTACAACAGTTATATTTTATTACTTCTAACTTTCAATTCATAGGACGCCCATTCGCTTATTCTAATCTCGAACTAAGAATATAAACCCGAGTTTGTTAATAGGGAATGACAAATAAATACACTAAACAATTAAAATAGCACAAGTTACAAAAAGGTTTCATATGAATCGGAGTACTTAATTGTTTAAATGATTACACAAGCCAGTATGTGTTACTCATAACTCATTGGTAAATGAACATAAAACGAGATGACTTGAAACACGAACACGTCACGATTATGAACTTGTCAAAAGTCAACGAAACTGGATTTTTATGGCAGACAGTGTTTCTTTTTGAAAACATTAGACTGTAGTAACATAGCTTTCGTGATAAAATCTAATGCATTAATATTTTTTTATATATAGTTTAAATATCTAACAAAAATAATGGTTGGGTCAATGGTCATCCCAACCCGAATTGACCTGATTAAGAAACTACCCATTTTAACCAGTTATTCAACCCGCAAACCGGCCTGCATTACCAGATATAGTTTGGTTATCTTAACCATCTTTTTATTGTTGAAAGAAAACAAACTTACATGATTGAAGTGGTTTCAAACTTTTGACTTTTCAGGCTGAAGCACAATCTGAAATCAAGAATCTAAAAGGCACGTGTGTCACGTCAGAGTTAGAAACTTGTGTGGAAGTCAATGATATAGAATTAAATGAAGTTAGCTTGCCTGATGACCCGATACTTTTAATAGGAGGGTATGAATATGATGGTGAATCATGGCTGTCATCATTGGATTGTTACTCTCCGTCACAAAATCTGACCAAATCTCTTAGTCCCATGAATACGAAAAGATGTAATGCAGCCGTTTCAAAGTTAGATGGCGAGCTTTTCGTGTTTGGTGGTGAGTCCCATGGTCATTGGTTCGATACAGGTAGTCATTCGCATCAAAACTGGTTTTGTAAGGGTACTTTAAACAATATTACCAATTTACCCTTTCGTTTATCGTGCAAACGAATGGTTGACAAACACATGACCAAACGGAACTTGTTAATGAAATAACTTTGTTCGTGTCCGTTCGTTAATTTCATAAACGAATAAATGGACATATATTACCCAGATCAACATTCTTAAACTCAAGTGTTAGGTATCCAAAATAAATATAAGTTTAAGTACGTGACATAATTATATGAAGATAGTTCGACATAATAATAAACACAGTATAGAAATTATTAAGGTGTTAACGCTAATAAAAAAATAAAAAATACAGAAAGTTTAAGTGTTTGGATAGTAAACTAAAAGATATAAAATGCAAATTACAAAAGACCTTTAATAAGAGCACATAAACAAATATACATTAGTGAATGTATACGAACAAATCATATTAAACATAAACAAACACATTACCGAACGTTTACGAACATAGTTGAACGAACTCAACATATGTTCATGTTCATTCATTTATTAAACAAACGAACATATAGAACTTCCAGCCAAATGGCTCACGAATTGTTCGCTGAACGTGCAGTTCTTTTACTTACAACCCTACATATGTCTCTTTTTATAAAATTTTATATTTGTGATTTTGTCATTTTACATATTAATTCTACAAATAGACAGGATATGTCAAAAACTCAAAACATCTTATTATATCAACATGAAACAGCATTTATTTTGCAGCTGGTTATCATTTCATTTTTAAGTAACATTTGTTTTTGTTATTATTTATTTATTTATTTATTTTTGTGAAGTTGAATCATACGATCCAGTGGATGATCGATGGACAACATGTCCTCCTCTAAACAAGAAAAACAGGAATCTTGCGGGGGCCACCGTGAAAGATAAAGTTTATGCGGTCGGTGGTGGGTATGGTGAAGATTTCTATTCATCGGTAGAGGTGCTGGATTTTGATGTTGGAGCCTGGATTCCCGCCCGCTCCATGCTTGAAAAGGTTAGATGTTTAAATTACTATATATATCTTTTCTGGTTTGTTTAAAATTATGTTGTTGCAGCGGTTTGCTCTCGCTGCAGCTGAGCTCAATGGAGCACTTTATGCTATTGGAGGATATGACGGGACAAATTACTTGCGGTATTTAATCATACTTTTAAACTTTATTATTCATAAAAAGGTAAAAACATAAAATAAAAAACTGTTTTTGTTGCAGGACGGCTGAAAGATTTGATCCGAGAGAACATTCTTGGAAGAGAATCAAGAGCATGAGTGCAACGAGGGGATGTTCTTCAATGCTCGTTTTGAATGAAAAATTGTAAGTATAATAATATTTGAACAGTAAATAAAAAACTGCTACTTTAAGGCTGAAAAGTTGTTGATTTGCAGATATGTGTTGGGAGGATATGATGGTAAGGAAATGGTTTCAACAGTTGAAATCTATGATCCGAGACGCGGGTCATGGGTATTTGGAGAGCCCATGAACGAGGCTCGGGGTTTTTTGGGTGCGGCGGTGATTAAAGATTCTATCTACGTCATTGGTGGAATCAAAAGTGGTAATGAAGTTAATGACACTGTAAGTTGACCTGGCGCTTACTCTTTAATATCAATTAAAAATTTAGATCATTAGGCTTTTCATGAGCTGAACTGAGCCGAGCCGAACTAGCTCAGCTTGTAAACGAGCCGATTTCGAGCTGGTTTTTTCAAGCTTTTTTCAAACAAGTTTCAAGTTACGAGCTATTTAAACACGTCTAAACTTATTATTTGCAAGTGGGCAGCAATTAATATTGTGTATTGGATTAAAATTAGGACATAAAGCATATATAGTTATTGCTTTTACAGAGTGTCACAACTCACAAAGCATTTATATATATATGCAACTAAATTAAAAAATAAAATAGTCAAGACGAGTCGAGCTGGCTCGTTTTGTCAACTAGCTGATTTCGAGCGAGCTTTCTACGAACGAGTATAGCTCGAGCTTAGAGCTATTTAGACAGCTCCAATTCCAATTCTATAGTTTCTTTAAACATATTTAAATCATGAATGATTTATATAAAGTTAACAAACATTGCATATGGTCGGGTGGCCCGACCCGTTTCACATGTACTAAATGATTTTCCGTTCCACATCCAGCGTTGATTTTAGTTCTCAACTTAATCTAGTTTCTTTACTAATTGCGGAGTATTTTAGACATTTTACTTACTTTTTCCACCGGTGATAGGTTGAATGCTATAGGGAAGGCCAAGGCTGGGAGATGACAAACACCAATGTTGGCTCTCGAAGGTGCTTTTTTTCGACTATTGCGCTATGAGCAAGTGTAGGCTAATCGTCAATAAAAGGAGTTTAATCATCTCATGAACTATTATTTTCAAGTTGTTGTATGAAAACTATTATTGAATCTTTACTAGAGTAACATCTTAAAGACACTTTACTATATTATGTTTTATTTTCGAGTTATCGTATGAGAATGATCTAATTATCTAATGAATCTTTACTAGGATAATTAAGTTGGATAACATCTTGTAGACACTTTACAGTAAAATTTATCTTTATTCAAATGGAAACATGAAATTCTCTTAATGTATACATGTCAAAATCCATTATTTTCTTGAAAAATTAATACAACTCGGCCACTCGGGTGCTTGTGTCCCCAAGCTTGCACCGCGTAATCCACTCCAAATCTTACAACCATTGATCTCTTTTTAACCAAATCAACAATCTTTACCACTTCATCCATTTTAAACACATCCCACACCTAAATTAAGCCAAAACAAACTTAAAACATTTTTTAAAAGTATATTTGATATCTAAAACAGAACTTGGCTAACAAATCTTACTCCATCAGTAGCTAAGACCACAAATTCATCTTGGTCTGTAAGTTTATGATAATATACATTCGATATGGATTTAAGTCCATCATCTTTCAAACAGAAATCCCCAAAAGCACGTGACATTGCAAGTCTGGGGCAATCCCGACTTCCCGTACTCTCCCGCCACATCTCTTTATTCTTTCATATTCACCTACCAATGATGATGATGATCGACTAATAATCTTACGGATAGTTTGGAATGTAACAATTCTAGTTTAGAGCACGATGATATGAGCATATACAGACATGACATGACACTACATGATTTGTAAGTATTTCATTCTCTTCATGTGAAAAATACATATGTCAATCCATAAATATTTCTAACACCCAACAATTACATTTCTGTTTCGATGTAATCCAAACATTTTGAAATTAAATGAGAAATTGATCATGTGTAAAAAACTAAGTTATGCATTAGCACATGTAAATCAGCAAACAAACTTGAAAGTAATGGCACCAACCCTTTATCAAATGATCATTTTCAGTTGTCTTTTGTTCAGACAAAATGAAATTTAACACAACTCATTAATCCATGCAGCCATCAATTACATTTCTTAAGTCATTATAAATAATACACACATATATAGTTTAAATAAAGTACCAATAAGTGTCGTACCGTTCATTCATGCATGTGTGACTATTGGCAAATTAAGTTGTCATATGACTCATATTCAATTATGCAATGGGTCCCTTGGGATGCCATGACAAATTCATAATAATAATAATAATGCATCCCACTAAAACACATACCATCTAATATCAATCATGTCTACCAATGAAGCTTATCCCTGTGCTCACTTTCATGAAGCCACTTTTATCGACCAAAATGGTCAACTCAAAACCACAAAGATTCCAGTGGTTCAAGAACTAGCACGTACCAGCCACTTCCCCAAGAGGTTCATAGCCTCATCACCACCGGACCACCACCCCACCACCCTCCTGGAAACCCCGCCTGTGATTGACATAACAAAACTAAAAGGTAACGGCAGCCGGACGACAGAGCTGCAGAGGCTGGCGGAGGCTGCAAAAGAGTGGGGTGTGTTTCTGATAAAGAATCATGGGGTGGAGGGTGTGGTGTTGGATGGAGTTAAGGATGTTGTAAAAAGTTTCTTTGGGTTGAGTTATGAGGAGAAAATGGCTAACGTTGGATCGTATAAGAGTGTGGATAATATGGGATATGGTAAGAACTTTGTCAAGTCTGAAGATCAGCCTTTGGATTGGATTGATCGGTTGACTATGAAAGCAGCTCCTGTTGATGAATCAACTAATGGGATCTCTATTTGGCCTAAAAAACCAACAAATTTCAGGTAAAATTATAACCGATTGGTTTATTTAAAGGCATCTATGAGTCACTTTGGGTTGATTTTGGACTAAAACCGAACCGAAAACTGAAATTCGGGTTTCTAGGTTTTTGAAAACCATTCGGTGTTGGTTTTTTCGGTTTACACAATAAGATTTTTTGTAATTAATGAGTAATTGATTATTACATGTTTGAATATAAAATTATTGGGTTACACCATTTACTAATCTTATAAACTACTTAAAATAAAATTTTTCTGCTCTCGGTTTTTCGTGTTCCAATCGGCCCAGGTCGAGGCTTTTTTTTTAGCTTAACGAAACCAAAAAATCATTTTATTAAAAGACATAAACCAAACCGTGGATTTTTTATTTGGTACAGTCAATGCTGTAAAAATAGGTTCACAACCGAGTACTCGCTACAAGGTATGTCGTCAAGGCGAGTTTCTATAACCCCGCCTAGTTACTAAGAATTGGTAAAAGTTGGTCAACTATAGTCAGAATCACATATAGTCGGTGAACTTGAGCTAATTTTGACTTAGAAAAAATTGAACATTATTCGTATTTCTATAATATTAAAGAACAAATATCATTTTCTTAATTAATGATTAACAATTTCTAGAATAATTTATTATTTAAGAATGCATTTCTCTTATTTATATTGATATTCACATATTTTGTTATGAGTATTTATAAACTTATGATATTTGGCGTATACATAATATCCAAAAATTAATTTTCTTTATATTTGCCACGTCCGAGTACACACAATTCCCAATTCGGCCGCCTAGGTTCCGCTTTGTGACTTTTTCAACCTTGGGTACTGTTATCTCAGTTCAATCAAGTCGGTAATTCCTGTTATAGTTCGATGATTTCGGTTTCATGAGCATCGATCCCTAGCTAGTTGCATCTGTTAGTTTGTTTGTTTGTTTGTCTATGTTGACATAAGTTTATATCAGAATGGTACAAACATTGTATGTAATGCAAGTGTTAAACAGGCAAGCTATAGAAAAATATGTGGAAGAATCAAGAAAGGCACTTGATGATTTGCTCCAAGATCTTGCAGAATCTATATCACTAGATCGAAATGCTTTCTTGCAACACTTTGAGCCCGAACAAAGTGAAATCAAGGTTAGGGTGAATTACTATCCACCATGTCCCAGACCAGATCTTGCGATCGGATTAATGCCCCACTCGGATTCAAGTGGGCTTACCCTCTTGCTTGAGTTTGGGGCCATGGGAGCCCTACAGGTCAATAAGGGCTCGGGCTGGGTCACCCTCGAGTGGCCCAACAATAATAGTTTGCTGGTGAATATTGGTGATTTGGTGGAGATTATGAGTAATGGAGTGTTTAAGAGCATGTGGCATCAAGTGAGGACACAACTTGATGTGGAGCGGTTTTCACTTGTGTATTTCTATAACCCGCCTCCCCAGTGCGCAATCGGACCGGTGGTAGGAGGTAGTTTAACGGAGGAGATGTATAAGAAAGTGGTTGTGGAAGACTATGTTTCTAACTATTATAAAATCAGCCCAACAACTAGCAAGGAGGCCATAATGTATGCAAAGGTTAAATGATGAGAAAAAAACACACATTTTATGCGCACTGAGTTTAAATAGGTCAATACTAATGACAATCATAATACTTTAGGTATGTTTGGCAACTACCTTTTAGAAGCTTCAAGCTTTTAAAAAAAAACTCATACTCAATAAAAAGCTTTTAAGTTTTGAGAAAAGACTCATTTTTTAAACGCTACTACTATTACTAGCGTTTGAGAAAAATCTAGAAGCTTTTACATTTAAATTTACAAGTTTGGTACTTGAACTTTCATCAACTTTTGTTAATTTATATGATAGTTACATATTTTACACTTATTCAAAACTAACTACCCCATGACTCTTTAAAAGTTCATAACTTTTTCACACGCTAATATTTTTTTAAACAAATTAATCATAAAAAAGAGCATTTTATTCTCTTTAATTTGAGTATGATATTGCTATACTTCTTTACCGGTTATGATTGGCAACAAGTCGAGTCAGACGAGCTCGGGTCATGTGTAAGACCAAATTAGGGTCGGAGCGAGTCGATAAAAAAGGGTTAATTTAGTTCGGTTCGTGTCGGTACGGTTTTGAGTCGAAAGGGGCCAGTTCAGAACATGTTTCAGATTAAAACGATGTCGGGTCGGAAAGGGTTTCAGATCAAAAGAGGTTAGTTTAAAAAGTTATCTATTTGAAATCACTGTATATTTTAGCTTTGTTTCTTGATTTTCGCCACCGATTACACGCTTACTGCCTTTGCACGAAGTACACGTCTGCATTCGGGTTATGCGTGCAATATCATCAAGTGAATCACGTACCGACATTGATTATGCGGTTGATGTTAGGTTGCACGCACACTCCGCCGCATCGCGCTGGCACCCAATTAGTTTTATTGCCAAATACCTAAATATATCTAAAAAGCTACAGCTACTTTGTCAAACACCTAAATATATCTAAAAAGCTACGGCTAACAGCTTCCGGCTAACAGCCACCATCTAGTTTTGCCAAACATACCCTTTAATGCCGTATATACAATTTAGGGATGTCAATAGTAGAGAAAGAATGAGTATCGCTAATCTCAGTCTCCTTCCGGATTATAAAAAGGGGTCTTGTACCCAATTATAAAAACATGTATCTTATTAGATTACAAAACATGTCTCGTGTCCTTAACTCAATACCAATCGGGTATTCGGGCATACCCACAAATATCAAAATCTACAAGTTTATGATCTTATGTGGTTAAAAACTTCTCGGTAGAGTATACATTACCCGAAACAGCTCTTAAACTCAACTCAGTAACTGACTTAAAACATTAAATCCTTAACTACAGTACTCTAATAAAAGTAACGCTATAATTCTATGAATTTTAGTTTCTATAAACGTTAGCACGCTATTTGTTATATGTTTTATAAATTATATACTATATTGATATATTCGAGTAAACAGGTTATAGAATTTCATTGAAATTAATCAACAAATACAAACTAAAAACATTTACTTTTCCTAGCCAAACCTCACCGTCAGTCTTTGGCATCGGAGACCGTCAGTCTTTGGCCTGTCTCCGATGGGGGACTGTTTTTTTTTTTAAATTATATACATAAAGAAAAACTATTTTATACAAGGGTATGAGTTAATATAAAGAACCTAAAATTTATCCAAAAGGCCAAATGCAAACAAGATAATAGATTTCGGTTTTCTAAGTTCTAATAGATTAGTGATAAATAAGCCTGAATAATTGGACCTAAGTCCTGACAGTTCAAATAATTTGATAAATGGTCTTGGCCTATCCATTTGCAACATTCATAATGGTAATAAGACTTCTCATATTTTTCTTGGACACTTGAAATATCGGAGACGGTATGCCCGGGAATGTCAAAATCTTCCTTGTGCCTTACAAATTTGGCTTATAAGCCCAACCCCAAGACTTCCTAGAATTTCTTGTTGCGGTTAAAATTAAAAGGTTAATAGCTTTTTTAATGAAGGATGTTAATGCTAAAAACTCCAAACTATTTTAGGCCGGTTTTTGGTAAAATAAAAAAAAGCAAAAATAAATTCCGTTGCCGGGACTTGAACCCGGGTCTTTCGGGTGAGAGCCGAATATCCTGACCAACTAGACTACAACGGATTTATTATTATTTTAGCATGAAACTCTAAAAATACAACTCCTCTAGAAACCATACTAGGATTAATAATACTCCGTTGTAAAATTATTCCAACAATATTCAGTGTACATGATATCAAATCAGTAAAAAATTCGGGCGAGTTGTGCCATCACGATCAAAAATATACGTACGCAACACTTTCATGAACACAATCATCATGCAACAATTCTAAATTTGTCAATAAATAATTCAGTTCAATGTTATGCTATGTTTGGTTGTAATCTGGTTCCTGATAAAAAATTACAACATCAAAGGGCGGTTCGGTTGATCTTGAAGGGGTGGTTTGGAGGAGATCGAGATAGTGATTTAAATAATTGTTATCATTATGTTATTTAGTTGTTTGTGTTTGAGTCAATTATGTTTGCCTATCTTTTTGGTTACGAGATAAGGCAGTTACCAAAGTCCTAGTTTGCTTAGGAGTCAATTTGTATGGGTATATATATAGCCCATGTTCTTGTTTATTTTCTATGTATTCTGCTTTCTGTTTTTTGTTTTGTTGAATTAATAAAACAAAGAGTCGCTTGTTGAGCAAAACCTACGGTTTCTATTTGGTTGTGATTCTTGATCCACTTGTGAAAGTTGAACAAGTGGTATCAGAGCCTTGTCGATCAAGACTCGGTTCTCGTAGTACACCCATCAAAGTTCGCAGATTGATACCGATCGAAGGCAGCAGACTACCGATCGCAGAAAGTAACCATACGAGATGGCAGAGATGCAGCTAGTTGGTGGAATCAAGAAACTAAACAACCAGAACTATAATGTATGGTCTACCTGCATGATGTCCTATATGCAGGGACAAGACCTTTGGGAAGTCACAAACAGGGCAGATGTTATTGAGCCAAGGATCGACACCAACGGTGCTATTCACAAGTGGCGGGTTAAGGTCGGTCGAGCTATGTTCCTTCTCAAAACAACGATCGAGGAGGAATTGCTCAATCATGTTCGCAACCTAGCGACCTCGAAACAAGCTTGGGATACCCTCGCGTCATTGTTCTCCAAAAGAAACGACACAAAACTCTAGTTGCTAGAAAACGAGCTCTTATCGGTAAGTCAAAAAGAACTTAGTATACCACAATACTTTTACAAGGTGAAAGCATTGTGCAGAGAAATAGGAGAGTTAGATCAACAGGCCCGAATTGGTGATGCAAGAATGAAACGAATAATTGTCCATGGGTTGAGACCGGAATTTCAAAGTTTTGTAGCGGCTGTTAACCGAACTCGGAATTTCAAAGGGTGGCCAGCCCCGTTAACCGAACTCGAGAACCTTCTTGCGGGACAAGAAGCTTTGTCCAAACAGTTTGGTACAGTCACGATAAAAGCCGAAGAAGAAAAGGCGTTGTATGCCGGGAAATCCAAGAAGTGGCGGTATAACAAAGGAGGGTTCAAGAATCAAGAAAAGCCATGGAAACAAGATTACAAAAAGAACCGAGAGAACCGGGATATCTGTGATAACCGGGATAATCGAAATTACCAGAAAGACGAGGCATCGAGTAGCAAAAAGGGGAAATTTAACAACCAGTTCCCGTACCCTTGCTATAATTGTGGTCGAAAGGGTCACATAGCCAAGTATTGCCGCCAACCGACAGAAGAAGGAAACGCGGCTGAGGCAAAGGAAGAAGAGCCTTGGGATGTCGAGGCTCATGTCGCGTTTCTCCAAGATGAGTTCGCCTTAACAGCCACCACCGAAACTAAAGCAAACTCGTCTGTGAATGGATCGTTGACTCCGGGTGCTCGAACCATATGACCGGAGACAAGGATCAAATCATAAACCCGGAAAAATACAGGGGTAGTCAAGTGGTGGTAATCGCCGATGATTCGAGGCATCATATAGCACACGTGGGAGGTGTAAAACTTCCACGGGCACCGAACGAGAGGGAGTTTGTTATGGAAGACGTTTTTCATGTTCCCGGAATGAGAAAGAAGCTTTTCTCGGTTCCGCAGATTACGGCCTCCGGGTAGTACGTTTTGTTTGGACCGAATGACGTCCAAATTTTTGATGAATTTGAAACGAAATCAGTCCCGGTTTTACAAGGTAAAAGAAACGATACCATGTATGTTTTATCTACTGAAACTGCTTATGTGGAGCGAACCAAACAAACCCAGAATGTTGATCTTTGGCACAATCGGTTGGGTCATGTGGGGTATGATAAACTCGAGCTGATGATGAAAAGGAAACTAGCTGTCGGGCTACCGCAATTAGAAGTAAACAAAGAAGTCGTTTGTGCGGGATGTCAATATGGAAAGGCAAAGCAGCAACCGTTTGAAGAATCAAAGTTTCAAGCCTCTTACCCATTGGAGCTTATTCACTCCGATGTCTTTGGGCCCGTTAAGCACCCATCGATCTTAGGTACACGGTGTATGATAACATTTATCGATGATTATTCACGTTATGTTTGGATTGATGTTATGAAAGAGAAATCTCAAGCGTTTGAGAAGTTCAAAGTGTTCAAAAGCGAGGCAGAGACGGTAACGGGCCAAACCGTTAGGTGCCTTCAGTCAGACAATGGAGGCGAATACCTAGCCGCTGATTTTTGTCAGTATTTGAGGGATCACAAGATCAAGAGGCAACTCACCTGCTCCAATACACCCGAACAGAATGGTGTATCGGAAAGAAAGAACCAACACTTAGCCGAGACGTGCAGAAGTATCATGCATGATAAAAACGTGCCTGGGCGTTTTTGGGCCGAAGCCATGAAGACGGCAGCCTATGTAATTAATAGGTTACCATCGCAAAATCTTTCACCCTATGAGAAGTTGTTTAATATTAAACCGAACATAAGCCATTTAAAGGTGTTCGGGTGTGTTTGTTACGTGTTCATACCGAACCAACTTAGAACAAAGATGGAGAAGAAAGCTACAAGATGTATTTTTGTAGGGTATGATCAAGAGAAAACGAGGTGGCGGTGTTGTGATCCAAATACCGGAAAATGTTACGTGTTGAGACACGTCGTGTTTGATGAAAATTCATCATGGTGGTCAAGTGAAAAAGAATCTCTACCAGATTCTAAACACCTAATCGATAAACTCGAATCGTCTAATGTATTCCTCAATTTCAATGAAGAGGAATCCCAAACCGAGGAAACCGAAGCACCTCCAGAACAGAACCGAAGCCCATGGCGAACCGGGGTTCATCATCACCACACATCGAACCAAACCGGTGACTCGGAACAAGAACCGAGACGTTCTGGAAGAGATAAAAGACCTAACCCGAAGTATGTTGCTAACGTAGCTATAGTTGGGGATGATGACATCGAACCAGAAACGTATGAAGAAGCAAGTGGAAAAGATAAATGGGTCGAAGCCATGGAAGATGAAATTCGAGCACTAAACCGAAACGAAACTTGGGAACTCGTACCAAAACCAAGTGATGTAAAGGCTATTACAAATAAATGGGTGTTTAAATTAAAGTGAAAAGCCGACGGAACAATCGATCGGTATAAGGCAAGGTTGGTAGCTCGTGATTTTTCTCAACAAGTCGGAATCGACTATGATGATACGTTTAGCCCGGTAGCAAAGTTGAGCACAATACGAGTCGTTTTAGCCATTGCAGCAAGTAAGTCATGGAACCTTTGGCAAATGGATGTTAGTACGCTTTCTTATATGGCGACTTGGATCATGTGATTCACATGGAACAATTGAAGGGGTTCGAGAGCAAAGAATATCCTAACCACGTGTGTAAACTAAAGAAAGCTTTATACGGGTTGAAGCAGTCGCCGAGGGCGTGGTTCGGAAAAATAAGCGAGTTTCTAGTTCATAATGGTTTTGGCATGGCATCTGCTGATGCAACTTTGTTTGTCAAACTAATCGGAACCAAAGTGGTAGTCGTCCTCGTGTATGTAGACGACTTAATTTTAACCGGAGACGACGAAGAAACGATTAACCAATTAAAAGAAAATCTCTGTACTCGGTTTTGTATGAAAGACCTTCGTAGATTAAGCCATTTTCTAGGCCTGGAGATTGATTACAAAGTTGATGGGTTTGTTCTTAATAAAAAACACTACTGTTATAACTTGCTAGTCAAGTTTGGAATGCTTAATTGTAAACCTTTAAATATTCCTATGGACACAGTAGTAAAGTTGTGTGCAGATAAAGGTAAAGAGTTGGAGGATGCTACTATGTATCGGAAGATAATTGGTAGTTTAATTTATCTTACACTAACGAGACCGGATCTAGCATTTGTTGTAGGCGTCTTAAGCCGATATATGCAGAAGCCGCGAAAACCGCATTTGGAAGTTGCAAGACAAGTTCTGAGGTATATTAAATCTACTCTAAATTATGGAATTAAATTCAAGAAACACTCGAAACTAGAACTTGTTGGTTATAGCGATGCGGACTACGCCGGGGACTTAGATACGCGTAGGTCCACAACCGGTTATCTATTTATGTTGGGCGGTAGTGCTATTGTTTGGTGTAGCAAAAGACAACCGACCGTGTCGTTGTCTACTACCGAGGCGGAATACCGAGCGGCTGCTATGGCTACTCAAGAATTGGTGTGGCTAAGGTTATTAATGAAAGATCTGAACCAGGAGTTGGAAAATGATGAGGTAACTTTATTTTGTGATAATATGTCATCAATTAAGTTGGCTGAGAATCCAACCTTTCACGCGAGAACGAAACACATCGAGGTTCATTACCATTTTGTGAGAGAGAAAGTGTTGTAGAAAGAAGTGAACGTGGAGTATGTTAATACTCAAGATCAAGTTGCGAACATGTTTACTAAAAGTTTGCCAGGACCAAAGTTAATCGAGTTATGCATGAAATTGAAGATGGAAGTTGATGCTGAGAGGGAGTGATAAAAAATTACAACATCAAAGGGCGGTTCGGTTGATCTCGAAGGGGTGGTTTGGAGGAGATCGAGATAATGATTTAAATAATTGTTATCATTATCTTATTTAGTTGTTTGTGTTTGAGTCAATTATGTTTGCCTATCTTTTTGATTACGAGATAAGGCAGTTACCAAAGTCCTAGTTTGCTTAGGTGTCAATTTGTATGGGTTAGTTTATTTTCTATGTATTCTGCTTTCTGTCTTTTGTTTTGTTGAATTAATAAAACAAAGAGTCGTTTGTTGAGCAAAACTTACGATTTCTATTTGGTTGTGATTCTTGATCCACTTGTGAAAGTTTAGCAGTTCCATGGGTGAAAGATGTAGATTATATAATCTGGTTTTAATTGTGGTGTAGATTTTTGGTAAAGAACACATGAGAGACAGGGAATAAAGAATAACATGTTGATTTAGGGCACTAGGGGCGTCTTCTTTCGAGTAGTCCATGCGAGTAAGCTTTACGAAGCGGGTTCACCGCCGCCACCGTTGCGGGTACCCGCTGAAATTTACGATTTTGAATAATTTATTTTCAAGTACGTAGTTAAAATATTTAAAAGCTTTTGAAATTTATTTATTTTAACTTTAGTGTAATCTATAAAAGTATAATGTCCGAGCTATAAAAGGATTTATCTAAAATAAGTCAAATATATATATATATAAATAATCCTATGTATAGATCACAAGAAGTGACGTCGACGATATATATAGAATGTCACCTTTTCCACACAATTAAATTAAAACAGTACGTAATTTATCCATTTTTAACCGCAATGACTGCTTCCAATCTCCTTTAGTTCTTCAAAAGCATGCATTGTCTCTGTGTCAAACCCTCCTGCAAACTACAAGTTGAACCTCTTTTGTTATTACAATGTTGTGTTTAGACTATAGGCATTATGATCATGAAAGCAAGTTACATAATTACACTCTAATTCTTAATTACCTGATGCACTCGAAAAGCAAACCGAACGCCTTGGAGTAACAAATCCCCGTCTCGTGAAGCTTCGTTGCACTCGAGTTCTTTTGCTATCCTTTGCATGCATTCTCGTGCTAGCGTCAGTGAACTTAGTTTAATCTGTATTTGGCAAATCCAGCAATTTAGTCCCATGCACTCCATCTCATTCCCTAAATTAAGGATGAAACCTAGAGACTCAACTCACATTATCTATATTTAGGAACTCACTATTTATTCTCTATTTTACATTTTACAAACCCAGTGGGAGGAGAAAATA
The DNA here is from genome assembly GCF_021521415.1 of Bidens hawaiensis. NCBI lineage: Eukaryota > Viridiplantae > Streptophyta > Magnoliopsida > Asterales > Asteraceae > Bidens > Bidens hawaiensis. Next base: position 1,409,871 of record NW_027491108.1, read on the forward strand.
ATAAGACTAATATAAAGATATTATTTAGGTAAACAAAAATAGATATAGGAAAGAGATGTAAAAGACTTTTAATGAACAAAATTAATATGAATTTAGTTAATTCATAAAGTAATAACCTAAATGTGAGTGCTCTTAGCCAATTGGTGAAAAATAGATCGATTGACAAAGTTAAGTTGGGAGAATCGGTGGTGTTTAGTTTGTAATGTTTGCTTTTATTTGAGGTGTTCTCTTTTTGTAAGTTTTTGTGGACTTTTTTTTGTAGTGGTGATGGGCCTGATGGCCCAGTTTCTTGCTGGGTTGGGCTTGTGTAACATAAATCACTTTGTTGGTTGTTGAAAATAACAAAAAAAAAAAGAAAAAAGAGAGGTGTCAGGAAAAGGAAAAGCATCAAATTAATTTTTTTACGACAGTCATTAAATTAATATTATTTTTTATGCATTGTGAGGTTTGAACCCTGTCCTCTTATTTATACTTTGACAGCTAAATTCTTTCCTCTACCAAGCATTTTTGTTCACATTTCCTATTATATGTTTTCAAGTATTAAATATTTTTTAATATTTTAAAAATTAAATTTTAATATCTTTAAGTGTTTAAATACTTTTTATAAAAATAACTTTCTAAATATTCTTAAAACTGTTTTAGTTTTATATATATTTTATAAAAAAATAATATTTTTAAGTTTCTAAATACTTTTATGTTATAATCATTTTAAGTATTTCACTATTTAAAAGAAATGAAGATATGATATATTTAAATTTTTAATTTTATAAAAACCAAGTTTTTATAATTTTTAAAATTAAAGTTTTAGTAATGTTGCGAAATAGTTTTGAAAATCAAGTTTTAATTATTTTACGTTTTTATTTTTGTTTAAAAATTATTTACTAATTTTAAGTTTCTATTTTTAATTAAGTTTTAAGAATATTAAGTTTTTAAATATATTATAAAACTAATTAAGTTCAAATTTTATTTTATTTATCTTAAATATATATAAGCGAAATCTTTAAAAGTTCTCTGGTTGCTTCCTACATTATCTTAAACTACTATATTGTTTATTTGTAAATGAAAGTTTCTCATACATGTGACCCGAATTCACGGGTATGGGTCTCACTAAACCCATATAGCCCTTAAACGGGCTATAACATCTCATTAAATTAAAATTCAATCTTACCAAATATTTGATATGAAAATCCTATAAAATATAGATATACTAAAAATTAATATTCGATTTTTTTATAAATATATTATTTATAATTAAGAAAAAAAAATTATATTAAAAAAATAAGCGGGTCATGGGTCTCATCAAACCTTGGTAGTTTTTAAACCGGGCTATAACATTTTATTTATTTGTGAAACTCTTTCGTACGTCATCAAACCCTAAGTATATATATATTAACTTCCAAAAATCCAAAAAAATAAATAAATATTAGAAATAAATAATGTAAAACAACCATACGGGAGATAAAACCTATTTATTTTGTAATCACGTATCATAGTTTAATTATATTAACTTTTTCATACCAAAAAAAAAGAAAAGAAAAGTGTTCAATGATTACTATTGAAAGTTAAAATAACCTAGGGATTTTTAGTAAGAAAAATCCAATATTCAAAATGTGGACTTCTAATTTTAATTAGCTTAATTTACAATCAAGATTTGTGGTTAACTAATGCGCTTTTTTTTTCTTTTTTCTTTTTTCCTTTTGTTGTATATTGTTAATCAAGTTCTAAAAAAAAGCCTTTGCTTGCTAATAAAGGAAACAAATTAATTGATGAATTTGCACCCACTATACCTTTCCAACGACTCCTGTATCCATCAGCCATTGCCATGGAATCTGTAGTTCTTTGTACCTCTTACTTGTTGCTTCTCTCGTTCTTTCCAGTCCACTAATACTTGACTCTAATCTGTATCATAATTACCAAAAAACATATATAACTAATTAATCCAGTTATATGAATATTAACTTTGGTCTAATCATATTTACCTGTCTTGAAGGGCTTGCATCTTCCTTAATGATTGAATCAAAGGTTGTTTCAACCCGATTTTGAAGCCTAAAACTTCAGATTCAAGACTCTTTAAATCTCGATAACTAAAAGCAGCCTCACGCAATGCGTCCGCTTTTCTTTCGGGCCATTGCGGGAAGTGTTTTAGCACCGCCCGCTCGTCCACTAGACATGATAGTTCGCCATCAACCCACTTCACAAACGCCTCAGCATCCGAAATCTCCGTAAACGCTGCACTTTGGACTTCCCGTATCAAAAACTTTAGTTGGGGACCATATTTCTCCACATCTGATTTTATCTGTCACAATAATTTTAAATATTATGATAGTTATTAGCGTTTTATTATCTTGCACGTGAACTATATTAATTATTATTATTATTATTTAATAGTACTTAATAATACACTTTTTTTCCAATTTGTTTAAAATTTCGAACTTTTTAATGTTTTCAACATATAAAATTTCAGTTATTGTGTTAAAATAAAGTTGTTTTACTACATGTTATTATTGTTCAAAGATTGTATACTTAACATTAGTGTGTTGAGAGCTTACAGAACTAAGATAAGTCGACCGATTTTCAATTTCTCCAATCATATCTCGAGAATAAGCCGGCAGGACGAAACTAGTGACCCCGTTTTTATTCTCTTTTTGCGTATCTCTTTTCATAAGCGATCTATAGAACTCCATAACCGCTGGAACCCTCCGAACCGTCTTTGATCCAACCGGTGTCATTTGAATAGGCGGTGGCGGCGGCGGCGGAGCCGATACCAGTCTTTGCAGCAGCTGCGGTGGCGAAGGTGGTGGTGGTTTTGGTAGACTCGCATTTTGTGTCTCCGGTACGTTTATTTGAAGCTTCGGTTTTTGCGGTGGTTCGTCTATAACTTTCCTGGAATCCATCGAGTTTTGTAGCTTCTTCCATAATAATGATTTCCTCTCGAGATCATGTGCTTTTAGTGTGGTGATTTGTGTCTTAAGACGACTTATTTCTTGTTTTAGTTCGTGGTTTTCTTTCTGTAATGAGCCAATCTCGAGCAACGCAGTCTCGAGTTCTTTTTTAATGTCGTCACCGGACGGCATTTTGTGGTGAGTGTGTAGAGATGGTGAAGGGTTAATGGATGGGGATCTCAAATCTTACCAAAGTGTGATGTTTGCTTCTGATATAAGGTACGAGGGTTTTCACCAACACCTATAGCCTATAATAGGTTGTATTTGACAGATTTACCCCTAGGATGTCTTGGAATGTCGGAAGTGAGACATGGGTCTTCTAGGTAATTCCACCTGATGATAATTTATCTTTTGAATTGTCCCTTTATTTATATTAAGTTTCCGAAATTACCCTTAGGTACTGAAAGTTAAACAAATAGTCTCCGTTTTAGTAATGACAATTTATTGTTTTTGAAGACCATTATATGATCCATAAGTGGTTAAAAAGATTGAAAAATAAAAACTAAAGAGAAAAAATGGCAACCTCCACTAAGACATAGTTGCATGCCCACCATTATTTAAAAACACACAATCATGTTGCATGTTATGCAAGGATAGGGAAACATATAACATTTAAAGGCAACATGTATGTAACACCTATGCATTTTCATGCATGAAATCACTATTCTTTTATACTCGTATTTAATAAGGTCCATGTATTAGTTCACCATCTATATTATTATGGAATCATATATTATTTATTTTTAGTTATTAATATTATTTTCATATGCACAATTACATGTTTCTATGTACATTTATTTATACATGGTTAATCGTTAACGTGACACGTTTAACCAGGAATGCCTAGATTTAATATTTGTCATTGTCAATTTTATCCTAAAGTAATTTTATTTATATCCTTAAATTCAAATTAAGAATAACCTTCTAGAATATTCTATCCTTGATCTCCAAGATTAGCCTTATCCAAATTTGAATTCAAGTCCTGGTCAAATTCTATCTCTAATTCATCATAATCTCTTCTCTAAACACTCCTATAAATAGAACTCTCTAGCACCCCTAAAATTCATTCCAAACCTGCATATTCCAAAGCCCCAAGGTTGAAAATTCGTGATCATCATCCTCTCAAAGATTCACAACTCGTTTCCTTCCTAGTAAGTTCTAATTTCCGTATAATGTTTTGTTCTTTCATTCTGCAGAAAAACCTTTTATTTCAACGCTTAGATCTCGGTCATAATATATCCAAATCACGAATTTCAAAAGCCTAAATTGGTTCTTTAGGTGTCTAGTATCTCTGTAATTTTTGGTGTAAAATTTTATAAACTTTAAAAACGTTTTTATTATTTTTCTTTAACAAAGGGTCTTGCTGAAAATCTTAACAGATAACTTTAGCCTCAAAACGAATGTAATAACTCACTCATGTTTACGAATTATGACCCAATTTTTTGGATATATTGTAGACCTTCTAATTATAAAAATTATCTAACTAGAATCTCCTCAATTTGTTAAAGTATCGATTTTTAGTTATTTTTCTACTAAACTGACTCAGAATCAGACCCCTCGGTAGTCTATGAATTTTATATTTTTTTTATAAACACTGAAATCTTATAAAAAATATACATGTTAAAAAACTCATACGGTTACACGATATAAAATTTTCGTAATCTAACTCAAAGGTTTACTATTTTTAAAAATTCGTGTCTTGAACAGTAAACAACATATTCTTTTCTAGAAAAGATAATCTAAAACCCTAAACCATAAAGTATCACTTGAAACCCTAAAATCCAATTGTACTTCCAAACAAACACAAAGTCTATAGATATTCAACCAAGGGTTCTGTCACCAAGGCTACGGCCTAAGGAAAAACCAAGTGGCGTGTCCGGGCGTGAATGGACCCACTTACCTTTTCCTGGGAACCTGAGGTCGGAGATTCTATTCCACCGAAATAGGGTCACATTCTAACAACTTTCTTGATCATTAGGGCTCTAAACAAAAGCGTTACAAGTCTCAATTCATCAACGAAGGTGAGTTCATAGCCCCTTTTACATGCTTTTAAACGTTTTATACTTCGGGGTGGAAACATGCATAATCAATTTGTTTTACATGTTATTTGATTCAAGCTTTATTTCATAATATTCGTGTGTGATCATTACAAATGTATACTTAATCGCATGTACAACCATTAACTTGCTAAGCCCGTGGTAGTATGATGATAGATCTATTGGCCCGACCCGCCCACGTAGGCCTCGGGTAGAGGCTTGTGTGTTCAAAATCCGAAGATCGTTAAACATTAAACATAATAGTCTAATCGTGGATTAGACGACTCGCTAAACGTGTCAGATGTTTGGTTGTAATCACAAAGTATACAAAGTAACTTAACACATATGGATTGCTTTCAACTTAAAACTTATTTTATTAAAACCTATGTTCTCATCAACTATTTTTAGTTGACACTCTCGCATGTTTTTTAGGTATTGGAAATTTGTTTGTTGAAGATTACTTGATGCAAGATATATGATTGCATGATTGGACCTAGATGACTATAAAACAATTCATTGTATCTCTGTATTGCTTGATATTAAATTAAATTTAACGACTATTGTAACACGTAGTATCATGTGCTATGAACAATCACCGTCTCACCTCGACGTATTCCGCCGTCAGTTGGGGTGTGACAGATTGGTAGCAGAGCCATGGTTATAGGGAATTAGGTTATTAGAATTTCACCGACCTAGTCTATAGCCGTCCCCTTATCTGTTTATATTGCATGATTGCATGTGTTACATTGTGTAGTAATTGCCATATTACTTGATCTATATTATATGCTACATGTTATATTATTTGGTTTGATTACATGCTTCATTATTCATTTTAAGTATTATATACTTCATTACTTACAATTGATTTTATGCTAAAAACATATGTTACAATAGGTTTCTTAAATCGTATTTGTTAAATTTAAAATTTGATGCCATATTATTTGTATTAAATTTTGAATGCTACACTATTAGAATTAAGATGACACTTTATTTGTGCTTAAATGTTACGCTTCATTAAATAAATTATATGCAACATTGTCTGTTCCAAATCGTATGTCATATTTTTAATTCAAATTGTATGCTATTTTGGTTAACTTAAATTATGTGCTACTTACTTGTGCATTATTTAGATAATAATCTTTGCCTAAATTTTATTCTTATATGTCCAGCACTTTCACTCATCATGCTAATTTTATTCTTAGTTTTAATACCTTCTACCAATTTCTTTAACCCTCATCAAAGTTTTAAATCTTAATAACTAGTAAAGAAAATGAGAAATCCTTACCAAATCTACCGAATGATCCGTAATGCTTTCATTGGATTTCCCGTAGTGAGTGTTTATATATAGGCTAAAGTAGGTCTTCCTGAACTTTAAATAGATTTAATTACTTTGATCTATCCAATGCATTTCCTGTTAATTATTTCAACTAAGATAATTTTTTTTTTCATTCTATCATGGCACAATTTGCGAAGTGTTTGTTTTAACTCATCCTTACCTTATCATTTTATCTGATTCTCAAATCTCATTAACACTTTGTAACTCTACTTGTTCATTTATTTTCTTATTCGTTAATATAATCGTTTATTGAATCTTGATTGTTTTCTTGTTTATTTCATTAGCATAATTGTCTGTTTAAGCTCGATTGTTTGTCTGTTTATTAAATTAACATAATCATCTTTTCAACCTTGATTATTTAATTGATTATCCAAAAACTTGATTGCTCACCAAAGAACTTAGTTGTCTAGCTGTTATATCAAGGAACTTAATCATCTATTTGCTTATCTAAGAACCTTTCCCTTTACTTACTTATTTAACAACGTGATTATTTACTTGAACTCGAATGTCTATTTGTTTACCTAAGAATTTGAATAACAAATTGTCTCTCCAAATTATTTATCTAAATACTTGATGTCATACTTGTTTATCTAAAGAACTTGACTAACTGCATGACTACCTAAGAACTGAACATCTATGAACTTAATTATTTTTATGATTACTCATGAATTCGATTTTGGTGTATCTGATTACACATGAACCTTTTTCAATGATATTCATTTATGAACCTATTTTAGCCACTGCTTATATATGAACCTATTTAACTGATAATTACTTGGGAGCTTACACGATTGATAACCTGTGAACTTATTAAATTGTGAAAACATGACTATTACTTATGCTTATTTGTTTCTTCCATAAAAACGTGAAACTAAATCCTACTTATGTTTATCTATAACCACTTGAAACTTGATTATTGCTTATGAATATTGTCTTCTTCCGTGAACATATGAAACTGGATTATTAGTTATCAATATCTCTTATTTTAACTCTTTCCATGAGCATAATTTCTCATAAAAACCTGATCACATGCGTGTTTACATATGACTATCTATGAATATTGTTTGATCTTGAATCCCTTCCATAAATATACTTCTTCATGAACTTGACTACATACGTGCTTATATTTTATTACCTATGATTGCCTGTTGGTTTGATGCATTCCATGATCATACTTCTATACATATGAAAACTTGAATAATACATGATTACGCATGATTACTTATGATCTCAATTCATTACACACGCATATTTTCTATAAAACTTGATTACATATATGTTTATAGCAGAATTGTGTATATGTGAACCATGCTTATATGTAAACTCTATTTTTTTTATCAAATCTTATTTACCCATAAAGTATTATTTTATTTACTTAGTGCAATTTGAGTACTTACAAGGTTATTGTCTAAGGTGGTTAGTCGTCTATAAACTTGTCTGGCTATAAATGTAATTGCCTGCGTAACTCGAAATCTATAAATCTATTTTCATGAACTTGATTTTCCAATATGTCTATTTCTTTGCATAGTTATCTAGTAGAAGAATTTTGTGTACAATACTTTGTGTTACGTTTCAAAGCATGATTGCATGCAATTTGGTAATTCAAATAACTAGTCATTCAAACTTATCATATTGTACCCAAATATTTTCACCATCTTTAATGTTTTCATAACCTGGTGCTCGTGTTTGTGTATTCTTATTCAACATCTCGGGGTTGACGTATTCTTGTTCAACCCGAGACAGGGCTAGATTATCATTAAACTTGCATTTAATATTCATATTGAACAACATTTTTATCATAATGATTATTTTATTTATTATTATTATTTTACATTTTTTTACCATACATAATTGGATGAACTATGTGGACCATGTGGTGAACAGAGTAATTGCAGGTGCACACGTAATTATGAAATTCAACGCATGGAACCCATAGCAAGTTCTGTTGTGTGTTATGGCATAGAAGTCTTTTAGTGATTAGGAAAACGAGACGACTGGAATATGGTAAGGACATGGTGGATACGCCATTGGTAATTCCTATACATAGGTGTCCCTGCAATATCGCCAATCGTAGTGTTTTTCGTGTCACGGGGAGTTTTGTGTTACCCTGAAACTTTGACCAACATTATTAAGATTTTTTTTTGTAACGAATTTTAAGCATGCTCAATTATTTTATAAGCATCGAAGTTTCACATTTCAGGTTCAAACCACTAATCGTTAGAATTGTTCTTTTCCCAGAAACTTATCTAAACAATTCAACTCTCCCTTATCGTTTACACTTAAACTCTCTATCTCTCAATCAAATTCTTGATCAAAAGATTATCGCTTGATATCAAAATAGCCTTTTGAATTAGTCTACACCGTTACTCAAATCTCTGGAACTCAACACATTAGACCATAATTTTTTTTATCATTTCAAATCTTCCTCAAGTATTCATAATATTATTCAACAATTTTCTCTTATAAAATTTCGGGACGAAATTCCCTTAAGTGGGGGAGACTGTAACACCTATGCATTTTCATGCATGAAATCACTAGTCTTTTATACTCGTATTTAATAAGGTCCATGTATTAGTTCACCATCTATATTATTATGGAATCATATATTATTTATTTTTAGTTATTAATATTATTTTCATATGCACAATTACATGTTTCTATGTACATTTATTTATACATGGTTAATCGTTAACGTGACACGTTTAACCAGGAATGCCTAGATTTAATATTTGTCATTGTCAATTTTATCCTAAAGTAATTTTATTTATATCCTTAAATTCAAATTAAGAATAACCTTCTAGAATATTCTATCCTTGATCTCCAAGATTAGCCTTATCCAAATTTGAATTCAAGTCTAGTCAAATTCTATCTCTAATTCATCATAATCTCTTCTCTAAACACTCCTATAAATAGAACTCTCTAGCACCCCTAAAATTCATTCCAAACCTGCATATTCCAAAGCCCCAAGGTTGAAAATTCGTGATCATCATCCTCTCAAAGATTCACAACTCGTTTCCTTCTTAGTAAGTTCTAATTGCCGTATAATGTTTTGTTCTTTCATTCTGCAGAAAAACCTTTTATTTCAACGCTTAGATCTCGGTCATAATATATCCAAATCACGAATTTCAAAAGCCTAAATTGGTTCTTTAGGTGTCTAGTATCTCTGTAATTTTTGGTGTAAAATTTTATAAACTTTAAAAATGTTTTTATTATTTTTCTTTAACAAAGGGTCTTGCTGAAAATCCTAACAGATAACTTTAGCCTCAAAACGAATGTCATAACTCACTCATGTTTACGAATTATGACCTAATTTTTTGGATATATTGTAGACCTTCTAATTATAAAAATTATCCAACTAGAATCTCCTCAATTTGTTAAAGTATCGATTTTTAGTTATTTTTCTACTAAACTGACTCAGAATCAGACCCCTCGGTAGTCTATGAATTTTATATTTTTTTTATAAACATTGAAATCTTATAAAAAATATACATGTTAAAAAACTCATACGGTTACAAGATATAAAATTTTCGTAATCTAACTCAAAGGTTTACTATTTTTAAAAATTCGTGTCTTGAACAGTAAACAACATATTCTTTTCTAGAAAAGATAATCTAAAACCCTAAACCATAAAGTATCACTTGAAACCCTAAAATCCAATTGTACTTCCAAACAAACACAAAGTCTATAGATATTCAACCAAGGGTTCTGTCACCAAGGCTACGGCCTAAGGAAAAACCAAGTGGCGTGTCCGGGCGTGAATGGACCCACTTACCTTTTCCTGGGAACCTGAGGTCGGAGATTCTATTCCACCGAAATAGGGTCACATTCTAACAACTTTCTTGATCATTAGGGCTCTAAACAAAAGCGTTACAAGTCTCAATTCATCAACGAAGGTGAGTTCATAGCCCCTTTTACATGCTTTTAAACGTTTTATACTTCGGGGTGGAAACATGCATAATCAATTTGTTTTACATGTTATTTGATTCAAGCTTTATTTCATAATATTCGTGTGTGATCATTACAAATGTATACTTAATCGCATGTACAACCATTAACTTGCTAAGCCCATGGTAGTATGATGATAGATCTATTGGCCCGACCCGCCCACGTAGGCCTCGGGTAGAGGCCTGTGTGTTCAAAATCCGACGATCGTTAAACATTAAACATAATAGTCTAATCGTGGATTAGACGACTCGCTAAACGTTTCAGAGGTTTGGTTGTAATCACAAAGTATACAAAGTAACTTAACACATATGGATTGCTTTCAACTTAAAACTTATTTTATTAAAACCTATGTTCTCACCAACTATTTTTAGTTGACACTCTCGCATGTTTTTTAGGTATTGGAAATTTGTTTATTAAAGATTACTTGATGCAAGATATAGGATTGCATGATTGGACCTAGATGACTATAAAACAATTCATTGTATCTCTGTATTGCTTGATATTAAATTAAATTTAACGACTATTGTAACACGTAGTATCATGTGCTATGAACAATCACCGTCTCACCTCGACGTATTCCGCCGTCGGTTGGGGTGTGACACCGTACAAATGCATACAAGTTTTTTAATTCTCATTTAAGTGAATTACTTGAATCATAAATCTTGTATGTAGTTGTAATACAAACAAACTGTCTTTGTGCACACTTAGAGATAAAACCAAATTCGACTTGAAGTATACTAAAAAATTGGTATAATTTAACTTTTATGTTACAAAAATAGTTGTATTAGACTTGATGCAAACTTTTTGTTACACGGCATAACTGTGTTTTTCACATATAACATTTTCAAGATGTAACTATTTGGGAAGATTTTCATTACGTTACAATAACATTGCATTAGGTTTAATGCAACTTTTTTTTTTCTAAAATAAGGGTTGTGTTAGGCCAATTGTTTAGTATACTCTAAGTTAAACCTGGACAATATAGCTTATAATACTTAAGATATTACGGTTTCGCCTATTTGTGGACTAGCGTTATAGACCATAAGTGTCATCTTAGAGAGTGACAAAAGAAATAAAACAAAAACAAAAAGATATTAAATAATCACTTGCATTAATCAATTGACTAAGAAGTGACGAGTTTCAAATTTTAAATGTTGATACTTCGTAACTACTACTTGGGCCATTTATATAATTTACCCTTTTTTTATATATTACACACCAAATAAATTAAGAGATGACATGCTTGGGTTAGTATTATTTGAGAACTCAAAAAAAGTTAAGAACTTTTTGAAACTCTTAAAAATCAAATAGTTTTTTAACTTTTTTTTATATTTTAACATTATTTGAGACTTGTTTAATCATATTTTAAGAAACAAAAGTTTGGTTACATATATAAATCACAAGTTACACATGTGTAAAATTTATGTGATAAAAAATTTACATATGTGTAAAAAAAACATAGATATATGTAAAAAACTAATTTTCAAAATTGTAATCGTAAATATAGATATCAAAAGTGATAAAATTACACTCATATAACATTAACATACAAAAAATTTTATAAAAAACGTTAGTTAATAAGAGTTCTTCAAGTTATTAAATAATTTATGAGTTCTTTAATGATACTCATCCTGACACTATATACCTTTTTTTTTAGTTTATTGTTTGTCTGCCGATTTACTTATAATAGATATTTTCTTTTTAACAGCCAACACTTCAAATTCTATAAGAAGTACAGATAAAATTCTTTTTTCAAGATTTAAACTCCCGAACTCTGTATAAAGAAAAGAAAACTTTAGAAAAACATTCATGAGGACTATGACCGTCCCATCAAAGTAATGATGGCTACTTTTACGACAGTAACTGAAGGTTATCACAATAACTATATTATTTTGAAACCATAAAGGAATGATATACATGAGCATCGTCTATATAGAGAAATTTTCTTTTCCACTATAACTATCAATATGTTCAAACTTAAATATCTGATTTTATTTTTTATAATTTTAATACTATATATCAAATGAAAGAAAGTTTTAAAAATATCTATAATATTCTTTCACTTCTTGTGAAGCAATAACCTATAAAGTGAAAAGGTGGAAACAAATTTATAAGCGATTACGATGTTTTATTAGAAAAAGGAGCCGACCTCGATTCATGGATCTTAACCAACCCCTAAATAAAACTATAAATAATATTATACTTTTAACTTAAAATCGTAATTAGACATTAGATGTTGAAGAAAAGTTTTTCAAAGAGTAGATCCCTCAAATAGTTCGCTTATAATACGAGACATGCATGACATTGTAGAAAATAGGATGAAGATTCTATTTGACCAGTGCAGAAACTATAAGATATTGATCAATGGTGTCACAGGTCGTCATTGTAGATGACTGTTGCATCTCAACAAATTAGGAATCACTAATAACAAGCTAGCTAATAGTGAACGATAAAACAACAATATTTGGGTTCTTATGATGGACCACATGCCATGTCACCTTAAAAGCTTTGCTCACATCTATTGCATGTGTGTGATCAATCCATAGATTTATTACACGATTTACAAGGTTAAAGAAGGTAATACGGTATGATGTTTTGATCCACAAATTTCTCTCACATTTTAATACAAACGCTTATTATCATGCATGTTAGAGTTTGATCGTAGAGAGACCATATTTACTGTGGCTAAGGCTAGCTAGTGCATATAACATGTGCAACTATTTGTTATCGGATCCGAAGAATATAGTGCACTTGAAGAGCACTCGAAGCTACACAAGTTTTTAGTAGACCAAATCTTGAATATGGTTTGATGCTTTATTCGTTTTTAATATAAAAACCAAGTATTACAACACCTAAGTTAACGATTATATAAAATCAGGGTCGACTCAATGATGTTGGAGGTCTAAATCAAAATGAGATTTTGTAACTCTTTCCAGACAATTGTCTTAAAAAAACAAAACAAAAGAAAATTGTTAATAACCATTCTTGAACTTGTGACCTACCAATAAGCAACACACGTTTATCACTAGACCAATAGTTATTTTTGTTTCTAATCCGCCGATTAAATGCATATCTATATATAATGCTTTTTTATATAATTTAGATGTTTTAATTAAGTATGGGTCTAAATCTCTATATTTATTTTAATGGCCCATATAAAATCCTAGATGTTAATTGTTTAACTATATGTATATATTAATAAATGTTAAATTGTTTAAACTTTTTAAATTTATTGGCATGTATCATTATTACAATATTCTATACCTAAAAGTGAACTTTGTTTTAGGTGAAATAAGGATTGATTAACCAAAGTAATGACCTTCCCATGTGCCTCAAAGTTTGTCAAAGCCACGTGATTTTATTTTGTTCCTTGTAAAAGAAAAGATAAAGTGAAAGAAGAAAATAAAAGGAGAAACTTGCACAAAACGTTTCTCGGGAGTGTAAAACATAATTTCATAACTTCTTGGCTGCGATAGTACTCGAGTTGTGGAGCTGATCAGAGAGAAATCGTTACTCTTTTTAAATAATCGTTCAAATTCTCTATTTTTATTATAATTTTGTCTGTTGTGTGTTTCATCTTTTTGTCTGTTGTGAGCTTAAAGCTTTTACGGTCCCTGTTATTTTGGCCTGGCTTTTGGTTCTGTTTATAATACACATGCCGATCAAACAAAATTTATGTTTAGTCCTTTCCAAATTATTTTAAATCGTATTTTCTTAATAATTATGCCTCTTTTATTATTATTTTTTTCTAGATAATTTGTGCGACAGTTTTTCAAATTCCAATTGGAAGTCAAATTATGGTTTTAATGCATGAGTGCTATGGGTCACCTTCCTAACATGGCCCATTATTTTGTGCCTATCATTATCTTGACATGAAATCAATTGCCTTGTGGTGAAGGAAACTCTTGGTAGAGTGATGCAAGGTCAAGTCTCCTCTATTTCTGGCCCTTGATTTGAATAGGGTATTGTTAGAGGGTTGAGCTAATTTATGAGGGACATTTAAGTGCCATATGCCCCAAGTCCAAAGGAAGGGCAGTGGCCATTCTTTGTCTTATGGTATATTGATATACTAAATCACATGATACATCATCACATCAAGCTAGTTACAACTAGAAAGGTATACTCAATGAGTTACAATCCCATTTAAGATTGGAGCATATAAGACAATCACACCGTGGGCTCTCTAAGAAACTTTGAAATTATAGATTGACGCTAGGACTTTGTGTCATATTTGAGTCTACAAGTTAGTGGGTTCCTAAAACACACAAACTATAAAGATTTGAACACTCCGCTAGAACATATAACATGTTGCAAAACCTAAAAACACAAAGTGTAACAAATATTTAAGGTGGTCACGTTCAAATGTACGTGTATACTTGAAACATGAGGTTTTTTCATAGTGAACCATTAATATTTAATTATTCATATCTATTGGAATAAATTTCTACATAACCTGACCAATAAAACCAATCTCAGTTGTTCTTATGTAAAGACTCGACGATTATATATACGTCCAGATAAAACAAGCACTGTCGGGCATTTGGTCTAGTGGTATGATTCTCGCTTCGGGTGCGAGAGGTCCCGAGTTCGATTCTCGGAATGCCCCAAAGTTTTTATCTTTAATTTAAATTATATTTAACTTCAATTTATGTAATATATTTTGTATTTAAAGTTTTTACTAGGAGAAAAAGAAATGAGATGAGCATCACTCCATGTCAAAAACACATATAATTGTGTTTATTAGTTTTATTTTTCTTCATATACTTTTATAAAGTTAAAGCTAGTGTTGTAAATTTGTATAATGCAGCTTGTTGTCCGTTTGCCAGCCACTTTATTGTAATTGTTTTGATTTTAATGAGAAATAGCAAATTTAAACAAAAAAAAAAGTTAATAAATAAAATTATAAATACAACATATTACAACGGTCAAATATATATGCACTATCAAATTTCCTAGAAATAAATCATAAATGTGTGCTTAAAGATAAGTAGTTAATTTATCTACCTACTAGTAGACGACAAAACTAAAAACCATCTAATTTTGAGTAAATATGTCATTTTACAATGAGTCAATGACAACTGACAAGTTGGGCAACATTGGACCACAAATAGTCAACTTCTCGTTTTTTTAGTGGGCGGAGCTGAGGTGCACTTTCGGTTTGAATTCGAAATAGATTCAAAACCTCTTATGAAACCGGTTTGGGTAGAACTAGCTTGAAACCGACTTGATTCGTTGGATTGGAGCTACTTTGGAACTTTTACCTATGGAATATGCTTGGTCAACAAGCTTTTAAAGCGGTTTGCGTCATTTAGAAAACAGAAAAATATTAATGAAAGCAAAACTATAAAATATTTTAAAGGAAATACCTCCCGTTATTAATTGTGCCACCACATTGAACTAAACTGTAAATGTTGGCGGGTGATATGCTTAAAATTACACATATTTATTGCTAGAATACACCCCCGTTTTATTGATGATCATTGGAAATTTCATGAGATTATACACTTATTTGTTTTGGTTGTGAAATTCTAGGTATGGGAGTCAAATTGTTTGAATTATAAAGATTTATGAAGAAAAAGAAATAAATTGAAGAACACATATCTTTTGTAGTCTGAAAGGTTAAAGAACAATCAAACAAATCATGGGACATGGTAGGATAGCTTAAGTCAAGACTCAAGATCTCCTGAATTTCAGGAGATGGGCATGTTATTTTGATTGATAAGAGAAGCATGGTCTTGCTTTATAGAAAGTGTTGCCATGCTTGATAAGAAGCGTGGCCTTGCTAAAACATAACATAAGCATGGCCTTGCCTATAAGAGCATGGTCTTGTTAGATTAGAAGCTAGGCCTTGAAAAGATAGAAGCAGGGCCTTGTCAAATTAGAAACATGGTCACGTTTAAGTTTTTCTTTATAATCATTAGCACTCTTCAGAATAGTGGGATGCGTAAGAGGAGCTCCAAGGGAGCTTGAACCCACTGTTCTAGCTCCAATATTTGGTGATTTCCATCCATCTTCAAGCATCCACCAAGGGTTTCAAAATTAAGAAGATCATCATTCATCAACCGCATCATCTAGCCTGGACTTTTGGTTTGATTTCTTGTTAAATTAGACATGAACCTTGTTATCTATTCAAGCTTGTATGTTGTTCTTGAGCTCATAATGAGCTAAACACTTTGTATCACTTTAATTTTAGGTGAAGTTTAGTAACATTTGATGGCATTTATGGGTTATTGGCAAGGATTGTGTTAGTGTTATAGTAATTTCATGATTATTCTTCAATGATATTTTGCGTGCAAAAGTTTGATTGTTGTTCAAGACTTGTAGATGTATGGTTGTGTTATGTTGAAAAACTCATGATTTATGCATCTATCCATGGATTTGTATGTCTTTGTGCTAATCTATACTAGGAATGGTGAATAAAGTCTTGTCTATTTATGAAAACTCTTGTATGTGTATCCTTATAATAATGTTTGGAAAGACATAGTATGTGTTATGTTTTTGTCATATTAGTAATTAGTATTATGCTTGTCTAGATTTGTTGACACGAATTGTTAGCTTGCACAATCTTAATATGAAAGATATAAGTTGAAAGAGTGCACGATTTTGCTTACTTTAAACAACTTAAGATGGATTTTATGTTTTTCATGTTATCTTTCCAAAGAGTTGTTAGAGTAGTCAACCGTGATTGAAAACTAGTCTATATCTTTATAAATATTGACATAATCATATCATTTGTTTTACTTAAATGGCTTCAGGTGGTTAGTTTGTATCTTTCATTCTAAATTTCCGATAAGTCACATGATTAGATATCTTTAGCGAGATTCTAGTTACTTATCCGTTTTGTGATATTGCCATGTATTCATGCTTATCATCATTTGTAGCTAAATTAATTCGATACTAAAGTGATATTTCTCTTTGATTGTTGTGTTTGTGTTCGTTGGCTTAATTGTAATATTTTGCATGTTAATTTAGTTAAACCCAACCAACTTCAGATTTTTAACTGGTTAAACGTTAGCAAAGATTTAGTATCGAAAAATCCATCGTATCCACAGATTGATATCCAGTTCTTTCCTTACTATAGTATACCCGATAGCTACACTTGTCTTTCGTGTGTGGTTTAGTCATAGGTGAGAAAACCTCTTATAAACCCGATTTGTGTGGAATTTTTCATTTATATATATATTCACACACGTCAACGGGGTTGAAGCTTCATTTGAGAAATAATTTTACGATTTGGAGTTATTAGATGAACACATGAATTTTGCAACAAATAACACTAAACTTATCTATTTTATTTTTCAAATATGTTTGAAATCTATCTGGCAAAATAAGGTTCAACAACAATTATACATGTCTCATTGAGAAATGCAAGAGCATCCATATGACTGTATCCAGTAGTCATAGTAATAACGAAACAATCCGACTTTATGATATTTTAAAATTGAAACTACTAAAGATGCTCGGGGTACCACCCGTTATGGTGAACTCATAAGGATATTGAAACTAAGTTTTTAGCAAATTTATATGTGATGCATAGGGAATGCTATTGTCGGTCAAAATAGTGCAATTGCTTGTCTAATTTTATTTAAAAAAAAACTCTGTTTTCACTCATACCCATTTTGATTAGGGCCATTCAAAATCGAACCCGATATGACTCCATACCACACCCAACCTAATTTGTATAATTGTATGTTTTGCCTGGTATTGTTACTAGGACCTTTTAGCAAGTGAGCCATGCCTAGCAAACTTCAGCTTAGGCTTGAAGTTAAACGAGTTAGCTTGGCTTGGCTCATTTATTCTTAACAAGTCTATGTTTCAGCTTAAGCTACTCGTTAACTTTTTCAAATTTAAAAAAAAAACTATATTCTACCTATATGAAAATTTTATAAACAAATCTAATACTTAAATCTAAACCAAACGAGTGAGCTAACAAGTATACATTGATATAAAACTCGGCCTTAGATTAACATTAGAAGTCTTCTTGGTTGTAACTTATAAACAATAAGATATATACTCAAGTTAAACAAGCGGTTCTTACCTTGACCCTTGATCTCTGCTCGTTTATAGACAAGCCTTTTAAACATCCATAATAGCTACTCAGCATACCTAATTTAGCGACACCCTTTGTTATGCGAGTAAAACAAGAAACAAAGCAAAAGATATGTAGTTTGAACTAAATGTGATAAGTTGAGGTAATTGGCTCATCCGGTGATTATCAGATGGGCATTTGGTCTAGTGGTATGATTCTCGCTTTGGGTGCGAGAGGTCCCGAGTTCGATTCTCGGAATGCCCCATACTTTTGTTTCCTTTTTCTTTTGTTAATGTTGTTCTTAAGAAAGTATGTATGATTAATCTTCATAAATGGGCATTTGGTCTAGTGGTATGATTCTCGCTTAGGGTGCGAGAGGTTCCGAGTTCAATTCTCGGAATGCCCCTTGTTAACTTCGCATTCTATTATATATATCTTGGCTTGCTTACTAAATGATCAATGATTCATTTCACTTATTAATTGCACTGTTTATACTAACGTCAAAGCAGGTACTTAAATGAATTTAATCAATTCTAGATGCATTTATTGTTTCAATTTACTCTCTGCCCACAAATAGATGAAATTTACACGTAACTTGTCATTTATTCAAGTGTCCATGGACTTTCTAAAATGTTAATATGTTGTACTCCTATGAAATTACATTCTATATGTATAGAATTCCATAACTATATTTCATTTTCCGCAATTTGCACTCTAGTTTTACACACACTGGTCATTGTTAAGCTACTATTAATCCCCCCACCCCCACCCCACAAATTTAAGCAAAATCACGGCACGGCATCCTGAAGTGTAAACATTGTATGTGTAAGATATTTACGTAATGAAATCATATAGAAATTAGTAACTTTGTTTTTATTGAGTTCATGCCTATAATTTTCAATATGAGGGTTGCGGAGTAGCTTGCTGCTTATTTACCTGCCATTTTATTGTAACTAGTTTGTTTCGGAACGGAAATGAAAATAGAGTATATCTCCAAGACTTCCTATAGTATGTAGAAAATTCTAATTACAATATATCTATACTTCCCATTCGGTCACATGTTTTTATGAATAAAAAATGTAATATATATTTTTTTCAAACATTAATAAATGTACAGGTCGTTATGGTTTGTAAAAGGTTTTCATAGTTCACATGCTGCCTTGATCTGGGGTCCAAATAATAAGAAAAAGTTGAGAACGAGGACAAATAAGCTGCTAAAATAATTCAAGTAAAAGATTCTTTCATAGAGATAAGATATTGAGGTACCCCATTGTCTTTGGATCACACTCAACTAATGAAAACACTCATCAATTTCTTTCTGCTTATATGCTTTTTGCTGGCATCAGGTATTACTTTGTGTCTGTGTATGCGCGTAATTGCTTCTTGTTTTATCATTCATTTATTGTTATTGCAATTATTCACTTTCTTAACCAGGTGATATAACTCGAGCCCTGATCAATGAGGATAGCTATGCAACAACAAAGGCAAGTTCAAGTTTTCTCTATCACTTCCAAGATATGATGTGGTTATAAGTTTTTTTAATAGTTATCCTGGTTTTATCAAGTTTTATTATTGTATAGTTACTTCAAGAATCTAATTTTCATATATTTCAACAATGCAGGAAGAAAACACGGTTAAAACGTTATTTAGTCCATACACCAAACAAGAATGGAGATCTTACCAACAAAAGAAGATAAATGAGGTAATATTCAATCATTCTAATCCTAGCATTAGTTTAGACTTAATTTACATTTGTCTTTCCACTTTTAGCAACCACATTCAAGTCCCGGATCGATAAAAAAATAACACAAATAAACGAATAACTCTCGTTTATATTAATCATAAAATCTCACCAAATAAACTGATTATACTATCTCAAACCTTAACTCGGTTTGACTCTTGATGAACTCTAACTCTATTACATCCAGATGAACCCTAACTCAGTTACATCTCGTCATGTGTCTCTAGATGACCCTAACTCGGTTGCATCCCACACCCCACAATATATTATGTCTAACCATAACTCGGTTTATCTAGACTGACCTAACTTGCTAGCCAATACATTACCTATGTTAATTACAATACAATTAGGAAACATATTTTAATTTGGAAACATAACCAACTATGTCCGACTTGTTAATATTGGTCCCTCAAGTTCACCGACTTGTAACTTGAAGTCTGAAATTACTTCCAACACACATTTCATAGAATACAAATCAATTTATATCACATGCTATTACAACTTATGTTTTTTTAGAACAGAGACTTTCTTTTTGTGTTTAGGCCACCGCACTTTACTTATGTTAATGTTACATTCCATTTATTAGGGACGTAAAACTCAGTTAAACTTCATCATAACTTACCCGAACAAAACCGCGGTTAAAGGCGCTAAGCTTTACATAAAGCAACTAACCTCAGATTTCCACTGGGGTTGTGGTATGACTCACAGGATCCTCAATAATTTGGCCTACAAGAAATGGTTTGCCTCCAAATTCACAGCTGCTGATTTCCACAACGAGTTAAAATGGTACTACACCGAACCAAAACCGGGCCAAGAAAATTACTCTGACCCGGACGCTATGTTAAAGTTTGCAGACGAACACGGGATCATCGTTAGAGGCCACACAGTTCTATGGGATGATGTTAAATACCAACAAAAATGGGTTAGAAAACTTCCACCCGAAAAGTTGTTACAAGCAGCAAACAAACGAGTCGACTCGGTAGTTAAGCGTTACAAAGGGCGTTTAGTCGGTTGGGACGTTATGAACGAAAATTTACACCACAACTTCTATGAAAAGAGACTCGGGAAAAATGCATCGGCTTTGTTTTATAACAGAGTTCATAATATCGACCCTCACACAACGTTGTACATGAACGAATTTAACACGACAGAAAACGTGAACGACAAGTGGGCCCGGCCTGAAAAGTATTTAAGAAGGCTTAACAAGATCCGGGCTTACCCGGGCAATAGTGACATTAAAATGGGAATTGGGCTGCAATGTCATTATGGTGCCGAGCCGATCGATCTTCATTACGTTAGAAACGTGTTGACTTTGTTAAGTCAAACCGGTTTACCAATATGGCTAACCGAGTTGGATGTTAAAATGGACCCGGGCCTCGATAATAAAACGAGAAGTGAACTTCAGGTTATTTATTTAGAGGAAATACTTAGGGAGTCGTTTTGTCACGCGTCTGTTAAGGCGATAATAATATGGACGGGCGCATCTATTGACGGGTGTGATGTCATGTGTATGACCAATGAGAAACTAGAGAACACACGGGTTGGGGATTTAATCGATCGGTTAATGGAAGAATGGAAAACTGGGAACACTGAAGTTGTATCGGATAGTAAGGGGATGTCTCGAGTTTTGGTGTTTAATGGTCAGTATGAGGTTACCGCGGTCGACCCCGTTACAAATGTTTCTAGTAGTGTCACTTTTAAGGTAGACAAAGTTAGCGTACCGGACAACATTGTTCATCTTCAAATCCTTGGTTAAGTCATGTATTAATGAGAATCAATTGTTTTTTTTTCTGGTTTGATTTTCAATAATGAAGCCCTAAACACAACACAGTTCGGGTAGGGCCTGAACACATAAATAATGATACCTTGTCGTTGCAACTAGTAAACTAAAAGCTACAATGAGGTTATGAGGTAATCAAGAACATAAAAAGGTAAACAACTTTTCAACAACCATTTAGAAAAGTAATAAATCAAATTGAAACTCATTTGTATTTCAGATGCGTCGTATACAGATTAATCTTTTCCAAGTAAGTTTAAAAAAAAACTCATAATCATGAAAAACCGTAATATATATGTTACATATAAAAATAAAGAATATGCAGGGTCGGTTGACGCCGCAAACTATATGGTGGGTCCGTCCATGCACATAAACAGGCTACCGTTTGCTAACCATTCTTTAAAGATGATTTTAGACACTATATGTCAACCAAAAACACTCCAAAAAAAGACAACCTTAAACATAATATTGATTCAAGAGGTGTGCATCATCTTGGTGAAGGTAGCTTCACATCGAGCCCGAGGTTCAGCCCGTTATACGCGATAGGAGCATACATCCATAAATCATCAGAGCTCAAAAGCTGCAAATTAATATCAAAAGCATTTATTTAACAAGTTGTTTCAGTTTAACTTATTTAAATTCAAATCAATATTGTTTTCTCACCTTGATTTGAAGTTGCAAGAATTTCACATACTCAACAGCTTCTTCAAGCATGGTGCTAATATCAACCTTCATAACCCAAAATTTAATTAAAAATTTTTCTTTCCAAATAATTATATTTTATAAAATATAACTCAATTAGCTGTTTACCTTCGTGCCATTAGGAACAAGGCTCTGTAAAATTCTTAACCTCTCATTAATTCTCTCTCTTCTTTTCTGCAAATGTTAAAATTAAACTATTAGATTAGCTTAAGAATAAAACATTTATTCATATGAAATTAGTTAATTAATTACCTACCTTAGCATACACGCTTTGACTATCATTTGCTGACCCGTTACATGCTCGTTTCTTGCCATTCGTGTTCAGCTTTGTAACATCATGATCAACTCCAGATACATTGGCTTTCGATACATTGGCTTTCGAATTCTTACTCAACCTTGGTTTTTTCCAACTCGTGTGAACCTACATTACACAACATTTGTCAGAACTCGTTACAAAATGATCGCATTTATATTAGTAATCAAGAAAATAAACTTAATTTAAGTGAACATACATCTCATCATTACAAGAATGTTTCCTTGTATTCGGGGACAAAGTGTTATATTCTGCAGACGGTTCAGATGCTGCTGCGATGAAAGGCATTACAGAAACTCCCTTTTGGGTGCCACTTGAAGAGGAAAGCGAGAGATAGCTTTCGCCACTTGAAGTGGGAAACATCACATTACCGCCATCTGAAACGGATAATGAAGGTTCATCATGGTGTGGCCAAAATGCAGAAGAATCTTGAGAAGTGGAAACATTTGGTAATTTAGTTGAAAAGGAAGAAAATAAATGTGACATAAAATTAGCTTCTTCTTCACTAGAGTATGTTCCACTAAAGAATTCCATTACTTCTTTTCTTGCAAAAAAATGGAAAGTGAAAAGAATTATTGGAGTTGATGTGTCAAAAGAAGCTATGCTTGAAGCACTGTAGATGGCTAAAACAGGTATAGAGATGTATATATGCAACGAGAATGTGGCAGTTGATTGGTTTTGTCTTTTACTGTTGACTATATGATGTATAATAAAATAGATTAGTATCAGACGTTTGATAAAACAATGATTATTAAGTTTGGTTACAGCTATCATGGCCTTCAAAATAGATTATTGGGCACGTTGACAAGGCTAAGTGTCAAAAGGTCATCCTTGACAGTTAATTATTAGTTTGTCCAGAAACATTGATTCTTTATTAAATCTTGTAACTAAGAACTTTGAAGCACTTGTCTATGTTTGATTAATCCATTATCGCGTTTGGATAATTATAATCATGTAATATGATTAAGAGTCCTAAAAATGATCCCAGTAAGTTGTGGTTAATGAAGGAAATTAAGTAGTTCTAGTTCCAAAGTATGAATAAAATACATCCATTAATGGATAGATTGAAAATATAGCAAAGATTGTATGTAGTATGAGGTAGGTGTAGATATTTTCTAGAACATACATTAAAAAGCACACCAACCATTGAAACCGCGTATTCTGGTCTGAGACATTTGAGATGGATGACCGCCCTCGTGCAAAACTCTGGCATTGACAATAACGGAATCTAGGGAGACCATGGCACGATCTCCATATAATATAATAAATAAATAATGTTTTGCAACTACGAATCCAACATAAGTTGTATGAGATGAGCTGATCCCTAATTCTGATTGGAGCCCAAGATGAGTATGTATGTATTCATTCATCCATCGCAGGGTTGTGTTGGCATGTTTTCACAAAACGACCCTTAGACAACAAATCTAACCACTCGTCCGTTATAACTTAAAAAATAAGTTCATGGATCCGAAAAGAAATAAACTACAAATGACAAAAAATACTCCTACCTCAAAATATTTATAAAAAAATCTTACCGAATTAAAAAAAAAAAAAAAAAGGCAAGGACGGCGGTGGTGGTGGTGGCAGCGACGACGGTGGTTTGGCTGTGGCGGCGGTGCTCAAGCGGTGGTGGTGGCGGCGACGATGGTTAAGTGGTGGTGGTGCGCAAGCGGGTAGCGGCGGCAGTCAAGCGGTCACAGTGATGGCGGTGGTGGTGATGACCAGGCAATTTAGAAGGTTGTAGGATACCAAAGCTCACTTTGAAAGACCTTTCCGGTTGACCATTTTTACTAGTCTATTTTCTTTTATTTATTTTTTTTTGATTGAACTCGATATATTTTTACGCTCAATCATCCCAATTTATAAAAAGAAGAGTTTTAACTTTCGTATGACTCTACGTTAATAATTTTCCATGATTTATCCCTTAAGGTGGGCAAAAGTAGCATAATCAAATTAAGGGCTATAATTTGTGACACGACAAGAACCAAACACGATATGTGTGGTTTGGGATTGGTCTAACACATTTTATGTAACCACTTAATGGCATCTTTTATGTGAAAATTTTGTTAGTTTTTAAAAAATGGCATAGTTTATACATAATTGCTCAAAAAAACATGTACATAAGTACATTTGTATATTTAAAGTAATAAGACGCAAAAACAAAATTAAATTATTAAACTTATTTTTGGGTTAAACGTGTTAAGTTCGTGTCAACCACAAATACACTTATGGTGCTTTGGCTCATATGCTTGACATGAAATTTGCATACGTGTGGTGTTTGCCCCGCCAACCTACAATATACGGAGCATATGGAGCGGATACTCATAACCGTGCCTTTCATGTCAAAAATTACTTACTTATTTGTTGCTTAATTAAGAACTCTAGGCACATTGAAGCTTCTTTGGTTGATCCATATGACCCCTCTTAATTTTCAACCAATCAATATAGTAAAAAAGAAGGTAATCATGCACAGACTCAGCCATGATATGGAACCATGATTCACGAAACTAACTGTAGTAATAGTACGTAACAATAGTTCATCTATAAGATGCTGTCATTTATTGTGGTTTTTGTTGAGTTATTCAAAGATTATGTTTCCCATTAGGATTTTACCTGTACTCTTTAACCCTGTTCATTTGAAGCCACAAGTGATTTGCATACCAGACGTCAACCTTAGCCATTTCACGGTATTGAACAAAAGATAACAGTTGTAAGGACAAGAAAGAACACGTCCATAGCCAAATATGCCACAGTCAACCTGCCATCATTTGGAAACAAAGTAAGAAAAAAAAAAAGAAGAAATTTAAACAACACCCAAAGGTTTTTGGACTGATATATCCTCTCATTGTTTAAAAGAAACACAAATTTCATTAGATTTCCCAAGAGACAAGAACCAACACATACATGACTGATCCTACTATTTTCATTATATTAACACCATAACCCCTACATGATCTCTCCTATTATACAACCCCTGTTGTGTCGAGCTTAAGCTCGGATCATTCATTGGCAGTAATTCAGTCCTAATATTTTATGAAATCCTCAACCACTACTTTTTTTTTTATTTAGAAAAAAAAGGCTTCTTAAATCAAATAGAAGTGTTTATAATAAGTTGTGAGAAACTAAGGCTGAAATAGCTTAAAGCATGCATCATTACAAACCTTTCTTTAGACTGTTTATGAAAGAATACAAAGCTATAATATTGGTTCAAGACATACCAGAATAGACATGGAGTGGCACTACTATTGTAACACATCATCAAAATGAATCCAAGCACCCACCACAAACAAGAGACCCCTGTATTAAGCAAATCCCATCTGAAAATATAAAACATCATTAGGCCTTAGGCATTTCAATCATAATAATCAACTGCTTCCATAAACTTTTGTATAGTGTCAAATAATGTTGTGATTCTTGTGGGAAAAGAGATTATCTATTTTTGCAAAAACATCAAGGATGACAGTTAATTCAAAAACCAGATTAATGGCCTTGCATAAACATTTAGCTTGCTTCAAAAGGCTAGGCTAAGACACAAATAGCTAGACTGTGAAGAGAAAAACTTAAGATATGCATCTGTTCCCTTAATCCTACTCAAATAATTGTGTTTCCTATATAAAATTCCTCCCATCTGATTCACTATATGACACTTGAAAACTCATGCTTAAGATCCCATTTTAAATTGTTTAAACTCAGCATTGTTAGTAAGACTTGACAAAGTAAACAGATGCATTGGGGTGCAAATATATTACTTTTCTAGGACATGCCTGAAGCATCATATATGCAATAGCTTACCAGCTTAAAGTGTTACTCTTACCACAAACACGCCTCTTAAATTAGTTTTCTGGCTTTATGAAGCATGTAAAATCTTAAGCAGTTAAACATGTATCATATTGAGAACAGAATGTAGCTTCTGAACAATAAACAATTAGCTTACTTATGCTGATCTTAACCAACCTGTTAACTTGGAAGACACTTAGTGATCAAGTCAGGAGTCTACAACCTTCTACTTAATTATTTCCTATATAAAATGACTTCAACTATTTTTAAAGACATGATTGCACTTTAACTTATGGATAATATTCAGATTTATGAAGAGTTAATCACATTAGTAATATGTGCAGTTGACAAATTATTACTTATTCTGAAACAGTTTCCATCTTAAACTAACCTTTATTCCCTGGCTACACTAGGAAATTATTCAATCTCAGAATCTCAATCAGCATAATCATCCATGGATGTTGTTTAATCCAATACATGTTCTAGCTTCTAACACAATCCTCTCTAATTAAGCGTAAATTATAAGCTTAACAATCTATAGTAGACCTAACAATCACAATCATATTATTGCATAATTACAAGAGATAATATCTCAAACTATTCCTAGAACATAACTTCTGAGATATACACTTATATTTAAATGAAATTATAACATAACTGTGATTGTATTCAATTAATCAGCATGTCATACTTCTAATTTCTCCAATAAATAGGAACAGAGTACACTTAACTACAGCAGGCAAATACAAATAGCAATTTCACATTAACTAATAACGCTAGATATGAAATATAAAGCAGAGTTAACTCATTATACTTAAAATAAACGGAATTAAGTTAACCTAGTCGGAGAAACTGCAGGAAGATCTCCTCCGTCACTGTTGGTCGAATAACCACTACTCATACCAGGAACTGATGCATTCGGATCCGTTGAGACTCTCCTCACATTCGTATAATTCCTCTTCACATACTCCATCACCAAAAGCACCACATTAACCACACAATGCACTGAGTAACCGCAGATCCAAACCCTAAGCATCACATTACTCTCTTCCCGCGCAATCCAAAACAACGCAACAACAGAATGCACCACAAGCAGAATATTCCACAGCGTCTCAACAACAACAGCCGGAAACATATAGCCGTAAGTGTTTCTGTAGTCCTTCATCTGCAACGCAGTGTTCTCGCTCACTATCAGCGACAAATCACGGCGGCCGGCGAGAAGAGCTCGAAGCATCGCGATTATGTTTAGGCCGGCGGGAACGATAGCCGGAGTTGAGAGTAACGGCGCGTCGTAGTTGGTGATTTCCGGTGCTGAAGCTTTAATTCCCGCCATTGAAGCAAAATGGTAGCAGCAGAACTGAGAACTGTTTGTAACTGATTCTGTTATGAAATGTAACCGCCTATTTAGCGAGAGGTGGGAAAACTATATAGTTTCAGTTTGCCCCCTGAGGTTCAGTATATAGTTTCAGTTTACCCCCTGATTCTGTTATGTCATTAGTGTGTTGATTTCTTTTTAGTGTGGTATAGATCTGTTAAATTTTTGGAAACAATAGTTTTTATTTACTTTGGTTTTAATAATTTTACAATTTAAACACATTTTAAGCTTACTTTTTTACCGTGTGTGATTATTTAAACAGTTGTATAATTATTTAATTTTCATAAATTTTTTTCTATAGAATTTGCCATTTGAATTATTTGCATTTCTTGCAACTCTAATTCGCTGCGTATCACATGTACGTCAAGGTATTTTTACACCATTATTAAGTTTGTATAGTTTTTTAAAATATATTTAATATTTTTATTGATTTATGTAGTATGTGTTGTGAGTTCAAAATTTAAAAAGTTATAAAAATATAGAGGGCAAATGCTATGTATTTTCATTGTTCTGAAAATGAAAATTAAAGCATTTGCGAACTAAACTTAAAGTGCTCAAATTGGTTTCATCATTACTATCACCATCACTATCACAATCTATAGTAGCCAAGTGAATCACTACTATTACTATCATCATCATTAGACCGTGTGTTGTGGAACCCCCATAACGCCCCCACGCTCCATCCCGGATCCGTTTGATTGGGTTGTAGGACTCGCGGCGGGTTGCAAGCATTTGGTGTCTTTACTCCAATGGCACTCAAGACCATTGCCCTTGGCGCCCTCTTCCTGCCTTCATGCTGGTGTTTAGTGCCTGGTGATGTTTGCGTGGACAAAAATGTTGTCTCCTTGAAGCTCCGTGCACATAGTCTTACAATCAACATTTTCAAGATCACAACTACCATCATGTATTGATCATTGTCAAAAATGATTACAAATACGGAATTTTGCAATTATTGTGATTTGGGATATAATAACTACTTATTTATTTATTTCAATTTCCGCAATAATTGTTTAGTTGATTTTTAATTTTGTTGTTGCTTGCTAGTTGCTATATTGTTATTTGTAGGGGAAAGTTATTGTACAAATTAAATTAACCTACTAAGCATACAAATAGCATAGTGTAATTCTTTCAACTAGAGTAATTATGTCATAAAAATAAATAGTGTGATAATAATTACACTACTAACACATATAATTACACTATACTATTACACCAAATTACACTACTTATTTAAACTAGAGTAATTGTTGTATCTGCTTCTTCTTCCTCAAATAGCATGCTTAAAAGTTACTCATTTAACTACAAACTGATTGGCAAATCACACCCTTTGCTGTTTCAATTGATTGATTTCTCATCTATGTAACTACAACTGATCAATTGAAAATAATTTCAAGCTCATCTTTGTATGTGAAATTGATTGCAATCGTTAATCGCTCTTCAATCTTTGTAATGAAATTGATTGCAATTGTTGATGATTCTTCAAACTCTGCAATTGAGCAAAGGTAATTGAGCAATCATTTACCGAAGTTGAAATGCCGCAGCACCTCCTCCTTCATCGCAGCCCGTCGCCGAAATCAGTAACACTCCAGCTACTCGTAAACATGGAGGTAGGTTTATTCAGTACAACATCTTCTGGGTTTTTGTTTTTGTATTGAATTGATTCTAAGTTTTTTGTTTTTGGTTTGCACGGTTAGTATGGAATTTCTAATTGTATTTGATCCAACCCTGTTATTTGTATATATGTAAGTGTTGTGTTAACATTAGAAAATATGAAAATGATTTATATTGAACCACCTTCGGAATCCTATACAAAATCACCCTTGGGCTTCAAGGACCCCACCATTAGTTTTTACATCAAATGTCACTCATACCAAAATACTAAAACTGCCATTAAAAACTCATACCAAACCTATATGAAAATCATATAGGTTTGCAAGCATTTGGTGTCTTTACTCCAATGGCACTCAAGACCATTGCCCTTGGCGCCCTCTTCCTGCCTTCATGCTGGTGTTTAGTGCCTGGTGATGTTTGCGTGGACAAAAATGTTGTCTCCTTGAAGCTCCGTGCACATAGTCTTACAATCAACATTTTCAAGATCACAACTACCATCATGTATTGATCATTGTCAAAAATGATTACAAATACGGAATTTTGCAATTATTGTGATTTGGGATATAATAACTACTTATTTATTTATTTCAATTTCCGCAATAATTGTTTAGTTGATTTTTAATTTTGTTGTTGCTTGCTAGTTGCTATATTGTTATTTGTAGGGGAAAGTTATTGTACAAATTAAATTAACCTACTAAGCATACAAATAGCATAGTGTAATTCTTTCAACTAGAGTAATTATGTCATAAAAATAAATAGTGTGATAATAATTACACTACTAACACATATAATTACACTATACTATTACACCAAATTACACTACTTATTTAAACTAGAGTAATTGTTGTATCTGCTTCTTCTTCCTCAAATAGCATGCTTAAAAGTTACTCATTTAACTACAAACTGATTGGCAAATCACACCCTTTGCTGTTTCAATTGATTGATTTCTCATCTATGTAACTACAACTGATCAATTGAAAATAATTTCAAGCTCATCTTTGTATGTGAAATTGATTGCAATCGTTAATCGCTCTTCAATCTTTGTAATGAAATTGATTGCAATTGTTGATGATTCTTCAAACTCTGCAATTGAGCAAAGGTAATTGAGCAATCATTTACCGAAGTTGAAATGCCGCAGCACCTCCTCCTTCATCGCAGCCCGTCGCCGAAATCAGTAACACTCCAGCTACTCGTAAACATGGAGGTAGGTTTATTCAGTACAACATCTTCTGGGTTTTTGTTTTTGTATTGAATTGATTCTAAGTTTTTTGTTTTTGGTTTGCACGGTTAGTATGGAATTTCTAATTGTATTTGATCCAACCCTGTTATTTGTATATATGTAAGTGTTGTGTTAACATTAGAAAATATGAAAATGATTTATATTGAACCACCTTCGGAATCCTATACAAAATCACCCTTGGGCTTCAAGGACCCCACCATTAGTTTTTACATCAAATGTCACTCATACCAAAATACTAAAACTGCCATTAAAAACTCATACCAAACCTATATGAAAATCATAAAAGGCATTCTAGTTCTATCAAATGAGAAAAGCAAATAGGAGAGGTGGTGAGAAGTTTGATAGAAATGGAAGATGGTGATCAAACTTGATCTAACCTTTGAAATGGAAGAAGTTTGATAGAGGGGGCTGACTGTGCACCGCCACCTCCTCCTGCTGCCCTCCTAGCGGCTTTTGTTTTGTGCAAGAATCTCATCATAGTTCTAAACGGTCAAAAAAGTGAAATACCAATCATCAAAACGTAAACTGTTCCGTGACACTTTTCCTTGTTAATAATTGAAAAACCGCACCACAAACAATAGACCCTACCAACTATTTATACTTGACCCAACCTACCTAGGAAGATTTAAACTACTAGGTAACTATCACATTTATAGACAAACAATAATAAACAAAATAAAACTCTTAACAGACTCTAAAATCCCAAACAGTAACTTGCACCATAAGTGTTTCACATCAGCCCACTTCACATGTGAATCCCATAATCAATAGCTTCTTGTGCGTAAAAATACTCTGGCCGCATAATATCTTTATTAATTTCATCCTTTCGTTTTCCAATTCCTTTTTCTGGAAGCTCCAAGAAGTAATCCGTGTTTGTATCCAGCTCTTTAGGTAGATATAACTTTGCTGCAATACAAAACACAAATGCAATTAGATAATACAGATAATCCAAGACCAAAAAACATTTAAAAAAGATAACATACTTGATAAATTTGGCTGTAAGGCGCGATAGCCTTTAGTTCCAAGGGATAATAACATTGCTGCTTGACCAAATGCCATACCACAGTTGACTGTGTACACCTCTGACTTGCAGTACTTGAGGTGGGTTGGGAAAATAAAGGATAAATATTTTTTTTAATTTTAATTCTTAATTACTATAAATTATAAAAGAAGTGCAAATAATGCTTACAGCCATAATGTCAGCAATCGTGTATGCCTCTGTTACAGATCCAACTGTTTCCATATTGTCATTCTAAGTTTCTAACCAATACATCAAAGGAAAACATCAAATCATGTAAATAAAGTTTTGAACTTCTCAAAATCATCAAAATAAAAAAGAAGAAAAAAAAAAGAAAATACGAAAGAGGAAGCACCTATGTTCCAGATGAATTAATGTAAAGAAATATAGGTTTAGACGGATTATCATAGCCAACCACATAAACCGAGCAACAAGAAGCTCGGTCACTGCTGGAACAATCTAGAACAACAAAATTGATTTCCTACAAAAATAAAGTAAATGTACATAAAATAAACTGTAAATAACTGTAATTCAAGTAGTTTGATTTAAAAAAAGAAGCTGCAAATCATACAAATTACAGACCTCTGTCATGAACATATCCATTTGTGAAGGACTATGACCATATAGATATTGAGAAACATTCTTGTAATTGTCCATCACTACAAACGTAGATTGATTAACTACTGATTCAAGTTCATAAATGTATCACAAGTGTAAAAACTTAAAACACAATTGCATCTTATATATATATATATCAAATGCAGATGATATGTAACTACAAGAATAAAATCCCAAAGTTAACTTTAGTTTATTATTCTATTGATATGTTATCTGATTACTATTCAGTTTGGTTTGTTTGAGTGTGACGATTGATGATGATGATGCTGCTGCCTGGTTTACATACAGTTAATTGCTAACGGACTTACTGTCTGTCATTATATGGGCTTAGCCCGAACTGGCCCTTATGCACTAATCAAATCAATGCAAGGCTTTTGTAGGATCCTATCCAATGATCCATTTTTTCTGAGGTTGTCAATGACTCAATCTAAAAGCCTACTGTACTAGTTGAGTTGCGAGAGAAAAACAAAACAAAAAAACTGTTCTAAATAAATAATATCAAAAAATAGTTTTAACTTTTAACGGAGGAGCCTGAATAGTTCAATGTGATAGCCCCAACTAAGCCAACCATAAATTTTTCTAATTGATATGCGCTACTTTTTAAACTCAATTCAGCGAGCTCACAAACCGCACCGGCCAAGGATGGCATGGCTTGTTCAAAGTTAACTCACTGACTAAGACGGTTAGGATTTAATCTACCCTTTGGCTAAGACAACCATGATCTAATCTATGCTTTGGTTAACTTTAACTATTTTAATACGGTTGACTTATTTTAACCATGAAGCGACGTGTTACGGAAAAGGACGTCAACTTTAAAGTTTGTGCTCGTTAAAAAGGTTGAGCCATTCATGTATTGTTATAGCCAGTACCTGAAATATTATATAGTGTGGAAGGACGAGCAGGGCCGGCTCAAGCTTTTTAGAACCCAAAGCAACTAACACAATCATGGCTCTTTTGGTAAAAGAAAATAAAATTGTTTTTGATCCTTTGGTTAATATATCATCTGTCATATGTCATAAATATCAGAACCAACAATCACAAGCCCAGTTAATCTAACCTCAATTTTTTTTTCGTTTTTTCTATAAAAAATTTATGAATTTTAATAAAGTGGACGCCTAAAGTTATTGCTTTATTCACTCCCTATTAAGCCATACCTATAGAGTATAGACGAAACTTTCTATTATACACTTATGCGTGTGTGGGGGTATATAACGAAGAGTGTGAGGAAATTGAAAGCAAGAGAGACAGTTACGTAAGGCATGACCTCAAATTACTTGTACCTCAAACCATACCTTTACTAAGGATTTGGTGTTACAACTTACACGTGCAACATACAGTGTTACCAGTCTTTGACCAAGCAATATATCATTTTTGACTTTCTTTGTAGACCAAATGCCAAATGAGATCCTTTTCAATTTTCCACATAAAGTGGTAGTAATATTCCAAGTATATTATATTTGTTCTTAAACTCATCAATTTCAATCAATATCCACAATGGTAGCCAAATATTAATCTTAAGTAGGCAGGCGCGTTTATAAATGATATTTACGAGGATAGTAACACTTTGAAGATTAATATAAGATTTAAATATTTCAAAAAATCATATAATACTTAAATTGGTCTCGACTGTTTATGTCCCGTAATTTTAAAGAGAGATAGTATTAATATTATTAGGAATGACATAACTAGACGGCATCATGGCAAATGCGACAGCAAAATCTGGTGATAAGAAAAGGAAAGAAAACAAAAATAAAATAAAGAAGGAAGCTAGGGACGTCAGCAAGCGTGTAGTACAACCAATAGGTTGCCGCCAAACAATCGATCGGCCTGCATGCTACGGAACTCATATGACGTGCCATTTTCTACCAAATTATACCTCCGCGTGTCATTGCACTTTTTCTCATCCTCCATACTACTATACTAGCATTTGCTTCCCGGTTCACTTTCTCACGTTAAACAATAACTAGTAAGTTACCTTCGCGCGTTGCGGCAGAAATTCGAACGATATCTACTCAATAAATTACAGTATTGATACGGTACAAAACTCAGTATAGCAATTGAAAGAGAAAACCACCCAAAAAATAAAGTTGTGATATATGCCACAATAAAAAAATAAAAGAATATCTTATTTATATTTCAAAGAAAAACGAAAAAAAAAACTCAGAAAATAAAATCCTGGTATACAAAAAAATATCTTGGCACGTGCTCGGTTTGTGATAAAAGGTAAACTAAAACCAAAGAAAGAGAATAATTAAGCAAAGACAAACAAAAATGAATTAAACTAGAGCCATAAGAAAACAAATAATTAACTAATGGCAAACAACAAAAATTAAGTTAAAGTTTGACAACTCTCATTGTTCAACTGTAGCAGTTACGTTTGCTATAATATATAGCTAGAGATTGCCCTCAACGCGTTATGGCGGTTTCTTTTAAAACTAGCTCAAGAAATTGAACACTACTTTACGCTTTTTACCACCACATCACCTTATTTTTCCGTTGCTTGATTAGTATGGAATATATAAATACATAGATCTTAAAAAAAATTAGTATGGAATATATAAATACATAGACCACAGGAAAACTAAAAAAACTAAAAACCAGCCAAGGCCAGATTCAAACTCAAGACTTAAGCATTATAACATCATAGCGAGACCACCAGACAAACTTTTCTTTTGTGTTAAACTATAGTCTCAAATCAATAAATAGTAAAGTAATACCATAAATATATAAAAAAAGGGAATTCCGTGGCTATCATGATTGGACCTCACCAAAATCACTGTAACAGCACATTTTCCTTTAATATATAGTATAATGGGTAACAAAATTCTTTTGCGTGAATTTGATTGATATCAATTTATTACGGTGAAAACAATAAATCCAAAAAAGAAAATTAGTAAACACTCAAAATAATACTAAAACTTTATAGCTTATGATAAAAAAATAAATTAAAATAATGTGTATTCGGTTGGTAAAACCTACACAGTGTTGGTATCGTGTTAAGGCGGAACAAATGATTTTCAACTGTTTGACCCATCTAAATAATTGTGTAGAATATGTTTTTTTTTCCTACTTTAACGGTGTTAGCTCGGTGGCAACGACATCTCTCTCACGGAATCATTACAGTTACCCAAATTAGATCCTAAAACAATGATGTTCTCTCTCTTTTAATAGCATATATTTATTGGATTTGAAACTAGGACTCCCGAGGAGGAAATGTAAAATATGTTAATGTGTCAACCGGACACGTTAAGATCTATAAATCAACTTGAGATAGTTTTAATTTTATAGATAATAAAAGTCAATTGAGGTACTTATAGACTTTGGAGACTGTGTAAAGTCAATTTGAAGTGCGTTAATAATCGAGCAAATTTATTCGTATTATCAAACGTCTATTTAAGTGTGTTAAATGTGGCATGACATTCATGCTATTTAGTTGGTTAAACTTAATCGTGATAAACCTATAACATCACATAATGCAATTATGTTTGAGTAAATGACACATTTAGCTAGTTATGTTGTTTTTTTTTTTTCCAATAAATGTGTCATGTGGGCACACCAAATTTTTTCACCTCTATATAAAAGGGAAGCTAACCCTCCCTTCTAAAGACATTAATCTCTCTCTTTCTTAGTATTCGCATGTATCATACTTATAAGTTATATGTTTTATAAATGCTTTAAACATTTTATGTGCGTATAGTGAGATGACTATCAAAGTGGTCCCTAAGACTACAAGCGGAGTATGAAAGAATGACCCAAATACATTAAGACTTAAGGTTACCTTTTAACCATTAAGAGTCTATGACTTATTAAAAGGCTATCAAACAACCCACAAATATGATTACAATTAGCCGAAATACACATCGGAAGGGTGTGTAAATATTAAATGGGCTGACAAATTAAGAACTAGTCAGATATATGCCTTCAATGGCAAGGTATTAATTGATTACTCATGAATAGGTTAAATGGTTGATTAGTCCCTTTAGCGCCTGCTGAACCAAAAATACCTCCCACAATAGACGTCAAAGTGCAAGCTGCCTCTTTCGCGCCAACTGGTAAATGGGCTAAGAGACTGAAAATCGTGGGGCCAAAACCAATTGCAACAAATCAAAATACCCCACCACATTTTTATAAAAATTTATTAAATGATTAATGTGTTTTCAGTTAAACTATTAAGCGTGAAAAGTTAAAAAGGCCCTGCATACTTACGTGATCATAGCATAACTCGACTTGACATGACAGAATGTTTTTCACTTTTTAGTCAACTACTACACGGTGTCATAGTCTTAAAAGAAAAACAAACGCTCCCTAGGTTCATCCGGAACAGAATAACTATTGTTTGGGTTGCTAACTTTGTCTTAGTTTTCTTGTAATATGCATAGCATATCGATGGCTATATACTTATATTAGTCTGTTAGAGGAAATTGATGTGTTTATTATAAAAACTTTATTTCCTGAAATTTCCAAACGTCAAATATATATTCAATACTTCAGTAAATGACAATTTGGCAAATTTTATTTCTATATTCGGTAAGTAATGTTTCTATACGTTTCTTTAATATTCTACTGAATAAAATAGTATATTTTGTCAGTATTCTTTTCTGCATAAATGATTGTTTAACCTTGTAAGTTACGAAATTTTAATACCATTACCAATTGTCAACTATGTCTTCCTAATCATGTTTAGTTTCTTTCGATTATCACAACAAGTTGTTGATGAGTTGACTATTAAGGAATGATTAGAACAATGACATGCCCTCAAGCATCATTCTTTTAAGTTTTATGTTTATCAATAATCTATCTCAATTCAATAAGTTAAATGAATAGCGATTCATTTATGATCAAATTAACATATTATTTTTTCAATTTAAATTTGTTATGATAATTTTAAAACTATTAAAGCATGATTATAGGCCACTCAACGCATTTTAGTACATAAACTGAAATTCAAACATTCGACCGTTTTCATAGAAGAAAAGGTTAACATAAAAGCTTCGTTGTCTGAACTCCGAATTAAGACCGATAGTGATAAATTGAGTTTGCAGTTGGTAAAACTTGTTAAGTTAGAGAGATTTTAGGTGAAAAGTTTGTTGTTAAAAGAAGTTCACATACGTCTTTAATATGGAATGGAGGATGGTAATTTTTAGGATTCATTAAAAAATCAAGAATACATTCCTAGGAGACAGTGGCGGAGCCACATCCAAGTCACCAGGTTCGGCCGAACCCGGTCCATTTTTGGTTTTTTATTTAACTTATAGGTACGATTTAATGAGCGAACCCATTATTTTTCAGCGAGCGAACCCAATGTCACAAAATCTTCGAAAACATTTTATCGTTCGCTAGTGAAAAACAAAAACTTGAATTTTAGAGTGACAACGATGTCGTTTTCTATACATGAAAACGCATAGTGAACAATTATAACATGTAAACCTTTTTATTTAATATGACTTTTATTTGTTAATGTTGTCAATGTACTTTTGTTATGGTAGTGATATTGCGTTTTGTTTATTTTGCCAAATGACCGAAAACTTTGACACCGAAAAATCACAAACCCATAGGATGAACTTCCTGACTCCGCCACTGCTAGGAGAAAACCTTCTCGTATTAGACACTAATATTATTTTAACGTCTAATGTATAATCAATGAAAAAAATTTAATGGTTAGATTACATCGAAACAGAAGGTAAGCGGGCGTTAGCTGCGTCGCTACCCCCTTTTGAATTGCAAAACCCAATCTTTTAAAAACTAAATTTGCTGAGCGCAGGTAAGTAACTCCACAGCTTCAGGCGCGAGGAAACCAAAAGTGTTAAAAGCAAAAGGAATAAACACATGTTGGTTGTCAAGACACGCCATCTCATGTTTTATCACCTTACTTGAAGCAGCTTTTAATGCATGGCTTGACCGACTGTGAAACCACTACTCCCTAAGCTCATCAAAGGAAAAACCCTTGTTAAATCCACACACACATGTTTTCCTCCTATCCATCCAACACCAAAATGTCAGCCGGTCGAAGAGATGATTTTTCCTCCGACGGGTCAGTCAGGAACTTCACAGGTGCTTTTTTCTTAACAGAAATTCCGGCCGGTCTGAATATATCAAAGAACACATCCCTAACCAGATCGTGTCGGTACTTGAACCTCGGGAGCTCTTTACAATGCACAACGTGCTCCCCATATGAGTCTAAACACGCCTTACGACAAACAAGACATATCTCATCAACCGGGAATGCAGGAAATTGGGCATTCATTCAAGTTAAGAATGGAAGCTCGTTGTTTTCTTTCCCTATAATCAAAATGAAATTAATTGAAGCCATGCGGCCCTATCCAATTATTAATTCGACCCAATTTAAAATTGACTTATATTTGCCCTTTGAATAATTTAAATGAAGGCTTTGTCTTGAGCCAGAAATAATAAAATATTCTCAGAACTCTTAATTGATACAACATGCTATTTTTTCCATTCATTCACTTGAGGATCAGTCGTGATCTTCCAAATTTTACTAATGGTATGGACGAATCCTTTGCTTCATCTAAATAAATATGTAAAAGATCTTAGCTGCACCTAAAAGCCGAGTGATCTTTGCAACTAGCATAAAAAGGTCAAAATTGTTGTCAAATTAAGGAGATAGAAGTATCTAACTAATATATCAAAGCAATACATGTTTCACATGGCTCTCAAATATTTCATCCACATAGGATGCCAACTAATCAATTTCATTTATACATATTCCACCTAATTAACTAATTTTTAAATTACCATTCGTTCAATTTAATTATTTTTTTTATGTTAAATGATATAACAATTAATGCATGTATTACTATTTAATATTTATTAATTACCTCAATTAAACCAATTATTACTTTCTTAAAATTATATTATTAATAATTTTTAATTAACTCAATTAAGTTATTACCTCGGAAAGAATGGCTAGTTTCAACAACTTGATTAATTGGCTTAATTTTTTTTAACAAAGATATTACATATTTATAGGTTAAAATTGTCTGGTACAATTTAACTACATTTGTGTATAAAAATTGAAGCATAGTTGAAAAGAAGTAATAACAGTTTGATATATTTTAGGTTCAAGGATACGGTTTGTTATCAAACAGTTCATAATGTTTCACAAATAATTTGCCCTTATACTATTTTTATGGTTATCTCAAAGTTTGTTTTTTTTAACAATTGTGATTAACCCATAATGGACAAAACAAATCCGCTCATAGTCGATAAACAACATAACCAATGGTGTTGTGACTAAGGTCATTTCTCTATATGTGAGTGAGTAGGCTTGACTAATTTCAACAAAAAAGATGGTTATGGTTATTTTATGTGTGTGTAAGAGATTCAACATCTTGTTTTACATGACTCTTAAAAACTAATGCAAATGTTACAATATTACATAAAAGTTTATATATAGAATCAAAGATAAATTTATTGTTCATGTCATCTTAGTTTTTATGTTAATTTAAAAGCGCGGATCAGGCTCATATTTAGTTTAAGTCAATAGTTTTTTAGTAAAATTAATTCGGCTTGAAACGGGTTATGAACGGAAAGTGTTCGGTTTGAAACAAGTTATTTTAAAAGAATATCAAATTGGTTAGGTCAAAACATGCGTGTCAAAAAGGGTTATGATTCGAATAAACTCGGGTCGAATCGTGTTGTTTTAAATCATAGTATTTTCTAACTTAAAAATAAAATTCATTATCTATGTATTCTTAGTTAATATTAATTTAAACAGACGGATCGGGTTCGTGTTTGGTTCAAAACAAGTTTAGATCAATGTGTTTTAAAAGTAAAACAAGTTCGGGTCAAAACAATTTG
The DNA here is from genome assembly GCF_021521415.1 of Bidens hawaiensis. Classification (NCBI taxonomy): domain Eukaryota; kingdom Viridiplantae; phylum Streptophyta; class Magnoliopsida; order Asterales; family Asteraceae; genus Bidens; species Bidens hawaiensis. Next base: position 1,450,149 of record NW_027491108.1, read on the forward strand.
TTTTAAAAGAGTATCAAATTAGTTCAGGTATAAACGAGGGGGGGGGGGGAAGAGTTATGATCAAAATGAGTTTGAGTCGAAACGGGTTATTTTAAATGATAGTATTATCTAACTTAAAAGTCAAATTCATTATTCATGCATTTTTAGTTTTATGCTAATTTGAACGAGCGATTCTGTTTCATATATGGTTCAAAATAGTTTGTTGAAATAACCGATATTTTCAAACCCGATGGAAACTTTTTCATTGAATTATTTCCTTTATGAGCAATTTATGTTTAAATCCTTCATCACAATTATAATTAGTGTAATATATAATTTAATTTATGAGAAATTGTTATATCTTACTAAATTATTTGGCATTATGGATTTTTTTTTAAATAATTGTAATTGTTTTATATGCTTGATTTCACTTACAAGTAGCGTGTATCAAATATGTAAATATTTTTTTATTGACATTACATCATTTTTCAGCCCGTGTAATACACGCGTTATTAACCTAGTTGTGGATAATATTATTTGAAAATATAATATATTTGTTTTATGATAGTAGGGATAAATATGTGTCACGTTAGGAAACTACAATGATTTGGAATAAGTTATGAGAGTGAGAAAATTAGCATAGACGAGAATATACACGTGGCCAGCTGGAGATGCTTTCAATTTCATACGAGAGGCTGCCGTCGAGACAACAAATTAGTTACACAACCAACACCACTACGATAATCTAACTCACTTTTGTTACAAAACATTATTCAAAAAGCATAATCATTAGATATTCATTTAATTGAAAAGGAAATGAAACACGTAAAAGTTACACTTTTGTACTATGCTTTTCATGTTACACTTACAAATAAAAGCATACTTAATTTAAGATTAATTATAAGAAGATGAAAAGGAATTCTGAAGGCAGTGAAAACGTGTTTTTTATCAAACATCTACACATGTTATATAATTATATGTATTTATAATATATATCAGTGATAGTCAATAGAGTTATGTTCGTTAAAAACTCTCTCAACTAATTAAGATGTATTTAAAGTTAAACATTTAAAACAAAGGTGAAAGAAACAAGAAGAGAAGAGCGGGTTTGGCTTGTCCAGTAGAATAAGACTAAATCAAAGTTTTTGTCAGGGTAGAAAATGAAGCCACAATCATTTTTATGTCATAACAAGGGTCTAAAAAACACGTTTTTAAAAGGGATGATATATGTCAAGATCCCACACACCTTGTTCTTTATCCCTATCGATGCTCTTAGAAGCCACGCTGAAGATGTCATGCCCGTGCACGGTGATACTAAGTCATGCCTTACACCTTATATATTAAACATTAACCACACTCCATATGCCATAGAAATCAGCATTGATAATACTCCAAATGCAAGATGCCTTAGAAATTGTCCGTGATGATGCTATATTCCATACCAACATGTGTAACACCTTAAATGTCCTACCATACATCGAATAAGTTATGAATAACACCAGAACCTTGAATGTAGCTCCTAAAGGTTTAAAAGAAGACATAGACATAGAGGAAGGTACATAAATGGTCTATATTCCCCTTGAGGAAACTCTAGAAAACTGACTCGGACGCATGGAAGGTCTACAACTTGGATAGAATGCATTAGCTTAGAAAGTTGGGAGGGGCATGGGTGCCTTGTAGGCCTGTAAACGAACCGAATGTTCAGTGAACTATTCGTGAACCATAGGATGGGAAGTTCACTTATGTTCGTTTATGTCTGTTTATTTATGTTTTATGTATTAATAGAAAATAATAAAATATTATCTGGATAGGTCATCTGCTTCAAGATTTTATATTTGTTAATTTGTGTTCATTTAAGTGTTTTCATTTATATTCATTTACATTTGTTCATATATGTTCGTTTATCTTTGTTCAGTTATGTTCGTTTAGATTATAAACAAACAAACAAACACAAATGTCCATTTTTAAATAAACGAACATGAACATAAATATTTGTCCGATTAAGTGTCCGTGTTCTTTTAAGTTAAATGAACGAACAAGAACATGCCCTTGTTTGTGTTCATTCTATTCTTTACAGGCTTTCATTATTCACGCTGATGAATACATTGGTCTCAATCTTTAAGCTTTGCCGATTTTATTTGTGTTCGTTTGTGTTCGTGAACCATTCATGAACACATTAATTTCCTTAATGAACGAACACGAACAGAAAATCTCGTTCGGTAAGTGTTCGTGAACACGTTATTTTCTTATCGAACGAACATGAACAAAGCCTTGTTCGTGTTCGTTCGGTTCGTTTACAGCCCCAGTGCCTTGTAAGGTCTATAAACGTAGATTTAAAACACGTGCAAATCACATACGATATTTGAGAGCTTAAAAAATAGTTGATAAATAGTCTATGTTGTTGTGGGATGAGATATGCTTACTTATGATGGTGGTTTGTTTATTACAAAAAAATGAAAAATGTTGTGTGTGACCTAGAAGAGCAGAAGGCCATAAACCGGCATAAGAATTAATCTAGAGGGGATCAAGTCACTAGATTTTTTAAGTTGGCATAATATTGAAGTCATTTTGGTTTGATTATATTGTAATAAAGTAGGATAAGGATCTATTATGTTAGTCGATCAACTTATGCATTGTCACATTTATGCTCACACGTACATTTTGAAAACTATGTGCAATTTTATGTTATCTCTAGCTTTTAAACTACTTTCAACGTGCCGTAGATCAACAACATAATACTATTGGTTTCTATCTATGATGTTTTTAAAGAGAAAACTTTTAGTTAAGACCGATTAACGGAAGCAAATGAATTAATTAATATCAACCAGGATTGCTACAAATTTTGTGGTTAGTGTTCACATATTCCTCTAATCTAAATTTGTTCATTACTGACGTAACTACCAGCATCTTAAACAATAATTTCATAACAAAACAACCTTTAAAAAGTAATCATATATTTAAAAAGTAACATAATTATCATCTCTAGCTAGTTTCTTACACTAAGGCTAAGGGTAGTGGGGCGCGGATGAGGGAGCGCGGCCATCTGGCTCGCGAACACCACTACCACCTTGGCGCGGATGGGGGCGCGGATGGGGGGAGCGGGGCAGTCCGCGTGGGGTGACCGTTGGGGAGAGCCGTAAGGGTGGGTATTAAAATAAAAAAAAAATTCAAACTTATTATAAATATCACAATTCATTTTTTTAAATCACCTATCTCTTTCTCTCAATATTTCTACTAATACCTCCATTTGATTTTCCAAAGTTTGTTAAAAAATCATGTCTGGTTCGGGAAATTTCAACTACAACGCTCAATTTCAGATGCAGGGGTTGGACTACATGTCTGACGAGGCCTTTCAAGATCTAATGGCATCTCAAAACATGACTTTTTTCAACTCGGATACACAACCCGAGTTTTCCGTTCCGGAGACACAACCCGAGTTTTCCGTTCCGGAGACACAACCGGGACCGGATAAACCCACAAAACGCTCTCACAAAGGTAAGAAAACGAATAAAACCGGAGAAGCGGGCGGTTCATCGACACCAGCTGTGACGAAGCGAAAGTCTACTCCTTAGAAAAAGGATGAAAAATTAGCGTTGGCTAGAGCTTGGATAGAGATATCTCAAGATTGAAACGAGGGTAATTATTTTTTGGTGCATTTTTTTTTTAATTTAAATTTTTAGTTTTTGTTTGCAATTTACTAAAGTTTTGTTATTTTTTTTTAGCCGACTTTCATAAACGTCAAGTATTTTGGAGCAAAGTCCGGGAATTGTTTTATGAGCAAGTGGGGAGTAGGGACCGAACCGATAATATGATATCGGGTCAGTGGTCCGATATTCGTAAGTTTGTAGGATTATTTACCAACCTACATAACCGAAATGCAAATCGAATGCGACAGAGTGGGTCCGATGATCTTCAAGTTTTTCAATTCACTTGCGACGAGTAGAAAGCGGAGGTGTTAAAGAAATACGGGATGGTGAAGACGTTTGATGAGCGCTACTTGTGGGACGTGCTCAAGAAGTGCTCGAAATGGATTATGTTAGTTACTCTGGATGCGGATGTCAGAAAAGAATCGGCTAAACGTACGAAAACTAGCGAGTCCAGCTCCTACGTCTCTTCTAGCGGCTCGGAGACTCAAATTAACTTCGACCTAAACTTGTCCGAGGGCAATTTGAAAGAGCAAGGCTCTAGCCACCCCCCGGGTAGGGAACGTGGGAAAAGAACCACCGATCACGACTTCGGAAAAGAGATTGCTAGAATGCCAATTGGTCTCGAGTCGATTGGTCAAGCTAAACATAATAGAAACCGGATGAGGAGTTTGGAATTTCTAGCCAAGGACTTTAGCCACCTACCGCCATCCGACCAAGCGATAATTGAGGAAGAAAAAGATCGTATTCGGAAGGAATTGGCGAAAAAAAATTAAAAACGCTATTTTTATGTATTTTTTTTAGAGGTTGTTGCATTTTAAATTTATGTTTTTATTTTCCTTTTTATTTATGTTTTAATGAAATGTTTTAATTTAGTATTATTAATATTTATTTAGGCTATAATATTAAAAAAAAACTCAATCAAGCCCTGGCTCACCTGGACCATTACACCCTTTGAGGCTTGGTCTGGGGGCTTGGTTGGCATGCCTAGTTAGCGCCATGTGTCATGAAGATGTTGGTTCACTTGGGGCTCAACCAAGCCCCATTACCCTTAGCCTAAGATTATGAGTTATTGAGTTTGTAATTATTTTTTATGAAAGTGATTTATGCATGGTAATTCCGGAGACCATGCAATTATTAGACTTTTACGAGTGTTCAAAGCAATGCTTTAAAAACCGGTATTTTACTCGTACCGAATTTAGTTTAAAAATTATATAACCGATTGAACCGAAATATTCCGGGAGGTTCAACCGCATTGAATAATTTACTTTGTAATTTCATATATATAAATACAATTTCAACTCAAAAACAACCCAAAAGTATATTAATAAGCAACAAACTTGAACCAAATATCACATATAAACAATGGTTGTGTCAGATAGAAGTTTATACTTTGTACATGAAATTAGTCAATTACAAAAGATGTAAATGAACCAACATTGGATTTGCATGATACAAGATTGTTTAATTAACAAATCATCGTTTATCATGTTTACTCGTTTCAATTCCTTTCCGCTATAAAGTCTTTTTTTTTTAAATATGGGCTGCAAAAAATATAAAAATCTTTTAGATTTAAAGGCGGTTTGCTGGTTTAAACCAGTATATTTAAAAAAATCGGTGGTACGGTACGATGTTCTAGCAAACCGCCCAAAATACCGGGCTCTAAATACCGGTTACCTTACGAAAATTCGGTATAACCGGTTCAACCGGCCGGTATGTACCGGTTTTTAAAACATTTGTTCAAAGGATTGTTCATTAATTATTAGGCATGCAGTTGTGTATATTATGAGATTTGTCAAATAATAAAAATAAATAAGATTCTTCATTTTAATTGTGATTCTCGAAATACTTATTAATTAAGGTACCAAAGTTGAGTAGTTGGTAAAACCCCATGTATAAAAATGACCCTTAACTCAATATTGAATAAAACCCACTATGTTATAAACCAATTGACAAAATAGTTTTGGCCCATAACCTATCGATAGCTAGAATGAATGAGATGAGAGATTAGGAATTAGGAGAAATATATGTTTGACACCTAAGCTCCAATATTTTTCTTTTATTAGTGTCGTAAAATAAGATAAGATAAAATAATATAAATTTTGTAATGTAGCTACAATTCTTGTGTATATAACTTAAATAGTGTTAAAATCAGTTATAGCCAATTTTAGTTGGTATACTAATATAATATTTAAGTAAACTACGTATCTAATGGGTTGGTAACTTGGTATTAGTTAAGTAGAAACTAATTATAACAAAGAGTTGTTTCTAACGATAATATAATGTTTCCAACGATTTAGTCTCACTAAGCAATAGATGCATACAAGTTGCATGAATACAACTAAATAACTAATTATAACATAAGAGTTGTTTCCAACGATAACAACTTTCATTGTATAATTAAATATTCAGCAAACTAGTGATAAGAACGCTACTTAATTAACTTATGAAAATCATTTATTTAAATTGCATTTAATTTTACAATTTTTAACAAGTTGCTAAAACATAAAAGTATAATTGTTATTTAAAAAAAAAGTTGCATTTTCCACACACGTGAAAAAGCAAACCACATACCTCATATATGATTTTGTGTGATATGTGATTTTGTGTGAGAATGATGTAGCACCTTTATGCCAAATTCCACGTGTCTGGAATATGGGACCACAAGTAATGGTCTTACGGATGGTTGAGTGACCACCCCAAGGATCAAAAACATTGTCAAGCATGCTTCTAATCTACCTAGTTTGTAGACAGTAACTATGCAATTAACAAGTCATACGATCAACATTTATGCATGCCATCAACAAAACACTATGGTTATGTCAACGACCAAAAGTTTCTATATCAGCAATAGCTTACTGTCTACAAAAGAAGTCGCTCACAATTTTTTTATCTATTTCAAGTACGTTACATTTTAGAAGCATACATAAAGGTTTTTTTTTAATTATCTCGTTTATATTTCAAGGCTTCATTCTAAATTCATAATATGATCAACACAATAATTCAGAAAATTACATACAATATAAATGCACAATCTAGAAATTAATAGTTCTTTCCAAAGGGTTTGTTTTGGTTTATTGGTAGGAGGGGTCCGGTCGTATATGTGCCCAAACGTGGGTTACTTCTGAGATGACAAAAAAGCATAGTATGAAGAAATACATGTGGTCACGTAAAGGACATTTGTCATCCATTAGATACCTAGCAAAAGTCATGCTGAGGATAAGTCCTATATACCAAGCACTGAATTTACCGCACGTGTTATAAAAGAAAAGCACAAAACACACAAAGTAAAGCCCAAAAAGGACACGTTTGTTCTCTTTCCCCATTTCACACTCAAAATTTCATGTTCTTCGTCATTTAAATAAATAAATAACTTAATAATCCGTTTTATAGTTTGGTTTTAAATAAGCGGTTTGAATACCGGTTTATTTAACTTTTTTATTTTTAGTTATAACCAAAAATCAACAGATCCGAATTAAAAACATATTGCATCTAATCAAACCAAATTCAACCGATTTATGTTTAGATAGCCGGTTAAACTTTATTCGATTAAATTTGGTTCAATTATCAAAATAAGTAAAATTTGTGGAACTGATTCGCAAGTGTTTCATCAGTTCCGATGTTGGTTTATTCGATTTTAAATTTTATTTGTCCTAAACGAAAATCAAACTGATCCGAATAAGAAATATGCCTAACCTATAACCTATTTATCTGATTTAGTTATCCTGATTATTCTGTTTGATTATCCGAATAAACAAGATTTTTGAAACGAGTAATCAAACACAAAACTACATCACAACATTGTTTGATTTTCCAGTTACAGATACAGGTCGGTTTTTGTTCATTTCACAGTAGGGATGAGCAAAAATCGGTATGGTACCGAATTGGTACCAATGTTTTTAGTTTTCGGGATCGGTATGGTACCGATATTTTCCGAATTTTACCTTAAATACTGGTACCGTACCAGTACCGAATCGAACATTTCGGTACCGGTACCAAAAATTTGCAATTTTCAAGATCAGAATTTTCGGTACCGGTACCGGTACGATACCGAGCTCATCCCTATTTCACACCGGCCTCCAAACTTTTAAAGCCGATGGCTGTATCATAAGTTTTTTAAATTAAAAAAAAAAGAGGCCCTACTACACTCCTACTCTTATTTCACATTTTATATATATTTATTAAAATAATGTAACTACTCCTCCAATATTCGAATGATCCAACTAAGATTAACCTCTACAACACTCCCACCGCCACCCCTCACGCAACTTCAACTTCAACTTCAACCCCACACCTCTTATATAAATATGTGTCATCTTGCACTCTTTACTCTCATCACTTAAACTATCAAATCCTCTATTCCACTTTCCATTCCATTAAACAAATAATAAAACATGGCACTTGAATCCCTCAAAACCACCACACCACCACCACCGTCTCTCCACCACCCTCCAGTTCAAGACTCTTGGAACAAAGGCAAACGGTCCAAACGCCCACGCGCCACCGCCGATATGGAAACCGAAGAGGAATACTTGGCTTTATGCTTGATGCTACTTGCTGCCGGCAACCCCTCCGCCACCGTCTCACCGCCGCAGCATAACAACTCTCCGGCGAGTTATAACTGCACCGTATGCAACAAAACCTTCCATTCTTATCAAGCACTTGGTGGCCATAAAGCCAGTCACCGGAAAAACATTCCCGACGACCACTCCACCACCACCGCCACCACCGTGTCAACTTCTGCTTTGAAGCCTAGTGGCAAACACCACGAGTGTTCCATCTGCCACCGGTGTTTCCCCACCGGCCAGGCACTCGGTGGCCATAAAAGACGCCACTACGACGGCGGAAGCGGTGGCAGCAGCAGCGGTGTGACCACCTCTGATTCTGGTCAACGGCGTGACTTTGACTTGAACTTGCCGGCGTTCCCTGACAACTTCCAAATGGGGTTGAGCGTTGACTGTGGGAAGAAAAGTCAACTTTCGGTTAACGAACAAGAAGTTGAAAGCCGACTTCCGATGAAGAAACCGCGTTTGTCGTTGATAGCGGATTAGGTTATTATTATTTATATTATTAATTTATTATCATCAAATTCATTTGTTTTTATTAAATTATAGTTTTAGTTTAGAAAAGTAGAATGGATCATGCGTGTACATAGTATGAAAGAAAGATAGAATTGTTGTGTGTTAGTTTATACAATTGATTTGATTCGTTAAGTAATAAAATGCTCATTTATTTTTTTATTTTTTGTTAAGCTTTCCGCTGTAACGAGAACACGTCAATACTAACAGGTGTTAACTGTATTATTTTATTCACAAGTATAAGGTGGAAGATAAGTCGTATAATTTCAAATTATTCATATGAATGCTATTATATTAGTCGACTAGCCGTGTAGGGATGGTAAAAAAAATAATAAAAACAAACAAAACAAAAGCAAATTTTATGATATAGATAATAATAAGATATATAATGGATTTATAAGATATAACCAATTATATAAGCTTAAATAAAACATACACAAATTACAATTTCTAAATGCTTCCTTATATACAACGTTTGTAGTCGTATGCGTGACTTTACCGTCCTTATCCAATATATTAATACATTTTTTACCTTTTAATTTGGATAACCACAAAAAAATACTATATGCCAAGAATGTAATACAACCTGGAAAAGAAACCAAATACATATATATGTATAAAGACATGTTCCTTATAAGAACTGTATAATTAAGGTTTTTAGAAAGAAGAATAATAGAACTGTATAATTAAGGTGCATTCTGAGTAAGATAATACCTGCTCGTTGTGAGGAAAGTAACAGGTTTGACCTCATGCAAAAGTCAAATTCAGTAACTCTTCCTAGTATTTTGACCCATATGGTGCAGAATTTTAACCCAAAAAAGTGTAGAATGTTTGCAGATTTTTAATCCATCAGTGCAAAATATGGCCCATATGTGATGCCATAGATAACATTTTAGGTATGGTAAATTGTTAAATACCTGACAAAAAATATATAGCAAATGTAATCAAAACAGTTATATGTAACAAAAAAATATATAACAAATGCAAGAAAGAAAAACAGTTAATTTAAAAATGAACAAAAATCAAAACTGATATAACATGATGCAATCAAAACATGAAACTGATATAAAATGAAGCTTATGGAAAATACAAATAACTTATAATAACAGTTATAATCTAACCATAAGTGATATGAAATTTTGATTGTATGTATTACTGGCTGATCATTAAAAGAATAAAGTCAACAAATCTGTTATTTATAATTGTTATGATTTTTTAGAGTTTAGTTTCAAACCATTTGACATATAATAAAATAAATACTGCTAAAAACTTAAGGCAAAATAAATACCACTAAAAAGCAAACAAAATAAATAGCCTAAATCATAAACAAAATAAATAGCCTAAATCATGCATACAAATGGGGGTTAGCAATAAGAAGAGCCATACAAATTAAAAACGACAACTCCACATTTGAATATATGACACCATCATAGGTTTGGCTATCAGATTCAACAGAATTTAGTTTTTACTGAGACAAATAAGTGTTTTACACCTGTAAAATTAGATCACCTGTTTTTGGTTGTACCAATCCATGCTTAATTATTTATTGGCGAGCCTAAAGAGCTTAAGCTGTACCTTGTGGACAACACAGGTACTCCTCCATCAGTATCTTCACTCTTCAACTTGGTCCAACCACCATGTGACTCTGAAAATCATGCATAAAAACAACCGTAAGTAACAACCCATCAACCTACGAAACATTTAAAAATTTTAAACATGTGAAGTAAAACCTGTGATTATCAATGCATAGGTTATGACTGCCTTGTCCTCCAAATCTGCTAAACAAAACCAACTTGATATTAAAAAGCAATAGATTACAAAACAAAACAATGAAGGGGTGTCCCCAATGACATGTATTATAATAGACCAAATGAAATAAAGAGACAATTAGATTTCAAATTTCAATATTAACAATCAAGAAAAAACAAATGAGCTCTTTAGCCCAAAGAACCAAACATACCTTCACATTTTTTGCAAAAAGTGTTATCTTTATTCGATTAGAGCATAATTTTTCTAAAATTTTCCAAACATTTTTCTGTGAAATGTGTGGGCGTTCGCTTCGATTCCTAACGTATCGTAATCAAAATACCCAAAATCCTTACCGCTTATAAACAAAAACTGGTGTATGGAGAAGGATAAGGAGCAGGAACATATAAAGTCGTTTTATAAATGAAAGTTAATCCCATAAAAAATGTGATGTGAAATATAAGTAAACTTAAGGAAACTGAAATAAAAGACCTCAGCTGGATTCAAAACTCACCCGAAAACGCCAAGATTGCGTTTTATAGAACCAATAAATTTATTGTTAATATAGAATCAATAAATCGAGAAATAAAATTGCATACCTTGTCAAACTGATTAAACGTTGAAGAATGATGTTAATGGTTGCGGATAAATGGATCTATTAATCAAAATTAAAGATTTATTGAGATTAGGTGTTTAATGTTAGTATATAAAAAAATTAGCTAATTATTTTGTGAAAACTTACAAGTAGCATTTCTTCATCATCTTATCCATCTTCCTCCTTTGCAAATAGAACAAACCAACACCAGATCTAGATGCATTACCAATGAAACCTTCACCTCACTCTAACTCAATTTAAGCTTAAAAACAAAATAAATTGCATCACCTAATTCCTTTCTAGAAAAAAATTAATATAAAAAACATTTGTCATCTACTTTAGTCTCATTGAATTGAGCTATAGCCAATTGTCGTTTGCCAATACAATTGTATGATATGGCTGATGAAAATCCATTGATTTATTATATAGGTAGATAATTTTGAAGAAATGATATGTTTTCTTATTTTATATCTAATTATTTTTAATAAATAAAATCGATAAGCATATACATACGCTTCATACTCAGTAGAGTAAAGTGTCATTTTCGTCCTTGTGGTTTGGCAAATAATGCGAATTTAGTCAAAAAAGTTTATTTTTTGCATATGGACCCTCCACGTTTCCCAATTATTGTCAATTACATCGAAATCACTAACTTCGTTAAATTGAATCGTTAACTCAGGGATGGACATGTCTTTTCACTCTTTCTTTATTACATAAGTACAGTGCCAAAATCGTCCATGAAATTTGGTCACATTTGCTAATTTCGTCCAAAAATATTTTTTTTCGCAATTAGACCCTCGATGTTTCCCAACTGTTGCCAATTTTGTCCAATTTGTTAACTCGGACTAAATTTAACGTTAACTCAGGGGTGTTACTATCCTTTTACATATTTGTTTACATTGTTATTATTATTACGTTGAGCTAAACCCCTTATATGACTAAAAATAAAGAAAAATAAACAAACGGATAATATATTGGATTCAAACATAGGAATCGTGAAATGTTATATATGTTAGCGATGAGCAAAATTGGTACCGGTACCGATTTGGTGCCGTCAGTACCAAGGTTTTGAGTTTTCGGGACCTGTACGGTACCAGTATTTCCTGAATTTTACCTCAAATACCAGTACCAAACATTTGCGATTTTCAGGATCGGGATTTTCGGTACTGGTACCGGTCGGTACCGGTATGGTACCGAGCTCATCCCTAATATATGTCATCAAACAAACACATAATAAAAATAATGTAAACAAACATGTAAAATGACAGTAACACCCATAAGTTAACGTTGAATTTAGACCTAGTTAACAATTTGGACGAAATTGGAAACGGTTGGGAAAAATCAAGGGTCTACTTATGAAAAAAAAATTATTTTTTGATGAAATTCGCAAATATGACCAAACCTCAGGGACGATTTTGGTACTTTACTCATATAATAAAGAAATAGTGAAAAGACATGTCTACCCCTGACTTAACGATTAAATTTAACGAGGTAGTGATTTGGATATAATTGGCAAGAATTGAGAAACGTGGAGGGTCCATATGCAAAAAATTAAACCTTTTTGAACTAAATTCGCATTATTTGCCAAAACACAAGAACGAAAATGACACTTTACTCTACCAAGTATATATAATTAAAGTTTGATATATGTTAGTGAAAAATAATGAGTATGCATAATTTTAGAGGAGATATATATAATTATATATCAAGGCCGGTTAGGTTTTCCACCCCAAATGGTGATGTGTTTGTAAACCACCCATGTGGGTTCATGCCTAAATGCACATGTAAAACCACATATTCATGCCTGCCGCTTTACCATTAATCATTAACGGCTTTTAATTCTATGTTTATTTATTCCTGTCACGTTTCGTATTTTAATGTTTTATTTTTCTAAATTTTCTTTTATTAATTTTAAAGGGAAAACAATGTTTTGAAAAAAGAATCCAAGATTTGTTGGTTCAACAGGTTGGTCTGGTCTGGCCGGCCAACAACAGGAAGAGGCAACCAACTAACCAAGTTCGTTTTCCGTTGGTTATTTCACGGTTTTTAACAAGTTCAGTTAAAATCAAGATTTTTAATATACAACTATATATTTACTCATGAGGAAACCTATATCTCAAATGGTTTAAGTTTTTGCTGGCTGGATCGACATGTTTGGCCTGATTTCTTAGGGGGCTAAATGAGCCAAGCATCTAATGAGCTGCTAGCAGTTGGCTTGTTAAAAGCTTCAAACGAGCCGAGCTTAAACATGCTCGCTCCTAAATTAGAGCTCATCAAATAAATGAGCTCAAGCCCAAACAATCCTATTATTTATATAAATACAGCAGTTTTGTCTCTATTATAAATATAAATTACATGTTTAAAACTAGCTATAAGTGTATATAAATAGAAGTAATAAATATTCAATAAAATAAACAAGCCGATCTGGAACTTGAAAATTTATCGAGCTGGTCTTGAGCTTGGGTTTCACTCATTTATATCTGTATAGATTTCGCATCACGGGAGGAAGTGTGAATTGGTAACAAAACTTAAAATGGCCGCAGAAAGTAGTTTGTGTATGAAGATGGACAATGTGTCATTTGGACTAATCAGGAAGAAATGTATATTTCGTTCTCTCTTAATTCTCTTGTAGTGTTGGAAACGATTTTTAAGTAGCTTATAAATCAAGCAAATTACCCCAATTTCGCCCATGCATATGTCATTTTGACGTTGCAAAAACCACTACCGGCCTTGTCTATTGTCTAGCATTAATAATTTAATAGCATGCCTTAAAATGTACTATTATGCCAATTGCCAAGTAAAGAAGTCGGCCCAGTATATATCAATCGGCCCAATAGACTTTAATGACATGGATCCTCTAATATTATGTTTTTGGGGTTTTGTGCTTAGCCTTCCTATTTTCTCATGCTTCATATTTGAAGTTTAAAATAATCTAATATTTTAAATTTCTAATTAAGCACTAACCCTTCCTTTCCCACCAAGTTCACTCTTTACCTAATCTACCTTTGAAAAGGTCAAAAAGTCATAACCCCCTAAAGAGGGGTTGTATGAAGGTAACTGTTTGTCCCATCAATCATTTTGTCTTGTATCTATAAAAACAACATGTGCATCTGCAGTCGTGGTACATGAATGTTTAGATCTGATATACGGGCATATAGTTATGATATACAAACGTATAGTTGTTAAATGCCTCTTGCATGTGAGCGAATAGCCCTAGTATGCGGATCTATAGCCGTGTTATACAGACCTAGGGTCGTCGAGTCAATCAATGACTGCAAATCAGAGGAAACTAGTGTGCTCGTTGAGGTAATCAAAAAATGGCTGAACTGAAATTTCCAATTTGATCATAGCACATACGTTTAACTTTTATATATTATTTATTAATAAGATGTTTAAATATATTATGTTTTATAGGAAAAAAAGGGTTAAGTGGAAAGATGGATGTTGGATGTCTTATCTTAATCTTAATCTTAAATCTTAAATCTTATCTTAAATCTTAAAATACTAATAAAAGAAAATGTTAAACTTAGGTGTCAAGCCCATATTCCAACTAATTCCTAATCTCTCATCTCATTCATTCTAGCTATTCATGGGTCATGGGTCAAACCATTTTGTCAAATGGGTCATAACATAGTATGGATTATATTCATTATTGAATCAAGTGTCATTTTCATACTTAAGATTTGACCAACTACACAACTGCAAATCAACACCTGGTGTTTTCAAAATCATGCTATTTTAGTACTTTTCGTTAACTCTGTTTGTGTTTTCTATTAAGTCTACATTAAATTAATTCACAAGTATTTTGAGAATCACAACTGAAATAACAAACTTTATTCATCTTTATCATTTGACAAAACCCTGTAATACACGGGTTCAAAAGCTAGTAAAATATAAATGGAAAGAAAGTGAAATAAGAGTCAGAGCTAACGAGGACGATTGAAAGGGTGTAGTCTTTATCCCTCCATGGTCTCCAAAGGACGTATATATCCAAATTGTTTGATTTTAGTATATAAGTTTAGTCGTTTGTGGTAAATATTGGACTGACATGCCGTAGGTTTATCCAAAACAAATGATTCCAAAGACAGTGGAGGAACATAACTGAACCTACAAGTGCCCAACACCCTGGAGCGTTCACCCGCAGCACTTTATACATAACCATGGTTAACTTCATATATCATTTAAAATTTTTATATAATTAAATTAAAGTATTCAATGTAATATTTATTTAGCATGATATGTTGCAAACTTGCAATAACTCAAAGCTTCTATCTTTCCTCTCGAAAAAATATCCGAAACTAGCTTTTGAACCCGCGTAATATCAAATGATAAAGATAAATAAGGTTTGTTATTTCAGTTGTGATTCTCAAAATACTTGTGAATAAATTTAATGTAGACTTAATAGAAAACTCAAACTGAGTTAACGAAAAGTACTAAAATAGCATGATTTTGGAAACACCAGGTGTTGATTTACAAAAAGTACTAAAGTTGTGTAGTTAACTCTGATTCAATAATGAATATAATCCATACTATGTTATGACGCATTTGACAAAATGGTTTGACCCATGACCCATGAATAGCTAGAATGAAAGAGATGAGAGATTAGGAATTAGTTGAAATGTGGGCCTGACACCTAAGTTTAACATTTTCTTTTATTAGTATTTTAATATTAAGATTAAGATAAGATTTAAGATATCTAAAATTTATTCAAAATATTTTAAATTTCTAATAAATGTTCATTCTATAATAAAATTTTAAAAGGCATCTAGGTTATTTAGGATAATCTGAATATCCGAAAAATTTCAAAATCATTATTTGAATTCAATTCTAAAAATTCGGATATCCGACCTTTTCAGATAATTCATATTAGATTTTTGGATAATTCGTCTAGACATTTGGATTCGGATTTTTTAAACACGCCCTCCTCTATATATATAACATGTACACCTCCAAACCAAACTCCCTCAGTTCACACCTATGTGCGAT
Source organism: Bidens hawaiensis (assembly GCF_021521415.1). NCBI lineage: Eukaryota > Viridiplantae > Streptophyta > Magnoliopsida > Asterales > Asteraceae > Bidens > Bidens hawaiensis. Next base: position 1,466,177 of record NW_027491108.1, read on the forward strand.
TGTTACATGGTCAAAAGAGATCAACTTGTACCGAGTCATCATGAGTTGTAATGGCTGCAAAGTTCTTTGGAAGGGCTGCAACGAAAGTTGCATTCTCAGGCAAAGCCTCACTGCCATAGAAACACCACAAGGTCAGGCCAACGCCACCGTGTTTGTAGCCAAATTCTTTGGCCGTGCTGCCCTTATGTCTCTCCTTTCCGCTGTCCCTGACCACCAACGACCTGGTAACTATATTGTATCCTATCTTATATTTTAAAAATGAGGTCTTTGCTTCATAATATTGAAACCTATAATAATTTGAGTTCCAGTACTAAACCCCTAGTAATAATAATACTATAGGTTCCAATGCATAATTAATTGTTGAGATTCGAAAATTTAGCTAGCCTATAAATTATAAATAACATGACTTATTACATAGATTAATTTGATTGTATGTTTGCCTGTTCAGCTTTGTTTGAATCTCTATTGTTGGAAGCGTGTGGGCGGACGGTGAATCCGGTGAATGGTGCGGTGGGACTGCTGTCGACGGGAAAGTGGCACGTGTGTCAATCAGCAGCTGAGACGGTACTCCGAGGTGGAACCATACACGCAATGCCAGAACCGTTTTCAGTCAGACAGACCCCAGTTGGAGATGAAAGTAGAAAGCAGTGGATGGCGATGGACTCGTCGGATGTGTCGGAAACGACTACGAGGGAAAGTGTTTGTAGTGAAACAAAGCTTCTGAATCTCTTTGTTTAAGAGTAATTAGTTGGAATTTATATTTAAGAAAAAACATGTGATGTATATAACTAACTGTATATGCCGTTTAGATTTGTATTAAGTTTCATTTGAATTAATAGAGCATTTCATTAATTACAAAAACAATGAGCACATATATAGTTTTGTAACTTTGTGTGTAGGATGGAATATAACATAAGACATCCACGAGACCACTACTATTTCATTAGTTAAAGAAATAACCGAAGCTATGCAGTTAATTTGGTTTCGGGGTTGGGCTAGAGGTGTTCAAAAAAACCGGTTACGGAACCGGTTTGGGCGGTTAACCGGAAAACCGGTTTTTTAAAAACCGGTTTTTTTAAAAACCGGTTTGACCGGTTTACGTAACCGGTTTACGTATCGGTTATACTTTTTGGAGCCAAAACCGGTTTTATAACCGGTTATAAAAAAAACCGGTTTTTTTTAATAACCGGTTATTAAAAAACCGGTTAACCGGTTTTTAAAATAACCGGTTTATAGCCGTTATAAAAAAACCGGTTAACCGGTTTTTTAATAACCGGTTAACCGGTTAAACCGGTTTTCGAACGTTACCAAACGGCTTTATAGCCGTTTTTTTTTTTTTTGCCCGTTTTTTTAGCCGTTTTTTTGGTTTTTTTACCCCCACAAACATCTATATATAGTTTAGGTTGGGTATTGGTTAGATCACACTTGATTATACAACTCCAAAAGCTCTAAACGTTTATTTCATACGCGATTATAACTCCAAACGCTCTTCTTTCGTAGTCGTTTATTTCATACTCGAGTATACCACTCTTAATTCGTAGTCGATTATCATGGCCTCCCAAAGTGCTGCTTCATCGGTCAACATGGGTGCCTCGAACACGGGAGAAACCGTCGTTCGGGTCATCCCCACGAAACGAAACCAAGATATTTGGCAACATTTCGACCTATGCGAAATGTCTAACGGAACCCAAAAAGCTAGATGCAAACATTGTTTGAAGTTTTATAACAAAGAAGCAAACTCCAGTTTAAGAGCTCATGTAGAAAGGCCCTCTTGCAAGGTCTTGAAGGACGAATCCGGAAGTAGTTCGCAGCCGGAGATGACGAATCAAGGAACGGTGTTTACGTACGACCTTGAAGCGGTACGTCAACAGTTTGGCAACTTTGTGATTCAACAATCACTTCCTTTCAACCACTTCGACAACCCTCAATTCACGGAGATGATGCAAAAGTATGTTCAACCACGCTACCAACACGTAAGTCGTTCGACCCTTAGAAGAGATATGCTTAAAGCATGGAAAAACGCTAAATCCGAACTAATTTCATACTTTTCAAACTTACAAACTGGTGTGAACTTAACAACGGATGTGTGGTCGGTACCTAATGGTTCGCCCGACTCATACATTTGTGTGACGGCTCATTGGGTTGACCCCCGGTCGTGGCAAATGATGAAACGAACCGTTGCGTTTCAATTGTTTGATTACCCGCACACGGGTAGAAATATTTTTAAACTCTTGGATAAAGTCATTCGACAATACAAGATTGAAGATAAAATCTTTTCAATATCGTTTGATAACGCGTCCAACAATACGGCCGCGGTTGGCCATTTAAAATTAAAGTATAAACCTATTTGTGATGGAGCGTTTTTTCATAGCCGATGCATTGCACATATTATCAACTTGGCCGTGCAAGATGGGTTAAACGTGATCGAAACGCAAAGAAACAATTTTAAAAGAATGTTACGAGATGTTTTTAGCAACAATAAAACATTTTCAAGATACAAAAAATTTTGTGATGAAGCTAATTGTCAATGGTTGGGGCCCAATTGGGATTGTCCAACAAGATGGAACTCGACTTGTGATATGTTTGAGAAAGCCATCCAACAAAAAGAATCACTAGTTGCGTTTCATCAAATAATGTCAAGTAGGGGTAAATGTGCACCGTACGATCCTAGAAACTGGTTATTGATTGAGATCGTTACGGAGGTTCTTCAAATTTTTAAATCTTGCACAACTAGTTTATCCGGGGTTTACTATCCAACAAGTCCCATTGCTTTACCAAAAATTGCTGTCATGTGCACAAAGTTGACTGAAATTCATTGTAGGGGTGCACCTTATTTTGATATGGGTGCAAAAATGAAAGAAAAATTTATAAAATATTTTCAACAACTACCCGCTGTTTTGACCTGTGCGGCTGCGTTAAACCCTTGCATCAATGTTGGTGGTGTTGAAGCTTTAATAGAAAAAATTTGTGATGAGCTAGGGTTAAACGACGATCAAAACCCCTATTATAGCCAAACTTTAAAGAATGATTTCAACACCACATTGGCAAACATGTATGATGTTTACCTTACAAAACACGGGTCGTCTTCCCAAATTCATGACTCGTTAAGAGCTGTTGCCCAATCCCAATCCCAAACCGACCTTGAAATGGGGATGTACTACATGATTTGGGAAGACGCCGGTAAACGTCAAAGGGTAAACACCCCAAGCAGTGAACTTGGAAGGTATGGTGGTACCAACTTTGTGAAACACATGACTCCGGATGAATTTAGAAGTCTTGATTTGCTGGCTTGGTGGAGAGGTAAGGAGGATGAGTTTCCGATCCTCGCCGCCATGGCCAAAGATTTACTAACGGTCCAAGCTTCCACGGTAGCTTCGGAGTCTGCTTTTTCTGTTTCTGGCAGGGTTATATCGATTAGGAGGACTCGACTCACTCCAGCAGCTGTAGAGATGTCGATTTGCTACAAGGATTACTTGGACTCTTTAGACAGGGCACAACATCAACGCTCACTCGAGGGGGAAATGGACTATGAGGCGGCCTTGTATGAAGACGAGGTCAATCAAGGACACATTCAACCAATGACCGATGAAGAAGCCGCGTACGACGATTACCTAAGGAATAGCTCGGGATCGGGTAGCGAAGAAAATGAGTAACAAACATCAACTTGTTAATGTAATCGTGTCTAAGCATTCTTTAATGTTTGTATTTTTGAGTTACGAATATGCGATAACGATTTAATGTTTGTATTTTTAATGTAAAAGCTATAAATGAAAGTTATGTGTTTTTAATCTTCCAAGCAAAGAATGCTAACAACGAAACCCTAAACCCTAAACCCTAAAGAAAAGAAAAAAAAAAAAAAAAAAAAAAAAAAAAAAAAAAAAAAAAACCGGTTAACCGGTTAGACCGGTTATTAAAAACCGGTTATAAAAAACCGGTTTAATAACCGGTTCTAACCGGTTTTTAAACCGGTCCAAACCGGTTTGGCCGGTTTGAGTTTTCAGCAATAAAAACCGGTTAATAACCGGTCCGGTTATTAACCGAACCGGTTTTTTTCTGGACAAAAAAAACCGGTCCGGTTAATAACCGAACCGGTTTTTTCAAAAAAACCGATTTGTGCACCTCTAGGTTGGGCCATAAAATCTAATTGACCTTTGCATCCACCCAGGAGGCAACTTAGGATTCAAATGTGGGCCCAAGTTGTCTGTACCTCTTCTTAAGTGAGCGTACTTTATTATATATTGGGCTAAAAAACTACATCGCATTAAAGCCCATCCAGACAAATTACAACTCCGATTTTTACAATTTGGACCACAATGGCCGGGAGAAACAGTCACTCTCAACTCAGCTTGCATCATATGTATATAAATTTATGAATATTTATGAATTATTTTTATTTAATTCCCAATGGCTATATTTCCAAAAGAAAAAAAAAAACATTATATATATACAAGAAAAGATGTTTAATCATTTGGAAAACCTTGTCATGCAAGATTGGATGTCAAGAGAACCTTCGGACTTCAGTATCCTCCAAGCTAGATAGGGAATTATACGAGACCCAACAAAAACTTGGAGCTTGACTTATAATAAGTGATTAAGCGGCATAACGTATGCATGCATTATGTTAATTAATAAGATTGCATATAATAAAAATCATGTGATGTCTTATTGGTTGGTTGATGATGGTAACAAGGAAAATCCATCAATTTACAAACATGGAGCCCCAACCATGATTTCAACCAACTATAGAGGTTTAATGTTTACTAGACGGTGAAACTTATCAAGTCTCTTCATAACTAATTATATTTATGTTTTATAATTGAATAAATTATTTCATTTTTATTGTGTTCTTTTTAATTGTGTAACTTTTGTTATTTATTTCTAAAAGATATGTTTTTTTTTAATTTTAATATATAGTTTATTTGAAATAATAAAAAGTTAAAAAGCCGTTTAGCATTAAAAGAATTTTATCATAAAAATGATGATAATACGAAAAATATTAGAATATGTTAACAAAAATTTTATGGTTGCAAAAGAAATTAGTGTTTTTAACCCTTTGGATGGGAGATGACCGAAGATATCTATTTTATTTACTTATTACTATAACATTTTCTATTCATAATATACATACGTCCACAACTCACAACTATTCCGATTTTTTTTTCAAACTAGTACGTTTTACCAAAAGAAAGTGGGTTTTCGGTGTTGACATGAGTGTTAATAGGTTTTAGGTGTTCCTCTATCTGAGATGGAGGAACTGATCTAATGGCACGCCAAGTCAACGATGGAGTGTAAGTTGAAGATGACTGGATTCGTCATCTGAGATGGAGGGATCCAAGATGCATCATTTGCGCTTGCGCCACATGCCAGCTTAACAGGACATCCTCCATCCGAGATGGAGGGATCAAACTCCATATTTTCATTTTCAGCAAGCGTACGTATAACAAAAAAAAAACATATTAGATGCCATAGAAGTTAACTTGAAAATGAGTGAACCCTTCATATGAGATGGAAGGATTGAAGTCCATGTTTATGACATAGTAACAAGATAAAGATGATGATGTTCTTCAAACGGTTCTTTGCTTGAAGTACGGTACCTTCAAATTATAGCTTGTTTTTAGAACGCAAAAGTCTAGGAATAATGGCTACAGCACGATCGCATATGGGCTGGTCTATCCAACCTAGAAAGTTTTGACGTGTGGGACCCTGTAAAGCATATTAAATTTTAAAAAATGGCAAATGAATTAACAATGAAAATTAAGGTTCTTACAAAGCGTGGACATGAATAGAATCAACGTCCAAGATTGCGATTGGTCCAGGATGTGCAAACAACAACATACTGACCACAAATACAAATCGCCATTAAGAATTTATGATGTAAGGTTGTATACCATCAATTGAAAACTTAGACATATGTATGTCATAAAAGCTCACACTTATAGAATCTCTCGTCACTGTTCTTCAAAATAGTGTGTACGCCATGTGACCAAGACCACACCTGTGAGTGTGCCAAATTGAAATTTTGGAGTTCAATCCCACCATCTCATATGAAGGGTTTCACTCATTTTCAAGTTACCCTGTGACATTTCATATGTTTTTTTTATTATACATGTGCTTGCTAAAAATGAAAATATGGAGTTCAATCCCTCCAACTCAGGTGAAGGATTTCATGTTAAGTTGCCAAGAGATAGAAGGGAGGAATCTTGGATCCCTCCATCTCAGATGGCGGACCCAGTCATCTCCAACTTGCACGTCACCGCTGACTTGGCGTGCCATTAGATTAGTTCCATCTTAGATAAAGGAACACCTAAAACCCATTAACACTCTTATCAGACACCTAGAACCCACCTTCTTTTGATAAAACCTACTAATTTGAAAAAAAAAATCCAACTATTCCACTGCAGGTGCACTAGTGCAGATTGGTACAACTGCACCATTCCTACTTGTGTGTAGGGAGCACATATCTAAGGTTTTAGATACAAGAGGATCTAAAAAAATCATAAATTAAGATATATGAATGTTTATATATACATATTGCATACAGTTGGTTACATTTGTTAAAAGACGAAATACAACAAGCAACTCCCGCCAAAAGAAGAAAAACCAAACCACAAAGGGGAAAGCGGGAGATCAGCAAGTTATTAGTTATTACCGATAATTTTGATGGAATGTTAACGATTTTTCATCAGCAGCATCGACTCGTTTGTAACATATGTGTTCTCAAACTACAATCCTTTACCTGCGAAGGGTATTACTGTAATTAGACAAAGTAATGGATAATCATGAGAACCAAACTCATTCACATCATACACCAGATTCACATATATTTAACTTCTTATTTGATCCTAATTCTCTAAATGATTAATGCCAAACAGCAATGCGCTCCTGCAAACGTGCTACATCAAGTGGGCCTTACATATTCTAAGCTAAATATTTTTAACTATTTATGATTTCAAATCATCACCTATAATTAATACTTTTATAAATTTACCTTGAGGGCGGATAAAACGGATAAGAAATCTTTGCAAACCCTAAGCAAAGCACCCTCTTTTCCAGACACTTTTACAATTTTGGTCACCAATAAATTCACTTCTTCAACCTGAAAATCCACATCATGTGTTTATGTCCACCTGCTGCTACTTGGTTTGAATACGACTCCTCTAAAAATAACATTTTATTTATAACTTTGAATTGCAGTTGTAGAAAAGGTATAAGTGAAACACAAAACCTGTAAACAAAGAGAGTTCATTAATGAAGATGAACCCATTGCCTGCATCACATCCAGTGCTGAATTTATGGCATCTTTCATGCTTTGAAGGTCAACCTAGCAAGATCATCATCAATTCATCATCATATAGTATTGATCTTTTGAGATCTTGATAAACAACATCATAAAGTTCTGATCTTGTCGCTACTTGAAAAACACCAAATAACAAAGTTTTGGTCTTTGAGTTCTTGAAAAATCCCATAAAGTTTCAATATTTTTGGGTTTTTGAAATCTTTTGAGTTATTGAAAACACCATCATCAAGTTTTAATCTTTGAGATCTTAAAAAACTATCGTACAGTTTTGATCTTTTGATTTCTTATAAGTTGAAACTTTTTAGTTATTGAAAAATGTACAATCAAAGTTTTGATCTTTTGAGTAGTTGAAAAACACCGCCATAAGTTTTGATCTTTGAGTTCTTGAAAACTCCATCATATAGACTTGATCTTTTGAGTTCTTGAAAAATGTTTTATCAAGTTTTGATCTTTTGAGTTCTTGAAAAACATCGTCATCAAGTTTTGAATTCTAAATTCTCAAATCATTTTCATTGTTACTGTTCCGGCTGTTAAAATAAGGTCCGCTTGTCTAGGGCTCGATCTTGGTACTAGTCCATAACGATCAAAGTCGAATCGTGAGCCTATTAGTGAAGCAAATTCAATGAAGCAACAACTGGTACCATAGAGAAGCGGCCATAAACTAGAGAGTCTTGACCAATTTGAAAGATCATTTAATGTAGTTGAAATAACTGAATTTTGGGTTGTTCGATGAAATAAGGGAAATATATGTAATGATTACATAGAGTAGAAAAGGCACATACTGTTGCTCCTGCAGCAACAGGAAGACGAAGGGTGCTAGCCTTCAAAGCTTCAATGGCTCCAAGCCATGAAATCGAATGGTTTTTGTCTAAATAACCCCAATCTTCGAGAAAACCCATCTACATTTATTCAACGAAACAATTGCTAAAAATATACACTCTAAATTCATTTAATAATCCATGCTAAATTTATTTAAATTTCATGACAACAACAAACACTTTCTGAAAACAGCATAACTTTTGGGTATTTAGTATTTATGCATTTTGTTAACACTTGCATTTAGCCATTTACCAGAGCATGTTTATGATTAAACCTAAACGCATTGCATCAGATACAATACACGAATAAACTTACTTGTGCCTTAAGAAGCGATGCTAATTTCAGCTTTTGCCTCAAAAGTTGCAATCTATGTCTTTTTCTCGTCACCGAATCACGCAAACCCGAGATAGTAATCCACGCATTCCATAGATTTTCCTAAACAACATAAAACTGACTTCAAAAACAAACATCAATACATCCAAAAAAACCATTTTAAAACCAAAATAATATATCTTCTTAAAACGATCATACCTCAACGCCAAGTTTTTGCTTCAATACTATATCTTCATTCCTAGCATTCACAAAACGCCACTGCAATAGCCGATTATACAAAAGCCTCAAAACATGTGCATCAAGAAACAGATTTTGACTCACTTTTCCTCTTCTAACATCAACCGCAAAACTAAGTACCGATGGCATCTCACTAACATTATTGTCAATTCCAGAAACCGAACGTCTACGAGGACTAATCATTCTCTTCGGTGATGGTGTCATCACAATCTTATTTGGTGACGACGGTCTTATTCGATTCGGTGAAGCCGTTGTTCTTGCTGACGATAAAGGATTATTATCACTCGAGAATCTTTTCGAATTCAAATTTTTTGAAAGCGGTGAGCTTTGATCCTGCAACCTCCTCGTTCTACTATTAGTGTCTTGCCAAAACTTTGGTGACACAGTAATCCCACTATGCCCGACTCGTAAACGGGTCGGCCCGTTTTCTTGAACACCTGAAGTGCTACCAGAAGACACACTATCCGTATCCGAATACGAATCTTTAACCGAATTCCCATCTGGGTTATGTTTATAAGGGTTTAAAACATAAACCGACTCCCTAATTACCCCATTTGAACAATCTAAAGTGGAAGTCTTGGATAAAACGGTGGCGTTTGGTTGTCGGGTTCTACCGGGCCAGCGGTGGTGATCCATGGGTTTAGCATTCTCAACATGATCACCATTTCGAATAAAGGCAGGTGATTGATGATGGGTGATTTTGGTTTTAGTGATTGGTAGAGAAAAGGATGCACCTTGAAAAGAAACCGATACACTTCTTGTCGACGTGGCACCGGCACCGCCGTCCGGTGGCCGGCGGTCGACGGAAAGTGACCGTTTTACTGCCGGAGTAGTCGAGTTTCTTGAAATTAAAGGAGATGGGGACCTTCTGGAAGGTGTTACTGTGCGTAATGAATTTGAATTGGAAGAAATTGAAGGTGAAGGAGACAAGTATCTTGATTTGGGTCTGATTGCGGTGATATGCTTATCGGACGGCGACAATGTTTGGTTTCTGGTTGTTGTTGCTTCAGAAACCATCATTGACGGACACATACATATAATTGAATTGAATTTACTAACAAACTGACCTCAACCTCACATTGTCGAATTAAACCATGAAAACACCAAGCTGAGTTCCCGCAGTCAGGATGGAAGTCTACAACACTGATAATGCTTTATGAAGAATCAGTTAACCTAACTATTAAATTGTTATTTTTAAGCGGTTGTTTTCTAAGCCGGGTGAAGAGGTAGGTCCCAGCAGAGCCCAGTTGGACCCGCAAGACTCACCTTAAACAGGGACGTCTGCGCAGAGACCAACTGGATCCGCAAGACCAACCATGCTCAGAGACGTGACGTCCTTACGCGCAGTACGCAAGCTGGTCCCGCAGGAAAAGCCTCCCAATGGTGAAGGATTCCGCCTGTCCCCGCAGCCTCGGATACAAGCCATTAGGGAAGGCCACCCGCGCAGCATGGCTACACGCACAAGGCACTTAGCTCTCGATCATTCAGTGTCACCTGAAGGAATGAGCAAAGCCGGGAGCAATCCCGCACAGAGGCGGGAGGGGGAATACTCCCGCCCAAATAAGCCAGTCTGTATACTGAAGGATCTTTTACTGTACCTGACGAGGTATGGGCGAAAGATCTGATCAGAGATACGACAGCTCACTGATACAGTATGGCGAGCAGCATGCTCCTGTACTGTATCACTATTAGCCGCTGCCTACTCACCAACTACTGTCATACCACGTGCGTAGCCGGCAGTTGGTGGAAAGGGAATAGTATACAGCAGGCCTGGTCACTATCAGCCGCTGCCTACCCACCAACTACCAGCAGGGCACGTGCGTAGGCTACTGTTGATGAACAGGAACACTGTGGCAGCCGGCCATACCTCCTTGGAAACCTACCTTCGGCTATAAATACCCCAAATGGTATGATCATCTCAACACATTACATTATCTTATATCATCATAATATACCTGATATCTGCTCTAGCAATCTCTTAATATACTTTTATATTTAAAGAGCAATCTAGTCTGATTCTCACGCCGGAGGGTGGTCACAAGGAGGAACCCCCCCCCCCCTCTTCTCAGTGACGAGCTCACGGTGTCTGTTTTGCAGGTTATCAGAAGAACCATCTTCCAAGGGTCTAACCCCTCGTGGGAAACAGCTATCCAACCCCCAGGTTACCAGTAATCTGTCAGGGGTTTGGTTAGTGTTTCTTCATTGGCGCCATCCGTGCATAAAGCTAGAATTACATTTTCTCCAGTTTTTTCAAACTTTTACAAAGATGGTTAGAGAAATTCCGGTAACCACAACCCCAGCTACTGGGGGGAATACCGGCAACACAGTTTTTACAAACACTACCCCGGCTACCGAAGCCGGGGCAAGTGAAGTAAATTTTACGAACACTACCCCACTTACCAAAGCTGGGGCAAGTGCAGTAAATGATCACCTACTGGGATCCACCGATATCCAGTTTGAGAAACGATGACTCCCCCGCCAGACTCTCGATGAAGTTAAGGCATGGGCGGAGGCACGACAAAAGGAATTCCAGGCTGAATTGGACGAACGCATGCGTTCCGTCCAACAGGCCGACGAATTCGAATACTTTGACTCGGAGGAATCCGACTCCGACGCGAACCCTCGCCATAGGGCAAAAGGGAAGCGTAAGGAAACGGAATCCCAACCGAAAAGGCATTTTGGACAAGCCTTCAAACCAAAAAGCAAAGTTGGAAATCCACGAGACTTCTCTAAAACGTTCAGACCAAACATTGCAAATGCAGGAACGTCAAAGTTTGCAAGGGACATTGCGGAAGCAATCGCCCCAAAGAGTGCCAAACAGATGCCTAACATAGGCACATATGACGGTATATCTGATCCAGACGATCATTTGAACAGGTTCATAGCAGGGGCAACCGTTAGCAATTGGACGGAACCCACGTGGTGTTACATGTTCCAAATGACGCTTGTTGGGGCTGCTAGAGCTTGGTTTGATCGTCTACCGGTCAACCACATCTACGACTGGGCAGACTTCCAGCAGAAGTTTAGCCAACACTTCAGCCAGCAACGGAAGTATACCGAGGAACAATGGACAATCCTCAAATGCATACGAGAAGAAGATGAATCTCTGCCAAACTTCATTACTCGCTTCAACTCAAAGAAGCTAAGTTTGGGCAGTATCAGCGAAGATCTTGTTCGCGCTGCCTTCATCCAGGGCGCGCATGACCCAGAGCTCATCCGCACCCTAACGGGTAAAGATGGCATGCCATCCACATGGGATGGCATCATGACAGCAGCAAAACGCTATGCGGAAACGGAGAAGCAACTGGGTAAAGATCTCCCGCAGAGCACAAACCTCTACACCCAGAAGACGAGAGAAGACAACGTCCTCACCGCCCGACTAAATAAAAAGCGAAAGCTAGGCATCTGGCAGTCAAGGGTAAACTTTGACACCTCATCCGGCTTGCAACATCGGTTGGGCGGAAGGGATAATGTACAGTCGCACCGGAACTCCAGATGGACGCCACTCACCAAAAGCGTCGCTGAGATATTCGCCACTGAAGAGCTCCCGTGGCCAAAGCCTCCAATAATCCGACATCGTCACGATGCTGATCGGAGCAAGTACTGTGACTTTCACAGGACAAAAGGCCACAACACTGAAGAATGCATAGACGTAAAGGACATGGTCGAAGCATTTGTCAGAGATGGGACGCTCGCGCACCTCGTGGCGCAATAAAGGCTGAGCAGGCGGGTGCGTGTAGAACCCTAGTTGAAAAAAAAAAAAAAAAAAAAAAAAAAAAAAACCAATAAATATTCCAGCTTCAATATTGAGACTACATGCTGCGTAAAGAACGAGATCCCGAACAAGGTGCGTATCGGCTCGATGGCGCTCCCATCCCAACATGGAAGGGAGCTCATTTACACAGTTTGCATGTAAATCAATTCCAATTTGTAAAGGCCAAGAGCCACTTCTAATGGAAATGATTCTCTCTAGAACATCGAAGCTGATGATTTTACATTTATACTTTTCGGAACATTGGTAATGGCATTCACATTATGTGAAGTCGTTGCGTGGGAAGGCGGTTCTACCCGCACAAACCCAATAATGTGAAAAAAAACCTTCACGCAGGTCAGTTGAAGGAGAGGTTCAGCACCCAAAATGAAAGTGCAGGTCTATCCGCACGAATCATAATGGGGAAACTGAACAATAACCTATCAACAACCGCGCGTCGAACGGTTAAACTATGCAACACTGGTGACGACATTCACATTACATGAAGTCGTTGCGTGGGAAGGCGGTCCTACCCGCACGAACCCAAAAACGTGACAAACCTTCACGCAGGTCAGTCATTGGTAAATATTGGCTATCCCACTAAATGAAAGTGCCGGTCTTAACCGCACAAATCGTGAAAGGAAACCAAACCTATTGACATCCGTGCGTTGAACGGTTAATCTGAACTTAAAAAAGGATGAGAAAAACCTACACGCAGGTCAGATATGGGTAAAGTTTTGCCATCCTGCTAAGTGCAAGTGACGGTTCTACCCGCACAATCACGAAAGAGGAAGCAAGACTTCCTGTTATCAACCACGTTCAAAGGTTAACTTATCCTCAAAAGATGAGGAAAACCTACACGCGGGTCAGATATAGGTTTAAAGTTAAGCCATCCTACTAAGTGCAAGTGACGGTCCTATCCGCACAATCACGAAAGAGGAAGCGAAACTTTAATCCATTATCAACCACGTTCAAAGGTTAACTTATCCTAATGCCTTAGAAATTTCGAAGAAAGATAAGGAAAACCTACACGCAGGCCAGATGAAGGTTAAAGTTTAGCCATCCTACCAAGTGCAAGTGACGGTTCTACCCGCACAATCACGAAGGAGGAAGCGAAACTTTAACCCATTATCAACCACGTTCAAAGGTTAACTTATTCTAAACACTTGGAAAATTGCTAATTTAAACTAAGTATGCAAGTCATAAGTTTATAAAGCAAGGAACCCAAAGAAGGAAATAACAATCTTAGCAAAAAGATTCATATTTCAATAATATATTACAAGAATGGCCGGGTAACTACCCGCCTAAAAGAATAAAACTATACAAGTCTATCTTAGCAATGGGAAGGGATCTTCAGGATCAAGCTTCAGGGCCGCCTCCACTTGGACCCGCTCCGTCAGAAGAACGGGGTGGTTCGAGGAACGCTTTGAGGACAGCTAACCCATCATCAGCAGCAGCTACTTCGTCCACCTTCTCCATCACTGGATGCGGGAAGGCGGCATACTGGTTCACTGCTTGGTCATAAATAGTTTCGGTATCCACATTATACAAAGGGAAGTTGGAAGGCGGGACGCCTTTCTCAGCAAACCCTAGACCAAGCAGGAAGCCGGTCCGTTCCCCATCCTCATGAGAAGCGTTGAGGGCTGCGCTCATAGCATCATCGTAAGAGGTCTCTGAAAAGACCCGACGCACAACCTACAAAGAAAATACAAGTATTATAACCTTCTCTTACAAAGAAAAGCGTGAAGACAAAGCTAAACATACCTGAGGCAACGCTTCTCGAAGAAGCCATTGGAGGGCAGCTTGAGCTTCGTTACGGGCGCGTTCGGCTTCGCTCTTGTTGAGGTTGGCAAGTAGCACTTCCTTTGCGGCAGCCTCTTCGACACCCTTAAGCTTCCGCTCGGTGTGGTCAAGCACCCCCCTCTGGTCCAAGATTTCCTGGAGTTTCTTGGCATATTCCATTGCCAAGGCATCATGAGCGCGTTGGAGAGCCTCTAATTTGGCCTTGAGCTCCTCATTCTCCACACGCAAAGGCTCAGCAACGGCTTCAGCCTTGGCAGCCCTCTCGGTTGCGTTTCGCGCAGTCTCTCTGGCCAGCCGAAGCTGTTCATTCACAGCTTGGGCAGCCTTGGAGCGGGCCTCGAGTCGCGCCTGAACTTCAACCTCGAGGGCCTTGAAGGCCTTCTCCTTGTCGGCGGCAGCTGCCGCCAGCTGTTGGTTCTCCTCCCGAAGAGCCCGCGTTTCAGATACTTCCTTTGCGCGAGCTGCTTTTAACTTGTCATTTTCACGACAAAGCAGCTCGACGCGTGGCTGCATCCGGGCCAGGAGAACCCGAAGCTCATTGGTTAGCCTACCCTCCTGGTAGCTAACCATGGCTTCCCCCAACGCACCATGAGGAGCAGCGTGGCGAGCCCAGTCCACGCACTCCACAGGTGTGCGAAGGGTTGTTCCTCGGCGGATGTTCCATCGTGGAACATACACTTCATTGGAATCCGACACTGCAAAAGAAACAAAGGCAGTAAGGAAAAGATGATAAAAAACATAAGGGAAAAAGAAAGAAACCCTACGCACCTGTAGGGTCAATGACAGGCCGATAGCCGCCAAACCCATCACCTGAACCTAAAGGAAATCCATCCAACAGGTCAGGCAGACGGGAAGGTGGCAAAGATCGGCGGGAAGCCCTGCGCGTACCTGATGGTCCGGCCGTCGGTGCCGGTGGCGCGGGCATGGTGGCAGCCGCCGTGGTCGCCGTTGTGGTCGCCGCCGTGGTCGCCGCCTCGTAGTCAGCAGCAGCAGTAACCGCCGGCTCTGTGAAGGATGCAGTAAAAATCGCACTCACGGCCGGCGGTGACGTCATCTCGGCTGGAACAGTCTGCTCAGAGGGAGCAACTGAACCAGCGGAAGCAGGTGCAGGCACCTGGGTCGACGCCTCAGGTAGGCTGACCAAGCCTACCGTCATTGGCGGAAGGGTACTCCTCTGCGCTTCACCCTGGAATGCGTCAACATCCACGCCTGCACAAAGAAGAAAGTGTTAAATTTATAGTGATAAATCTACAAAGACAGAAATTATGATTGTACTTACGGGTTTTCTTGAGCCTGAACGTACGGACGGGCGGGGAGGAACCCGATGGAGCCGGCCTCTTGGTACCGGTCACCGTCGTCTTCGTTGGTTCTCCGGAGGTAACGGTCGTAGCCTCCGGAGTAGTGGTCTTCTCACCACAGGGGTTCCCCGCCACCTCTTCACTATCCGAGTCAGATAGAACCACCGGATCAGCTGTGGAGGCCTTCTCCTTCCCCTTCCCGCCGGCAGCAGCCTTCTTCTTCCGCACCAACGGAGGAGCATCTGAGGATTCCTCAGAAGACAGGTCAGGAATTCCAGCAGCGGGTACAGCATTGAGGGATTGAGGAAAGAATATCGCCTTACCTGGCCGCCGGTGGCTCAGGATCTCGTGGCCCAGCGGATAGACCTCCACGAACCGATCCGCCGTTTGCTCCAGGATGGGCAACTCGCCCTCGTCCAGAGCACGAGTACCCATCCGCGCGGGACCGTCGGTTTCCCGCGGGTACAGAAGCGACTCCAAATCATTTCCCTCTGAAAGAAAAGAAACAGTTAGAAGACAAACTCGTATCAAAAAGAAAGACAAGACATACCATAGGGAATAGAGTTCAAACCATATTCGAGAAGGATGGGAACCTGAGACGCATCCTTCCACACCCGGCTCATCCCTAACATGACCATCCCGGACTCCGCAAACCGGTAAACCGGAGATTGGACCCGGGATATCTTCGAAAACCATTCCGCCTCCTGGTAGTTGGGGGCGTGAAGGCTCGGTATCGCTTGGCCATTTTTAAACTTCATGGCAAAGGGGATGGCGCGGGCAGAAATGTAGAAGAATTCCTGCTTCCACGCGCGAAGACTGCGCTCGGTGTCGCAAATCTTCAGACCCTTAATACGGGTCGTCAGGGTGTACCACCCCTGGATGCACCTCCAGGTATAGAAGGTCATCAGGCGGTCCACATGGGGCTCGATGCCCAAAATCCGGCACACCCACTCAAAATGGCGAATCTTTGCGATCGCCATGGGGTGCAGCTCGGTCAAATGAACACCGTGCCTCTCAAGGACACGGTAAACAAATTTTGTCAATGGGAATCTAAGATTCCCATAGACAAAAAATGCAGCATAAACCCCGATCTTGCCTCTGGGGGCATCGTACACGGTCTGGTGGGATTCAGGAAACTCAGGCTCGAGATGATCGAGCATGAACTTCCTGACAACATACCGGTACTGATCGCCGGGCAGAGCACACTGGCACTCGCCAGCAGTACCCCTGTCGTCAGCTATAGCTTCAGCATCACAAGAAGACATCTTGCAGAGGAAGAAGAGAACGATTTCGAGAGAATGCTCGATTGAATGAAGGAGTATTCGCCGGAAATCGCCTTAAAGATGAAGAGAAGAGTGAAAAGTGTGGATTACAAAAAACCCTCTTCCCCTTTATATAGTAATCGCAATTAATGCGGTGAATTTAATGCGGAGGAGAGAGAAATCGAATGTGCAATGAAACTATGACACGTGGCAAAAAGCAAGCTGGCAACAGCTGTTGACAGGACGCGTGCCAGTAATTTCGCGGCCACGCGCCCGAAAAATCGCGCCGACGTGCCTGAAAAAGCGACTGGAATGACCATGTTCTGTCACGTCACCATAACTTCCTGCACGTCCTGACACAGTCAGAAGAAACCGTCGCACGACGTTTCAGAGGTTTGGACTGTTCTTATCCTTTCACCAACTCTTTGAATTTCAAAATTCAAAATTCGAAAATATTAAAAAGTAAGCGGGAAAATACCCCTTACCCCTTGGCAAGCAAGTAACCGTAAGACGGATGCGGGTACAGTGTAAAGGCAAAACCCTTCACATACCTAGCACCCGCAGGGAATTGAAGTCAAGAACCCTGGCAAACAAGTAACCGTAAGACGGATGCGGGTACAGTGTAAAGGCAAAACCCTTCACATACCTAGCACCCGCAGGGAATTGAAGCCAAGTAAACCTTGGCGAACAAGTAACCATAAGACGGATGCGGGTACAGTATAAAGGCAAAACCCTTCACATACCTAGCACCCGCAGGGAATTGAAGCCAAATATTCCTCGGCTACCAAGTAACTATAAGACAGGTGCGGGTACAGTGTAAAGGCAAAACCCTTCACATACCTAGCACCCGCAGGGAATTGACGCCAGGAATACCTTGGAAGTAAAGTAACCGTAAGACGAGCGCTGGTACAGTGTTAAGGCAAAACCCTTCACATACCTAGCGCTCCGCTGGGAATTGAAACCAGGAAGGATCTTCTGGGCAATGCTTGCGGAAACGGAAATAACATCCCCGCATAGCAGGAACGTCGAGAACTACGTTGTTTGAAACACCAGAATGGAATTAGTGGTTTTAACATAATTGATCACTATGTTCAAAACTACCAAAACCTCATGGAAAATCCATTCAACTGGGACTCAATGCTCCTGACTTGCGAGGAGGTTACAGACCTACCCGCATCATACCCAAAGACCAAGCAGGAAACTCGGGCATTTCTGCAAGTGACAAGGACTTCCGCGGAAAGAATCCCCATGGAAAACCTTACAAAACCCTTTTCAAAACCATTTGCTTAAGTCCAAAAGTTCACCTCACTTTATTAAACACGCATGAGAAGAACATTGGACTGGGGGGACTTGAAGAGGTAGGTCCCAGCAGAGCCCAGTTGGACCCGCAAGACTCACCTTAAACAGAGACGTCTGCGCAGAGACCAACTGGATCCGCAGGACCAACCATGCTCAGAGACGTGACGTCCTTACGCGCAGTACGCAAGCTGGTCCCGCAGGAAAAGCCTCCCAATGGTGAAGGACTCCGCCTGTCCCCGCAGCCTCGGATACAAGCCATTAGGGAAGGCCACCCGCGCAGCATGGCTACACGCACAAGGCACTTAGCTCTCGATCATTCAGTGTCACCTGAAGGAATGAGCAAAGCCGGGAGCAATCCCGCACAGAGGCGGGAGGGGGAATACTCCCGCCCAAATAAGCCAGTCTGTATACTGAAGGATCTTTTACTGTACCTGACGAGGTATGGGCGAAAGATCTGATCAGAGATACGACAGCTCACTGATACAGTATGGCGAGCAGCATGCTCCTGTACTGTATCACTATTAGCCGCTGCCTACTCACCAACTACTGTCATACCACGTGCGTAGCCGGCAGTTGGTGGAAAGGGAATAGTATACAGCAGGCCTGGTCACTATCAGCCGCTGCCTACCCACCAACTACCAGCAGGGCACGTGCGTAGGCTACTGTTGATGAACAGGAACACTGTGGCAGCCGGCCATACCTCCTTGGAAACCTACCTTCGGCTATAAATACCCCAAATGGTATGATCATCTCAACACATTACATTATCTTATATCATCATAATATACCTGATATCTGCTCTAGCAATCTCTTAATATACTTTTATATTTAAAGAGCAATCTAGTCTGATTCTCACGCCGGAGGGTGGTCACAAGGAGGAACCCCCCCCCCCCTTCTCAGTGACGAGCTCACGGTGTCTGTTTTGCAGGTTATCAGAAGAACCATCTTCCAAGGGTCTAACCCCTCGTGGGAAACAGCTATCCAACCCCCAGGTTACCAGTAATCTGTCAGGGGTTTGGTTAGTGTTTCTTCACCGGGCTCGAGCAAAACCGAGTTAAAACTTGAGCATAAGCTCTGCTCGGTTAGACGCGGCTACATAATTGGAACATAGACAAAGGATCTTGATGAGGGATGGATCGGATAATGATGAGAAGTTAATCTTAAAAAACTAAATGTTTTTTTTACATTATTTATAAAATATTTAAAGTTGGTGTAAATTTAAGTGAGTTAGCATTGAATTGGGCTCGGCTTGTTTATAAAACAAGACCGCTTTAAATATGCCATTTTTCTCCTTCTCTATTTTAAAGAACGTCTGATTGACTACTTAAATGAACTACTTTGAAGAAAATAATTTTGAACCAACAAAATAATTTGAATCTTAAATGAACGTCTGATTAACTACTTTGAACCAACAAAATAATTTTGTATAATTGTCACATATATAAAAGATATGTGAACCATGAGACAACTTTTTTAATAGTAAACATATTTAATTAGTACTTAAATGAACTTTGAAGAAATGATTGATAGCTTAGTCCCAACCCTTTCTGTGTCCCCTGGACTCATTTGTTGACCCGACCAACTAGAACATAGGCGTGGTCTTAATTATAATTATAAAATAGAAGGTTTAGTAGAACCTAGCATGGATATCAAGCAAGCATGGGGAAATTGGAAATGAAAGGAGAAGGGCTAACATCCCGAAAGGAACGATCTATCGTAACAAAAACATTGAACTAGGGGTATTTTCGATCTATCATAACAAAAACATCGAACTAGGGGTATACATGGTCCAAATAGATCATATATGAAGCAAATAGCAAAAAATGAACCAGTCAATGTAATAGCAAACCATGGACCATTATAGCCAACTTGAAAGTGAGGCTGCCAGCGAACCTAAAATCTTTTGACCCAAATGTCTTGTATAAACAACTCAGGTACAAGCGTAATCATCACGTCATCCATAACTCACTTCTCGCAATTAACATTTATCCTGTATATTCATCGAGAGTAATAATTCGGTTACTAATAACAAATTTAAAAATTGCATGGTATTATGGTATACCAAGATTTAACGAAAATACTATGCAGCTGGATTCAATAAACATAAAGTAAGATGAAAATTACATAAAAAAAATAGATTAGTTG
Source organism: Bidens hawaiensis (assembly GCF_021521415.1). Classification (NCBI taxonomy): domain Eukaryota; kingdom Viridiplantae; phylum Streptophyta; class Magnoliopsida; order Asterales; family Asteraceae; genus Bidens; species Bidens hawaiensis. The sequence continues at coordinate 1,486,421 of NW_027491108.1, forward strand.
CATACAAAAGTTTGGAGTGAGTGTGACATGGGATCTTATCAGAGTTAATAATCCTCCAATTTATGGTGATTTAATGGCATTTTCTTTAAGATGGGACGTCGTTCTAATCGGGCCATTACCTTGCTTTTAAGTTTAACTGTATTGTTTCTTCTTTGTAATTTTCACGTGTTTTTAGATACATTGGAAAATAGTAGCAAATAATTATTCATAAGTTTTATGCTTTTAGTATGAATACTATTGTGAAAAAAATATTTTAAAATTTCATTTTTCTATTAAGTGTTAACTCATTCAAAGTACTGTTTTTAACTACTCTTTTCATAATATTGGCCTTAAAAAGTCTACGCTTTTCATTAAACTCACATTTTCAATCGTTCTTTTTGCGACTCACGTATTACAAATTGAAGATTTTAATCTCATTGGTGTATTCACTTCACTTGTAAAAATTGGCCACTTTCACCAATGTGACGAGTACAGAAAAAACAAAGCCATAAAACATATACGGAGTATTATTTTACACCATTCTACTACCAAAATATTTTACTATCATTGTTTCAAATGTTTTTAGAAAATGAAATTCAGTGGATAAATTCATAATGGGACTATAAACAGGATGAAATGGTCGGTTGCTATTGCCATGTTTAAAGCAATAGAATTAATTGATATATGATTCTAGTACTTAAAAGCAAATAAACACCAAGCATTCATGTTTTCCTAAATTTGTGTTTATCTTTTGTTACTCAAAAGGTACTTTAGCAAATAACTCTACACAGCTAAATCAAGTTTCATTATCCGGCAAGTTCATAAAAACAACAAATTGTGCAGGATCCAAAACCACTAAAGCAATTTGATAACATTTGATCTTTAATTTAAGAAACCTTTGAAGTTAACATTGTACACCATTAAAAGAATAGGTGATAATGTTATATCTAGTCTGACTTTTAAACTAGCAAGAATCATTATCATCTAGCAAGAATGATTAAACACAAATTTTCTTGACTTTAAATAAAAGTTCTCATATGAAAAACTCAAGATGCAATAATGATCCAACTACAACCATTGTTAACCCAAAAGAGATCAGTTAACAAAACATCTAAATACTTTAATCATTATTACGAAAAACAAGCTTCGACTAATAAACCTTCAACTCCTTAGCGGTACTGCAAAGATAACAATTATGCAAGTTAACTTCAAAAGGTTTCAAATTCACAAGAAACAAGTAGGCAATAAACCTAAGACTGTTACCATACCTTAACGAAGCCAATTTCCTTGGCATTGCTGTGGAAACACTGTCTGCAGCACATAAGACCGTATTTCCTGATCAAACCATGAGAGTTCCCGCACACCCGACTGCAATCCACAATATGTGTATTAACACAATAATTAATTGATTACAAAAACCAACTTCATCAGCTACTTATCATGATAACGAAAAACAATAAATAAATTTCAGTGAAGAAATTGTTAAAAAAATGTAACTATAGCTGAAGAATAAAAAAGGTGAATTAAATATAGTTTCAAAATGCTCAATGTCATAACTTTACAAGATCATAATATACAGTTTCACAAATTGCTTGAACTATCGTGAATCCCTAATTTAAATTTATAAATTGCTCATTTAATAAATTAATTCTCAAATCACAGAAGTAAAAATAACAAAAATCAAACGATGAAACGGTTATTATGTGAAGCCACAAAATTTATTTAGTATAATAATAATAATAATAATAATAATATATGACACATAGAAAAAGAAAATCAATACGGTGAAGATGTACGTGGGAGTTACCAGGTGCGAGATCCAGGGCCGTAGGTCTTAGGATGAGAGTTCCAGATATTTGAGTGCCCCATGCTTCTGGTTCTGATGCTTCAAAGCTTTCCTTCCTTTCGATCGATATGAGCCGCAGCCGGTGTTTGTAAGGGCTTGGCGAATGCGACGAAAATTAGTATTTATGCTGGGAGCTCGTCAAAACCCTAATGGGTACCCTCCATTTTATAATTACTTTTATTTTTGGATTTATTATTATTATTATTATTATTATTCTTCACATGATTTCGTCTAGAATTTAATAATAAATATTAGTTACGTCCGTTATCATCCATTAACGGACGGACCCAGACAAACTAAGTTCCTTAATGGTCGGGCACCGGCACAAATTTTCGTTCGATAAAGTGTTCGGGAACTGTTTGTTTTTTGCTGACAAAAGCTTAACGGACGAACACGGGCAAGCTCTCGTCCGGTTTAGTTCAATCACAACCTTAGAAAGAATCAGTTTAATACCCTCTTTATGAGACGTGAACCACACAAATTTGGTGGACAGTGGCGGTAACAGATGCATGATGAGTTTTTATAGAAACCGAACTTTCGATTCAGTTTTGCATTAACTAAAACCAAACTGAACTTATGCATTTTTGTTTTTCTTATTTTAAATTTTAGGTAATTTTTAATAATTTAATGTATGGTGTAACCCGAATATTTAAACTCAAAAGTATCTCAATTAATTATCAACTTATACAATTTTTTTACCAATCTTTTTCGGTCCAAAATTTGCAACCCAAACGACAAAACCGAAATTAAACCAAGCCAAAAACTAAAATAGTAACATAAGAGAAACCATAAATGATAAATCTCTTGTTTTTCTCAAAACTTTGTGTATTTGTGTGAGAACTATGAAGAGAAACAATGTGTGTTAGTGCGTATGCGAAGGGAGAACAATGCGGATACTCGGTCTAGTATCAACTTCCGAGGTCAAATATCGGGCTCTTACTCATGTTGTTGCTAAGATCAAGTGGATCAGCTTATTACCAAGAGTATTACATGAGATTTATATTATTATATGTAGTGATCAAATCTTTCACACTTTAATCTTAACTTTTAAGAAACTACTCATCTTTGAAAACCGAATGCTGACTTTGGATAAAAAGTTAACTGTTAACCTGATCCGATAACCAAGTTGAATTGCAATTTTTCGAGTCTGATTTGAATATTAAACACCACCAAATACAGACATATACTTTTATATTGTAAATATGGTCCTACAATCATTTTACCACATACTTTCATATTCTTAATTCACCATATATACAACTTAACAACTCGGATAAGTTCACACTGAAATGAAAAAATATAACAAGTTTAAGAATAAAATTAGATCAATTCAACATACAATAAAAATAAGATCCTATAGGTGTCACCTATTTAGTATTTATGATGATATGTATAATACAGAGGATGTCAATATTTTGCTACAGCTTCAAACCACTTGCTCTGTATCAATCATTTAGCATCCAAAATCATAAGAAACTAGTCCTTGCAGCTCGGGTCCGTTCAATCTGTTGTTTTCAAAACTAAAAACAGCAACAAAAACAAACCATTAATTTAAAATCCCATTTGTGTGGTACGAGAATGAATCCATGAAACAAAAATCACTATTGAGATATACCTTTCCATTGGGAAACTTGAGAAAGGGCCATCGACAGGTATCGTGCCACAAAGATCGTTATTTGAAACATCGCTGCATGATCAAAAACATCAAATACAAATAATTAATTAATCATTCATCATCTAACATAAACTTTGTACATGCAAGCAAGCATGAATCCTTAAAACTTACAAAACTTTAAGGTTAGAGAGTTTTGCTAGTTCCCTTGGAATAGCGCCGGAAAGCTTGTTGTTGTTTAATCGCCTGCAAGTTACTATATTAGTTTATACAACTCACTAAAGATATAACATTATGCTATAAAGAAAAAAATTATATGCTTACAAAAATCTTAAAGACTTCAACTTAGAAAATGATTTTGGAATTTCCCCTTGCAAATTATTGCCATATAAATCCATGCTAATTAGGTTTTTCAAACCTCCTAATTCCTTTGGGATTTTGCCTTCAAAGTTGTTCCCATAAAGTTCCCTGCAATTTAACAACAAAAAAACATTTAGGTTTCTCATTAACCAAATTAAATAGGTGTTAACATTTTTTACCGAATACCAGCACTGTACCAACACAATCGTTACAGATACCACTTTTTTCATGTTTTTAACACTATTCGGCTTCAGTAATTCTGTTACTTTCAATGGTATCGGTACTCCGGTACTAATCAGTATTCAGTATACGGTTTTACTTGTTTTCCCTATTAATATTTTTATACCTAAAATAAAATTTCAAAAACACATGAACTTTTATCTCAATTAAAAAAAAAAAAGATCAATGATTTGTGAGAAAGTACAAGTATTGAAGATGCTTGAGTTCACCGAGTTCCGGACCCAAAGCTCCAGAAATATTAGAATTCCCCAAATCCCTGAAATTCAATTATAAAAAAAACAATTAAAATCTTAAAATTAACAAAAATATTCAGAAATTGAAAGCGGGTTATCAAGAATCATTGAATCTTACAAACGAATAACATGATTGTTCGGGTCGCAGGTAATATGAAACCATGTACAAGGATTTACAAGTGTCGGATCCCAGCTCTGTAACACATTTTTGGGGTCAGAAAACTTGGTTCTCAAAGCATGTAAAACAGTTACTGCAAAATCAACATCAACATCAAATATTAATAATTAAACACGAACCAAAAGATGGGTTTTCGATAATTTGAGTTAGGGATTAAAACCCATGAACAAGAATTGTTAAAGCTTTGGATTTACCTTCCGAATTGGTGGATAAAATAGGAGTGAGAGTGGACAAGATTGATAGCAGGAAGATCTTGAAGCTGAAAGAAACCATTTTTATGAGAATTAAGGAGTTTGGATTCAAATTGGGGTTATGAAGAAGATGAAGGGAAGAAATGGTCAAAGTCGGAAGTTTTGGTCAAACGAAAGACCATGGAAGATGCTGGGTGTTTGTTTTCTATTGGGTCGTAAGTCATACGTTTTCATGTTTTTGATGTTTGGTTTCACATGCCACTGACATGGTCAACATTTTCATAACCTAACAGTAAATCGGTTGGTTAACCGTCACCGTTCAACTCTTCAAATCGGTCTGACCGGCCAAATAATTTTAGTAAACATAAAAATATGACACAACAATTTCAACTGGTCCGGTTTTTCGGTTCGGACCAGTTGAACCGTTTCGGACCGGCCGGCTCTCTAGGAGCCGAGCGAACTATACATAACCAGACTGGTTAGTGAACCAAATTCCAGTCAGACCGCCGGTCCAATCCGGTCTCAACATGGCCGGCTCTAGGGTGGTGCAAGCCAGACACCCGCCCGGGGCACGGCTTTTTCGGGGGCACATTACAACCACTGGAGAGTTGACATCGTTATGGTAGTTTGATCTTTCAATATATTGTTGACAAAGTAGTAGAACTAAGAGGAAGAAAATGAAAAAGACAAGTCGGAAAATTTTTCGATGACCGAAGAGCAATGTTTTAAAAACCGGTACGTATCGGCCGGTTGAACCGGTATTATACCGTGAAAATAATAAGGCATATTATGAAAATGATAAGATATATTGTAAAAATGAAGTAATAATGGAAATGATTCTATCACCAATAAGGTTATAAACTATAGGCTATTATTCTTTACGTATTAAATAATATTTTAATGAAAAAAGGAAATGAGTAGGATTGTAATAAATTTTAAAATAAAAATTCTATTTGATTTTTATAAAGTATTTTTATCCTTTTAGCATAATAGAAAATTAAGAAATTTTTTATACTATTCATACTCGATTTTACTTTAACCATTATCTATACTTTTAACAAAATATATAATTAAATTATTAGTTAACAATATTTTTCTCATCAAAAGATTTCGCAGTTTTATTAACACGCATACATATTGTTATCATATCTTAATAGATTTGGAGTTCTAGTAATATGGCAAACAACTTGGCCAACCCTAGGGTAATGCGAGCCAGACGTTTAGCAGAGACCAGTAATTTTTAGGGGCCAAATTTATTATATATATTTAAAAACAAAATTATAAAATATGTATGAATCTTAATCATCTTAAATATATTGAGCCCGAATTTTTTTTTATCCATAACATTAATCGTCATTAAAAAAAATTAGCTTATATATTTCGTTATTTCTTATAGGGCATATGGGCCTTTTTATTTTTGCTCGATCGAGGCATTTAAATTCTCGAAACCGGCCCTGGGTCTCAACAACATTGGATATGGCATTTGGTTTCATGTTTTTAGTTTTTAATCACAATATATTTTACAAAAATTTATCATTTATGTGACTTTAACCCAAGATTTCTCGTATCACTTTAACCTAAGGTGTTTAAAAGTTTTACTTTTACCAATGGACCACCAACCGGTGTATTTGGCTTCATGTGAATTTAAATGCTTACATTAACATTTAAAAAAAGGGGATTTTTTAGTAAAGTTATAAAAAGAGTTAATTACGATGATCTATATAGCATGTTTGTAATACAAGTTTAGTTATTGATTTTGAGAAATCACATCTATAAGAGTTTAAATCTGTCACACCCCGATCAAAGGCGGCGAAACATGCCGAGGTGTAACGATTGTCCATAAGCACATGACACTAATTAAAGTGACAGTATTTAATAAACTCATTTCATTTCACAACATCGAAAATGTCACATAACAATTATCCATAAAATAACCATAAACAAGATATCACAAAATATGGCAAATTGATATTGTTCATTTTTACTAATATCCTAAGGTCTTTGATGTCGTTTTCTTCACAATCATAAATCAACCAAGATGCAAACCTGCAACATTTCATAAAATAAAGTTTGCCAACACAAAGGTCGGTGAGCAATTCATAAGTTTGATCATATTAGTATATAATAAAGATAGCCACAAAACTTGCATACGAAACAATAAATAAAAGTGGTAATTTGGATAAATAGATATCGCTAAACACATTAGCGACACCTAGCTATAAGGGGATGCCAAATAGTCTAGGATTTTATAGTTATCGTTAATTGCATTACGTTAACGACACCTTGCTATAAGGGGATGCCAAATAGTCTAGGATTTTATAGTTCCACCAACCAAAAGCGATAAACACATAGGCATATAAGCATAGAACACCAAATCGAGCAATTATTTAGGTAAAGTATACAACTACGTTTGTGGTTTAAGATTCAAATATAAAACATTTTGTTGAATAAGTATGAAATGTCACCCCCAAAATAAAAGATGGAAAATGGGGTATGAAGTACTCACCTTCAAGTGGTAAACTTGAAAGATGATAATTTGGAGATTTGTCGGAACGACGAGTTTAACGCACAATGCCTAAAAAGAAAAGAAGTCTTGAATTTAGAAAGGTTGTCTTGAAGGTCTTTAAACAAAATAAATGTTGAGAAATGTAAATAATTAAAGTTCAAGGTTTAAAATGTGGCTATTTAAGAATTTATAATAATAACCCTTTAAAAATGTAAGTTTGCTCGAAACCGGGTTAAAGTATCTAACCTTAATATTTACTTAACCTATGTTAAGTAATAAGGTGGGTAAAATGCAAGAATGCAAATCCCTTTGGAATAAAGATAATAAAACGGGTTTATTTTTATCGAGTGTTCGGGTTGTCGGTTCGGGTCTTGATAATTGGTCAAACCCAAAGTCAACTTTCCAAAATATTGAATGTTATGAGATAACTCAATAAAATTTAATAAGACTTAACCAAGTATGTAGTTCCATTGTTTTAGAACTAACAACGCACGTTAAGCAAGTGTTCGGTTTTGTCGGTCCAAACTTTGTTATGAGATCAAGTTTGATCCAACATTTCCAAGTACTTAAGAAAATATTTAAAAATCAATTTGTAACTATTTTTAAAGAAATATACAAGTCTTGATGGCTAAAAAAAAACACACTTGTGTGTCTTAAGCGAGCAAGAATCGGTTTGGTTCGGTTTCCATCTCACAACAAGTTCATAGATGGTTTCCACATGTCCAAACACTAAAGAACTTGTATAATAATGTACAAATAAAAAAATACCAAAAGTTAACAATAAAGTCTTTAAACAAAAGTTCGGTTTTCGGTTCGGATCGTGTTTCGGGTTAAGACCGAGGTAAGATTCTACAAACCCATAACCATAGAATTTGTAAAAATGATTTTAGAAACTTAGATCTAACACTAAGCATGTTTAAACAAACAAAACTAGTAACAAAGTTCGGTTTACGGTTTAGAGCTATTTACGGTTAAACCGAAGCATAGACTTTTAAAAACCCATAACCATGGAACTTGTAAACATGACCAACAAACTAAAATAAGCAAGATTAATATGTATGAACAAGTTATCTAGATGTATATATATCAAGGACACGAAGTCCTCCATGAAGCCTTGCCTTATGGGGTCCGAAACCTCACCGACCGGAATCGGAGAAGTAACTAGCAAAGGTAAACAAGGGGTGTATATTATATATATGTTGCACAACCATAAACAAGTCTTAATAAGGCTACATAAACTAATTAAGATGAAAGACCAAAATCCTTCAAGAACACTTAAGAAGATAACCTTGAATCTTTGATGTTTGAGAGAATTTTTTTTTTTTTTTTAGTTGTAGCAAGGGAAAATGAAGAGGAAATGTGGTGTATATATAGGGTAATGTTGGTGGTCAAATATGGGTGTGAGACACAAGAGTTTTCATGCAAAATGGATCAAGACAAAAACACAAAACAACAAAAAAAATAAATAAATAAATAATAAATACAAATAAAAATAGGATGTTTTCAAGACCCAACAAGTGTGAAACAACATTGTAACATAAATCCATCATTTTGATTATAACATAAGCTTCGGTTTACAAATCGGGTCGGTTTACATAATAAACAAATACAAAAACGAATACAAACAAGACCCGAAATTGACGAATGTCACAAAATCCTTACCGTCAAGTTTATAAATTTGATGTAAACTGTTGTGCTGCATTTACTAATTTCTGGTTAGTAACTTCTCTTTTAAAACATTTTGGGTAAGGTTCGGCTTTATTAATAACTTGAAACGTCTGGACTGAGACGAACATGAAACAATATATGATTGAAGAAGATAAAATGAGTGGTCAACTAACGCGGGTAGTTGATCACATGGTGGTTCTTGGTGGGGATGCAATGGCAATAGCAGTAAAACTCTTAAAATAAAAAAAGCTCTGAACATGTCCTTCTCGAATGTTTTATAATATAGTTTGGTATAGATGTATGTAACTGTTCTATAACAAATTACTGACTTTATCAATATTGTTTATTATTTTTCTCGTTGATCGGTTTCTAACCGAATAAGCACTTATGTTGGCAGCACAGATCGAAGACAAGCTGCTTAGGTACATTCGAATATCTGATTCGTATTGATCTTCCATATTGACTTGTTGCAAATCACCAGTTTTGAGGGTGTAAGCGAACAACTGACGTCCCACACCATCTCCATCGGAGGTCAACAATATGTCACCATTTTTGTTTAAGCAACCCGAAATCGCTACATTATGCATCCATTAATGCATATGAATGCAACAGTGCAACACCCATTCTTCCTTCTTTAAAATCCACAGCTCGACCAAGTGAAGATTAAAAAACGCATACCCAAGTTCACCCTTTAGATCAACCACTCGATCTTTCTTCTTAAAGCATAACAAGTTTTGTTTGGGAGGGTCTGTTAACCCGAACTCCTCCATCTTCACATCAAGCCACACTATTTTTCTTCCAGCATAATCAGGTGGTCTGTATTGTTGATCGAGACTAGCCAACCAATGCAAACGCCCGTGAGCAAATACACCTTCACCGCTTATTGGATAAGCAGGGTTCTGCGCAATCTCTCCCCACGACCTCATCCCCAAGCTATAAACCATGGTGCATAGCTGTTTCGGTATCACATTAATGTTATGTTGTCTTTTATGAATAACACACACCGTCTTTAAAGTGTTGGTGGATTCATCAAACACAACCCCTGCTGCGGGTGAATCGAAACATGTGCGAGTCTTGATGGGTGGCAAATTGTAGTATTGCTTACTAAGAGGATTGGTAATAGCGAACAAGATGCCGCGAATCACGTCTAGTTGGTAACAGACCAGGGTTAGACCATTGCATGAACCCAGAACAAGGTTATTTTTCACAAAGAGTGTGGAACCCTTAAACCACATATTCATGATGGGCTGCTTAGAGGAAGTACCTTGGGTCACACGCAAAAAACTGACTATCAGGCTCAGATCGTTTGAACATGGCTGGTCTAGGTTCTTCCTTGATCACATGAATGGTTTCAAGGTATGGATCGTTGATGTATTTGAACCATAGTTTGCTTACACACCGGAAGTGAGCCAAAGATTTGATCGACCGTCTTGACAAAATATCATACATAATATCAGGAGGAAACTGATCAGCCACTGATTTCAAAGCTTAGGTTGCAGGTTAAGGTTAACTGTGAGTTTATTATGAGTTTGATGAATGATGGTGTGACATTTGTCAATTTCGGGTTATTTTATACTTGTATTCTTAATGTAAACCCGACCCGTTTTGTATCCCGAACCTTTCGATATTATCAAAATGATGAATTGTATGTTAAATATTTGTTTTATAGTTGTTGGATAAAAAAAACACCCTTTTCGGTTCTTAAAATTCCCCGAAAAAACTCAAAACAAACTCCAGGGACTAAAACTACCAAAATGGAGACTTGAAGGACCCATTTGTAGTTTTTGCTTTCTTAGGTCTATAACCAACCCATTTTCATGAAACACCCTTTATGAAAGACCCATTCAACTTACCCTATATATACACACCCATCTTCTTCATTTGTGCTTGTTCATTTCTTCATTTCTCTCTCAAATTCTTGAATTCTAAGGTTGTTCTTCATAAGCTAATCTTTCATTTTAACTAACTTCTCAATACTTAAAGCTTGATGTTACAACATATATATAATATACACTCCTTGTTTACCTTCGGTCTTTCATTTCTTCGGTCTCGGCCGGTTGAAATGTCGGGCTAGTAAGGCAAGGTTACATGGAGGACTTTGTAGTCCTTGTTTATATATTTAACAAATCTAACCATATAACTTGTTATACTTGCTTAACTTCTACATATTTTAGTTTATTGTTCATATTTGTCAAGTTCCATGGTATTGGGTGTAACATCTGCCCCGATCAGACCCGACCCAGGTACCCGTTTCTCTGACCCGATCTCTTTCTTTTATGATTTAATATTTATTTATACTTATATTTTACTTTTAATAATAATAATATACTTTTCCTTCCCGCCTCTTTCTCTCTCTTTCTTTCTTTCCGCCGTCCCGCCCTTAAGCCTTGTTTCCCTCTTTTTCTTCTAACTCTTTGCTTGTCCTTTGTTCCTTCCCGCCTAAGGTTGTCTGCGCAGCTCCACGCGCCAGACCCCTTACAAGGAAGCCTGCGTGAAGACCACCTGTTTCAGCGATTCGCGAGACGAACTCTTCTCGCAGCGCGCTAAGGATCGTAGTTCATCCCTCGACGCGCGAAGAATTATAGTTCTTCCCGCGGCGCGCTAGGAATCTTAGTTCCTCCCGCGGCGCGCTAAGAAATGTGATTCTTCTCGCGGCGCGCTTAGAAATGAAGTTCTTTCCGCGACGCATTAAGGTTGTTTCTGTCTGCCTTCGCGCTCGCGCTCTCTTGACCTTCTGTGTCTGCCTTCGCGCCTTAGCTTTCTCGCGCTGAACCCTTTGAGTTTTCTTCTGTTGAATCTAGCCGTTTGCTTTTGTGTTGTCTTATCTTTTGAGCTGTTGACCTAATCTGCTTTATGTCTGAAAAGCCACTTTTGGCGCAGCATGCGCACCAACCCCATTGGTTGGCAGAAAAAGTGACTGACATTATCTTTTGAGATCTGCTTTTGCCATGCTTGACCAGTACCTTTATCTGATCCGCCCATGCTTTTTACTGTTCCCTGTCAGCTTTATCTTGCCTCTGCAGCTGCCATATCTTTCCATATCTTTTGCTTTTGGATTCTTATGCTTTTTGATATCTTTTGCTTGATCCTGTTAAAGATCCTTTCCCCTTTTCTAGGGATTATGTCTTCTAGGGTTTTCCTATAAATAATAGTAATATTTTCATAACACTACACACACAAAACACTTAATCTCTCATGTTCTCTTGCCCCTTGCTCTCTCTGCCGTCTTCCTCTCTGCCTCCGTCTTCCTCCCTGTTCTGCCCTGCTTTTCCGGTAATATATATATATAATAATTTACTTATTAATTATGCTAACTTGTAATCAAGACTTAAAACAAATCATTAAAACAATAATCTTATTTATAGGTTAACTTGTGCTTGTTTAAAGTTGGTTCTTGCTTTATCTTACACCGCATCGTTTATCAAGTGAGTAATCTCGTACCTAATCCCTTTTTGCTTTTAATGTTTTGGGATGTTCATGTGTTCATACAAACTTAGAGTCTTAAACTTGTTTATGAACTTTAGTCGCGCAGTATCCCATGTGTTGAGGACGTAGACTTGGCTGTTTATTTGTATGTGTGGATCATTAACCGTCTTGTCGGTCTATTCCGCAGTTTTCATGGTACCATTAGATGAACACGGGAGAACTATCGTTTATGATTTTCTCTTTTGTATACACATGCACAGTTTGTCTTGTTTGTGAGCTCAATTGTGAGCACTGGCAGTCTTATGAATCTTAGAGTTGGTCCCGATCAGATTACACCCTTGTTGAAAACCAGACATACACATGTTGCGCGCAGATTTATTGTTATCTATGTATTAACTATTAAACTTGATTTCTCACCAACACGCAAGTGTTTGACGTTTTATTTTAACACATGTTCAGGTTTGCTGTAGCTACATTTGGAGCTTGTGGACACATAGGACGTTTTTACTTTTGGACCTAGATTAAAATGTATCAAGACAAGTTATTGCTGTACGAATATTTTGATTTATAAAATATTGATTTATGTTGGTTTATTTATATCTTGTGTTTACCCTGCGCGTGCGCGAATGAATGTATTTATTAAATATTGACACCCAATAGTGTCGCGAGTAATGAAACAATATGTGGCGCCCCGATGTATAATCCGCCTTCGGTCGGGGTGTTACAGATTGGTATCAGAGCTCGTTGACTTTAGGATAGGTGGTTAGACGTAACGGCCTAGAATACCTAAGAGTCCCTTCTCGCGCATGAGAGAAATCTCATGTTTGCGCGCTTATTGTTAATTACTCGTTATTTATGAGTATGCTCGCGCTTGCGCAGTATATGATTTTAAGTTTTATTTCGCGATATTTCGATTTTTGTTGAATTTCGATTTTATTGATTTTACTTACATATTCGTTTGTTGGGTTTGAAGACTTGAAAAGTCATGGTGATACATGAATTGTCAACTTCCAATACTCATTTTCTTGTGTATTTTATATTGAAGATTGAAAAGTCATGGTGATACATGAATCGTCAATCTCCAATACTCGTTTGCTCGTATATTTTAAATTGGGAATTCGGAAAGTCATGGTGATACATGAATTGTCAATTCTTGATTCGAATTTGTTACCTTTATTAAGTCTGCATTTAGGGTCATTTATTTTACTTTAACTTTTGACTGTAACTGACTCCGTGAAACCAAGCTTTATAAGATTAAAACTTTGCGCTAAAACCAAGATATTAACTAAAATTAAAATTTTTATAGAATGCCTCCGCTATCTCGCCGATTTCAGAGAAGAGAAGCCTCGCGCATGCGTAGACAGCAACGTTCCCAGGAAATGGCCGCCGCAATAGCCCAAGCTTTGAGCCAAAACAATACCAACACCTCTAGTTACAACATTAAATCCTTCAACGCGGGTAACCCTCCAAAGTTCACAGGGCTTGAAGGAGCCACCGTGATGCTCCAATGGCTCGAGAAGATTGAAAACACTTTCCTCCACACCCAATGCCCCTCAGACAGACGAACCCTGTATGCTTCCAGTGTCCTGGAATCTAGAGCGCTTACATGGTGGAATGGAGTAGCTCATGCGCGTGGCGCAGAAGCTGCTTCTAGCATGACATGGGAGGAATTCAAGGAAATTCTTACGCGAGAATTCTGCCCTCCCAACGAAATTAAGCGCCTAGAAGAGGAATTCTGGAACTTGAAGCAATACAGCGGTGAAGCGCGCGAGTACGCGACGCGTTTCCATGAACTAAGTTTGCTTGTCCCTCACCTTGTTACCCCTTCCCGCCGAGCCATAGAGAAATTCCTTGGGGGTCTCCCCATGGAAATTCAAGATTCTGTATGGGCCAGAAACCCAGTTACCCTCTCTGACGCCATCGAGTTGGCCGCTGTGCTCAGCGACAACCATGTCAGAGCAGGAACCCTGTTCCTGCGGGGAGCTGAGAAGACCAAACCCACCAAAACTGCCCCTGAACCAACAGAAACCAAACCAGAACCCTCAAACCGTAACAACCTCAAGCGCAGGCGCAAGGCCTATGCGCTTACCAACCCGCCCATTGTCCAGCAACCCATCTACCAACCTCCAGTTTACGCGCCTAACCCACTGTCAACCTACCCAACACCTCCTGTAGCCCATAACTATGCCTTAACCAATCCCGCACTCCCTGCCCCGCCAACTAAGAAACCTTACACAGGAAACCATCCCTTTTGCCCAACCTGTAGATTTCACCACCCAACCCAAACCCCGTGTCGACTTTGTAACCGATGTGGCCGTACTGGTCACACTGCTGAGAACTGTAGAGTCCTTCTCGCCAATCCAATTGCGCCAACACCACCAGTCTACCCGCAGAACCCACAACCAACCTACCAAAACCCACGACCCAGATCGTGCTTTAACTGCGGTGATCCCAGTCATTTCCGGAACGCGTGCCCGAGACTACAAGTTCAGATTACGCAAGCGAATCCGGTGAACCAGATTTCAAACCAAGTAACGCGTGGACGAGCTTTTAACATAACCGCGCACCAAGCGCAAGCGAATAATGACGTAGTTAATGGTACATTTTTGCTTAACGGATTTTATGCTTCTGTACTTTTTGATACTGGCGCCGATCGAAGTTTTATCTCTCGCGCCTTCGAGCAGAAGCTTGCGCGACCGCGCAGCGATTTAAAAGAGGATTTTTCAGTTGAATTGGCTAACGGTGAAACTGTTTTAATTAACTCGGTGATTAAAGATTGCACGCTTAACCTTAACGAAAACGATTTTCTGATTGACCTCATCCCCATGCCTCTTGGAAGCTTTGATGTTATCATTGGTATGGACTGGCTTTCGCATAATCGCGCCGAAGTTATTTGCGCCAAGAAGTTGATTCGCATTCCTCGAGAAAATGGTGATCTTCATATCTACGGCGAGAAACCCTCCAGTGGTCTTAAGCTTATGTCTTGCGCCGAAGCCCGAAGACTCATGCGGAAGAAGTGTATTGCATTTCTAGCCCATGTGGTTAAACCTGCTGAAGAAAAGAAGCTTCGCGATATCCTTGTTGCGCGTGATTTCCCCGAAGTTTTTCCTGATGATCTTCCTGGTATCCATCCCGCTCGTGAAGTCGAGTTCCGTATCGATCTTGTCCCTGGTGCTTCCCCCGTGGCTAAATCTCCTTACCGTCTTGCGCCCGCTAAGATGCAAGAATTGGCAAGCCAACTTCAAGAGTTGACAGCTAAAGGATTCATCCGCCCTAGCTCTTCGCCCTGGGGTGCTCCGGTGTTGTTCGTTAAAAAGAAAGATGGATCGTTTCGCATGTGTATTGATTACCGCGAGTTGAACAAACTCACCATTAAAAACCGGTATCCTTTACCGCGTATTGACGACCTCTTTGATCAACTCCAAGGTGCCTCTTGTTTCTCGAAGATTGATCTCCGCTCTGGCTATCACCAGTTGCGCATCCGCGATGAAGATGTTCCGAAGACTGCTTTTCGAACTCGTTATGGCCATTTTGAATTCTTGGTCATGTCCTTCGGTTTAACCAACGCACCCGCCGTTTTCATGGATCTAATGAATCGGGTGTGTAGGCCTTTCTTGGATAAATTCGTGATTGTGTTTATCGATGATGTTCTGGTGTATTCTAAGACCAAGGCCGAGCATGAGCAACATCTCCGATTGGTGTTGCAAAAGCTTAGAGCTGAGCAACTCTATGCTAAGCTTTCCAAGTGTGAATTTTGGTCTGATGAAGTACAGTTTCTTGGTCATGTTGTAAACAAGATGGGAATTCATGTCGACCCATCCAAGATTGAAGCAATCAAGAACTGGTTGACGCCATCTTCTCCTACCGAAATCCGTTCCTTTCTGGGCTTAGCTGGTTATTACCGGCGTTTCATTTCGAACTTCTAGAAGATCGCTTTGCCTTTAACAGCTCTAACGCACAAAGGTAAACCGTATATTTGGGGCTCGAAGCAAGAAGAAGCCTTTCTAACGCTCAAGCGTTTGTTGTGTGAAGCTCCTGTCCTTGCGCTACCTGAGGGTAATGATGATTTTGTCGTGTACTGCGATGCCTCCAACCAAGGTCTCGGTTGTGTTCTTATGCAACGAGGCAAGGTTATCGCTTACGCATCAAGGCAACTTAAGGTTCATGAAAAGAATTATACAACTCACGATCTCGAACTTGGTGCAGTTGTTTTTGCCTTGAAGATCTGGAGACACTACCTTTATGGTACTAAGTGTATCCTTTACACTGACCATAAAAGCCTTCAGCATATCTTTGATCAAAAGGAACTTAACATGAGGCAACGCCGATGGAACGAACTCATCAGCGATTACGATTGTGAGATCCGGTATCATCCTGGTAAGGCTAATGTGGTAGCCGATGCGCTCAGCCGAAACCCCTGCCAGCTTAACTGTATCTTGCCGCGCACCCAGCTTCACTTCGCGCCGATTCAAAGCAACCTTGAATCGCGTATTCGTGACGCGCAGCGCGCATCCATCAGTAATGGTAACCTTCGCGCCGAGTTAGCGTGTGGCGCGGAAGCGCATTTTGTGCCTAATCTGAGTGGAATTCTCTGCTATCTTAATCGCATCTGGATTCCCTTTGATGAGAATCTTCGCGCTGATATCCTGAGTGAAGCGCACAAATCTCGGTATTCTATTCATCCTGGCGCTGATAAGATGTACAAGGATTTGCGCATTACTTATTGGTGGCCCGGTATGAAGAAGGATATTGCTGTGTTCGTAGCTAAATGCCTGACTTGTTCTAAAGTAAAAGCTGAACACCAACGCCCATCTGGTTTACTCGAACAACCAGAAATTCCTACGTGGAAATGGGAATGTATAGCGATGGACTTTATTACCAAGTTACCTTTGACAGCAAGCAAACATGATAGCATTTGGGTAATAGTGGATCGATTGACTAAGTCTGCTCACTTTCTGCCCATTCGTGAAAACTACCGTGTTGAGCATCTCGCGCAGCTTTATGTCAAGGAAATTGTCTGCCGCCATGGTACTCCTTTGAGCATCATATCCGATCGCGATGGCCGTTTTATATCTCGCTTTTGGAAATCTCTCCAATCTGCGCTAGGAACTCGCTTGGACATGAGTACGGCATATCATCCTCAGACTGACGGTCAGTCTGAGCGAACTATTCAAACTCTTGAGGATATGCTCCGATCTTGTGTTCTTGATTTTGGAGGTAATTGGGATTCACACCTGCCTTTGATTGAGTTCTCTTATAATAACAGCTATCATTCCAGTATCGGTATGGCCCCATTTGAAGCACTTTACGGTCGTAAGTGCCGCTCCCCGATTTGTTGGAGCGAAGTGGGTGAAACTCAAATCCCAGGACCCGAACTTGTTCAAGAGACAACCGATAAAATCGCCGAGATCCGTGATCATCTGCTGACTGCCAGAAGCCGACAGAAGAGTTACGCAGATCGTAGGCGGAAGCCTCTCGAATTTCAAGTTGGTGATCTTGTTCTCCTCAAAGTGTCGCCTTGGAAAGGTGTTGTCCGCTTTGGGAAGAAGGGTAAGCTTGCTCCTCGTTATGTTGGTCCATTCAAGATTCTCGCGCATGTGGGAAAAGTTGCCTACAGACTTGACCTGCCGCCCGCGCTCAGTAATGTGCATCCAACGTTCCATGTATCCAATCTCAAGAAGTGTTTAGCTGACGAGAACCTTCACATTCCACTTGATGAAGTTCAAGTTGATGAAACTATGCATTTCGTTGAGAAGCCTGTTGAGATTATGGATCGCGAGGTTAAGCAAACCAAGCGCAGTCGTATCCCTATCGTGAAAGTTCGTTGGGAGTCCAAGCGCGGAGCCGAGTTTACATGGGAAAGGGAAGATCAAATGAAGATCAAGTACCCGCACCTGTTCTCTGCGCAACCTACTTCGAGATAAATTTCGGGACGAAATTTCTTAAAGTAGGGGAGACTGTAACATCTGCCCCGATCCGACCCGACCCAGGTACCCGTTTCTCTGACCCGATCTCTTTCTTTTATGATTTAATATTTATTTATACTTATATTTTACTTTTAATAATAATAATATACTTTTCCTTCCCGCCTCTTTCTCTCTCTTTCTTTCTTTCCGCCGTCCCGCCCTTAAGCCTTGTTTCCCTCTTTTTCTTCTAACTCTTTGCTTGTCCTTTGTTCCTTCCCGCCTAAGGTTGTCTGCGCAGCTCCACGCGCCAGACCCCTTACAAGGAAGCCTGCGTGAAGACCACCTGTTTCAGCGATTCGCGAGACGAACTCTTCTCGCAGCGCGCTAAGGATCGTAGTTCATCCCTCGACGCGCGAAGAATTATAGTTCTTCCCGCGGCGCGCTAGGAATCTTAGTTCCTCCCGCGGCGCGCTAAGAAATGTGATTCTTCCCGCGGCGCGCTTAGAAATGAAGTTCTTTCCGCGACGCATTAAGGTTGTTTCTGTCTGCCTTCGCGCTCGCGCTCTCTTGACCTTCTGTGTCTGCCTTCGCGCCTTAGCTTTCTCGCGCTGAACCCTTTGAGTTTTCTTCTGTTGAATCTAGCCGTTTGCTTTTGTGTTGTCTTATCTTTTGAGCTGTTGACCTAATCTGCTTTATGTCTGAAAAGCCACTTTTGGCGCAGCATGCGCACCAACCCCATTGGTTGGCAGAAAAAGTGACTGACATTATCTTTTGAGATCTGCTTTTGCCATGCTTGACCAGTACCTTTATCTGATCCGCCCATGCTTTTTACTGTTCCCTGTCAGCTTTATCTTGCCTCTGCAGCTGCCATATCTTTCCATATCTTTTGCTTTTGGATTCTTATGCTTTTTGATATCTTTTGCTTGATCCTGTTAAAGATCCTTTCCCCTTTTCTAGGGATTATGTCTTCTAGGGTTTGCCTATAAATAATAGTAATATTTTCATAACACTACACACACAAAACACTTAATCTATCCTGTTCTCTTGCCCCTTGCTCTCTCTGCCGTCTTCCTCTCTGCCTCCGTCTTCCTCCCTGTTCTGCCCTGCTTTTCCGGTAATATATATATATAATAATTTACTTATTAATTATGCTAACTTGTAATCAAGACTTAAAACAAATCATTAAAACAATAATCTTATTTATAGGTTAACTTGTGCTTGTTTAAAGTTGGTTCTTGCTTTATCTTACACCGCATCGTTTATCAAGTGAGTAATCTCGTACCTAATCCCTTTTTGCTTTTAATGTTTTGGGATGTTCATGTGTTCATACAAACTTAGAGTCTTAAACTTGTTTATGAACTTTAGTCGCGCAGTATCCCATGTGTTGAGGACGTAGACTTGGCTGTTTATTTGTATGTGTGGATCATTAACCGTCTTGTCGGTCTATTCCGCAGTTTTCATGGTACCATTAGATGAACACGGGAGAACTATCGTTTATGATTTTCTCTTTTGTATACACATGCACAGTTTGTCTTGTTTGTGAGCTCAATTGTGAGCACTGGCAGTCTTATGAATCTTAGAGTTGGTCCCGATCAGATTACACCCTTGTTGAAAACCAGACATACACATGTTGCGCGCAGATTTATTGTTATCTATGTATTAACTATTAAACTTGATTTCTCACCAACACGCAAGTGTTTGACGTTTTATTTTAACACATGTTCAGGTTTGCTGTAGCTACATTTGGAGCTTGTGGACACATAGGACGTTTTTACTTTTGGACCTAGATTAAAATGTATCAAGACAAGTTATTGCTGTACGAATATTTTGATTTATAAAATATTGATTTATGTTGGTTTATTTATATCTTGTGTTTACCCTGCGCGTGCGCGAATGAATGTATTTATTAAATATTGACACCCAATAGTGTCGCGAGTAATGAAACAATATGTGGCGCCCCGATGTATAATCCGCCTTCGGTCGGGGTGTTACATTGGGTATGTGGTGACTAGCCTCGGTTTCATCCCGAGTTGAGAACCGAACCAAAAACCGAACTTTTGTTTAAAAGCATTATTGTTAACTTTTTGAATGTAAAACTTGAGTATTATTATTTATAAGTTATTTTACAAGTTCCATGGTAATTGGGTATGTGGTAACCATCCTCGGTCTTATTCCGAGTCAAGGACCGAACCAAAAACCGAACTTTTGTTTTAAAGCTTTATTGTTAACTTTTTGAATGTAAAACTTGAGTATTATTATTTATAAGTTATTTACAAGTTCCATGGTAATTGGGTATGTGGTAACCATCCTCGGTCTTATTCCGAGTCAAGGACCGAACCAAAAACCGAACTAAACCGAGTTCACTCGCTTAGGACACACAAGTGTGTTTTTAGCCACCAAAACTCATATTTTTCTTCAAGATTATATTTTAAATCACGTTTAGTTAATTTCTAAACATACTTGGCATGTCGGTAACCAACTTGATCTTATAACAAGTTCGAACCGATAAGGTCGTATACTCGCTTAACGAACGTTAAGGTTCTTCACAATAGAACTACATACTTGGTTAAGTCTATTTTGATTTTATTGAGTTATCTCATAACATTTATTATTTTGGGAAGTTAACTGTGAGCTTGGTCAATTATCAAGTCTCGA
Source organism: Bidens hawaiensis (assembly GCF_021521415.1). Lineage (NCBI taxonomy): Eukaryota > Viridiplantae > Streptophyta > Magnoliopsida > Asterales > Asteraceae > Bidens > Bidens hawaiensis. The sequence continues at coordinate 1,507,221 of NW_027491108.1, forward strand.
ATCGACAAACCCGAACACTCGTTTAAAACTCGTTTTGGTATTCTTATAACCAAGGGTTTTGCAATATTGCATTTTAACCCACATTATTACTTAACATAGGTTGAGTAAAAAAAGAAAAAAACTAATGAATAGAATACCGAGACCCGGTTTCGAGTAAACTTATTTTACAAAACTCGTTTCTTTAATTTCTCAAATATTTACATTTTAAATCCTAAACTTTATTTATTTACTTTATTTGTCATGTATTTTATTTTAAACCCTTCCAAGACTACCTACTAACACAAGACCCGTTTAATATAGGTCTTGTTCGTTAAACAGATCTCTCCGATTATTCACAACACTATCTTTCAAGTTATTTATTAATGTGAGTACTTTTTCATCCCTTGTTTTCCATCTTTCGTTTTGGGGGTGGCATTGCATACTTATTCAAATTCAAATTATTTATACTTGAGTCTTAAACCACAACACGTATTGTATATGTTTACTTAAATAAATGCTCGATTTGGTATTATATGCTTTACATGATTATGTGCAAATTCTTGAATGCTAAGGCGGGTAGCATCATCAAAGTATGATCATACGTTAATTCCGAGTATATATGGTATCCCCATATAGAAAGGTGTTGTCAATGTATTCTTATTGACGACTTCATTATTGTCGTCAATGTATTCTTATTGACGGTTCGTCAATGTATTCTTATTGACGGTTTTATTATATAAATTGTTGTTATTATTTATTGTTTCATATACTAGTTGTGGATTTCATACTATATACTTATTGTCCAAAACTATGAAAATTGCTCACCAACCTTCGTGTTGACAAACTCTATTTTATGCAATGTTACAGGTTTGATGTTAGCTTGATTGGATTACTTGAAGAAACTTATTAACTTGGCTTTAGGATATTAGAAAATAAAAGAACAAGTTTTTTGTTTATCTATCTATTTGGCATTTTGTATGAACAATTGTTGTGTTATTTATGATGATATGGATTTAAATGAGTTGTTTAAATATTGTAACTTTATAGTGTCATTGTGCAATGAGCAATCTTGTCGCGCCTCGACGTTTCCGCCTTCATTGGTCAGGGTGTGACAGATGGTGGTGGTTATATTTACTGATGAAGAATGGAATGGATCAATATATAGAATGAACCCTACACATGAACCCAATATATAGAAACCCAATATATAGAAGATTTATCACAATGATATAAATTTATAATGAACTAGTGTTTTACCTTACACGTTGCGCCGGGACAGGTCGGTAAACCAAATGTTGTTGGTCCCAAGCATTGAGACGGTCGGTTTCGGTTACGTGCCGCGCTCGGAAGTAAAACAAAAAAAATATTATAAAAGTTGAGGTGGACTAATGGAGTGGCCTCGGTCGGTAAAACTCGATCATTGGTAAAACCAGACCTCCATTGATCCCTAGTGTTTAGGTGGTCAGTTTACTCGAATTTGGTGGGTTTTCGTCATGTTCGTTATGATAGCTGAACTAAAACAAAACATGTTGAGTACTTGAGTTTATGTGAATTTAGTCAGTTTCTGTCACGATCGTTACGACACTAGAACTAAAACAAAATTAAAAAAAATGACATTCAATCGGATTTCATTAGGGACCGACACTACATTTCCACTATTACACATGTAGGATTATAGGGGATATTCAAAATGCCCGTAGCTCATTCAAAATAAATACTCGTTCGAATTGGCTAGGCTAGTGAATTGATTAGATATGTTACAAGGGTAAGGTTAAAATGAAAATCCACTTGAGTTGTGAAAACCCTATGTAACATCGTTTTTTTTTTTGGTTACATGTAATGTATGTTGTAACATTTAATACAAAACATCGAAACATCAAAAAAAAATGTTTTGCTATTTTTTAACATTTTTTTACTAATTTTTATATATGTTTCCAGAAGAGAGAAAAAGTTATATTAATATTTATATTTTTTGTTCACTTTAATTGTGGACCACAAGATTTAATCTTTAATTATAAACATGTGATTGAAAATGAGTTTCTAGAGTTTTCACGACTTTCATTTTATAACTTGTGTATGTTACAATTTCTTTTGAAAAACATTAAAGTATTAAAAAGCTAACATTGGATCCCACATCGGTTGGTGTAAGGAACCATCGCCAAGGGAATCGATATAAAAGCAAGGAAGGAGGGACGAAGGCCATTATTATTATTATTATTATTATTAGCAACTCCAACCCTAATCCGCCGCCTGTATTACCACCACAAATATACTTCGACTTCAATTCGATCTGCTGAATTTGACTTGTAATTAGCTTTATCTCTGAGATTAAATCATGGACATGAACGAAATACACAACACTGAGGAAGAAGAAGAGATAACACAAGAGGATGCGTGGACAGTTATCGATGCTTACTTCGACGAAAAAGGACTCGTGCGTCAACAAATCGATTCGTTCGATCAGTTCGTTAACAACACGCTGCAAGAAGTTGTTGACGAGTCTCCGGATATCGAGATCCGATCCGAATCTCAGCAGAATCTAGGTCTACTGCCTGATTTTGCGGAGGTTTGTTTGTTTGGATCCGATAGTTATTTATAATTAGGGCTTGAATTCGATTTTGGAGTTCAAAATCGTTTCGATTGACTGATTCGTGAAAGTATTTGAGACTAATTGGAAATTGTTTGACTCAATTGGACCTTTGAAGACACTGTGCAAATAATTAGGGCTAATTTGAGTAAAACTGACTAAATTCCAATTTTAATTGGTCTACAGCCTGATATTGAGATCTGACTCGAATCTCAGCAGAATCTAGGTGTACTGCCTGATTTTGCCGAGGTTCGTTTGGATCCGATCGTTACATACTCTATAATTACGGTTTCAGGTTCGATTTTGGAACACAAGTTGATTGGTTTGACTGAATGGTCAAAAACTATTTGGATTTTATTTGACTCAAATGGACATTTGAAGGCACCGAGCGAGTAATTAGGAAACTGACTAATTTACTATTTGAATATTTACAATTTGAATTAGTTCAGTACTTATAATTAGGGTTTGAATTTGATTTTTGAGCACAAGTTGATTGGATTGACTGATTGGTGAAACTATTTGGAAATTCTTTTGACTCAAATGGAGGAGAGCCTCAGTCTGTGTTTGAATTGTGAACATTTGAAGACACTGTGAGAGTATTTTGGGCTATTTTGACTAAAACTGACTAAATTACAATTTGAATAGGTCCTGCACTTAGGGAACAATTTGTATATTTAACTGAAGCATCAAAGGTTATTACTATTAAAAATTGAATAACAATGATTTCTGGACTTGATTAAGATTCGGAATAACTTTATATTGAGTTTTGAGAGCTGGTTTTTAGAAGGAAACTAACTCAATACTTTTGAGGCACTAAACGAAAAATGCATACGCTTTCATGTTATGCATTTGATGTAATAAGTCACTTGCAGACCGTCTATAAAATCAGCTTCGGTCAGATCTATCTGAGTCAACCGATAATGACCGAATCAGATGGTGCAACCAGAGAATTGTTTCCAAAGGCAGCAAGGCTGAGAAATCTGACATATGCTGCGCCATTGTATGTTGATGTAACAAAAAGGGTGATAAAGAAAGGCCATGATGGTGAAGAAGTCACAGAGACTCAGGAATTTGATAAAGTTTTCATTGGAAAGGTAGTTAAAATGAAATGAATCGGTCTCTTGAAATATCTTGAAATGCAAACGTTCGACTTTGTTAACAGTATATCGCAAACTTCAGGTTCCTATTATGCTACGGTCCAGATACTGTAGACTGTTCCAGTATTCAGAAATGGACTTGACCGAGCGCGGAGAGTGTCCGTATGATCAAGGCGGATATTTCATCGTTAATGGGAGTGAAAAGGTTTTAATTGCTCAAGAGGGAATGAGCACCAATCATGTCTCTGTGTTTAAAAAGAGACAACCGAACAAGTATGCTTACATTGCAGAAGTTCGATCAATGGCAGAAAATCAAAATAGGCCACCCAGTTCCATGTTTGTCCGCATGCTTCTAGAACCAGTAGCAAAGGGGTATGATACATGAATCAAGTATTACATTTTTATAAACTTACCTTTAATATATTTTGAAAGTGCAGGGTTATTTGGGTCAATGTTTTAGTGTTACACTTCCATACATTCGAACTGAGATTCCTATTGCTATTGTGTTTCGAGCATTGGGGATTGTTGCTGAAAAAGATATATTACAACACACATGTGATGATTTTTCTGATACTCAAATGATGGAGTTGTTGCGGCCTTCATTGGAAGAGGCGTTTATCATACAAAATCAGCAAGTGGCCTTGGATTATATTGGAAAAAGAGGTGCTACTGTTGGTCTCACAAAAGAAAAGAGAATAAAGTATGATCTTTGTTAATAATGTCTTAGATAACAAGGTCTTTACCATTATTACACACTTTGTATTTATAACGGTTTTTAACTCACAGGTAAGCCCGCAATATTCTTCAAAGACAAATGCTTCCTCATGTGGGAGTTGAAGAAAACTGTGAAGGAAAAAAAGCATATTACTTTGGGTAAATCTTATATGTTTTCATTTGTGTTGGTATAGTCTATTTTTTCAATTTTATGTTTTTATGTGAAAGTAATTTTTTTTCACCATCATCAGATACGTTATCCACCGTCTTTTGTTATGTGCTCTTGGCCGAAGGGCTGAGGATGATCGGGATCATTTTGGTAACAAGAGGCTTGATCTTGCAGGCCCATTGCTCGGTAGCTTATTCAGAACGGTGAGCTTTATTGTTTAATTTAAAGCTAGATTATTGTATTTGACTATTTGTAGGTTTTTACATTTATTGATATGTTATCTATTGTGTTAATGCAGCTCTTTCGAAAGTTAACAACAGATGTAAGAGGATATGTGCAAAAGGTAACTAAAACTTCAAGTTTCTTAAAACACATACTCTCTCACATATATATTAATATCATAATCATATTTCATTCCTTTGTAGTGTGTAGACAAAAGGAAGAAATTTAATTTGCAATTTGCAATTAAAGCAAACACAATTACCAGTGGCTTTAAATATTCTCTTGCTACCGGAAATTGGGGACAAGCGAATGCAGCTGGGACAAGCACTGGTGTTTCACAAGTGGTTCTTTTACCCTTTTGTCTTATTATGACATTTTCGGCATTCTTGTAGATGTGGGTTGTTTACATTTATTTTCTTGCATATGTTTCTGGAATTTGTAGGTGTTGAACCGTTTGACATATGTCTCTACTTTGTCAAATTTAAGAAGACTAAGCTCTCCTATAGGTCGGCAAGGTAAATTTAGTGTGTGTGCGCGTATATATATATGTGTGTGTGTATTTTCCTGGATTTTTTTTATGATATGGGATATCATAGATTGATGTATGTTCTCTTTTCTAGCTTTATTTGTCTGGTTTTTAATAGTTTTTTTTTATACGTTTAAACAGCAAAACTGGCAAAACCAAGACAATTGCACAACTCACAATGGGGAATGATGTGTCCTGCAGAAACCCCTGAAGGAATGGTGAGTAAAAGATCTTTTACAGTTCTGCTATATATCTGGTAATAACAATAGTACTGAAATACACACTATCTACATTGCGTTCAACTATATCCTTTGATGAAACTGAACAAATTAAAAAGATCAAAAGAAGGGTTATATTAGACAAATGTAGCAATGGATCATCCGCGGAATCAATATTATTGAAATACCCACACTATCTATACTGAGTTTGATTTTATCTGGCTGCTTTTATAGGCATGTGGACTGGTGAAAAACCTTGCATTGATGGTTTACATAACCCTTGGATCGCCCGCAGAACCAGTTCTCCAATTTTTAGAAGACTTTAATATCGATGTAAAATTATTTAATTTATCATCTTTTTTATTGTTTTTAATTTGGTACATTTTTACTTCTGCTTTAGGAAATCTCTTTTGCTGTTACCTCACAAGCTACAAAAATCTTTGTTAATGGTCAGTGGGTGGGTATGCATGATGATCCGGACATGTTGGTTAGAAACCTGAGGAGGTTAAGAAGACAAGTGAGTATTAATCTTTATAATGCCATCAGTCTTGATCTGCTTTTGGTATTTATCATCTTTAATTTTTTTAGGTTTTTATGAACGCTGAAATTGGAGTTGTTCGAGATATTCGTTTGAAGGAACTACGAATTTATACCGATTATGGGCGTTGCAGTCGTCCACTTTTCATTGTTGAGAAGCAAAGACTTCTAATAAAAAAGAAAGACATCCAAAATCTGCAAGAAAGGGTATTCCAAATTTGTACTTCATTGAATTCTGCTTCCAGACTTAATTCATCTGTATAGTTAATAACTTGTTGTTTGTGTCCATTTTTCACAGGAAACCCCAGAAGACGGTGGCTGGGATGATCTTGTGGCAAACGGATTCATTGAGTATATCGATACCGAAGAAGAAGAGACTACTATGATTTCCATGACCATTAATGTAAGTAGAGAGGCAATTTCAACATTGGAACTGGTCAATTTGGGTTGTAAACGGTCAAAGGGCCGACTCTAAAAAAGTTAGCTGAAAGTTAAATGGATCGGACGTTTAAGACGTTACCCTAAACATATCTAATTTCTACAACCTCTTAACTGGATCATTTTTTTAATAACTTTTTTAATCACATTTAATATATTAGTTGTTTATGAAAACATAATTGGAATGTCCCATAAGTACCATGGTTAGTAAGTTATATTTTTTTAATGGATGTAGGATCTTATAAGCGCCAGGCTAAATCCAGACGAATCTTATACGGATACTTATACCCATTGTGAAATCCATCCATCATTAATATTGGGTGTTTGTGCATCCATCATACCATTTCCTGACCACAATCAAGTAAGCTTTTACATTGAAACTATACTTTAATTAGCACATTGATTTTTATGTTGGATAACTATAGTTTGCTCTTTTATGTGTAAAACAGTCTCCGCGTAATACATACCAGTCAGCCATGGGAAAACAAGCTATGGGGATTTATGCCACCAACTTCCAATTCCGTATGGTACACACCAACTTATCTTTTTCCTAAGAAGTTATATCCATGCGATTATTTTCTTACTATTTAGTTGCAATTATGTTTGCTTTAGGATACATTGGCATACGTTCTCTACTATCCACAAAAACCACTTGTGACTACTTGAGCAATGGAGCACTTGCACTTCAGACAGCTTCCAGCTGGCATTGTAAATATTTTAAATATGCATAATAAGATGTTCTAGTTTTATACGAACATCGTCCCTGAGTCTCTTTTTTCAGAACGCAATTGTGGCGATTTCATGTTATTCTGGATACAACCAAGAAGATTCAGTTATTATGAACCAATCATCAATCGATCGTGGGTTCTTCAGATCACTACTCTTCCGTTCATACAGGTCTCTTAATCAATCCAACTGACAGTGTTGTAAGTTTTACTAATGTTTTTTTGGCTCTTTAATAATTGATATATGCAAGTCTTGTCCAGAGACGTAGAACATAAATCAGGGACACTTGTGAAAGAAGATTTTGGCCGTCCTGATAGAGCTAATACCATGGTAAGCTTCATTTTTTTTTCCAATTGTTAACCCGTTTATGTTTAAACGGGTCTACATAGATATATGTACTCTTTCCGTCAGCCAACCTGCCCATTTTGCCACCAATTAAGGCTGTTTAATTTTTTTATAATTAATTTTTACAGGGTATGAGGTGTGGTTCGTATGATAAATTAGATAATGATGGTCTAGTTCCCCCTGTGAGTGCTTGTTTTTTGTGAATTATTAGATGGTATTTTCTTTCTTAGCTAGCTAAGGTTTGTTTTCCTGAAAACAACTAAATTATAATTTAGGGAACACGAGTTGGAGGTGAAGATGTGATTATTGGAAAAACAACACCTATTGCTCAAGATGATCAAGCCTCACGCTACACTCGTCGTGATCTCAGCACAAGCTTAAGTCACAGTGAAACCGGAGTGGTTGATCAGGTACGCTCCTGTCTTCTTTCTGGGTCAAACAGTCTTGACCTGACCTGCCCATTTCACCACTCACAGGTAATGCTGACTACAAATGGCGACGGGTTACGTTTTGTGAAAGTACGGGTGAGATCCATAAGAATACCCCAAATTGGAGATAAGTTTAGTAGTAGACATGGTCAAAAGGGAACCGTGGGTATGACTTACACGCAAGAAGACATGCCATGGACCGTTGAAGGCGTCACTCCCGATATCATAGTCAACCCGCACGCTATACCGTCCCGTATGACTATTGGTCAACTTATCGAGTGTATCATGGGGAAAGTTGCTGCACATATGGGCAAAGAAGGAGACGCCACGCCCTTCACAGACGTTACTGTAAGTCACCTTATTGTTTTTAATTTGATTATAAAGAAATTAATGGTGTGGCGTTGACGATGCTGCAGGTGGATAATATCAGTAAGGCGTTACACAAGTGTGGGTACCAGATGCGTGGGCTTGAGACAATGTACAACAGTCATACGGGTCGGAGGCTTCCAGCTATGATATTTCTCGGGCCCACTTACTACCAAAGGTTAAAGCATATGGTGGATGACAAGATTCATTCGCGTGGACGGGGCCCGGTTCAGATTCTGAATAGGCAGCCGACCGCGGGGCGGGTGCGTGACGGTGGGCTGCGGTTTGGGGAGATGGAACGGGACTGTATGATTGCTCATGGTGCTGCTCAATTTCTCAAGGAACGGTTGTTTGACCTTAGTGATGCGTCTCGGGTTCATGTGTGTGAACGGTGTGGATTGATTGCGGTTGCCAATCTTAAGAAGAATTCTTTCGAGTGTAGAGGATGCAAGAATAAAACTGATATCGTTCAGGTGAGTTATTGGTTTAGTTTTATTTATTTACTGTTTAAAGGCCATGAATCGACTCTTAACGCGTATTTGAAAATGGTTACTTATGGTGTTAGTGTATGTATGCAGGTGCATCTTCCATACGCGTGTAAACTGCTTTTTCAGGAGCTCATGTCAATGGCGATCATGCCTAGAATACTTACAAAAGATGCTAAACAGGCAGAAGAGCAGCGCTTGACACGAGAAGCATATCCTTTACTAGATGTGGAATGAGACATGTCATGAGCCGAGCTCGAGTTAGAAACATAAGGTTCAAGGTCACTTTGATTACTAATTTGATTTTAGGACAAGTACAATTCCAGTTCTTTAGCTTGGTTGTATGAAATACCGCATATCACTTTCACTTCTGTTTTCGATGATTACTTTGTCGCAAAATATATTTTAGTAGTGAACTTAAAGGGGAAACGACTTGTAATATAACAAGTATACTTTTCCTGTGTAAACTGTGGATTGACTTAGTTTTAAGACAGCAACACAAAGACACCTAAATCACTTATCGCTAGCATATTTGGGATGATTCATAATAAACAAAACGAATTCTTCTTTTTTTTTATCGCCTTATTTTGTCTAATCTACTCTAATATTTCAATTTGTATCTTTTTCACATAAAGTGCGCTGCCATAGACACGAATTTGATGAATCGAATGGAGCCCTCTAAACATCGCAAAACAAACTCTTTTAAATTGCGAATTTTTCTATCCTTTCCTGAATTCCAAATGTTGCCATTGTTCGGCATTGCTACTTGACCAGCGTCGGACCATGTTCATCACCTTGTATTACATATGTTTTTCAAGTTGAGCTTACATCCGCGTTAACACCACATTTCTTAAATCGCGCTTTCACATAAATCAAAATGTTGATATCTTTAAGTTTTTAGTTGAAGATAAAACCACAATAACTGTTAATTTGCTTTACAAAGACCCAATACCAACAAAAGTTTGTGATTGACCATGAAGAAGCACAAGCCGAATCCGGATAGAGTCAGATCTATGTTTCAACCAGAATGAACTATAACACGAACTACAAGTAAGATGAAATCAGATCTCAGCTGTGTTCCTACAAAACAAACAACGTGAGACTCGCTACGGGAAGGACAAGGGGGGGGGGGTCTTCCTGTAACCACCCTCCGGTGAGAATAAGTACTGTACTTTGAATGGAGAAAAGTACTAAGTACAAAGTAATTGATGTAATACGTGAGACTCAGCTGTGTTCCTACAAAACAAACAACGTGAGACTCGCTACGGGAAGGACAGGGGGGGGGGTCTTCCTGTAACCACCCTCCGGTGAGAATAAGTACTGTACTTTGAATGGAGAAAAGTATTAAGTACAAAGTAATTGATGTAATACGTGAGGAGTGAATAAATACCTCATGAAGATGATGAAGGTATTTATATTCGGGGATGAGGGAAGGTGATTTGTGGAGTTTTCACTATCTAGGATGTTCCTTTCTACCTGAATGGACACGTGTCGTGTGCTTATAGGACGTGACAGTCTGGCCACCCGTTCAGGGCGGTTACCAAGTGTCCAGCTGTCCTTCTTTCATTGGTTGATGTCACTGTCAGGGAATGTTGTGGTAATTTTCTAAAAACAATTTATTACAACCGCTCTTTCTTATCACATGGGAACTTTTTATTATTTCTCCTTCGTGTGAGGTTCCTTATGTGATCCGCGGATTCCTCTCACGGGTGTCTGTTGATGACCCGCGGGTTATATTGGTGATCCGCGGATAATTTCCTTAGCTTACGGGTTGTTTTACTACCCTACGTCTATGGACCACATCTAGATGCAATTAGATAACATATTTGTGAGATTAGAGGCCTTTTGAGTTTTGAGATATTAGACTGTCTTTCAGTGTTGCGATTAAATCAGCACATTCAACACTTATATATACTAGCAAATGAGGGTAAACATGCAAAACAAATATCAAAAGGATGTTAAAGGAGACAATTGAAGGAGCCATTAACATCGTCGGAGATACAATGGAACGATGCCCGAGGTGAGGGCTATTTAATTTTAACAGCATCTCATCCATTAGTTTTAGCGGTGTCTTGAAATTGTAAAATTATTGTTGTGTCCATTTAAAATGCTTTATATGTAATATATAAAATATAGATATAGATATAGATATAAAGCATGATTAAATTTGGAAAACATTTTTTTATCAAAATAAAAATGTTTAAGGCCGGTAAGTTTGAATGTATTTGTTGTTATGGACTGGGATATTTGCAAAACCATATTTTGTATTTCTTATTTTTGATGTTTATTTAATATTTTATGTTTATCTAGTTAGTTTTATTTTAATTAGCATGTATAAAAAAGGGGATGGTGGAGATGCCTACATCTCATGTACTTAGTGATTAGGATAGGTGAAGTAGTTGTTGCTTTTCATATAATGCTATAAAAGCCATTAGGTTATTTTATATTTTTATGCAGAAAGTTTGCTTCAATATTTCTAGTCTAGCTTATCTCTTTCTCTCTTTTCTTGTAAAGAAACCACATCATTTGTTAATATGTTAATTTTAGTAACTTATTTATATTTTTCATGTGAAAATTATACACAATTACGAGCTAACTTACGGTATTTTGTTTGTAAACTAGTGCAATTGCTCGTGTGTTACTGAGAAAATTCGTTCGGTTTCGGTTCAGTTTGTTAGTATTGATTAGAAGTGTTCAATATTTTAAATCGGACTCGAAAAGCTAGAAATTCGATTCTAATTGAATTCATATTTGAGACTTCGAATTCAATTTCCAAACATTCGAATTCGATTTAGAAATTGAATTACGAATCAAATGAATTTATGTTTATTGGATTTTAATAATCCCTATTGACTGGTATTGGCTGATAGTAATCCCTATTCATTTTATCACCACTAGCGGTCCCAAATTTAAAAAAGGTTGGCCCCCAATGGCCCCCGTTAAAAATGACTTAACGACGTTATACTTTTTTTTGAATTTCAAACTAATGTTTTAGGATTTTTGATCGGAAAGAGGATATGAGTCGATTGATGTAAAACTTCGTTTGAAACGGTGCTCCAAAATGACAAAACAATGCCTTTAATTCGGGTTTTTGAACTTACAATTAACAAATATCAAGTCGCCTGGATCACCGTTTCAATCTAAGTTTTACACCAATCAACTCGTATCTCCTTCCGATCAAAATCCCTAAAACATTAGTTTGAAATTCGGAAAAAAAATATAACGCCGTTAAGTCATTTTTAACGGGGACCATTGGGGACCAATTTTTTTAAATTTGGGACCGCCAGTGGTGATAAAATAAATAGTGATTATTATCAGCCAATATCAGTCAATAGAGATGATTAAAATTCAATTAACCATGAATTTAAGATTTTAAATTTGATTTAAAATTCAACATGAAAAGAACTTCTAGTGATTTTAATTATATTTGGGCTACTAATTATAACTCAAGCCCAAAGTCCATTATCCTAAAATCTAAAGTATATCTCCTAACCTATATCAAACAACGTTTTTCAAAGTTCTAGTGTTCTATCCTAATTTCTAACTCCCTCCATGGCCGGTTCCTATAGGTTTTCAACTCGTTAGTTCGCATTTTGCAACAGTAAGTTTGTAGATCACTGATTCGCAAATCGCTACTTTAGTAATGTATTAGCATACTTTAAAGAAAACGAAAAACCGAATCACCATAAAACAAGACAAAACTGATATTATCTACAAGGAGTCCACGTGGCAGTGTATGAATCCGACTGAAGATCTATTTTATCCACAGATATTCCACGTGGCAAGATGCTATTGAACGTCTAATAACCCATGCAATCCAGAGCCACTTGAATCTATCCTCCCCATCACAACATATATCAAAAGTCACAAAACACACCACCACCAATTATTGATTCAACATCACAATGGCCGCAGCAACCTCAACCATCGTGGGCTTGGCCACCTCCTCCCTCTCAGTTAACCGCAAGCAACCCACCTTAAATTCAGCCTTTTTGAAGCCTCCAACAACCGCTAGGAACCCTTTTAAGGTTTCACAAGCTTCAGGTGGCAAATATACCTGGTAATTATTTAAACAATAGATGCAAATTGACTTAACCGTACAAATAGCTAGCTAGAGTAATTCTAATTATTATTTTATGGTTTTTGAATTAGAGTAATTATTATCTGTATCGGATCCCTCTAACTATATATGTATATGCTATTTTATGTTGTTAGTTTTGAAAGAGACTGGCTACGCACAGACTTGAATGTGATTGGGTTCGGGTTGATCGGGTGGCTCGCACCGTCGAGCATTCCAGCAATAAACGGTGACAGTTTGACCGGACTATTCTTTGGGAGCATTGGAACCGAGCTCGCTCACTTTCCCACCCCACCTGCCCTCACATCCCCCTTCTGGTTAGTTCAATTCCAGTTTCATGAGTTATAGCATTTAGTATATGATCGTTCAAATGCGTTTTAATACTTAAATTAGGGAGGGTTACAGCGCGTAAACGAGTCGAGCTGGATACTTGACTTGCTTATTATCTATCAAATTTTTAATTACATTATTGATATAAATACATATATAACAATATATACAAAAATATATTTTATTTAGTTATTTTTATTACAACTTTATATTTTTCATATATATTAATACTGATTATGTAGTTATTATATTCATTATATAAAATAATTTATTATATTTATAAAAGTAATAGGCTTGTTTAAAATTGTGAGCCCAACTATTAAAGTTCTGTTTGGTACGAGGTAATGGAATGGACGATAGAATGGAATGAACGTGGTAATGGAATGGAATGAACGTGGTAATGAGTTATTACCATTCCAATGACATGTTTGGTTACTACATTGAAATAAAATGAATGATTGCTTTGTGTTGTTTGGTAGGTAGAATAAAAAAGAAAAAAATAAAATTAAAATGGTAGTAAGTGGTGGGAGGTAGATGGCGGTCGTGGCATTGGTGGGCAGTGATGGTGGTGGCGAGTGGTGGTGGGCGACGAGAGATAATGTTGGTTGGAGGTGGGTGGTGGAGGTGTCAAGCGGTGGGCAGTGGTGAGGGTGGACGGTGGGTGGTGGTGGTGAGGGGCGAGGGCAATGGTTGATGGTTGCGGCATGCGAGTGGAGGTGGTGGGGGGCTGGCATTGATGGCGATGGTTGGTGGCGGCAACGGCGGTGGTGGACGACAATGGTGGCGGCGGCGGCGACGGTTGGTGGTGGGTGGCTGGCACTGATGGCGGTAATGACGGCAGTGGACGACAATGATGGTGGCGGGGCTGGTGGTTGGGGGGTGGTGGTGGGTGGTGGTGGAGGGAGGGTGGTGAGGCTATCCGCTATGGTGGGGGGCTTCGAAGCCCCTTAACAGTGCCACGTCAACGCCTCGTAAAAAACGGGGCATCGAAGCCCATCCCGCTATGGTTTAATGCCCCTTGGGCGCCCCAATATATATGCATATATATGTATATGTGTATGAGAGAGGAGAGAGAGAGAGAGAGAGCAAGAAAAGCGCCGGTCGTCAGAACGGCTCCACAAGCCTCCGCGCCCGCCTTCACCGCGTCCCCTGGCGGTGTTCCACCTCCAACAGCGCCCTTTGTCCCCCTTGAAGGCGCCCATAGCGGATAGTCTGAAGGTGATGTAGGGTGAAAGAGGGAATGGAATGGAAAAAAAACATGGGGTATGGATGGAATGTGATTGGGGTGTTTTAGAGGGAATTGAATGGACTAGGTAATGAGTCATTCCATTTCTTTGATCAACCAAACACGCTTTTCTCCGTTCCTTCATAATGGGTCATTCCATTCCATCCTCCATTCCTGCATACCAAACGCTACCTAAGTTTAGTATCTAAAGTTCTAGCGGAGGCTGTTTATTTAAGTTTGGCTTTTTTTTAAGTTTTTAACGAGTGGATTTAAAGAAACTCACAAATGCTTTGGACGTTTGGTTCTCTTATACAGTTAGATCATCTTAGATTAGAAGGTTGAAAATTTAGTGTTTTGTTTTTGGTAATTGACAGGTTGTGGTTGGTGACATGGCATCTGGGACTATTTCTATGCCTTACTTTTGGGCAAATTGGGTTCAAAGGGAGGACCGAAGATTATTTCGAGAAGTAAAATCCATGTATCTGAAAATATTCTGTTTCAGTCCCTCATCTTTGTTGTTTGTGTAATATCCCTTCTGAAATTCATGGATTCTCTAATCTTAATTATGGTGTAATATATCTCGCCTGTTCCATTGAAATCGCAATGGCTTAGATGCAACTATATCCCTATATATCGTTGGCAGTTTTAATTAACATAATAATACAGACGTATATATATGAATAACTAAAATCTTATGATCAGTTATTGTTCTAGATTGGTGTAGACAATTTAATAATTTGTATTACTTCTTATGTAATCTTTAATTGATTATGCAATGGTTGTACAAAATATATGGTGACAATGAGTCAAAGAGTCAAGATTTGCAGTGTACCTTCTTAGTGTCGCTAGGATTACAGGGTATACAACGTAAAACTATATTTATGGCAATACAAATGCTAAAATTCACATTCCACATGACAAAGATGAATTATGCTAAAATGAAACTATAGATTCAAGTTTATACGTTATGGTAAGAAAGTAATATCCTAAGATAAAGAAGAAAAAGAAAAATGTAACACTAAACCAATATAGATAACATAGAATTATGTTATTCTTCATTCAGTTATGATTTTTATCGTAATTTTTTGTGTTAATGTTAGATTTTGTAAATTATATTATAAAAGAACAAATTCTTATTGTCATCCATAATTGTCTATAGTGACATTAAAAATATCCACAATCAATTACATATATACAAAAAAAAAATTCAAACTGCTAAATGCAACGTCATCAAAAAGGTCTTGGGTTCAGGTCTTTCAAATGATGAAAATTTGCAGCTAAACATATAAACAATAAAGCAACACATTAATAAACAAACATTTAGTTGAAATATAGTCTACTAATCAAAAGTAAAAGTCTCAAATAGATGTTGAAACCAACAGATTTAATTTGATCTAAATTGCAAAACCAGACAACAAAAATAATAGGCATATAGCTTGATCAAAAGCTCATCAATAAACTAATCGAAATTTGAAGAATTCAGTTCCCACACCCTAGTAGTCTTTTAAGCCAAGCAACAAAAACAACAACTTAATATATATACATATATATATATATCACCATACCTAAAAAAATAACATTAATCCAATAAGCAAACCAAAATACAACAGTGACTCTAAACACCCATAATTAGGTTAACATAATAATCTATAGTTCCATTAGCCTTTACCAAAAATTCAAAATCCAAGATTAAATCCAAAATAACCGATGATCAAGCTTCATACCTCACTGGGCTTTGGCACACACGTACTCCACGCGCTAACAAGTCGCAAAATGAAACATATCAGAGTGACTAATCCTAGAACTCCCAAAAGTGTAGAGCCCATTATTTTCCAAAGATGGTTTGTCTTCTTGACACACATGACACATAAGACCAAATAACCATTGACAAACAATATACTTGAGTTGCTTAGGATCACCACAAGCATCTTGTAATTTCTTTTCAAGATCCAGTAAACGACCATCGCTATAAAAATACCCGCAACGCCAATGATCACAAAAGTCGACCCCAAAACCAGCATCCATATCCTGCTTGTGGAATATTTGGCGAGGAACATGTTATACATATGCTCTAGAGAAAATATAACTAACTCAAGTTCTGCTACCCACATCGACTCAATAGGATCCATGTGGCCACAAGCAATATATAGTTGATGACCAATAATATTTGGTGGTCTCCGGCGAAGTTGAGCATGCATAGGGTGGAGTTCACGGCAAAAACCACGGTGATGTATATGACGTCAGCCAGCTCTTCATAGTTCTTGCGCTCCATTGCTTGATGGCTAGGTATATAAGCTTTAGTTATTAATAGATTCACAAAACACAAGACTATATATGGAAGCACGCGTAATATTAATTAGTACATTCGTATTTTGACAAGTTAATTATTATGAATATAAATAGAAAATATTCTTCTAAATTAAATCATAAGAGGATCTTGAAAATATGTGTGGGAGCTTTTATTTTAGAAAAGGAAAATATGTGTGGGAGCTTTTAAAATATTAGAAAATGTGTTTTATACTTTTTAGAGTATGATTCTCAGTGGTTTGAGTGGATAAGAGATAAAATGTTACTGTTCATTAGTAAATTTGAAGAAACGTTGTTCACCCTCTATAATTTTTTAATATTTGTTGAAAGTGATTGTGAGTGAAGGATAGCAAAAAGTTAATGACGACAAAGGTATAAAAAAATATAATTTAATTGTGTTTGTTAGTGTAATTATTAAAATGGAGGTAAGAAATCTGTCTGGAATGCTCTAAAGCAACTAGCTAAAGAGGCGACGGTAAAGAAACAAAAATTAAATCAAATTTACACAAATCATCATAGTCCAACATGCCCAATAATAAGTCTAGTGTAGGTGTTAGGCGGTGGATCAATCATAGGCATACTTCGACTCGGACCTTTAGCAATTAAGCATCTCACTTTGGGCTTAATCACTTACCAACTTACACCTCCCATCCCAACATCCTGTGCAACACCTTTTGGGCTCGTTGCTGATTCTCCAACAACTACAATCATCTTGATTCTGGGATCTTTGACTCGGAACTAGGGTTGGCATATCGTGTATACCCGTACACAATAAGACACGAACACGAAATGGGTATACCTGTACACGACACGAAAACTTTTCGTGTACTTGTATCCTAAACACGAACACGAACCTGTTAATACCTGTAATACACGATAATACACGATAAGAGCTGTTTAGTAACACATATTTGACAACCTGTTTAGGGAATAGTAGGTAGGTAAAGATTAATAACTTACCAAGTAAGAGGAAGCACCGGCGGGGGGCGGCGGCTCTGACAGCGGAGAGGAGAAAGTCCGGTGAGAAAGTGGTGGTAGCGGAGGAATCACCGGCGGGCGGAGAGGGGCAGCAGAGGCGAGGGAATCAGCGGAGAGGGGTGGCTGGCGGAGAGGGGTTTGTCCAGAGAAGTGTGGTGGCGATTGAGTGAATGTGGATATCTGAAATCTGAATGTGGAAAGTGGAAACGTGAGTTAGGGTTTGGGGATAATAATAGTTTATAATTATAATATTATATATATATTTAATTATAAAAATTTAACCAGGTACTTACAGGTACTGTTTAGACACGAAAATTAACAGGTAAATTCGTGTCTACCTGTTTAGTACACGAAACCTGTTAAGACCTTACTGTTACCTGTTAAGGTCGTGCAGGTACGTGTCGTATATTCGTGTCTCATGTATAAATTGCCAGCCCTACTCGGAACTGAAGCCACCACACCACATGTATGATATTTATGAGTTCAACTTTAGTCCGAACATGTTTAGGTAGAATCTCTTTAGCTAAAGGAAACATTCCAGAAAAAAAAAAGAGAGAGATTATAAACATTTCAATCAGAATTTAAATTTTATATTTATCCATTTATTAGCATGTCGTCAACTCTACGTTAGGAGTTCGAGACGACATGTTTCTTAACTCTTTGCCTTCCCGCCATGTTTAGCTCAAAACTCGTCGTCTCGCCGTCATGTTAGCTCAAAACTCGTCGTCTCGCCGTCATGATAGCTCAAAACTCATTGTCTCCCCGCCATGTTAGCTCAAACTCGTCGCCTCGCCGCCATGTTAACTTAAAAAATAATTTAATAAATCTTGTTACTTAAACATTATATCTAAACAGGTACACTTAAAATGATTTTGATGGTATGCATGAGTTCTCTTAATCGTATTATTACCCAAAAACCAATATACAAGAATTTAAAAACCAATAAAATTAAAAACATTTAGATATTTTTTAAATCAGTTTAGAATCCATGTTTGTAGTAAAGATAAGGTATATTTTTTTTAGCTAACATGGTGGGGAGACGATGAGTTTTGAGCTAACATGACGGGGAGGCAAAGAGTTTTGAGCTAACATGACGATGAGACAATGGGTTTTGAGCTAACATGGCAGGGAGACGACGAGTTAAGAAACATGTCATCTCGAACTCCTAACGTAGAGGCGACGCCATGTTAAAAAAGGGACAAATATGAAATTTAGAATCCATCTCTAAAAATAATGGACATTTTGGGAATTTCCCCTTAACTAAATGTGTCAATATGAGTTAGCGCGACGGGTTCAGTTATTGGTATCTTTAACTCATTTATCTTTAATTATTGTCATTGTTTTTTATGTTATTAAAAATTGGTTCAGCATTTTATGTCAAATTTTAAAATTATATAAATTATATATATATATATATATATATATATATATATAAATTATAATTTAAATAAGTTATTTTCATTCATTCGTATTTTAATAAATTTGTAATAGTTTTAACTCATTTGTAGTCTAGTGGTATGATGCTTGGGTTATCCGATGAAAACCCAAGTTCAATCTTCAATAGTGTTATTTTCAGGGGCGGATTTAGAATGGGTTCCCCGAGTTCACGGGAACCCATTGATTTTCAAATTTTACATTAAATGGATATATAAAAAGTATTAGTGAACCCATAAAATTTTTAGAAGTGAACTCATATCAAAAAGTTTAAGATGGTGTAGTAGTAAACTTATTTAAATCTTCCTAATCTTTTAGCTTGAAAGGTCTGAAGTTCAAGTCTTTCAAATGCCTATTTTGATTACATATTTTTTTATTTTTGTTAAACAATCATTATGCTATTAGTTTGGGGTTTATTTGAAATGTCTCAAGTTCAAGTCTTTCTAAATCCTATTTTGGTAACTTTTTTTTATCTTTTTGGTAAACCATTATTGTGTATTTAGTTGGGGCTTTTAATAGCTAAAAAAAAACGTTTTCGCTTCTAATTATTTCCAAACATATTCACACATCACGGATCCACAACCCATTTATTCTATTTTTTTTTTCATTTTTAATGACCTTACGTGTGTTTTAAATTAACATATTGTTTTATTATTGTATCGTATTATATAATATTCTTCGACAAGGCCCGACCGGCCCGAAAAATTTAGCGTTTGGTTGTGTGAAATTTGAACACCGAAAAAAGGTGAACCCATAGGAAAAAAATCCTGGATCCGTCACTGGTTATTTTGGTGGATTATGACAATGAAGAATATAAGTTATGTCTTGTGTAAGGTTGTTAGTTTAAATCTCAAGCCCATGCGGGTTTTCGTCTCACCGTGTGTTATGCTAGAGAGTTCTGTTCTTGTGGTAGCACAAAGGCTGTCAAGTGGCAGCGGCGGTACGGTTTCCCAGAGAACGCCCAAGCCAAACTTTGAAGCCAGGGTGAGTTCGGTTAAGACGAAACATAGTTTGACCATAGTGGAGCAACTATCCAAATTTGAAAAATGCGGTGACCCTTTTCTCAACGGTAACAAACAAAAAATTGCCTAGATAATCTGAAAAAAAATGTCCTCCACATAACCCAACCCAACCCTGCAAAACCTCCAAACAACTCCAAATTTTATCAAATGAGATAGGTTTTATATAATTTACTATAAAACGATTACAATAAAGTGGCAGGCAAACGGGCAAGAAGCTGCTAAAAATTCACTTGTGATAAAAGCCCAAACGCCCGTTAAAAGGAATCACAAAAAATAATACCGGCCCTTCATCAGTTAACATGAAAAATAAGTGTTGATGTAACTGAAATCCGATCCACTACACAATAACTTTTTTGAGGTGTAAGATTAAGAAGCTAAAATGAAATCTGCAAGTATTATAATTAGTTAGAGCTTTGATGATCTCATTCATTTGAAGGATCTCATCTCCATGGCAATCGATATCCGAACCCTAAAAGACAGGTGATATCCATATACGTCTCAATTTCTGTTGATTTACACTACTTATCTTTATCAGTTGTATGTAGGTATATTGAATTTTGCAAAGATGTGACTACCGCGCCAAACAAAGCAGTTTTATCAGCTTTCTTTAAGGTTTGCTTCATCATTTTTTGATTTTTTAACTTGTTAATTGTTTTATTATATTGTGATATACTTTAACCTCAATTAGTATTGTTATGTTACACAGGCTGAATTAAAGAAATCAAACAATGAAGACTCTACCTTTGTGATATTTCTGGAGGACTTAAAAGGCGTTGACGTTAATCCCCTTTACAATGTGCTTGTTCTAATCGACGGTTCGGAGATAGACTCAGTTGACCTTCTTCAAAAGTCAACCTGCTCGTTAGAAGCCGACTCGGTTTTATTGTTATTGCAGGCCGTAAAGCAAAAGCTACGGGTTGTTGATCTTCAAGACAGAACGTTTGGCAAAGACTTTTTATTGTATGTCTTACACTTTATGTCACATACATTTCTTATTACTATTATTACATGCAATGGCTGGCAATTCGTGTCTTAACAGGTTGGAAACGACGCGCTTAACACAAATATCAAACATGAATACGACTCGTTTAACTACTTGATATTTCATGACTATAAGACAGTTTTAAGTTTCATGTACCAATATGGGAATATGATGAAGTCTAGCATACTAATTTCAATTATTTAAGAAAATAAAAAAATCACATACCGCACTTTTTTGCTTAACAGGTCTTATCGTGTCTTTAACAGGTACCCAATTGCCAGCCCCTAATATGCATCATTACTATTAATATTATTATTAAAATCAGTACGCGAGTTTAAGGCTAATCTATGACTTGTTTTTGTTAGGGGGCTCTCGATGGGAGGCTCAACATGCCAAACTTTAAACTTAAAGTTTTCCCATTTCCGGAAGGTGAATATGATCGGGAAGTTTATGCAAATGCATACTCTCAATCTTGATTTCAGTGCATCGTTATCCACCTTTGGTAAAGATTGCTTTACATGTATGCCGAAGCTTAAATGTTTATCTTTATGCGATACAAAAATATCCAATTTATGGACTACAAGTGCATCACTTGCAAAAATCCCAAATTTAACCGAACTTCGTTTTCAAAGCTGCTTATGTTGTGATGACACAAAAGCGTGCCCTAGATCCTCAGGGACAAAGTCAGATGAAAGCACGAGTTGTAATCTAGTTCATGAAACTGTAAGAGAAAGCATGGATTTGTTTTCCAATGCGGAAGATGAACTTTTGCTGTTACCTCACAAGCTACAAAAATCTTTGTTAATGGTCAGTGGGTGGGTATGCATGATGATCCGGACATGTTGGTTAGAAACCTGAGGAGGTTAAGAAGACAAGTGAGTATTAATCTTTATAATGCCATCAGTCTTGATCTGCTTTTGGTATTTATCATCTTTAATTTTTTTAGGTTTTTATGAACGCTGAAATTGGAGTTGTTCGAGATATTCGTTTGAAGGAACTACGAATTTATACCGATTATGGGCGTTGCAGTCGTCCACTTTTCATTGTTGAGAAGCAAAGACTTCTAATAAAAAAGAAAGACATCCAAAATCTGCAAGAAAGGGTATTCCAAATTTGTACTTCATTGAATTCTGCTTCCAGACTTAATTCATCTGTATAGTTAATAACTTGTTGTTTGTGTCCATTTTTCACAGGAAACCCCAGAAGACGGTGGCTGGGATGATCTTGTGGCAAACGGATTCATTGAGTATATCGATACCGAAGAAGAAGAGACTACTATGATTTCCATGACCATTAATGTAAGTAGAGAGGCAATTTCAACATTGGAACTGGTCAATTTGGGTTGTAAACGGTCAAAGGGCCGACTCTAAAAAAGTTAGCTGAAAGTTAAATGGATCGGACGTTTAAGACGTTACCCTAAACATATCTAATTTCTACAACCTCTTAACTGGATCATTTTTTTAATAACTTTTTTAATCACATTTAATATATTAGTTGTTTATGAAAACATAATTGGAATGTCCCATAAGTACCATGGTTAGTAAGTTATATTTTTTTAATGGATGTAGGATCTTATAAGCGCCAGGCTAAATCCAGACGAATCTTATACGGATACTTATACCCATTGTGAAATCCATCCATCATTAATATTGGGTGTTTGTGCATCCATCATACCATTTCCTGACCACAATCAAGTAAGCTTTTACATTGAAACTATACTTTAATTAGCACATTGATTTTTATGTTGGATAACTATAGTTTGCTCTTTTATGTGTAAAACAGTCTCCGCGTAATACATACCAGTCAGCCATGGGAAAACAAGCTATGGGGATTTATGCCACCAACTTCCAATTCCGTATGGTACACACCAACTTATCTTTTTCCTAAGAAGTTATATCCATGCGATTATTTTCTTACTATTTAGTTGCAATTATGTTTGCTTTAGGATACATTGGCATACGTTCTCTACTATCCACAAAAACCACTTGTGACTACTTGAGCAATGGAGCACTTGCACTTCAGACAGCTTCCAGCTGGCATTGTAAATATTTTAAATATGCATAATAAGATGTTCTAGTTTTATACGAACATCGTCCCTGAGTCTCTTTTTTCAGAACGCAATTGTGGCGATTTCATGTTATTCTGGATACAACCAAGAAGATTCAGTTATTATGAACCAATCATCAATCGATCGTGGGTTCTTCAGATCACTACTCTTCCGTTCATACAGGTCTCTTAATCAATCCAACTGACAGTGTTGTAAGTTTTACTAATGTTTTTTTGGCTCTTTAATAATTGATATATGCAAGTCTTGTCCAGAGACGTAGAACATAAATCAGGGACACTTGTGAAAGAAGATTTTGGCCGTCCTGATAGAGCTAATACCATGGTAAGCTTCATTTTTTTTTCCAATTGTTAACCCGTTTATGTTTAAACGGGTCTACATAGATATATGTACTCTTTCCGTCAGCCAACCTGCCCATTTTGCCACCAATTAAGGCTGTTTAATTTTTTTATAATTAATTTTTACAGGGTATGAGGTGTGGTTCGTATGATAAATTAGATAATGATGGTCTAGTTCCCCCTGTGAGTGCTTGTTTTTTGTGAATTATTAGATGGTATTTTCTTTCTTAGCTAGCTAAGGTTTGTTTTCCTGAAAACAACTAAATTATAATTTAGGGAACACGAGTTGGAGGTGAAGATGTGATTATTGGAAAAACAACACCTATTGCTCAAGATGATCAAGCCTCACGCTACACTCGTCGTGATCTCAGCACAAGCTTAAGTCACAGTGAAACCGGAGTGGTTGATCAGGTACGCTCCTGTCTTCTTTCTGGGTCAAACAGTCTTGACCTGACCTGCCCATTTCACCACTCACAGGTAATGCTGACTACAAATGGCGACGGGTTACGTTTTGTGAAAGTACGGGGTGAGATCCATAAGAATACCCCAAATTGGAGATAAGTTTAGTAGTAGACATGGTCAAAAGGGAACCGTGGGTATGACTTACACGCAAGAAGACATGCCATGGACCGTTGAAGGCGTCACTCCCGATATCATAGTCAACCCGCACGCTATACCGTCCCGTATGACTATTGGTCAACTTATCGAGTGTATCATGGGGAAAGTTGCTGCACATATGGGCAAAGAAGGAGACGCCACGCCCTTCACAGACGTTACTGTAAGTCACCTTATTGTTTTTAATTTGATTATAAAGAAATTAATGGTGTGGCGTTGACGATGCTGCAGGTGGATAATATCAGTAAGGCGTTACACAAGTGTGGGTACCAGATGCGTGGGCTTGAGACAATGTACAACAGTCATACGGGTCGGAGGCTTCCAGCTATGATATTTCTCGGGCCCACTTACTACCAAAGGTTAAAGCATATGGTGGATGACAAGATTCATTCGCGTGGACGGGGCCCGGTTCAGATTCTGAATAGGCAGCCGACCGCGGGGCGGGTGCGTGACGGTGGGCTGCGGTTTGGGGAGATGGAACGGGACTGTATGATTGCTCATGGTGCTGCTCAATTTCTCAAGGAACGGTTGTTTGACCTTAGTGATGCGTCTCGGGTTCATGTGTGTGAACGGTGTGGATTGATTGCGGTTGCCAATCTTAAGAAGAATTCTTTCGAGTGTAGAGGATGCAAGAATAAAACTGATATCGTTCAGGTGAGTTATTGGTTTAGTTTTATTTATTTACTGTTTAAAGGCCATGAATCGACTCTTAACGCGTATTTGAAAATGGTTACTTATGGTGTTAGTGTATGTATGCAGGTGCATCTTCCATACGCGTGTAAACTGCTTTTTCAGGAGCTCATGTCAATGGCGATCATGCCTAGAATACTTACAAAAGATGCTAAACAGGCAGAAGAGCAGCGCTTGACACGAGAAGCATATCCTTTACTAGATGTGGAATGAGACATGTCATGAGCCGAGCTCGAGTTAGAAACATAAGGTTCAAGGTCACTTTGATTACTAATTTGATTTTAGGACAAGTACAATTCCAGTTCTTTAGCTTGGTTGTATGAAATACCGCATATCACTTTCACTTCTGTTTTCGATGATTACTTTGTCGCAAAATATATTTTAGTAGTGAACTTAAAGGGGAAACGACTTGTAATATAACAAGTATACTTTTCCTGTGTAAACTGTGGATTGACTTAGTTTTAAGACAGCAACACAAAGACACCTAAATCACTTATCGCTAGCATATTTGGGATGATTCATAATAAACAAAACGAATTCTTCTTTTTTTTTATCGCCTTATTTTGTCTAATCTACTCTAATATTTCAATTTGTATCTTTTTCACATAAAGTGCGCTGCCATAGACACGAATTTGATGAATCGAATGGAGCCCTCTAAACATCGCAAAACAAACTCTTTTAAATTGCGAATTTTTCTATCCTTTCCTGAATTCCAAATGTTGCCATTGTTCGGCATTGCTACTTGACCAGCGTCGGACCATGTTCATCACCTTGTATTACATATGTTTTTCAAGTTGAGCTTACATCCGCGTTAACACCACATTTCTTAAATCGCGCTTTCACATAAATCAAAATGTTGATATCTTTAAGTTTTTAGTTGAAGATAAAACCACAATAACTGTTAATTTGCTTTACAAAGACCCAATACCAACAAAAGTTTGTGATTGACCATGAAGAAGCACAAGCCGAATCCGGATAGAGTCAGATCTATGTTTCAACCAGAATGAACTATAACACGAACTACAAGTAAGATGAAATCAGATCTCAGCTGTGTTCCTACAAAACAAACAACGTGAGACTCGCTACGGGAAGGACAAGGGGGGGGGGGGGGTCTTCCTGTAACCACCCTCCGGTGAGAATAAGTACTGTACTTTGAATGGAGAAAAGTACTAAGTACAAAGTAATTGATGTAATACGTGAGACTCAGCTGTGTTCCTACAAAACAAACAACGTGAGACTCGCTACGGGAAGGACAGGGGGGGGGGGGGGTCTTCCTGTAACCACCCTCCGGTGAGAATAAGTACTGTACTTTGAATGGAGAAAAGTATTAAGTACAAAGTAATTGATGTAATACGTGAGGAGTGAATAAATACCTCATGAAGATGATGAAGGTATTTATATTCGGGGATGAGGGAAGGTGATTTGTGGAGTTTTCACTATCTAGGATGTTCCTTTCTACCTGAATGGACACGTGTCGTGTGCTTATAGGACGTGACAGTCTGGCCACCCGTTCAGGGCGGTTACCAAGTGTCCAGCTGTCCTTCTTTCATTGGTTGATGTCACTGTCAGGGAATGTTGTGGTAATTTTCTAAAAACAATTTATTACAACCGCTCTTTCTTATCACATGGGAACTTTTTATTATTTCTCCTTCGTGTGAGGTTCCTTATGTGATCCGCGGATTCCTCTCACGGGTGTCTGTTGATGACCCGCGGGTTATATTGGTGATCCGCGGATAATTTCCTTAGCTTACGGGTTGTTTTACTACCCTACGTCTATGGACCACATCTAGATGCAATTAGATAACATATTTGTGAGATTAGAGGCCTTTTGAGTTTTGAGATATTAGACTGTCTTTCAGTGTTGCGATTAAATCAGCACATTCAACACTTATATATACTAGCAAATGAGGGTAAACATGCAAAACAAATATCAAAAGGATGTTAAAGGAGACAATTGAAGGAGCCATTAACATCGTCGGAGATACAATGGAACGATGCCCGAGGTGAGGGCTATTTAATTTTAACAGCATCTCATCCATTAGTTTTAGCGGTGTCTTGAAATTGTAAAATTATTGTTGTGTCCATTTAAAATGCTTTATATGTAATATATAAAATATAGATATAGATATAGATATAAAGCATGATTAAATTTGGAAAACATTTTTTTATCAAAATAAAAATGTTTAAGGCCGGTAAGTTTGAATGTATTTGTTGTTATGGACTGGGATATTTGCAAAACCATATTTTGTATTTCTTATTTTTGATGTTTATTTAATATTTTATGTTTATCTAGTTAGTTTTATTTTAATTAGCATGTATAAAAAAGGGGATGGTGGAGATGCCTACATCTCATGTACTTAGTGATTAGGATAGGTGAAGTAGTTGTTGCTTTTCATATAATGCTATAAAAGCCATTAGGTTATTTTATATTTTTATGCAGAAAGTTTGCTTCAATATTTCTAGTCTAGCTTATCTCTTTCTCTCTTTTCTTGTAAAGAAACCACATCATTTGTTAATATGTTAATTTTAGTAACTTATTTATATTTTTCATGTGAAAATTATACACAATTACGAGCTAACTTACGGTATTTTGTTTGTAAACTAGTGCAATTGCTCGTGTGTTACTGAGAAAATTCGTTCGGTTTCGGTTCAGTTTGTTAGTATTGATTAGAAGTGTTCAATATTTTAAATCGGACTCGAAAAGCTAGAAATTCGATTCTAATTGAATTCATATTTGAGACTTCGAATTCAATTTCCAAACATTCGAATTCGATTTAGAAATTGAATTACGAATCAAATGAATTTATGTTTATTGGATTTTAATAATCCCTATTGACTGGTATTGGCTGATAGTAATCCCTATTCATTTTATCACTACTAGCGGTCCCAAATTTAAAAAAGGTTGGCCCCCAATGGCCCCCGTTAAAAATGCCTTAACGACGTTATACTTTTTTTTGAATTTCAAACTAATGTTTTAGGATTTTTGATCGGAAAGAGGATATGAGTCGATTGATGTAAAACTTCGTTTGAAACGGTGCTCCAAAATGACAAAACAATGCCTTTAATTCGGGTTTTTGAACTTACAATTAACAAATATCAAGTCGCCTGGATCACCGTTTCAATCTAAGTTTTACACCAATCAACTCGTATCTCCTTCCGATCAAAATCCCTAAAACATTAGTTTGAAATTCGGAAAAAAAATATAACGCCGTTAAGTCATTTTTAACGGGGACCATTGGGGACCAATTTTTTTAAATTTGGGACCGCCAGTGGTGATAAAATAAATAGTGATTATTATCAGCCAATATCAGTCAATAGAGATGATTAAAATTCAATTAACCATGAATTTAAGATTTTAAATTTGATTTAAAATTCAACATGAAAAGAACTTCTAGTGATTTTAATTATATTTGGGCTACTAATTATAACTCAAGCCCAAAGTCCATTATCCTAAAATCTAAAGTATATCTCCTAACCTATATCAAACAACGTTTTTCAAAGTTCTAGTGTTCTATCCTAATTTCTAACTCCCTCCATGGCCGGTTCCTATAGGTTTTCAACTCGTTAGTTCGCATTTTGCAACAGTAAGTTTGTAGATCACTGATTCGCAAATCGCTACTTTAGTAATGTATTAGCATACTTTAAAGAAAACGAAAAACCGAATCACCATAAAACAAGACAAAACTGATATTATCTACAAGGAGTCCACGTGGCAGTGTATGAATCCGACTGAAGATCTATTTTATCCACAGATATTCCACGTGGCAAGATGCTATTGAACGTCTAATAACCCATGCAATCCAGAGCCACTTGAATCTATCCTCCCCATCACAACATATATCAAAAGTCACAAAACACACCACCACCAATTATTGATTCAACATCACAATGGCCGCAGCAACCTCAACCATCGTGGGCTTGGCCACCTCCTCCCTCTCAGTTAACCGCAAGCAACCCACCTTAAATTCAGCCTTTTTGAAGCCTCCAACAACCGCTAGGAACCCTTTTAAGGTTTCACAAGCTTCAGGTGGCAAATATACCTGGTAATTATTTAAACAATAGATGCAAATTGACTTAACCGTACAAATAGCTAGCTAGAGTAATTCTAATTATTATTTTATGGTTTTTGAATTAGAGTAATTATTATCTGTATCGGATCCCTCTAACTATATATGTATATGCTATTTTATGTTGTTAGTTTTGAAAGAGACTGGCTACGCACAGACTTGAATGTGATTGGGTTCGGGTTGATCGGGTGGCTCGCACCGTCGAGCATTCCAGCAATAAACGGTGACAGTTTGACCGGACTATTCTTTGGGAGCATTGGAACCGAGCTCGCTCACTTTCCCACCCCACCTGCCCTCACATCCCCCTTCTGGTTAGTTCAATTCCAGTTTCATGAGTTATAGCATTTAGTATATGATCGTTCAAATGCGTTTTAATACTTAAATTAGGGAGGGTTACAGCGCGTAAACGAGTCGAGCTGGATACTTGACTTGCTTATTATCTATCAAATTTTTAATTACATTATTGATATAAATACATATATAACAATATATACAAAAATATATTTTATTTAGTTATTTTTATTACAACTTTATATTTTTCATATATATTAATACTGATTATGTAGTTATTATATTCATTATATAAAATAATTTATTATATTTATAAAAGTAATAGGCTTGTTTAAAATTGTGAGCCCAACTATTAAAGTTCTGTTTGGTACGAGGTAATGGAATGGACGATAGAATGGAATGAACGTGGTAATGGAATGGAATGAACGTGATAATGAGTTATTACCATTCCAATGACATGTTTGGTTACTACATTGAAATAAAATGAATGATTGTTTTGTGTTGTTTGGTAGGTAGAAAAAAAAAGAAAAAAATAAAATTAAAATGGTAGTAAGTGGTGAAAGGTAGATGGCGGTCGTGGCATTGGTGGGCAGTGATGGTGGTGGCGGGTGGTGGTGGGCGACGAGAGATAATGTTGGTTGGAGGTGGGTGGTGGAGGTGTCAGGCGGTGGGCAGTGGTGAGGGTGGACGGTGGGTGGTGGTGGTGAGGGGCGAGGGCAATGGTTGATGGTTGCGGCATGCGAGTGGAGGTGGTGGGGGGCTGGCATTGATGGCGATGGTTGGTGGCGGTAACGGCGGTGGTGGACGACAATGGTGGCGGCGGCGGCGACGGTTGGTGGTGGGTGGCTGGCACTGATGGCGGTAACGACGGCAGTGGACGACAATGATGGTGGCGGGGCTGGTGGTTGGGGGGTGGTGGTGGGTGGTGGTGGAGGGAGGGTGGTGAGGCTATCCGCTATGGTGGGGGGCTTCGAAGCCCCTTAACAGTGCCACGTCAACGCCTCGTAAAAAACGGGGCATCGAAGCCCATCCCGCTATGGTTTAATGCCCCTTGGGCGCCCCAATATATATGCATATATATGTATATGTGTATGAGAGAGGAGAGAGAGAAAGAGCTAGAAAAGCGCCGGTCGTCAGAACGGCTCCACAAGCCTCCGCGCCCGCCTTCACCGCGTCCCCTGGCGGTGTTCCACCTCCAACAGCGCCCTTTGTCCCCCTTGAAGGCGCCCATAGCGGATAGTCTGAAGGTGATGTAGGGTGAAAGAGGGAATGGAATGGAAAAAAAACATGGGGTATGGATGGAATGTGATTGGGGTGTTTTAGAGGGAATTGAATGGACTAGGTAATGAGTCATTCCATTTCTTTGATCAACCAAACACGCTTTTCTCCATTCCTTCATAATGGGTCATTCCATTCCGTCCTCCATTCCTGCATACCAAACGCTACCTAAGTTTAGTATCTAAAGTTCTAGCGGAGGCTGTTTATTTAAGTTTGGCTTTTTTTAAAGTTTTTAACGAGTGGATTTAAAGAAACTCACAAATGCTTTGGACGTTTGGTTCTCTTATACAGTTAGATCATCTTAGATTAGAAGGTTGAAAATTTAGTGTTTTGTTTTTGGTAATTGACAGGTTGTGGTTGGTGACATGGCATTTGGGACTATTTCTATGCCTTACTTTTGGGCAAATTGGGTTCAAAGGGAGGACCGAAGATTATTTCGAGAAGTAAAATCCATGTATCTGAAAATATTCTGTTTCAGTCCCTCATCTTTGTTGTTTGTGTAATATCCCTTCTGAAATTCATGGATTCTCTAATCTTAATTATGGTGTAATATATCTCGCCTGTTCCATTGAAATCGCAATGGCTTAGATGCAACTATATCCCTATATATCGTTGGCAGTTTTAATTAACATAATAATACAGACGTATATATATGAATAACTAAAATCTTATGATCAGTTATTGTTCTAGATTGGTGTAGACAATTTAATAATTTGTATTACTTCTTATGTAATCTTTAATTGATTATGCAATGGTTGTACAAAATATATGGTGACAATGAGTCAAAGAGTCAAGATTTGCAGTGTACCTTCTTAGTGTCGCTAGGATTACAGGGTATACAACGTAAAACTATATTTATGGCAATACAAATGCTAAAATTCACATTCCACATGACAAAGATGAATTATGCTAAAATGAAACCATAGATTCAAGTTTATACGTTATGGTAAGAAAGTAATATCCTAAGATAAAGAAGAAAAAGAAAAATGTAACACTAAACCAATATAGATAACATACAATTATGTTATTCTTCATTCAGTTATGATTTTTATCGTAATTTTTTTTCTTAATGTTAGATTTTGTAAATTATATTATAAAAGAACAAATTCTTATTGTTATCCTTAATTGTCTATAGTGACATTAAAAATATCCACAATCAATTACATATATACAAAAAAAAAATTCAAACTGCTAAATGCAACGTCATCAAAAAGGTCTTGGGTTCAAGTCTTTCAAATGATGAAAATTTGCAGCTAAACATATAAACAATAAAGCAACACATTAATAAACAAACATTTAGTTGAAATATGGTCTACTAATCAAAAGTAAAAGTCTCAAATAGATGTTGAAACCAACAGATTTAATTTGATCTAAATTGCAAAACCAGACAACAAAAATAATAGGCATATAGCTTGATCAAAAGCTCATCAATAAACTAATCGAAATTTGAAGAATTCAGTTCCCACACCCTAGTAGTCTTTTAAGCCAAGCAACAAAAACAACAACTTAATATATATACATATATATATATATATATATATATATATATATATATATATATCACCATACCTAAAAAAATAACATTAATCCAATAAGCAAACCAAAATACAACAGTGACTCTAAACACCCACAATTAGGTTAACATAATAATCTATAGTTCCATTAGCCTTTACCAAAAATTCAAAATCCAAGATTAAATCCAAAATAACCGATGATCAAGCTTCATACCCCACTGGGCTTTGGCACACACGTACTCCACGCGCTAACAAGTCGCAAAACGAAACATATCAGAGTGACTAATCCTAGAACTCCCAAAAGTGTAGAGCCCATTATTTTCCAAAGATGGTTTGTCTTCTTGACACACATGACACATAAGACCAAATAACCATTGACAAACAATATACTTGAGTTGCTTAGGATCACCACAAGCATCTTGTAATTTCTTTTCAAGATCCAGTAAACGACCATTGCTATAAAAATACCCGCAACGCCATTGATCACAAAAGTCGACCCCAAAACCAGCATCCATATCCTGCTTGTGGAATATTTGGCGAGGAACATGTTATACATATGCTCTAGAGAAAATATAACTAACTCAAGTTCTGCTACCCACATCGACTCAATAGGATCCATGTGGCCACAAGCAATATATAGTTGATGACCAATAATATTTGGTGGTCTCCGGCGAAGTTGAGCATGCATAGGGTGGAGTTCACGGCAAAAACCACGGTGATGTATATGACGTCAGCCAGCTCTTCATAGTTCTTGCGCTCCATTGCTTGATGGCTAGGTATATAAGCTTTAGTTATTAATAGATTCACAAAACACAAGACTATATATGGAAGCACGCGTAATATTAATTAGTACATTCGTATTTTGACAAGTTAATTATTATGAATATAAATAGAAAATATTCTTCTAAATTAAATCATAAGAGGATCTTGAA
Organism: Bidens hawaiensis; assembly: GCF_021521415.1. Lineage (NCBI taxonomy): Eukaryota > Viridiplantae > Streptophyta > Magnoliopsida > Asterales > Asteraceae > Bidens > Bidens hawaiensis. The sequence goes on from NW_027491108.1 coordinate 1,540,204, forward strand.
AATATGTGTGGGAGCTTTTATTTTAGAAAAGGAAAATATGTGTGGGAGCTTTTAAAATATTAGAAAATGTGTTTTATACTTTTTAGAGTATGATTCTCAGTGGTTGTGAGTGGATAAGAGATAAAATGTTACTGTTCATTAGTAAATTTGAAGAAACGTTGTTCACCCTCTATAATTTTTTAATGTTTGTTGAAAGTGATTGTGAGTGAAGGATAACAAAAAGTTAATGACTACAAAGGTATCAAAAAATATAATTTAATTGTGTTTGTTAGTGTAATTATTAAAATGGAGGTAAGAAATCTGTCTGGAATACTCTAAAGCAACTAGCTAAAGAGGCGATGGTAAAGAAACAAAAATTAAATCAAATTTACACAAATCATCGTAGTCCAACATGCCCAATAATAAGTCTAGTGTAGGTGTTAGGCGGTGGATCAATCATAGGCATACTTCGACTCGGACCTTTAGCAATTAAGCATCTCACTTTGGGCTTAATCACTTACCAACTTACACCTCCCATCCCAACATCCTGTGCAACACCTTTTGGGCTCGTTGCTGATTCTCCAACAACTACAATCATCTTGATTCTGGGATCTTTGACTCGGAACTAGGGTTGGCATATCGTGTATACCCGTACACAATAAGACACGAACACGAAATGGGTATACCTGTACACGACACGAAAACTTTTCGTGTACTTGTATCCTAAACACGAACACGAACCTGTTAATACCTGTAATACACGATAATACACGATAAGAGCTGTTTAGTAACACATATTTGACAACCTGTTTAGGGAATAGTAGGTAGGTAAAGATTAATAACTTACCAAGTAAGAGGAAGCACCGGCGGGGGGCGGCGGCTCTGACAGCGGAGAGGAGAAAGTCCGGTGAGAAAGTGGTGGTAGCGGAGGAATCACCGGCGGGCGGAGAGGGGCAGCAGAGGCGAGGGAATCAACGGAGAGGGGTGGCTGGCGGAGAGGGGTTTGTCCAGAGAAGTGTGGTGGCGATGGAGTGAATGTGGATATCTGAAATCTGAATGTGGAAAGTAGAAACGTGAGTTAGGGTTTGGGGATAATAATAGTTTATAATTATAATATTATATATATATTTAATTATAAAAATTTAACCAGCTACTTACAGGTACTGTTTAGACACGAAAATTAACAGGTAAATTCGTGTCTACCTGTTTAGTACACGAAACCTGTTAAGACCTTACTGTTACCTGTTAAGGTCGTGCAGGTACATGTCGTATATTCGTGTCTCATGTATAAATTGCCAGCCCTACTCGGAACTGAAGCCACCACACCACATGTATGAAGTCAGACACGTATGATATTTATGAGTTCAACTTAGTCCGAACATGTTTAGGTAGAATCTCTTTAGCTAAAGGAAACATTCCAGAAAAAAAAAGAGAGAGATTATAAACATTTCAATCAGAATTTAAATTTTATACTTATCCATTTATTAGCATGTCGTCGACTCTACGTTAGGAGTTCGAGACGACATGTTTCTTAACTCTTTGCCTTCCCGCCATGTTTAGCTCAAAACTCGTCGTCTCGCCGTCATGTTAGCTCAAAACTCATTCTCCCCGCCATGTTAGCTCAAACTCGTCGCCTCGCCGCCATGTTAGCTTAAAAAATAATTTAATAAATCTTGTTACTTAAACATTATATCTAAACAGGTACACTTAAAATGATTTTGATGGTATGCATGAGTTCTCTTAATCGTATTATTACCCAAAAACCAATATACAAGAATTTAAAAACCAATAAAATTAAAAACATTTAGATATTTTTTAAATCAGTTTAGAATCCATGTTTGTAGTAAAGATAAGGTATATTTTTTTAGCTAACATGGTGGGGAGACGATGAGTTTTGAGCTAACATGACGGGGAGGCAAAGAGTATTGAGCTAACATGACGGTGAGACAATGAGTTTTGAGCTAACATGGCAGGGAGACGACGAGTTAAGAAACATGTCATCTCGAACTCCTAACGTAGAGGCGACGCCATGTTAAAAAAAGGGACAAATATGAAATTTAGAATCCATCTCTAAAAATAATGGACATTTTGGGAATTTTCCCTTAACTAAATGTGTCAATATGAGTTAGCGCGACGGGTTCAGTTATTGGTATCTTTAACTCATTTATCTTTAATTATTGTCATTGTTTTTTATGTTATTAAAAATTGGTTCAGCATTTTATGTCAAATTTTAAAATTATATAAATTATATAAATATATATATATATATATAAATTATAATTTAAATAAAGTTATTTTCATTCATTCGTATTTTAATAAATTTGTAATAGTTTTAACTCATTTGTAGTCTAGTGGTATGATGCTTGGGTTATCCGATGAAAACCCAAGTTCAATCTTCAATAGTGTTATTTTCAGGGGCGGATTTAGAATGGGTTCCCCGAGTTCACGGGAACCCATTGATTTTCAAATTTTACATTAAATGGATATATAAAAAGTATTAGTGAACCCATAAAATTTTTAGAAGTGAACTCATATCAAAAAGTTTAAGATGGTGTAGTAGTAAACTTATTTAAATCTTCCTAATCTTTTAGCTTGAAAGGTCTGAAGTTCAAGTCTTTCAAATGCCTATTTTGATTACATATTTTTTTATTTTTGTTAAACAATCATTATGCTATTAGTTTGGGGTTTATTTGAAATGTCTCAAGTTCAAGTCTTTCTAAATCCTATTTTGGTAACTTTTTTTTATCTTTTTGGTAAACCATTATTGTGTATTTAGTTGGGGCTTTTAATAGCTAAAAAAAAACGTTTTCGCTTCTGATTATTTCCAAACCTATTCACACATCACGGATCCACAACCCATTTAGTCTAAATTTTTTTTTCATTTTTAATGATCTTACGTGTGTTTTAAATTAACATATTGTTTTATTATTGTATCGTATTATATAATATTCTTCGACAAGGCCTGACCGGCCCGAAAAATTTAGCGTTTGGTTGTGTGAAATTTGAACACCGAAAAAAGGTGAACCTATAGGAAAAAAATCCTGGATCCGTCACTGGTTATTTTGGTGGATTATGACAATGAAGAATATAAGTTATGCCTTGTGTAAGGTTGTTAGTTTAAATCTCAAGCCCATGCGGGTTTTCGTCTCACCGTGTGTTATGCTAGAGAGTTCTGTTCTTGTGGTAGCACAACGGCTGTCAAGTGGCAGTGGCGGTACGGTTTCCCAGGGAACGCCCAAGCCAAACTTTGAAGCCAGGGTGAGTTCGGTTAAGACGAAACATAGTTTGACCATAGTGGAGCAACTATCCAAATTTGAAAAATGCGGTGACCCTTTTCTCAACGGTAACAAACAAAAAATTGCCTAGATAATCTGAAAAAAAAATGTCCTCCACATAACCCAACCCAACCCAACCCAACCCAACCCAACCCTGCAAAACCTCCAAACAACTCCAAATTTTATCAAATGAGATAGGTTTTATATAATTTACTATAAAACGATTACAATAAAGTGGCAGGCAAACGGGCAACAAGCTGCTAAAAATTCACTTGTGATAAAAGTCCAAACGCCCGTTAAAAGGAATCACAAAAATAATACCGGCCCTTCATCAGTTAACATGAAAAATAAGTGTTGATGTAACTGAAAGCCGATCCACTACACAAAAACTTTTTTGAGGTGTAAGATTAAGAAGCTAAAATGAAATCTGCAAGTATTATAATTAGTTAGAGCCTTGATGATCTCATTCATTTGAAGGATCTCATCTCCATGGCAATCGATATCCGAACCCTAAAAGACAGGTGATATCCATATACGTCTCAATTTCTGTTGATTTACACTACTTATCTTTATCAGTTGTATGTAGGTATATTGAATTTTGCAAAGATGTGACTACCGCGCCAAACAAAGCAGTTTTATCAGCTTTCTTTAAGGTTTGCTTCATCATTTTTTGATTTTTTAACTTGTTAATTGTTTTATTATATTGTGATATACTTTAACCTCAATTAGTATTGTTATGTTACACAGGCTGAATTAAAGAAATCAAACAATGAAGACTCTACCTTTGTGATATTTCTGGAGGACTTAAAAGGCGTTGACGTTAATCCCCTTTACAATGTGCTTGTTCTAATCGACGGTTCGGAGATAGACTCAGTTGACCTTCTTCAAAAGTCAACCTGCTCGTTAGAAGCCGACTCGGTTTTATTGTTATTGCAGGCCGTAAAGCAAAAGCTACGGGTTGTTGATCTTCAAGACAGAACGTTTGGCAAAGACTTTTTATTGTATGTCTTACACTTTATGTCACATACATTTCTTATTACTATTATTACATGCAATGGCTGGCAATTCGTGTCTTAACAGGCTGGAAACGACGCGCTTAACACAAATATCAAACATGAATACGACTCGTTTAACTACTTTATATTTCATGACTATAAGACAGTTTTAAGTTTCATGTACCAATATGGGAATATGATGAAGTCTAGCATACTAATTTCAATTATTTAAGAAAATAAAAAAATCACATACCGCACTTTTTTGCTTAACAGGTCTTATCGTGTCTTTAACAGGTACCCAATTGCCAGCCCCTAATATGCATCATTACTATTAATATTATTATTAAAATCAGTACGCGAGTTTAAGGCTAATCTATGACTTGTTTTTGTTAGGGGGCTCTCGATGGGAGGCTCAACATGCCAAACTTTAAACTTAAAGTTTTCCCATTTCCGGAAGGTGAATATGATCGGGAAGTTTATGCAAATGCATACTCTCAATCTTGATTTCAGTGCATCGTTATCCACCTTTGGTAAAGATTGCTTTACATGTATGCCGAAGCTTAAATGTTTATCTTTATGCGATACAAAAATATCCAATTTATGGACTACAAGTGCATCACTTGCAAAAATCCCAAATTTAACCGAACTTCGTTTTCAAAGCTGCTTATGTTGTGATGACACAAAAGCGTGCCCTAGATCCTCAGGGACAAAGTCAGATGAAAGCACGAGTTGTAATCTAGTTCATGAAACTGTAAGAGAAAGCATGGATTTGTTTTCCAATGCGGAAGATGAACTTTTGAATGTGTTTCCTTTTGGTAGTTATAATAATCCGGCTCATGATATGGTGAGTGAATCCGATGAGTCAACGGATAGCGAAGTTGACTTTTCAAATACTCGTCGGGGTGTCAGCTTGTTGGAAGATTTCGCTTATGGATCAAGTGCGTGGAACGGGTTGCTTGATCTTCCTAACGAGGTAAGTTGTACTTTGTCTAATAATCGGGAAAATTGCACGAATAGTCTCTGTGGTTTGACCATACTGCAAGTTTGGTCCCCGGATTTTTAATGTTGAAAATATATTTATCTTATATACAATGGTAAATTGTTTTATAAAATATCAGATTTTTCCTTGGGGATCAGAAGATACAGAAGAATCATGGTCAAATTCATCCATATCAAGGCCTGCTTCACATATTTCCAAAATAAAACATATTTCTTATCACCCTTCACCAATATGCTATGAAAAACATTATAGAGACTATTTAATAGCTTCATTTCCCAATCTTAAAACGCTGGATAACCGATCAATCACAAAACCTGATAAAGATGGAGCTGCAATTATCTATTCAGATAACTTTGAATATCTACCATACGGAAGAACAAATAAACAGAGTGTTGCTACAATCCTGCAAAACCGTGAGATTAAAGGGAAAAAGTCGAATAATTATTATACAAGATCTCTCGGTGCTTCAAAAGTTGGTTGTGCAATATTGCCTTCTTTGCATCCAATTTCTATTACTGCCAGCTCAGTATCAAGTAATAGTGTTAGAAAGTTTCGTCCCCGACAATTTGAGTACCATCCTGCTAATGAAAATCTTATGGCTATTGGGACTTTGGATGGTGAAGTTGTCGTTGTTAATCATGAGAGTGAAAAAATCGTACGGTATATTCCGTCACATGGTGCCATGAATAGTGTTCTTGGATTATGTTGGCTTAAAAAGTATCCAACTAAGGTAAGTCTTGGACATATTATACTTCAAATAGTTTCAGGGGAAATTGTGAAAAAAAAAATTAAGAACTTTGGTGAAATTTGCACTTATGTCCCTCTAAAACTTAGAAGATACGGTACGTGGATTTATCATTACAAAAAAAGTCCTTTTTTGCATGATTAAATCCTTCGACTCTTTCAGATTTAACAAAAGGCCTTTTTTTATACTTGTGTATGCATTAAATGTACATCTATTCAATTTCTTTTCTTCTTTTTGTAAGCCTGTAAACAAACCAAACAATGAGCATGTTCGTGTTCGTTCATTTAACTTTAACTGAACAAACATTCGAACACGAACAACTAAACGAGCGAGGTTTTCTTGTTCGTGTTCGTTCGTTAAGAAATTAAGTATGTTCGTGTTTATGTTTGTATTCGTTTATGTTGTTCGTTAATAGTATAATGAATGTGAACGTAAACGAACAAACATAATTGAGTATAGATGAGCGAGCATAACTAAGCGAATACCGGTTAAAAGTAAACATGAACATAAATATGTTGAGCCTAAAAATTTATTAAAACTAGACTAAATTGTAATGAGCCTAAAAAAGATAGATGACTGTAAATAAATGAACTTAAACAAATGTAAACTAACAAACATAAGTGTAAACAAGCTAAGATGAACAAACATAAACGAACAAGTGAGGCATGTGTTCATGTTCGTTCTTTTGACTAAATGAACAACAAAACTTGTTCATATTCGTTCGTTTGTTAAATAAACGAACATAAATGTACTTCCCACTGAACGGTTCACGAATAGTTCACTGAGCGTTCGGTTCGTTACTTCGTTTACAGGCTTGTCTTTCTGTCATTTGATAATTTAAAAATGTTAACAGTTCTCTCACTTTCCAGCTTATTTCAGGTTCAGACAACGGTTTACTAAAATTATATGATATTCAACAAGTTCCTTCTACAAATAATGGCATTTACACAAGTGGCACTTCGGTTTCCTTTGATGAGTTTGACCAGTTGACTTCTGTCCATGTCAACTCATCGGATGAATTGTTTGTTGCCAGCGGGTACTCAGAACATGTTGCTTTATATGACATCAGCACTGGTAAACGCGTGCAGGTGTTCACTAACATGCACCAGGAACATATTAATGTTGTTAAATTTGCAAACCATTCCCCGTCTATGTTTGCCACATCATCGTTTGACCATGATGTTAAAATGTGGGATTTAAGGCAAAAACCGATTCACCCTTGTTACACAGTTTCTAGTGGTCAAGGAAATGTAATGGTTTGTTTTTCTCCAGATGATCATTATCTTCTTGCATCAGCTGTTGACAATGAGGTAAATAATTTCAGCATTTATAAACTACATATTGTTAAATATGGTTATAATTTATAAAGATTAATTTGCTTGGTAATTGTTGTAGGTTAAACAACTGTTGGCTGTTGATGGAAGGCTTCATCTGGACTTTGGTATACCTGCAACGGGTAGCTCTCAAAATTACACTCGTTCCTATTACATGAACGGGAGAGATTATATTCTCAGTGGAAGTTGTGATGAACATGTGGTGCGGATTTGTTCTGCCCAAACGGGAAAACGGCTTAGAGATATATCATTAGAGGTAAATGCTGATGTGGATATTATTATCGTACTGCTAGTTATAAACTTATTGATTTATTAAAAGTTGATAGTTTGGCATCTTATTTATCATGTTAGTTTACATGCACATGTCATGTCGTATTTAATACCTGTTTTTTAATACAAGTTTAAAAAGATCAGTTTTCGAAATTTGTAAATAGTCTTTTTTTTACATTTGGCACATCGTATCCCGTAGGTGGGTTGATTAATGAACCTAAACATGACCCGTGTTACCTATTTATCTAAATGAGTCAAATGGGTTGACAGGTCTAAATGGGTTGTAATGAAGTTGTAAAGGGATTGTAAATTGGTTGAATTTATTATAAACCTTAATATATGTTTTGTTATAAGTTTAAATGGTTTACATAGGTAACCCAAACATGACCTGTTTAATTAAATACGTTTTAAAGGTCAACCTGAGCACGACGGCCCGTTTAATCAAATGGGTTAAGATTTAACCATTAAATAGGTCAACCCAAAGAATCAAACGGGTTAAACAGGTGAACCTGAGCACGACCAGTTTAAGTAATTGGGTTAAACAAGTCAACCCGAATAAAACGGATTTGACATCACAACCCAAAACCTGATTGTGTTTGTGTTGGGTTTGTGTTAGGAATTGACACCCTAGGTAAAGGCACATAAAATGAGGTTGGTTGCTAGAATCGATGATAACTTGAAATACGATATCTATTTTGCGCGTTGTTCAAATAAACTTTAGGGACTTTATAGATAAATAAACAAATTAAGTTTGATGACTTGAATACACACGCAAAACATATGTTCTGTATTTTTTTAATAAAATTGAAGTTTGACTATTTAATGAATCAAGGAATTAACTTTAGGATGTGAAAGCGTGCAGGGTTTTTTCATAAATTACTATTTATGAAAAACAAACATGTTTTGTGGTTTGTTATTAGTTTTAATGTTTGCTTGGTTGCATGTATGCAGGGAAAAAGTTCTGGGTCCTCAATGTTTGTGCAGTCTTTAAGGGGAGACCCGTTTAGGGTGAGTTTTTCTTTTTTTATTTTTGATGTTAAAATGTTAGGAAAGTGTATACAGAAATAATGTTAATTTTCTTGAATTGGAAATTTATGTCTTCTGTTTTCAGGATTTCAACTTGAGTGTATTAGCAGCCTATTTATCTCAAAGCTCAAGCCCTGAAATTGTGAAGGTTGACCTTTTTTGTAAACTTATTGTATTATCTGTTGACATATGTATAAGAGTTTTGACTTGGATAATCGCAGGTCAACATGTTGACATCCAAGGATGCTGATAAAGAATCCTTGAGTGATGAGCATTCTCCCTCAGCACACAGTTTGGGAGGAGCGTGAAATCAAATCGTGTAAATCTGTTGTAGGATTAAATCATATACCGTAAGTATGTGAATGGCGTGTTTTGTTTGTACAATTAGTTAATGATTCATGTATGCATGTATGTATATGTATGCTTTTAAGAAGGTTGTATGTTGCTTATGTAAATCCTTTACGTTATGATTGTTTTCATATCAACATCATTATTTTGAGCATAGAATGATGAAGTTGAGAATGGGAAAAGGAATATAGATCAAAGTTCTTCACATAATTGCAATGGCATAGAAATGTTGGATTATATGGTGATCCTAATTGGGGCGGATGTGGGCTTCTTGGGTTATAAAAGTCCTTGGGTTGGCCCTAAATGGCTCATTTTGTGTGGCCTTTTCTATTCTAGTTCATTTGGTTCATAGGCCACCAAAGTGCCATAATAAACACATGAGGTTACTTTATAAGCTCTCTTGTAAAAGTTATCAAAGCAATGCAAAAGCATTCATTGTTTAATAATCTTGCAGTCTTATAGGAGTTTAAGTGTCGCCCATGGATTCATTGGAGGGCTACTACGTTAAGCAAAAATGTAGGTATGAAGGGTGGGGAAGGAATCGTAGTGAGTCCATCAAGGAGCTAAGTAGCATTGAGGCATGTTCAAAGATTTGGCAGGATAAAACGCAGAGCTGTTTATAACCCGAGCTAGGGACACAAGTTGAAGATTTTTTTCATAAGTTTTAAGTGTTGGGAATGGAGTTTGGGGATCTAAGGATGACTTCAAAACTATATGTATAAGAGCTAAAACCGATGGTCGGAAGTGAGATCTCTAAGCTACGGTTGGAGGTGGAGAGTGAGTAACCAAAGTTCAAGAATGATCCCAAGTTAAAAAGTGGATGCCAGTCACAAAGATAATAGAGCATGCATGCATGAGGATAATCACATTCCCCTAATCCCTCTTATCTTAATAAGGTCAAAGTGTTCCTTAGGATGCCCGTTTAATACAAGTGTATGCAGGGAAATATTTAGCACACACATGTATTTTTTATTTTTAAACGGTCATTTGGATATGCGACATGTACCTGTAAACTAATTTACTATATCAAATCATACCGTTTAAAAATATTTTCTGTTGTAATAAGAGGGAATGTTTAATATTATGTTTTGTAAGGAGTTAATATATAACAGCATATATGGTCAATAGCTGTTGATACTATTCAACTTTCTGGAACAACTAGGTTTCGTTATTAACTTTACTATATTAAATCATAAATCACATTAATTTATACTATGATCTTTTGTAGTTCGAGCAAACATTAAATATTATGTTCTTTATAAGTACTAAAGAACAACATATATGGTCAATCGATCATTCATACGCAACCTCCGAAGTCTTATTAATACTACCAAGCATTCTATAGAAACACTAGTTTTATTATCATATAACATGTCAAATGAAAACACATTATTTATGGTTAAACTTTCATCATAATATTCTGCTTCATCATCCACCCTAATAATTTTCCAACAGATTACGTCACTTGTTTCATGTTTGACTTTGATGGTCAAACCACCACCTCACCGGCGGGCTTCCGGCCCCACTGCGGCAAACTCTGACTGAAATACGACGCCACCACCCTAGTGTCCAGCAACTCCATTATCGGAGCTGAGGTTACACACCTTGACACCATATACTGATTAATCGATGCCCCTTTTTCGAGCGCAAAATCCATAACTTCTTCGAACGTACCGTTTTTCACCAACCGGAGCTCCAATGGCCCGATTGAGTTGCACTCGACCCGACCCTGTCGGTACACCGAGTTCAAAGAGTTCTCCATAACCAAACAGCATTGTTCAAGCACTTCATTTGTTGGATAGTTGTTTGGATTCTTCACTAGCAACTCCCAAAAGATCACATAATGACCGGGTATGGTTCGGGTATCCACATAGCTCGTGTACTCGACCACATTCGTGTCGAACCGGTTCAACAACTTGGACGCATTGTTGATGGCGTGTTGCAGTTCGGGTTCGGTTGTTTTATCCGAATCGATGCTGAGCAGCGCATCTTTCCGTCTCACGAAGTGGAACTTCGGAGCGGAGTTGTGGAACCCTGCCACACGGAGAACGTCACCTACGCGGTATCTGTATAGCGCGTAGGTGGTGATCACCAGTTCGTATTCCTTCCCTATTTCCACATTCACGAGGTCCACCAGAGAATTGTTGTCACTGGTCAACCCTGAATGTGGATCACAGGGAAGGAACTCGAAGTAGGCCATGTTTGGCAATATGGTGTAGGAAACTTCAGACGGGTCACACAACGGGTTCAAGTTGATGCCGAAGTAACACTCGGAGGATGCATACATGGTGCAAACTTTCAGTAGCCCGCCGCTATAATAATCTAGAGTCGGAATGTATTGAGCCATTGCACCGGTCACAATTACTTCTAGATACTTCGCATTCGGCCAGATTCGAGGGATAATTCTTTCCCAATTTTCCTTTGAGCATTCAGATTCGATTATGTTAGCGAGATCATGGTCCGGTCTAAGTATCCGGACCATGCATTGCTGGATATCCGGATCAGATACCTTTGCATTAAGGGTACCTGTCCGGATATCATGACAAAGTTCCTTCCAATTAAGTTGAAAGAACCGAATGGCCCGCAGTAGACCGGAAGCAAAGATTGCTCCAATACGGAGCACTTGCTTCCGGTCATACAAGCCACAGAGCATCTGAGCGTACATGCTCTGGAACCAATCCGGGCAAAGAATCGCCTCGTTTGGGCTTGTATAGTCATTATACGGGTCGTTAGACCGCTCCTTGAAGAGGTCACTCTTGTAGTAGCTCGTGAGAACCGGCCGGGCCATAAGCCCGCCCGGAGTTTTGGTTTCGGATTTCACAAACAGAAAGTAGAGCCCTTTTCCCTTATCCAAACCCGGCATGTACATGCTCATTACCGGCATCAGTAAACTGTAAATCAGTTGACGTCGATCCAAATCTTCTTCAATCGCGGGCATTAGCTTTCTTTCACTGGCAGAAGTACCCGAACTAGACCCAAAAAAAAAAGCAGAAATTAGCATAAATTATCGTAATTAAATTGCCCGCTTGTCTTTTATTTCGACGTAAATACTACGTAATGACAGGTTGAATATATAAAAAAAATAAAAATAAAAACTAGTGATAAACGATTGATAAATAATAACCTTGTGAGAAATTCAGTGATCGGGTAAGCCGAAAGAATTGGAGAACGATCGCCATTCACGATGCGTTGGATAATCGGCTCGAGATCCTCGTAGCTAATGACAGGAACTTTCGATTTGAAAGTTTCACGGTCGGTAGCTCCAGCAAGATTGTAAAGGCGGAGATACTCAGTGTCAGCGTTCTTGGTGAGTATCTCCGCCAATACGTTTGCTTGAACTGCGTCGGCGATGGTAGTTACTTTCTCGATGAACTTAATCGCAGACGCATTTTTCTGGCAAAGAGGAAAACCTTTCCCAGCATCATCAGTTGCCATTTTGTTTGTTAAGTTTTGAGTTTTGAGGTGATGAGAAATGGAGAGGGGATGATGGGTTTATATAGGGTGGACGGTGGGGCCCAGAAGTGGTCACATGATATGTCACGGCACGGGTGGGGTGGCTCATAGAATAAGGTATAGTCAACTAGTCAAAGTAGAATCGTTTGGATGTAGGCGCGTTGGGCCGGCTTTAACTCACGTGACCTCAACGCGCCGCTATCTCGCGGTGAAAGTTTTGTCGGTGATCACGACGGTTGGCCGGCGCAGTTGGTGGTTTCCTCCGGTGAAAACGTGGACCAACGCAATAAGATGTATAACTTCCTGCTTTAATTTGCACTTATATTTCACTATTGGCAAACTAAGTATGGTTTATTAATGTGTAAAACTTGGATTTTACTAACTTAATACTTAATAGTGTAATAACATAACACATACAATTTGACATTTCAAATTTATACTTGAATTTAGTGAATAATATACGAATATTGCAAATGAAATATGGTTCATGCATCTACATATACCTTAGATTTAACATGTAACGCCGTAACGTAATAATATGACACTTAATAGCATACGGTTATAATTTAGACTTAAATTTCTTAGTTTTAGACTTTTAGTCAAGAATAAAATACGAATATGACAACTGAGGTATGGTTTTTCCATATAGCAAGGTTTATGATATAAAACTAAATTATTGCGAGAATAAAACTGAATCATTTCAACTTTTTTATCGATGCATCTGTTTTTTAAATTTATACTTTTATATACAAATTTGTATGTTATATGTGTAAAATCCCATTACATTAATTTGTTTATATGTTTTATTTCACTATTAAGCATTTAACTACACAATTTAGATATGTGTAGGAAATATACCTACATATAATGCACATAACTTTTACATATGTACGTTTTATAAATAAATGAATTTTATTTAAACATATTATTAGAAGTTAAAAGAGATGAATAAAAATTGCATTTTAACTATATTCTCAAATTTTAAAAGTTTTAAAACTAAAAAAAAATACATAATTTGATTTGTTGTTTTCTATGTAGGTAAGATATAAATATGACAAATTGAAACCTTGGATTTTACTTACGTAATAATATAACACTAACAACTTACCAGTTACCACTATAATTTATACTTAAATTTAAATTCGATAGTTTTAGTGAACAATAAGATATGAATATGGCAAAATCAAATGGTTTGTTTATAAATACCATAGATAAGATATGAACATGACAAATGAGGTATGTTTTGTATATACAAACCTCAGATTTTATTGACGTAATAATAAAGCACTAACAAGTAACTTGCAATTGTAATACTGTATATAATTAAAATTTCATATGTAATTCTAGTGAATAACAAGATATGAATATGACAAAATTAGATATGGCCGGTTTATAAACACACGCAAGGGATGATTATATGCAAAGCACAGCTTTTTCTTGTAATAGGGAAAAAACAAATAATTATTCAGTCTAATAAAAGGTGGTTATACCAAAAATGATTGATATTGCTTTAATTTTTTAAAATAACATTTTAAAATGCTTTATAAATTTACTGTTCCCAACATATTGTTGATAAAGTTTTAGTTAAAAATATTTTGGTAAAGAAATTCAAAACCAATAACTCTACTCTTTTTTTGTTTTTTTATTGAATCAGGTAATAAGTTATTTCAGCGCAAGTAACATCTTTAAGACACTTGGTTACCAGTCACATCACGAATGTATTTATCCTTCAAGCGTATATATCCGATTTTCTCAAAGTTAATTATCATCCTTATCAAATATTCTTATATTTACACACCCACACCAATCTTTTTTTTCTTATGGTGAATCTCTTTCAATATTGTTTGGTTTGCAAAACTTGAATTTGTGACTTTCCCTTCTCAAACATAGATGTTTGATGATTTATCTTTACCAATAGACCATCACCTCATTAATACATGACACTGGCCATCCATTATTATATTTATAGTTCATGATCACTTTAGTTATTTATTAAAAATTGCTAAAAATAAAACCTAATAATATAATGATGCAAATGAAATAGAAATGTAATATAAAATAGAAATTAATGAAAAACAAAAAAGATAAAATAAATTAGGTCTAGGTCACATGACTTTCTTCTTTGCGACCTTAGTCTCCACCTTTCAAAAGAAAACACCCATGCATGCGTTCTTCACCATGGATGCCTCGTCACATTCGGCTCATGGGCACTGTGTTAGGGTGCTAAGCTCTAATAAGTATAGCGTAGAAGCTAAGTATTAACTAATGTGAATATATGGAAATGGTCATCTAAACTATTATAAGTTGGTTGATTGAAATAGTAAAAATAGCTTAAGATTATAACAGTAATAACGAATTGGAGATCCCGCGTATTTGAGGCGCCTCGAACTTCATTCTCAAAGAAACCCTGATGCCTTCGCTAGTTATGTCGCCTGAAACCCGAATGGATCCAAGGAATTCAATCGGTATCGGTTCGTTTCGTTACGATACTGTCAATAGAAATTGTATAAAATGTTGAAAATTTGTGGACAAAGTATAAAAAGGAAAAGTTTTGAATATGGTTTTGATGAGTTTGGTGGCTAAAATATAAAAAAAAAGTAAATTTAATGAGAAAAGTTGAAAGTTTGATGGTTAAAATATAAAAGAGTAACACCGAATTTGATGACAAAAATATTAAAAGCAAAAGTTTTCTGTAATGTAAATGAAACTTATGTGGCAAGAGTAAGAATAATAAGTTTAAAATAAATTAAACTTATTGATAAACACCTAGTGGTGCCGTCTCCGTCCTTGCTTTCTAGCTCTGTCGTCCTGCCTACTCTCTCTTTGGATGGGGACTGTGTGCTTAAATGTATCCGATCATTTCCTAAAGGGAACTCATGCGGGAGAGACGGGATGCGGGCGCAACACTTGTTGGACGCTCTTAGTGGTGAGGGATCAGTGACTTCCATGGGTCTGCTCTCAGCCATCACTGAAGTCGTCAACTTATGGCTAGGGGGTCTGTGCCCCAAGGTGCTCGCTGAGTTTATTGCTTCGGCCCCCCTTACCCCTTTATTAAAGCCGGATAATGGAATTCGGCCCATTGCTGTGGGGGCTATCTGGCGTAGGTTGGTTTCTAAAGTGGCTATGAAGATGGTTGGGAAGGAAATGACTCAGTATTTAGGGGACTTTCAGTTTGGGGTGGGGACCCCTAATGGGGCAGAGGCGGTGCTTCACAGCGCGAACCGGTTTCTTAACTCCTTTCACGCGGACGGCTCTTTAGTTATGCTTACCGTGGACTTCTCCAACGCCTTCAATATGGTCGACCGCACAGCCCTTCTCCGAGAGGTTCATCATCATTGCCCGTCTATCTATCTATGAGTCCAGTTCCTTTATGCCCAGCCGGCTAGGTTGTACGTTGATGATGACTGTATAGGGGCTACTACTGGGGTTCAGCAGGGAGACCCCCTTGGGCCCCTCCTCTTTGCCTTAGCATTACACCCTCTTGTTCTCCGGGTACAAAATGACTGTAACCTCCCATTTCATGCTTGGTACTTGGATGACGGGACTATTATTGGTGGTGCCAACGAAGTCGCTAAAGCCCTAGACATTATCAACCCGGAAGGGCCATCATTGGGGCTGCAACTTAATATTAAGAAAACTGAGGTTTTTTGGCCAGCGTGTAATGGGGTGAAAGTCAAAGATGGGCTATTCCCTAGTGGGATTAGTAAACCAGAGAGAGGGCTAAAGCTCCTTGGAGGGGCTGTTAGTCGAGATCCCTACTTTATTAAGGAGTTGGCGAGGCGGAGAGCATCTCGTGCGGTTGATCTTATGAAACTCTTACCTTGCCTTAGGGATCCCCAAAGCGAACTCCTCCTGCTTAGGTCTTGCATGGGGGTTGCTAAGTTGCTTTTTGGGTTACGAACATGCCACTCCCATATGATGGATGATGCGGTATCGTGTTTTGATAAGGGGCTACGAGAAGCCATCGAAGACATAGTTGTATGTGGAGGCCCGTTCTTTGGTGATCTTCAGTGGCGACTTGCATCTTTACCGATGCGCTTAGGGGGTTTAGGCCTTCTTTCGGCTTATGATGTTGGGGTTTACGCTTTTGTAGCGTCGAGGGCTCAGTCTTGGAAGCTACAGAATCATATCTTAAGGAATAGCGGAGTTGTCGACCTGGACCCAGACTACGTGCAGGCCCTGGAACGCCTAAATGGCGCTCTCCCAGACTTTGACGTTGGCGGTTTCTCTAATATGGACACCGCCCCACCAAAGCCTCAAAAAACTTTGGCGAATGCCCTTTTTGGAAAAATCGCTCAGAGCCTGTGAGAAATTTTTGGATTGTCCCCCCGAACAGAAGGCGGTTTTTGAATGCTTACAAGGTCCTCATGCCCAAGATTTTCTGACCGTTATCCCGATTGATGGCTTGGGCCAAAGCATGTTTGCGGTCGAGTATAGGGCCATTCTTAAGTACCGTTTGATGGTCCCAATGTACACAGAAGACGAAACATGTCCGATCTGCCGTAAGGCCTGCCTGGATAAATTCGGAGAGCATGCGGTTCATTGCAAGGAGATGCCTGGGTTCAAATACCGACATGATTGGGTGCGGGACGTTCTTTGGGACATCTTAAGGCGAGCTGGGATATCAGCTAAAAAGGAAGCCCCCGTAAACTTCCTTACAGACCCCACGGAAGGGAGATCCACTCTACGACCGGCAGATTTGCTCGTCTTTGGTTGGGCCGGGGAAAAACACGCTTGTGTTGACCTCACAGGGGTATCTCCCTTAGCTGGTTTGAGGGATAATGGGTTTGTAGCTGGGCAAGCAATGAAAAGGGCTGAAACGAAGAAGGTGGAGAAACATGCTAAAGCCTGCGAAGAGAACCAACATGTTTTTGTCCCTCTGACTTTTGATACATTTGGCTCCTTGGCACCGGAAGCTATCCGTTTTCTAACCAGGGTCCAACAGGTTGTGCATAGCAATGTGTCGACTCCAAAGGGGCAGGGGTATGTCTTTAGCAGGTTAGGGTTTGCAATTCAGAAAGGGGTGGCGGCGCAGCTTGTTGCCCGCCTACCTGCTATATTGATGTAATATCTATGTTTCTACATATTGGAACCCAATTTTTGACACATCTAAATAAAGAAAACGGAATTAAACTTTGGTGTAATAATCAAACTTGAGGGCCAATCTCTAAAGGAAAGTTATATCTCAACAAACGTGAACTACCCCTCAATACCGGATTAATCAAAAAGATATAATTATTTATAGTTTACATAAAACATGTAAAATTAAATCAAAGTTGTTAACCTTGTCATTCTTTAAGGGTACTCAAGACACATTCGTATCAATTCGGTTTCATTTTTGGTTCGACAACATCACCCCTACCGATTTTGTTTCTAATATTGGCTTCTACTACGCTAATGGATGACTAATCGTGTGCGATAAAACACTATGTGATTGGTTGAAACACATTCAGGTAGGTTGGGTACAAATTGAACACCACACCTACCAATTTGGATTTATTTGTGTAGTTTTGAGTTATCTCCATATGAGTTGTCGCCTTGTTGGTTTGAAAAATTTGGGTTTTTTGGTTGTGCCCCTAGTATTCTAGGTGCTCTTTACTGCTTTGAATGTACTAAAATGCATAAAAGCGTGATAAAGTCGAACACATTATGAAAAAGGAGATAAAAATCAGTTATGTTGAAATTCAATATGTAATAACAATAGGTTCTAATTAATTAAAGGTGAAAGTGAATACTATGCTATTAGGCGTGCAATCTTACACTAAACCAATTAAAACTATATGTTTTCATTAAAAACCCTACATTTATTTAAAATCATTTCCATGTTAAATTTGCTTAGCTGTAACTTTTTTTGAAATTTTACCAAAGAACATAACTTACGTTTTTGGTACATCAATGGCTTGGTATTTCGCTACTTCTCTTTATTTTTCTGCTTTCGAATTCTAAGTTTGTCATCTCCATGACTCTTCAAAATAGTGGTTTGTGATTTCTTGGATATTATTTTTTTTTTGGATTTTAAGTTATTTATTAATATCAACTAGCACGTTACAGTTGTGAATCGACGCAAATTCAGTTAGTATCGGCAGTTCAACATAAATTGGTAAACATGAATTAGTAAGCCAAAAAAATCATATTTTAAAGACGTGGTATCAAGCATTGAGACACGGATATAAAAACATGTGATGATAGGATAATTTTAAATCATGTAAAAAGTTTCGGTCATTTTAAAGACCAACTATAACAAATACAAAAACAAAGTTTAAGAAAATTGTTTAACCGACAAATAAAACATGTAAAACCGACACTTGCCCACGTTTAAGGTTAAGAAATATAGTTTGTTAAATATTATAATTAGTTGAAACAAAAAGTAAAAAAAAAAAGGAATAAAAACGATCTTATAATGTACCGGCACTTAACCAAGTTTAAGGCTTTGATCCTAGGTTCGAACCCGATAGGGGCCGAGGGTTTACAGATCTCATCCGGTTTCCGCGCATTAGGGGGGTACGATGTCATGACCGTCGAGGAGTCAACTTTGAACATAGCCTTGAAAAAGTAGGTTTACACGTGAAATTCTTTGCCGTTCAGAAAATTAGTAATAAAAAGTTAAAAAACAATATATGTAAAAAGTAGTGGAATTAAAAAAATAAATAGTAAATTGAATAGTGTTACCTGAAGAGTAAATATCCTTTTTTTTAATAATATATATAATAATAAGGTTATATATTATACTCACATAATAAACAAATGAAAAACAAATTGAACAGATAAAATCACAAAAACCCATTTTTAAAACCTGCAAAACTTCTCTTTAAATCATAAATCATAAAAGCCAAATTATTTCCCTCTAAAAGCTTGGTCGAGCCTTTGGATTTTTGGAATAGAAATCTCTATAAACATTGGATTATTGTAAGCATGGAAAGGATTTTGAATAGCTGAGGGTTTTGTGATCAAAACTACTTGTGATCAAACTAAGTAGTTGATTGATTTCGCGTGTAAAGTTACACACCTAAAAGCATCGTATTCACTTCTCTCTAAGGGTTAGATATGAACATGCTTAGCAAAACATCATAATGTATGCGAGTATCAATTTATTTCAAAATTATGTTTAACGCGATAAAACATATTTATAGCTATACAAGAGTTAATCTGTACCACAACTAATTTGGTGTAACATATGTTTTTCCACCATTATTTGTCAAAATCATATGCAAGTAAAGATTGATACGCAACCACGATATAATCATATAATGTAATAACAAAATAATTAACTATAAACGTAAAATTGTTAAAACCCTCTAAAAAGTATATAAAACATGAATCCAGAAATGAAAGCTGATTTGGTTGATCTGACCATGTTCATTTTCAATTTCAACCACCGTGACTTTTGGGCTTCTTATATTGTCAAATCACATGCATTAGTCAAAATGCAATTCATATATTTTGAGTCATTACTTTTTTTAGGAAGCCGTTATTTTTTGGTTAACTTTCTTTATGAAAAATGCATTTGTAATAGATTATCCCACACATACAAAGCAACTTGACCATATTTTGTTTTTTCATTATAATCAAAATTGCACACGCATATATATACATATTAGTATCGAAGCCCATGCTTCATAACAGGGTTGAAAGTGGTTTTTGGGCTATAGAATGTATTTGCTAGCTGGTATGTTGATAGGTAATACGTTAACATAGACCATGGAAGTTTTAATCGAAACAATCATGCTCTATTCTTATTTAAATATATTGTCTTTATATATTATTTACTTTATATATAAGATAAATAAAAAGAATAAATTATGTTATTAAATACCCATTAATAAGTAAAACTCATATTATTAAGTATGGATTGAATATAGTGAATTGAATGTAAAGTTGATTGCTAAGAGTGCATTTTACCCTTTTTAAAAGTTGTATTTACTTAAAGCGAATGCATCAAATGTGTTGTACTATGTAATATCCGAATTTTTCAGATAATAATTATAATAGCTAAATTTTATGATAATAAAATAAGATGATTATTTAAATGATTATGGTTTAATGGAAATTGTATTGAATTTAGAATTTCGTTGGGAACTCAAATTTGATATGTAATCAAATGGTATTAGAGGTAAGATAATATATATACGTGGGTTAACTTGTTAACGATATATATATATTTATATATATACATATATATATATTATCACTTATGATTTGAGTAAAGATACCATTAAGTAGAATTTGAATATTATTATTGTAGTATATCGTTGCAAACTCATATAAATAAACAATTTAAATAAATAGATAGATAATAAGCACACCTAATCCTAAAATTTCAAGATATAATTTTTGAACTAGTCTTATCACCTACAAGTACATCATTAATTAAAAGTGTTAGTATCTCGTAAATGGGTAGAAGGTTAATGAAATATAAGCTAAACTTTTTAACATAAATACTATTTTAACATACACATGAGTAATAATAACCAAAAGTAAAAGGTTACTTAAAACAAACACTAAAGTAAAATGTTTGCTAAGTAAATATGGAAATAAATTATGAAACAATGATAAGGGTGAATTTTGCTATATCTTGAAAGTTGATTTGAAAACCATGCATTAGCATTATCTCTTCCGCTATAACTTCCGAGGAAAACGAGTTTCATCCGTAACTTAATTCTAATCCTATTAAAAAAACAATTAAAGCGAGTTTTGGGATTAGCCAACCGTTTAAATACATATAAAATCCGTTCCTTCCTCCCTGCCATATTGACACAGCCAACCATAACCTCTACCGCCACTGCACGGCCACCATCTCCTGCCGCCGCCGCTTGTCACGCCACTACGGGAGGTTGCCGCCAGTCACAACCACTACCGCCGCTGTTTCTAACCACCTGTTGTCCTGTGCCACCATTTGAGGTCGATGAACCACCACCGTCGCACTCCTCCTTCTTAGCCATCAGCCTGAGCTAGCTGCCACCCCGCACTTGTGCGCCATCGCTCGTCTCGCACTCTTAACTGTTTTGTTGTAATATTAAGGTACCGAATCATAACCTCCGCTTGATTTGATTTTAAAGATAGAAATTTCAGCATCGTTTTGATTTGTTCTGGCGACCGCGGTTCGTTTCGTTTTGGTTCCGCGAAGAATATAGTCTCGTATGTGTGTGCTGTGTGTGTGAGGTGTGTGATGCATGCTTATATTGTATGGTGTGTGTGGTGAAGAGTGCATGTGGGCGGTTGTAGGTGTACTTTGTGTGGATGTGTGTGTTTGTAGGTGTTCTGTGTGAATGCTTGTGAATGTTAAAGATTTTATTATTTAATAACAATCAAGCTTATTTATTTATTTTCTATAAATTAAACAGTTATTCACCAAAATAGGTACTTTTGAGTTTTGACTTTGGATCAAATTTAAGAGTTTTAGTAAGGGTTTGTTTAATTAAATAAAGAGTGTCGTTTGTTTTTTTTTTTAAATGAGAATTGGAGCTTTATGTATTGTTCTTTTTATTACTTCAAAACACGAATAAACAAAGCTAAGTAAAATTTTGATTATATGTAAAGTTGTCACCTTTTGGAAACTTAAAGGTTCTTGATAATAATTACTAAAACAAGCATGACAATAAGTTTCTACAATAAATAGTGAAGATTATAAAAGCCCTGTCGCCGGAAAATCAGCAACCAATAAAGTTTAGTAAATTTGATTGAAAAATAAATAAAATGTAGGCGTTAGTACAACTTAGCGTGACTCGACTTCACTTGCTTGCTCATCGTTAGCTAAGGTACGGATTCTGGTTTCTGTCACTCATAGTATAAATTATATTCTGTTACTTGGTAGTACGGAATCTGTTATCGTTTACTCTTAGTATTATATATACATTCCGTTACTTCGTAGTACGGTTTCTGTTTTTGTTTTCTCTTAGTATTAATTATATTCTGTTACTTGGTAGTACGGAATCTGTTATCGTTTACTCTTAGTATTATATATACATTCCGTTACTTCGTAGTACGGTTTCTGTTTTTGTTTCCTCTTAGTATTAATTATATTTCGTTACTTCAGAGTACGGATTCTGTTTTTGTTCACTTTTAGTATTGACTCTATTCCGTTACTTTGTAGTACGGATTTTCGTTACGCGTCGGTTATATTTTGAGTTCAGTTATTTTATATAATATAATTTAGTTATACGACTTTAGTTCAGTACTCTGTTACCCGAGCATTTCTGACTTGTCGTTGGGGCGTCAACGACATGGCACTTATCATGACAGTGCGTAATCAAAGTTCACGGCGTCTCTAACTAGTACTTGTGAAGTATTAGGGCCACTTAGAGGCGTATAGATCGATCTTAGCTCCGACTCCTGACTCCTGACTCCTGACATGGCACTTATCGTGACAGTGCGTAATTAAAGTTCACGGCGTCTCTGAATGTACTCATGTAGTACCTTGGCCACTTAGAGGCGTATAGATCGATCTTAGCTCCGACTTCTGACTCCTGACTCCTGACTCCTGACTTCTGTTTGAGATGGAACAATGTGTGCACGCCACCCACACCGTCTCTTTGGTGCATGGACTAGCTAGCTGTATACCCCTCTGTTTAGGCTCTGGGTGCTTCCGTATTACACGACCTATTTATTTTAACATCATCGTCGTGTATTTTAGTAATTATATTTTGTTTCGCTATATTTCTGGTCCGTTTTGATATGTGTATATGCATTTGATTAAATTTGAGTATATTCAGATTACGTCCCGATCGTGTATCGGATTATGTTTCGCATTTAGTTATAGTTCAGTTAAATGTTACACGTTATATGTTACACGTCACACATTATATGTTACAAGTTATATGTTTCTGGCTCTGGGTGTTTTTGTTATAGTTCTGATATATTTCCGCATGCGTTTGACCATGTTCTGGCCAAGTGTCGGATCATACATCCGAATTTTATTAAGTATATGTTTAGGTATAAAGGGTTGGTTTCGAGTTTGAATTGAAGTTCGTATATTTATTCTCTTACGTCTGTCCTTACCTATACTATTGTTCTTTCCGTTACTGGGCAATTTTTGGCTCAGCCGTGTTTTCTTGTTTTGTTTTTCTTATTTTGTTTTCAGGTAATCCGGGACTCTGGGAAATTAGTGATGAGAGAGAATAACGAAGTTCAAACTTTTAGGAGTAAATTCATTTGGTTTAATAATACGACATAGGTTGCATTAATTTTTGTTGTATTTTGGATTGTGGCGTTGATTTGATATCTGTAATAGTGACACGTCAGCTTGCTCCGGGTTGGGGTGTTACATACTATATGAATAAAAACTTAAAAAATTATTAAAATAAAATAAAAAATCTTAGCATGTTCTTGCCAATTGTTTTATAGTATAGTAATAAATATATATAATACTAAAATTTGGCAGATATATCGAAAATGATTTTTCATAAATATATAAAAGGACTTTGGACAATCTGATCATTATTTAAAATATATATCATTAAGGCATTATGGAAGTATTAAGTTTTCTTATAAAAAAAATATCCATAGCAAACAACTACAGTTGTATAAAAAGCAATATCAATATCATATATCAGGGTAAAAAAAAACCTTAAAAATAAATTCAAAAAAATTAATAAAATAACATAACTCAAAAGATATTAAAAAACGAAAAAAATTAAAAAACTAAAATGTTTCATCCCCGTCATTCTCGTTCAAAAAAGAAAAGAAAAAAAAGAAAACTGACGAAAAGACACAATGGCTAGATCAAAGACACAATGACAAAAATGAACAAAATACACGGTTATAACTAAAAAAAGACACAATAGGTTGAAAAATATAGCACAATGTTGAGTAATATAACACAATATCAAGAAAAAATGACACAATGTCAAGAAAAAAATACACAATCAACGATAAAAATAAACACAAAACACAATGATAAACAAAAAAATACAATGATGTTTTTCACTCAACATGTTTTTTTTAAGAACGAGAAAGACGGTGGAAACATTTTTTGTTTTTTATTAAATTTTGAGTTATGATTTTTTTATTAATTTTTAATTATTAGTTTTTTTGAGTGGTTTTTTTTTTTTTGATATTTTTGTTCCTCTTTATATAATAACTTGCCCTCATATATCAATGTTAGACTCATCCTGATTATGAGGTTATTTATGTCAAACTTATAATATATTTTGTACAGATTATTTCTTATTTGCATATTAAATTATGTAGTGATTATATAAGGCTGAGGGGTGTGGGGGGCTCTAACGGGGGCGCGAGTGGGGGCTCCAGCCAATAATATTGTGACGTGTGGCAGAGAGAGAAACTAGATAAGGGGGGTGTTGAAGCCCCTGGCCCTGGTGTGGAGGGGCTCCAGCAGGGGCTCCAGCGGATTTTTTTTTATTTTTTTATAAATATATTCAAAAAACGTATTATTAAAAAAACTCATAAATTATTAAAAAAAACACACATTAAAAAAAAACACATTAATATCTAAAAATAAAATAAAAATTAAAGTACTAAAAAAACATTATTCTTATTCTTCGGCTTGGTCTTCTTCGATCAACCTCTTTCGGATACGTTCCTTTTGCTTTTCCATCAGCATTTGATCGACCGGATTTAGGTTACTGAAGTCTCTTGTAAGGAAGTCCAAATCTCTCATTCGACTTTTTTCCTTTTTGTCATTAGAGACCACCTCCATAGTTTTGTTGAATTTATTGAGGGATTCAACAAGATCGACGATGTTTACGGCTCCCCCCTCAGCCGGTTTTTTCCCCTTGGCGTCCCTTCCCAATGGCCGCCTCCTCGGCGGTGAAGACGTTTCCTCCCCCGCAATGTTTAGGTCGAATCCAACGCGGCAATCCGACCCGACGGAAGTGCTATACGCTCCAGACGAACTAGTTTTAGTCCGTTTCGGCCCTACTTCCGCATCAAGGTCCGGCGCCACCAGCTCAACCCACTTGGAACACCTTTTCAACCTCTCCCACAACTTTAAATCGTCCCACGTCTTCACCATCCCATACCTCCGCAAACACTCCTGCCTCCACTATTCGACAGTGAAATTGTAAACCGCCAAATCATCACTGCCACTTGGTCTCATACGACCGGCGTTCCTGTTGAAAAGATTAGTAAACAAGCCGACAAATTTTCTGATTTCGGACCACCGACCCGAAATCATATCGGCTTTTCGCTCTGTACTCCCAACGAGCGTATAGAACGTCTCCCTAACCTTTGTCCAAAAAACCTTGCTTTTTTGGTAGTCGGCTGCAAAATGAATAATTAAATTAGATTTCCAGTTAACTTTTTTATTTAACTTTTTTATTAAAAATCATTTTTAAAAACGTTAAAACAATTACCGCAACGCCGATCCTCAGAAATGACTATCCAAGCCCGACACAAGGCTTCCTTCTCATCCGATGACCACGGAGTGGTTTTCCGTTTCGTCCTCGGAGTCGAAGCCGGTCCCGGCCAGTCCGTTGCAAGTTGTTTTTTTCCGGTGGACGCGTCTTCCTGCTCCCGTAGCATCATCGTGTGATTCTTGTGTCTCTGGAACAACAAAGTTAGGAGACGGTTGTATGTTGGATGGTTGAAAGCCGGATGTTTCTTGCGGCCCCGAATAAAACATCGGTTGGTCTGGTGACGACCATAAATCGTCGTCAATATAATCTGAATCTAGGTTTGGGTACCAATTTCCAGACATTTTTGGGTATTATATAGGAGTTTGGGATACTATATAAGGGTTTGTAAGGTGAAATTGTGTTTTGATATGGTTGAAATGGGAGTAATTTGGGATATTATATAGAGGTTTTAAGGTTTTTTTTTTTTTAAATAATGAGCTCCAACGGCTCTTTCTTCTCCCGCGACCACACTCACGCCTGCCTGGGGGCTCGCACTCGCGCCCCGGTTCGCGCCCCGGTGGTGTGGGGTTAGCGCCTGGGGGCGCGAGCGGAGGGGCTCTCGCGCCCAGGTTAACGCCCCACACCCCTCAGCCTAAGTTATATTCATGTATGTATGTATTGAATCTTTAAATGATCATCGAATCTCTACTCTATCCCTATAAATAATAAATAAAAATATTTAGGAATGCTTGTCATCATTCTAAACCATTTAATTTTTATTCTTTTTTTGTCTTTCTTATTAGCTTACAAACAAATGATTGTGAGTTCGATTCAGATAGAGTAAAATAGAAAGAAAACAAAAATTTTAACTGTTTAATAAATAATAATAATTAATTAATGATATCAAATAATAATGGTAATAAAAAAATTATTTTATATATTTAGTAGAAATTTAATTATGGATTGTTATTATTTAGTTATGTATATTTGTTATCCCATTAACCAAATAAATTTAATATGAAATCGTATATGAGTTTTATGAATAACTTTTTCACTCAAAAGGTTCTCTATCTAAGTCTCCAAATATCACAAAGTTCAAATTATCTTCGCTAAGTTTTTCTTAGGAAAAGGAAGAGAAACAATAACAACGAGTGTTTCTAAAATTTATCAAATATTTATATGTGTTAATATATTTATAATTGCAATTTAAGTTAACTTAATGTTCTTAAAAGAATTAAAAGATTAACTATACTTTAATTGAATTAACATTTGATTAGTTACATAAAAATGTAAATATGCAATTGAAAATAATGTTTTAAAAATTAACTTAACATAATTTATACCTGTCACCGTGGAGCCATATGTATTGGTACAGGTTCAAGCAACACCAATGAATTTTAAAATTTATATAGAGCATATAATTAATAATTCTGAAATTTAGATCGACCCTAATCTTTATGGTAGAGTGAACCCTTAAATTTAAGGAAAAATCTCATAAAATAGTAACCAACTTTCAAAAGTGTTTTAATTAGGTCAATGATACATATTTCCCCAAATCGGGTCACTAAATCTTCAAATCAAGTCTCACCGATTTTTTTGTGCGTCAAGAAAGAAATGAAGGATAAGATGTGGGGGTCAGAATTTGCAATATATTTAGTTAAATTAAAAAAAACATTAATTATATTAAAATTAAAAATAAAATTCACGTCGCCATTCAACGCCAAAATAAAAAAAAAGATAAAAAGATTTCCTATGCGAAACAAAAATAAAAAATGTTTAAAAAAACATGTTAAAACCTTTAATTCAATCAAACATGAAATTTGAGTAACTTAATTGAAACACTTTTTAAAGTTTAATGACCTAAATTAAACACTTTTGAAAACTGGTTACTATTAAAATAATTAATTATCATATATGCTGTGGTAAAATCTTGTTATTCTCTCCGGGTTCGAACCACATTTCTTAATAATTTTGTTACTTTTTGTTTGCAAGACATGAACACCGAGTTTTTTTTTAATATTTAAATAACTGGTGTGATTTATGTTTTACCAACTAACTACATGGCCTTGGCCCAACTCTAATTTTCATTTGTAGAATCTGGCCCAATATTTTTGAGAGGATAACAGTATCATTATTTATTAAAAGTAGACTTGGGCACAAAATCTGGTTCCAGACCTGACCTGATGATGAAAATCAGGCTCCAGTAGAGATGGACAAAAAAAAGTTAATTGAATCGTACCCGACCCGGTTTAAAATTGATTTTACTGAAACCGGTTTTGAACTGCTATAAACCGCCAGGTGAGAAACGGTTTGGAGTTTTTAGCTATGATAGGTTTGAACCCAACTGTTAGAACCGCTTAATCAATTATGAGTTTCCAAAGCTTCAACTTGGTTCGATTTGTAACTAGTTTGATACAAAGCCGATTTTGACTACTTCGACTTGAATCAATTTGTGCACCTCCAAGTTCCAGTTCCTCAGGCAAACTGTGCCTGGACGCAGAACCGAACTACACCCACCAGAACTGGTTCCACCTCTACCAGGTTAAAACCCGGACCTTGCCAAAACTCGATAATAACCTGGCCAAACCAGTAAAAAGCCTGACAATACCTGGAACCAGATTGTTAACCTTGTTGACTAAACCTGGGACCGATTCCGGTTTTCAAGAAAACCCGGTTTAAACTGAAATAGTAGCCTAGTCACTAATGTGATGTGTTACCCATGGTGAACAAGAAGATAAATTTCTTTGATTTAAATTCTCTTTCTTTAGTTTACTCTAATCCTCTACTGCTCGAACCTTTTATATTAATGTCATTTTACTTTTTCAACACTTCAATAATGTCGAAATTAGATGTCAAACGTAATACTTCTTTGAAACGTGAAACTTGATTGAAATTAGTTGTGATACTTGAGTGATATTAGTTGTTCTTAATTATAACTTTAGTTATAAAAACCCAATCCGAGCCAAAAGTATTTAACGTCAACATAGAAATCTTAAAAATTAAAATAGCAAACCTAGTGGAAAAAAATAACGCCTTAATCACTATCACGTCAAAGTTTATTCTTTCAAAAACATATCTTGACGATTGCATACGTTAACAAATTACTTTATATTTTTATTCAACTCGTGTAGTATATGGATTTTTTATTATTATTAACTATATTACATTATATTTATTCAGTTTGTGTAATACACAAGATTTTAATCTAGCTATTAAAATAAATAATCTAGGTTATGATAACATAAGTTGTGTTGCTCGTTCGACATGTTCGTGGTGGTCATCGCATCTTTATTCAACTCAACGGATGTATTTCTAACGAAAATCCGTAAATTAAAATTATCTCTAATTTAGGACATATGTTTTATGTGAACTCTCAAATAATAATAATAATATTTAGTTACTCTGACTTAGGTTGCCCAGAACATTCACGATTACGTGTACCTATATTATTATTAACTAGATTTTATCCCCCGTATTACAGGTGTTGTTTTATATTATTCGTTTTTAATATTTATATATGTATATTTGGATTTTAATTTTATTTATTATAAGAAAGTAAATAGTTAATATACTTGAGAATTGATGATAAAGTGGTTTCACAAATAAATGATATGTTATAATCCGGTTTAAAAGCTATCTAGGTTTGGTGATACCCATTACCCGTTTATTTTCTTTATTATAAAATTGTTTCTTAATTATAAATAATATCTTTTTAAATAAAATAGGATATTAATTTTTAGTATATCCCTATTTTATAGGATTTTCATATCAAATATTTGATGAGATTAATTTTTAATATAATGAGATGTTATAACCCGTTTAAGAGCTATCTGGGTTTGGTGAGACCTTTACCCGTGAATTTGGGTCAAATGCTTGAGAAGCCTTCGTTTACAAATAAAGCAATCTGATGGCTTGAGATAATGGTTGTTTTACATTTTTTGTTTTTTAATATTTATTTTTTGAATTTTAATTTTCTTTATTGTAAAAAAATTAATAATATACTTAGGGTTTGATGATGAAAGGGTTTCATAAATAAATGATATGTTATAATCCGTTTAAAAGCTATATGGATTTGGTGATCCATGACCTGCTTATGTTTGTTACTATAAAATTGTTTATTAATTATAAATAATATCCTTTTCTTTTTAAATTTGATAGTAAATTTTAGTATATCCCTATTTTATAGGATTTTCATATCAAATAATTGGTAAGATTAATTTTTAATTTAATGAGATATTGGTTTGGTAAGACCCATACCCATGAATTTGGGTTAAATCAATGAGAGACATCTATTTAAAAATCAAGCAATCTGGTGGCTTCCATAAAAAGAGGAAGCGACCACATCGCGACACGCAGGATTTTAGGGGTTTCGTTTATATATATTACTAGATTTTATCCCCCGTATTACGGGGGTTGTTTTATTATTCATTTTAAATATTTATATATGTATATTTGGATTTTTATTTTATTTATTGTAGGAAAGTTAATAATTAATATACTTGAGGTTTGATGATAAAATGGTTTCACAAATAAATAATATGTTATAATCCGGTTTAAAAACTGTTTGGGTTTGGTGATACCCATTACCCGTTTATTTTATTTATTATAAAATTGTTTCTTAATTATAAATAATATCTTTTATTTAAATAAAATAGGATATTAATTTTTAGTATATCCCTATTTTATATGATTTTCATATCAAATATTTTATGAGATTATTTTTAATATAATGAGATGTTATAACCCGTTTAAGAGCAATCTGATAACTTGAGAAAATGGTTGTTTATATTTTTCGTTTTTTAATATTTATTTTTTGGATTTTAATTTTCTTTATTATAAGAAAGTTAATAATATACTTAGGGTTTGATGATGAAAAGGTTTCATAAATAAATGATATGTTATAGCCCATTTAAAAGCTATCTGGATTTGGTGACCCATAACCCGCGTATGTTTTTTACTATAAAATTGTTTTTTAATTATAAATAATACTTTTTCTTTTTAAATTGGATATTAAATTTTAGTATATCCCTATTTTATAGGATTTTCAAATCAAATAATTGGTAAGATTAGTTTTTTTTAATTTAATGAGATGTTATAACCCGCTTAAGAGCTATTTGGTTTTGGTAAGACCCATACCCATGAATTTGGGTTAAACCAATGAGAGACCTCCATTTAAAAATCAAGCAATCTGGTGGTTTCCATAAAAAAAGGGAGCGACTACATCTCGACACATAGGATTTTAAGGGTTTCGTTTATATATATTATAGATTATTATAGATATATATAATTTACAAGTTTGGTGCCGCAAGTGGCTTATTGGGCCACTTGACGGCACCGTATTGGTTGGTGATTCTTTTAGTTCAGTTACCATAATAAACGTAATGGAAACCGACCAAACACCATTTTTTTTTGTTTTGTTACGGGACCATAACAAATCTGAAAGGAACCGGTTGATTTCGCGCAGACTCGCAGCTTATTTAAAGCCCATGACGGACAACGCTACCGACCGACCCCCCTCCAAATTGGTCGTTGGTCCACCTCAAGTTTTATATTTTTTAGTTTTTTAGTTCTGGTACCGTAAGGTACGTAATCAAAACCGACCGAATTCGTGTTAAGTTACCGCCTCAATGCTTGGGACCGACAACGCTTAGATTTTACCACCGCCCGGGTTTGCCAACCAAATAAATATTTTAAATATATTGTTTTTCTTATATGCTAATGTTTTTTTATATTAATTTGACGAATTAATTTTTTGGGTTTTGACCCTCAAATTTTACCAATGGTGTCTATATCGTAACGAACGCAACTGGTACTGGCCGAATTCGTGTTGACTAATCGTCGTAACGCTCGGGTTTTACCAATGGCTGGGTTTCAACCCTGGGGATTTATCAGCTGCCCCGGCGCAACGCGCCGGTAGAAAAACTAGTTTTTATATATGGTTTATTGGTTTATTACGTAATGTAATTTTCGTTAGTTATACAGGAAGAACAATGAACAATGGCTATGTTTGGGCTTAGAAACCCACGAGAAGTTTGGTCTAAACAATAGATTGGTGGTTTCCAATTAAAACAAGCTTAACAGAATCATGCTACCTTAGTCTTATTTATCAGAAAACTGGATTTTAATAATTCTAACTATTACTACTGGTCAATAATAATTCATAGTTACAATTTCATAAATTATACTAAGTTTCACTTTTGTTGTCAAATTGACCCTAATAGCATAATCATCATAGAGTTATGCTTGATTTTTACTCGATTTTCTCATAATGACTATGAACGATATATATAGGGAAACATATAAACAAAATCAAGTATAAATCAAATATAAATTGTAGTAAAAAATCTATGATGCTGCTATTGGGATTGTTTTTACATCAAAAGTGATCTGACTTTGTTTCAAAAAATAAGACGTTTTCCTTGGTTTTGTAACATTACTTTTGATCTTAATTGTTATCATCGTTTGTTATTATTTATATAAAATCAATCAAAATTGTAATAAGTTTAAATCATATTTTGAACGTGGCTATTATAATAATATGGGTATTATAAATAATATTATATACGACTAAAAAACAAAAGTGAAAACAAGCATGCAAATACAAAACCCAATTGAGATCCAAGATATTGGAATATGGGAACTTAATAATGTTTGATTTATGTAATTATAAAGTGCAAAAGATTAGAATTAGTGAAGGGAATTTGATTTGTATAACACAACATTGTTTCGAAATCAGATCGCATGTTAAACGGTTAAATCAGAAACATTGGCACCATTCGTTTCGTTATGAGCTAATCAAGTAAGCACAGATAAACGGACGTTTACAAATGCATAATTAAATTTGATACAATAATAATAAAAGAATCCTATCATTCCTACTATCGTGAGATGGTAGCAATAATAATAATGATAAACCGATGGAAAACAGAAACTTATTTTGTAAACAGCTAGTTGATATAATATACAGGGATTTAGAGGTGGGCAAATAAACTGGTTAACCGAACCGACCCGACCGAAACTGAACTGAAACCGAACCAACTTGAAACGATTATGTAGAAAATGGTTTGGAACCGATTGAAACCTTAGGTTCGAAACCGGTTTGTAATTTTCTCCACCAAAACCGATTCCAAACCGGTTAACCCAACCGAAACCGGCCAAAACCGGGCAATAGCGGGTCATAACCCGAACTGAAACCGGTCATAACATGATAAGAAACCGGTTTCAACCCGAACATAAACCAATCATAAACCAATTTTGATTTTTGCTGATTAAACCGAATCGGTTTTAACCCAAACTAGTTTTGAGTTTTAAACCGATTTATGCACCTCAATAAGGATTGAACTCTTAAAGTTTAATTTACATTTTAAACATTTTACCACCGCACCAAAATGAAAATAACAAACATAAACGGCTAAAGCCAACAAAATTGGTTGCCATATAAAATTTTAAATGAAATAAAATACGAAAAACAAAATGAAAAAGAAGAAAATAGACTAATGTGATTTGTTATTTTCCTTAAATAGAAAAAGGTTGGGAAAAGACGAAAGTTAAAGGTCAAAAGTGTAACTAAGTTGAGAAATGTCGGAATGCATGACTGTTATTTTAATTTTATTTTATTTTAAAACGAAGACAAGGACTTTGGTGTCAGTCTTTACACTTTTCCCCAAAGATTTTCCACACGTGGCTTTCTCCTTCCACCTGCCTTTTCTTTCTAAATCATGCAATACACCAACACCAACACCACTCACCATTCTCATGAGTGGTGAGAAGGTTTTATTGAGGTTTCCTTCTAGGCTTTTAACTTTGAATTCCAATTTATGTGTGTTTTAAACCATGGACCACACTATTGTAGAGGCATTCAAACTTAGATAATGGGGTAAAACGTTGTAATTCTTTCTAAGAGATACCGCTATCAATGTGCCATTACAACGTACGCCGTTAAAACAAACGATACAGTGCAAATAAAAAGAAAGAAAGAATTACATTGCTATTTTTAAATGTGGAAGAGTGATCTGACTTTTACTCAAACTATATATTTAAAATATCAACTATCATATAAGGCAAAAATGTTATTTTTAACGTGAAAGAGTGATTTGATTTTTACCTATAAAGGTTGTGGCGTGTTCTCAAAATACCAAAAAACCCCCAAACACATGTTCAACACAAAACTATTATTGTGGACGGCTTCATGAATCAAAATGTGAAGCTGAATTAGGGGCGAACGTACCCCTATGTTATGGAGGTCGAGCGTTCACTGTGAAAAAAAATATATTGTTATAGTGTTTAAACCATGACCGACCTTTCTATAATTTAGAAATTCAATGGGTGATGAAAGAAAAGGGTAAATTATGAGAATACCCATTCTCGGAAGAGGATTTCAACTTTTGACCACACTTTGTAAATGCCCACCCAAGTCTACTCGTAACACCTAGATTCTTAGAGTAAATGAGCAGTTTATAAAATACTGGCGCATTCCACCAAAACTGGTCGAAACGAGTACTTTAGGATAGGAAAACTGTTAGGACGATTCTTAGAGTAAATGAGCAGTTTATAAAATACTGGCGCATTCCACCAAAACTGGTCGAAACGAGTACTTTAGGATAGGAAAACTGTTAGGACGAGTGTTTTATAGAACAAAATGTAAGAGACGACTAGTTTAGGAAAGAAAATATCGGGACGACTGTTGTAGAACAAAAGTATGGTCAAAGGTTGAAATCCTCTTCTAAGAACAGGTATTCTCAAAGTTTTCCCAAAGTTAAATAGAAGAAATATGGTAGATGACTAGAAAAATGTTTATCTTTTCCATAATCGGTTAACTTCTGATTACCACCCACAATCATCAACCTCCCTTTCATGTATCAACCACCATCGTCACCTATATTAACTGGCCCGTTTTTATAAGAGAAATATATGTGTTCATGTTTGTTCGTTTAAAAAAATCAACATGTTCGTGTTCGTTTATGTTTATTCGTTAAAAATATAAAAACACCTACACATCTCAATTGAAGGAGCCAAACATTAAAAGATGTAATGACCATAATAAACTAATAAATACGTATTAAATCAAAACAAAACTACGATAAAAAATAAAACAAATTATTACAAAATATAAAATAGAAAACAATTAAAAGAAAAACTTAAATAAACTCTTACAATACGGATCTTAAACCACCATGCATGAAAATTTGTATATTCACAAAAATTTTAAAGAAATTAAAAATAATCCGCGTGACATGATGAGATAAAACTGGTTTGATTAATAGTTACATGGGCTTTTTAAATTTACTTTATGGCGTAATTAAAAAGCTAACAAAAAATACTTGAATTTATTGAAAGTGTTCGTTAGGCTTGAAGGCGTTCCATAATGGTAATATTTGAGAAACTCCGTCTTCTTTGTGCAAATCTATCAAAAAGCAAGAAATCTCTTAACTTTATTTATTTATATACTAGTTTTTATGGAAAAGTTAAAATATAAAGGGATACAAAAATGAGAAGGGTAAGAAGGATTTGTGGTCATACAAAAAATTCTTCAAAAAATTAATAAAAAAAAATAATAACTCAAAATATAAATAAAAATTAAAAAACAAAAATATTTCCCTCATCATTCTCGTTTCAAAAAAAAAAACCGAAAAAACACAATGCAGAGACAAAAGACATAATAAATCGCAAAATATAACACAATAACGAACAAAATATAACACACTATAAAGGAAAAAAAAAGACACAATGTCAAGAAATAAAGATACGATCAATGACGAAAATAAACACAAAACACAACGATAAACAAAAAAATACAATGGTCTTTTTCACTCAACATTGTTTTTTTTGTTTAAGAACGAGGAAGACGGTGGAAATATTTTCGTGTTTTTACTTTTTTCATTTTTTTATTAAATTTTGAGTTGTGATTATTTATTTATTTATTTTAAATTTTTTTGAAGGGTTTTTTTGTGTGGCTATAAATCTTTCTCATCTTTCTCGTTTTTGTCTCCCTTTATATAATAACTTGACCCCTAGTTTTTATCTCTTGTATTACGATAATTGTTTTACATTTTCCATTTTTAATATTTTCATGTCTAATATTATTAATGTATTTTTTTATTTTAGTTTATTTATTGTAAAAAGTTAACAACATAATTGAACCTATTTTGATTCATTTATGTTCATTTTTTAACGGAACATTGAAAGAATATCTACTTAATTTATATTTTTTCATTTATATTCATTTGTTATAGTTTGGATATTATTTATGAAACTTTTCATGTAAGTTAAACTTAAAAGAGAAAAGAACGCTAATGCAACTAAATCCATACTGAGAAATTCAATTAGGGTTTGATGATGAAAAAGTTTCATAAATAAATGAGATTTTATAACCCGCTTAAAAGTTATCATAGTTTGGTGAGACCCATAACCAGCTTATTTTTTTTACTATAAAATTGTTTCGAAATTATAAATAATATCCTTTTAAAAAAAATATGATATTAATTTTTAGTATATCCAAACCCTATTTTATAGGATTTGCATATCAAATATTTGGTTAGACTAGTTATTATTTTAACGAGACGTTATAACCCGTTTAAGGGCTATCCAGGTTTGATGAGACCTATACCCGTAAATTCCGGTCAAATACATGAGAGACCTCCATTTACAAATAAAGAAATTTGGTGGCTTGAGAAGGAATGAGAAACGACCAAAGAGCTTTTAGATGTTTCGCTTGTATATATTTAAGATTATTCTATTTAATTTAATATTAAAACATATAAATTCTTTTGGTTCTTTATCGATTACATTCTATTTAATTTCACTTACTTGTTAGTCTGTTACCGTCATTCTATTTGTTAGATTATATGTAATTTTCATAACTTACTTCCATACAAAATCCTTAAACACAAATATTGATCTATATAAATGTCTAGCCTAGAGTTAGTAACTTATAATAAGTCAAGTGTTTGTATATCGACTAGAAAAAACTATATATTTATATACATTTAGGCAAGTAGGAATTATGTTTTATGTGACCCGCCCAATCAGAATAGTAGAACCGGACTCACATATAAAATTATATACCGATTTGACTTGACCTGATCCTAACGGTCGAACTCGAACAAATACACACACACACACATATTGAGTACAAAATTTATTACTCTTGTAAGAAAAATTCCTGGGTCCGCTACTGAGTCGAATGCCAAACCCGAATTAGTTGTTTATGGTTCCCCAATGAACATGAAACTACCCGACCAATTTGCTAAGTTATGTCTGAACTTCAAATTAATATTTTAAGACTTTTGATCGGAAGAAGGATGCAAGTAGATCAATGTAAAACTTATATCAAAAAGATATTAAATTCGCTTACAGCCCTACATTTGTTAGTTGAAATGATATAAAACGTGATAGCTTTCAAAATGGATTTTTTTGAACAACTTCCCAAATCGATTAATATAGTTTTCAAACTAAAGGGTAAATTCCATCATTTGAGTAATTAAATAACAAACAAAAATTGTAATGTACTCTTTAATTCTTTAAAAAAACTATGTAGACATCACTATATTTAAATTTAAAATCTTACTAATATATTAAAGCAAGATGATTCTCTCCACATATCATTATTCTAGCCTATTCACATAGGATTCCATGTAATCACATTTTCAAATCAATAATTTCTACATATTCACAATTATTTTTAATCCACTAAATTAAAATCAACATTCCAATTTAATTCAATTAATTATAGAATTAAATTTATTTATTCAAATTAATGCAATCAACTCTATGATTAAGTCTATTTATTCCAATTAATAATCACATTGTCAAATGTATGTCTTTCTTTTTAAGTTTCTGTTTCATTTAAATATATTTGTTCAAATTAATGCAATTAACTCTATTTTTTCCAAGTAACAAGCATCTTGTCAATGATTTAATTTACTCTTGAGAAAAGAATAAGAGCCGGTGAATGGTGATCAAACCGAATGTTCTTTAAGTTTTATTTATTTATTTATTAAAAAATGACATGCAAAATGCTATAAAAAATATAGATATTTATGAAAATTATTTATAAAAAACACTCTAAAAGAAAGAAGAAAAAAACGCTCTTTAGAACAATTAGGAGCATTTTAAAAAAATTAAATAAAGCTGTTTAAAGAGAGATTTTCGAAAACTTAATGTGATACAGTTTAAAGCTGGTATGTATTTGTAAACTTAGTTTTAAATTAATATTACAAAATCTTTTACTAATATGTGTTTTTTATTTTTTTAGGTCTAATGGTTCATATATGTTATATTATTTCTTATTCATTGCATTGTTTATTTATAAAATATTTTCTTTTTATGTTATAGACATAGTTTAACATCTTTTGTAACATTTGAGGGTAAAAACCTATGTCAAATATTTGTGTTGACTGAATGCATAGTTTATATTTTATATTGTTTGTTGATATGTTTTCCACCTGTGTATAACACGGGTTATTATCCTAGTATTCAGTATACCAAAATGTTTTATTAAGAAATTGAAGATTATAATGATAATGATGGATTGAGTTATTCTATAAATTCTAACAAAAACAAGAAGTATAAGAAGTCATAATTAATTGAAATGTGTTAAGTGGGAATCAAATGAAAAATTGTATAAAAGTAATGGTATATATATTTTATCTCTCTACATGCAAGTCACATTTTAATTCCCTAATTATTTTAAAACGTTTGTAACATTTTCATATGCTATTTTTTTCAAAAAAAAAAAAATCTCCATAATACAAGTGTTTTCTTATATTTAATATGAGTATGATTTTGTTATATAAAAATTAAAATAAAAATTACATTATTATGTCTTTTTGCTCACAATTGTGTTTTTTTCGTCATTGTGTCTTTCAATTCATCAATATTGTGTTTTTTTTAAATAATAATAACACCGTTGTGTAATAATAATATGTAAATATAACGATAAAATAACAACAAATTATCTAATACCTAAAACACAATTATAAATACATATTACACAATAACCTGAAACGTAAAACATAATGACGAATACATATAGCACAATGATCTGAAGCATAATACGCAATGGTGAATACATATAACACAATGACCTGAAACGTAAAACACAATGTAAACCTCATATTATACAATGACTTGAACGTAACACACAATGAATGTAATACTATTTTCTCAAAATAAGTGAATGGCACATATCAATCCCGAACAAAAGACCATGAACGTATTACACAATGACTACAACAAAATGATAAGTAGAAAGCCAAATATTAAGCACAAAGGCAATGATTAACAAAAAGACACAAGGACAATTTGTTTTAATTTTTATTTTTAATATGAGTACCACTTGAAAAATACAATGACCAAAATCTATAACATAATGTATAGAAAAATCTAATTAAAAAACACAATAAACAACCAATAACACGATATAAAAAACCCACTTATTTTTATTTTTATATAACAATATGGTATTCATATTAAAGATAAAAAACATTTGTTATTACAGTGAATTCGTTTTCTAAAAAAATATCGTATGAAAAAGTTTTAGACATTTTAAAATAATGAAGTAATTGATATGCATATTTGTATGGAGAGAGAATGTCATCTTAAATAAATATACATTTATCCTCTTATAATTAATTTTTATTTTTAAATTAATCTCCACTTTGAAAATATAACATCAATCAGCTTCTCATTTTCGTTATAATATGTATTTTAACCTTATCCTAATAATTATATATCAACATATTCACACTAATCTAAACATCATGTAATATTATTGTGTTTGGACCTTCAAAAAGACCTTTATATATCACACTCAAAACCCACTTCTCCATCACTCTCAAAAAATGGCACAAAACGAGGCTGCCACCGTTGACCCCACCACCGGCGGAAGCTTCTCCCGCCTTCTATTTTCCGGCCTTGAACCCGAAGACACCATCACTCTCAATCACCACCCGAATAACACCACCGTCTTCACATTTTCATCCGATAAAAAAACACCCAAAATGCTGTCCTTCGGTCCAGATTCCAAACACCCTCAGAATCCCAACACCACCGCCGGCGATGATAACAACAACAACAACTCATCATCGCCGATGACAATCACCACCACCACCACCAACTCACTTTCATCTAATTCCAGTGTCAGTATCAGAAACTTTTCATTTCATTAATGCTTTGTCATATAAAGTCATTTGTTTTTTTATGATTAATTTTTTGTTTTTTACTTTTTTGTCTTTTTTTTAAGATTAAAAAAATTATGGGGTGTGATTACTACCAACCGGTGGTTGTTCCAACTACTTGTTTAGCCACCGCACTGCCGGTGAAGACCACCGGCCGGAGCAATAAAAAGACGAGGACTGAAAACAGTGCCCCTCCAGCTAGCCATGCAAAGGTCTGATCTCAACATTAATTCAAATATTTTGAAATAATAATTAATTTCAAAACTTGACCGACAACAACATTAATTATTTATTTGTCTTTATTTTTTTGATTTTGATGGTTTGGGAAATTGTAGGTGAAGAAGAAAGAGAAGCTAGGAGAAAGAATAGCAGCACTTCAACAGTTGGTGTCACCTTACGGCAAGGTTGGTTGGTTTTTTTTTATCATTATATAAAAAATATTTTCAATTTAATGCTAATAATTAATGCTTTCAACATGATCAATGATACCCTTAACCTTTTATTTTCAATTTTCATGAAATAAAACAAGTATTCGCACACGACACGAAATAATTAAGTTTTGGGTTAATATAGTATAGTATATTAAAACAAGTCTGATTAATGAATTGGTTAACTTAGACACGCCTCTGTAAGTTTATGAGTAACAATATTAATTAATAAATTTAAGAGAGTGTTATTTAAGAGTGTTGAAATATAAAAGTTTTGATTTTCTTTTATTTCTCACAAGCTGCTAATTTTTTCATGATTTTGATGGTCACCGGGGATAAAAAAACTTTCTCATGTAAATGTAAAATGGAACATTATTGTTTTATATTATAAAATCTCGATAAACAAAATTGGGCTAAATTTGTACTAATATTAATTGTTTAATAAAACACCGTTATGAGAATGTGTGTGTAGTTGGGGTTTGGGATAAGTTCAGGCCCCACAGTATGGATGTTTGAGTGACTTCGTAAAAATCGTCATATGTCTACTTTGACCACAAGTCAAATTCTTATCAGCTGTATCAGTGTATTGTACTAATTTTCATTTTGAAACGTATTTCGGTTTGACCAGAGGCCAAAACATGCTATAAATACTTATAAATATTATAATAGTCTTTTTAGTCTAATAAAAGGATGATTTCTTTATAATTATTATTGTTATATTATTATATTAACATTACAATTTACAAATAAATAACTTCTGTTGTCCCCATTTAAGAAGAGTTAAAATAAATATTAAGATAGCAAAGAAAACATATTGACCAAAAATTTATAATATGCATAACCTTATCTTTGCGTAATATTGTTACAAAATCACTAAATGTTTGTAGGTTTTATGCCATGGACTAAAATTACATTATTTTAGTAAATACAACCAATTAAACTTAACACGTCTTACATAGGATTTAGGCAATTTAATTAACCTTTTACATAATTGTAAATAAGAGCGTGACATGTCATGTGTTAATAGTTCTCATAAAAAGTCAAATCACACAAAAGATGTGATTAGATTAAGACATCTCATGTTCTTATTGCTTGAAAACTCGAATGACGTATAAGAACATGTCATATAAGATTAAAAAGGTTTAATATTGTCTAGCTCGTGTCGACGAGTTATTGCTTGGCTAGTTTATCGTCAATAATATGCAGAGTCAAATGCTAGCTTAGCCTTTTGGTGAAAAGTCTGTTTTTATTAAACTTGTTGGTCAAGATGAAAGTGTGCATTATTTTCTATAAAAGTTATACAGGATTTTTTATTTCACTGTTGCTTAAATATCAATTAGGCTTGTGCACACAAAATTGTGTGGTCTTTTTCACTTAGGCCTTAGCTACAATTTAAGATTAGTTTTAGTTGTTAAATACTTCTGATTTCTAAAGTAGATTCTTATGTAGGCCTCTGCTTGTGTTAATTGATGTTTTTTAGAAGTAATGTGTTGACTGTTTTTGTAACTCACGCATTACAGTCGGACACTGCATCGGTTCTGCACGAGGCGATGGGCTATATAAAATTCCTTCAAGAACAGGTGCATGTCTTGTGCTCTCCGTATTTGCAGCGTCTCCCGCCCGCCCAAAATGTAAGTGTCACTCTACTAATTATATACCTCTTTTTGTTTATAAATCTTATTGATTGTTTATTTATTTATTTTTTTGCTTTGTGTGGTCCTTAGTCTCTTTTCACATTTTAAGCATACCTCTTGTCAAACAACAAACACGATGTTTAACTAATTTGGTAATCGATAGTCAAATATGAAAGCCGTATTACATTTTTGATATACTAACGACCATCAACCAAAATTCATTCACCAAAATCCTAATGATACGATTTAAAGCAATGAAGTAGAAAAAGACATGTCCTCAATATCATTTTTGTTAGGGTTTTAAACCAAAGAAATGCAATGAACTTGTGTATTTTTTATTGCCATGTCATGAAATGGACTTTAATTTCGTTATCCTTTTATGCAATTGACTAGGGATGAGCTCAGCATCATACTAGTACCGACTGGTACCGGTCCCAATTTTCATAAAAACTCGGTACTCGTTCTGGTTCGGAACTGTAGGCAAAATTCGGTAAATACCGGCACCGGTACCGATCAGTAGTGATCCCGAATTTCCCAATCCCAATTTTCTTAAAAACTTGGCACCGGTACCATTTGCTCATCTCTAAAAGTTCGTTTCGTGTTAGTGTAAACTTTTGTTTATTACTTGGATAAAATATGGTTGATGATCTGTTACTTGAACAGGTAGGAGAAGAAGGTGGAGTAGGAGAAAGGAAGAAGGATCTGAGGATCCGTGGGCTGTGTCTGGTCCCTGTTGACTGCACCCTCCAAGTGGCAGAAACTAATGGTGCTGATATGTGGTCACCAGCCATGGTCAATCGTCATGGTTCCTCAGCACTGCACCAATGACTGAACCCACCTGACCCAACCAAAATGAACCAGTGTTTTGATGCTAAAATGCCAGACTTAACTGCAGAAAAGCAGACAGTAACTGTAGATCATGTTTTTTTTTTCTTAAAAAAATTGTAGTTTGAAAATTCTTTTTGGGTAGTGGATGTGAAAGGTGTCTGGCTCCTTTGGAGATGGTCATTTTGAGTAGTTTTTGATATATATAAAAAGGAAAGATTTGATAGTTTACCATCACCATTGCACTACTAACTGTTTCACTTTCACATAGCAATATTTTAATTTTTTAACTGTAAGCATTCCTTGTTGAACCGCGTGATAAAGTTTTATTCCGACTCATGGTAGTGTCGACTGCGTCTTCTTATGTGTAAGAGCATTCTCATTCAACCCCTCATATTATGTGAGGGATATTTTTATAATTTAGAGAGTGATTTAGGGTGTTGTGAGTGAAGAGTTTTTATATTTTAGAAAAAGTAGTGATTTTTCTGTATATTTGAAAAGTTATTGTTCATCCCCTATAATTTTTTAATATATTTTGAAAGTGGTTGTGAGTGAAGGAAAGAGAAAAGATATAAAAAGTATTATTTAATTGAAATGGAGAGAGAAAATAAAACGAGTTTTAGTGTAATTTTTTATTTTTAGATAGAGAGCGGGATGAGAATGCTCTAAGACCTTGGTTATGTTGTTTGTGTGACACCTTTGCTAACTAAAA
Organism: Bidens hawaiensis; assembly: GCF_021521415.1. Taxonomy (NCBI): domain Eukaryota; kingdom Viridiplantae; phylum Streptophyta; class Magnoliopsida; order Asterales; family Asteraceae; genus Bidens; species Bidens hawaiensis. Next base: position 1,583,697 of record NW_027491108.1, read on the forward strand.
TGTTGCATGATTTTTTTATAAGCCTTCAAAACTTGTGATTCGGCCAATTGGTAAGTTGAACTAATGAACCACAAGTGCTTCCTGACAGTGTTTGCACAAACATATGGCATAAGTGCATAACGCTGGAATTGTCGATTGTAGTCATTGCTGAAATAATCTATTGTTGGATTGCCCCGTGTATGGATATAGGCGTATGGTTTGGTTAAGGCATCATTTACAATTGGCATTGGGCTTTCTTCGTATGTTGGTTTTCCCCATTAAAACGCTTATCTCATACACTTCTTTGAGGAAAGGTGTGTATGGAGTTATTGTGTTGCGTGGTGGCGCTAGTGTGATTATTGGGTAAGGAGTAGTGTGAGGTAGGTTTTGAGCAGTTTGAGTAACTGAGGTTATTTTGCTCTTAATAATTGATGTGATGTTTGTTGTCATGCTTTATCAGAAGAAAATAAGGAAGCAATGCTTAGTTCGTTCGGACACGGATGGCGCTAATGTAGAAGAATTATCAGATGAAGACTTGATCTTCGATAATAGCTTCCACAAATGACTTTCTTCTCGTCTATCTTTGACAACCGTTTTTAATCATTTGGAACCTACAAACCAGATGTTGTTAGCCTCGCCATATAAAAGGGGTTCTTCCTATGACCATCATCCGATATGAGAATACATACTAGGTTTCTCAACTGAAAATGAATGATGAAAAGCTAAGCACAAGCGAGAGTGTGAGTGAGTGAGTGAGTGAATAAATGATTTAGCTCATGGCAATGTGCTTATATACCAGGAATTAAAAATTTGATATCACTATCACATGGCGTGATCTCCAATTCAGGTATCCATAATTTGATACCGACATTTTTAATTCTATTGGAGAAAATAGAACATTCTTTTTGTCATGTTGTACTATTTCTGCCATGTAGGTATAATAGAATCACAAACAGTGTTAACCCGAACCAGCCATGTCAAATTAGGTCTTGTGGGACGAATCCACTCTTTTGGTTTTAATAATTTCTGTTCGGTTAAACCAGGTAAACTAAATTCACACTTTTAACTCATTATAAAATCAAGAAAACCTAACCAAGCAACCATAGAAACCCGAAACTCAAACCGATGAACACCCTTCTTGTTGAAAACCATGCCTTCGATTCAAAACAAAGCCGGAAAGGAAAAGACAACCAAACCGAAATAAAAAGCCGTTAAAGAAAGAATTCTAATTGATTTGGTCAGTTAGGAGGGACCGACTCAAGTAAGTAAAATCCGAAAAGGGGAAGAAGAAGATCGATAACACAACAGACTGCAAGCGCGCCAAAACTAAAATGAGTTTGGATTCTGCAAAATCAGCACCTTCCAATTCCAATTCCAAGAGAAGCTTCAATTCAACAAACGGTAATCAATCTGGCAAGAACAATAATAATAATAATTATAAGAAGAAGAGAGTTGGAGACGGTGGACAGAAAACCCTAGGCATGGCCTGGGGTTCCAATTCTCGATCATCCTCTCATTCTTCCTTTCGTAGCTCACCTTTCACCGATTTCGGCAGGTCCTTTAATTACATCCTCCTTAATAGTTTATCTAATTACATTTCCTGTATTTCATATTGTTTTAAATTGACGTGGTGGATTTTGAAAACAAATGAAATGACCTAAAATTTTAAAATTAGGTCATGAATTGATTGTGTCCTACTCAAATTTTAAAATCAGAGAAGTAATTTTGAGTGTTTGATGAACAAGTTATGCATATCCAGTTGTTTTAGGCTGAAAATAATCTGTTTCTAATTATAAGTTGTTTTCAGTAAGCTAGCTGATTATATGCTATAAGCATACACTGTTTTATATATTGAGAATGATGAGGTTTCCTTGGCTTTAGTTATATGGAAGTGAAGAACAGGAAACTACATGAGCAGTTTGACGCTGAAGCTTCAACTTCATCTCATAGCGGTTCTGGTGCTAAGAAACCTATATTTCACGGGGTTGCTATTTTCGTCGATGGCTATACTGTCCCTTCTAGTCAGGTTTACATTTTTTTTTAGTAATTTCAATGTTATTTATCTATGTGTACCATTAGTTGTGAAAGCCGGAAACTTTCAGGAGTTGCGTGGGTACATGTTAAAGCATGGAGGAAGGTTTGAAAATTATTTTTCAAGGCAGCGCGTTACTCATATAATTTGTAGTAATCTTCCCAACAGCAAACTCAAGAATTTGAGGTCCACGCCTTATCTAATAAGCTTATTCTGTAATTTTTTAATAAACACTTTTTGTTACATTTTCTGAAAGCATATGACTGTTATTATTGGTGATAAATGTTATAGGTCTTTTAGTCGTGGGCTTCCAGTAGTGAAACCTACATGGGTGTTGGATTCTGTTGCAGCTGATAAGCTGTTAAACTGTAAGTTCTACTAGTTATTTTAAACGCAAATGTCATAAAGTAACACATTATTAGTTATTTTAAGGTACATTGTCTTTCGTTTTTAATGTGTAGGGGTTCCATACCAACTCGACCAGGTAGCTAGTGAAGCTAACAACCAACCAAAGTTGTCAGCTTTTCTAGGTTCGAGAAGCAACCCGGTACCTTGTGATCTTGCAAATGCTCCTAGTACTTCAGATATTATTATTTCTGAAGTAGGTGACTCTGCAGAAGATATAAAACAACCCAATCAAGAACTTGAATTATTTGAGCATGATATATGTGATGAAGCAAAAGATGAGGAACCATCTTGCAGTAATAAACGTGAAAACAATGCTGTTGAAACAAATGATGACAGCTGTTATTCAGATATTCAAAATACTACAGAATCTTTATCGGTGATTTCAGGTTCTACTGACAAGGGCCAATCAACTTCTTTTGATCCAAATTTTGTAGAGACTTACTTCAAGGTAGGTTGAGTGATATGGTATTAGAATCATTCATTAGTTAATTTATCATCTTTCGTTCTGTCTGATTTCCAATTTATTAAGAAAAAAACTGCACGTAGTAGAAGCAAATCTACTTTTTCTTGAACTTTAGCAACCCACTTTAAGTTGATGCAACATCTTATTGGCCATTACAGTGTGTACATGCATAAGGCATGCGGCATTTGATGTGACATTTTCTAATTGTTTTTAAATATAATTTTCTTTAAAAGAGATAGTCAAATGTGTGAATACTTTGTTTGCATAATCATGTTTTTGCATGTGTCAACTAATGTGGCGTCTGGCATGCATCAAACGCATTTTCTGAGCAAAGTGAAAGCAAAAATAGAAGAAATGAAGTACAAAACTATATGCTATATCTTCATTTGTTAGTTTGATCTAGGAAGTTGATTTGCTCACTTCCCAATCTGATTTTATATTTTCAAGTTGTAGTTATCACTTCTATAACGCACATCCAAACATCCACCTTGTGAAATGAAAGTGAATAAATCTTTAGTCATGCTTTTTACATTTTATGTTATTCTTATTGCTTTTTTTTTTGGTGCAACAGAACTCTAGGCTACACTTTATTGGTACTTGGAGAAATCGGTATCATAAGCGCTTTCGTAATTCAGCTGATGAGTTTAGACCTTCAAGCTCCATCAGTGCTTCATCTACATGTCAAAGAAATACAATTCTTCATATTGACATGGTATTTCAACTCTCTTTACGTATAGGGTGGGTTATTTAATCTGATAATCTGCACAAAATAGAAGTGAACTTCAGATTTTTTTCACACTTTTAGCCACCAACTTTAAACTAGGGGCAAAATAGAAATCAACTTGGCAACTTAGATTATGTTACTATTTTTATTGCAATTACATTTTTTACTGATTGTAGCAACGAATGACCTGTTTAACTGGTTGCATGTCATTTTTTTGCTGGTTTTCAGAGAGTGCTAATGTGACATCTTATTTGTCATTTTAGTGTATATGTGTTTAACCGGTTGCATGTCATTTTTTTTGCTAAATTTTTGCTTTGACTTCAACAACTGCTTGGCATCTTATTTGTCAATTTAGGGTGTGTGTATATATGTGCCCATCGAGCGTGACATCTGCTATTTCTTTTAGATATACTTTTTAAGGAAAATATAATTTTTTTGTAAATATATTGATTTTTTGACTTGCTCACATAAGCATTTTTTGCACATGTGGCGTTTGGCATCATGCCAATCAGTGTCACATCATTAATTTGCATGTAAAGTTGAGTAAAATGAGGCTAGTTTCTGTTTTGTGTCTAATTTGAAGTTGATGGCTAAAATCGGGGGAATAAGCATAAGTTTATTAGTATTTCGTGCAATTTTCTCTATTTTATCTAAATATTAACTACATAGCAATATTTCAACTATCATACTAAATAGTAGTATTTATTTAAAAGATTTATATATGTAATAACAATATTACTTTCCAGGATTGCTTTTTTGTATCAGTTGTAATCCGGAACCGCCCTGAATTATGGGATAAACCAGTTGCTGTTTGCCATTCTGATAATCCTCGTGGTACTTCTGAAATATCGTCAGCCAACTACCCTGCACGAGATCATGGTTAGTTGAAGTATTTCATCAATCTGCTAGTTTTGTTGAACCCTAAGTGGCGCATTGTGTGTTTGCAGGAGTTAGAGCTGGAATTTTTGTCAGAGATGCTAAAGCATGTTGTCCTCATCTTGTTATTGTTCCGTATGACTTTGAGGCTTATGAAGAGGTTTGTTTACCAATGCCCCCTATACTATTTTTATTATTAATATATTCATTTATGTTCTAAATACATCAATTACATATTATCAGGTGGCTGATCAGTTCTATAGCATATTACATAAGCACTGCAACAAAGTGCAGGTTTACCTCTTGATTATAGTATTGGAGATCGCTTTATGTTATTTTGTATATTTTGAATTCATTGTTGCTGGATGCAGGCTATGAGTTGTGATGAAGCAATTTTAGATATTACAGATTTAGATGTTGATGATCCTCAAGTTTTAGCTTCATTGATAAGAAAAGAAATATTTGATACCACAAGATGCACTGCGAGTGTGGGAATATCAAACAATATTCTCATGTCCCGATTAGCTACTAGAAGTGCCAAACCAAACGGTCAATGCTTCCTTTCTCCTGAAAAGGTATGCCGAAAAACGGGTAGTTATATTTTTCATTTTATACTTAAACGTTATCATTGAATCGAGCAAGTTTCAAGTCAATTGGTTGAATGATAAAGTCTGGTTTCTGTTTCTTTAAATAAATAGAGTTGTATACCTTAATCACGCCTTTGAACTTCATAAAGTGTGAACAACTGTCATATAGTTGGTTAATGTTAATCTGTGTTTTTGTTTCAGGTGAACGATTTTTTAAAGGAATTTCCAGTTAAGGCACTGCCAGGTATTGGTCGTGCTTTAGAGGAGAAATTGAAAGGGAGACATGTTAAAACGTGTGGAGAGTTACGCATGATATCCAAGGTTTTTAGATGTTTTTGCAATTTTATTATTTTTTTTAATGTGAAATGCTATATATAAGCTGATAGTAATTTTAAACTTATTATATGCATATGTATATCTTATTAGATACATACAATGTAGTTTGTATGTAACTTTTGTTATTTCCCCCCTTTTTCAGGATTCTTTACAAAAGGATTTTGGGCAGAAAACTGGTGACATGTTATGGAATTACTCCCGAGGGATAGATAACCGTATCGTTGGCATCATTCAGGTATTACAAATAATCTTGGTTTTTATCAGTTTGGTATCTTTTTAAAAGATTTGAAGTGTTGAGAGTTACCTGTTAAACATTTTGTTTGTAACTATGAGTCTATGACAATTAGCGAAACATGTTTTGATTATATGTTTTAAAGTGGGTCCTTTTTACACTCGTTTATTTATGCAGGAAAGCAAGTCTGTAGGCGCTGATGTAAATTGGGGTGTAAGGTTCAAAGACACTAAAGATGTTAGTAAGCTAACTCTTAAAGATAAATTAATTAAAAAGAAAGAAATAAAGAAATCATTTTTATTATTGACATTTTATGATTTTAGAGCCAAGTTTTTCTTCTGAGCCTATGCAAGGAGGTATCTTTGCGTCTAAATGGATGTGGAGTGCGCGGACGAACTTTTACTCTTAAGGTTGTTTCCAATTGTTTTTTTATGATGGATTAATGTCATATGCATCTATATGTGTGTGTGTATGTGCGCCGCGTGTGCGAGCGTGCATGCGTTTTTGAGATTTGAAACTTATTAACATGATAATGTAGGTTAAAAAGAGGAAGACTGATGAAGAGCCAGCAAAGTATATGGGCCATGGGGACTGTGACAATCTAAGTCATTCATCGACAGTAGCTACTTGAATCCTTTCTAATTTGTTAATGTTTGGTCTATATATTCTGAATTGGAAAAAATAAATATTTTATCAGGTTCCAACGGCTACTGATGACGTGGATGTTCTTTACAGGATAACCAAACAGCTCTTCAGCCATCTTCATTTTGGTAGGACAGTTTGCCGAGTATTTGTGCAGAACGATGTTTAATATTTATAAACTCTTTTTGCAGATGTTAAAGAGATACGTGGAATTGGCCTGCATGTTACAAAACTTGAAAGTGCAGACAATTTTAAGCAAGGTATTATTACAATGGCATCTCATTTCTGAATTCGAACTCTTATTGACTTAATATTTCATATTTGAGTACTGATGGGTAAAACTTAAGTTGTATAATATTGTTGAAAGACACTACTATCATATTTTTGGCCAGTGCATAATATTATATTTGTTTGATCATGTGGTTTTGAAGGGAATGAAAAGAGCTCTATTCGCTCTTGGCTTGCATCTGCTTCACCATCTAAACAGAAGGAAAATAAAGGTACTTCTATAATACATATGTTGGACCTTTTTGGTTTGTAATGATATTATTTAGACCACAAGCTTGTTAACGGAGTACATATTGTAGATACAAAAGAGCAAGTTGGTGGTCCCCACCATCATCAGCCAAGAAGTAATTCAGACGTCGGTAATATTATGTCCAATCACAGTTCAGATGTCCCACCTTTAAGTGATCTTGATTCTGATGTTCTTGAGAGTCTTCCTCCTGAAATATTTTCTGAAATAAATGCTTTGTATGGTGGGAAGTTAGAGAATTTAATTTCAAAGTGCAGGTCTGAAAGTATTGGTGTTTCTTCTGCTTTGCCTGCAAATGGTAAAGGTAAACTCTTACATACAATATTAAATAAAGTGAAAGCTTATGTTTTGTTATAATAAACCCACTAAAGTTACACTAAAGGCAACTTTTGACCCATTTTCCCCTTTGATCCATTAGAAGTCGAAGACCTGTTTCGTTTTTGGCTGTTCTGTTCGATTTTATTATTTTGACCGGCTTGAGGCAATTGACCAAATCATTAATAAATCGGTTCGAATGGGGCAATTTCTTATGTATGAAAAGTTCAAAGTTTCATGATTTTGTATATACCCTTTCAAAACATTAAAAATATCCTCATATATACTCTATTGATAGTAAGTAAAAGACTTATAACTGCTTCACTGAATAAGCATACAAAACATCATGTATTGAGATGATCAACGTTTTTTTTTTTCTGTTCATTTATATAGTGAAACACAATCTTATGTGTTACAAGTAGCTAATTTATTTAATTTATTATGGATTAAATAGTTATGATACTTTTAGTGTTTTGAAATGATAGTAATAATATTAGGAAATTTAGAAAGATATATTTGGAAATTTGAACTTTTAGATTGATGTGTATAATATATACAGTTATTCTGGTTGCCACATCCTTTGAATTTCTAACATTTATGTTGATGTTCTTAGGTATTAGATCGCAGTCAGAACCAGAAACATCAGAAAACATTGCTGCTTCTTCAACTTCACAAAATATTGATATGATGCCATCATCATTGAGCCAAATAGATCCATCCGTTTTACAACAACTCCCTGAAGAAATTAGAAACGACATAACTGGCCTTCTGCCTGCACACCGGGACCCACAAACACCGTCTCATGACCATCTTGTTGACCAGGTCAAACCAACAGACCATAGCTCAAGCCACCAGCTTTGGATGGGGAATCCACCGCAATGGGTTGAAAAATTTAGGTCAAGTGATTCTCCGATACTGCGATATTTTTCCGATACGTATAGTGTGTTCGGGTCGACCAGCGGGTTATCTTCAGTATTACTAAAAAGTGTTGCTGCAAAAGAGGTATGTGTTGGTGAAAGCACCGTTGAATGTGATGACGTCATTAGTTGCTTATGCCAGCTTTTGAAAGAATATGTGGATCTGAAATTAGAATTAGACCTTGAGGAGATACACACGTGTTTTCGTCTTCTGAGAAGGTATATATCTAAATTCTAAACTATACTGTTATAAAAGAGACTGATTTTTGCTCTTTTAAATTTCATAATATCATATATACCATTCAAATAACTATAATTTATTATTACTATATCTTTTTAGTTTAATGGCTTTATGTTTTCTTTGTTGGTTGTTGCGTCAGGTTGAGTGGCAAATCTAAACTTCTCCTAGAAGTGTATAATGCAACCCTTCCACACCTTCAGGTAATATGTTTCCATATGCATGTCTTAAAACATTGTATATCAGAATGGATCGATCTTTGAGGGGGTGTTTGTGATTGATTATTAAAACTGTTTTTCTGTTTATTGTGTTTTGATACAACCTTATCTGATTGATAATTTGTTTACATAAGCAGTTTAAAGCCTTTTCTTATTCCTTTAATTTTTGTTTTGTTTTTGGATGGAATGACAGACGTCTGTGAGCGAAAAGTATGGTGGAAGTCTCCGCATCGAAGGTTGAAAATGTAATTTGAGATGACAAATGTCAAGGGTATATTTATATATATTTTTTTCTAATTAGTTAGTGTATTTAAAGTTTATTTTTGCTAGGTTTTTATTATTTTTCCATTCTGGATGTACTTCAAATGCGATGTGTTATAATTAATAGAGTGAAAGTTATATAGTTTCATTAAAATATGATTCTCAACACAGATTTTATCACCATGACCCGCCCCCTGAAAGACAGATTTTTTGACTTCCAGATCGACCTCTTTCTAAACAAATCAACGACAGGATCCCCAGACAATCAAATTCATGTTAGCACCGACTTGTAGGCTTGTAGCCCAAGATGCCTAAACGGGAAAGCATCAACTTAACACCGAAATAAATCTGCCAACTGTGAATGTTCGGGTTGGAATGGTTTTAACTATGTTACTAGGATCTGGTTTTGTTCCAACCCGAACTGGTTTAGGTTTTATAACCGGTTTGCGCACTTCTAGCGAAGGCTGAAGAGGTTGATAAACATACCTACAAATTATGCTAGATTAATTAGACACTGATAATACGACAAGCATTTCCAAAAATGTATCGGCCATTTCGAAAGAAACAAAAAGGAGCAGTTACCAAAAACCCTTGGGCTCAGGAGAAGTCACTTTCCACATGCTACAGACTAACGGTGGGATTTCATGTTTGTATTGAAAAGCCACGGGCTTTACTAGTTAGCTTAATAGCCTCAGGATATCATCCTACCGACTAATAAAGACAAGCAACATGCTCACTGTTTGCTTTTCAAGACCACTAAAAGCACTAAAACTAAAACAAACAAACTTAGTTATTATTTGCAGATTTAAATATAAAATACTGAAAATATTCAATAATAATAATAATAGTTCCCAAATTGCAAAAGTATGACATAAGTGGCAGACAAAATGACAAGTATTGGATACTTGAGATATCACAAATCAAGAAAAGAAGGATGGACATCTGCATTTTGTGTGTACTTATCAGTTAGCAGTTAAGACAGCCTCTTTTCATACTGTTAAAACAAAGTTACAATTGCCAAATTACGAATTGGGTCATTTAAAAGAATCACTTTCACTGGACATCCTTTTTATGGATTATTGCCTAGCTTGCTCTAGTTCTTTAACTTAACGCCCAACTTATTATTAAACACTGAGGCATACTAAGTATCCAAATAGTTTAAGTTGCTACATGAAACATATTTAAGAAAATTAAGAGAGTAACAATGTGTTAATTGGGTCAACCCGTGAACATGTCGGGTTGACACAAAAACAACTCGTTAAGGTAAACGTGTTCGCAGTTTCGCCTCAAAAGTGACTTGGTTAACCCGTTTAAACTACCCAAGAATTTCATGTTAGCCAAAATCGAGTGATGTTTACGTTTCAGGTCATAAATTCGCTAAGCTAATTGTCTCTCTTAATTCTTCTGAATATATATCTTTCGTTTTGCATAAATATTCGGTTATTTAAACTTAACCATCGCAATTGACAATGAAGATAATGATCATGCTCAAAGTCTCAAATCTCTCTTTGTTTTTTAATTACACATTTTCCATTTTCGTTTGAAACCATGTTATAGGATTCATATGTCAAAGAACAAATGAATCCATTAAAAATAAGCACACATCAGAAGAAATCAGGTGGAGGGTGAAATTAAAAAAAGTGTCTTCAACAACCTGTGCATATATATATTATTATTATTTTTTTCAACCCAATGTGTTATACGGGCATATAGCCTATTAATTATATATTAAATTTAGTTCCAGTGGTGTTTCTGAAAACAAAACAAAAGATGAATAGTTGGATCTAGAAAAAGCACTAGACGATAAGGAAATGAAAATACACAAATTATGAGCTTCAAAAGTAGGGCAACAGTAAACTGACCCTTAGCTACAACAAAAGATGAAACACAAAAATCATTCATTATTGATTTAAAATTAAGTTACTGTTACTTATATATGGTGCTTGCTCAACATATATGAACATCATTCCTATCTCATTAATTAATTATTCTTCAATCAATTCCGAGATGAATAATACCAGAGAATACGCCGCAGATGGTCATGAAAATGGGGAGCTAGATCTTAGCCTAAGACTATATTCACCGTCAAAACCGACAACGCCTCCTATCATGAAGATGTATGCATGCAGGTTATGCAATAGAAAGTTTCACAATTCACAAGCACTAGGAGGACATCAAAACGCGCACAGGAGGGAAAGAAACGCAATAAAAAGATACTCTACATTCACAGTCCATGGGCACTCGCACTTCATCCATACCGACCATGCAGCGCCAACCGGAGGGTTTACTGACAATGCATCCGGATATGGACCTCGGGTGATCTTGAACTGGGGAGGAACTTGTTCTTCAAGTCAGCAACTTGATGCCAGTGTTCCTGCAGATTCAGCAGACTTGGATCTCAAGTTGTAAACCAAGCTGGCATAGACATGTAACTATCTGAATCGCGATAAATTACCTTTTTCCTGTAATGCTCAAAACCTGAATATACATATATATGGGCTATCAGAGGTTATCTGCATATTGTATAGTACGTAATTTTGATGGTATATTTGTGTGTCATTGTAAATATTCCTGCCAACTATACAAACCATAATAAAGAATAAATTAATCAAAGAAAGAAATGAAGAAATGAGAAAGAAAAGAGAAGAAGTAAACGGAAGAATGGAAAATGTAAAGGAAAATTCCATCCCACATTGGTGGAGAGAAGAAAATGAAAGGCTTCCACCATGGTATAAATCGGATTTCTAACTCTTGTCCCACATCGCTAGATTACAAAACTTGTAAGCTCTTTATAAGAAAGAGAGTTCACATATAATATTCTTATGTGCCAAATCACACCCAGTAGTCCTAGCGGAGACGCGCACGGGTCGGGCGCAATTTGGCGCTTTGATGGCGCGCATCGCCGCGAGCCGCTTAAGGGCCGCCTTAGTGTTTTTGCATCTTCGCGATACGCGAAGAAGTATGCTTAAGCTTCTTCGCGATACGCGAAGATGTGACGTGAAAGCTACGCAACATTGACACGTAGCCTGACACGTGTCACGCCACGTGGCATAGCTAGGGCTGACTTGGCAACCCTACTGCAACTTTGCGATACGCGAAGATGCTCAAATTCAAGTATAAATAGGGCAGCAATCTGGATTTCACAAACTCGTCCCAAAAATCATACTTTCTCTCGTATTTCTTATATATAAGGCGATACGCGAAGAAGTATGCTTAAGCTTCTTCGCGATACGCGAAGATGTGACGTGAAAGCTACGCAACATTGACACGTAGCCTGACACGTGTCACGCCACGTGGCATAGCTAGGGCTGACTTGGCAACCCTACTGCAACTTTGCGATACGCGAAGATGCTCAAATTCAAGTATAAATAGGGCAGCAATCTGGATTTCACAAACTCGTCCCAAAAATCATACTTTCTCTCGTATTTCTTATATATAAGGCTAGTATTATACCAAGTAATTGTAACGGTACCTCTCCGATTGAAAGGAACTGTTATAACACTAATCCAAAAGCTCTACCTAACCAAGGTATGACATTATGCTATCATGTAAAGTTTCATGTCTCGTGATTATCGTTATGATTATGGGTTTATACTAATAGAAATATACTACATTATGTTTAATCTAGGTGTTTAACACCAGAAGGCTTGTTAAATATAAACTTGCAAGGTGAGACATTCGAGTTTTTGCACAACTCACATTTGCGTGAGACAACTGATTTTTCAATGCTGTCATGATGCTTCTCTAAATCCATTAAACTCATGACAGATAGTCCAAATATTTTCAAACGATTTTAAATACATTACAGTGATTAAGTCTCTGTAGACTTACAAGATGGTTACTACTGGTATTGTGGGGTTTTGTATACAAGGCTTGTTTACTGGGCTATTACACGTTACTTATTGGACAAGTGTTAGCCAATAAGTAATATGACCACAGTCACAGATACGGTCGAGTGACAAGTACATTTTGGTAATTTGTAAGCAGACAGATGTAAAAACATCTTAATGTTGTAACTGTAAAATGTGTCATTTATAAATGAATGTACTCACCAGTATTTCCTGCTGATCAAATATTTTTAAACATGTTTTAGGTGACTTGTTAGAGACAAAGGAATGATGCCTGCAGGCTTCCAGTTTAAATAAGTGGCTTGTCACCAGAATAAAGAAACATGTTTTGTAAATTAGGGTTTATCCCTATAAAACTTTTGTTTGTATAAAAAATGGGTTTTTATCCCAGTTTATGAAATAAGAATTATGGTGCTTTATAATTCTGATTAATTTTCCTAACTACGGTTCTGATGAAATATTCCGCTGCAAATTATTTTAATAAATATCGATACGACCACTCAACGTTCACGGCTCCCCTCCCGGGGTATAGGGGTCGGGGCTGTGACAGCTGAAGTGGTACCAGAGGCACTGGTTTAAGCAATGTAGGTATTTTAACAATACCAATTAAGTGTTGGGATATAAATGTACTAACCTATGTGTTAACTTTATGGATGAAATTTTAACTAAACATAAATATAAATAATATTATTTTTTTTGGAGGTCGTTGTTTTATTGTTTTTGATTAAACAGCATGAGTGAGCTTATAGAGGCTTTTGAGAACATATCGGTCAGTACGGAAGAGATGGAGACAGTAAACCCAACAACTGAAGAAAAAACCAAATGAACCAATGATATTCATTGCCCAGTCCTCGACTTCAACCCCAAATCAACCAAAAAGAAGAAAACGATATATGGACTGGAGAAAAGGAATGAGAAAACAAAAAAGAAAGGTTATGACTCCAGTACCAAAACCAAAACCAAAACCACAAATTCAACCACCAACTGAACCACAACCCCCTCCAACACAACCCATCGCTGAACTTCCCATGGAAGAAAGGCTAGGCTGATGCCTAGATCAGTGTGAGTTCTTCCAACAAATAGTTAACAACATGGGAGTAGGAACCTCAACCAACCCAAACCAAAACCAAGAAAACCCGCTTCCCCCTGATGATCTCATAAACCAATCTCAGTTTGAAGAATGGTGGACAAACGATTGGCAATTCCACACAATGACCACAAACCCGTACGCACCATTCTAGCTGGAAACTGCCAACTACCCCACGATGACACCGGAGCTGACCACACAACTCCGTCAATACGGGGAAGAACTAAATGAAACCGCTAACCGACTGAGAAACATCGGGGATAGCATGATCTGGCGATTTTACGATAGAGAACCCTATATATAATATAACTAATATATTATATATATGTGTGTGTGTTTATTACCGTAATTTCCTCTTTGTATAAAAAAAATGGTGTGTAAGTAAAAATTATAGTGATGCATATATATAGATTAGATATAGAATATAGTGACGCATATGTATATATATATATATAAAGAGTAAATGTCGCAAAGCTCGACGATTTTGACATATTCTGTGTCTATGTGTTAACATGTTTTGTGCTTATGTGTGGATAATACCTTGCTTATTTTATTATTTAATTATGATATTAATATTCCTTCTTATTTGAAATTCAGATGTCAAATCAAGTTTCTGTTAACAACCGTGAAAATAATCACGAAAATTCCAATCAAGAAAATGCTCTGAATATGAATGCTATTGACGATATGATAGCCCAAAGAATTGCTGAAGCAATCCCACAAATTGCTGCAGCTATTAGACAACCAGTAACTGCCATTAGAGATAACACCGAGAGCAATAAACGAAAATCTGACACTGAAGCCAGCAATAGTATGAATGGAGGAAATAAAAATAAACAACCTAAAAAGTTAAAAACTAATGGCTGTACTTACAAAGATTCATGGGCTTGTAAGCCAACTGAAATTTCTGGAAATAAAGGAGCTATTTCAGCACTACGCTGGTTAGAAAAGACAAAAGCTGTTATAAGAATTAGTAAATGTGCTAAAGAAGATAAGATATTATATGCTTCTAATCTCTTTATTAATGAAGCATTAGAATGGTGGAATACAATCCTCCAGGCAAAAGGAAGCAACATAGTTTACATTATGACCTGGGGTGAATTCAAAGAAATAGTAGAAAGAAAATTTTGTCCTCCACATGAAAGAGAAAAGATTGCTACTATGTTCTTGAACCACAAGATGGAAGGTGTGAAATGTCGTGAGTATACGACAAAATTCTTTGAATATGCAAGAATGGTACCGGCTCTGGCTTCGCTTGAAACAGTACTAATTTCTCGTTATATTTCGGGATTAGTAAGTGAAATCCGTGATTTGGTAAAATCGGCTAGACCTCAGACTATTGAGGAAGCAGTTGAACTAGCCAATACCATGATAGACGGATTAATCCGAACACAGGAAGAAAACAAAAAGAAGGATTTAGCCCAGAAGATTTCTCAAGAATTCCGAAAGAAAGGGACATGGCAATCCTATACTCAGCTTTTCTGTAAGGTTTGCAAAAAGAGGCATTCAGGAAGATGTGCTTTTAAAAAGACCAAATTCTGCAACTACTGCAAGATGGCTGGTCATGCAGATGAAGAGTGTAGAAGAAAAGAAACCCGTGTTTGCTATAATTGCGGAGAACCTGGCCACATCCGTCCAGAATGTCCCAAGGTGATATAGGTTCCTGATAGTAAAGCTAAGAATACAGATGAACCTAAGAGGAATGCACGAGCTTTTCAGCTTACTGCACAAGGGGCAGCAATGATTCCGGACGTCATTACGGGTACGTTTCTTCTTAATGACGTTTACGCTAAAGTACTATTTGATTCCGGAGCAAATCAAAGTTTCATAAACAAGAATTTTTTCCAAGTCCTAAACCAACCATTAACCAAACTTAAACAAGTTTGCATAGTAGAAACAGCCGATGGAAATTCCACTTATATTCATGAAGTACTTCATGGAGAAAATATAGACTTATTAGGTCACAAGTTTAAAGCAAATTTGCTTCCAATAAATTTGGTCGGATTCGATGTTATATTAGGAATGGACTGGTTAGTAGCCAATCATGCTCGAATCCTATGTAATAAGAATTCTGTTGAGATTCGTACGCCAACAGGAGAGATTATTACAATTCAAGGAGACAAAATTCTTAGACCTACGAAGTTTATATCGATAATGAAAGCGGCAAATTAATTAAGAAAGCAGGGTATAGTATATATGATTTCTGTAATCACTAAAGCCAAAGGAAGGGAGCTAAAAGAAATTTCGGTAGTATCAGAATATTCTGATGTCTTTCCAGAAGATTTACCGGGACAACCGCCTGATCGTGAAGTAGAATTCAGAATTCATGTAATCCCAGGAACATCATCAATTGCTAAAGCTCCGTATTGCTTAGTGCCAACATTAAATGTTAGAATTGAAAAGGTAATTAGACGATTGGCTAGAAAAAGGTTTTATACAACCAAGCTCATCACATTGGGGAGCACCAGTGTTGTTTGTTAAAAAGAAAGATGGATCGATGCGTATGTGTATCGATTATAGAGAATTAAACAAGGTCACAATTAAGAATCGGTGTCCCTTACCGAGAATTGATGATCTATTTGATCAACTTCAAGGAGCTCGATATTTTTCAAAGATCGATTTACGCTCAGGATACCATCAGTTAAAGGTACATGAAGAAGACATTCCTAAAACTGCTTTTAGAACCGGGTCACTACGAGTTTACAGTTATGCCGTTTGGTTTAACCAATGCACCAGCTGCATTCATGGATATGATGAATCGGATATGTAAACCGTATTTGGATAAATTTGTGATCGTTTTTATAGACGATATACTTATTTATTCCAAAACTAGTGATGATCATGTCAAACGTCTTCATACACTTTTAACACTATTGAGAAAAGAGAAGCTTTATGCTAAATTTCCAAAGTGTGAGTTTTGGTTACAAGAAGTGCAATTTCTAGGTCACTTGATTAATCAGGAAGGTATTCATGTTGACCTTGCCAAAATAGAAGCGATCATTAAATGGGAAATTCTTAAAACTCCTACAGAAATTTGAAGTTTCTTAGGATTAGCAGGATATTATAGACGCTTCATTCAAAACTTTTCCCGAATAGCAGTTCCGTTAACAAAGTTAACATGTAAAAATGTTAAGTTCGAATGGGGATATAAGCAAGAAGAAGCTTTTGTAACTTTGAAACAAAAATTAACAAATGCCCCAATACTTGTATTACCAGAAGAAACTGAAGATTTCACAGTTTGTTGTGATGTTTCCAAGTCAGGATTGGGATGTGTATTAATACAACGTGAAAAAGTTATTGCTTATGCATCCAGACAATTGAAGAAGCATGAAGAAAATTACATAACACATGATTTAGAATTGAGAGCAATAATTTTTGCCCTAAAAATCTGGAGACATTATTTGTATGGCAGTAAGTTTACTGTATTCACAGATCATAAAAGTTTAAAGTATTTAGGCAAAAGGAGCTTAACATGAGGCAAATACGCTGGATGGAAATTCTTAGCGACTATGATTGTGAAATCCAATATCGTGAAGGAAAGGCGAATGTAGTAGCTGATGCATTAAGCAGAAAATAGCACGAGAAACCTAAAAGAGTACAAGCTCTAAGATTAGAACTTCAAATCAATTTAATTGATGAAGTGAAAAATGCTCAAAAACAAGCAATGGAAGGAAATAACATCGCTGATGAAAAAAGAAATGGTACAATTGACCAATTGACCAAAGGAAATGATGAGATCCTCCGAATGGGGAATAGAATTTGGATACCAATCATTAGAAATTTACGAGAAAGGATTCTCGAAGAAGCTCATAAATCCAAGTATACGATGCATCCCGGAAAAGATAAAATGTATCAAGATTTAAAGAAAACCTATTGGTGGATAGGAATGAAAAAGGACGTAGCTAATTATGTTTTGAAATGTATAACTTGTTCGCAAGTTAAAGCTGAACATCAAAAACCATCAGGATTACTTCAACAATTAGAAATGCCAGAATGGAAATGAGAATTAATAACAATGGATTTTGTTACTAAATTACCTACAACGAGAAGAGGTATTGACACAATCTGGGTGATTGTGGATAGATTAACAAAGTCAGCTCATTTCATAACAATGAAGGAAACTTTTAAAATGGAACAATTAGCTAAACTGTACGTAGACAAAGTTGTCTCAGTACATGGAGTTCCATTATCCATTGTATCTGATCGGGATAGTCGTTTTACTTCTCATTTTTGGAAGAGTTTCCAAATAGCCATGGGAACAAGGTTAAACTTGAGCACATCATACCATCCACAGACTGACGGTCAAAGTGAAAGGACCGTACAAACGTTGGAAGACATTTTAAGAGCTTGTGTGATAGATTTTGGTGGAAATTGGGATAACCATTTGCCACTGATAGAATTTTCTTACAACAATAGTTATCATACAAGTATTAATGCTGCCCCATTTGAAGCACTTTATGGATGAAAGTGCAGAACACCAGTGTGTTAGGCAGAAATAGGAGGAAAACAATTATCAGGTCCTGAAATCATACAAGAAACTACTGACAGATAATTCAAGTCAAGGAAAGATTAAAGACCGCACTAGATCGTCAGAAGAGTTATGCAGATCATCGATGCAAACCATTAGAATTTCAAGTTGGAGATAAAGTGCTACTAAAGGTATCTCCATGGAAATGAGTATTCTGATTTGGTAAGAAAGGAAAGTTAAGTCCAAGGTTTGTTGGACCATTTCAAATTATTAAAAGAATTGGACAAGTAGCCTATCAGCTGGAGTTACTAGAAGAAATGGCCGGTATACATGATGTATTTCATGTAAGCAACCTAAGGAAATGTCTAGCTGAAGAATCATTAAAAGTACCCCTTCAAGATATAAAGGTAAACAAAAAATTGAAATTCGTTGAGAAACTATTACAAATTGAAGATAGGAAGATCAAGAGTCTCAAGCATAAAAGAATAGTTCTGGTCAAAGTAAAATGGGACTCTTGATGCTTCTCTAAATCCATTACACTCATGACAGATAGTCCAAATATTTTCAAATGATTTTAAATACATTACAGTGATTAAGTCTCTGTAGACTTACGGGATGGTTACTACTGGTATTGTGGGGTTTTGTATACAAGGTTTGCTACTGGGCTATTACACGTTACTTATTGGACAAGTGTTAGCCAATAAGTAATATGACCACAGTCACAGATACGGTCGAGTGACAAGTACCTTTTGGTAATTTGTAAGCAGACAGATGTAAAAACATCTTAATATTGTAACTGTAAAATGTGTCATTTATAAATGAATGTACTCACTAGTATTTCCTGCTAATCAAATATTTTTAAACATGTTTTAGGTGACTTGTTAGAGACAAAGGAATGATGTCTGCGGGCTTCCAGTTTAAATAAGTGGCTTGTCACTAGAATAAAGAAACATGTTTTCTAAATTAGGGTTTATCCCTAAAAAATTTTGTTTGTATAAAAAATGGGTTTTTATCCCAGTTTATGAAATAAGAATTATGGTGTTTTTATAACTCTGATTAATTTTCCTAACTACGGTTCTGATGAAATATTCTGCTGCAAATTATTTTAATAAATATCGATACCGCCACTCAACGTTCATGGCTCCCCTCCCGGGGTATAGGGGTCGGGGCTGTGACACCAACAACTTAATTAATTAAATCCTATTTGCAATGAAAATCTATAAGTATTAATCTAACTCTTCAAACAACATTATGTATGTGTACGTCTTAGTTTTTAATTAGATATATCGAGTTGTAACATATATATATTTGAAACCCTGGCCAGATATATGTAACCCAAATGAAGATATATCCTCCAAAACCTGATCGAATAGGTGATGCGAGTACACAAAAATTTGAAGATCCATACTTCCAACATCGTCTAATTAATGCTCACACGCTACCCACTTAATTAAGATGGCATTGGGCGAAAGGATGACTCCCCGTTTATGGTTCGGGCGTATATATGATCCAGACGGTGGTTCTCGATCGGTTGTGTCATCCAATTCCCTGATTCTAAGTTATGGGCTGGTGATTAATTAGTTATGCTTAATTACCTGACTACTGATCTGACATGATCAGTATGCTGAAAGTGGCATATGGATGGTGGTTTAATTATTGTTCAAGAATAAAGAAACCTTTGAGCATGAAGGAAGATAAAAAGGTAATGTTTATAGATCAGTTTTGTAATTTCTTATTTGTTTACAAGATAATAAGTTTCGGTAGTTTAAGTATAGATGTAGGACTAGACTTAGCTAGAGCAATTATATTTTGCCATTTGATATGATATTAATTAAAGGAGTTGGGGTGAGTCAAAATCTAAACTGTGTGTGTGATCATTGTCGATTTAAGAACTTGACATTCATGGTATCAGAGCAAGGAGATTGGTTCTGCTAAAGCGGAACCAATGCGATCGTCCAAGCCAAAAGAAACAAGAAGTTAATTCAATGATGAATGAACGGATTTTAGTGAGCTTTAGAATGAAGAATTTTGTGTTGAATTTTATCTCGGTGAATATTAGTGAAGATTTGATTTGTCTTTGCCAGCTCGATTTTGGCATCTCGAGTGGTGTTTTTAGACACAGTTTCTTGTGAATCTATCTGAAAATGAGCCGTTGATCTATCCAAGTTTTACCATTTCATTTGAATTTCTATTACCCTAGCTACCGGATTGATTTACAACAATGTACCACCATCAAACCTGAAGCAAGCTCGATCTAGCTAACTAACATGCAACTTCAATGCTATTGTGGAGATTGTGTGCAAGTGGCGAAGTACAAAGACGCAATGAAGATTTAGGACGATATAAAGGTAAGGAATACTGGAGCTAGCTAGCGGATCAATTAAGTCCAGAATTGAAATCCGGTATTCAAAGTCTAAGGAGTGAGTTGAATTAATCACTCCATATTAATGAAAATTGATGGTTTCTACTTCTAGCTAGCTATAGCTCCCCCAAGATAAGTTGCATCCATCATGTCAAAGTTCAGAAGTCTTGTTTCTGATATATATTCAAGGCTGAAGAAGAAACTGCTTGATTGAGTGCCTAGCTAACAATTTAACTACTTTCAATTAGTGGCTTTGATCGAGCAGTATGTTGATCTCGGTCGCAATTGGCATATATACTAAAGCCTTATGATCAAGGAACGAGAAACCACATGCATACAACGGAAACGCCTGCTAAGCTTTTTGCTCAGTCAGGTTGAAATAACTATACATATATATATATATATATATATATATATATATATATATATATATATATATATATATATATATATATATATAAGTTGATCAAGTGACAAGTAGAGTCATGGCTTGGCCGTGGACGCATGTGGCCATATATAATACCCAGGCCGAGGGAGGAGGAGTCGACGGGGGAATGGAACGAAAGAACTCGTCTCATAACATGTATGAAGACCGACAAAAAAAGGGAAAACCAATGTGGTAAATTTGGACACTTCGCATGCGTGCGTGCAACCGTTCGGATCAAAGGAACAAAGAAACAAAATTAGTTTAGCCTATGGTAAGAGATCGAGGAGGAACCATCCCTTCTTATGGTTTAGTTGATACATGGAGATGTGTTCCTTAAAAAGGAAAAAAATGCATAAAGAAATTTAGTTCCAACATTTTTAAATCATATATGACTTTTCTATGTTCCTATATTAAAAAAGAAAAAAATACATTAAAAAATTTTATTCTCTTTGAGTTGATCATACATTGTTATAAACATAAGTTAAAACCATAGTGTATAATCATAGCCATATGTATATTATAATATACGTTCCATATAAACCGTGGGGTAAGGAATTCAAGCCCATAAAATAAATCAAGTCTATGATAGATACCAATATTCTTTATGACGCGCTTACCCAGTATACAAAGCATCAATGACTTTGATCTTCTAATTGATCCATCTACGCTATTCCTTAATTGAAGAAAGTTATAAAGCCTTCAAAGCCCCAGTCCCAAATATATTATATGGTTATTATATACGTACTGCATAATACTTTGTTTGTTAATTCATATATGTTGCGTAATTGGTATGCAATCATTTAATATTTGTACACAATTAATTATGACAAAAGCAAAGTTACTCATCGCTTAAGGACACATGTTGCGTTCTGGAAACATCATACACGCTTCATGTTATAATGACTTTGTAAAGTAAATCATGCATGCTCAGTCTATATTTGTCGTAATTTTTGATAAAGTAAATTATGCAAGAACTATCATTGTGGTTTGAATTAAAAACAAAATTAATTCATTAAAAAGGAGAAAACAACAACATATATATATATATATAATTGCAGGAAACATAAATCAGTATGAAGATTTTTCGTGAAAAGCGAATCCCATACCGTGACAAATATGCTGCTTTGAACATTTTGCACTTAATATTTAATACAAGTTCTATTCTGGCCAATATTCTAAAAGCAGCTACAACTGTAGTATCCATTTAAAGAAAGTTTGACGTGAAGTATTCATTCATATGATTGATAATGAAAAGCAAAAGCGATGAAAGGTCATAGAAAGGGAAAATTCTCATAATAACCATTTTAGAAAATGGTTTTCTAAATTTGTCCATAGTTTACAAAGAAATTTCCAAAATGTACATTACGAAATAGGCGGGACGACTTTTTAATAATCCAAGACGACTAGTTCGTAGAGCCAATGAAAAACGAAAATGTGTCCATAAAGCCGACGTGACGACTGGTACGTGAAGACAATCTAAGCGCCAACAAAGCAGTCGGGCAGACGGCTGCATTCATGTCTATGTCGGGCCGACTAGATCATGAACATGCCAACTAGATCGTGAAAACGCCAACTATATCACAACCAACTAGATCACGTTGTTAAAAACCATTTACAAACCATATTAAAATGATAATCTAGCCGTCCCGGTGTTTTTGTATCATGATCTAGTTGTCCTGATTTTTTGTATCATGATCTAGTCGACATGTTTACGATCTAGTCGTCCCTGATTTTTTATAACGCCTTTTTCAAAATCTTCATTTGATATGATCTAGTCGTCCAACATAATTTACAGTCGGCCCGTGTTTTTTAACAACGTGATTTAGTTGGCGTTTTCACGATCTAGTCAGCCCGCCATAGACATGAATGCAGTCGTTGGGCCAACTGCTTTGTTGGCGCTTAGATTGTTTTCACGAACCAGTCGTTGCGTCAGCTTTATGGACACGTATTCTTTTTTCATTGGCTCTACAAATAGTCATCTTGGATTATTAAAAAGTCGTCCCACCTATTTTGTAATGGATATTTTGGGAGTTCTTTGTAAAAGATGGACAAATTTAAAAAACCATTTTCTAAAATGGTTATTATAGAAATTTTCTCTTATAGAAAACTCACTAGGGGTAAAGAAAATTTTTTTTTTTCTTTTTTGAAAGGTACTGGTGATAGAGAAATTAATATATAGCCAGCTAAGTGGAGTCAAATAATGAGCTTGGGCAACACTAAAATGACCCTTAGCTACATCAAAGTGTTCCTACCAAACAAACACCAATCTGAAGGTAGATGGGCGAAACCGGAAATGTATAGGATTGGTATTCAGGTATTAGATGATGACCTATTGCCCTGAGTAGGCCTCTAAACGAACTAAACGCTCAATGAAATGTTCGTGAATCGTTCTAAGGAAAATTCGTTTATTTAATAAATGAACGAACATGAACATAAAACTTGTGTTCGTTTAGTTAAACGAACGAATACAAAAACATGTTCCGTTCGTTCATGAACGCTCGTTTATTTATGTTCGTTTATATGCGATTATTTATGTCCGTTTATGTATTAGCAGAAAATAATTAAATATTATCTGGATGCACTCATCTATCTGAAATGTTTTATATTTGTTAATTTGTGTTCATATAACTGTTTTCCTTTATGTTTGTTTGTTTTCATTTACATTTGTTCATATGTTCATTTATGTCGTTTAGATGTTAAACAAACGAACATCAATGAACACAAATGTTCATTTTTTAAACAAACGAACACGAACATAAATATTTGTTCAATTAAGTCTTGGTGTTTGTTTAAAGTTAAATGAACAAACATGAACATGGCCATGTTCGTATTTGTTTGATTCATTTACAGGCTTTCATTATTCACATTGATGAATGCATCGGTCTCAATCTCTAGGCTCTGCCGATTTTCTTTGTGTTCGTGAGCACATTCATTTCTTTAATAAACGAACATGAACATAAAATCTCGTTCGGTAAGTGTTCGTAAACCGTTCGTAAACACATTATTTTCTTAACAAACGAACATGAACAAGGCCTTGTTCATGTTCGTTTACAGCCCTAGCCATGATTAGATGACCCAACCTGAATATTTAATTTATACATACTTGTTTACTTAAA
The DNA here is from genome assembly GCF_021521415.1 of Bidens hawaiensis. NCBI lineage: Eukaryota > Viridiplantae > Streptophyta > Magnoliopsida > Asterales > Asteraceae > Bidens > Bidens hawaiensis. The sequence continues at coordinate 1,607,768 of NW_027491108.1, forward strand.
CCGTATCTGTAAAAAAAATTATGTCTAGAGTAATCTTCTAATCCACTATTATTTTTTTGTTTTTATATTTCTTTGAATGATAATAGTAAGAAATGTATTTAAAATCTTAATCGGTAAAGTTTAACAAACAAATAGGTATACAATTAGGTTGGAACACGGTTTATGATCAAGCATGAGACAAAAATTATCAACACTTACCAAGTATATCAAGTACAAAAATCATAATGATTCTTGTAAAATTAACTAGCTAGCTTGTTTTCATTGTCGTGTTTGCTCTATATATATTGATCTAGTTTGTTTATATAATTCATTATTCACCCAACACAGTAGAGTTTGAATGCGAACTGCGAACTAAACTTTGTGCGATCTGCCTCTTTTGTTCTTCATGTCGGATTGTGATGGTCCAGCACTTCGTTTACTTTTCAGCCCAACATCACATTCTTGATTTATTGAAGCCCACGTGATTTACTAACTTGACGGCCCACTTCATTATTTGCATTTAATTGTAAATATTAATCACACTTTTATTCTTCTTTCCTGCACCACTGATTACCTAGGTTGGTTACAGTTAATGCACACGATATAGGAATGGTACTATATCGTGTTAAAGCAACCATAGAATATGGAGTGAGGTGTGATCAAATGTAAAAGATGAAACTCGTAGGGTTTTGTGATGCCGGCTATGCGGGTGATATAAGAACCCGACGATCAGCAACAACAAGAAGCGGTATGCTAAGAAAGATGTTGGAAGAACTAAAATAGAACGTTGAAGAACGAAGTTTTATTTTATGACAATATATGTCAACCATTAAGTTAGTCGAGAATCCACTTTTCATGACTAAACTAAGCACATAGAAGTCAACTATCATTTTGTTAGGGAGAAGGGGCAGAGAAATGGATCTTAAGCATGTTGACACAAATAATCAAGTTGCGGGTGTGCTCATCAAAAGTTTGTCCCGACCAAAAATAGTAAGTTGTTGCCAAAGGATGAACACGAGGGGTGCAAGTTGAAAGGGAGTATTGAAAATTATCCCAACACTTAAGAGGCATCGAAAATTAGTCACCGTCACCACTGACGCTACCACCATCACCATTGCCTACCACCTATATGGCTATATGTTGACGTGGACATGATTGTTGTCGACGTTATTACCATTACTCGTTGGTGTCGCCACCATCAATCCATATGCGATTATAAAAACAAATCTAGTGAATGGAGTCATTTTAATGTTTTTTTCTCATATTTAGCACATTTAAATTTTTTATTATAACTTGTCTTTATCAAACCAAAATAATATTTTTTTAGCACAACTTGTTATAACCAAAACCTGTTTTAACCTATTACCAACGCGACTCGTTCATTTACCAAAATTACCTTTTTAAGAATAAATTTATTAACTAAATTAAAAATGAGAAGCGTAGGCCATCCTTTTTAGCTGGTAGAGAGCTTTTTTACTAAAATTTCCAAGAGCAACAAAGGGTGGTAGTCTGGTAGACTACTTTCACTATAAGAAGTCGTTTACCTACGACAATGATGATTAAATGTTATGTGTTATCAGAGGAGTAAAATACGAGGCTTGAGTTCTTCACGTAGGTGACACATAGACATCACATATAACATTCAATAACATGTTTTATGATAGGGTGAAATATGAAATGTAGTTGTGAGATGAGGTAGAAATAAACGATTGGTTAATATGCTAATCAAAAATTAAAAAAATAATGCAATCAGGGGCAGACTCAGTATTGAGCTAGGGGGAGCGTAGGCATCCCCTCAAATTCGTATTTTCATCTATAAACTTCTAATATATTAGGTTCAAAGACCTCCAGTGTTCCATCCGTGTTTCTTTTAGTGCCCCAAACCCAACTTTCCAAGCCAACTTTTCAAACGCAAATTTAGTTTTTCTTTCACAAAATACCAATTAAGCTTAGATTGTCTAATTGTCTAACCACTTCATCATTTAGTTATTAATATAGTGATATATTTTGTTAGTTTAATCGGACCATTAAAAAAATTAGACCAAAATATGATAGTATTCAGAGTATCATCTCTTTGTTATAATTCTACACTATTTAACTTTAATTTTTTTTATTTGTACATAAGAGTTTTGTGCCGTGACAATTATGTAAAGGTTTTTATCAATTGTAATATGTATTTTGTTTATTGCGTTTTGGGAAATTTATTGCTTACATTTCTATACGTGGTTTATTTAATGTAATTTTGTTTGACCCGACCCATTTTGGTTTGACTCGTTTTAGTTTGACTTGACCCGTTCTAGGTTGACCGTTTCTGGCACCTACTGGCAAAATTTTCTAGATCCGTCACTGAATGCAATGTGTCCTTAACACCTACTAGCCCTCTCACCCTCACCCTTTCACGCCCCCAATGTCGTGGTGCTTCACGCCCTATCACTTGAGATGGCAACGGCTTACAAACCTTTTACATTTCCATAACACATATCCTAAACAAAGACTAGAGATTTCTTGTTACGCTCTTGTTTACATTCTCCTTTATATATATATCGTATACATATAATACATAATGTGCCACGCATTATCTTTTTAATGCATATAAGAATTAAAAGTATTTTATGAGGCTTGCTTTTATTAAAGGACAAATTCACCGACTAAATTGAAAATAATGAGATGCGTGGATGGTCTTATTAGTTGGTAGATAGCTTTTTTACTAAAACTTCCAAGAGCACCCAATGGTGGTAGATTACTTTCACTACAAGTGGTCATTTACCTACAACACCAATGACTAAGAGGAGACTTGGCATTTCTTATCATACTTCTTGTGTTATATATTTATAAAAAAAATAATAAATAAATTATTAAAACTTGCATAGTTGCATGGGTACCTTGGTGATCGAGGTTTCAAAAGATGATGTCGGGAGAACTCGACGTCGCCCTTTCCAAAGTGTTAGCGACGAACAAAAAAATGTTAATCATAACCTGCGCCTGATTTAGTAGAACATGTCATCACACTTCATCCCAATAATTAAGTCTAGTTTTAATTGTTAATGTATTTTATTTATGGTTTTTACTTATTATAGTTTCTGACCAAGCGAATCTCTCAACCTTGCGACAAATTTGAGTTAATTCGTATGGCTGGTTAAAGCTTACCGAATCCAAAAACAAGAACAAACTCAAAACAACGTAAATTTACAATATCATCTTGCTCTTTTTGAAAGGCTAAAAACTCGTTAAATTTCAGAAAAAGAGAACCATTCTCCTTTTCAAAATTACAATAACTGATGAAATCATGTTTCTTTCGTTTAGTTGCATTAAAAATAGATCTAGAGTTTGCAATTTAACATGGATGAATTAGTGGTGTAGTCTAATGCGTGTTGTAATTTATAACTTCATTCTTTTGCCTATCATCCTGCCATTCGTTTAGTTGCATTAAAATAGATCTAGTGTTTACAGTTGACGTATTAGTTTCCTTTTGTCTATCATCTTGTCATTCGCTTCAAACGTTTTGTAAGATAAAATGCTTGGTACATTAATTCACCCTATACAAATAAATAAACGATTTTGATTGATATTGATAGTTATGTAAAAAATTATCACACGGAAAACCAAAATAATAGATCCTTGCTAGATAAAGATAAATGTTTTTTTGTCGTTAAGAATTACAAGTGCTTTTTTAATAAAATTTAATAAAGAAAATTTTAGAGTAATTGATTTGAAATTTCGAATATTAAACACTATAAGATTAAAATAGCCTTTTATTTGCAATAACTATAAAATAACCTATTAAAAGAAATTAGGTTTCGCGTCACATCTACAACACCACGTTGTTCGTCATTGAGGAATGGAGGTAGGTATTTTTTATTTTTATTTCTGTTTTTCTACAAATACATAATTAGACATCGAAGACCATGAATGGAAATTGGAACTTCAATTATTCATGTCGATTTATTATCTTTTAATAAATTTAAAAATATTTAAAGGTGTGAACAGTAATCAAGTATATGGGGGATAATTTCATATAATAGTAACCAAGTTTCAAAATTGTTCTAATTAGATCACTCAACTTTAAAAAGTGTTTTAATTAAGTCACTCAGCTTTCATATTTTATTAAACTAAAGGTTTTAACATGTTTTTTTTAGCCTTTTCTTTTTTGTTTCACATAGGAAATTTTTTTATCTTTTTTTTTATGTTGATGTTGAGTGGTGATGTGGATTTTATTTTTTATTTTTAAATTTTAATATAATTAATGTTTTTGAAATTATTTAAATTTAACTACATATACTGCAAATTTCGACTCCAACATCTTATTCTTCATTTCTTTCTTGGCGCACAAAAAAATCAGTGAGACTCGATTTGAAGATTTAGTGACTCAATTTGAGAAAAAATTGCATGAATAACCTAATTGAAACACTTTTGAAATTTGGTTATTATTTTATGTCCTTTTAAAAAATAATAAACTATTATTTCGGTCTCTTTTCCATTTGATGTATGGTTAGTTGGTTATGTTGGTGAGAACACACACAAAATACAAACTAATTAATTAAGCATTTAAACGAATGATGTGTATGGTAAGGATATATTACATAAACTAGCTTTTGTACCCGTGTATTACACGGGATCTGTCAAATAATAAAAATAAGTAAGGTCCGTTATTTGAAAGAAATGAACAAAATTAAAGGTAAAAAGTAAATGATATATAAATAATAAGAAGTATATAATCTCAAAGTTACAAATTAGAAAAAAATATCCTTTATATAAAACATTTGCCAAAATTGTTTTGACACATTACCTATTGATAGCTATGATAAAGGAGATTAGTGATTAGAGAATGAGAAGGAAAATTATAACCTATTTGTCAAATTGTTTTGACCCATAACCCATGGATATGCATGAAAAAATAAGATGATGAATTAGAAAATTATGAAGGAATTTATACTAATTAGTCAAAATTATTTTGATTCATGGCCTATGGATAGATAAGTTGAATGAGATAAAATATTATAAATGAAATTATAACCCATTTATCAAAACGGTTTTGCCCCATAACTCATGAATAGGTAGAATGAATGAGAAGAGGGATTAGACAAAGAATGAATGTGAGATTGCCAAATCATCCTTATTATTTTCTTTTATTAGTATAGTTAGATTACGTTTTAGTATGAAACTTTTTTTTTTGTTTTCTTCACTAGGTAAACGTTAAATATATTAAATTCAAATAAAATGATCATTATCATGTTTACTTCAAAATTAAAAAAAAAAAAAAAAACAAGTATTCAAGACCCTACTCTTCATCGCCAACTCCCGCCCGTTATTCTTCATATGGTCTGCAATTAAGTTTGGTCTAGGCATTGATTCTGATGGTCACATGAGAAATCAATGGTGGTTTGGATAACCCATGTCCAGTTACTAGCCTTTAACGACAGAATGAACAATTGGGTGAAACAGTGTGGACAGGTTTTCACAAAAACAAAAAAATAGAAGAAAAAGAAGAAGGTTCGGGGACCTATGCTTTCAGATAATGAAAAAGGAGGAAAAAAGGATTATTAGTTAAAAAAAGGTTCCGCCAAGAGCAATGGGAGAAATACGAAGCTAGAAACTTGTTATATGTTTTGAAAAAGAAAGATGATAAAGTTTTACTCTCTTACCACTATTATTTTTTATTAAACATTGGAAGAAATGTCTAACACATGTGGACTTCACCATCTCAATTTAAAAAATGATGTTATTAAAGCATACAAAAGTAAATTATGTATATTTTCTTTATTGGTTTGTTTAATTTAGAATGTGTCAAGATTGACAACCAATACTCAAAAAATTTTGACTCCTATAAAATAAATCCTGAGTCCACCACGAGAAGAAGAAGAAGAAAATTGAGGTTATATTCACTCTTCCGTGGGCCACACAACAAAACCATGACTATTTCTCACTATCTATCTATATGCATTTTCATCTCGCCCTTTATTTTGATATTGGTGGCGTCAAACTAATGTGGTTTACGGACAATAACAACAAAAGGAAGGCAGGGTTTCTAGACATGGCGCGACTTCCACGATAGAGATGGATCGGATGTACATCATGTGGGTGCTTTTCACTTTTTTTTTACCAATACTGTATGTATGCAGGTTCTTGAGGGAATTGAAATGGGTGACGCTGCAAGGGGTGAAGCAATGTTCGTGCTTGCAATCCTGAGTACGCATGTGCAATGTGTTGCAGTGTCGCTTACACTCCATGTACTCTAATAGTTGCCCAAAAATATAATGTCTTTTTTAATTAATTTTTAAATTATTATTATTTTTGTTATTATATATTGTTGCCCATAAACGTTTGCATTATGTTATGATTGATTTTTTATATATATACATTGTTGGAGGCTTTATAACTTATAAGAGGGGTCACGATGACCGTAGGCTGCTATGACTCGGGATATGTGATGGCTGGTGGTAGTCAAGGTCTCAAGGAAGGTGTTGCGCACAGTCAAGGGGACCGGACCCACCAAAAATAGTATGACAAGAACTAAACCCATATAGCATCAATTTGATACAAGTTTAGATAAATTACAACATGAAAGACTTAGTTCACTAAAACAGAAAAGAATTGGTCGTGTTTGGTGTGAGTGTGACCAGATTAATCATGTGTATCGTGTTTAAGTTGACATGTTTAACTGCTGAATTAAACAAGTCAAGCAATAATCCGTTTATGCCCCGTTTGATCCATTTTTGTTACAACCCATCAATCTGATTAACATGTAAACAACTTGATTATTGCCTCCGCAACCTATTTGACACATTACAAGATTTTTGATGTGTGAATTATGGTTGGTATTTTACACAACTAAAAATATGGTCGGTGTACAAATTATGCCACAACCCACCAATCATAACTCATCAACTCGATATGAATGGCGCACTCACACACCCAACCAAATATATGGTAACCAAATGCATCCCTACGCTATAGAGATCAGGGACAATAATGCTTCATCAACTTTATTTGGGTTATTTAATGTCCGAGACTGTCTGCAACGCTGGAGATCATCCTTCCTCAGCATACCGCATCAACTTTCCACTCATATTCTTTCCACATGCTCGTTTTACCCGCAACATCACAATGCTCATCCTTCCCATATAAAATCTTATTATTTTCACATCACCATTCTTGTTTTTATTTAATTAATATTAAGTAATTAATTTAGTAAGCAATCAAGTAACTATATGCATACACCATTAAGTAAATTAAATAGTTTTATAATTTCATTACGGCTACTTTTAATAACTATTTTTTATAACAATTAATTATTATCATAATGGCTATTTTAAATTAACCTTATAAAGACCAAAATATGATATTCACTTCCGAGTGACTTCTCAACCTTCAAGAAAATCCGTCGACGCCTAAAAGCCCATCATTTGTTGTCTTGTTGACCCAGTAGGTGGTGGTGATGATGATGATGATGATGATGATGATGATGATGCTGATGATGATGATGATGATGATGATGATTGTCACACCCCAACCTAAGGCGGAAATGCCGGGGCGTGATCTGATTGCTCACAGCTCGAAGATACTATCATAAATAAAATGTGACAATATCTAGTTAATTATTTTAATTCAAATGCACACACAATAATCAAATACAACAAAACAATTCAATTAAATAAATACAATCAATTAAATTTAAGTTTGTCTTCAATATAACCTATGGTCTTGACTACATATCCATACTTCAATCTAAACAACCTGCATATGCGTAGAAAATGGAGTTTGTCAACAACACATGTTGAGTGAGATGATCACCAATTTTGAAACATTAAATAATAGCATATATATATATATATAGTTGATAAATGAAAAATGCGCAAACCAACCATGTGATAATAATCAATCGAATCATAACAAACATGCATATAACCAAATCGTGTGTGCCAATGAAATCGTTGCCAAGCGAATCGGGCATTGATTACAATGACTAAGGTTATCGTTTTACCTTTGCCAAGCGAATCGGGCTCCGGTTACTAAGACGGTCGTATGATCATACTAATGAGAACCCTATACAAAAGGGGATATGTTGGACCTCTCTGAAACGTTATCAAGTAAACAATTAAACTGATATTCACACAATGATTATATTTGCGATTTTGTGTATATATATAGATAGAAAATATGAATAAGTACGCATATGTCCTCAAAACATTTGAAAACAGTATATAAAAAGGGGAATGATCAAACTCACCTTAGACGTAGGGCAAGTGATTAATAAATTCGACAAACAAACTAATGATTTAAGCGAGTCGTCCAATACACGTCCAACGAGATTAATGATCAGAATCTGAAAATTTGTGATATGAAACTATAAATAAAAATGAACTTAATTCCGCTGGAATCAATCAAAACGGATGAGTAGAACTCTAGTTATGTTGATTTTAATATTTAAACGAGTCGAGTCTGACCAGAATCCGAACTTCGAGTCGGGAGTTGGGTTTTGGTCAGAACCCTTAAAATTTAATTACGAGAAGAAAAGTCTTCTGGACCGAACATTGAGTCCGACCAGAAGTATGAGAAAATGAGAAGTCAAAGTTGTTGACTGTTTTACCCTTTATCGGGTTTTAAAGCAATTGACCAGTCAATACCCTTCAATCTCAGAAATTGATTGAAGGTTATTGACTAGGGAATATGTATGAACAATTTTACAGTTTACAACTTACCCGGAAAGTGAAAGGATCAAGAGATATAACGAGTCAAAGATCAATGTAAAAGCAAAGTCAAACGTCAAGGCTTGTGTCTTTAACGAATATGCAAAAACCGAAGGGTTTGAGAATGAGCAGAGGTAGGTGACTGCTGGAGGAGATGTAGTAGGGTTAGGTTAAGGTTTACAGCAGGGAATTATGATGTGTTTATATAAGAATAGCTAAAACGAACAAAATATGGGCTTTTTGGCCCGTTTAAGCAAGTATATGCGATTTAAGGAAAGAATCTTCGATTTATTCACAAAGATCTGATATTGGAGAAGGGAAAACAAATTAGGAATGGTATTTTAGTTGTATGATGTTTACTTGGACGTTAATTCACTCTAACATGCCTAAAATAAACGATTTTATACCTTAAACGAACTAAGGCTTAAACGATCTGTGCAGGTACCCCGTCGCGCCGCGCGGCCACCTAGGGTGGTCCCGTCGCGCAGCGCCTCGGGCCACAATGGGGAAAGTTTCATTTTTTTTTTTTGCATTTTTAGTCCCTGTAGTTTGATATTTGGTCCATTATTGAGCTTTTTATGTTTTAAATAAGGATTTAGACATTATATAAAGTATGAAGGGTATAAATTGAACATTAGAAACTTAAATATATTATTTTTGTTTAATAATGAAAATCTAAATTATTCCCGGTCGGTTTAAACGTAAACGAAAAATCCGAGATGTTACAATGATGGCATCGATTGGATTTGGGCCTTTAATTATCAATTCTTGAACGAGGAAAATGACGGAAGGACAAGCATATTCCTCACAATTCATGGCAAGACTAACACGATACTGCCTTGGATGATCCATGGCATAACCAATGGTAAGGCGAGCATGTTTTATCTAGTTTTTCTGGTAGATCAAATATGTTTATGTCATGTTGCAGTTGTGTATTATCGTGGCCCGGTTGATTAACATATAAAACATTAAAATATAAAAAACGACATTTGTTCGGTCGATCGGTAAAACCTGACATTGTCGATATTGGGCGTTGCAACAATGAGTCGGTTAAACTCGGGTGTTGGTAAACCTAAGTGTTTCCAGGCATTGCGACGGTGAGTTGATGCAAATGCGGTCGGTTTCGGTTACATTTGTTACGATACCAGAAGTAAACAAAAATGTCGGTAAAACCCGGGTGTCAGTAAAAACCTAAAGTTGTCCATTCTGGACGTTTCATCAATGCATTGAAGCGAATAACCGTTTAATTATCAAATTAAAAAAATACAAAATTACGTGGATCACTTTGGTGCCGCCACTTGGCCCAATAAAGGCTTAGCGACACCAAAGTTACAAATTATATATATGTATAATTATATTTTAAATAATGTTTTAATTATTTTTATATCATTTAATATTTAAATTAAAACTAAATTATGTTTTTATTTGAAATATATTACATTAAAACGTGACATTCCACGCCCATAAATACAAAAATCTTCACTTCTCAATTTTCATCTTTAGTTATGCTATTTGCAAATCGATGAAGCAGGATTCATCTTCACATTCATCACATGCATGTTGAATTTAATTATATATTTAGTTTTTTCAATTAGAAATCTTACTTAACTTATAAAATTTATGTAGTTTTTTAAAAATAAGAAACCTTTATTGTTGAGAAGAAGATTTAATAAAAAAAATTAGTTGGGTATTAAACTTATAATATTTAATTTAATTTTAATTAATTTATTTATTCAAAAAAATTACCATTGGACGAGCCTTAGAGGCCGTCTAACAAGTCAAATGTCTTGTTATAGACATAGTATTACTTAAAACCGGAAATAACTTATGTGCATATGTATTTATTGATTACAAAATGAAATTATAGAAATTTTCACACTATCAACAAAATTTGTTTTCTCACCTAGACCGCAGTAAATATTATGAGATAAGAGTACAGTAGTAGGTGAGATAGCAACTAGTCAACATATTAGTCCGATGGCATTGTTTTTTAATTACACATGTGACATGTGTTTTCATGATTTGTGCCAAGATTAAAAAAAGACACATTTTTCATAAAGCTAAATTAATCATATCAGGTTATACTCGTATTTTGATCCGGAAAAACCCTTGTCTAAGACTAACGTCCATGAACACTCGACGCATGACAGTGTGGTGAGATAAAATTCGTTCAGTTTAAAGATTCAACTAATGAACTTCACCCATTCGTATAGCTACCATCATTACCAGGTGCCGCTGAAACTAAATGATAAGAACAAGAATCAAACCAATACCATATGAAATGTCAAGTTTTTTTTTTTATCACTGCACCTGCTGGTGGTTTACAAGAAATATACACATCTAATTATAAGAAATTAATAAATGACTTATTTAATCATCAAATAATTTAAAGACGTATAATATTTCATTTCCTTTTTTTATTCGTATTCAGCTGTTTACACACATATATATAAATCCCTTTCAGTTTCATCATCCACCACAAACACACTCACATTCTCTCTCTCTCTAAAAAACATATCAGTGCTTGCTTCTGTCAGTAACCGCCGCCGGCTGCCGGAATCTGAAATGGGAAGCATGAAAGACGAGAGAAAGACCACCGGATGGGCTGCTAGAGATCCCTCCGGCGTCCTTTCACCCTACACCTTCACTCTCCGGTACATATATTACATATACATAATATTACATATACATACTGTTAACTGAAATATTTTATGTATCCGACAGAAACACAGGAGCAGAAGATGTGTTGATTAAGGTTATATTTTGTGGAATATGCCATACTGATATTCATCAGATCAAAAATGAACTCGGAATGTCAAATTACCCAATGGTCCCTGGGTCAGTTATTATTCTAATATATATATTCATTAATCATTATTCAATCATTTTCCTTTCTGACAAGATAAGATTTTAATATTACTTTTGGATTTTGGTGGTGGATGCAGACATGAGGTGGTAGGTGAGGTAGTGGAGGTGGGACCCGAAGTTACTAAATTCGCGGTAGGGGATTGTGTCGGTGTCGGGTGTCTCGTCGGTTGTTGCGGCAGCTGCCGCCCGTGTAACGCCGAGGTTGAGCAGTATTGTAACAAGAAGATATGGTCGTATAATGATGTTTACATCGACGGCCGCCCTACTCAAGGCGGCTTTGCCGGCTCCATGATCGTCCATCAAAAGTAATTTCCAATTCCAATTCCAATTCAAATTATAATTTCTTAACGTTTGAATATTCTAATATTTTATTTTTATAAATATAGGTTTGTGGTTAAGATACCGGAGGGAATGTCACCGGAACAGGTGGCGCCACTATTATGTGCTGGGGTGACGGTGTATAGCCCATTAAACCACTTTGGGTTAAAAGGGAGTGGGCTAAAAGGAGGCATACATGGGCTTGGTGGGGTCGGGCACATGGGCGTGCTAATAGCTAAAGCTATGGGGCATCATATGACTGTGATCTCTTCTTCTAACAAGAAGAAAGAGGAGGCACTTGATGTCCTTGGAGTTGATGATTATCTGATCAGCTCGGATGTTGGTAAGATGCAAGAGTTGGCTGACTCTTTTGATTATATAATTGATACCGTGCCTGTTCACCATCCCCTGGAGCCTAGTTTATCATTGTTAAAACTTGACGGAAAGTTGATCATCACCGGCGTCATTAATCAGCCATTGCAATTTGTTTCACCTCTTCTCATGATTGGTTAGACTTTTTTTTAATGATTATTATCATGTTCGTCATATTGTTTATCATATATTGATTAATGCTCGTGTGATGTACCAGTCGATCTAACTTCTATTTTTGTGTGTTTTAAAGGGAGAAAGTCGATCACAGGCACGTTCATTGGTAGCATGAAGGAGACACAAGAGATGCTTGAATTTTGCAAGGAGAAAGGAGTGAGATCTGCAATCGAGGTTGTGAAGATGGATTATGTCAATACCGCGATGGAGAGGTTGGCCAAGAATGATGTTAGATACCGGTTTGTTGTGGATGTTGCCGGTAGCAATCTCGAAAACGAGTAAACTATTGTGTTTGTTGAAAACAAGTAGAAAGATACGGAAACAAAGAGTTTTAATCTTGTATTCGCGTGACAAATGCTATAAGTTTCTATTGCTTTTTTGTAACTTGAAGAATACATAAACTTAATGGATGTTGAAATATTGAATTTATATACAATTTTGGTGTGTGATTGACAATGCGTGGTACCAAGTATTGGCAGCCGGTCGTTTTTTTTATCCAACTAAATAAATGAATAGATATATAAATAATAAAATTTATAAAAATTCCCAAAAGTTAGCAAGCGTGACAATAAGTCAATAACACGCCATTACGATACGGTAATAATGTTCTAGAAGATGGATAAATATCTTTTGTACTTGATTTAAAAGATGGCTATAAAGACCTTGTAAACTTCTAAATTTTTTTATGTGGTTAATTATTTTTCTTTCTTTCTTTCTTTTTTTTTTTGCAGGGGGGGGGTTTGTTTGCTCGATATTAAGTTTTTTTTCGTACATATAACTCAATAATAATTTAGATCCTAATAATAGTTTGATTAAATATGGGCATTCGATAAGTTTATGAAAAAATGGCTAAGTGGTAATAAGGACTTTAATATTGACCAACGACGAAGCTTGAACGAAAACATTAAGGTAGCCGGACGAAAATATGTATTAAAACAAGTCCATAAACGAGAGAGGCTGGACCCAAATTTTCGGCCGAAAACGGATAAAATTACATATGTATACAAATTTTTGGCTGGAGCCGGGTAAATTTACACTACTTAGCAAAAAAACGGAGGTGGCCGGGGCCACCCCTAACCCTTGAGAAGCCTCACCCCTGATAGTGACATATATAAGTTTCGAGACAAATAGTTATTCCTTGTTAGCAAGTCAGCAACTGTAATCAAGTCAAGCTGAGTCGGTTTGGGCTTGGGGTTGAATTTAAGCAACTCAGTTTGGCTCAACTCATTTATCTTAACAAGCTGATATGTTAAGTTCGATCTTAGTTCTTAAAAAACTCAAGTCAGTTTGGCTCAACTCATTCAGCAGTTGCATCTGATGTGTTAAGAATATGCAAGATCTAGTAGAAGTTTTGGGTTGTGGCGTTTTGATAAATTTGCCTACAACTATATAAATACAAGTATACAACATGCCAAACTTATCACTCGGTATTGACCAAGATAAAGGATCAGTTTGTGTTGACAATATCGGATTGTTTAGTGTTAAATCGTTGCGTGCATTAATGAAGAAAAATAGGGTCCGTTATTCCCAATTGTCTATTTTTGAGTTGAATAATTGGTATCCTCTTAAGGTTAACATCTAGCATGGTGAGCAAAATTGGAATGGATCCCTACTAAATAAGGATTACAAATAAAGGAGTTGTTATAAGTATGCTTTTCTTTTCTCTTTGTGGGATGGATGAATTCTTTTCAGAAGTATGGTCTTTTCATGCTGGTAATCCCTTGGGGCTGGCTTTATCTTTAAATCATAAATATGATAGTAGCAATTAGTATTGACGAAAAAGTTTTTTTTAATGTGCGTAAGTGATGGTTTAAAGAACATAAGAAAGTGTGTCGGTCAAAACCTTAATTCTATATCGTATTAACGAATAATAAGGGATTGATTGTAAAAAAAAGTATAGTCATCGTTCAAATCACTACAAAAGACACTCATGACCATTAGCCCATGAGACAGAGAGACTTGTCAAGAAAGTGAAACCTCTGCTAATTTTCAATTGTAATGAATGCATCTCCACGACTCCACCCACTAAACTTGTATACATAATCATGACGTCTTCCATGATATCATCTCTACATTCATTACATAAAAATAAAAATATGTGACACAAGTCTTTATAAAAGCAATCATGAGGTGTATTAAGGATGAGGTAAATGCGTCAAAACAAAAAATATAAAATCAGGCGGCAAAGACACGTCACACAGTAATGGAACCAGAAATTATAGTCTAGAGGGTAGTAATAGAAAACTTTTATGTTTGTTAGAATAGAAAAACTTCTTATGTTATGGAGAAATAAAATGACTAGGTTACGGTTATAATCTTCGAATAGCGTATATGAAATTATTATAGGTAACTTTACTTTTAAACACAAAAATAAAAGTTTTTAGAATAAAAAAGAATCTTTATAAAAATACATTATTGTATTAAGCATATTAAGTAAATAGCAATAAAGTTGAAGTAATAACTATAGGATTAATTCTAATAATAAAATGAAAACAAAATCTTCATATCAAGGAGTAAAAAAACAGGTTAAAGAAAAAACAAGGAGTTAAAAAATTGAGTAGAGAGTGGCTATAGCCATTAAGTTGTACTTGTGTTAATTGGCAATCCACCCATAAAGCATTAAAAAAATATAAAAATAAAAACAATCCTTCAATGATTTTTATCTTCTTCTTAACTCCGCTTCATGTGAATTAGCAACCACCGCCTCATCGTCGCTTTTGGCCGGAAAAAACCAACAGTGATGTTACTCTACTTTTCTCTCCTTGCTTTAACCACACTACCGGTAAGAGTTTGTAAAGGTTCCAACTTCGTAAACCAAATTGTGATCGAGAACACCGTTAACGGAAAACCAGGTCGGCCGGAGGGTCAATGGACCCCCTGAACCGTCCTGCGGTTCGGCCACTGCTGACACATATTATATGGTGTTAATTAAGACGTACCTGATGGGCGCTTCAATTAGGCACGCAATTTAATTGAATACTACCGTTGATGCAGTGGCGAAGCTTGGACTAAGAAACCGAGGGGCCGGACTCAAAATGTATACAAAATTTCACAAACGAAAGGGGCCGTGCTCAAATTTTCGGCCGAAAACGGCTAAATTTACACTACGAATAAGGAATTTCGGTCGAAAATGGCTAAATTTTACACCACATATAAAAAATTTCGGCCGAAAAAGAATAAGTTTTACACTACGTATAAAAAATTTTGGCCAAAAACAACTAAATTTACATTACG
Source organism: Bidens hawaiensis (assembly GCF_021521415.1). Lineage (NCBI taxonomy): Eukaryota > Viridiplantae > Streptophyta > Magnoliopsida > Asterales > Asteraceae > Bidens > Bidens hawaiensis. Next base: position 1,623,400 of record NW_027491108.1, read on the forward strand.
TATAAAAATTTTCGGACGAAATCGAGTAAATTTACACTACTACGTAAAAAAACAGGGGGGGCCAGGGCCTCCCCTGACCCTAAGTATCCTCCGCCATTGCGTTGATGCACCATTGTTCGCGTCCAGTTCAAACGCTTTAAAAAGGTTTTTTTAACGTAGCAATGCTTGCATGTGTTAAAGATAAAAAATAACTATTTTGATTTTATAGTATAATTTAAAAAATGTATATAAAAGTATTTTGCATATTTTTTAAAGGTGAAACTACATAAAATTCAATAATGATATATATCACTTATTCTAAGAGACGCGAAAACCGAATACTTATAAATTTCAAATGCCCCACTAATTAAAAAGGCAGGCCCAAGCGGGAGTTCATGTTCCAACTCCCAACATGTGGTGAAGTGTGAACCTCAAACAAGATTCGTATTGACATTAAATTCCACAAATCAGAATACTCCACATACACAAGCCAAAATCTTCAAAAAATATTTTGTTAAAACCCAATGTTGTCCAAAAATGTGGCCCACGGGAAAGACATTGTCTACCCTGATATCACCACATATACAACTCAGAAATGGCATTTACAAATGTATGGTGATCCTAGCTTTCCTTTCTGCATACTATTCAAAACTCGTCTATATATCATGATTGTTGACTGAAGTAAACGTTCATCAAATATCTCGAAGGATTAAACCCGCCTAACATCACTGGAAAACAAACACGGCGATTAAATAAATAAAGAAAACCGAGTCGATAAAGTCATATGAATGTAACACTAACGGATGGGTGCAAGCATGATAATAATGCCGATCGGGTATAGACTAAACTGTAAGATTAAACTGTAAACGTGAAAGTTGTTTTCTCTAAAAATGGAAGCACTGCAATATATATGGAGCTAGTAAGATTAAACTATAAATGCGGGCCAATTTCATTCATATACATCATATAAGAAGTTCAGAACTATATGCATAAATAATTGGGATGCACAAAAAATAAAGGATTATTGGTTTTTATTGGTCCCAAGTATTTCATTTTTGCCGGCGCTGGTCCCAACTATCACTTTAACTGCCAACGGTCCCAACTTTCACACATGTGTCTGCCACCAATCCACGACTAACTGAGTACTAACTCCGTTATGTTTTAGATGACGTGTCCATCCTACGTGTTAAAAAACCTTGACGTTGCTGCCTGCGTGTATATTAATAACAAAAAACCCTTCTCCTCCTTGAATATATAATAATATCAGCAGATGACAATCGATCGATATCTCCAATCGATCGAGAACCCAATCGATCAAGAACAACCCAATCGATCGTCTACCGCTCACGCTACAGCGGCTTTCTCGACGTCCAAGACGACATCGAAGCGTTAAAAGCCTTCGACGGATCCTACTGGAAGTCTTTATTCGATTCACGCATCGGCAAGACCACTTGGCCATACGGGTCGGGTGTCTGGTCCAAAAAAGAATGGGTCTTGCCCGAGATCGATTCCGACGATATCGTATCGGCTTTCGAAGGTAATTCGAATATGTTCTAGGCCGAAAGGTTTGGGAAACAGCATTTGGGTATGAATGATTTGTGGGTTAAGCATTGCGGGATTAGTCACACGGGTAGTTTTAAGGATTTGGGTATGACTGTGTTAGTTAGTCAGGTTAATCGTTTGCGTAAAATGAACCGGCCCGTTGTCGGGGTGGGCTGCGCGTCGACCGGGGACACGTCGGCCGCGTTGTCGGCCTACTGCGCGTCCGCAGGTATTCCGAGTATTGTTTTCTTGCCTGCGAACAAGATTTCCATGGCGCAGTTGGTTCAGCCGATTGCGAATGGGGCGTTTGTGTTGAGTCTTGATACGGATTTCGATGGGTGTATGCAGTTGGTTAGGGAGGTTACGTCTGAGTTACCGATTTATTTAGCGAATTCGTTGAATAGTTTGAGGTTAGAGGGGCAAAAGACTGCTGCGATCGAGATCTTGCAGCAGTTTGACTGGGAGGTGCCGGATTGGGTTATTGTTCCCGGGGGTAATTCGGGGAATATTTACGCGTTTTATAAAGAGTTTCATATGTGTAAAGAGTTGGGGTTGGTTGATAGGATTCCGAGGCTCGTGTGTGCGCAGGCTGCTGGGGTTGTTCTTGATCGATTGGGTTCTCGATCGATTGAAGATATCGATTTGGGGATTTGTATTAAATTGTCATCTGCTGATATTATTATATATTCAAGGAGGATAAGGGTTTTTTGTTATTAATATACACGCAGGCAGCCACGTCAAGGTTTTTTAACACGTAGGATGGACACGTCATCAAAAACATAACGGAGTTAGTACTCGGTTAGTCGTGGACTGGTGGCAGACACATGTGTGAAAGTTGGGACCGTTGGTAGTTAAAGTGATAGTTGGGACCAGCGCCGGCAAAAATGAAATACTTGGGACCAATAAAAACCAATGGTCCAAAAATAAATATGAACAAGTTAATATGATTGCTCGTTTATGTATATAACCTACACATGTGTAGGTAAATGTTACAAATGCAAAACATATATGACAAATTAGTTTGATCATTAATGATCTTTTATGTACATTGCATATGGATGGGTCAAAATATTAAACAATTAGATTTAATCTCGTAATAATTTAGTGTTTTGTAATGATCCTCACTCTATATATAGATCCTTCTAAATATGATATATCTATAGACATAATATATATATATAGGATTATATATTATATATATATATATATAATAGATATATAGAAAATCACTGATGTATAAAACTATGTTTTACTGATTTGAGTAACAAATAACCGTTTTTATTTTATTTACAAAAGATGGTTTTTTTTTTTTTTGATAAATTTACTGTATAATGAAATGCAGAAAGATACAGATAGATATGTAATTTCCAACTTTTAGGACAATATATATGAAAATAATCCACTAAAGGTCAAATGAGGCTTTTCAAAGTAAATCAATGGCTACCATCAAAGTTAATTACAGTTGCCACTTTTTGAAGGAATTTATATTATATGTGAATATCACCTGTAAATATTGTGGATATTCAATGGTAGCTGTATATTTGCCATGCTTTTTAAACTCGGATTGACAAGAATAGTGCAGAAATGTTGGTTGGTTGCATAAAAGAAACAAAAATAATAAAATATATATTTCAAAATTTTGAAGTTCAAAAGTAGGTTTCAATATCTTAAAGTTAGGCACTTTTTGTCTAAGGGAACAGTAAAAAATAAGTCTTGGTAGTGGTTTTACTTAAAATGTCAAATATCCACTCTGCTACATTATTTTAATGGCAAGAAACAAGATTAATATGTGCTTGTGTGCGCGTGTTTGACCGCTATAGAAAAGTTAATAATCGTTCACATTGATTTAAGAAAAATTGTAGTGCTGTAAGTTGGTCTTCAAATTCAAACACGTTTGACATACTACCATTTAGCATTTAGGGGTGGCAATTTTTGACACAACACGAAAATAACTGGTGTTGGAGTTGGCATACATAACCTGTTTGGTTAAACATGTTGGCTCACCAATATGCTCAATTAAACAAGTCGGTCCACTAACCTGTTTTATACAAACCATCCATCCTATTAACACGTTTACAACTTGATTATTATCCGCCAAGGCACCAACCCATTTGACGCATTTAAATGAATGAGTTAAATGGATCGTGTTTGGGTTACACGATTAAGTGTGTACAGGTTATGATCAAAACTGCATGATATAAAAACATACTTTACATGTTTACCTAATTTTAGCAACCAACTTTAAATTTATCCGTAAAATAGAAACAAACTTTTTATTGCTTATTTTAGAAACCAGCCTCATTTCAATTGATTTTACCTCTAAATTGTTGGTGCAACACTTGTCGGCGGCATGGCATCCGCCACATCAAATGCCACATATGCAAAATATGTTAATGGAAAAAGATTTTTATATAATAATAATAATAATAATAATAATAATAATAATAATAATAATAATTTACAAGAGTACAATTAGTTGCTAAAATCAGGAAAAAGAGTAAAGTTAGTTTCTAATTCATGCCATTGGCCCTATTTTTCATATTAGAGGATTGATGTTAGAAAAATACTTACTGTCATAACCTAAAAGGTTGAGATAATGATAATAAGACATGGTCACCACAAAAATCAGATTTGACAGTGGAAGCGGAATGAACTCATGTGCCACCAGCAGAGGAGATAAGAGAAAATGTATCACTGTTTCAAAATCCACCAAAAATATTCTTACATGATTAAGCAAATTTAGGATAATGTACGTGAAGAAGCATTTGATACAATATACATACCATACAACACAATGAACAATGGAAAGGAGTTACAGTGCACATCAAATGTTTACAACCTGCAAAACAAGCATAACATTTAAAAGTTTATTTTCAAGAGAAATATTTCATATAACTTAAAAAGTATATAAAATTTCATGAACTAGCCATTCAACGCGTTGTTCAACCACGTTACTGTTTGAGGTTTCTTCCCGAAGATAAGTATTTGATACAAACCTTCAAAACAATTTTTGAATAAAATGTACATAGTAAAAAAGGCAATGGGTTGTATCTTCACAGAATTGGAAGAGTATTAATTTCATATACGATTATACGTCCCTTTAAAAGTTTCACAATTCACAGACATATATATCCATTTGAAGATTACAATCTAGAACTTATCCTTTTAAAACACTAAAAAATATAACATTTACTCATTCTATGGTAAATAAAATAAACTCAGTTACTTGACAATTAGTTTTATTGAATCAACGAACAAGAAAACAACTTTATCGCTACAAAACCATTACTGCTACATAACTGGTTTTATTTTATTTACTATGAAATGGGTAAATATGATACTTTTAGTTGTTTAAAAACATGGCTCACGATGCTTACCATAAAAAAGTAGCTAAAACTGATACTGTTAACAAAAAAATGAATACATTTTGCTCATGAAACCACAAAAACTGCATGTCCTATGCTATGATCATACCTAAGACCATAAGACATAACAATATAGTAACTGAATCACAATTCTAATATTCAATGCTCTACTAACTTTTGGCACCAAAAGCATTACATTGGGTAACTTTGTTGGGAAATATTAAATTATAACCATTTTAAAATCTCTTCGTTTGCAAGCCCCAATTGGTTGACAAGTAACTAACGAGATGGCATAACTTATGCGGCAGAATATGCAACAGCTGAAACCGCCAAGAGAATAAGCAAATTACAATAAAAGTTGGATCATCATGTGCCCACTGATTTTTTGTTTCTGCGCATAAAAAGTTACAGCCTCATGAAATGTATTTATAGAATGACTCCAAAATCATGCCAAAAAGACTTATATGTAAATAATAAAGCTAGGGACTTTATGTTGTGTGTTAGAAATTAGAAAAAAAAAGTCCAGGGACATGTGTGCAAATTCAGCAAAAGTTCATTGGTTTTCAATGATTGACGTTTTTAAAAATCGACATGGGATTTGCATTTTATACCTATTTTTAATTTGCAATCAACTTACAACCAATGTAACATGATGCTGACTTACGCTTATGGTACTTGGTGTGCTGATTGCTGCATCCAGTTCAGAATTCCATATGCAAAACAATAAATTGTTAGTCATTAAAAAGTTTACACAAATTAAATATCCATTTCAATTTCATTTTGCAACACTTAATTTATATGAGGACATTAGCAAACGTAGTTGAATGTAATATTAGATGTTTCCTCCACTTTATTCTAACACATTTACGTAGAGTACAAGAGCAAATGTCAAAAAAGAACCCTACGGCTTAAATTCGCGCATGGCTCCTAATTATTTTTATATGATTAAATCACTCAACATTTAAACCTAAATAGAAAGCCCTTGCACAGTTGCACACTTGTACTTCATTATTAGCATAAAAATCCTTTTATACATGACTACATCCCTTTCAAAAACTAAAAATATGAAGGCCCTTTGTTTGAGATATTAAGTAGCAGAATGCCAATTTTACCCCTAATTCATTAAAGAAGCCAATTGGCATGAAAATTGAAAAGCTTGCTAGACTTATGATAAGGTAAATTAAGGGTGAAATATCTGGGACAGATTAAACTAGAAATGTGAGCAATAATTTTGTGACAGATGGGAGTAATACGGGACATAAATCATTTCCTAAAAATGAAAACCCTGATTTTCTTGAAATTGCAGATAGCCACACAAAACACAAAAGTTTGACAAATGACAAGCTCATATAAGTTAAAAAGATACTTTTGCAAAAACTAAAGAAATATACAACCTGGATGTACACTGCATTGAACATCTATAAGCTAGCGAAAGATGTAATTTATAACAATATAGTAGCATAAGAAATTGCAGGCAGTTATTTAAAGAAAACTTACACAACTTTTGGTGAGGTGCATAAATGAAGCATTTGCCAGAAAGTGTATTAAATATCCATTTGTTGCCACTACAATGACCATTGTAACAATAAAAGTATTTAAAAAACATAAATGTGTTAAAACAAAGAAAAAACAACAAAGCATTTCAAATAAGCAACAAATGACCACAACTCATCCAAAAAGTTTTACTACGTACCAACGTAAATTGACAATACATTTTCATCCGTATAATATGAATTCAAGCAAGATAAAAACTTAATGCCAAAAGCAAACATAAGTTTCTTATCACTGTTGCTTAACCATTAATATGCGTATACAGGAAGAACAGTGCTTCAAATATATGGATAGTTAATATACATGTTTAAGCTCTAACATCTTAGCCAAAGATTTTTATTAATAAGCTAAGAAGTCATTGTTGAAAACTTCATGGTTCAATATCCATGTTTTAATCCTTCACTATTCAATGTATATCATGACCTTTTACTCTTACAAAAAAGTGTAAATTTGTACCCTTTTTTGTTTTCAATCATAAAAAAAGTTTGCTGATAAGTTACATCCATGCTTTAATCTTTCACTATTCAATGCATATCATATCATGACTAACTAACGGATATACGGTTTGTCATGTAATAGTTGATGAAAACGCATAGAAATTCAAGCAATAGCTTATTCTGGAAGCACACATTATCACAAAGGTTTTCTTAATATGTAATGTTATGTATCATATTTCCCAACCTAAAGTTACAGCCCATATCATTAAAGAGTTAAAGAGGCACATTGGGATTGCTTATTTAAACAGCTTATGTGTACGGTTATAAGCTTGTTGAAAACAGATGATCAGTTTGATAAGCACATGCAAAATTTCTTATCAAAAACCAACTCATTTGACCAATTTACGCTATAATAAGCAGAGAAGCATAACCACTTTTCTTCATTCAACCATTTGCACTTAACTCTCCATGTATATTGTTCCTGGCTTTGAACCAACCAACCAATTTCAATTCTAATTTTATAATGAATAATGATCCTAAAAATAAGTTTCAAATGCAAAAGAGTCAAAATGCATCAAGTAAATTGAATATAAGTATTCATGAATCAAGAAATAAGTCAGTAACTACAAAAGCACAGTTTACTACTTTCACTAATAAACAGTTGAGCATCAATTTATTTCCCTAACTCTAACCCTCAAACTTACAATTAGAGTGAATAAGTAACATACGAAAAGAATAATGAGCAATTAGAACCTTGATTATTCTACGGCAGTACTGAGGGGAATTGGGACTGCTGCGAGAGGTTTGATGACGGAAGCCTTCCGGCAACAAATTCCGATCCACGGTGACTCCCGCTTTCCTGATCGTCGATTTCTTCAATCTCACAAATATCTGGTGCTTCCAGACTTTGACCAGTTGACCACCCGGTCTACAAATATAAATCCCTTGAAAATGAAATAGAAGTCAAACTGCTAACGTTTTTTATATTAAAAACTAGCTATGATGATCTGTTTGACTCGGCTTACTAACTTCAAAATTTTAGGCGTGAGAAAATCAAAAACATCACAAATATAAGTGATATAAATGTGTGTTGGTTGTCAATATACACTTCTTTATATTGAGGATTTAGGGAGTGACTGAGTGTTCTGAACGGAAGCATACTGGTACAAGACCTTCAGGTAGTTCTCTTTATTACCACTACGGCCGATGCGGTAGTTGTTACGGTGGCTGAGGCGTTGTTGGGATTATCGTACAGTAAGATTTGAGAGGCAGAATTTAAAAGTACACGTATACATGGTCAAATTTTTTTAAAAATATGGTCAACATAATTATTATTTAGCCTTTCTTTTTTTTAGTGTGTTGATTGGTTGGAATAACTTTGGCTCCACACTCCTTGCACCTCAACCCGTTAACTAGTTAGCGCCTAAGTTTCTTGTTTGGTCCAAGTGTTTAAAGATGGTTTGGATGAATAATCGTTAGTGAGGTGGCAGGGAGCCAGGCCAGGGACGTAGCATACCACAACCAATCTTTTAAGTTAATATCTCCAAGTGTTGACAAGGATAAATATTAGCTTCAACCGTGCAGTTACGGGAAAAAAAACATTGATTTACTTTTAAGTATCACAAGTGTGTATCCGCCATATAACGTGTGTGTGTATATATATATATATCTATCTATCTATAATATATAATATATATAAACCAAAACCTTAAAATCCTACGTGTCACGATGTGGTCGCTCCCCCCTTTTATGAAAGCCACCAGATTGCTTGATTTTTAAATGGAGGCATCTCATTGATTTAACCCAAATTCATGGGTATGGGTCCTATCAAAACCAGATAGCTCTTAAACGGGTTATAACATGTCATAAAAATTAATCTTACCAATTATTTGTATGAAAATCCTATAAAATAGGGATATACTAAAATTTAATATCCAATTTAAAAAAAAAGATATTATTTATAATTAATAAACAATTTTATAGTAAAAAACATAAGCGGGTCATGAGTCACCAAATCCAGATAGCTTTAAAATGGGTTATAACATATCATTTATTTATGAAACCCTTTCATCATCAAACCCTAAGTATCTTATTAACTTTTTACAATAAAGAAAATTAAAATCCAAAATATAAATATTAAAAAACGAAAAATGTAAAACAACCATTCTCTCAAGCCATCAGATTGCTATATTTGTAAATGAAGTTTTCTTATGCATTTGACCCGAATTCATAGGTAAAGGTCTCACCAAACCCAGATAACTGATAACTCTTAAATGGGTTATAACATCTCATTATATTAAAAATTAATCTCATGAAATATTTGATATGAAAATCCTATAAAGTAGGGATATACTAAAAATTAATACCCTATTTTATTTTAAAAAAAGATATTATTTATAATTAAGAAACAATTTTATAATAAAGAAAATAAACTGGTAATAGGTATCACCAAACCCAGATAACTTTTAAATCGGATTATAACATATCATTTATTTGTGAAACCATTTTATCATCAAACTTCAATTATATGAATTATTAACTTTCTTATAATAAATAAAATTAAAATCCAAATATACGTATATAAATATTAAAAACGAATAATGTAAAACAACCCCCGTAATATGGGGGGGATAAAATCTAGTGTGTGTGCGTGTGTAGGGGAGGGTTATAGTAAAAAGAGTAAATTGCCAAAATTGTCCATGAGGTTTGGTCAATTATGCGACTTTGGTTCAAATGGTTTTCTTTTTGCAAATTTGATCATTGAGGTTTACAACTTCTTGCCATTGTCGTCCAAATCAATAACCCCGCTAGTTATTTAACGTTTGATGAGGGGCAAAACAGTATTTTTATTTCTTTGTTATTTTAATAATCTTTTTAATATATAATAACAAAAGGTGGGCCCCACACATCATCACCTCCTTTGATTGAAAGTTGAAACCCAACCAAATCCAACGTCACAAACAGCACTTCATCTTCTATCTCCAGCTCCTCCCTCCCAAGCCCACCTTAATTGACCTTTCTAGCTTATCTAATTAATCACTGATTACTTTTCAGCAGAAGCCAAGTCCGACTATCGCAAGCCAGTGCGATATGCTATCTATCTTGATCTAACTTAAAACCAAGCCATTGTTTAGGGTGGGGTTCAGATCTAAAAACGAAGTTGAATAGAAAAAACGAAGTTATTATGAGGTTGTTCAGATCTGAAAACATGGATGGCTGGAAAAGACGGTAGTGCCAACGGGTTTCTCGCTGGAGAAGAAGACTGTGCCGGCGATACTTTCTGTCGATATCCTCCCACTCTAATTAGCTACTGATTTCGATCCCGGAGACGACTGTGATGTGGTCCAGTGATGGTGGTGGTGTTATCGGAAATGTTAAACACAACGCTGGAGATGGGGTTCCTCAAACTACCTGTCACCATTTTTGGTGTCTTATCGAATTGGTGGTGTTCCCGATCTAGGTTGTAAGTGAGGTGGTGGTTGTCGACGGTTATGGTTGTGGTGGCTGTGGTAGACGGTAGTGGCCTTGCCCCTCGTGGTGGTGGTTGGACTTGCAAGCGTCACAGAGTTAGGAAAAATATAATACTATAAATTAATAGATACAAAGACAAAAATGCCCTTAGTTAGCGATTAAATTAACGACGTTAGTAAAATGGACGACTTCGGCAGCAAGTTGTAAACCTCCATGATCCAGTTGTAAAAAAAGAATTATTTGGACGAAAGTTGCATAGCTGGTCAAATCTTAAGGACGAATTTGGCACTTTACTCTAATAAAAATAAGTAGTTTACTGGGAAGACTAGGAATAAATCAAAGCCATTGGATCATGTTAATCAATGGTTGAGATTTAAAATTACCAAAAACCGATATAGTTTCCTATAATTACTTTTTCACCATTATAACCGACATAGTTTCTTATAATCATTCTTTCACCATAGGTTATAATGTCACATGTCAAAAATCTACTGGTTCTTATCATTCCTAGAAAACTATTTATTCTTATTTGAACCCTTTCTATATATATATATATATATATATATATATATATATATATATATATATATATATAGGGTGGGTTATAGTAAAAAGAGAGAGTTTTCTAGGAATAGTAAGAATAATCTAGGCCCTTGGATCTAGGATCTAGTGGTTAAGATTAGTAGTTTCAAAAATACCAAATAGTTTCATATGATCTAGGATTTAGCCTACATAGTTCCCTAAATAGGCTCACATATTTTCCTAACTCTAAATTTTATGTCCTTCCTATTCTTCCTACAAAACTATGTATTTTTATTTAACCCTTTTCTATATATATATATATATATATATATATATATATATATATATATATATGGTTAGGTTAGAATAAAAACCGACTTGAGTTGTGAAAGCTCTAGAAACTCATTCTCAACCACATGTTTTTAATTAAAGATTAAATCTTGTGGTACAACAATTAAAGTTAATAAAAAAATGTAAAAGTTAATTTACATTTTCTCTCTCCTGAAAACATATATAAAAATTAGTAAAAAAATGTAAAAACATAGCAAAATATTTTTTTTTATGTTTTCGATATTTTGTATTAAATGTAACAACATATATTACATGTAACAAAAAAAAACGATGTTACATAGGGTTTTCACAGGTTTTCACAACTCAAGTGAGTTTGTGTGTGTGTGTATGTGTATGTGTGTGTGTGTGAACACTCGGATATGTAAAAGTGAAATTGCACTAATTTTGACTTTATTTTACTAATCTCGTGAAAATAACGTTAAAAGTGACGGAAGGTTAATCAGGTATCATGTGATGTCGTTGATAATCGAAAGACAAGGATAATGCACTAATCGGCTGGTGTCCCCGTGGCTGGGGTGCCTTAGTCCAAGGCTTGATGCAAAACTACTATTGAGCCGGGGGTCTCACTGGAAACAGCTTCTCTATTTCTACAGGGTAGAGATAAGGCTGTCTACATTTTATCCTCCTCAGACCCTACCATAGCTTTGCTATTTGTGGGATATACTGAGTACGATGATGACGATGATGATATATGATGAAGTGTGTATCCGCCGGTTGGAGTTTGGGGTGAATCGGGTTAAATTAATGTATTGCATGTTTGAAAGTTATTGTACATTACGAAGAGCACATGATGGGAAGTCGGTCGATATCTGTTTGATTTGTAACCGTTGTATGGGCACAGCCATTAGTTCTTGTATGGGCAACCTGGCACAATTTTCTTAAGTTGTCAAATTGTATCAAATCCTGGGGTTGGTTGGTGTGCTATCAAGGACGCTAGGCTTTATAAGGGGGTAGAGTGTAAATATCACATCGGATGAGAGGGAGAAAAGAGGCTTCCATATAAAGGGATGATAACCTTCTCTAGCAAAATGTGTGTTTGCCTGGGTGAAAACTGAAAACAAAATCATAAGCACCTAGATAGACAACAACTCATTAATAACAAACGAACAATATCATGCCACACTTTACTTGAGTTGTTTTTAGGTACTAAAAATTTTATTATAAAAAGCTAATGAAATACTCAATAGTCTTTTACTCTTAAAACATAATCTTTAAAAAAAAAAAACAATGATATGAATGAATTGATTGTATCAAGGTATGTGTTGTGTTGTGATGTCAAAAAAGGACCCTCTTAAGGGGTTGGTTGCCAACTTGTGATTCACAAGGGGAGGTCCCATGCAATATGGGCTCCACTTTTTTTGTGAGGTTGTACAGTTTGACCTTTCAGAATAGATTTACGAATCCCTTTAATTTCATGTCATGCAATAACCGAATTTATTACTTGGTCATCAGATTTGTTACATTGTATGGTCCATCGATTTGTCTTTTGTATTAGCTTCTTACCTATATTATGTCTCCTAAATCATGGAACTGTCACTATCGATTCGTCATGGTCTAACGATTAAACAGATAGATGATAGCGTTAATTTTCGGTTGACCTCCCTAACAAAGTTACAACAAGGACATCATTAGAGTGTCAAGAAATTTGGTTGAAAATAATCCTTGATCGATCCAAAGTAATTTCTATTCAAAATTTTGTCTCTCTTTTTTACTTTTTAATTTTCATTCACTTTGGAATATGCAAATAACTATTTCTGTGTTTGTGCTATTATTGAGAGCTGTCATGCAAACTAAAATATGTCCAAAATGGAGAAAATTTGAAAGAGAGAATGAAGCTCGAAGTAAGGTTCTTGAAATAGAATTTGATCACAGTGCTTGATTATTCATATGAAACGATTGCACAAGGTGTTTAACATTGAAATATTGATATCTTATCGTGTTAAATAAAAACAATTTACTACTCATGAGGGAAGCGGTATGCTTTGAAAGTGATATGTTACTTTTGGACTTTTGAATTAGAAGAGTTCCAAATAAATAGCACTCAAATTATTCAAATTTAACGAGCTAATAGACTGACACTTCTCACTTTTGAAATCACGATACTTGAGCGCTTCATAGACCTTTTTCTATTTATATTTTAATATATGGCACATTTTGTATAATAAAATAGCATATATGTTTTTTTTTCTTTTTCTTTTTTTGTTTAAAATGTACTGTTGGAAGACCTCTTACTAGCAATGACCAAGTCAAAATTTAGTTATTAAGATCTCCAACATGATAACATCATATAATGATACAGTTATTGTCGTGGGGGCATATCGAGTCATCTTTTTAATAATATTTTTCTTTTATAAAAGTTTTTGGAGGATAGCTGTTTCCGATTTGTATTCAGAAAAATCCATAATATATCTATTACCTAGACTTGGAAACATAAAAACAAAATGTAGGACCATTTTTTTCTTTAAATTTGTCTCCCAATTTCCGGTTTTCAACGGTTTTTTTCCAATATTCATTCTTCCCTAAATTAATTAACTATTTATTTTGCAATATATACTTTTATAAAGTTTTAAATATAAATATAAGCCCATTTATCCTTGAATCGATGTTATGTTAGGGTGTGTTTGCTTTCAGATTTCTTCTTGGCAAACAGGAATTAATGTTATATGTTAGGGTTTTCATCTCTAGGTTGTCATCCCCACATTTCCGTCATCACTACCCTAGCCTTTCAAGTACCACCGTCTACTCGTCGTTGCCATCGTCACCTACACCGCCAATATCATGTTGGGGGGGATGCCTAGGGTAGTAGCAACAATGATGGTAGCCGAGAAGTTTTGGTTGGAAATGGACAATATTAATGATAGTGATCAAGGAGTACTGGGTGGCAATGACACAACTACGGGTCGGAGATTCTAGTTCATTTAGTCATCACAATGTATAGAAATGTGATTTTGTTATTGAAGAGGTATGCACCCGCCTTAAAATCGAGCGGGGCGGGTCAACCCAAAAGATATAGACAAGAGGCTTGAAATCAGGATGTCATGAAGACGCAAAGCCAAAACCTATGTGCGTGCCGCATATCACATATGCTCACGCATATCACATCTGCGCGTGGCGCATCTGCGCGTGGCGCATATCACATATGCTCACGCATATTACATATGCTTGCGCATATCACATGCTCACGCATATCACATCTGCGCATGAAACATCTGCGCGTGAGAATAAAGAGAAGACCTCGCGCATCCCCAGGATAGGCGCATATCACACATGCACACAATCAACCACGTCCTTATCCAAATCAGGATAAGGACAACCATGATTGTGCTCATCAGACAACCTTCCAGAAGGTATCCTTTAAGGAATAAAGAATATGCTGATGTTGACAGCTGCCAATGAAGGGTGGACAACTCAGCAAAGCCCATGTGCTACCACGTGATTGCACATGGGTCAGGTGAAATACCTTGGTCAGAGAATAATTAATGAAAAAGCACCAGGTGTCCTAAGTACACGTGGCGCGAAGCAATAAGAGGAGGCCAAAAAGGCCCTAATTGGGTCTGAGCCCAATCATTGGAAACCCTAATACTATAAATACTACACCACCTCCACAGTGGGAGGTAAGCAAGAAAATATATTCTAAGTCCTTACTCACTTTCACATTCTTATCATCTTCTCCTACAATATCTTATTCTCACACCGGAGGGTTACCCCAAAGAGGACCCCTCTGTCCCTTTCTGAGGGGTAAGTTCACGGTGCTGCTCATTTTGTAGGTGGAAGAACTCATATTCCGGAAAACCATCGGTAATACAGCACACTCATACCCGAGGAACGTTGATCGTATATAAGTAAGTCGATCCACGCTTCTTCATTGGCGCCATCCGTGGGACGACGACAACAAAACCACTATTTCACCAATTTTCTCTCTGAAAATCTTCACCATGGTTTCCGGTGTTCGAAACAGCGATCAAGTTCTGGAGGATAATGAGCTTGAGGATGTTAATGAGGGACATCAGTTTCTAAGGGCGCCGCGTGATACTGCGCGCACCACCAGTAACCATCCCTTCATCACAACACCTCATAGCCAGACTGAAACTCCTCCAGACGATCTCACGTTCCAAAATCTGACTGGTGCAAAACAAAAAGGACCAATGGGTCCGGAAGTTGAAACCAATGACCCTAAAGAATGGCTCATAAACGAACAACGGCGTTTAATGGACAAATACAATGAACTGGTAAAACACAAAAAAGTTAGCCGACTTGACACAAAGGCTCGCATTTGATAAACAAACCATTCAAGGAACAACAAAAAAGGCGCGCGCGCCGGAAGATGGTCACTCTGTTCACACCGAACACGCTGATATTAGTGATGAGGAAGAGGTGCACAGCATGAGGAAGACGCGAGATACTCATGCAGGAGGGTCACAGCTCCGCGCGCACATGAACATAGCGCCTGGAGCCAAAGCCGATATGGATCTATACACACCATACAACCCACAAGCGAAAGAGCAAGTGGACGTAACCACACCATATAAGCCAGCCATCTTGGTAAAACATTCAAAATTCACTGAGCGCATCGCGAAGGCTCCCATTCAACACAAAACCAAGATGCCAAGTGGTTAAGGAAGTACGATGGCACAACAGATCCAGACGATTTTTTACAAGGTTTTTACAACACTGGAAACCTAGAAAGCTGGACGATGCCAACATGGTGTCACATGTTTGCTCGCTGCCTCACGGGCGCAGCGCGTGTCTGGTTCGAAAGCTTGCCGACAGGAGCTATTGGAAAAGTTCCAGGCTCACTTTGTACAGCAGCGCAGACACACGCGCGACCCCGATAACATCATGCACTGCGTGCGCAGGAATGATGAAACCATTGAAGACTACATAACTCGTTTCAATCAGGAATCTCTTGCAATTGGAGGTATCACTGAACAAATCTTGCGCGTGGCCTTTATACAATGTGCGCGCAGTGATCAACTCCGCAGAGCTCTCGTGAGCAGAGATGGCATGCCAACCACTTGGGCTAAGCTTATGGAAGCATCGCGATTCTTCGCGCGAAATGAAAAACAAATTGCCCAAGACAGAGCAAGAGATAGGGGGCATCAAACAGAAACACCACGCAACAATGAAAGGAGGGGCAAACAAAACTCTGTATGGTCCAGGTTGCAATAAACCAATTATTCTCCCGCAGAAACGCAAGCGCAACAAAATTCACCCCAGCCCCAAAAAGACATGCTTAATCGCAGAGAGGGGGACAGGAAGGAAGGCGCCAGAGAGCCTAACAGACCTCTAACAAGAATATGGACCCCCCTCACCAAAACGCCTTCGCAAGTGTTAAACACAGAGAATGTCCAGTTTAAAAGCCCCAGGCTATTACTCCATAAGGGACCATCAAACAGTGGCAAGTATTGTGAGTTTCACAAATCCACAGGGCACAACACCGATGCATGCCACCATTTGAAGGATGCGATCGAAAAAGATGTAAAATCAGGCAAGTTGGCTCACCTGGTAAAAAAATCCAAGACCAGAGAATGAACAACCAGACGGAGCCCCAGCCAGTAAAAAGTTCAAAAGAATCTGTGTAGCTGAAGGAGGAAGGCAAGGGCAAAGATCGAGGAAGAGAAGCGCGCAAGTCCAAGGGGATTGGCGCGAGCAACAAGTAATCTTCCCAAGAATCAGAGGAGGCCCGTCTATCAGCAGTCCTCTAGTCATCACTGCACACATCGCTCATTATGAGGTGTCAAAAGTCCTGGTGGACACCGGCAGTGAATCAGACATCATATATGAGCAATGTTTCAGGAAGTTGGATCCAGCAGACCAAGCAAGGCTCGAAATTGTGAATGCACCAATCTCGGGTGTCTCAAACGAAATTATTCACCCCCTAGGTCAGGTACAATTCGAACTAACTATGGGGGATGAGAAACACAAGCGAGCTGAAATTGTCAACTTCTTGGTCTTGCCCACCACTTCATGCCATAATATGATCTTGGGTAGAGGAACGATTGCCCAATTCAACGCCATACCGTCACCAGCGCACGGCGCGTTGGGGTTCCCAACACCAACAGGAGTAACATTTGTATACCGAGATCATTTGTGCGCAGTAACAAGTATACCTCGAGAAGGGAGAATGAAGCTTCCAATGGCAAACAACGCGCCAGAGGAATGGATTCTCAACCCAAAATTCCCAGAACAAACAATCACAATTGGAGCTACGATATCAGATGACACAAGGGTGAGAATGAAAAGATTGCTCACAACGTATATATCGGTCTTCGCGTGGCAACATTCTGATATGACTGGGGTTCCGCGAGACCTGGCGCAGCATTCTCTCAACACATTCAAGTCTGTAGAGCCAATTACTCAAAAGAAAAGAGTCATGGGAGATGAGAAGGCAAAGGCCATGAATGAGCAAGTAGAAGATCTACTGCGCGCAAATATCATCCGCCCAATACGATACCAAACATGGGTAGCCAATCCTGTGATGGTAAAGAAGAGCAATGGGTCATGGAGAATGTGCATTGATTTCAATGACCCCAACAAAGCATGTCCAAAATATTGTTACCCCCTCCCAAACATTGACGCGAAGGTGGACTCTGTGGCGCCATTTAAGCTTAAATGTTTCCTGGATGCCTATAAGGGCTATCACCAAATTCAAATGGCACCACAAGATGAGGACAAGACTGCTTTCAGAACTGACAAGGGTGTTTTCTGTTACACAAAAATGCCCTTTGGTTTGAAGAATGCAGGAGCCACTTACCAAAGACTCATGGATGCAGTTTTCAACGAGCAAATTGGAAGAAACTTAGAAGTCTATGTGGATGATTTGGTGATTAAAAGCAGGGAGGAAAAACAAATGCTCAAAGACATCGAAGAAACCCTTCGGCGCCTAAAGGAAGTAAACATGAAGCTCAACCCGAGTAAATGCACATTCGGCGTAGAAGAGGGGAAATTTCTCGGTGTAATGGTCACCAAGGATGGTTTCAAGGTGAACCCAGAGAAGGTGGAGGCTATCCTCGACATGCCCTCGCCATCCACCATGAAGGAAGTTCAAAAGTTGAATGGTAGATTGGTATCAATTAACAGGTTCCTAGCGAACCATGCAGCAAATCTACCCCATTCGTTAACACATTGAGAAATTGCTTAAAGAAAAGCCAATTCAAGTGGACGCCTAAGGCCGAGCAAGCTTTCAGTGAGATAAAAGAATGTCTGATAAATCTGCCTGCGCTCACAGCTCCACTACCTGGCGAAACTCTAACGTTGTACCTGTCAGCAGGAGAGCGCGCCATTGGCGCAGTGTTGTTGGTGGATCGCAAGGGAATCCAAACACCAATCTATTTTGTAAGTCGGGTGCTGACAGATCCTGAGACGCGCTACACCATCATAGAAAAGTTAGTTTTATCACTAACACATGCGTCGCGCAAGCTTCATAGATATTTCAATGGTCATCCCAGTGAAGTCCTGACTGATTACAACATCCAGCTAGTCTTGCGACGTCCCGCGCTCTCAGGAAGGCTGACAAAATGGGCGCTGGAATTAAGGGAGCACACGATCACCTACAAACCTCGTCCAGCAATCAAGAGACAAGTCTTAGCTGATTTCATTGCAGAAATCCCTGAAGGAAAAGTCGAAGAGGCTCAGCGCGAAGTATTATATACGATCAACGTTCCTCGGGTATGAGTGTGCTGTATCACCGATGGTTTTCCGGAATATGAGTTCTTCTACCTACAAAATGAGCAGCACCGTGAACTTACCCCTCAGAAAGGGACAGAGGGGTCCTCTTTGGGGTAACCCTCCGGTGTGAGAATAAGATATTGTAGGAGAAGATGATAAGAATGTGAAAGTGAGTAAGGACTTAGAATATATTTTCTTACTTACCTCCCACTTTTTTCATCTCTAAATTTTAGAGATTTCATCAATTTTCTTCTTTATTTGAATCTCCAACTTCATCTCCATCTACAAATTATAGAAATTTTGTAATGGTGATTTTATACAACACCATTTATCCGGGTTATCACCTCGATCAGCATACAAGAGTTGATGAACATTCTACACATGCTCCCTCTTTATGTCTTTGGAGTTAATTCGCTATTAACCCATTGCACAATAAATAAGGACATAATATATACTCGCCTTAAAATAACTACTATCCTAAAAACATCTATCAATACACATAGTTATAAGAGGGGTGGGGGTGGTTTAAAAACAGTAACTTGCAACCACCAATCACGGTGTGCCACCTCACCCCACCACTTTCCATCACTACTGATGGAATTTTGGTGGGGGTGGTGGTGTGATGAATTTTTTTATTTATTTTTTATTTTTTTTAAAATAAATACTAAAACAAGGTTAAATTAAATAAAAAATAAAACAAGATTAAATAAATATTACAAAGATAAATAAATTAAAAAAACCGACAAAAAAAAAACCTACGGCGCTTCCCAACCCCACTTCTCGCATAGCTCGCGTTTGCGTTGAAGTAGGATCGATCTAAAGGGTTTGTTAAGATGTTCGTGCGGTTGTACGATGAATGTTAAATCGGCGTTTTTTGGTTTTCATTCAAATGGTTGATATACGCCTCGTCACGCTTTAATTTTGAAGCAAGAGCTAGTTGCTTTCGCTCCTTCGTCTCGACCATTTCCGCCAACTTAGCCGACTTGTATTCGTTGAAGTCCTCGGCCACCGTTTCCTTTCCTAATCTTGATGATTCCCCACTTTTCTTGCGATGCGGCCGTGTGGGTGTGGGTGTGTCTTCGTCGGGATCGTCTCCGGGTTGATCGTTCAAGTTCATGTTCGGCGTGTTGCTTGACAAGCCGTCGGTAGACGTCGTGTAGTTCCCGAAATCGGAAGTTTTTGATCTTTTTGAAGAAGATCCTTTTTTCCTTGGAGCCGTCGGTCCGTCCATGTCGTCCACGGGAACCGGTTCCCACTTCGGGTGGTGTCTCGCAATCTCCCACGCATCCAAGTTGGGAAAAGATTTATATCGGAAAATCTTGATATAATTGCTCAAGGCGTTCTTTATGATAGTTGCCTCGCTCGCTCCGCTTTGTGGAGCTCGGCTCTACAAAATTTCGAAAAATATATATATATCAAAATTGTAAAAATAAAGTAATAAATTATATAAAAAAATTAACTAATAAATTTAAAAAAATAATTACCAATTGGATGTAGCAAGCATTAAATTTTGACATTTTTCTATTCAAATCTCCCCACTTGGAAGTCATTTTATCCATGTTTCGATCGGTTGCACCGGGAAGTTTTCGAAATGTGCAATAACACGTCTCCATAACAACTCTCGTTTTTGTTGGTTTCCATGTTTTTTTTGTTTCGAAGGCGTGTAAATAAGCCTTGGTCAAGGTGACCTCCTCCGCGGACGACCAAGGTCTACGGACGATGGCATCCTCCTCTGCGGGTTCATCTTCATCCACATCGTCGTCTTCATCACGAAAAGCACGTGCAAATTGATGTATAACATTGTTATCCTCTAAAGGATCGACGGACGTTTGTGGCGGTTGAGATTGAAACGTTTCGAAAGGATTATTTTGAAATATTTGGCTAGAAAAAGGTGGAATAAACGGTTGATTTTGATACGGTGTCGATAAAAACGGTGAATTAAATGTTTGAGATTGAAATGGTTGGTTTTGGAACGGCTGTGGTTGAAAAGGTTGTGGTTGAAAAGGTTGTTGTTGGAATGGTTGGGTTGTGTCGGGTTCATCTTGTAATCGGAATCTCGCCGGCTCGCCAAGATTTTGTCGAACCTTTGGTCGGGATTGGGTTTTCTTTGAACCCGAGCCACGTTTCTTTGAACCCTCCATTTGTGTGATGTTAGAATGTTGTTTGTAGTAGAGGATTTGAAGATGGATTTGATTATATTTATATAGGTTGATTAAGTTTTTTTTTGTTTATCTCCTCTCAACGGTCACATTAACGGTCAGAATTGGGAATTGAGTGCGTGATGGCCATCATGGCCGCCCCCCCATCACGCGTGATGAGAGGACCGGCGACGGTGTTCCCGTGACCATCACGCGTGATGGCCACGCTATAACGGACCACCCCACTTCCCTAAGTTATGACTTACAATAACTAGAATTTTGAAACTTGATTTATAAATGGTAAAAAGTGAGGGGAGCATGCATCACAAAAGATAAATATAAATATATAATAATGTATCATGTGCATTAATATAATAACTCTATAGTATAAACGTTACTTTTTATGGCCTACAAATCTCCCACCTATCAAATAAGATACTCGCTATCCTTGGCATCATCTAATGCGTGCATGGTGTGCACTGCATGCATGACAGCCATAAAAAGTAGCCAGTACTGGACCATACACGACATAAGGTTATCAATGAATCCTCCACCTTTTTGTTACACTACAAATTTGCCATGAATTTTATTTTCAACATCAACAATAAATATATGTTCGTTGCTTGATAAAGATAAGTTTAATTTATCTCAGACTAAAAACGATCTAAAACGATAGAGTAATTGTTTGACCATAACAACATAATTTGTAGCGGACCGGTTCTCAACCACCATGCACTGTGTCATATATGGATACCGAGTGCTTGCATGTGGTTGAAAGCTTACAAGTGAACCAAACCTAATTGTTGATCGATTCTTTTTTTCTTAAGGGAGGAATCGCGAGCATTTGATGTACTATTAGGATAAGTTGTTGTCTCATTTCCATCACGTTTTCGTTTATTATTTTGATTATCACAAGATATATCCATAACAAGCTCGTAACACTCGTTTATGTTGTCCTGCGCACAAGTAACTATGGGTGTAAGTACAACTCGAATGCGCATACATTTTGATCTTTTGTTACGTAAGCTGTGTCAAATGCACCACAATATATTGGATCAAATCATGCAATGGCAAAATTAGTTATAATAATTAGATGTAACTTAGTAAATTGCTTCTAATCTAGTAAGTAGTAACCAACACAATAAGACAAAATCACCCTTGTTGCCAGCACAAATGAAGCAGTGTGTTTACTGTGACTGTTTCAAACGTAGTACTTTTGTATAACCATTCGTTGTATCACATGTTGTTTCAAGAGCAATGGGAGTTGTACATAAAACATGTAGCAAACAATAGTGGAAAGGACAAAGAAGTCAAACCTTACTGGTGTTGAGAAGATCCAGAAGTTGACTTTTGTAACCAATGGAATTGGTCGGATCGATTTCATCTACAACACAAAGCATTGCAGCTGTTGCCAACACAGATGGTTTGTAACACATGAATCTTGAATCTTGAAAAAAAAAACATTAGAAAAATAGTAGTTGATTTAGAATTCTTAGTGTAGTTATATCTTTTCATTTCATAAGTCACTTTTACGTTTAAAAAAAAAAACTTTCTAGTCAATCTTTCTTTTTTCTTTTTTGATTGGCAAACGAACTCCATACAGTTTTTCATTAAGGTTAAACTCTGGTTGACAATTTTTTCGCTAAAAACTTTGAAGAAACACTAAGTGACCCTGTACAGATTATAGATAATCTGGGGGTTAAGTAATGTTTCCCACGGATGAGGTCTAGCTGAGAAGGCTGTTCTTCAGGAGACCTGCAAAACAAACACCGTAAGCTCGTCACTGAGAAGGGGGGGGTTCCTCCTTGTGACCACCCTCCGGCGTGAGAATCAGACTAGGTTGCTCTGAATATAAGTGTATATTAAGAGATTGCTAGATAACTGGATAGCAGATGATCTTACCATTCCAAGATGTTGGAGTATTTATAGCCGAAGGTAGGTTTCCTAGAAGGTACAGCCGGCTGAATAGTATTCCTGTTCTACCAACAGTGGACTATGCACAGGCCATACTGGTTGGTGGGTAGGTTACGGCCAACAGTAACAAAGTCGGCTGCACTATTCCACCAACTGTAGATTATGCACGTCCCACCTACTGTGGATTGTACGCAGGCCATGCTGGTTGGTGAATAGGTTACGGCCAACAGTAACACTATTCCACCAACTGTAGGCTGCGCATGCCCCACAGTAAGGGTTGGTGAGTAGGCAGCGGCTAATAGTGACAAACAGTACTAGAGGGTGCTCCTCCTCGCACTGTTGTCGGTGAGCTGTCACCCTGTGATTGGCTCATGGGCTGTTCTGGTCAGATCGTCTGTCCTATCCATACCTTGGTAGGTATAGTACAAAAGATCTTTCAGAATCATACAGACTGGCTCATTTAGGCGGGATTGTTCCCGCCTTGCTCATTCCTTCATGTGACTACTGAAGTATCTAGTGTCTTGTGCGTGTAGCCCTGCTGTCTGCGGGTAGCCTTCCCTGATGGCTTGTATCCGCAATTGCGGGAACAGGCGGGGTACTTCACCATTGGGAGGCTTTCCCTGCGTGTACAGCTTGCGTACTGCGCGTAAGATTCTATGAGCATGGTGGGTCCTGCGGGAGCAGATGGCCTTTGCGCAGACGTCCCTGTTCAAGGTGAGTCTTGCGGGACCAACTGGTCTCTGCTGGGACCTACCTCTTCAAGTCCCCCCAGTCCAATGTTCTTCTCATGAATGTTTAATAAAGTGAGGTGAACTTTTGGACTTTAAGCAAGGGGTTTTGAGAAGGGTTTTTAGTTTTAAGGTTCTCCGTGGGGATTCTTCCCGCGGGTTTCCTAATGTCACTTGCAAAAATTCCCGATTTTTTTGCTTGATCTTTGGGTATGATGCGGGTAGGTATGTAACCTTCTCGCAAGTCAGGAGCGTTGAGTCTCACTTGTGTGGATTCTCCCTGAGGTTTTGGTAGTTTTGAACATAGTGATCAATTATGTTTAAACCACCAATTCCATCCTGGAGCCTCAAACAATGTAGTTCTCGACGTTCCCCGCTTTGCGGGGATGTTATTTCCGTTTCCGCAAGCATTGCCCAGAAGATCCTTCTTGGTTTCAATTCCCTGCGGAGCGCTAGGTATGTGAAGGGTTTTGCCTGAACACTGTACCCGCGCTCGTCTTACGGTTACTGTACTTTCAAGGTACCCCTGGCGTCAATTCCCTGCGGGTGCTAGGTATGTGAAGGGTTTTGCCTTAACACTGTATCCGCACCCGTCTTATAGTTACTTTGTTGCCGGGGTATTCTTGGCTTCAATTCCCTGCGGGTGCTAGGTATGTGAAGGGTTTTGCCTTAACACTGTACCCGCACCCGTCTTATGGTTACTTGGTTGCCAAGGTAAGGGGTATTTTCCCGCTTACTTTTGAATCTTTTTGAATTTTGAATTTTGAAATTCAAAAGGTTGGTAAGGATAAGAACAATCCAAACATCTGAAACGTCGTGCGACAGTTTCTTCTGACTGTGTCAGGACGTGCAGGAAGTTATGGTGACGTGACAGAACATGGTCATTCCAGTCGCTTTTTCAGGCGCGTGGGCGCGATTTTTCGGGCGCGTGGCCGCGAAATTACTGGCACACGTCCTTTCAACAGCTGTTGCCAGCTTGCTTTTTGCCACGTGTCATAGTTTCATTGCACCATCGATTTCTCTCTCCGCATTAAATTCACCGCATTAATTGCGATTACTATATAAAGGGGAGGAGGGTTATTTGCAATTCACACTTTCACCTCTCTTCTTCTTAGTGATTTCCGGCAAATACTCCCCTTTTTCAGGCAAGCATTTTCCCGAAATCACTCTTCTTTCTGCAAAAATGTCTTCTCATGATGCTGAAGCTGTAGCCAACGATAGGAGCACTGCTGGCGAGTGCCAGTGTGCTCTACCTGTCGATCAGTACCAGTACATCGTCAGGAAGTTCATGCTCGAGTCTCTCGAGCCTGAGTTTCCTGAATCCCACCAGACTGTGTACGATGCCCCCAGTGGCAAGATCGGGGTATATGCTGCATTCTTTGTTTATGGGAACCTTAGGTTTCCATTGACAAAGTTTATGTACCGTGTCCTGGAGAGGCACGGGGTGCACCTGACCGAGGTGCATCCGATGGCGATTGCCAAGGTCCGGCACTTCGAGTGGGTGTGCCGGATTCTGGGTATTGAGCCCTATGTGAACCGCCTGATGACCTTCTATACTTGGAGGTGCGTCCAGGGGTGGAACACCCTGACAACCCGTATTAAGGGTTTGAAGATCTGCGTGACCGAGCGCAGTCTCCGATCGTGGAAGCGGGAGTTCTTCTACATCTCTGCCCGCGCCATCCCCATTGCTATGAAGTTCAAGAAGGGTCAAGCGCTTCCGAGCCTTCACGCTTCCAGCTACCAGGAGGCGGAATGGTTCGCGAAGATATCTCGGGTCCAATCTCCGGTTTACCGGTTTGCGGAGTCCGGGATGGTGCTGCTGGGGATGAGCCGGGTATGGAAGGATGCGTCTCGGTTTCCTATCCTTCTCGAATACGGTTTGAACTCTATTCCTTATGGTATGTCTTGTCTTTCTTGCTGATATTAGTTTATTTTCTAACTGTTTCTTTTCTTTCAGAGGGGAATAATTTGGAGTCGCTCCTGTTCCCGCGGGAAGCTGACAGTCCCGTGCGGGTGGGCACTCGTGCTCTGGATGACAATGAGTTGCCCATCCTGGAGCAAACGGCGGATAGGTTTGTGGAGGTCTATCCGCCGGGCCAAGAGATCCTGAGCCACCGGCGGCCAGGTAAGGAGATATTCTATCCCGAACCTCTCAATGCTGTACCCGCTGTTGGAAATCCTTACATCCTATCTTCTTCTGAGGAATCCGCAGATGGTCCTCCCCTTGTGCGGAAGAAGAAGGCTGCTGCCGGCGTGAAGGGGAAAGAGAAGGCCTCCACAGCTGATCCAGTGGTTCTATCTGACTCGGAGTCAGATAGTGAAGAGGTGGCGGGGAAGCCCGGTGGTGAGAAGACCACTGCTCCGGAGGCTACGACCGTTACCTCCGGAGAACCATCGAAGTCGACGGTGACCGGTACCAAGAGGCCGGCTCCATCGGGTTCCTCCCCGCCCGTCCGTACATTCAGGGTCAAGAAAACCCGTAAGTACACTAATAGTTTGTCTAGATTTATTACTTCATGAATTTAACACTCTTTGTGCAGGCGTGGATGTTGACGCATTCCGGGGTGAAACGCAGGGGAGTATCTCCCCGCCAATGACGGTAGGCTCGGTCAGCCTTCCTGAGGCGTCGACCCAGGCGCCTGCGCCTGCATCCGCTGGTCCAGTTGCTCGTTCCTTCGAGCCAACTGTTCCGGCCGAGATGACGTCACCGCCGGCCGTGAGTGCAATTTTTACAGCATCCTTCACGGAGCCGGCGGTTACTGCTGCTGCTGAGGAGGCGGTGACCGCGGCGGCGACCACAACGGCGACCACGGCGGCCGCCACCATGCCAGCGCCACCGGCACCGACAGCCGGACCATCAGGTACGCGCAGGGCCTCCCGCCGATCTTTGCCACCTTCCCATCTGCCTGACCTGTTGGATGGATTTCCTTTAGGTTCATGTGATGGGTTTGGCGGATATCGGCCTGTCATTGACCCTACAGGTGCGTAGGGTTCCTTTCTTTTTCCCTTGTTTTTTATCATCTTTTCCTAACTGTCTTTGTTTCTTTTGCAGTGTCGGATTCCAATGAAGTGTATGTTCCACGATGGAACATACGCCGAGGAACAACCCTTCGTACCCCTGTGGAGTGCGTGGACTGGGCTCGCCACGCTGCTCCTCATGGTGCGTTGGGGGAAGCCATGGCTAGCTACCAGGAGGGTAGGCTAACCAATGAGCTTCGGGTTCTCCAGGCCCGGATGCAGCCGCGCGTCGAGCTGCTTTGTCGTGAAAACGACAAGTTGAAAGCAGCTCGCGCCAAAGACGTATCTGAAGCGCGTGCTCTCCGGGAGGAGAACCAACAGCTGGCGGCAGCTGCCGCCGCCAAGGAGAAGGCCTTTAAGGACCTCGAGGTTGAAGTTCAGGCGCGACTCGAGGCCCGTTCCAAGGCTGCCCAAGCTGTGAATGAACAGCTTCGGCTGGCCAGGGAAACTGCGCGAAACGCAACCGAGAGGGCTGCCCAGGCTGAAGCCGTTGCTGAGCCTTTGCGTTTGGAGAATGAGGAGCTGAAAGGCAAATTAGAGGCTCTCCAACGCGCTCATGATGCCCTGGCAATGGAAGATGCCAAGAAACTCCAGGAAATCCTGGACCAGAGGGGGGTGCTTGACCAGACCGAGCGGAAGCTTAAGGGCGTCGAAGAGGCTGCCGCTAAGGAAGTTTTACTTGCCAACCTTAACAAGAGCGAAGCTGAACGCGCCCATACCGAAGCTCAAGCTGCCCTCCAATGGCTTCTTCGAGAAGCGTTGCCTCAGGTATGTTTAGCTTTATCTTCACGCATTTCTTTTGTAAGAAAAGGTTCTAATACTTGTATTTTTTCTTCTTTGTAGGTTGTGCGTCGGGTCTTTTCAGAGACCTCTTACGATGATGCTATGACCGCAGCCCTCAATGCTTCTCATGAGGATGGGGAAAAGGCCGGCTTCATGCTTGGTCTAGGGTTTGTTGAGAAAGGCTTCCCGCCTTCCAACTTCCCTTTGTTCGATGTGGATACCGAAGCCATTTATGACCAAGTATTGAACCAATACGCCGCCTTCCCGCATCCAGTGGTGGAAAAGGTGGATGAAGTAGCTGTTGCTGATGATGGGTTAGCTGTCCTCAAAGCTTTCCTTGAACCACCCCGTTCTTCTGACGGAGCGGGTCCAAGTGGAAGCGGCCCTGAAGCTTGACCCCGAAGATCCCTTTCCATTGCTAAGATAGACTTGTATAGATTCTCTTTTAGGCGGGTAGTAACCTGGCCATTCTTGTAATATATTATTGAAATATAAATCTTTTTGCGTATAAGATTGTTATTTCCTTCTTTGGATTCCTTGCTTTATAAACTCATGACTTTGCGTATAAGTTCAAGTTAGCAATTTTCCAAGTGTTTTAGAATAAGTTAACCTTTTGAACGTGGTTGATGATGGGTTAAAGTTTCGCTTCCTCCTTCGTGATTGTGCGGGTAGAACCGTCACTTGCACTTGGTAGGATGGCTAAACTTTAACCTTCATCTAACCTGCGTGTAGGTTTTCCTCATTTTCCCTCGAAATTTCTAAGTATTTAGGATAAGTTAACCTTTGAACGTGGTTGATAGTGGGTTAAAGTTTCGCTTCCTCCTTCGTGATTGTGCGGATAGAACCGTCACTTGCACTTGGCAGGATGGCTAAACTTTACCCATACCTGACCCGCGTGTAGGTTTTCCTTTTTTCCTTGTAATTTTTTTTTTTTTTTTTTTTTTTTTTTTTTTTAGGATAACCTTTGAACGTGGTATATGATAGTTTGAAGTTTTGCTTCCTTATTTGTGATTGTGCGGATAAGACCGTCACTTGCACTTACAAGGATGGCTAAACTTTACTTACATCATACCTGCGTGTAGGTTTCCCTTATTTTTAACGTTGTGTTTATGCGGGTTTTGCCGCCTTCCACACGTAACGACTTACTTCTCCCCCTTTATGTGGTAAACACCGGCACCAGTGGGGAGTTCATAAGAATAAAGGTAAACACATTATGAAAGGAAGAATCATTTCCATTAGAAGTGGCTCTTGGCCTTTTCTTTACAAGTTTTGGAATTGATCTACATATAACATTTGCGTAATTGAGCTCCATTCCATGTTCTTGGGATTGGAGTTCCATCGAGCCTTTCGAGCCGGTATGCGCCCTTTCCCAGAACTTGTTTGATAACATATGGCCCTTCCCAGACTGGGGCCAACTTTCCTGGGCGTTCTTGGTTCGAAGCCTCGTTGTTACGCAGTATGTAGTCTCCTTCCTTGAAGTTGCAGAGTTTCACCCACGTGTTGTAATACTTTTGCATTTGTCGTTTGTAGTTCTCTTCACGCACTGCGGCTAAGTCTCTGCGTTCCTCGGTTAGCATAAGATCCAACCGTCTTTCCGCATCATTGTCTTCTGGCTGACTCAAGACCCTTGGTGAGGGTAGACCAATTTCGACCGGGACCATGGCTTCAGTGCCATAAGTGAGGCTGAACGGGGTTTCTCCCGTACTGGCCTTCTTCAATGTTCTGTTTGCCCAAAGGACGTGCGGAAGCTCGTCCACCCAGCCGGATCTGTGTTTCAAGAGTCTTCTCTTTATGCCTTCAACGATGCTTTTATTTGCTCTTTCCACCTCACCATTACCTTGCGGGTGTGCCACTGAGGTAAAGGTGTGGGTGATTTGAAGTTCTTTCAGCCACTGCTGTAGCTTCTTGTCAGCAAAGTTGGTGCCGTTATCGCTCACCAAATTCTGGGGAATGCCAGAGATCATTGCTACACCCTCAGCTGTTGGCCATCCCATCATGCCGTGGACTGAAGATACCACGGCGTTGAATCTTGCCATCCCGTCTCTTCCGAATAGGATGTCGTATGTGTGGTGTGGCTTTTTCATCACGACAAAATCCACGTCTTCTGTGCGTGAATGATTCCCATCAGTAAGAGTAACGGGGAAAGATAGGATACCCAGGGGTGTTTCTGTACTGCCATCAAACCCTTCCATTGAAGCGTAGACCGTTTCCAAGCGTTCTTTGTCTTCATCATCCAGCTTATCAAAGAACTGTCTGTACATCACTGTCGATGAAGCGCCGTTGTCAGCAAGAGTGCGGGAGGTGATGTAGTGCCCCAGCTGGCTTCTGATGACGATGGGGCCTTCTTTGCTGGGGCCTCCTGGCACTCGCGGGAAGCGCACCTCAGCTTCCTTCCACGCGCATGGTTCTGTCACCCGTCTTTTCCTTCCTCTGACCTTGCCATGAACCATATTGATGCTGATGTCGACTGGCTTTCGTCCGTTACCTCTGTACCGGTTGTCATTCCTTCCTCCCTTCCTGATCGATGCCACGAGATGTGCAAGCCTTCCATCCTTGACAAATGTTTCAATAATATCCTTCAAGGATGTGCACTCTTCAGTACCATGACCCTTTGTCCCGTGGAAATCACAGGATTTGCTTTGATCCGCATTAGGTTTCTGCCGGATCGATGGGGCTTTGGGCCATGGCAATTTTTCCGTGGCAAATATCTCCGTGACGCTCTTTGTGAGTGGCGTCCACCGGTGTTTTCGATTTGAAGGATGTGTGTTGTCCCTTCCGCCAACAAGAGGGCGGGAGCTGGATGAGGTGTCAAAGTTTACCCTTGACTGCCAAATACCTAGCCTCCTCTTTTTGTTCTGCCGGGCGATCCGGACATTGTTCTCTCTTGTCCTCTGCGTGTAGAGGTGTGTACTCTGGGGAAGATCCCTTCCCAGTTGCTTTTCCGTCTCGGCAAAGCGCTTTGCCGCCGTCATGATGGCATCCCAAGTTGATGGCATGCCATCCTTACCCGTCAACGTGCGGATAAGTTCTGGGTATTCGGCGCCTTGGATGAAGGCGGCGCGAACCAGATCCTCACTTATGTTGCCGAGACTAAGCTTTTTGGAGTTGAAGCGAGTGATGAAGTCTAGTAAAGATTCATCCTCCTCTCTCACGCAGTTGAGGATCGTCCACTGCTCTTCAGTGTACTTCCTCTGTTGGCTGAAGTGCTGGCTGAACTTGTTCTGAAAGTCCGCCCAGTCATAAATGTGGTGGATCGGTAAACGATCGAACCATGCCCTGGCCGCTCCGACCAGAGTCATCTGGAACATGTAGCACCACGTGGGTTCCGTCCAGTTGCTGACGGTAGCCCCCGCAATGAACCTGTTCAGATGGTCGTCTGGGTCGGATAGACCATCATAAGTGCCAATGTTGGACATTTGTTTGGCACTTCTCGGTGCAATTGCTTCCGCAATGTCTCTTGCGAATTTCGACCTTCCTGCATTTGTAGCAGTTGGTCTAAAGGTTTTGGAGAAGTCACGCGGGTTTCTCTCGGCGATTGGTTTGAAGGCTTCCCCAAAATTCCTTTTTGGTTGGACGTCCGTGTCCTTACGCTTCCCTTTCGCCTTATGGCGAGGGTTCGCGTCGGTATCGGACTCTAACTCGTCTTCTGAGTACTCGCAGTCACTGCTCATATTGAGGTGTTGGCGAGTACTGGTGAATTCGTCAGCCTGTTGAACTGAACGCAAGCGTTCATCCAATTCGGCTTGGAATTCTTTTTGCCGTGCTTCGGCCCACTCCTTCACTTGATCTAGTGTTTGGCGAGGGACCTTCGTTCGTTTTTCCGGTTGGGTATCGGTGAACCCCAATGGCATATTTACTCCACTTGCCCCGGCTTGGGTAGTCGGGGTAGTGTTCGTAAGGATTGTATAACCGCCGGTGTTCCCCCCAGTTGCTGGGGTGGTTACCGGGGTTTCTTGGTCGGTTACAGGCCTTTGGACCGGAGTAACATTAACCATTTCGTCAGAAATTGTGAAAAAACTAAAATAGTTCTAGCTTTTATGCACGGATGGCGCCAATGAAGAAACACTAAGTGACCCTGTACAGATTATAGATAATCTGGGGGTTAAGTAATGTTTCCCACGGATGAGGTCTAGCTGAGAAGGCTGTTCTTCAGGAGACCTGCAAAACAAACACCGTAAGCTCGTCACTGAGAAGGGGGGGGGTTCCTCCTTGTGACCACCCTCCGGCGTGAGAATCAGACTAGGTTGCTCTGAATATAAGTGTATATTAAGAGATTGCTAGATAACTGGATAGCAGATGATCTTACCATTCCAAGATGTTGGAGTATTTATAGCCGAAGGTAGGTTTCCTAGAAGGTACAGCCGGCTGAATAGTATTCATGTTCTACCAACAGTGGACTATGCACAGGCCATACTGGTTGGTGGGTAGGTTACGGCCAACAGTAACAAAGTCGGCTGCACTATTCCACCAACTGTAGATTATGCACGTCCCACCTACTGTGGATTGTACGCAGGCCATGCTGGTTGGTGAATAGGTTACGGCCAACAGTAACACTATTCCACCAACTGTAGGCTGCGCATGCCCCACAGTAAGGGTTGGTGAGTAGGCAGCGGCTAATAGTGACAAACAGTACTAGAGGGTGCTCCTCCTCGCACTGTTGTCGGTGAGCTGTCACCCTGTGATTGGCTCATGGGCTGTTCTGGTCAGATCGTCTGTCCTATCCATACCTTGGTAGGTATAGTACAAAAGATCTTTCAGAATCATACAGACTGGCTCATTTAGGCGGGATTGTTCCCGCCTTGCTCATTCCTTCATGTGACTACTGAAGTATCTAGTGTCTTGTGCGTGTAGCCCTGCTGTCTGCGGGTAGCCTTCCCTGATGGCTTGTATCCGCAATTGCGGGAACAGGCGGGGTACTTCACCATTGGGAGGCTTTCCCTGCGTGTACAGCTTGCGTACTGCGCGTAAGATTCTATGAGCATGGTGGGTCCTGCGGGAGCAGATGGCCTTTGCGCAGACGTCCCTGTTCAAGGTGAGTCTTGCGGGACCAACTGGTCTCTGCTGGGACCTACCTCTTCAAACTTTATGGAGTTCGCTGTCAAGCAAACTTGCGTTCGCAGGGGTAGCGAGCAGTTTAGAAGTACAAATTAAGCTCTAGAAATACTTGGTTGAATCTTAAACCACCTAAATCGAAAAAAAATTAAGTTCGACATTAACATTACCAGACACTAAGTGAAGAATCATAGCTTCACATTTCTTGAAGAAATCCCAATGAACATGACTTGATAATAATCTGAGCCTTCTTACAATGTGATCAAGAAATGAGATTGGTGTCACTGGATTCATCCTCCATTTCAGTGTTGACATCACCAAAAGCTCCATTTTTTGTATGTTCTTGGCCTCAAACAAGAACTTAGTGTCCTCCACCTACAATAGAGATCCAAGAAAATTAACAAGACCATGTGATCATTATAGCAAGAAATCACACAAGATTTTCAAAACCCATATAATAGATATTTTTATATGCACAAGGTATATATAATATTAAAGTTTCATACTTGAAGATCTAAGAGCAAAGGCACATGAGTTTCTTGAACTTTAGCAGCCAAAGAAAGACAACTAACAGCAACAAGCTGCATCATCCATGGTTTATTATTCTGAAAATGGATACTAGATATGAACCTATCTAGATAATTGATGGCTAAAATGGCTGTAAGAGGTGTGAATCCATAATAAGCTTTGACTTTAAGGATCCAGTCAACAGCCTCTTTCCGAGCAAGAGAAAGAGAGGGGCCTGTTTGGTCAAAAGAGAAAGTGCAAGGGGTATGCATTTGTTGTTCTTGTTCTTTTGTGAAAAGAGAGACAAGCTCTTCATGTTCCCAGCTCAAGTCTTTTAGGTTCAATGGATGGATATGATGAAGATCAGAGGAATCTGTGATGGTGCTTTGTGTTAACTCATCTTCATGTTCTTGTTCTTCATTGCAGAAGCGTGTGTCCAAGAAAGAAGATGAGTATGGTGATAAAATGGCCATTGGGTTTGGTGATTGATTGCTGATTATTACACTAAAGAGAAAATAAGTGTGGTTTCATCCATTGGCCTTTGAATTCTTTTACTTTGTTTCTTTCTATATATATATATATATGTACGTGGGTTCTTTTTTTTTTTTTGAATGTTTAAGCTTGCCTCCTACTATTTACAATAAACCGCCATTGCTAGAGATCGAACCCTGGACCTCTCACCCAAAGGCCTAAGCCTTTACCATCCCACCAAAGTGGAGATGGCGTGGGTTCTTTATGTATGCATAATTGTTGTTAATCATAGTCAAATCACTCTCTTTTAGCTTTTAAAATATAACAATTCCACTTAATCGATCGAACAATTAGTTAATTTGACGATTCTAGTTAAATAGTTAAACAGCGTTAGTTTTAGATTTTTAGAGCTTCCAATTAAACTGGATGTTTAGTTACGATTTGTTAAACGGACATTTAACTATTGCACTTTTTAAACACCCATATTATATGATGTTTAATTGTCTACGGCTCGTATTTGTTTGCAGCACATAAAGAGAAGTTCACAAACCTCCATTTAATTTCACCTCAGCAAACTTTATTAGAATTCAAACTTCCTATAAAAACCTTCAATTTCATAGGTACAGTGTTTTGAATCAATCGAGAACCTTTTCTTCTGTTTGAATCGATATTATTCCATTTCAATTCCTTCCCGATACCTCTTAATATCGAATTGGATCCTAAATTGACAGGTTAGTGTGAGCTTATCCATGGGGTTATGCACTCTTCGAATAGTTTTCCCACAACACCAAGGCTTCACAAACTACCATTAAAAAATCTGAAAACTATATACTTAATAATGTGAGAGAGGATGGCACAATCACTTTGTCCGAGCCCACCGACCTCATTCCCTGAAGTCACCCACCCCCACCGCACGAGTGGTTCGAGCCCACCTAGTTCGCTTCATTGTCACCACATCTAGACCTCGGATTATGGACCTTCTGGAGCGTGTCGGAGGTGCTCTAAGTGGTGAGTACAAGGTGACTGTTTGTTTACGTATAACTTTACACGGTATGTATGTATTCATTCACGTTGACCATTAAATAAAATTTTGTAAACTAAGAGACATTAAAGTTATCCGATATGAGAATGACACATACTCAACGAAATCACATGATTTCCTTTAATTGTTAAACATGTTGATAATATTTTTATACATGCTTTGTTTCTTTAATTGTTTTATTAATAATTAGAATCTCAAGATATGTGAAAACCATCTGTTGATCAAAATATTTATAAAAATACATGGATAAGAAAATATAAATAAATAAAATATAATGTGTTAATCGTTTCCTCCTTTTCTTTTTGCCTGTTTTTTCTTTGTGGCTTTTTAAGTTTGGAATATATATATTTTTTTGTAAAAGTGATTTAATTACTTCCATTTTTTTTACTTCTGTAAATTTATACACATCACAAACAAATCCGTCAGGTTCAATAACCAGTCTAGTTAGAAAAATATTGGATCTCGTGAATAAAAAGGTTAAGATGTTTCCAGGGCCGTCTCTTAACTAAGCTAAATGAGGCCATCGTTTTAGGCTTCCACTTTTATAGTGCCTCCATTTTAAATAGGAGCTATGTATTATGAGATTTGGAAGTAGAGTTTTTTTAGAATTAGTAACTTATTGATGTGCCACAAGCTAAAGAGGATGTTTCATATCTATAATCACTGTATATTATCAAAATTCTATAATTCTTGTATACTCTCGAACCTTATACGCATAAAGAAAAAAAGAGAAAAATGCCTCAAATTTTTAGTTAATTTTAGGCCTCCAAGGATATTAAGCCGGTCATGGCTATTCCATTTTTCTAGTTAGTTATTGTAATTCATATTACAAAGTTGTATCCTACAACATATTTCATTACAAAAATAGTTTATTATTTAACTTACTTTTTAAAAATGTTATAAGAATTAAAAAAACCGAAGTACTTAATGGGTTTAGGTTTTGGTGTGCAAATATTTCATTGGCAGGGTGAAACCTACCCCTCCATGAAGACCGGGCCCCACGATTACTACCTTTCATTTCTTTATACTTACTTTTACTCCATAACCAAAAGTTTCACTAATATAGAAATTTGACAAACTTCTACTTGTTTTTTATTTCTATATGTTTAGGCAAGACAAGACTTAACGAACAGCAAACCGGGTGCACGAGTCAATCTAACATCGTTTTCGTTCGATATGAATTTGATAGGTCGGATGGGCTACATCAATAAGTCAATATGTACCTATAAAGGTTTATAAACAATTTAGAACTCAAGCAAGTTTATATGGTTTATATATAATCATGGAACTCGAACATGTACAAGCCAAACAATGGTTCAAGCTTGAGATGAATCGTACGTTAGCTGGATTTTGTTTCCTTGAGTAGAGCTTTCAACTAGGTAACAAAAGAGGCGAGCCATTTGTAAGCTACTTGAAATCGACTCGCGAGCCTGAACGAGTGCATTGTTTATATTTTTATTAATACAAATATGTGTGTGTAATTGTAAATGCACATAAATTAAATAATAAATGAATCAGGCTCAAGCCTACACCAAGCGAGTAGCTAGAGCTCGGGCTTGACTTGGCTTGTTTACACCCCTACTTTCAACTAACTAAGCTCAAATTTTGTCTCAATATGTCGGTTTGTGTGGCTGACAGCCTGACACGACTAAATATTCATGTTGAGTTCAAGTTCTTTTAAAATTGTTTTCATTTATCGTTAATAGTTTACTTTGATGTTCATTGGAGAGGTTGTCCTAACACTCATTAATCAACAGGAAGTTATTATGTTTTTACGAGAAGTAGCTTTTTCTCTAGGTTATCAAAACAAACAAATAATTAATAATCCCATGATCTTCATCTTGTATAGAGGTTGGTTCCTACACCAAGACGGAACATGTAAGCTACATAATCTTGTTTTTTTAAGCTATTGTTGATAATAAATCTTAATAGAAATTATGAACGAAATCATCAGTCTGGATGCCAACTTTAATTATAGAATGTATATATTATATAGAACAAGTTTGTAAGCATCATTAATCATGTTAGTTACAATTAAAAATACATCTATGTCAGAAAATTGGACGAGGTGGATCAAAAAATTATATTATAAAAGAGCTAACAACTTTTTATTCCACAGTAGACGGGAAACAATGGGCCTTAATGTGCAGTGTGAACGTGTAGAACTACATATAAGCTTAATTAAATGTGGTTTAACTAGTAATTACGTCATTAGCGAATCATTGTCTTACGTAATTACTTCACGTGTATACGTGTGAGTTTTTTATTTCTTGGTTACAACATTTTTATTATATTTATAAATGGTGGTATAAATTAGTCCGATACATGTAACACGTAGAAAGTTAAATATTGAAATCTTTTCATGGCTACAAAGTTAGATGTATGAGATTATGGTTGTACAAAATAGAAACAATTTTCAATAGAAAACAACGAGAAACAACCAAGCAGTTATGTATTTACATGTTAACTAACAGTCAGATATAATAATAATAATAAAGAAAAAGAGTGAGTTGCAATTATACCTTCTATTAAATAGTGGGGAAAAAATATACTAACATAAGATAAGGAAAAAGTTCTACAAGTAACTATGAAAAAAAACAATTACATAATGACCCATGTCGGATAACAACACCAATCCGTCCAAGAGGAAGACCAAATTTCACTCTATTCTTAATCCAACAAAACGAAGACACCGTCAAATCATTTGACGTCTTCGTAGGAGAGTTCGTCTCTTTACGAAACAACCACACATTTCTCACATTTTATATATCAACCAAATAGTATAATACAACAAAACAACCAATAATTTCTAAATTTTCTTCGGCTTCATTCTGGCTTCCTACAAGAGAAACCAATCCGGTCCCATTATCCAGCGATTTACCTTTTAGCTTTCCCCAACTCCACAGCCACTTCCAAATCCTATGGCTAGCACTTTAGTGAGGTTTTGTGGATGCGTTGGTTACTAAACATTTTCCAAGTTCCTACTACTGGCCCCACCTCTTTGTTTTATGATAATCTTGGTTTGCGTCATATCATTAATAATCCAGTTTTTCCCAAGCACACTGTACATGTTGAGATGGTGATAGGAACCGAAATTAAGAACTTGATTACTGAGATTGAAATGGATAGTGACCTGATTCAAGATGGGTGATCTCCAGTTTACAAGGTTAACAAACCCTAATTTAATAACATAAACATCGATCCCTAAAAATAAATGCAGAACATATTATAAATACTAATCCTAATTAACAGTAATTAAACTGCTCCACTACTCCTATTTTTGCAGAATAACTGGTTTCGTATCAGATGGACTCTTATTTTGTTTGCAAACGGGTAGTCACAGGATGTTTTGCCCCTCTACATTGATACCAAGCAAAAAAAAACTGCCAACTTGTTCACCAAGTCTTTTGGAGCTGAACAACATTATCTGCTTGGCAAGTTGAGCGTCACGGATCTACACGCTCCAACTTGATAAGTAAGGAATTTTATGCAGGTGTCTCTCGTATTTAATCCTTTTGATTGAATGAGAAAATCATAAGCTTCAGTTATCATATGTTTTTAATTTTGTTATGTTTCAAAAATCCGAAACTGACCAGCCAGTTTCACTGATTAAAGCAAAACCATCCTGTTGTTTTGACACAGGAAAGATCAGATGAAAACCAAAACAGAAATGTGATCTATAAACTACACAATAAAAAAAGCAAAACATGTCAAAGTAAATAACATGACGAAAATACAAATAAAAGGTAATTTGAAACATAACACATCCAACGAAAGTTATTCAACTGTAAAATCAAACAAACAAACATATCAAGGATTTTGTTTGGGTTTATGTTCTTCACATACAACACGATACAACTTGGCCTCACACGGGACATTTGCATGGCTTTTGCTTAGCAAATATTTTAATCCGTGGATAGGCTAGGATATTTCTAAGTGAACCAAAAAAGTCCATTTTATGTACAAGTATCAAAGCCGCAGGTACATCTTGGAGTCGCTTATTCACCGTCACTTTCAAAGTCTTCATCATCTCCAAAAGTAAACACAGATGCATCAGCAGCCATTGCCTTGAAATCACTTACCTCGCCAACTGGGGTCGACCCCCCAAGGCCCGGGCCCGATGTTACAGCACCCAACTTGGCCTCACTTGTGCTATCAGTCTGTTTGGATCCTGACTTTTCTAGAGAGAGATTTTGGGTCTCATTTGATAAGTTTTCAATTTTGCCAGAATCTGTAGGAGTCTCAGAAGGAGCACTTGGTGTTGTACCCTCAGCCGGTTTTGTTGTACTTTCAGTTTGCGGTTTCGATTGAGCGGTGGGGTCATAGTCAACAACCACAACCTCCACTAGAAATCCTGGAGATGGTAGTTTCCTCTACAAATACACAATTGAATGCAAGTATGTAACTAATTTAAAGAGAGTATTTTGAGTTGTGAGTATTTTAATAAGATTTCAAATTTGAGATTAACGGTGAGGACTAAACGTGCAACCGTCTCACAAATGTTTAGGACTAAGTTTGCAATTTTGAAAATAACAGGGACCAAACTTGCAATATGGTCACACCACAGGGACCATTTGTGCAATTTTCTCTACCAGTCTACTTTAAAAGTGTAATAGCGCAAACATCTGTTAATGAATACCTTATCAAACCCATCAAGATCATTGGTGGTTAAGATCGTCCTGTTCTCGGTCATTGTTGTGTTTAGCCAACTACAAAATGATAATTAAAAAACAATGAAGATGGCAATATTGTAAATACACAATAATTTCCATTTTACGTAAAAGTTTACTTGACAATTGGCATACCAGTAGAAGTCCCCTTGACGGTCATGAAAATGAATCTTGAAATCACCAGATAATTCTGTTAAACCGGGCTCCCCGGGTAGCGCAAAGACCATTATACCCTTTCTAGGTGCAGCAAACCAATAGTCTTCAGGCTGCATAGTTAAGCAAATCATAAATCATTGCATTCTACTTGTATAGTTGATAATTTAGTTAATAACATTCACACTTTAGCATTTAATTGACAATATCAAGAATTAACATTATGAATTTATATATAAAAAAAATTTAGAAGCATTAAAGATACATACTGATAAATCCTTGGTTCTAGGATGTTTTATGGTAGAAAACAGAACACCTGCATGACAAGAAAGATCAATAATTAAAATACCATGCATCTTGTTGAAGAATAACACACATAATTATAGTTCAAAGGTCAAAAATGAAATCTATAAACTTCTGCTAAATTTGCACATAAGTCCCCAAACTTGTAAAAATCAACAAAAAGGTCCTTAGACTGTATTTCAAACAAGTATGTCTTTTTTCCATGATTAAGTTCCTAAAGTTATAAGAACTTAAAAAGAGGTACATTTATGCAAAAAAGGACCTATTTGTTGAGTTGTATAAACTTCAGGGCTTAATTATGCAGAAATAACTTCCAGGGACTTATGTAAGAATTCAAAAAAGTCCATAGTTTTTCTTTTTTTCTATATTTACCCCATAGTTATAACCTAAAAGATTCAGAAAAAAGTCCATAGTTTTTTTCTTTTTCTTCATATACCCTATAATTATAATGTAAAAGTTTCAGAAAAAGTCCATGGGTTTTCTTTTTTCAACAATTACATCATAACTATAACCTAAAAAGTTGAATTTACATTATAGCATACCATTATGATCTGATACAGTAATAGACGGTCTGATCCAATAAGGACACCTATGAAGACGAATTCCTCTAAGCATACACCTACAACCGGTGAGAGAATAATAACCCATAAACAATCAAGATCAATATTAACTAACTTTTCATCAAAAGTCTAATTCTATGATTTATGACTTAAAAGTCAGCATCAACAATACTTTATGTAATGTCAAAGTTTCAAAGATAAATCAAAAGCCATACCTGCGTCCAGGCTGATCTTCTCCGTTGAATTGTGTTAAGACACGTTCAAAATACTTGACGTACCTCTATACAAAAAGATACAATTAAAAACAGTGAACTTTTGAGATTGATTTTAAAAAATCTGAAATCATTATACAAATCTTAAACTGAACTTACAATTTGACTTGGGAGAACAAGTCCCTTCCCATCAATACATCTTTTTTGGTTGTAATAATCTATAGATTCCTCAGCAGTGGGGAAAAACTAAAAAAACATATAATACCATTTGCATTATTTTATATTCTATACCTAAGAAAAAGAAATTAAGTGATGAGAGACTTCACGATACCTTTAAATATAAAAGCAGACTTGTGATCATTAAGCCTGTTCTTGCCATTCCAGCCTTACAATGAACAACCACAACATTATCTATGTCCTCTTTTAACCATGCGTATGCACTATGGCAAAATGATATTATGAGTTGTATTGGAGGGCAATTGTGGTCATCAAATGGGAAGCTAGCAAGCTGCAATTAAAAGAAAAACATTATTCGAGGAGTATTGTAAACATATCTTTTTCATCTAAACAATACTTAAATTCTTAATCTCGAGTGTACCAGGAATTAAGCTGGTTATAGTTTCTAGCTATAGAGGCTGTGAGAAAATGGCTAAATTAATGCTAAGGGCTAGCTATTTGACCAATACAGTTCTATATAGCAACAGCCAACAGATGATATTTTGTCTTTATTTTAGAAATATTATAAATTGGTAAAATGGCATAATTCCATCAATAAAAACATGTACATATGAACAATGTAGGTTAGCTTGTGAACATTGAACATACCTTTCCTTCAAACAACGATGCATCATATAGCCTTTCAGAACACAGATTGTACACCTTGTACTTGTCCTGTAATAATTGTTAACGATCAGGAGTAATCTTGTCAGGCGGAAAAAAGTTATCTTTCTTTGAAACTGTATCTTGGTTGCACCGCACCAAAATACAGTTCAGTGAATCATCCAAGCCTAAATAACTTTAATAGCATCCTTCCAGCACAATATCAAACATCTTGGCATCTTAGTAAACCATATTTTCCAGGTTTCAAAAAACTGCTGCCATGGCATTATTTGTCATTTTAGTGCGCATGTAATGTGGCATCTGTTCAAATTTAAATGTTTTTTTAAAACATAATTTTTAAAGAGAATACTTGTTTCAAACATGTAAAATAAATTTCTTTTAAGCTTTTTACACAACTTCTTTTTCATATGTTGAATCTGGTGTAGCAACAGGGATCATATCAACCAGTGCCAAATCAGCAATGTACAAGTAAAACTGGTTAAGATGAGATTGATTTCTAAAACCGGTAATAATTGCATGTTGACTTCTGTTTTGTGCATAATCTAAAGTTGGTTGCTGGAACTGAAAGGGAAGTGTAAAGTTCATTTCTTTTTCATGCACTCTGCCCAAAAATATAAATAAGCCTGGTTTCTCACATGTGCCATTATCAAAACAATAATACAACCAGAAATTACAAGAAAAGGCAAATAAGAAAATGTTGCTACCTTGTGATTGGTTTCAAAGAACTTGATTACTTCCTCCATGTGGTTACGGTAAAATCCCTATAAAAAATTACCAAAAGTTTCAACTAAACTAATTTGAAAAAAGGATTTTCAGTTATAATACTATTGATACTTTTCACAAAGGTAATGACAGATGACGTAAGTTCACCTCAACATATCCAAAGAAACCAGAACTCATGTCGCCTGCAGGAAACCCCATTGCAATTATATTCTCAGTGATGTATGTCATATCCAGATCAAATCCGCCTTCCTGGAACCAAAAATAAAGTAGATATGTAACCACATATTAAATTAAATTGTAATATACATACATATATAACAAAAACTGAAAAGATTTTCTAAAATACATATTTTCAGAAAACTGAAGATATAAAATGAGGTCATATATGTTTACAAACTTAAACTTATCTACATTTATAGCAATTTTGCAAGTCTATTCTTTTAACAGCCTATATCGACATAATCAACTATAAGATCATTTTTTACACCTCCTCTTTTGCCTGTACACACTAACTAAATAGTATTGGTGAAGAAAGTATTTATTGGTGAAGGGCAGATTAGCAAAAACATTTATTTTAGTGGTTAATGGCTGAAAGAAGCTGGTGTACAAATTACCTCCCTATTAACTATGGTAGACCCACTGGAGTTTTTTTATATACATAATAATGTTAGGTGACGCATCTACTGCTTTTCTTGACTTGCAACCTATAGATCAGTAAAACTAAAAGAGTTGACTCGCAAATATTTCTTTCTAAGTATTCGAAAAAAACCATGATTTGATCATGTAAGCTACAAGATTTAAAACCACATGATAAACATAAAATAATGAATCCAATAGCATAAACAAAGTACCTGATATCTTCGTTTATTTTGTGATACAACATGACGAGCCTTTACTTGCACAGCCTTTGCTGCACTTTTAGATGTGTCAACAAAACCTTTAGTAAGGGTCCCAATGAAGCCAGCTTGTGGTGATTTTGAACCTTCAACAGAATCCTCAGTTGGTTGGGAAGCCTTTGGAGATAACCGCAACCCAAGCCCGCCAGTAAAACGTGCAAAAGTCGATTTTCCAGTATCTTCGGATGTAGAGTCAGCTTGTGTTCTCCCTAAAGGCTGAGGTAGTTTAAAACTTTTGGCCCATGTGCTTATACTAGAAGCAGAGAACTTTGATGGTGCATCTTGTCCAACATTGTCATGACCACTATCTACAGAAACGGAAGCTTCTAGATCCGCCTCTGGCTTGGCCGATTTGACATCCATTTTGCCTTTTAAGCCCCTTCAACATAAGCAGCAAGTAAGCATCGAAAATTGAGTGCATTGTTCTTTTAACAAGTGTAAAGTCTCATTTATATAGAAAATACCCTTATATTTTGAGAATACAACAACTTCAGTCTATAACATACTGGCACCTCATGTAAGGTATTGTTGGCTTTTCAGAAAATTTAAGGGCATGTTCAACATATCACATGTTTTTGGCTATAATTGGTATAAATGAAATACCAGATATATGCTTAGATGGCCACCACGTATATTATCCAACAATATAGTGATTACTCTTTTATTTGTTAGAACACAACTTTACCTTACTTCATTAGCAAATTAAAACATGAGCAAACAAACAAGGTCATTAAAGTTTAAAACAAATATCCTTATATAGGCAGCTATCTAAGCGTGCAAGACATTGTGAGATTCATCTCCATCAAGCTGGAATATTGTAACATCCCAAATTTCAATAGTATAGTTCATTAGAATCTTGGGTAGATGTTATTCAAGCTGGATATTATGTTAGCAACTTAGCATACATGTTTTGAATTACATGGATTTCAAACTTCAAATATTGAATTGTTCCGCACGTGTTATATCATAAATGATGAGCTATAGTTTGCAAAATATAATTATTTTAGATTATGTATAAGATATATTATAGTAGAATTTCAATAC
The DNA here is from genome assembly GCF_021521415.1 of Bidens hawaiensis. NCBI lineage: Eukaryota > Viridiplantae > Streptophyta > Magnoliopsida > Asterales > Asteraceae > Bidens > Bidens hawaiensis. The sequence goes on from NW_027491108.1 coordinate 1,667,340, forward strand.
CATATCATTTTGGAACTATTACTTTATTTAATTAATGCTACGAAAAGTAAATTGATTCAATATAATTTGTCTTGAATCAAAATTAGTTAACCATTGCAATCCATTCCTATTTGATAGGCCAATATTTTAGGTGTACAAATTCCATAGGTCGGTTGTATCACAATTCACAGATTCACATTCTGATTGGTAAATGGTATAAAAATTCCTTGAAAATCGGTACAAATTTGGGAATACCGAAAAAACGAGTACCGGTACCGCCTTTTACTTATACCGAAAATGACAAGAAACAAATACCGATATCGCCTTTTTACTGATATTGAAAATGACAAAAAAACAAATACCGATACCAGTACCGATATCGCCTTTTACTGACATCGAAAATGACATAAAACAAATACCGATACCACCTTTTACTGATATTGAAAATGACATAAAACAAATATCGATACCAGTACCGATACCGCCTTTTACTGATACCGAAAATGACATAAAACAAATACTGATACCGCCTTTTACTGATACCGAAAATGACAAAAAAAAACAGATACTGATGCCAGTACCGAATTGACGGTATCAGTACGGGGCCGGTACGGTACCCTAATTTAGAAATATGTTAAACTTATTTCATATTGATTGTTGCATTATGGTGCAAACAAATTGTAGAAATTAAAGTCTAATGAGAGTCAAAATAAGTCAAATCCATTCACACAAAGCCCTAGAATTCCAAGTCACTGTGTTTAATTGGAACTGATTCCTCAATTGATTCTTGCACATAATAATAAACTAATAATCACAGCTTTAATTCATTAACAGGATTACTAACAAACCATCCCTAATTTACAGATCTAACCTTATTCTAGCAAATTATGCTTCTAACTTTATTCTGATCTACAAACTCTACAATTTAATATGAACGAATATGAATATAATAAAACAAGCATATTTCAATACACGAGAAATTGGCATCGTTACTTGATATGTGAAATAGACAATCAAAAACACAACGTTAGCTCAAAACTTACTGGATAGTATAGCATCAGATGCCGGAATCTGAAAGGGAAAACGGCTGCTAACGGTGGCGATTGGAGGTTTACGGTGGTGTTATTCGATGTGGAATGACGACGGACGGGCTTAAACAATACGTGGACTGGACGAGGACTTTGTGTATTTGCTTCAAGGTCCTTTATCTTTTATTCTTTATACATTGACCCTAAAGTTGTGATTATTATGCTTGTAGCTTTAATTATTAAAATCCAATATCATTTTCTATATTTTGTGAATATAACTCGAACTTGTAATCCCTAGTAGATAGTAGTGGCGAAGTTTGGACGAAAATACCGGGGTCTCCGGATTCAATACGATAGAAATTTTCAGAAACACGGGTGGGTGGGCTCAAAATTTCCAGATGAAAATGAATAAATTTACACTACGTATAAAATTTTTCGAACAAAGACCCGTAAATTTACATTACTGAACAAAAAAAACGGAGGTGACCAGTGGCACCCTAAATCCCTACATATGCTTCGTATTGGCTGATGGGTTTCTAATCAAGGGCCGACCCACATAGTGTGGACCGGGGTCCCGGGGCACCAACATTTTTTAAAATTTTATTAGAAGCGGTATATTAAATTTTTTGAGGACCCCGTAAGATTTAATGCTTTGAACCCTTACTATTAATATTAATGTGGTCTGGTGAAAAATCCCTTGTTTTATCTTTGAAATGTCATGGGTTCAAGTCTTACAAGGCTCAGTTTTTGGTTTTTTGTGTTAATTTTTAGTGTTAATCATTCATTTGATTGTTAATGTTGTAATATAACTTCGGAAACATTCAAACACCTCTAAAATACATATCATTGTTTTCAACTTTATGCATGGTTTTCTTTGGATACATCCAAGCACCTTTAAAATACCAGTTTTATTTTTCACTAGTTTAAGTTAATGGTTTTCAACACATGCTTATGAAAGGGTGGATCTAGGGTCTATCTCAAAAGCGTTAAAGAAAGGGAAAAAAATGTTTATGTGTCAACCCGACCCATTTTGACCCATTCAGGTGGTGATGATTGAAAATAAAGTTTTATTATGATATTGTTTTTATTATGTTCTTCTCCTCAACTTGACCCGAACAACGACCGACCCGAAAAATTTGAACACCGAAAATATGGGACCCCATTGGTAAAAAATCCTGGGTCCGTCACTGTTTCTAATGTATTACTATTACATTATAAAAATTTGTAGCTTAAGCTTAGTATGTTATAATCAAATAATCAAAAAGAATCAAAATGATCAGTTGTATCATGGTTGAGTTTGGAAATTTCAGTGTTTACTTTCGTTCGAAGTCCATGAGTTGTGTCTTGTGATCATTTTGCATTTGCAACACTAGATCACTAAACAATTGATTTGCGGTTTTAATTTTCATGAAAGCCTCAATATAGTTGTAACACAATTTTTCATGGACATTAGGTGATACACATGTGTTCTCCTTGGGACATGTCATGGACCTCCGACGAGCTTCGGTCTCTTGTTCTGGTTCGGTTGATGATTTGATTCGATTTCAAATAGACAAACTCAATGCCCAAAACACTTATTAAGAGTAGAAGTAATACGATATTGCAAATAACCCCTTAGCTATAGGCAGCAAAACTAGCCATCACATTTTGGATATCTTTTCCCTCTTTTTAACAAAAGATTAAACATAAATAAAGTTATTGGCATGAATCTCATAGATATTTAAGGACTTATTTATGATATAGTTACTTGGTACTTAGTCTCACGGATAGCAATGGGTTTTAGTTGTCCATAAGAGCTTTCACATCTCCTCATTTATCTTTATTCACATATAATGTAATTAAAAGTTAACTTTAATATTAAATTACACTTTTATCAAACATTTATATTTATCAATATTCAGCTAAATAATACACTTTTAATCAAATTCAACAATTATTCTCTCTTTTTTTCACTCATAAAAATATATATATGCAACTAGATTTTATCTCCCGTATTACGGGGGTTGTTTTACACCATTTGCTTTTAATATTTATATATGTATATTTAGATTTTAATTTTATTTATTGTAATAAAGTTAATAATTAATATACTTGAGGTTTGATGATAAAATGGTTTCACAAATAAATGATATGTTATAATCCGGTTTAAAAGCCATATGGGTTTGGTGATACCTATTACCCGTTTATTTTCTTTATTATAAAATTGTTTCTTAATTATAAATAATATATTTTTTTAAATAAAATAGGATATTAATTTTTAGTATATCCCTATTTTATAGGATTTTCATATCAAATATTTTATGAGATTAATTTTTAATATAATGAGATGTTTTAACCCGTTTAAGAGCTATCTGGATTTGGTGAGACCCTTACTCGTGAATTCGGGTCAAATGCGTGAGAAACCTTCATTTACAAATAAAGCAATATGATGGCTTGAGAAAATTGTTGTTTTACATTTTTCATTTTTTAATATTTATTTTTTGGATTTTAATTTTCTTTATTGTAAGAAAGTTAATAATATACTTAGGGTTTGATGATGAAAAGGTTTCATAAATAAATGATATGTTATAAGCCGTTTAAAAGCTATCTGGATTTTGTGACAGATGACCCGCTTATGTTTTTTACTATAAAATTGTTTATTAATTATAAATAATATCTTTTTTTTTAAATTATATATTAAATTTTAGTATATCCCTGCTTTATAGGATTTTCATATCAAATAATTTGTAAGATTAATTTTAATTTAATGAGATGTTATAACCCATTTAAGAGCTGTCTGGTTTTGGTAAGACCCATACCCATGAATTTGGGTTAAATCAATGAGAAACCTCCATTTAAAAATCAAGCAATCTGGTGGCTTCCAAAAAAGGGGGGGGCGACCATAACGCAACACATAGGATTTTAGGGATTTCGTTTATATATATTATTATAAATGAATACTTACTTATTTTATAAATATAAGAAATCACTATTCAAATCTATAATATATATATAAACGAAAACCCAAAAATTCTATGTGTCGCGATGTGGTCGCCCCCCCCCCCCCCCCCTTTATGGAAGCCACCAGATTTCTTGATTTTTAAATGAAGACCTCTATTGATTTAACCCAAATTCATGGGTATGGGTCTTACCAAAACCAGATAGCGCTTAAACGAGTTATAACATCTCATTAAATTAAAAATTAATCATACCAATTATTTGATATGAAAATCCTATAAAATAGAGATATACTAAAATTTAATATCCAATTTAAAAAGAAAAAGATATTATTTATAATTAATAAACAATTTTATAGTAAAAAACATAAGCGAGTCATGGGTCACCAAATCCATATAGCTTTTAAATGAGTAATAACATATCATTTATTTATGAAACTCTTTCATCATCAAACCCTAAGTATATTATTAACTTTCTTATAATAAGGAAAATTAAAATCCAAAAAATAAAAATTGTAAAACAATCATTCTCTCAAGCCATCGGATTGCTTTATTTGTAAATGAATGTTTCTCACGCATTTGACCCCAATTCACGGCTAGAGGTCTTATTAAACCCAGATAGCTCTTAAATGGATTATAACATCTCATTATATTAAAATTAATCTTATAAAATATTTGATATGAAAATTCATATAAAACAAGGATATACTAAAAATTAATATCATATTTTATTTAAAAAATATATATTATTTATAATTAGAAACAATTTTATAATAAATAAAATAAATGGGTAATGGGTATCACAAAACCCAGATAGCTTTTAAACTGAATTATAACATATCATTTATTAATGTAACCATTTTATCATCAAAGCTCAAGTATATTAATTATTAACTTTTTTCTTACAATAGATAAAATTAAAATCCAAATAGACATATATAAAAATTAAAAACGAATAATGTAAAACAATCCCCGTAATACGGGGGACAAAATCTAGTCATATGAATAAACTGTGCAATTTGTGGATAAAAAAACGTATAAATATTATAATTTATGGATGACGAAAAGTATAAAGAATGTGATGCAGTGATCTTTTTATTTTTGTATTCTATGTTTTACATATATTTTACAAAATATGATGATTATAAAGAATGATACGTGTGAATGGTCAAAGTAGATAAATAAATGTTTGAATTATTTAAAAAGGTGTTGTGGCGATTAGCAAATGAATGCTCAAATATAAAGCATGCATAAACCTATAATGGATGAAGAATTAATATACTTGCATGTAAACTGTTTGTGACAAGGGCAGTGGTGTTGAAAAGCGTAAACCGTCTCAAAAAAACCAATTTTAAACATGAAGTTAGGAATATCTCATATAATAGTAACCAAGTTTCAAAAGTGTTTCAATTAGATCACTTATATAATTTTTCTCCAAATCGGGTCACTAAATCTTCAAATCAAGTCTCATCAATTTTTTTGTGCGTCAAGAAAGAAATTGAGGATAAAATGTGGTGGTCGGAATTTGCAATATATGTATTTAAATTTAAAAAATTAAAAAAAACGTTAATTCTATTAAAATTTAAAAATAAAAAATAAAATTCACGTACCACTTAACGTTAACATAAAAAAAAAAAGATAAAAAGATTTTATATATGAAACAAAAAAGAAAAGGGCTAAAAAACATGTTAAAACCTTTAATTTAATAAAAAATGAAAGTTGAGTGACTTAATTGGAACACTTTTTAAAATTGAATGACCTAATTAAAACACTTTTAAAATTTGATTACTATTATATAAAATTACACATTCTTTAACCTATAAAAGTTTTTCCTATTTGATATTTGAAACGAAATTATACAAGAACGGTGAATATGTTCTAACCGCGTCATATTTTTTAATAACATAGCTTATAAGAATATATTAGGTTGAATGTAATGATCACATGGTGTGTTAAACTTGCCTAGTGGTAAATGCTAAGAATAATATTATGGATTTGTAATTTATACTTGTTTTATTGTGTGTAAGACTAGCGTATTGAATTGTGGTAGTAAATTGTGAATTTAAGTAACTCCATTATAATACTAGTCAAGTGGAAAATGCGATAACAAAGCACTCTTTAATCGTTAGCAAGATCTGCGCGATTGTAACTACTATATTACGAATAAATGTTACAACTTTGAAACTATTACAATTTTAGTCTTTAAATACTTATTATTAACTATCTAGTCCTTCTACTTATTTCTAGAATTTCGAGCGTTTTTTCCATAATTTTTTCTTTCTTAAAAAAAAAAAGCTCTTTAGTGACACATGTTTTAAATGACATTTTGCTTTTGTGCCATTAGTTTTTATGGTTTTGAAGTCAATTTGCTTACTTTCAGTGTTCTTTTTCCTTTAAATTTCTGTTAAAATCCATGACTTGTTTATTGTGATCATTTTGCATTTGCAATGCTTGATCACTTAACAGTTGATTAGCATTTTCAATTTTTACAAAAACTTCAATACGGTTTTTGAGCACAAATTTTCAAAACATGAGGTGATACACGTGATCCCTCTTTTGGGTATATCATGGACCTCCGACCAGTGGCTGACTCACCGTTTTGGGGCCTAACACGGATTAGATTATACAGTGCCTTTTTCCCCAAAATATATATAGCATAAACCAACTAATGAACTAGTAGATTCAACTAAGGAGAAAAAATAAGCCAAAAATCAACTAAGCAGAAATCAATCATGTAACTTAAGCAGCATCTGAAAGAAAGGAGAACAACCTTGAATCGTGAAACGAAATGTAAGATAGAAGGAAAACAAATCAAGTGTTTGAAATCTTGACTCATGAATGTCTATTGATTGTGAGATGAGTGTCGATTCATGCTGAAACTTGTAGATGATATATCGCCTCCTCTCTCAAAATCAAACTCAGTGATGCATATATAAAAAAGTATAGCATTCAACATGCTAAAGTTCTTTATTTTCTAATTAAATAGAAAACTAGTAATTCGTTACATGTAATATGTATGTATATATAGTGTTTCCTTTGCTAGTTTTTAATGAATAACAAAGTTCTTTTTTTCTAATTAAATAGAAAACTAGTAATGTTACATGTAATACGTATTGTATATATAGTATATAGTGTTTCCTTTGCTAGCTTTTAATGAATAACTTTTCAATAGAGCATAAGAGAACATCATTTAATATCTTCAAGGACATGTGAACACTAGAAACTTATATTAGATGATATGATATTATAAAGGTAATTGAAGGTAGTAGGAAAATTTGCTGGAATTAGAAATCAATACCGGTATGATTCGAGCATATGTCTTCGCGGACAAAAGTCAACATGCACACCACTAGACTAAACAAAGTTTATGTGATAGAAATGCAACGTACTTATTAACATGAAGGGATAACTTATTATATACTAAGATAAATATCAAGTGATGGTGTCACATAATAAATTATAGGAGCACTTGTTTGCGCTTTTGTATAGTTAAGTTAAACTGATAGTCAAACTGATTGTTTGGTCTAATGGTTGAAGTTGCGTTTTCTAACTCTTAATATCATTAAGCGCTTGAGTTCGTGCCCCTCGAGAATCATATTTTTGTTTTTTTTTTTTTTTTGAGTTAACAACTTCCAAGTGTTGTTTATTTGTTATATTGATGTTTTTTTAATTTTAATATATTTATGTATAAAAGTTTGTTTTTTTAATATGATAATTATTTGTCATTATATACTAAGATAAATATCAAGTGTTTTGTTAAATTGATAACCAAACTGAGGTGGTGTTTGTTTTTCTTAAAATATCTGCAGGAGACTTATGTCTGCGGGCACGCAGACATAAGTTTCTGAAGACTGTTTGTTTTTTTTTTTTAAATAATATCTGCAAACTGTTTTTATGGTCTTAAAAAATAAGCTATTGTTTAACTTCTTCACACATCTTCACACTTCTTAAAATCCTACCAACACCTAATGTCCAACACCACCACCACCCATCGTGCGCCGCCACCACCACCACCACCCACCGTCCGTCACCACCACCGTCCATCACCGCCACCACCCACCGTTCACTACCACCCACCACCACCACCACCACCGTCCATCACCACCACCCACCACCACCATCCATCACCATCACCACCCACCCGTCGGCCACAACCATCGTCCACTACCACCACCCACTGTCCGCCACCACCACCACATACCATCCGCCACCAACACCGTCCACCACCCACCACCATCACCACCACCACCCACCGTCCGCCACCACCACCGTCCACCGCCCACCACCAACTATTTTACTAGTTTACAGACGTTAAATGACTTCTATTTACCGTGATATGTATGACAGGTAACTAATTTTCAGCTTACGCAGATGATACCCAGTTTATAAAACAAACAATATTATATTTTCAGATTGCAGACCTTCAGACCACATATTCAGTTGCTGACATGAAATCAGATTACAGACAGTTTTTGTCTTAAAAAACAAACAGCACCTGATTGGTGTCACATAATAATCTATAGGAGCAATTGTTTGAGCTTTTATATAGTTAAGTTAAATTGATAACCAAACTGATTGGTTTGGTCTGATGGCTGAAATTATGTTTTATTTGCAGGTGTTGTTTATTTGTTATATTGATTTTTTTTAATCTATTTATGTATAAAAGTTTGTTTTTTTTATTATGATAATTATTTGTAATGAACCAAATTGATATCAAACGAATTTGCGTCAACTCGTCGAGGCAACGCCCATGTTTTATTTAAGTATGCTAACTTGACGAGACTAATTTTTGGTTTAGTTTTGATACCATAACAAACGTAGTCGATATCGCTCAAATAAACGTCGGTTTAAATATGTTATTTTTTTGTATCATAGGCTATACGAGTTTCAATACTATTTTGGGCGTATATTAATTTATTTTTAGGGTTTAATGCATATACCGACACAAACCTAATCGGCAGCGACCAGATTTGTCACTTTGATTATAGAGTAAAGTGCCATTTTCGTCCTTGTGGTTTGGCAAATAATGCGAATTTAGTTCAAAAAATTTATTTTTTGCATATGGACCCTCCACGTTTCTCAATTATTGCCAATTACATCCAAATCACTGACCTCATTAAATTTAATCGTTAAGTCAGGGTTAGACTATGTCTTTTCACTATTTCTTTATTATATGAGTAAAGTGCCAAAATCGTCCCTGAGGTTTGGTCATATTTGCGAATTTCGTCCAAAAATATATTTTTTTCGCAAGTAGACCCTCGATTTTTCCCAACCGTTGCCAATTTCGTCCAAATTGTTAACTCGGTCTAAATTTAACGTTAACTTATGGGTGTTACTGTCCTTTTACATGTTTGTTTACATTATTGTTATTATGTGTTTGCTTGATGACATATATAACATTTCACGATTCCTATGTTTGAATCCAATATATTATCCGTTTATTTATTCTTCTTTATTTGTAGTCATATAAGGGGTTTAGCTCAGCGTAATAATAATAACAATGTAAACAAATATGTAAAAGGACAGTAACACCCCTGAGTTAACGTTAAATTTAGACCGAGTTAACAAATTGAACGAAATTGGCAACAGTTGGGAAACATCGAGGGTATAATTGCGAAAAAAATATTTTTGGACGAAATTAGCAAATGTGACCAAACTTCAGGGATGATTTTGACACTGTACTCATGTAATAAAGAAAGAGTGAAAAGACATGTCTACCCCTGAGTTAACGATTCAATTTAATGGAGTTAGTGATTTGGATGTAATTGGCAAGAATTAGAAAACATGGAGGGTCCATATACAAAAAATAAACTTTTTGAACTAAATTCACATTATTTGTCAAACCACAAGGATGAAAATAACACTTTACTCTTCTAATTATATTAATTTTGAAGATTTTATCATGCACTCATCTAAAATCATGTCTTGTAGACAACATGAAGCCGTCTAGAATTTTTAAGCGTATTTTTTGGATATGTATGTAAGGTCTTTTTCTCATTTTTATTTTTCGTATTAAACTCATTCTATTGGAAAAAAAATTAATAAAAGTAGATAATGAAAATGATATGAAAATCGAAGACAAATTGGTAACATGAATCACAAGGTTTTGTCTTTCTTTTTGGAGTAAAGTGTCTTTTTCGTCCTTGTGGTTTGACAAATAATACGAATTTAGTCTAAAAAGTTTATTTTTTGCATATGGACCCTACACGTTTCCCAATTCTTGCCAATTACATCCAAATCACTAACTCCGTTAAATTGAATCGTTAACTCAGGGGTAGACATGTCTTTTCACTCTGTCTTCATTACATGAGTACAGTGCCAAAATCGTCCCTAAAGTTTGGTCACATTTGCTAATTTTGTCCAAAAATTCTTTTTTTGCAACTAGACCTCGATGTTTCCCAACTGTTGCCAATTTCGTTCAATTTGTTAACTCGGTCTAAATTTAACGTTAACTCAGGGTGTTACTGTCCTTTTACATATTTGTTTACATTGTTATTATTATTACGCTGAGCTAAACCTCTTATATGACTAAAAATAAAGAAGAATAAACAAACGGATAATATATTGGATTCAAACATAGGAATCGTGAAATGTTATATATGTCATCAAACAAACACATAATAACAATAATGTAAACAAACATGTAAAATGACAGTAACACCCATAAGTTAACGTTGAATTTAGACCGAGTTAACAATTTGGACGAAATTGGCAACGGTTAGGGAAAATCGAGGGTCTACTTGCAAAAAAAAATAGTTTTGGACGAAATTCGCAAATATGACCAAACCTCATGGACGATTTTGGCACTTTACTCATATAATAAGAAATAGTGAAAAGACATGTCTACCCCTGACTTAATGATTAAATTTAACGAGGTTAGTGATTTGGATGTAATTGGCAAGAATTGGGAAACGTGGAGGGTCCATATGGGTAAAAAATAAACTTTTTGGACTAAATTCGTATTATTTGCCAAACCACAAGGACGAAAATGGCACTTTACTCTTGATTATAAGCTGTATGCGTTCCGATACTCTTTTGAGCGTTTATAAACTTAACTTTTATATAGTCCAGATGTTGCAACGAACTTAACGGATACATTAATTTGTGTCCCGTCGTGCAACGTGACGGGCTTGCTATTAGTTTTTTTAAAATATTGGGATCTTTAACGTTCTGGGGGCCTAGAGCTAGGACTTTAGTTTCCTATGCTATTGTAGTGGGCCAGTGGCTCTGCTTCGGACAAGCTTTTAACTGGCTCTGCCTCTGACGAGCTTTTGTTTTTTGTTTTATATCGGTTGATGGTGTAATTCGTTTTCAAATAGAAATAGACGAAATCAATGTCTAAAGTGTTGAATAAAATTAAAAGTAATGACATAACATATTGCAAATAAGTCCTTACATTCTATGACTATTCAAAACTAGTCATCACATTTTGGATGTATTTTTCCTCTTTTAACAAAAGAAAAATAAAGCTATATATTGACTTGAATCTCATATTTAAGTGTACAAAATTAAATTCTTGGTGTTAGTCTCACACTCACAGGTAACAATGGGTTTTAGGTGTCCATAAAAGCATTTACATTTTATTCTTTATCCACATAATTCAAATAAAATTCAACTTTAACCTTAATTTTTATATATTTCTTATTAAAATTCATGTCTCAATCCTTATATTTATCTATATTCAATTAAATAATACACTTTTAAACAAATTTAGCAGTTAGTGATCCCTCTTCCACCCATAAAAAATTATATGAAATAAACAGTGAGTTGATAAATATTAGAAATCACTATTTAACCCATATATATCAACCATATAATTTATGGATAAAGAAAAGTACAAAGAATGAGATAGAGTGATGAAGAAACACTAGGTTACCCCGGGCATATTACGGATAATCTGGGGGTTAAATAGATGTTTCCCACGAGGGGTTAGATCCGGCAAAGATGGTTCTTCTGATAACCTGCAAAACAGACACCGTAAGCTCGTCACTGAGAAGGGGGGGTTCCTCCTTGTGACCACCCTCCGGCGTGAGAATCAGACTAGATTGCTCTTGAATATAAATGTATATTAAGAGATTGCTAGAGCAGATATCAGGTATATGATGTAAGATACAAGATAAGATGAGATGATCATACCATTTGGGGTATTTATAGCCGAAGGTAGGTTTCCAAGAGGGTATAGCCGGCTGAATAGTATTCCTGTTATACCAACTGTGGCCTACGCACGTGCCATGCTGGCAGTTGGTGGGTAGGCAGCGGCTGACAGTGACCAGGCCTGCTGTGTACTATTCCTTTTCCACCAACTGTAGGCTATGCACGTGGTATGACAGGAGTTGGTGAGTAGGTAGCGGCTAATGGTGACATACAGTACAAGAGCATGCTGCTCGCCATACTGTTGTCAATGGGCTGTCGTATCTCTGGTCAGATCTTTTGCCCATACCTCGTCAGGTACAGTACAAAAGATCTTCCAGTATCGTACGGACTGGCTCATTTTGGCGGGAGTATTCCCCCTCCCGCCTTTGTGCGGGATTGTTCCCGGCTTTGCTCATTCCTTCAGGTGACAACTGAATTATTGAGAGCTAAGTGCCTTGTGCGTGTAGCCCTGCTGCGCGGGTGGCCTTCCCTGATGGCTTGTATCCGCAGCTGCGGGAACAGGCGGAGTACTTCACCATTGGGAGGCATTTCCTGCGGGAACAGCTTGCGTACTGCGCGTAAGGACGTCACGTCTCTGAGCATGGTGGGTCCTGCGGATCCAGTTGGTTTATGCGCAGACGTCTCTCTTCAAGGTGAGTCATGTGGGTCCAACTGGGCTCTGCTGGGACCTACCTCTTCAAGTCCCCCCAGTCCAATGTTCTTCTTATGAGTGTTTAATAAGTGAGGTGAACTTTTGGACTTAAGCAAAGGGTTTTTGAAAAGGGGTTTAGTTTTAAGGTTTTCCATGGGGATTCTTCCCGCGGAAGTTCTTATGTCACTTGCAGAAATTCCCGACTTTCCTGCTTGATCTTTGGGTATGATGCGGGTAGGTCTGTAACCTCCTCGCAAGTCAGGAGCGTTGAGTCACACTTGTGTGGATTCTCCATGAGGTTTTGGTAGTTTTGAACATAGTGATCAATTATGTTAAACCCACCAATTCCATCTTGAAGCTTCTAACAATGTAGTTCTCGACGTTCCCGCTATGTGGGGATGTTATTCCCGTTTCCGCAAGCATTGCCCAGAAGATCCTTCTTGGTTTCAATTCCTTGCGGAGTGCTAGGTATCTGAAGGGTTTTGCCTTGACACTGTACCCGCACTCGTCTTACGGTTACTTTACTTCCAAGGTATTCCCGGCGTCAATTCCCAGCGGGTGCTAAGTATGTGAAGGGTTTTGCCTTAACACTGTACCCGCACCCGTCTTATAGTTACTTGGTCGCCAAGGTATTCTTTGGCTTCAATTCCCTGCAGGTGCTAAGTATGTGAAGGGTTTTGCCTTAACACTGTACTCGCACCTATCTTATAGTTACTTGGTTGCCAAGGTAAGGGGTATTTTCCCGCTTTTGAATCTTTTTGAAATTTTGAAATCGAAGAGTTGGTGAAAGGATAAGAACAGTCCGAACTATTGAAACGTCGTCCGACGGTTTCTTCTGACAGTGTCAGGACGTGCAGGGAGTTATGGCGACGTGACAATATATGGTCATTCCAGGCGCTTTTTCCGGCGCGTGGGCGCGAATTTTCGGGCGCGTGGCCGCGAAATTACTGGCACGCGTCCTTTCAACAGCTGTTGCCAGCTTGCTTTTTGCCACGTGTCATAGTTTCATTGCACCTGCGATTTCTCTCTCTTCCGCATTAAATTCATCGCATTAATTGCGATTAGTATATAAAGGGGGAAAGGGTCATTTGTAATCCACACTTTCACTTTTCTCTTCATCTTCAAAACGATTTCCGGCGAATACTCACCTTTTCAGTCGAGCATTCTCTTGAAATCGTTCTCTTTTTCATACCTGCAAGATGTCTTCTGCTTACGATCTTGAGGCTACAGCCCAGGAGGCTGGGGTGTACGCCGAGAACCCGTCATCCACGTCCGACAAAGATGACAAGAGTACTGCTGGCGAGTGCCAGTGTGCTCTGCCTGTCGATCTATATCAGTACATCGTCAGGAAGTTCATGCTCGAGTCTCTCGAGCCTGAGTTTCCTGAACCTCATCAGACGGTGTATGATGCCCCCAGAGGCAAGATCGGGGTATATGCCGCATTCTTTGTCTATGGGAATCTTAGGTTCCCTTTGACAAAGTTTGTGTACCGTGTCCTGGAGAGGCACGGTGTACACCTGACCGAGGTGCACCCGATGGCGATCGCGAAGATTCGCCACTTCGAGTGGGTGTGCCGGATTCTGGGCGTTGAGCCCTTCGTCGACCGCCTGATGACCTTCTACTCTTGGAGGTGCATCCATGGGTGGTATACTCTGATAACCCGGATCAAGGGTTTGAAGATTTGCGCAACCGAGCGCAATCTTCGTTCATGGAAGCGGGAGTTCTTTTTTATCTCCGCTCGCGCCATCTCCCTTGCCATGAAGTTCAAGAATGGGCAAGCACTCCCCAGCCTTCACGCCTCCAACTACCAGGAGGCGGAATGGTTCTCAAAGATATCCCGAGTCCAATCTCCGGTTTACCGCTTTGCGGAGTCCGGGATGGTGATGCTCGGGATGAGCCGGGTGTGGAAGGATGCGGATGCGCAAAAGATCCCGATCGTCCTTGAATACGGTTTGAACTCTTTCCCTTACGGTACGCTCTGTCTTCTTTGTTTATATAGGTTTGTCTTCTAACTGTTTTTTTCTTTTATTTCAGAGGGGAACGACTTGCAGTCTCTCCTGTATCCGCGGGAGGCTGATAGTCCCGCTCGGATGGGTACTCGTGCTCTAGATGAGGACGAGTTGCCCATCCTTGAACAGACGGCGGATCGGTTCGTGGAGGTCTACCCGCCAGGCCACGAGATCCTGAGCGCCAGGCGGCCAGGTAAGGCGTTATTCAACCCTCGACCCCTCAATGCTGAAACCTCTGCTGGAATTCCTCTAATCTTGTGTTCTGATGAGGAATCCGCAGATGGTCCTCCGTTGGTACGGAAGAAGAAGGCTGCCGGCGGGAAGGGGAAGGCGAAGGTGGCCTCCACTGCCGATCCGGTGCCTCGGTCTGATTCAGAGACCGAGAGCGAGGAGGTGGCGGGGAACCCCGGTGGTGATAAGACCACTGCTCCGGAGGCTGCGACGACTGTCACCTCCGGAGAGCCCAGGATGACAACGGTGAGCGGCGTGAAGAGGCCGGCTCCATCGGGTTCATCCCCGCCTGTCCGCACTTTTAGGCTCAAGAAAACCCGTAAGTACAAACTTTTTTTTTTTAACTTCATAGCTTTCCATCTTTAATACTTATCTTCTTTGTGCAGGCGTGGATGCTACCGCGTTCCAGGGTGGAGCGGGGAGGAGTACCTCCGGACCCATGACGGTAGGCTTGGTCAGCCTACCTGAGGCGACGACCCAGACTGCTGCGCCTGCTTCCGTTGGTTCAGTTGCTCACCCAGTTGAGCCAACTGTTCCAACAGCGATGACATCACCGCCGGCTGTCAGTGCCATATTTACCGCATCTTTCACTGAGCCGGCGGTTACTTTTTCTGCGGACTCCGCAGCGGCGACCACGGTTGTGAGTTCACCTACGGTGAGTTCACCTACGTTGGTTTCTACTACCGCGGCGGCCTTCACCATGCCTCCTCCGTCATCGGCAACGACGGCCGATCCTTCAGGTATGCATGGGGCTTCTCGCCAACCTCTGCCTCCTTCCCATCTACCTGACCTCTTGGACGGATTTCCCTTGGGTTCAGGTGATGGGTTTGGCGGCTATCGGCCTGTTGTTGACCCTACAGGTGCGTAGGGTTCTTTTGGCCTCTTTTTTTTTTTTATCATCTTTTCCTAACTGCTTTTTGTTTTTTGAAGTGTCGGATTCCAATGAAGTGTATGTTCCACGATGGAACATCCGCCGAGGAACAACCCTTCGCACACCTGTGGAGTGCGTGGAGTGGGCTCGTCACGCAGCTCCCAGTGGTGCGTTGGGGGAAGCCATGACTAGCTACCAGGAGGGTAGGCTAACCAATGAGCTTCGGGTTCTCCTGGCCCGGATGCAGCCGCGCGTCGAGCTGCTTTGTCATGAAAACGACAAGTTAAAAGCAGCTCGTATCCAAGAAGTAGCTCAGGCGCGGGCTGTCCGGGAGGAGAATAGGAGGCTCTCCGCGGCTTCTGCGGAGAAGGAGAAGGCGTTCAAGGCCCTTGAAGTTGAAGTTCAGGCCCGTCTCGAGGCCCGTTCCAAGGCTGCCCAAGCTGTTAACGAACAGCTTCGGCTGGCTATGGAAACTGCTCGGAACGCGACTGAAAGGGCCACCAAGGCTGAAGCTGTTGCTGAGCCTCTACGCCTCGAGAATGAGGAACTTAAAGCTAAACTAGAGGCGCTCCAACAGGCTCATGATGTCTTGGCGATGGAAGACGCGAAGAAGCTCCAAGAGATCCTGGACCAGAGGGGGGTGCTTGACCAGACTGAGCGGAAGCTAAAGGGCGTTGAAGAGGCTGCGGCTAAAGAAGTGTTGCTTGCCAACCTCAATAAAAGTGAAGCCGAACGCGCCCGTAACCAAGCTCAAGCCGCCCTCCAAGAAGCTCTGGTTGCCAAGGAATGGCTTCTTCGAGAAGCGTTGTCTCAGGTAAGCTTAACTTCATAATGTCTTTACGCTTCTTTGTGAATAGAAAAGGTTTTGATACTTGTATTTTTTCTTTTTGTAGGTTGTGCATCGGGTCTTCACGGATACGTCTTATGACGATGCTATGAGCGCAGCCCTCAACGCTTCTCATGAGGATGGGGAAAAGGCCGGCTTCCTGCTTGGTCTAGGGTTCGTTGAGAAAGGCATCCCGCCTTCCAACTTCCCTTTATTTGATGTGGATACTGAAGCTGTATACGACCAAGTAGTGAATCAGTATGCCGCCTTCCCGCGTCCGGTGGTGGAGAAGGTAAACGAAGTTGCCGCTGCTGATGATGGGCTAGCTATCCTTAAAGCTTTCCTTGAACCGCCACACTCTACAGATGGTGCGGGTCCAAGCGGTAGTGGTCCTGAGGCTTGATCTTGAAGATCCCTTTCCACCATTAGAGTAGATTTTCATTTTTGTATAGCTTCTTTTGTATGCGGGTATGTACCCAGCAATCTTTGTAATATTTGAATTTCGATGGAATAAAGATTATTTGCCAATCCCTTGCCTTGTTTATTTCACGCATATTCTTATTTAACTTAGCAATTTCTTTTGTACTCAGATAATTTAACTTTTCAACGTGGTAGATAATAAGTTAAAGTTTTGCGTCCTCTTTCATGATTGTGCGGATAAGACCGTCACTTGCACTTAGTAGGATGGCTAAACTTTACCTATATCTGACCTGCGTGGAAGTTTTCCTCATCTTTTCCTTTGAAATTTTCTAAGTGTTTAAAATAAGTTATCCTTTGAACGTGGTAGATAATAGGTTGAAGTTTTGCTTCCTCGTTCATGATTGTGCGGGTAAGACCGTCACTTGCACTTATTAGGATGGCTAAACTTTACCTATATCTGACCTGCGTGGAAGTTTTACCCTTTTTTTTGGGTTTATGCAGGTTTTGCCGCCTTCCCCACGCAACGACTTTCCACGTAATTATGCGGTGAGAACCGGCATATTCGTGTGGAAAGTTCATAAGTATAAATGTAAAATCATCAGCATCGATGTTCTAAGGAGAATCATTTCCATTAGAAGTTTTCCTCATCCTTTCCTTTGAAATTTTCTAAGTGTTTAAAATAAGTTATCCTTTGAACGTGGTAGATAATAGGTTGAAGTTTTGCTTCCTCGTTCATGATTGTGCGGGTAAGACCGTCACTTGCACTTAGTAGGATGGCTAAACTTTACCTATATCCGACCTGCGTGGAAGTTTTACCGTTTTTTGGGTTTATGTGGGTTTTGCCGCCTTCCCCACGCAACGACTTTCCACGTAATTATGCGGTGAGAACCGGCATATTCGTGTGGAAAGTTCATAAGTATAAATGTAAAATCATCAGCATCGATGTTCTAAGGAGAATCATTTCCATTAGAAGTGGCTCTGGGCCTTTTCTTTACAAATTTGGAATTGATCTACATGCAAACTGTGTAATTGAGCTCCCTTCCATGTTGGGATGGGAATGTCATCGAGCCGATATGCACCTGGTTCGGGATCTCGTTGTTTACGCAGTATGTAGTCTCCGGCATTGAAGCTACAATTTTATTCGTGTTTTCCCCAGCTGGGGTTCTACACGCATCAGCCTGCTCAGCGTTCGTTACGCCACGAGGTGTGCGAGCGTCCCATCTCTGACAAATGCTTCGACGATGTCCTTTACGTCTGTGCATTCTTCAGTGTTGTGGCCTTTTGTCCTGTGAAAGTCACAGTATTTGCTCCGATCAGCATTGTGACGATGTCGGATTATTGGAGCCTTTGGCCATGGGAGCACCTCAGTGGCGAATATCTCGGTGACGCTTTTGGTGAGTGGCGTCCATCTGGAGTTTTGGTTCGACTGTACGTTATCCCTTCCGCCTAACCGATGTTGCAAGCCGGATGAGGTGTCAAAGTTTACCCTTGACTGCCAAATGCCTAGCTTCCGCTTTTTGTTTAGTCGGGCGGTAAGGACGTTGTCTTCTCTTGTTTTCTGGGTGTAGAGGTTTGTGCTCTGGGGGAGATCTCTACCCAGTTGCTTCTCCGTTTCCGCAAAGCGTTTAGCTGCTGTCATGATGGCATCCCATGTGGATGGCATGCCATCTTTACCCGTTAAGGTGCGGATGAGCTCTGGGTCGTTCGCGCCCTGGATGAAAGCAGCGCGAACAAGATCTTCGCTAATATTACCCAGACTTAGCTTCTTTGAGTTGAAGCGAGTGATGAAGTCTGGCAAAGATTCATCTTCCTCTCGAATGCATTTGAGGATTGTCCATTGCTCTTCGGTATACTTTCTTTGTTGGCTGAAGTGTTGGCTAAATTTTTGCTGGAAGTCTTCCCAATCGTAGATGTGGTGGACCGGTAGACGATCGAACCACGCTCTAGCTGCCCCAACAAGCGTCATTTGGAACATGTAACACCACGTAGGTTCCGTCCAACTACTGACGGTTGCCCCTGCTATGAACCTGTTCAAATGATCGTCTGGATCAGATATACCATCGTAAGTGCCGATGTTGGACATCTGTTTGGCACTTTTCGGGACGATTGCTTCCGCAATGTCCCTTGCAAATTTGGACGTTCCCGCCTTTGCAGCAGTTGGTGTAAATGTTTTGGAGAAGTCACGTGGGTTTTCACCTGCGTTTTTTGGTTTAAAGGCTTCTCCAAAACGCCTTCTCGGTTGGGAGTCCGTTTCCTTACGCTTCCCTTTCGCCCTATGACGAGGGTTTGCGTCACTATCGGATTCCTCCGAATCATTGTCCCAGTACTCTCCGAATTCCTCAGGCTGTTGGAGTGAACGTAAGCGTTCATCCAACTCGGCTTGGAATTCTTTTTGACGTGCTTCCGCCCACACTTTAACTTCATCGAGTGTTTGGCGGGGGAGCCTCGTTCGTTGTCTCTCTAACTGGGTATCGGTGAATCCCAGTGAGCGATTATTTACTGCACTTGCCCCGGCTTGGGTAACCGGGGTAGTGTTCGTAAAAACTGTGTAGTCGCCGGTATTCCCCTGAGTAGTTGGGGTTGTGGTTACCGGAGTTTCTTTAACCATCTTTCCAGAAGTTTGAAAAAACTGAAAAGAAATGAAGTTCTAGCTTTTATGCACGGATGGCGCCAATGAAGAAACACTAAGTTACCCCGGGCAGATTACGGATAATCTGGGGGTTAAATAGATGTTTCCCACGAGGGGTTAGATCCGGCAAAGATGGTTCTTCTGATAACCTGCAAAACAGACACCGTAAGCTCGTCACTGAGAAGGGGGGGGGTTCCTCCTTGTGACCACCCTCCGGCGTGAGAATCAGACTAGATTGCTCTTGAATATAAATGTATATTAAGAGATTGCTAGAGCAGATATCAGGTATATGATGTAAGATACAAGATAAGATGAGATGATCATACCATTTGGGGTATTTATAGCCGAAGGTAGGTTTCCAAGAGGGTATAGCCGGCTGAATAGTATTTCTGTTCTACCAACTGTGGCCTACGCACGTGCCATGCTGGCAGTTGGTGGGTAGGCAGCGGCTGACAGTGACCAGGCCTGCTGTGTACTATTCCTTTTCCACCAACTGTAGGCTATGCACGTGGTATGACAGGAGTTGGTGAGTAGGTAGCGGCTAATAGTGACATACAGTACAAGAGCATGCTGCTCGCCATACTGTTGTCAATGGGCTGTCGTATCTCTGGTCAGATCTTTTGCCCATACCTCGTCAGGTACAGTACAAAAGATCTTCCAGTATCGTACGGACTGGCTCATTTTGGCGCGAGTATTCCCCCTCCCGCCTTTGTGCGGGATTGTTCCCGGCTTTGCTCATTCCTTCAGGTGACAACTGAATTATTGAGAGCTAAGTACCTTGTGCGTGTAGCCCTGCTGCGCGGGTGGCCTTCCCTGATGGCTTGTATCCGCAGCTGCGGGAACAGGCGGAGTACTTCACCATTGGGAGGCATTTCCTGCGGGAACAGCTTGCGTACTGCGCGTAAGGACGTCACGTCTCTGAGCATGGTGGGTCCTGCGGATCCAGTTGGTTTCTGCGCAGACGTCTCTCTTCAAGGTGAGTCCTGTGGGTCCATCTGGGCTCTGCTGGGACCTACCTCTTCAAGTGAGGTTTTTTTTCTTCATGTTTCCCATATACTTTTAAAATATGAACGATTATAAAGAATGGGATATGAATTCTCTAAGTATTTGAATATAATGTGTAAATTTTGATAAGAAGATACGGTATTTACAAGTTTTGCAAACACCATGTGTAACTAAACATTGAATTATATAAGGAGGTTGTGGCAGTCGGCAAATGAATGTTCAAATATAAAGCAAGCATAATGGATGAAGAATATACTTGTATGGAATATGTGTATGTAAACTGCTTGTGACAAGGGTAGTGATATTGAAAATGAAAAGCATAAACCGTTTCTCTACAAACTAATTTTAAACATGAAATTGGTTTCTTTGAAACTATAAAAGTTTTTCTTGTTTGATATTATTCAAACGAAATTATGCAGGAACAGAGAATGTGTTTTAATTACCACATCATACTTGTTAATAGCATAGCTTATAAGAATGTGTTTGGTTGAATGTAATGATCATGTGCGTGTTAAATTTGTCTAGTGTGGTAAATGCTAAGAATAACATTAATGATTTGTAATTTAGATTTGTTTTATTACGTGTAAATACTAAGACTAGCGTACGGAATTGTGGTAACAAATTTGAACTTTTAAGTAGTTGTAGTATACCAATCAAGTGAAAAATGCGATAACAAAGTACTAGTTAGTCGTTAACAATTGATCCTCACGGTTGTAACTACTATATAACGACTAACCGTTACAACTTTATTCCTTAAATAGTTATTACGGACTATTTGGTCCCCATACTTATTTCTAAAATTTCGAGCGCTTTTTCCTAAAATTTCCACCCAAAAAACTATTTGGTGGTTACACGTTTCAATGACGTTTTGCTTTTGTTCCACTAGTTTAAGTTTTTATTGGTACTTTGCTTAACCATGTCATATTTTCTCGGCGAACATTTTTATGGCACTTTGCGCATGTCACAAAAAATTCTGGGCGTTTGTTTTTGTATACATAATCCCAAAATGAGTCATCTAGTAGCACCCACTCTTAATGACATTCAACTTTTGTATAATAAATCTATGTGTTTAATGTACTTTGCGTATGACAGATTTGCTTTTATGACAAACTATTTTTAAGTTAAAATGCTGGTATTTTTTTAATAATAATTCACATTTTCAACATCTTAAATGAGCTATTTTTAATATTAATTTGGTATTAAAAGTATGTTTTTGTAGTTTAAACTTGTTAATAATGATTCGAGTAGCTAGACTCGTGTGTTTAGCTAGTCATGATCCCTTTTTGTATTTTTTTTTTTACTTTCTATGTTGAAGTGTTAAAAGAACAATTACTTTGCAATAGATATTGCAATATTTAGTAATGTGTTGATTAACTGTGATCACTTCTTGCATCTTTGTTTTGTTGGCTAGAATCGTTTAAAGACACCATGCATGATTGAAGGTATTATTAATTGTCTATAATCTAGTGTTAAAATATGACTATTCTTATGTAGCCTAGTAGCGTAGTTAATGAAGCGAGCTTATGCACAGTGATATCAAACCTGAATGCACGCGTGATCATAGTTTAGTCAAATATATTCTAATAATTTATTTCCTGTCCTACAACAACCAATTAGAAAAAAATATATATATATTTTAGTTGTGTATTTTGATCCATGTGAATTGTGTCATCCATTAAGTCCGTCTTTATGGAATCGACATCCTACTTACCATGGCTAGCTAGGATGTGACGAATAGGCTCTTAACTTTTTGATTGGCGGTTCACACAAACTATTATATGTAACAATCTTATATGCTTGATCTCTCGCTAAACATGGTTAGTACAAAAGTTTGTTGCAGGTCCACCTGGCATCTTACAAAGCGTTTTGCTCCTCTGCATGTTTACAATTATTAATTAAGCCATGTTTTTAACTAGGAATTACAAAGTATGCCTTCCCATTTATGTTTGATCACTTGATGCGTCTATTAATCAAACATATATATATATATATATATATTTAAAAAACAATGTATAAAACATAAATAAACATTAAATTTTGTTATTATTATTATTATTACTTTTTATATGTATATAAATTAAATATGTAAATATATTTAAATTACTTATGACGTCACTCAAGTCAAACACCGGCTCAATCTTTGACCCGGCAAGGCCTCCGGGTCGACGGGTCTGAAAACATTGGTGGCAATTACATAATTTAGGCGCATGCACGTTTCCCATCACAGTGACAGTATTTAAGCGTCAAACACTCACGCATTTTCCATTTCCATTTCGATTTCGTTTCATTCCGTACTTCTAGTAGCCGGTTCGTCTATGGCGAATAAGCAAGCATATCTCCTTGACTGTTTTATAGCTTAGTTTATAGTATAGTATGTAATAATTGACCTACGGAGGAAGAGGACGTGGAATTCGGATCTATATATAGGATTCGGATCACCTAATTATTATGGAAAATAATTCATGATTTTCGTATTAACCATATTTATGCTTATTATATCTTCATTTATTTATTTACATTTAGATTAGATTTAGATAGGATGTATTGTTATGATTATGATAGACTTCCATAAATGTAGCCGTACAATTCTCCTTTCCGTACGTGTATATGCTGTTAGAGCCTTCGTAATTCTTCAATTGTGATGTGTATATATATATATATATATATATATATATGCCTTGGATTTTACATAAATTATTCTAATTCATTATAATAACTAGTTTTAGAGTCCGTGTTACACACGAGATAATTCAAATTATAAAAGTATAAGTAAAATAAATAATTACATGGCGTATATGAAGAAAAAATGTATTACATCTATGCTTGTATATATACAATGTGTACATAAATTGATTTTATTTATATCATAAAATGGTTTTTTAAATGAACTTAATAAAAAAATTTCCGTGCAAAATCGTACCCGAGAATACTTCTTTCTATTGAAAAATTCATTCTCGGTGTCATATATGCATAACAATTTTGGTTATGAACCAATTTCGAAAATAAGACTTCTCATACGATAGTAGTTCTAACCACTCAGCCTAAATACAAAAGAGGCGTTACCTTTATTGATATATTTATCAATTTACTACCCATCAAAAGAAAGTAGGATATTAAATTGTAACAATAGATGTTCTTCAAGAACTATGTTTTTCCGAGCTACACCATAAAAAAGATTTTGATAAGTTTCAGAGGGCTTCTCAACTTTGTTATAATGACAACATAAAAAATAATATGTTAACTCATTCAATTTTGTGAATATTTTGTTTCATTTGAGCATAGTTTTGCATGACATGCTTCCCATATAACGTTCTGATCACCATTGAATGAAAAATTAATGTTGACATAAATATTTGAAATTTGATAAAAGTTAGAAGCATTGATAGGCATGGGGGTGGCATGTCGAAAGTGTTCGCAATCTTTTATTAAGTTTTAATAGTTGAGGGAAAATTAGTCAATTTGCCAAATCCCGAACCTTTTGATTATTTCAAAAAATGCCCTTAAAAATAATCTTGAAACCCGAATCATGTTTAAAATTCTAACTTTCATACTTTTAACATTTTAAATTCAACAATTGAACCTATAACAAATTTGACGATAAATCTATTTGCATTCTCAAACTTTTAAAAGTACTCAAAATTTTCATTTTTGACCCGTAACAAAATTTGGGCTAAATGTAGTTAACTTGTACCAAACAATCTATTTACCAACTTTTGACCCATAAAATCAAATTTAACATCCATAAAAAACCCAAAACAATTTTCATTTGAGAAACATAATTTGTTGTTGATTTTTGGAATTCACCAAGTATTTTGAAATATATAGTAAAATAAGATGTTAATATTTATATTTATAAATATATATATACATACACATATACATATATTATATAAATATAGTGTAAAAGAAAAGTAAATAATTATTGATTTATTACATATATTAGGGTATATAAGTTTTAGAGAGAGAAAAATTATAAGAATTAACCAAAACATGACAAATGTCTTCATTTATTTTACTTTATTAGAAAAGGCAGATATCCTATTGGGTTGGGTTGCTTGAAGATGAGAAAAGTACCATATCCTTAGCCAGCTCTTGTTCTTGTTGACTGAGCTCCCGAATACATTAACAATGTGCTGCACCAGTAGTAATTAATTCAAACCAGAAGGCTAGTTTATATTAATCTATACTACTAAATAAATAAATCTTTCTTTATGCCACATGTCATCCATTTAACCCATCATTAGTCTCCCATTCCCGCCTCTCACCAATATCCATTTACAAACCACCCATTTCCTATAACAGGCCTGATTCAATCTGAACGCCTTCTTTCATACACACCCTAAATCATCCTCGAGCTTAATTACTTTGTCTCCGGTGTTGCAGCTGCACCCGCCACTGCCACCCCTTTTTTCTCACCGGATTTTACACTGGTCCGATTCATCTGTTAAATCATTCTTCAGCTACCTTCGTCTCCGATGTTGCAGCCGCAACCGCCACCGCCACCCCCTTTTTCTCACCTGATTCCACCACTGGTCTCGCCGACAACCCTTTTGGTACACCAGTCTTTGGACCTCAGGCTGGTATGTTATAGTTCTTGCTTTCTCATATGATTCGGTGTTCGTTAATTATTCATATAAACCCTAAATCGATATCAGAATGTATTTAGGCATGAATTGATTAACAAGCAGCATCTCACCATTGTTTATTCTTCGATTTCATAATGTATGAAATTATGTTCGATATGTGCCTTTTATCTTTATTTTTGTTTTGATATAAACTCTAAATCGTGTTCCTTATTCTTTTTAGGGTTGATTATTTATTTGTTGTTTTAACCAAATGTTCTTCAATTTTGTGAATTTCGATGATTATGTTTATTATTATTGCATAGATGTTATATCATTTTGATTAACAGGTGAAAACCGAGGAGCATCGACTAATACAAGAACAGCTCAACCAAAAGGTACAATTTTAAACGTCCATTGCAGATTTCTGTTGCCTTTTGATATTCTTTGTTTTCTGATGTATCAATATTTTTGATTTTTGCAAGATAATTGAATGTGAAGGACTAAAAGAAACCATTGCATCCTTAAAACAACTTCTTTCAGATGCAAATTGTGAACCTCAAACCGAGGAAGAGTTTGCAAAGCCCGAAGAAACAAAGGAACTTTTGCCTCAGCAAGCTCAGGTTTGTTAATCTTTTCATATGTCAGCACTTCTTTTAGAGGTTCCATCTTCTTTAAATTTTTAAAAATTAGTTAATATATATAAAAGGATTATTAAAATCATATATTATAATTAATAAACTACAAAAAATGAAAAACAAACTCAAATCTTTCTTCTTCTCGATCCAGCACTAGAAGATTCGTTACGTCTTATCATCATAATCCATGCCTCACCGATTGCTACAGCGACTAAGGTATAGTTCTTAATTGCTCCGGCGTGTCCTCAAATAATCCATGCCTCGCCGATTACTGTGTTAAAATATATAATTGAGTTGAAACGGACACAGTTTTATACTTTTACCTAATAAGGTCTTAAAGAGTACTAAATATGTCTATGTGTACCACTCTTT
Organism: Bidens hawaiensis; assembly: GCF_021521415.1. Lineage (NCBI taxonomy): Eukaryota > Viridiplantae > Streptophyta > Magnoliopsida > Asterales > Asteraceae > Bidens > Bidens hawaiensis. The sequence goes on from NW_027491108.1 coordinate 1,693,631, forward strand.
CAGTGCTTTGATGATGTAAACTCGCCTGACATATCTGGTGTCTGTGGACAAGTTCTTACTTCATTATCAGAGATGCATGGGTGTGAAGTAAGTCTATATATCTACTTAAATGTTACTTCTTCTAGCTTGCAATAATTTGCTTTCTCTGTGGTCCAAGATAGTAGAGATTACTATACCAGAGCTTCAAAAGATGCGCATAGCACATATCGTTTCATATGGTAGTGAAGCCCTGTGCTCATTAATGCCTCGATTCCTAGAAAGGTATGTGTGTTTTGTTATGTATAATTACAAACATGTTAATCACGACTTTATTGTAATCGTTTTGAGTTTAATGAGAAATATAATTTTTAATGTTACCATAGTAGTCTTAATTTACAAGTAAAACGATTTCAGAATTCTATAAACATTAAAAATGGACTTCTGGTGAATGACAGGTTGTTTGTTTTTCATGCAGGAACTTTCAGAAACTTGCATTGAATAGTCGTATAAATTTGGCAGTTATTCAGTCATTCACAGGCTCAAACTATGTTGCTGCCCAACGTCTTAGGTAAAAAAAAAAATTCTTTATCATGATTTCTATAGCTAGAGAAATAATTATAATTTAACATGCTACAGATGGAGATTAATGTATTACCACATGGAAATCTTCAAGAAAGTGGACATTATTGTGACCCCTTCAACGGGGTATGATAAGCTCAGCAGCTACTATATGTATGTATGTATGTATGTATGTATGTATGTATGTATGTATGTATGTATGTATATGTTGATTGTTTTCATGATCTAATTGCGTTATTGTCCAGCATGACTGCACCTAAGATTCACCCGAGTGCACTTGCTTGTGGTGAATCGGATCTGGAGGTTACAGGTGCATAGTTAACTTAAGAAAAGATTATCTGTTATTTATACAAACAAAATGGAATGTGAGTCTAATTATTATTATATGTGTGTGTTGTTCAGCTAGCCTAATGAAATATGGATTGACAGCAAATGTTCTTGGATTCCCGGCCATTTCTGTCCCTGTAAGTGTGTATGGAAATGATAAACGTAACCACTCCTCGTGTCTTATGTTGTTGTCTGCGTCTGACTAGGTTGGTTATGATAAGCAGGGACTTCCAATAGGGCTGCAACTAATAGGACGGCCTTGGTGTGAAGCAACGATTTTGCGTTTGGCTGTTGTTATAGAGGTAAAAGTTGACCTTTGTACTTTCAACTATATTAAGTAAAATCATTATGGACTTGTCTAAATTTAAAGATAATCATATTAATTAAAGCTGAAAAATATATAATGTATTTGACCTTAAAAGTCAAAGACAAGACTAAACATGAAGACCGTTGACTATTTGCATTTACGTTTGCAGCAACAATGGAATGAACCTAAGAGGAAGTCTGTAATATATTTTGATGTTACAAATACAAAGGGTAAGTGAGAACAAGTTTAAGGCTGTTGATGAGTGCTCAAGGGTTACTTGATTCTAAGCCATGACTTTTGTTAACTTTCATGTTTTTTTTGACAATTTGCTTTAATTATGGAATTTTATTTTAAGTATATATTTACAAGTCCAATTTGCTTTAATATATATTATTTTAAGTATATATTATTTAGTTTTTAATATATTGTACTAGCTATTAATAGTAAGTTTTTATAAACAATGAATTTTCACATTGATTTAGATAAAATAATTAATTTCAAATTTCAAAAAAAGAAATTTTCATTTTATGTTTGGTTCTCAATGAAGATTAATAAAAGACAAGGCCGATTGCTTTAGATAATTTGTTTGTTTTTGAGACAACATGTTTTAACATATGGCCAGTTACGTGTTCCATTATATATAGTTGAAACAAAAATAAAGTGAAACTAATAATTTTAATATGGATGATAAAGTTACAAATATTGTATACAAAAAAATATTTAGAGATTTACAAATTTGTAATTTTTTATTTCCATACTGTGTATTGTGTAATTTATTCAATTATATATTATATTTTTTTATATGTTGAACATATTTTTTATATTTCACATTGTGTTATTATTTAAATAAATTTATTTATTTTAACCCGTAATCTACACGGGTACCTAACCTAGCTGATCAATATATTATGGCTTTCAAAATTCATAAATGGTAGTAACCGGTCTACATATGTGTGTAAGATTGTATCGTTACACTTTGGTTATAGCATAGCTCAGCTGGTGGATTCTAAGTTTCTCTGTTTTTTTTTCAAGAATTGGTATGTATGATTGTATTACTTTTTTAAGGAAATATTGTGTGATCCTTCTTTTGGACGTTGGTGCGCCATGAATTCGGCAGACCCTCGAGCCACTATTATCTATACAGGAGGTCCTAAGAATATTGTTGTGCGTATCACCAGGTGATTTGCAACCTTTTGCTGTTTAATATATATAAAAAAAATAAAAAGATGATGCTGATCGTTTTCCGATTTTTAGTTGCATTATGAAAGGCCTTGAAGATTTCCACGTGCGTGCTTTTTCAAGACACGTGGCTGCAAATCTGTGGAATGTCAACCCGCTGCGTGTTTACCAACACGATTGCGGACACTCTGTTATCCTTGATGGCAAAATATGCATTCGAGAGCTGTTGAAGACACCGGATAGACCATCATACATGCTTGCAAGCACCACCCCAAAATTTTATGAGGAGATACAAAGGGTATAACTTTTTATTGCTTATTGTTGCTGTTGTTGCTATTATTATTATTATTATTGTTGTTGTTGTTGTTGTTGTTGTTGTCTTCGTTGTCTTTGTTTCTATGAGCTATGTTTTTTGTTTTTTAGAGGTATTTCGTGCCAATCATAGCATTTAATGGCAATAAAGTGACTGTATTGCCCCTGACAATAACTCAAAAGAAAAAAGGCTAGAAAACTAGCAAAACGTGCTGAAGAAGAAAGGATTGAGAGGGACCGAAAACTTCAGGTGAAATCTACTCGTTTTGTTTCTTTACTTGTAATTTGGTATATTTCATGAATATAATTATTTTTGTTCACACATAGGAGGAGTTACTTGAGCTGGATGAGAAATCTGCTGCGGATGAGGTATTATTGATGAGTATTTTTGGTTATTCTTTAATTGTTTTTTGCTAAAATTTGGTATCTGCATGCATATTTATACAGGATACTTCACTTGAGCTGGTTTGTAAGAAGAAGAGAAGAACGTCTAATGAGAAACTTAAAAAGATGTCATTCAAAGTCTTCTTCAAAATTGGAGCAAAAGAGAAAAAGAACTGAGTGATCATCTAGCAGGTATTTAGCCAATTACATCTATAAAATATTATTTTGGAAGAAAAATCTTAATCCTACATTTTGGACTCCATCATGTTTGTGACCTTTCAACTTAGACAAAATAAAGACAGCTTTGACTTTTTGATTTAATTTGGAAACCATAACTTCCATTTTGCCAGAATTTGTCTTACACCAGCTGCTGCAACAAGAATTTGACATGTTTCTGTCTTGGTCACTGTTAGGGTGTTGACTTTCTATCTTGACTTTTCCAATTAAGAATCCTGTCTCGTTTCAATGTAGCACTAAACAAGTTGTAGCCTTGTAGGATTCTTATGCCTTCCACTAAATTCACCTTACTTATGGTAAAGTCTAGGGGCAGTTTTGACTAACACACTTTTTCATGAACGAAAGCAACAACCTAGTTATTTTTTAATTAGAGTACATTATCTTTTGATAAAGGGGCTAATGCTAATGTGTAATTTATATTCTTAAAAGACATATCATATATTCTTTTTATTTTATTTGTTCTGATTTCTTTTTCCTTCTTTGAGAATTTTGGTTATCCTTGACTTTTTGACCCTGGTTGACCATCAGTGTGTCAACGCTGCTGACTTCTGGTGTCATACATAAACTTAGATGGGCTTAGTTATTAATTACAACCTCATTAATCTTTTCTTCTGTGCATTATTCTTTTTTAGCCATACATGGGTCAAAACTGAAATGTTTACTTTCAAGTAGCAAGTTATTACCCAAAAATTGAAACGGGACAAGGAGCTGTGTTTTTGTAAGGTGTTGTTTACGCATAATATGATTTTTATAATGCGTTTTGTGCTGCACTTAATACTCTGTTACAGGGACCCGCGAACACGGTCCGTTTAACACTGCTTGGAAACTTTTACATTTTTTCTTATCTTTGATCCGCTCTCCGGAGTGTTTAGATTTAAGGGATTTCTATGTGGTTTGTATATGCATGCGTTGGTTGTTTAACTGCTGCTGTAAAGCCTTTGTTGCCTTTTATTTTTCTGTTTGAGTCTTTTGGTACCACGTGACACGATTTCAGGTTCAGGTTGTGTACCGGGTCGTATCTAATGTGACATATTTCCTGATTGGCCCGTATGCAATATAATGACCTATTTGCCTTTGACCCAGTAACAAGCAAGTCTGACCCACATTGTTGATTTTCTATTACTTTTTTGGTCAAAATTTAGGCTTCTTGATCCGGTGTAGGTATTTTAGAACAAAATTTAATTTTGGTCTTACCCTCGCCAAATATGTTATTTGGTAAGTTTTTATTTTTTGTTTTTTTTAGAGGCCACCTGGAATGATTTTGTAAAAGGTTTTTTCTCAGCCTTACCAAATCTATCATTTGGTAAGTGAGAAGGGCAACATAGTCTTTTGAGTTCATTTGGTAAGTGACAATGGCAACGCGCGGGGTGGATTGATAAACCAGCATAAAAAGAGTACGAAAGAGACTTATGGTGTATATTAATCCATCGATAGGTAACAAACAAATTCTCGCAAACACCCTCCTATGACCACACCGCGAAGCATGTTCTCCGACCCTAGTATAGTTATGTCACTTTGCTGCATAAACCATCTTTCTGGCACTTGATCATGTTAATGCAAAATCTTGTTACAGCATAGGATGTAACTCTTGGTCATATTAATACATGATAATGTCACTTGACAAATTGCTGCATAACTAGGATTGATTATCTGGTCACTTATCTGTGCTACATGATGCGTATTTTACATAATAGCATACATATATACATACATGCATATATGCGTACATACATTCTGTTCATGTCTATGTATATCATCTAGAAACTCTAATCCTCTGTTTTTCTCTGTTGACACATGTAAAGGATGTGAGAGCTGCTAAGGTGAAGCTGTCTGTTAACTACACGCCCGTTATCTGTTATCTGCACCATCCTTTACTTGTACTATGATGTTATATGCTGTTTCTTAATGCTACTCTGGTTGACCATTTTTTTCATATTACATTTTCTGCGTGATGCACTTCATACTACTTACTATGAATGGTACCGGTTAATAAATACTTGTTTGATTTGAATCGCTTAACTCTTTTCTGATCAAGTCAAGTCTTTTCATTTTTAATATGTATCTTCATTACACATGATAGATTAGTGGTTACCGTTTTCTTATTCGACTATTCCCTTGAACTAATGCTGCATTGGCTATAAATGGAAAACAAGCTTAATTTATCCAGATTTGTAATTCAATAAGGGATTTTCAAGAGTTGAAAACATTGAACAAGAAACTAATATTGAAATCCAAAACTTATTCATTCTAGAAGAAGTTACCAGCCAAAATATAAATCAGACACAACACCGATTATGAATTAAGCAGAATAGTCCCAAATCAATAATTTTTCTATAAAAAAAAAATCTTACAGGAACACTACTTTTTCTTTAAAACTCAATAGCCCGCAAATAAAGATCAAAACACAAACTTTGCATGTCACGAAGACTAAGAAACATCCGGAAATGAGAGTTCGTCCCTCAGAGTATCAAATACTGACGAAGCGGTTGTGTTATGTTGTAACATGTCTTTAAGGCACTCTAATAACTCCCCATCTTTACTTTGTGATGCAACTTTTGTTGTAACCTGTTTCACACATGGTGACAATTGGTCAACGGGTCAAATGGGTTAAAAGTCAATGAAACCAGTTTTTGTGAAGTTGCTTACACCAATTGAACACATGAAAACACCACATACCATAACAAATGCCACTAAACTTATTCTCAACACCAATGATTTCTTGACTGGAGGCCCAAAGATATGCATATCCTGAAATTCAAAGCATATGCACATATCAAGAGAATAAAAATCATCACTCTAAACAATTAAAAGAGCAGCCTGCTGGTTTTGAGTTGCACATTTCTGGTAGAGGAGGAGTAAGTTTGAGTTGCACTTTTCAGGTTCTTATATTGTAGGTATGGCTTTGATTCTAATGAGAACAAGAACATCACACATATACCTTCAGATAGAATTACTAATTCATTTTTAATCCCACTGAATACCAATAAAGATGGAAACCAATGAATTATGGGCATCCTCGTAATATGAATTTAAAAACAACCTTGTTATAATAAATCATTTAGATCTAGTAATAAAAAGGGCACCACTATGGAATTGATTCAGCATTGCAGCATTGAAAGTGTCCCATGTGATTTATTCACTCTATCAATAACCGAGCCTTTCAAATATACAACATGGATTCTGGCAATGCAATGTAGTTGGACTCTCATGTCGATCCTATAGGTTCGCCTTTCTATTTATAATAGAAGAAGTCTAATAGAATTAGTATAGAAGTCTATATAATTAGCCAAATCGTCTGAAGCATGAACAGAATCGCCTTTGTTCCGAAGGCCTAGGCAATGACCATGCACCTAAAGCCACTTTACATAAAAGTGCATATTGAAGGAGTCTTGGTCGATGGAGGGGCTGCGCTTCTTTGTTCGCTAGGCTTTCGCGCTAATCATGAATCCTTAGCTTGGTTCCCGGCTTTGAATTCGCGCTAAAGCTTAGCCCCGTCTGCGGTTGACAACTTAAAACCTTTTGCCCATATTGGCCTTCACTCAAAACACCAAGATGTATGTCGTCCAACCCAACCTCAGACTCTTTCTTCCCGACCTATTTGACTCTCTGGCCGCAGTTATAGTTATTTAGGTGGTATCCCGAGATTGAAGAGTTGCCCCTCTTCTCAAAGCCTTTCGAATACCCCTTCCTACTTCTTCATCCTAGCTCTCCAACTGACTGTCTGACTCCAGCTGTCATTTCAATTACTGATTCGCCTATCCTCTCCCTTCCGGTCGAACTAGTTTTTATTCCTCTATCTAGGCCAACATTCATTCTAAGACTTTCACATGCTATCGAGGTTACACGCCTGGTCCCGAAACCACATCTGGCAGATGCGATTCCTGGATGTAGTTGGATGTGATTATCGGTGAAAGCTGGTCGTCCCATACCTTCTGCCTGTCTCATATGTGTGGAACCAGGTCTTTTTCGGTTCCAGCCCCCTCGAATACATAGGGTAGGTAGGACTGGGTGAGAAAGGGTTCCTGATGCCAATAAGTCGTGAAAAAGATTCTTTCCGGACGTGAGCCTCACCCAAGAGGGAAACTCCATTTTGTGCTCGATCTCTTCTGTCATGCATCATGGCTGGGTGAGTTGTCCCATTGCGAAGGAACCTCCGTGCTTCCCTTCTCCTGCGGAGCCCTGATAAAGTAACCGCCCGAAGTCTGAACTCAAGTGCCAACTATTGAACCACCATAATGGTTCATCAAGGAAGGATTCAATGACATAGGGAAACCACTCGTCGTCATAGACCATGTAAAAGAGAAAATGCCTTGTGAGATCTATAGAGCAGGATTGAATCCAGTGAAGCGAGGTAATTGCGGATGTTCCCACAAGAGTCTTTCCAAATCCATCGCGGCTTAAGCTCAATGAAAACACCAATTGATACGGTTTACTTGATTCCAACCTGGTTTGAAAGATACATGACGCTGCCCTCAACGTACACATCGATTTTCAATCTCTGGCCAGCATTTAGTTTGTACCCGTGCCGGGCGATGTGCCAGGGTTTCAATACTAGACGCTTATAGCTATTAAAACTCGGTATTTTTATCATTTTGCGCCTCATGTGTTTGCAAAAATAGGAACTTGGTGTTGAATATAACACAAGGGAGTTGATGACAATCAAGAACTAATCTTGAATGCGCAAAACACAAAACAATTATTGTTTCTTTTTGATTTGTAGCTCTTGTACGTACAGCAAGGAACAAGGACAAAAAACTCCAATTTGGGCTGCACATAATTAAACACAGTTGAGTTTTTCTTTGACGAACAAAAGACTCAACCTTTATAAGAAAACGGCACACGTAAAAAACTTATAAACCTACGTGAACCAAGGGTTTATGTAGCGCCCTTAATTCAAGTCCTACTCATAATCAAATACACAATTTGAACCCAACTCAAATAGGATTTAGGATAGGACTAACTTAATTAAAATAAGACTAACTTATTAATAAATAATAAACGAATTATTATTTAAAATATCCTCCAAGCCATCCCATGAGATTTACCGAACCGCCCTTAAATATCGTCTGGTTTAATACTTGGTTTAGTCAAGACACTCGAATATGAACAGTGAGATTTGGTACCATTTCGATATGTGTCAAATGTCAAATTATAAAATTGTGGTAATTCGATGAAACCAAACACGACTTTGAGAAACCATATGTCACAATTTGAAACCATGAACTACAATACTGTATAGAGAATCTTGTCGGATTGCATGTGAAATGAGTCATGACAATACATTCCTCGTTTGTTAAAACTCATTTGAATCATACGGACCACAACGAACCTAACACTTATTTCTTTAAATATATTCAGAGAGGAATTTAAAGAAATCTTTCAACTTGTAAATGAGAAATTAATATGATCAAGGTGCAAAAAATATATTAGCCCGCAACTATATTAATCAATATTAATAAATATAAACATTTAACGATGAATATATTATTATCAATTATATTGGAAAGAATATAATAGGATCTAAAATATATCTATCTATACTATATAATAAATAAAAGTTTTCTCATGTCACATGTCAATCCCTTATGCATTTCTTACTATTTGTTCCCGTCTCTCTCTCCTATTAATTATATATTAATAGTACATTTTTTAAATTTCTTTTATATATTTTTTGTTTAATGATTTCTCTAATTACTTTTACAAAACATATTTTATTTTCTTAAAAACGTTAGGTTTGCTTATAAAACATTTTTATAAACTGAACATTTTCATTATTTAATTTGTCTTATATAAAGTTATATCGTTTTTATATGTAAGAAAACATTTACATGTATATGAAAAATCTTAGCTCCTAAAACTTACTTAGCGGGTTCATTGTTAAAAATACGTGGATATTTAACTGAACCCAGCTCACCTTCTTTTCCCCTATAACCGTAATCTCTTTCTTTCTATCCATATATTGTCAATCAGAACCTTAATGATTTTCTTTTACTGCACATTTCGACTTACTGAAAACTTTCTTCTATTGATGACTGGTTCGTATTGTTCCGATTGTACTGTTTATGCTCTCATAATTCTATTTTACTTAATTAGTTGTTACCATATTTTTAGTGTATCGTCTACTGTTGTGTCGAAAGAAATATTTAGAGATTTATGATTTATTTTTAAGATTGTGAATAGTAGTTGTAATTTTACTTCATACTTATTAATGTATTACTCAACTTTATGTATCAAAAGTTATCACTTACATAATTTAACTTGTCAAGCCCATGTATGACCAGGGGCGGACCCACATAGTTCCCATCGGGGTCCCGGGACACCAATGTTTTTTAAAAATTACTTAGAGACGATATATTAAATTTTGTAAGGACCCCATAAAAATTAATAATTGGAACCCATACTATTAAGGCTGAACTAGTCTAGTGGAAAGTCCCTTGTTTTTTCTTTGAGAGGTTGCAGGTTCAAGCCTCACCATACCCAGTTTTTGTTGTTTTTTTAATATTCTAGTCAATATTAGTTATTTAGTTAGGGTATTTGTGTTTTTTCTTTAGTTTATCCCATATAACCATTATCACTTTAGTTTATCCCATATAACCATTATCACCATGCAACATATATAATGACAACATGAGTTTTACATATACTTAAATTATTTATCTTGTGTATGTATATTATAATTAATCATTTATTTGTGTAAGAGTTAGTTTTTCATGTCTTGGTTATTCATGTAAGACCATATATATATAGCTTACGCTTATGTTTCTCGGGTATGAATAAAAATGAATTAAAAGTGTATGTTCTATCTAGTTTCTAATCTATATTCTTTCTACTTACTCGTTTCCGATGACACCATATTTTCGTGTTTTATTATGTTCCTCCTCTCGACCCGACCCGAATAACGACCGACCCAAAAATTTTGTAAACCGGAAAAATTGGGACCCCATTGACAAAAAATCCTGGGTCCGCCACTGTGTATGACATGGGTATTAACCTAGTAATATATAAATAAATAGTATACCTTTTTAATTTGGATACTTTAGAATTACGCAATTACCATGGGCTTGGGCTGAGAGTTGTTAATAATGTTTGTTTATGTGATGGGGTTTAAACTATATTTATACGCATTGTTTAGCCGCATGCAATTAGGGAGGGTTTGATTTCATGGCTGCAGAGCTTGCGCTTGATGTGGTTGAGCAGATGCTGTTACGATTGGACGTGGAAGATCTTATTCGATGCAAGAGTGTTTGTAAGTCATGGCTATCTTTTATATCCTCTCCTGGTTTTGTTCACGCTCACTTGAAACGTAATGTCAAGAGCGATAGTGACAATCTAGAACTTGGACACCGAAGGATGGCTAGTCACCTAATTAGGTCGGAAGATTTTTGGTTTTTCAGCAACTCTTTTCATATTGTTGGCTCTTCTAATGGCCTCGTATGCGTTTCTCCTCAAGATGTTGACTTTTTACTAATCAATCCTTCTACTAGAGAGCAGAAGCAACTGCCAACACCGCCATATCGGCCTCGAATGCACAAGATTGGAATGATCAGGCAGGTCGCATGTTGGGGTTTTGGTTATGATTCGTCTATTGATGATTACAAGGTTATCGCAGGTTTCAGTAAAAACCTTCATATAAAGCGGACATGTTTTCATGTGTTAACGTTGAAATCGAATGTTTGGAAAAAAAAAGAAGAAAGTAATCATATCTTTAGATTTATCCACAGAGGAACTGAAGGAAATACCCGAACCATTGCCAGATATGTTATATGTACGTGATATAGATCACTGTCTCGGAGTTATAGACGAATGTCTATGTGTTTATTCAGTGTATCCCCCCTTCTCTAGTAACACATGGGTATTGAAAAGCAACAAGTGGGAACTATATAATAGTAATGATCATTGTGAGATCAACATGTATGATATTGTGCACGGCTTGACCCTTGTGGTGGAATCACCGCCTAGTTTTATCTACAGTCATATGGATGGACCTGATGGTAGACGTGAGCCCAGCGCTGGGGATTATATGCGTGCTAGTATATTTGTCAAGAGCCTCGTATCTCCCCATTCCCATGTTAACGAGGGACAAACGAGAAATGCCAAGGTTTGATCTAAATATGTTTGTTTTTTTATTACATACAAACACAGTGCGTGTAGATTCATACTAACATGTGCTATATATGTTTTGTACATGCAATGCAGCAGGGGCAGGAAGGTGGTAATGAGAGTACTGCTGAAAGCGGCAACATAAGAAAGAGTAAGAGTAAGAGTAAGAGTAAGAGTAAGAGTAAGAGGTCGATCGTGGTTTTGTAAGCATAACAAGCCGCTCATATGGATATAATATAATAACTTTATATAATTTTAAACAGTATTAGCCGGTTGTGGTGGTGGTTATTTATATTTATATTAATAAACTCAATGGACATGTTTTATTTTTATTAACAAATAGCGGTCGTCGCCTTATTATGAAAAAGGGCTTTGTGATTCCAAACATTACATGCTTCATCATCGTCAACACTATTGTCATTTCGTTTTCTTCCTCCAAAGATCAAGACTAGCCTTTAGAATTGTTAATGTTTAAGCGACCTTGGTGGAAACTTTTGAATACTCGGATGGTCTATGCATGCATTAGCCCTCTAATATTTGTACATATAAAGATAATACGAGAGAGAACACAAGTGCAGGATAACAAGAATTCAGCTTTTGCTTTCATTTATATCAATTACGACAAAAAACATGCTTGAATGACGAAAAAACTCTTTATGTTTTGAGAAGACAACATTTAATTTCGACCTATAACATGCTAAAAAAAACAAAAAAAGTAAGTGTGTTGATCGTCTTGCATGACACATGTTGTTTGCTCTGATTAGCATAAATGAGCCGTGATACATACTTAGATGACCTCCATATATATTATCCAATAATATTAATATTAATATAGTGATTGTTAATAGACAACTTTTACATTATTTCATTAGCAAATCAAACACATGAGCAAACAAACAAGGTCAACCAGGGTTGAGATAAATATCCTTATTATATATATATATCCCGGATTATGTAACCAACTATTGGATGAATATCCACCCTTGGATCAAGCTGAGGTGAAATCTGGATCGTTTAAACTCCATAAATTCCTTCTAGAAGGGGAAGTTACAAGAAGTTATTTGCTTTCTTCAACTTCCTACACACGTCTATGATAACCGCTGTTACTCCCGGTAAGATAGGGAACGACACCTATATCACCCCACTCTCCGTTCAAGCCTTCTACCAAAAAAAACATCTTCTGTAACTATTTGTTTCTCCATCATCTTCAGTTGTTGTTCCTCCAGCATCGCCTACTTCAACGGTATTGAAAGTTTGTTCCTTTGCCCAATGCATCGTTGCCGGTGAGTAATCATTTCCTTATTTGCGTATCAAACTAAACTTTATCTCTAATTGTGACTTTTACTCCCAACTCCTTTATTTTAGCTCAACTCAAACCCAAATTGTTTGAATTTATAATTCAAATATGAGGTCCGGGCCGACCTTATTGTTAGTTGATTTCGTATTTGAGGCGTGATGGCAGGGCATATGAACTCCATCGATCAATCTCTCGTATTCAATGGTTTTTGCTATTATATTTTTCTTCTTAAACTATTTTTCTATTTTTATTTTTTTTTCAGTTGGCAATGTTTATGAGTAGGAATTGGTTGTTGACGGATTTTTATATGATATGATATTGGATCGAGTGAAACCATAGAAGGATTACTCTAATTTGTGTTTTTCATTCTTTTGGATTAAGTTTATTATGTTGCTGTCTTTGATATGCTAATTTCAAGATCATAAGATCATGGGGTTATCCTATATGTTTGTTGATTCTTTGCGACTGTAAATCCATTAATTAAGTGTAACTTCGTTTTTTATTTCATCAGGAAGAAGTGATCGTTGATCCGTCTGTAGTAATGAGTTGAAGGAACTTGACAGTTGTTGTCATAATGTTCAAGCTAAAGGATTTACAAAATACTAAACTATTTGTGTTGTATCTTCTGTCACATACCGGCCTGTTATGAGCTTATGAGGCAGCCAGATAGCGTGCAATGGTTCATAAAATATATACATCTTCATTCATGTTCCAATCTTGATGAACAAAATTGTTATTTCAAATGTTAGATTATCATTGTAAGTGTACAACTTTATAGTTTCTTAATCATACTTAAAGTATCATATTACTTGTAAATATCTTTTGAATGCATGGACAGGATGTAAGGAATTACACTTGGAATGCTGGAGATTGGATGTATCTATGTAGGCAAGTACATGAATAATTTTCATCGCTTTGTGTTTTATATTAATGAATTCGGTCATTTTTTACTCATAAGTTAAACAAGTTGTGCTTTTATCTTAAACATTTTTTACTCATAAGTTAAATAAGATAGTTTTGTTATTATAACATTAAACTAGCCGTCCACCAGACGGGTATAAAACTAGTTAATCTCGGTTCGTGCATTCATCTACCAAGATATGTACCAATATGTTTTAATATGCGATATAGTGTAATTGAGTCTTTACCATATGGCAGAGTGGAGAGAAAATTATAATTGATTTCATCTCCATTAAGCGGGAATATTGTAGCATCCAAAATTTCAATAGTAATAGTTGATAAGAAACATGCTAAAAATTATTTCATTTTGATGGTTATATTCTGGTGTGAACATATTGTAAAAATTCAAGTGTTAAGCAAAAGTCAAACTAAGTTAAATCTATATAATACTTAAAACAAAACCCTAAGAAAGAAAGAAAGGAAAAGAAAGGGATGGAAAACAAGAGAGCTGTATATTCCTAAGTTTTATCTTGGAAAGAAAGGAAAGGAAAAATAAATACATTGTGTTCCTAAATTTCATTTAACGGAAGAGAGAAAAGAAAAAAAAAAGGAGAAAATATGATGTTTTAAAGGGTGGATGCTTTCCTTTCAAATTGGAAGGAATAGGATGGAAAGGAAATTGAATTAAATTAAGGGGGTGTTTGGTACAGAGAATGGAAATGGAGAGAAAATAGAAATGGAAATGGAATTGTAGAGAGAGAGAATTGGTATGGAGAATGAGAATCATTTCTCTTGTTTGGTACACGAGAAAATAAACAGAGAACTCTACCATACCCAACCCCACCTCCACCCAACCTGACACCACTCACCACCGCAGCCCCACCACCACAGCCCCACCACCACCGCAGCCCCACCACCACCACCAGCCCCACCACCACAGCCCCACACCACCAGCACCACCACAGCCCTTTCTTCAACCACAGCCCACCACCACCGGCTGCCGCCACCAAACCCCCTTCTTCAACCACAGTACACAAGAAATTAAAAAGATTCAAATTTTTGGAACATAAGATATAGAAAAAGGAGGCTCAGATCTGTCATCACTGCCTCTTTGGAGATTTTGTGGTGGTGGTTGTGGTGGCGATGATGATGATGATAATCAGAAGCCACCTGCAACCACCGCCGATTTCCACCACCACTGTCACCCACCTGCGGCCACAATCACCCGACCATCTGAAAACCCTAACCTACCACGAACCACCACTTGAAACCCTAATCTCCGTTCACCCGTACCACCTGCAACCTACAACCGGTTACCATCTCTGTGTTCACCACTGCGAACGGCGGAGACGGGGTGGTGGTTGAAGACTTGGAGACGAGTTGGCGGTTGCAGACTTGGAGACGGGGTGGCGGCCGGAGACGAGGTGGTGACATGCTATGAGGAGTCTGCTGAGAAATGGATTTCTCTTTGTTTTAAAGAGAAATGGAATTCTCTAGTTTTAGAGAAATAGAAAGAGAAATAGAAATGAAAAGTGGAAAACAAACAAAAGAAATATTTCTAATTCCATTTCTCCCCAATCAAATCCCTCTACCAAACACCACCTAAAGGAAAGGAATGTTTTCATTTCTTTCTTTCTCAGAGACGCAGCGTAAAATTCCAAGTTACTGTGTTTTATTGAAATTCATTCCTCACTTAGATGCTTGCACATAATTGTAGTTAGTTAGTTAGTTACAAACTTACAGTACTATAATTTATAAACATGATCATAGATACATTTTCCCCATTTACATATTTAACCTTTTTCTTGCAAATTCTGCTTAGAATTTTATGATATACAACATCAACAATTTAAAATGAACAAATCTATATAATATATAATAGTAGGATCCCGCCGCATTTGCGGGATCCGAAAACAACTCGCTATACAACAATATAAGTTAAAACATTTCTAGAATCAACCAATTCACTTTAAAGTTAATAAATCCTCATAATAGCACATGAAAGAGCTAATATTACAGAACATATGGTAGGTTTTAATTCGATACAAGAGATCTTGAACGCAAATCTAGATCTGCAAATCACACACATCACAATAGAGACGTTGCACCTGAACTTGCTGTAGCAACCACCATCTTCTTTTCACTAATCTTCAATCTTTTCTGATTTTGGCTTTGTAACTCCCTTTCATAACCTATACAAATATAAACATTCCAAAACATCAAACACAATGTAAGAATAACAATTCGTCAAATATATACCCTTTCTGGTTGTGTACCATATTGGTATTGAAATAGGAGTTCATTTTACTTAAAAAATTTAGGCTTATAAGAAAACGTTTGGTGAATTGTTCGTGAACCAAGAGGGTTTGTTTATGTTCGTTTATTAAATAAACAAACAAACATATCCACCATTTTTAGTCATTTAAGTAAACGAATGAAAATGAACTCATGTCCTGGTCGGTGCATCATAGTTATAAAATCCAAATATTCGTTAAAATTGTATATCTCATATATAACTCATGCCCCTTAACAACCTTCTTGACTTGAAAACCGACCAATAATAAAGCCTGCAAATAGATGGGTGCCCTTTTTATTACCTTACTCGATTCAAGTATCATATGTAATGAGATTAAACAAAAATATCTATTTGTTACACTGTTAAGTTTCAAATTGTGTTGCATATGTTAGTTTTTACAGTATGGCCTTATATATGGTTTTTTCTCAAAGCATGTTGCTACTATCGGTAATGCACCCGAACCAAATAAGAATTTGGCTACGGTTACATACCCGAACCGAATAACAAAATAATATTCCAGTTCTGTTTTTTTTTTCCGGTTTAATCGTCTTAACCGATAATTTGGTTACTTCTGCAAAGATGAACAGAAAAAATCGGGATCTGTTATTCTTGGCTTTGATTAAATATGCTAATAACAGAATAACAAATACCCCTCACCTTAATCAATAATCATATAAACAAAATCATAATGGTGATGTTCATCGGTTTATTCGATTCATCCGGGTTGGCTATTGGTTTTTATTTTAACACTGATTAACCGATTAATCAGATTTACCCAAACAATTTGAACCGAATTGAACAGTTTGTTCCTAGCACGCCATGTTGCCATTAAGTCTTCCTTTTTTAGCCTTTCCTTGTACAAATTTTTCATAGACTATTAGTTGGCCAACATACCCTTTTTTGGCCAAATTCACTAAAATAGATATCATAATTGCCAAAATAATAATAATAATAATAATAATAATAATAAATAAATAAATAAATAAAATGTGCTAACCTCAACATGACATCCATTCTTTTTTGCATAATGATTTAAGAGCAAGATTATAGTCCATCACTCCATTGTATTATCAGCAAAGCATATGCTCATAACCGAAAGTCGTGTTAGACAGGTAACTCGAACACAGTTCGCATTATCACTGGTTGACTCGAACATGACTCGCTTTACCCAAATAATTATTTTATTGTTTTTACATATTAAAACTTTTGGCCCATGTGCTTATACTAGAAGCAGAGAACTTTGATGGTGCATCTTGTCATGACCACTATCTATGTAACGCTTACTCAAACAAAAGAAGTCAAATCCATCATATGTAACACTTACTCAAACAAAGCCCTAGAATTCCAAGTCACTGTGTTTAATTGAAACTGATTCCTCAAGTGATTCTTGCACATACTCTTGCACATACTAAAAACTAATAATTACTGCTTTAATTCATTAACAGGATCACTAACAAGCTATCCCTAATTAACAGATCTAACCTTATTCTAGCAAATTATGCTTATGACTTGCTTCAAGGTCCTTTATCTTCTATTCTTTATACACTGACCCTAAAGTTATGATTATTTATGGTAGCTTGAATTATTAAAATCCATTATCACTTTCGATATGTTATCCATCCTATGAGCGTAAGTAAGATTATTAGCCCTGGCCAACTC
Organism: Bidens hawaiensis; assembly: GCF_021521415.1. Taxonomy (NCBI): domain Eukaryota; kingdom Viridiplantae; phylum Streptophyta; class Magnoliopsida; order Asterales; family Asteraceae; genus Bidens; species Bidens hawaiensis. Next base: position 1,711,187 of record NW_027491108.1, read on the forward strand.
AAGAGCATTCACAATGGGTTTTTCATACTATGTGAGTGTATTCTCCATTTTTAGGATGTGGTTGTAGTGCTTGTGAGACCAGGTGACATATAAAAACGAATGCTTATAATAGTAAAATAAAAATGGAGTAAGGATTAAGATTTAAGCTAAAAAGAAATACTTTATCCTGATATGAATTATAGGATTAACTAAGGGCATTAGTCTAACGAAATAAAAACTCTTGATTTTAGTTGGTTTTTTCCAACTCATTAACTAATTCATTATGTGATTGATTTTTTTCCATTTCAATCAAAACAACTTTTTAGTAAAGTTTAGAAGATAATAGATCTAAAATGAAACCACGTATCCTTTAACAGATTTATTAATAGGTCTCGTTCAAATTTTCAAATTGAAGGTGTATTGTTTTCTCAATTTGACTAAAAAAATAATCAATTTTTAGTCAAAAATTACAAACCTTTGAGAGATGTCAGTCTATGTAAATAAAGTATAAAATGAGGAAAATGAGGGTCTTTTAGGTTCTTTATTGATTTTATTAAGAGGTTCTTTGGTAGCATTTTAATGGCCATTAAGATACTATATTTTAATGGTTTATATCCTCTTAATGGTTAAGAGGTAACCTTAAGTTTGAATAGTTAAGAGGCAATCATCTTAATGGTTACATCATATCCAGGCAACCAAACAACCCCTGAGTTTGATTTAGTTAGTAGATTATAAAGAGATAACTTTGAGACATAAACAACGAAAACTAAAAGTTCTAAACCAAAATATTTGGTTTTACTAATAGCGTATGTGAAGCATTAGAAAATTATATTATATGGTATTATAAAGGCAACCGAAAGTAGTAGGAAAATTTGTTGGAATTAAAAGTCAAGACCAGTAGGATTCGAACATGTCTTTGCGGACAAAAAAGCAACATGCACACCACCGGAGTAAACAAAGCTTGTGTAATAAAAATGCAAAGCACTTATTAGTATGAACATGAAAGGGATAGCTTATTTATAAAGAAAATATTGGGGCATTAGTTTCCTATACTATTGAGCCGGCTCTGCCTCCGACGAGCTTCTATCTCTCATTCTCTATCGGTTGATGGTTTAATTTGATTTCAAATAGACGAACTCAATGCCTAAAATGTTGAATAAAATTTAAGGTAACGAAATATAACATATTGCAACTAAGTCCTTACACATTCTATGACTTTTCAAAACTAGCCATCACATTTTGAATGTCTTTAACCTCTTTTAGCAAAAGAAAAATAAAGCTATGTATTGACATGAATCTCAGATTTAAGTGTAAAAAAATGAATTCTTGGTATTTGTCTCATGGATAACAATGGGTTTTAGGTGTTCACAGGAGTATTCATATCTTATTCTTTCTTTTTATTCACATAATTCGAATAAAGTTTAACTTGAATCTTAATTTTTCTACATTTCTTTGTTAAAATCTACGTCTCAATCCTTATATTTATCTGTATTCAATTAAATAATACACTTTTAATCAGATTTAGCAGTTATTGCTCCCTCTTTCACTCATAAAAAAGTTATATGAAATGAATAGTGCGTTCGATAAATATTAGAAATCACTATTTAACCCATATATATAACCATATAATTTATGGATAAAGAAAAGTACAAAGAATGTGACAAAGTGAGGTTTTTTTTCTTCATTTTTATATATTTTTAAAATATGAACAATTATAAAGAATGGGATATGAATTCTATTTGAATATTAGGTGTGAATTTTGATAAGAAGATACGGTATTTACAACTTTCCCAAACACTATGTATAACTAAATCTAACAATACTAATAAAAGAAAATAAAGGAGATGATGTGGCATTCTCATATTCATTCTTGGTCTAATCTCTCTTTTCATTCATTCTAGATATTCATGGGTTATGAGGCAAAACCATTTTGACAAATGGGTTATAATTTTCTTTGTAATCTTTCATCTCATTCATCCCTCTCCATAGGTTATGGGTCAAAATAATTTTGACAAATAGGTTATAATTTTCTTTATAATTCTCTAATTCATCATCTTATTTATCCTACATATATCCATGGGTCATGGGTTAAAACAATTTTAACAAATGAGTTATAATTTTTCTTCTAATTCTCTAACTCTCATCTCATTTATCATAATTATCCATGGGTAATAGATTAATATGTCAAAACAATTTTGACAAACGTTGTATATAAAGATATTTTTTCTAATTTGTAAATTTAAGATTGTAGATTTCTTATTATTTTTACTATATATTTTATTTTCTTTTTACCTTTAATTTTGTTCATTTCTTTCAAATAACATACCATATTTATTTTTATTATTTGACAAATCCCGTGTAATATACGGGTTCAAAAGCTAGTGTTGAATTATATGAGGAGGTTGTGGCAGTCAGCAAATGAATGTTCAAATATAAAGAACCAGCTTTCGAACCCGTGTATTACACGAGATTTGTTAAATGATAAAAACTAATGATTGTTATTTGAAAAAAAATGTATAAAATTTAAAGCTAAAAAAGAAATGAAATCTCAAAATTATAAATTTTATAAAAACTTTTTTATATACAACATTTGTTGTTTTATCACAAATATTCAAATCGTTATCCAATTTGAACAAATTTAGACCATGTTTGCCGTTACCGTGAATAATGCAACATATAATGTATGAGAAAAAACTGTACATCGAATGAATAAAACAACATTAGAAAATGTACGTAAACTGCTTGTGACAAGGGTAGTGATATTGAAAATGAAAAGCATATACCGTCTCGCTACAAACTATTTTAAACATAAAATTGATTTCTTTAAAACTATAATGTAGTGTTTGATATAAAGGAATGAATGTTGAAAAGAAATAGCTCATTCTAAAGGAAATCAAACACATTTAGTTGTCATGTATCAATGAAATGAATCATTCCAAAGAAATGCATTTCCTTCCATTTATAGTTTTTTTTTCCATTTCTTAAAAGAAAGTGTTATTTTTTCATTCCTTTAAGGAATGGAATGAAAAAAGTCATCAATAATAACAATAATAATAATTAATATTATAAATCTTATTTTATTATCAACATTTTTTTTCTATTACAATATAACTATCATCATTATTATAATTATTCTTTTTGTTATCGATGTTCATTTCTATTATAATATATGTATATAGCTATTATTATTATTATATTATAATTATAATTATTTAATTTTATTTATATTATTATATCATTGTTATGTTATTTCTTCTCTGTTAATCGACGAAAATAGTATGTGTGTGTAGTTTACTATTTAAACAAAATAATATAAAGTGATAATTAATTTCATTCTTATATTGTAACCAAACAAGACAATTGAATGGTAATGATTCATTTCATTCATTTGTCCATTCAATTACTCTGTTCATTCAATTCCTTATTCATTCTATTATCTTATACCAAACATACCCTAAAAAAATTTCTTGTTTGAGAATGTGTTTTAATTATGGCATCATATTTGAGAATGTGTTTTAATAATAGCATAGCTCATAAGAATGTGTTAGGTTGAATGTAATGATCACGTGGTGTGTTAAACTTGTCTAGTGGCAAAGTGGCAAATGCTAAGAATAGCATTATTGATTTGTAATTTATATTTGTTTGACTACTTGTAAATACTAAGACTAGCGTATTGAATTGTGGTAGTATTAGGGTTGTTTACGAACCGAGCCGAACCAAACGCATGTTTGTTTATACTTGGTTTGGTTTGAAAGCGAGTCGAACTGAGCAGATTGAATTTTAAGAAATGAGCGATATTTTTATGCTTGAACTTGGTTCGGTTTGAAACCAAGCGGCTTGGTTTAGCTTGGTTTTGCTTGATTTCGTACAAAGTTTTTAATTTTAAATTTCTATAAGTAAAAAATATCATTAATGCAAGACTTTCAATTCTAAAAGAAAAAATGACAAAAGACGTCCTTTACATTTGACCCGATTTTCATTAGACGTCCTTTAATGAAAGAAATAGCAAAAGACATATATCATGTTTCAAATTCCTTCACGTTACATCCTTTGGCACTAACCCCCTTAATTTTTCTCGTTAAATCCAGTCATGTGCTCCTCATGTGAGGGCAACTTAGTCATTTTACCTATTGAGTGGTTATTTCTGTAATTAAAATCACTAAAATACTCTATCTCCATCTCATCTCTTCTCTTTCTCTCACCTCTATCTCCGATCTCTCTAAGCCACCATCACCTCCACCTACCACCACCGCCACTAGCATCAGGGCAGCCACGGAACTAGTTTGTAGTATTGGAGTTTAGGCATCACGAGGATGTTGGTTTGCGATGGCAGCAGAGGGTACAGCCCCTCTCGTTTTCCGGCGCCAAAATTGTAGTTTCTAAAAATAAAAATGCTACTGAGGAGCTCATCCCCGCACTCGTATCATGGTACCAGCAACAAAATCTCATCATATTATCATCATCGGAACCCGATTTTCTCCACCGGAGCTTCAACACCAACAACCTTGTTGCTATCTTTGAAAGCCAAACGATTGTGCCATAAAACGAGCTTGAGGGTGGAGATGCAACCGGTGGATGTTGCAGGTGTAGGCGAAGCGGCGGTAATTTCAGGTTGAGCCCAAGCCAGCAGTGGTTAAAGGGGGAGGCGAAATCGACGGTTTTTACAGGTGGAGGCGGAGCTGATGGTGGTTACAATGGGAGGTGGAGCTGACGGAGGTTGCAGGTGGGGCGTTGAGAACAAAATCCCTAATTTGGGGATCTATGGTTTTAAAGTATGCATCATCTTCATCTTTTTTCTAGGTTTGAAAGCTCTAATTTGGGGTGGGTAGGGTTAGATATATGCTAGTGGTGGTGTGGCCTGTTTGGCCAACAGTGGTTTTTTTAGACAACAAGGAGATGATGGGTTTCAATTTCTTCATCGGATTTCCTTGAATAGTTGGGTGGAGGTGGAGGTGGATTTGGGGAGACTAGAGAGGTTCGTGTGTTTGAGGACCCGTGGTGGTGCGGTGGTGGTCTTTTGATGTTGCGGTGGTCGTCAGACGATGCAGTGACGGTCGTCCGTTGATTAATTTGTTAGTTTGTTGTTAATTAAAGATTGTGGTGGTGAATGATTCTGAGTTAATAAAGGAAGACGTTCATAGTGGCAGTGTTGGGTTGCTTGGAAGGAGAGACAATGGTAGGTGGGCCAGGTATGGGGGTTCCGGTGCCAACATTGGTGGCTCGCCGGAGAAGACGGTGGTGGCTTCCTCGTCGAAGATGAAGCTTTGGTTGTGACTTGTGGTGGATGAACTCAAAGAGAGGGGTTAATTAAATTGATTTTTATTATTACAATGTTTTTTAAATAAATAGGTAAAATGACCAGTTTGCCCTCATGTGCAAGGCACATGACCATATTTAATAAAAAAAATTTAACTGGGTTAGTGACAAAGGACGAAACAAGAAAAGAATTTGAAACATGAAATACGTCTTCTGCTATTTCTTTCATTAAGGGACGTCTAATGAAAATCGGGTCAAACGTAAATGACGTTGTATCACCCCGGCTAAAGCGGAAACGCCTGAGTGTGGCGTACAGATTGCTCAAACACACGTGACACTATTAGGTGACCATAATAACATTATTTCATTTAAATCATCATGTAACACAAGTTTATCAAATAACACAAGTTGTAAACAAATAAATAAACGAAACGATAAATTGTTCTTTGAATATCCTATAAGCATGCTATGTGTCTTTCAATATCTCATCCTCTAACCACGGTACCTGTAACATATGTATAAAATACGGTCAGCTATAAATATAGCTGGTGAGATTTCCACAGTTTGATATACTACGTAAAAGCCATACAATTCCATGAACTTGTAAAATGCGCAAGTAAGGGTTCTTTACACTCGATGCATGTAATGCCCCGAACCCGGTAGCCCTACTTTAGCGTCGGATTTACTCATAAACACAGTTTTTCAAATCAGAGTTTATTAAAACTTTTCGCGGAATATAAAACATCAATCATTTGTTACAAAACATTAAATCTTTTCTTTGATACCATAACACAAAACTTTATATTTAAAATATCTTTTCTTCCTTCTTCAGATGCCAGCCGTTCAATCCATGCCATGTGCCATCCTCATGCTAACTCTATAATCAGCTCACCTGCGTGCATACTAAAAGTCAGCTACGCTGAGTGAGTTATAGTTAATCGAACGCCATACATACATACACATACATACATATCCGTAGATACATATCCATACTTCACTAGTTACCCTTCTGTTCTACATACATACTTGCTACCATAAATACATACATATCTACAATCACTAACCTCAGTCTACCGAGAGTACGTTCATAGTCCACCGTCTATACCTGTACTCAAGGTCGTGAACACGTACAAGGTTCGCAGTCCTTACCTATGTTCACCATTTATGGTACGTACAATGATCGCGGTCCTTCCCTATACCATAGTACATCCACAACATGTACAAGGTTCGCAGTCCTTCCCCATGTTGCAACCTAATTCATAGCACGTACGAGGTTCGCAGTCCTCCCCTATGCTACAAAATCAGCACGTATAAGTTTCACAGTCCTTTCCTATGCTGAAATACATCCACAACACGTACAAGGTTCGCAGTCCTTCCCTATGTTGCAACCTAATTCATAGCACATACGAGGTTCGCAGTCCTCCCCTGTGCTACAAATACAGCACGTATAAGGTTCACAGTCCTTTCCTATGCTATAATACATCCACAACACGTACAAGGTTCGCAGTCCTTCCCTATGTTGCAACCTAATTCATAGCACGTACGAGGTTCGTAGTCCTCCCCTATGCTACAAAATCAGCACGTATAAGGTTCACAGTCCTTTCCTATGCTAACGCCTATCTACATTACGTATAAGGTTCGCAGTCCTTATCTACGTTTACATATATCATCTACTTCACGTAAAAGGCTCGCAGTCCTTAACTACGCCATCACCAGCCGAGTCTATGTCCGACAGAAGCTAGAGGGATTTGTCATCTTAACTTACTATGTCGAACGTATAACTCACATGCCATTCGTGTACCTATATACACATACTTCACATATACAATAATTACATTATAACATAAGAACACTCTAGGCATTCTTTACCTCATTCATTTAACAACCATACCCCTTGTCGACACGTGTAATATCCGAAGATCGTTCACGCCCCGACAAGTATTCATTTGAAATATTCATACATCTTCGATATATAATATTCGTACCTTTATTTTTAACCTGACAGTACACGCAATATCCGAAGATCGTTCGTGTACCGACAAGCAATCATTCATATCTATCACACATCTCACATATGACATACACTTATCACTTAGGATAAATGTATTAACAACACATCGAGTATGCACACAGCCCCGAAAACATAACAAGGAATGGGGCTAGAAACTCACCTGAACACGGTTACGTTCACCGTTAATCGTAATCCCCTTCTTCAGTTGTGCACGGCTGACTGTATAACAAGTACAGGTATCAAATAACTATCACTACTCATATCATCTTTCTAGTCTTAACTACTACCCACAACGAACGGGGGTCCGGGGGCAGCGCCCCTGGCAGCGGGGTCTAGGGGCGGCAGCCCCTAACAGGGTCCAAGGGGCAGAGCCCTTGGCTGGGGTCGAGCTGCCAGGTCAGCTTGGAAAAATTTTATTTCCATTAACTGTCTTAACATATTTTTCATTAGATTTTTAATTTATTTTCTAATCGAACTTAACTTTAGGCGAAGTTAAACCTTAGGCGAACTTAGCTTTAGGCGAAGTTGTCATCAGGCGAACTTAGCTTTAGGCGAAGTTGTCATCAGGCGAACTTAGCTTTAGGCGAAGTTGTCATCAGGCGAACTTAGCTTTAGGCGAAGTTGTCATCAAGCGAACTTGGCTTTAGGCGAAGTTACCAGTTAGGCGAACTTGGCCTCAGGCGAAGTTATCGCTTTGAAGGCGAAGTTACCCAGTTGCAGGCGAAGTTGCTCAGTTCCGCCGCTGTGTTGGTTTTCATCAATCATTTTGGCGATTTTAACACCCTTGCTATTGTTTAACATTACCCACTACTTTCCCCAACCGTTTCCGGTCGTTTATACACTAAAAGCTTGGATCTTTAAACTTCAAAGATCAAAAATCATACCTTTTTGAGCTTGTTTGGATCTTGTTCAACTTGTTAATCACAACTAGCCCTCACTCTCTCTCGGATCTGTCCGTTCCTCTCCTCGGATCTGCCCGGTTCCGGCCGCCGGCGAAGTTGTGGTGTAGTGTGAGTTTTTGGAGTGTGTTTGGAATAGGTGGAAATGGAAGATATTTTTGGGTTTAGGGGATATTTATATCCCTTAAATCCCATGGATCTAAGGCCCATTATCGTTTAACCCATATCAATTAATCCAAGTCCATGGTCCGCTCCTTACCCGATATTAATTAATCACGCGAAATCACTAAACATAACTTCCTTTATTCAACATTAAAATTTTAGGATGTTACAATGCAATGGACCTGAGTGTAAAGAACAAACGAAGGTCCTTTCTAGTTGGGGCTACCAACGTACTTGGATATGAGGTCCCTTTTCCACTCGATACAAATGGACCTGAGTGCAAAGGGGGGCGTATGATCATACTTATTGAGGCAACCACTTGAAATCCACGTATATAACAAATAGGCAAGTAAGCATACAAGTTCATGATATGAATTGTAGTTTGTAAGCAAAGTTGCAAATCTTGAAGTTTAATAATGGATACATATGCTACCCCAAAATATGAAAACATTTAAAAAGGAGTTGCGAAAACTCACCTTATAAATAGAGGTAAAACGGAAATCCGAAATCGTCGAAAATATTGGAAATGGCAAAAGAACCGAATGCGTCACGAAAGCCGAAATAAGCTATCCGCACCAACTATGATAAAGGAATACGAGACTTAATCGAAAATCTTATGGGGTCATTTATTATAATATTATTATTTATGTTTTAACGGCAACTTGATTAATATTATGGTATAACTATTTTAATGACAAAGATACGAGGCTTGCACGTTCGAAATACTTGAAATATGGCTTATAAGTCGAAGTTATAGTCAATGGCTTAATAAAAGATTTTTAACGAATTAAAGTTTACTTTTAGTATCAATGAATGATTTTTAAATTATGATTTACAAAAACGACGATTTGGTTTTTAACTGTGGAAAGGTGAGATATATTTTATGGTTAGTTTAGATGATTTTTATTTAATTTAAAAATGATTTTTAATTGATTAATTAATTAATAAAGAATGATTTATTAAACAAAATTTATAGTAAGAAAAAATAGGATCTGACCTGGGGTTTCGAACCCGGGTCTGTCTGTTGCAAGTCAACGATATTAACCAACTGGTCTGGGTTTCACATTCATCTAAACATGATTTTAATTATTAAATATGATATTAGTTTAAAGGAATATTGTTTATTAATAACTATTAATAAAAACAGTCAAAAAGGGGTTGACCCGGGTCTCTAAGATACAAGGCCAAAGTTCTAACCAATTGGGCTAACCATGATATTCAGTTAAGATATGAAACTGCATAAATATGAAGTATATACAGACATCATCTTCTCCCCTAAAACCCTAGTTTCAATTCAAGGTTTCTGGTACATGATTGATTAATTAGTGTTAGGGGTTTTATTTGTTGATCAAAATATATTATAAAGCACATAAAAATTACCCGGAGTAGTGTTGATTTGATGGAGAACAAGAACTCGCTGGAGCCGAACTTAAACACCGAGATACGGGTTGTTTTGGTGTGTTTCCGAGTGAAAGAGATTAGTGAGCGAGTTTAGTTTGTGATTAGGCTCCTATTTATACTAGTTAGAGGAGCGTATACGCGTTAATGGTGATTGATTGATTTGGCCGAAAAATCCGGCGTGTGTTACGGGATTCATTGACGATTCTAGTTCGTTATGGTATAATTGATCCGTTAATTATTGTGTACTATCGATGGTTAATGGTGTTAATATAGTTTATTTGGTAAAAAAAACGTGTTTAACGGCGAATATGAGTTTTCCGACGCCGGAATCCGGCTGCCGGAATTGGGCCGGAAAAACAAAGGGGGGACGGGGAGGTTTGGGATTGATTTTATATAATAATATAATTTAAATGAAATTTACAGTTTAGTCCCTGAAGTATTAAATGTTTTTAAAATTGATTTTTAAGTTTAAGTATTGATTTAATAGTTATAAATTTCATTTGTAACCCTGAACTTTGAAGCGTTATAATTTATGATTTGTACTTAGGGTTGGGATAATTACGCATTTAACCCGTAAGGCTCGATTAATGTTAGGATTCGGGATTTTATAAATAATCGAATATAGTAATGAACGAACAACGTTGAACATTAAACGTCGGGAGACTTTTATTAATGATAATTAATAAATAAAAATACATCGAAACGACCCAACGGGTCGGGTTAACGAATACAAATACAAATACGAATACAATGAAACGACGAAATGGTTCGGTTTAACAAATACGAATACATATACAATAAGAATGACGAACAAATAAATAAAATACATGAAACGAAACTTGATATATATATATATATATATAGGGGAGGGATCTTTTGAGAACCATGTTGAGTTGTAAGAACTTAATAACTCCATTCTAGGTCACACATTTAATTAGGTGGATTGGAATATGTGGTTGAGAATAAATCTGACAAAAATGTCAAAGTAGGAGAGAGAATAAAGATGTAAGTGGTTACACTAACTTTTATGTCCGTTACACATGTGTAAAAAGTCGGCTCGGTGCGTAAAAAATTATGCAATTTTTTTACGTGTATGTAACTTACATATATTACGCATGTGTAAAAAAAATTCGAAAAAAAAATCGTTACACTGAGTTCTTTCGAGTTCTTAAAACTCAAAGGGGTTCTCATTTGAAATCTCCCCTACATATATATATAAGCAAAACTGAAAAATTTTAAATGGGTTGGGTTTTCGGGTTTGAAAAGTAATGAATGTTACAGGCGTCTTTTGCAAAATATCTAAAACATAAAGTTAACAAGAAAACAAGTATAAAACAAGCAACTTGAGTTTATATTTAACTTTAAAGTGATATGCTGAAAGCGATTTATAAAAATATTAACCTAACCTATACACTCTAGTTTTAAATTTATAAACCTAGACTATCCTAACGTTAGACCACTAGACAGGCAAGTGTACCTATCAACTGCAGTAAAGCCTAATGAAGTCCGGATATCGAACCCAAAGGACACTAGCGACACCTAAACTAGACCCTGACTAATTAACTTAATTAAATAGAATTAAATGATTTTTGTGTTTTTTATTTATTAATTATAAAATAAATAATACTTAAACTAAAACTAACACTAACTGACTTTACCTCGATTACCTAGACGAACTCAAAGATAGGAGAAGCACTACCTAGGTTTAGAATCTTACTTGTGAATCTTGGATCTCTCTCGGCTATGGAAACTATGATGTAACCGGGATCTTAAAATACGACACCCTTAGACAACTTAGTGGATCCCTGATCATTCTCCGGGTGTCACATAAAAGGAAACCTAGGGGCCGTGTAAACTTACCAGTTGGTCGGATTACCTCTCAGTCCCTCCAACAATACTAACGTACCCTAAAAGATAGATTACCTGTCAGTCTCACTATCTTAATACACCCTAAAGTGCAAGGGGTAACCTAAGAACAATCAATAAGACACGGAATTGCAATGAAACTAGGGAATCTAGGGAAACCTCCTGCCAAAGCGTTCTAGCCTAAACGCCTAATCCCAAGGACAACCCGACTATCTATTACCTCTCAGTCTCTAGATAGGTAGAATATAAAATTTTAATAAATCACCAACCAATGTTCATATGGATTACTACGTCTAGTAAAACCATAAAATAATCACAAACACACAGTAAGCGACCTAAATATGCGTCTATAACTGAAAGATGTTCAACAAGACACATACAGAACAAAATTAATAACAAATCAAAACTATATATGCAAAGACATCAAATCAATTGTAAAAAGTTTCCTTACTTTAGTATTATCCAACACTAGAAACCATAAACCAATAAAAATCCTCAAATCACAAAGTAGTCATCAAAAACCTAAGTAGCTAGGGGGTTTAGCCAACAACCATACTCAAGAATAAACCAAAATATATAAGTTTAAACATTGAATTCATAAAAATATTAATAATTTCAAACCAGAAAACAACGTTTTGGTTGAGTAGATGTCAAATCTGGACGCTCCTTCTCTTGTTTTCTTTCTTTTTCGTCGAACCAACAGGGGCAGCCAATTACCTCCGTGGGTGTGCCTGCCTTGTTTTCCCTTTGATGGCACCTTCCCTCTGACTTCGTAGGGTTTTCTCTCCTCTTTCAATAAATAAAAACTTCCTCTTATAATTATCCTAGTAACCGACTCCGGTTTCTTGTGCGCCAATCTCCTCATTTTGTTTTTCTCTTTTGACGGTGTAAAATCATAGAATATTACCCAAGCCTGCTATTTCTTTTCTTTTGATCTCCACTCACATGGGCCCACCTAGTTTGTTGCTTATTCACGAAATTTCAATAAACATAAATATTATGTCAATATATTAATTATAATAATGATAAGAATTGATTTCAGTTAAGTCTATTTTTTTTTCTTTTCTCAACGTAACTTCGCTAACTTACTGATTTCAAATTCACAATTTAACTATTTGATTTTCATGGTGTCACTTAACTTTAGTTATTATTATTATTATTATTGTTCATTGGTTTTAAAGTTTAGTAAAAATATTCTAGTTTAGCTCGTTTTCTCCTTAAACCAATAAAATCTGTATATAAACCAACTAGATGAATTATTTAATAAAAATAACCATAAAGTTATTCAAAAGTGTAGAGAATAGTTATAATATTTATATATAATTTAGCTCATATCATAAAGTCAACACAAAAGAGGAAAAATTCAAAAAACTTTTAAAAATACTTTATTTTTATATAGAGATTTTTACATATATAACCTTAATAACATATTTTCCTTTTTCAAATCAAATTATCCATTTACCCTTCTTTTATTTTTCAATTTACAAATACCCTTCTAACTGAACGATGGGATCCATGTGGAGATGGTGATTTACTAGCTTGGTCCGGAGTCGCTTGTTCCACACAAGGTGATCATAGAGTAGTTACAATGAATTTGTTGGCATTTGTGGTTGCAAGTTCAGTTTCTTTTAATTAAACATTGTCTCGTACTTTTTGTTTGCACTTGTGGTTGACCATTTAATTAATATTACTTTTTTATATTTGCTAACGATTATTAGGCTCTAATTAGAATAATCATCGTTGGATATGTTTGCCCTATCATCAACTTGGTTTGAGTTAAAATTTGAGAGATATGTAATTAATGTTTTTAAAAAGGGATATATATAAATAGTTCTTTAATTGTTCATTTAAGGGGTAAAAGTGCCATCTAGTTGGTTAGTTTTAATAAAATTGATATATATGTAATATATACAGTTTAGGAATGAGAAATATGTAAATGATTTTTAAAGGTTGGATAAATATGTAATAAATAAAATTAGGAAGAGCATATATGTAAATGCCCCTATATATACATTATATATATATAACAATAAATAAAAAATAATTCAAGCAAAAAGGAACTGAACCGACTACCGAGCGAGACTTTGCTCGTACTTCGTTTGTTTTCAAACCGAGCCGAAATCCAATGAGTATTTTTCGAGCGAGCGGCGAGCAGTTTGGACAACTCTAGTAAATTTGAACTTAAGTAGTTGTAGTGTACTAATCAAGTGAAAAATGCAATAACAAAGTACTCGTTAGTCGTTAACAGTTGATCCACACCGTTGTAACTACTATATAACGACTAACTATTACAACTTTAGTCCTTAAATAGTTATTATGGACTATTGGGTCCCTCTGCTTATTTCTAAAATTTCGAGTGCTTTTTCCTAAAATTTACCCCAAAAAAGCTATTTGGTGGTACATGTTTAAATGACATTTTGTTTTTGTGCCACTAGTTTAGGTTTTTAATGACACTTTGCTTAACTATGCCATATTTACTTAGCGGACATTTTTAATGGCTTTTTGCGTATGTCACACAAAATTTCAGGAGTTTTTTTTTCTATAAACAATCCCAGTAAGAGCATTCTAGACTTCTAGTAGCACACACTTTTAATGATATTTAACTTTTATACCATAAAGCTTTGTTTTTAATGATACTTTGTGTATGACAAATTTGTTTGTACCATAAACTAATTTTAAGTTGAAATGTTGGTATTTTTCTAATAATAGGTGGAATCTCTTATTCACATTTTCAACATTTTAATTGAGCTACTTTTAATATTAATTTGGTATTAATAGTATTTTTTTTAGTTTAAATTTGCTAATAATGATTTGAGTAGACTCTTGTATTTAGAGTAAAGGTGGCAATCTTGATCTAAACCATTTCAAATTAGACAACTTGGGTTGTTTTAAAAAATCATATTGGTTGGTTTGGGTCATAGATTTTAATAAGATGGGTCAAGATGGGTCACTTGAAAATTCCACATTTTTATTTTCGGGTCAAAATGGGTCGACAAATTTAAAGAAATGGGTCGATGTGGGTTAGTGTCTTAACGAAAAGTGGCAAGCCGATACGAGTTTTCGCACTGGACGGGTTTGGTTTCGGTTTCCTTTGTTTCTTTTTGGTCGGTTTCGGAGCACTGGACGGGTTGGGTTTCGGGTTTTTTTTGTTTGTTTTTGGTCGGTTTCGGATTCGTTTTCGGCCTTTTGTTTCGTCGTGATCGGTTTTTTCAGTTTTATTTCTGTTCAATTTCAGTTTTTAGTTTCGGTTTGATCGATTTTTTCAGTTTCGATCATTTCGGTTCAGTTTTAGTTTATGTTTCGTTTTCGTCGACTTTCGGTTTTTGTTCATTTTTCGGGGTTTTTTTAGAACAAGGACAACGGGGGTTTTAGTTTTTTTGTATTTCTTATTTTTTATTTATATTTTGAGCTTTTTTTTTATTAATTTTTTTGAATTTTTTTAAGGGGGGTTTTTTATTAACAATCAAAGCCCCTTCAAAAAAAATTCAAAAATAGTGTAGTTAATGAAGTCAGCTTATGTTTTAGTGATATCAAATCTGAATGCATGTGTAATCATACTTCAGTCAAATGTATTCTAATAATTTATTTCGTGTTTTATAACAATCAATTAGAAAAAAAATATATATATATATTAGTTGTGTTTTTTTATTAATTTTTTTGAATTTTTTTAGAAGGTTTTTTTATTAACAATCAAAGCCCCTTCAAAAAAAATTCAAAAGTAGTGTAGTTAATGAAGTCAGCTTATGTTTTAGTGATATCAAATCTGAATGTATGTGTAATCATACTTCAGTCAAATGTATTCTAATAATTTATTTCGTGTTTTATAACAATCAATTAGAATATATATATATATATATATATATATATATATATATTAGTTGTGTTTTTCAATCAATGTGAATTGTGTCATCCATTAAGTCTCTATGGAATCGATATCCTACTTACCATAACTATAATATGATGAATATGCTCTTAACTTTTTTATCAGGGTTCACACAAACTATCATACATAACAATTTTATATGCTTGATCTCTCACTAAACATGGTTAGTACAACATATGTTTTGATAATAGTCTACCTAAAACTGAATCTGTCTTGTTTTTTCATTTATTTTAGTTAACAAAACCTTTCCAAATACTGTAATTTTAATTTTTCTTATATGACCGACTCCTTAAACAAACACTAGTGACAAAAGAACAAGATGAAAGAAAATAGAAAATGGGGCGACCAGTCACCTTAACATTCTCCATATACTATTATTACAAGGCGTTTTGCTCGTCTTGCATGTCTACACTTAATTAATTAAGCCATGTTTTAAGTAGGAATTACAGGGTGTGTCACACCAATGACTCCCCCGACCTATACCTGTGTGGCATTGACGAAATTCTTACGCGCATGCAGGTTTCCAATAGAAAAGAATCCCGTCACGCTGTCTGTCACGGTAATAATCGTCACAGTATTTAACTGCCACGTCAGCATCTTTCATTTCGTTTCATTACATTCTCTCTCTAGAATACATAATTGGTTATGAGCTTGCGCAACAAGTTTCCTAATCCATCCACTAACGACAAACTGTCGTTACCGGTATATGAAGATCATGTGGTTGCCACCGGAGAATCAATTGTGAATGCATTGAAGAGTAAGAATGATGAAATTCGACGAATTATTACTTTCCAAAAGAACCATGATAATATTGGAGAGAGCTCTATTGCTGCAGCATTCACATTCCGAGCTGAAGAAGACGTCAGGTTGTTGTTCCGACGACTGCTCATGATTCATCTAAGCGATTGCTATCTGCACATGTGTTGACCAGCAGGAGAGGACGTGGTTCAATTGAGAAGAATAAAACGAGTTTGAAGTGATCTCATGCAAAGGTAACTGGTGCAAAATCAATTGGATCATATAACGGTACATTGTCGGAGCAATTGAGAAAATCATATAACGTTCCTTTCCAGAGTAAACCAGTCGAAACGCTAGCAATAGCTTTGGATACTAGTTTACATGATTTGAATTTCAACAAGCATGTATATCTTGATCTATTATAAATCTATACGCACATCTTCGTTGATGATTCTTCGTGTAAGACATGTATGTGCATGTATCTCTATCTCTGTTTACTCATTGGCACCGAAGACCTTCTTAGTGTATATAATAATTGATTGTATAATATTGTTTTAGCATAAGCAATTGCAATCTGCACCTATGTTGACCGACAGAGGAAGAGGACGTAGCAAGGAGAAGTTAGGATGTGGTTTGATTGAGAAGAATAGTGTCATACCTAGAAAAGGCGAAACACATGATTCGACGTCCATGGTTTCGTAACGCCTAGATTAGAGATCCAACTAGATCACAAGAAGATCTTCGATTTCTAGGGTCCCAGTCCAAATCATTTGGCATATTCCAACCGTGCCTCTAACAATTAGTACCTGAAAAACATACTTAAAAAGTTAACATAATGTTGATGAGTTCACAGGTTTTGTAGTAAGAATGTTTTCCCATGAAAACATGAAAACATTGAAAATGTATACGTTGTCTAGTATGAAATCGCCTTCCTTGAAAACATAATGTAAACATGGCCATAATGGGTAATCATTTTCCTTATAAACATAATATAAACAGGGCCACAATATGTGAAAACATATACTTAGAAACATAATGTAACCACAGCCGTAGTGAATGAAAACGTATCCTTGAAACATAATATGAAGATGGCCACAACGTTTAAAAATAAAATATATCCTTGAAAACATGATGTAGACCTCATAGTCATAAGTGAAATCGTTTTCCTCATGAACTTTTATTAATGAATATGAATTTATATTTGTGTTAAGCCATCATCATCATCATCATCGTACTCAGTATATCCCACCAATAGCAATGCTATGGTAGGGTCTGAGGAGGGTAAGATGTAGACAGCCTTACCTCTATCCCATAGGGATAGAGAGGCTGCTTCGGTGAGACCCCCGGCTCGATAGTAGTTTTGCATCAAGCCTTGGACATAAGGCACATAGCACTCAATCATCGGGACACCGGCTGATCGGTGCATGTGCCCTTGTCTTTCGGCTATCAACGCCACCACATGATGCCTGATTAACCTTCCGCCACTTTTAACGTTATTTTCACGAGATTAGTAAAATAACGTCAAAATTAGTGCAATTTTACTTTTGCCCACCCGAGGGCTCACACATATATACATTATATGCGCGCACCGCAAGCAGGGCATCTTTAATGAAAATGGTGATGATAAGCACGATAACTAAAGAAAGTAACGAAATACCTTCGCAGACCAGCTAAATCTACGAATTAATATGCTGACTCATGAGCATATAAACAAGCCTAAACCTGTTAATGATTTGCCCGACACCGTGCCATCACAGTAAAACGTTGGATTACACTGCAACCAAATGACCATGCGAATTGTGCGGTTAGCGCGACTAACCCTGAGTGGGGTGGTCGGTCCCAATGGTAATATTCACATAATCCTCGACTAATCCATAATTAATGGTTACAGTATGCGTGTTGGCCAAAACCACTTGAGGGTTGCGTTCACTCATGTTCACATAAAGATCGGATGCCTTATTCTCTAGTCATCGTCTTAAATGAGTTTGGACACGTTAAACAAATGCATTCATGAATGTTTTCAAATAAGTTTGCGTATGTTTCCCCCCGAGCTTGCAAAACAGTTAACAATGGGGAGTGAAACTCACCTCGAACTTGTGCATGTATATTAAATGCATCAAGAGTACGACCTCATTATTGTGTAAACACAAGCATCAAGGATAACTTAACATAAGTGGTTTGTATTCAAAGTAACATTATTACGCGTGTGATTAAGCTCAGACGGTCTATTAAGGTGCTAAGACTTGTGGGGATTGTAGGATTATATATTATTTGTATGAGTTGAATTCATAACTAATATTGTACATCATTTAAAAATAAATATAGGTACACGTACTATACTCATCAATTGGGACCATTGTAGTTTAGTTAAAGCAAAGTACTAGAGTACCTTTGTTATGTAATACATTTTTCATGCTTGTTGTAAATAGGCATAACCTTGCAACAATACATGAACATGGTATAATATAAACATATATAGTTTTCGTACCAAGATGATCATTATTCTTATTATATGAAATTCGATATTTTAAACGACCTTTATTTCATGAGGTGTCGCCTATTGTTTGAACAAGTTTCAATAAAACATTACTCATAATTATTAAATGGCTTGCACATATTATATAAATATACATATAGAGATTTATTACTAAATATGTTCATTACCTATCATTTATTAAACTTCGTGACCCGTTATTAATAAATCCAAACAAACTTCACTGTTATTCCCAATTCATCCTCATCCATACCTCTGTAATTACACTAAAAAGTATATTTATTTCACATGATCAATTAAATAATACTTTTTATACATTTATCATTACATATTTTTTTTTCTCGACTTACAACCAATTCAACAAATATTAGAAAAGAAAATAAATAATTCTTTCTCGACTCACAACCAATTCAACAAATATTAGATAAGGAAAGAAATAATTCATTCCTTCTTTTTTCTTGACTCATTACAGATTCTTTTTTCTCGACTCACAACAAAGTTTCCTCAATTAAAATCACTACATTTTCTCTTCACACCCTATAATTTACACTCTCAACCAAACTCCCATATAATTTGTAAATTTTTCTCACATAATATCAGAGAATGGGTTCAGAATAATTATAATATCAATAGCCATCAATAATGTAACTCGAGTTCACTGTCTAAAACCTAAATAACTATATATGATCACATCTATTATTTATTGACAATCACTCTTCATTTATTTGATCATTATATATATAGTATAAAAGAGAAGGTCGGTGCAACAAAGTTTCTATTTTGATGAACTTTTGTTTTGTACAGAGCGATGGGGAATTAGACAGTGATGTGACCCACCGAGTTCAGGTAGGATGGTGTAGATGGAAAGCAGCCACATGTATATTGTGCGACAAGAGTTTCCCGATTAAACTAAAGGGAAAATTCTATAGGGTGGCAGTTAGACCTGCAATGCTATATGGAACAGATTGTTGGGCCATCAAGAAGGCACAAGTGCGGAAGATGGAGGTAGCAGAAATGAGAATGCTACGTTGGATGTGTGGGCACACAAGGCTAGACCGAATAAGAAACGTTGTGTTTCGCGAGAGATTAGGGGTGGCGAACATAGCAGACAAGATAAGAGAGTGGAGATTGAGATGGTTTGGACATGTAAAGAGAAGACAGACGACAAATCCTGTTAGATCCGTAGAAAACATTACTATAGAGGGGAGGAGGGGTAGAGGACGACCGAAATTGACTTGGGATGAGAGGATTAGACATGATTTGATAGACCTAAACCTCTCCGAGGACATGGTTGAGGATAGGAATTCGTGGAGAAGTAGAATTAAAGTTAAAGATTCTTAGAGAGAATTGAATACCTTAAGGCTTAGACTTAACTTATTTAGGTCACATACCATAATAGTATTTCCCTTACATATATTATTATTATTATTATAATTATTATTAGCTTTTATATAGCTGTTAAACTGTGATCTTATTATTAATATTATTATAATTAGTAGTAGTTTTTATATAACTGTTAAACTTTGATTTCCTTTATTTTGCTTCATACACATGTACTTAGAGCCGAGGGTCTCTCTGGAAGCCACCTCTTTATTCCTTTGGATAGAGGTACGGTGTGCCTACATCCCACCCTCCCCAGACCCTACTTATAGCTTTGCTGTCGGTGGGATTTTACTGGGCATGATTGATTGATTGATATAGTTTCTATTTAGAAAACAACTTGACTTCTAGCATGTTGGTTATGTGGGGGTGTTCGTATGTCTAACGTGGTTTGCTATTGTTTGTTAGCTTGTTAGCTTTTTTTGCTAAATTTAATTTGTTGTGTTTTGTATACCTTTTTTTATTTTTATTTTTTTTTTGTTTTAGGTAGCATAACGAACATGACGAAAACCAACAAAATTTGTTTAGACTCACTGTCTCAACGCTCATGATCAACAGCGCCCGGGTTTTACAAAGACTGAGTTTTACCGACCGACGCTACGCCCATAACGCAAGTAACCGAAATCGTCTGAATTCGCATCGACGTACAAATTCAACGCCCGAGATTAACAACACTTGAGTTTTATCACCGTCCGAGTTTGCCCGGCGCGTTGTAAAACACTAGTTTTATTACATATTATCTCTATTATGTCGTTCGTCGGGTCATTAAGAGCTCGATCCGTAAGTCTCACGCGTTTTGGTTTATATTTATTTAAAAATAAACGTGAATAAATAATAGGTTAAGCGGGCGTTTATACCTTCCCGTTCATTTCTTTACGGTGTTGGTTCGACCAAGTTGACCCCGTTGATTTGCGTTGACCGGACCACCGGTAAGGTTATGGTACGGTTTGTTAAACAGCGTACAGCAAAGTTTCGGCTCGTCGGGTTCACCGGAAAATTGATATTGTCACCGGCCGCCACCCCCAGCCTCGAAGACACGCTCTCTAACCAAACCAAACCAAACCTGCAAGCTTGTACGCACTGTCACTGTTTTGGGTTCGCCGGAAACTCAGAATCGGCCGGATTTAACCAAAAACAACCATGCCACCTTAACCACCACCATCACAGCTGTTGTGTTCAGCCATGACCCGCATAACGACGTTGCTCAAGTATTTGGAGGGAGACAACGAATCAGATGGTTGACGAGGGTGAGGTGTGTGAACCGTAGCCGGGGAAGATTGGTGGCGGCTGGAAATCGAGCTATAGGGTTTTTAAGGTTGTGGGTGGAAGGATAAGATAACGACAATGAAGATAGAAGAAGAAGAAGAAAGTGTATTTGTAGTTAGGGTTTTGAGTGGTAAAATGGTAAATAAGAGGGTACCGCATACACGTACTCGTTTAAACGTTTAATGTCTGCTATCGAGTCGATATTTTAAATAAGCTGCTTCTTTAAAACTATTAATCGCTCTAATATTTATATTCAACGCAATAAATAAGTGTTAAGTAATTGACGGAATATTGCTAATATCACGGTAGCGGACCGCGTATTCGAACTCGGTTGTTAGTTTCTAAACGTTGCGCATCACAGACTATTTAAAATAATTTGTTTTGTTTAATATTAATTGTCTTTTATAGCATTGCGTAAATATATTGCGGATCTCAATGGAAACTGTTATAGCATTGTCATATGTTCATATAAAATGTTTGTTTTTGCAATAATTTTATTAAATTAAATTATTCATTACTAGTCTAACGAAATTAAAACGCTTATGAATTATTTGTTAGATTTGATTGTCGACATTTTTAGTATAAACAAAAATATAATATTAACAAATCGAAAAGTAGTGCTTGCCACAAATTAAACTATTTTGAATCCATCTCGTGAGATAATAGCCGGTGCAAAATCAATTGGATCAGATAGCCTCATAGCGGTAGTTCTAGTTCGTATATGAAGAATTCCAAGCATGTATAACGATCTATTATACCTCTATACGCACATTTTCATTGATGGTTTCTATGATTCTTTGTATAAATATAATCATTACTTCTAAATTCTACCATGGATAAGTACTGAAACCATAATCACTTATCTATGGGTAACATGTGTAAAATGAACATGATTTTGGACAAGCTTGTCATCTGTCGACATATTTGGTGGTTCATGAAATAAAAGGTTTTGCAACTATCATTGGTATGAAAAACATACTTGCATATTTATCCAGTGGGAGCTTTACATGAGATAGTTTGTAAGACAAAGAGAAAAATGTTTAATGAGAAACTTAAACGGATATCCTTCAAATTCTTCTTCAAACTTTGGAGCACGTCTAAAAAGAGAGTAATCATGAAAAGGTAAAATGTCTATGTTTATTGTTAACTTACTTTCAATTTAATCATAAAACTTTAACCTTGCTTATTCGGGAGGAGACATTGCTTCGACCATTAAAATAAAATCTTTCTTTTCATTTTGGATTAAAAGATTTCCGATTTTCAATCTTTTACAAAATCTCCATAACTCCGATGAGAAGAAAAAAGAGGGCGTTAAGAGACCCTTCTGGCCCAACCCTAGTGTGACATTCGTCTCTTTTTTTTTTTATATTTGTATTTCTTTTATTATCCGTTTGTAATCGGATTTTTCGTAATTAATAAGAATCGTCGAATTTATTTTTATTATTTTTTTTTGTTTTGTCTTTACACATCACTCGTATCATCATTAGTTAACGAGGCCTTCAAAGTATTGGTTATATGCAAATTTAACCCCTACACCAAATATCTTACTTATTATAACCAACAACTAAACCTGAGGGACCACATTGCAAATACCCAAACCTTTCCTCCTCCCCCCCCCCCTTTCTTCTCTTCCCCGTCACCACCGACGACCCCCCCCCCTCCATATTTTCACTTCAATTGACTCGTAAAATCCGGAGTGTATGGATCCTTAACCTCCACGCCAGTCGTCCTTATGGAAATAACGAGTAATTGCCGGCGAATCGAATCAATTATAATCAAATTCTTTAACCCGAGCCGCGGACTGACCTTGACCTCGTTAGCCTGTAAATACTCGGTTATAACACAATTAACTTGTCCCTCACACTCCCTAGCACATTGCGAACCTAAGTCCCATCCTAATTGCATCGTTGAATCAGTTATTGGACTCGTTTGATCTCATCCTTGGCCGAAAACCCTAACTCTTATATCTCGATCAATCCTTAACCATTTAAGGTAATTGAAAATAGTTTATGGATAGGCGATCTCATCCTATACAAGACAGAGGGTGTAAGATCTTATTATAATTTCTAGGGTTTATATGATTTGGGGGTTTGTTTGATTAACTGGTTATATGTATTCTTTTTTGTGTCTCTTAACGAATTAGAAACTAGCTCAGATGGCTAGTGCATATCACGTCAAACACTTAATCCGGCCAAGGGCGCAGGTTCAATCCCCCCTGGTCCGGTTTTTGATATTATTTTTGTTATTTGTTTGTTTTAATTTAAAAACTATATTTACATTAAAACCATATTTTTGTTACGCTCGTTTAAACGAACCGAACTCTGATAAGTTTCTAAATAAATTTCATATACATATATATAAATATATAAATACACATAATCATTTATATATATCTATATTTTTTAATGTTAAAAATAATAATAATAAATGTGTTCTTATATTTCTTTCCTTAATTAACTAAATTAAACCCCGTTAAAAACTATTTTAGATTACATAAAGCATTTTCATATGTCGGTGTATATATCATATAAAGGATTTTCTTTAATAACTAAACATGACTTTATAATTACTTTTCTAATGATTAAAATTAATATTTAATTACATCTTTAGCAATATTCTATAAGGTATAACTAATATGTTAACGACCCCAAATCCGTTGCAAACCCATCTCTTTGTGTCTTGTTCATTTAGTTGTTTAAGTATTTATTTCATTTACGCTTTAATAATTAGGATAAACTGTCGGGAATTATCACGAGACCAACTAGCTTACTCTAATCTTTATCATCTTCTCATTACCGTATTCCTCATTCCAAGTGAGTTCTTCATAACCCCATTCTAACGCTTTATAAAATTTTGGGTGTAGCACGTCACAAGTTTTTCTTTCGTTACTTATGTGCTTGGTTACAAACCGATTCATTTATATCATACATGTTAATATTATTCGTGCATATTATTTATGATTATACGTGAACTTGCTTGTAACATGTTTGTTGTTTTTATGGTGGAAATTACGCAAACGCAAACACGTACACATAGTGGGAGGATCCGACGGGACGTACCCGCGCCGTCTAACGTTACGACTTCGGTTGTTTACGTAAGGTGGTTCTCATTTCCCCGACTTCAACGGCTTCGGCTAAATGAACGGGAGGACGACACTATTTGATTTCATTTACTTTACGCTTGAATACTTATTGCATGACGATTGTTGAATCGCGAGTTATACACACACACACACACACACAAAACTTATGAAAACTCACCAACTTAATTGTTGACAAAATATATTATTTTCAACGTGCTACAGGTTGAATCGATGGTGTGCTGAGAACGAAGATCATTAGTATGCTTTAGGATATTTGAAATAAAGAACTTGCTTACTTTTTCGATGAAGTGTTATTGTTTTCTTTTATTCATTAACAATGTGTGTACTTTTGATGATATGGAATGAATTAAATATAATTAATGTCGCTTTAATAACGTTACGAGCTTATGAATAATCTGTACGTTACACCCAGGCGCATTCCGCTTAAAGCCGGGGTGTTACACCTCGACACTTTAACTTCCTTTTTCAAACCTGCTTCCATTTCGAGTCAAGAGATCAAGCTACTCGAGACCGGCTCGTGAAAAAGCTCGATCAAGCTTAATCGAGTCCAAGCCCGAGCCTAAAAGTTAGCTCGTTTAATAAACGAGCCCGAACTTCACTTATCGAGCTCTCAAGCCGGCTCGTGAGCCTAAACGAGCCTGCTATTTATATATTTTTAATATATATTTAATAATTATTAATATATATAATGTTATGAAAAATAACAAAATAATATATATTATTTTATACATAAAGTTATAATTCATATATATATATACACACACACACACATTAAATGAGCCGAACTCGAGCTTTGAAAATAGAGCTTGAAACAAACCGAACGTGAGCTTGAGCTCCATATAAGTTAAACGAGCTGAGGTCGAGCATAGTCGAGCTTGGACATGACTTGGCTCGTTTGCATCCCTAGAAATGGCATTGTGTAAGGAGTTTTTGGGGGTAGAAAAACTTCCTAAAATGTTGATGTGGAAAGATATCTATATTTATAGCTGTATGGTGGGCTTAACGCTAATGGGCCATCTACAAGATTTTCATGGATTATGTTATCTCATTGGGCCTTGGTCTATATGGGAGGGTAATAAGTCCCACCGGTCAATATAACCCAAGCTACATTATGCATTTATGCTGGACTAATAATTTTTCTCATAGGGTATTTTTTTTAAGTAATAATGGGAGATGGTCCTTGTTAGATTGTTAGCTTGTTAGATTTGAAGTTGGCTTCATTTGATCAGAAGTAATTTCAGTGCGAGTGAATAATCCCAATGCCATCATTTTTAACAAGTGATATTTTACTTTTTTTTAATTTACTTTTTATTTATATAACAAATATGTAGTTCAGTCGATACACTTCATCATGACGTATTTACACGTATAGTGAAATGCAGTACACGTTTTTGACTTGAGTATGTTAACAAGTGATTTATTTATTGCCGATGGGCATATTGTCCGAATTTATGCACCATCATATGAATACGCCTTACTATTTTGTAGAGGTGTACAAAACCGGTTTTAAACACAAACCGAACCGGTTTGGTCAATGGCTGGTCAAAACCAGTTTGACTCAAACCGGTTCGGTTTATAAACCGGTTTAGACACAAGATAGGCCGACCTGGTCACGTCAGTTCGGTTCGGTTTATAAACCGGTTTTTCTCAAACCGGTTCGGTTTTAAAACCGGTTTAGTAGATCTTAAGGGGAATCAGTCCTGAAACTGGCGGTTTGGGTCGGGTTGGGAACCGGTTTGGGTGAAACCAGTTTTAAACCCAAATCGGTTCTGTTCGGTTTGCCTAAATGTCACACCCCGACCAAAGGCGGCGGAACATGCTGAGGTGTAACGATTGTCCATAAGCACATTACACTAATTAAAGTGACAGTATTTAATAAACTCATTTCATTTCACAACATCGAAAATGTCACATAACAATTATCCATAAAATAACCATAAACAGGATATCACAAAATATGACAAATTTAATATTGTTCATTATTACTAATATCCTAAGGTCTTTGTTGTCGTTTTCTTCACAATCATAAATCAACCAAGATGCAAACCTGCAATATTTCATAAAATAAAGTTTGTCAACACAAAGGTTGGTGAGCAATTCATAAGTTTAATCATATTAGTATATAATAAAGATAGCCACAAAACTTGCATACGAAACGATAAATAAAAGTGGTAATTTGGATAAATAGATATCGCTAAACACATTAGCGACACCTAGCTATAAGGGGATGCCAAACAGTCTAGGATTTTATAGTTATCGTTAATTGCATTACGTTAACGACACCTTGCTATAAGGGGATGCCAAATAGTCTAGGATTTTAGAGTTCCACCAACCAAAAGCGATAAACACGTAGGCATATAAGCATAGAACACCAAATCGAGCAATTATTTAGGTAAAGTATACAACTACGTTTGTGGTTTAAGATTCAAATATAAAGCATTTTATTGAATAAGTATGAAATGTCACCCCCAAAATAAAAGATGGAAAATGGGGTATGAAGTACTCACCTTCAAGTAGCAAACTTGAAAGATGATAATTTGGAAATTTGTCGGAACGACGAGTTTAACGCACAATGCCTAAAAAGAAAAGAAGTCTTGAATTTAAAAATGTTGTCTTGAAGGTCTTTAAACAAAATAAATGTTGAGAAATGTAAATAATTAAAGTTCAAGGTTTAAAATGTAACTATTTAAGAATTTATAATAATAACCCTTTAAAAATGTAAGTTTGCTCGAAACCGGGTTAAAGTATCTAACCTTAATATTTACTCAACCTATGTTAAGTAATAAGGTGGGTAAAATGCAAGAATGCAAATCCCTTTTGAATAAAGATACTAAAACGGGTTTTTTTATCGAGTGTTCGGGTTGTCGGTTCGGGTCTTGATAATTGGTCAAACCCAAAGTCAACTTTCCAAAATATTGAATGTTATGAGATAACTCAATAAAATTTAATAAGACTTAACAAAGTATGTAGTTCCATTGTTTTAGAAGTAACAACGCACGTTAAGCGAGTGTTCGGTTTTGTCGGTCCAAACTTTGTTATGAGATCAAGTTGGATCCAACATTTCCAAGTACTTAAGAAAATATTTAAAAATCAATTTGTAACTATTTTTAAAGAAATATACAAGTCTTGATGGCTAAAAAAAAACACACTTGTGTGTCTTAAGCGAGCAAGAATCGGTTTTGTTCGGTTTCCATCTCACAACAAGTTCATAGATGGTTTCCACATGTCCAAACACTAAAGAACTTGTATAATAATGTACAAATAAAAAATACCAAAAGTTAACAATAAAGTCTTGAAACAAAAGTTCTGTTTTCGGTTCGGATCGTGTTTCGGGTTAAGACCGAGGTAAGATTCTACAAACCCATAACCATAGAATTTGTAAAAATGATTTTAGAAACTTAGATCTAACACTAAGTATGTTTAAACAAACAAAACTAGTAACAAAGTTCGGTTTACGATTTAGAGCTATTTACGGTTAAACCGAAGAATAGACTCTTAAAAACCCATAACAATGGAACTTGTAAACATGACCAACAAACTAAACAAGCAAGATTAATATGTATGAACAAGTTATATAGATGTATATATATCAAGGACACGAAGTCCTCCATGAAGCCTTGCCTTACGGGGTCCAAAACCTCACCGACCGGAATCGGAGAAGTAACTAACAAAGGTAAACAAGAGGTGTATATTATATATATGTTGCACAACCATAAACAAGTATTAATAAGGCTACATAAACTAATTAAGATGAAAGACTAAAAACCTTTAAGAACACTTAAGAAGATAACCTTGAATCTTTGATGTTTGAGAGAGTTTTTTTTTTTTTTTTGAGTTGTAGCAAGGGAAAATGAAGAGGAAAGGTGGTGTATATATAGGGTAATGTTGGTGGTCAAATATGGGTGTGAGACACAAGAGTTTTCATGCAAAATGGATCAAGACAAAAACACAAAACAAAAAAAAAATAAAATAAAAATAAATAAATAAATAAATAAATATAAAAATAGGATGTTTTCAAGACCCAACAAGTGTGAAACAATATTGTAACATAAATCCATCATTTTGATTATAACATAAGCTTCGGTTTACAAATCGGGTCGGTTTACATAATAAACAAATACAAAAACAAATATAAACAAGACCCAAAACTAACGAATGTCACATTAAAATCGGTCCCAAACCGGTTTTTTTAACACCTCTACTATTTTGTATGAGCACATTCTAGAATACACTTGATACCAAGTATATTCTATATTTACACTTAGGCATGCATAATCCACATCTTATTATTTTTTTATTATTATGGGCGTATGTGCTAGTTTATGCTTGATCTGGACTCTCATGTGCAACATTTGGGCGAATGGGTGTGTTATGATTGCTTTTGTTTCCTAGAATATAAAGGGACAACTTCATAAAATAGCAACCGAGTTTCAGAAGTTGTTATAATTAGGTTACTCAATTTTTAAAAGTGTTCAAATTAAGTCACTCAACTTTCATATTTTATCAAATTAAAGGTTTTAACGTGTTTTTAGCATTTTTTTTGTTTCACATAGGAAATCTTTTTATCTTTTTTTTAAGTTGACGTTGAGTGGCGACGCGAATTTTATTTTTTATTTTAAAATTTTAATATAATTAACATTTTTTTCAAATTTAACTACATCTATTGCAAATTACGACCCCACATCTTATCCTCCATTTATTTCTTGACGCACAAAAAAATCAGTAAGACTCGATTTGAAGATTTAGTGACCCGATTTAGGGAAAATATGTATGGTCAATGACCTAATTGAAACAATTTTGAAAGTTGGTTACTATTATACGAAACATTTATTAATATAAAATTAAAAGTTTTAGTTAACAATAAATGATGGTAATTAAAAACCGCCATAGGTTATAAAGGGGAGTTTAGAAAATTAATGGGGTGTTTGTGATTACTTATTTTTGCTTCCTTATAGACTTATGATAAGTTGAGAAAAAATGTTTATGCTTTTTTATTATGTGAGAGAAAATATTGATAAGTTTTACATTTATAACTTATGACTTTTCTTATGAGTTATAAATAGGTAAAAATAAAAAATCCCAAACATCTCCTAAACTCAATAGTACCATCGATAATGATATCTTCTCCGGTAGCGTGTACAACTCGCCGGTTTGAATCAATTTTTAAAACAACTAGCCTTTTGCCATCACCACTTTGGTGGGATGGTAAAGGCTTTGGCCTTTTGGTGAGAGGTTCAGAGTTCGATTCCTGGCATTGGCGGTATAATGTAAATAGTAGGAGTAAAGCTTGTATGTTAAAAAAAAAAAAACAACTAACCTTTTGCAGTTTTGTGGTAAAATATTGAGGCTTAAATGTGTTTGACCATATAACATAGATATAGATATAGGGCCACATCTCCAGCTGTGTAGAGATCCAACGGCAGAGATCTCCTCTCACCTTGGCCTCCTCGTAACTTGAACACTTTGACACACAAGTAACCCCGGGGCCCACACACACGCGTGACGGTTTTATCAACCCCTCTTTACATACAATCGTATCACAACTTCTCTTCTCTCCCACGTTTTATTATTATTATTATTATTATTATTATTATTACAGCTCCTTCTTCTGCCGTACACCGGCGGCGATCTCACGGTTCTCCGGTCGGATCTCCGACCCATTTATCCTTGTCCTTACCCAGCTTCCCTCTCCTCCTCTCTATTTCAATTTCACATTCAACAAAAAAAAATAAAAAAACAAAAACTGAGTATTGGTTTGCTTGATTTATAATTAATATCTGGGCTTTAATAATAATAAGGGGAGAGGGAAGTTGAAAAACTTTTAAAAAAAAAACAAAACAACAAATAATTTTACAAGTAATTGTTAAGCTAGGGTTTTGAGATGGCTGCTCAGGTTCAACCTCAGGCGGTGAGTGGTGGTGGTGGTCAGCAGTTTGTGCCGACTTCGTTGTATGTTGGTGATCTGGAGTGGAATGTGACGGACTCCCAGCTTTATGATCTCTTTAACCAGTTAGGCCAGGTGGTTTCAGTTAGGGTGTGTCGGGATTTGTCGACTCGGCGGTCGCTTGGGTATGGTTACGTTAACTATGCGAATCCGCAAGACGGTTAGTTATCTTGAAAGTTGGATACTGGTTATATATTGTATGCAACTCTTGGTTGTGTTAAGGTTCTAGGATTTGGAAATAATGTCGTTTGCGAGATGGTTTTTAGAATACCTTTTATTAGAATAAAGATTCGGCCTGCTTGCGGTCCGCGCATATAAGGTATATATGTGTGAACCCTCGGATGGGCAAAAGTGAAATTGCACTAATTTTGACGTTATTTTACTAATCTCGTGAATTAACGTTAAAAGTAGCGGAAGGTTAATCGGGCATCATGTGGTGACGTTGATGGTCGAAAGATAAGGGTACATGCACCAATCGACCGGTGTCCTGATGGTTGAGTGTTATGTGCCTTAGTCCAAGGCTCGATGCAAAACTACTATCGAGCCGGGGTCTCACCGGAAGCAGCCTCTCTATTCCTACGGGATAGAGGTAAGGTTGTCTACATCTTACCCTCCTCAGACCCTACCATAGCTTTGCTATTGGTGGGATATACTGAGTACGACGATGATATATGATTATTAGAATAAAGATTATGCTTATATGACCCTTTAGGTTACTTATCTTGGCCATGGCTGTTTGACTGTTAGGTAGTTTATATTTGCTTAAGAGTTAAGACGTTGAAACTCGCTTCATTTATAGGCCAATGTATGTTGGAGCTTTTACATGCTGTTAAAGGTTTCGTGTGTACAAGTTATACTTAAAGTTCAAGGGACCAACTGGTCTCTCTAATAAATCTTGAGAGCTTATGTTATACTTTTAAGTAGAATCGTATAGTTGGCTAGAAAGAGTAACTTACCACAGTTTTCATTGATCTGTATTTAAGGCTATTTGGCTGAATGAGTGAAATTTTAGGCAGGGCTGGTTTAATGGCATAAATGAAGTTAATATTACATGCTCTTTTTAGGTATTTTTTGAGATCCATGTGAGAGAAGAAATGACATCGACGTTTACCGTTGAATGAAACACATTAATCCTTTTTTTTTTTATATATAATCTTTCAAGTCTTAAGCAACCCCATATTTTTTTTTTGTTATGTTGATGACAGCTGCAAGGGCAATGGAGGTGCTGAACTTCACTCCTCTGAATGGCAAGCCAATAAGAATAATGTATTCCCATCGAGATCCTAGTGTACGCAAAAATAGTTCTGGAAACATATTTATCAAGGTATCTAAATCCTCATTTATGTGCTTTCGAGTTTTTTAGGAAAGAAAAGAGAGGAAAAATAAACATGTATTCTCATCACTATCTGCATACGTATGGTCTTCTTTACCGACTTGCTTATTTTGAAAATTTGAATAAAATAGAATTTGGATAAGGCGATCGACCAGAAGGCACTACATGACACCTTTTCTACATTTGGAAACATTCTCTCATGCAAGATAGCTACAGATTCAATTGGTCAATCAAAGGGCTACGGTTTTGTGCAGTATGACAGTGAAGAGGCCGCACAAAAAGCTATTGAAAAGCTCAATGGCATGCTTCTAAATGACAAGCAAGTGTACGTGGGTCCCTTTTTGCGCAAGCAAGAAAGAGAAATGGCTGTTGACAAGACAAAGTTCACCAATATCTATGTCAAAAACTTGTCGGAGTCAACAACAGATGAGGATTTGAACAAGATATTTAGTGAATATGGAACTGTCACAAGTGCTGTTGTGATGAAAGATGCTGATGGGAACTCCAAATGTTTTGGATTTGTTAATTTTGAGAGTGTTGATGATGCTGCTAAAGCGGTTGATGCTTTAAATGGTCAAAAGTTTGATAATAAAGAATGGTATGTTGGAAAAGCACAGAAAAAACATGAGAGGGAACAAGAACTAAAACAAAAATTTGAGCAGAGTATGAAGGAGGCGGTTGATAAATCACAAGGGCTAAATCTGTACATAAAGAATTTAGATGTCACGATTGATGATGAAAACTTGAAGGAATTGTTTTCTTCTTTCGGCACTATAACTTCATACAAGGTTTGTGGGTCCCAAAACATCTTATTCCACATATACATAGCTATTCGGGATTGATATGGTGATTTGTGGTTACAGTATATTTTACAAATTTTTAACAGGTTATGCGAGATCCTATTGGAGCAAGCAAAGGATCAGGTTTTGTTGCATTTTCAACTCCTGAAGAAGCTTCTAGAGCAGTAAGTAAACGTAATATATCATTTTTTTAGTATATTGTAGTTGAAGGCCACTCAAGTATTCTACTTTTTTCATTAAGGCCACCTGTTGATTTGACATAAGTGAAAGTCGATACACGACATACACTATACATACTTGGTGGCCTATCAACTGGTTTTAATACATGGGTGATAAAATAGGTTGAATACTTGGATGGGCCTACATTATGCTTCTCTTTATTACATTTTTTAAGTTCAGTCCATATGATTAATGTGAACTTTTTTGTTGTGGTAGCTTTTTGAGATGAATGGAGAGATGGTTGCTAGCAAGCCTCTTTATGTTGCACTTGCACAACGCAAGGAAGATAGGAGGGCAAGGCTGCAGGTATGATTTCAGTTTCTTTATATGCAGTATGGCATTGTACTAGGTCAAGAGAATGTTATCATATTAGTTGAAATATATTAGAAATTCAATGTAGGGATAATATATTGAGAACCACCTAAGTATGTGTTTCTTCTACCAAAGCTATCCATATATTGAAACGACTTTATAGACCCCACAAGTATGTATCCGTTTTTGTTTATATAAATTTTGAGGTTACTTTTTATAATTAAAAGATTCATTTAACTGAAGGGTGTAACTTATCTTTGTATTTATATTGCTATTTAAATTATTTTGTATTATTTATATTAGGGGGTACCTTTGTCATTTTACAATTTGCCAGCATACATTTAGCCAGAACCAGTCTAAATCTAAACAAATACATATTTGGATGACCCATAAAGTAATTTTGATATCGTGGGCCTGAATGAAAAAAGTTAAATACTTGGGTTCTTGGGTAGTTGGGTGGCTGTCAAATACACTCTCAATCAAGAATTCACCATTAAAAGGCATATTTGTCATAAGCCCATAAGAAACTGAATGATGAATAGCAGTATATGTCCATAAAGTTGATTAATGTTCATTAAGTCTATTGATTTCGAGTTAAATGGCTCATGACAGTTGGACGTTTTTCTATGCAGGCACAATTTTCACAGATGCGTCCAATTGCTATGGCACCTACTGTAGCACCTCGGATGCCAATGTACCCCCCTGGCGGTCCAGGTCTTGGCCAACAAATATTCTACGGTCAACAGCCTACATTCATTCCTCCCCAAGTAAAATTCCACCTAAATATTTTATCTTGTCTATAGTCTTCAAATGCATATTCTTCATTCTATATTATTTATTCAGCTTTTACTCATTATTTTCTCCTTTTATTTTGGATAGCCTGGATTTGGGTACCAGCAGCAACTTGTCCCAGGTATGAGACCCGGCGGGGCTCCAATCCCCAACTTCTTTATGCCAATGGTTCAGCAAGGTCAACAAGGTCAGCGTCCAGGTGGCAGGCGTGCTACTGGTCCTGGCCAACAAAACCAGCAGCCTCTTCCGCTTATGCATCAGCAG
Organism: Bidens hawaiensis; assembly: GCF_021521415.1. Taxonomy (NCBI): domain Eukaryota; kingdom Viridiplantae; phylum Streptophyta; class Magnoliopsida; order Asterales; family Asteraceae; genus Bidens; species Bidens hawaiensis. The sequence goes on from NW_027491108.1 coordinate 1,745,289, forward strand.
GTTTGTTGCTGACAGCCTGACATATTGGTGCTCGTTCATTGTTTGTAAGAGTGTGTTTAATTGCTGAAAATAAACAGATGATGCCACGTGGGAGGGTGTACCGGTATCCCCCAGGACCAAATGCAGCTGAACCTTCGATGAGTGGTGGTATTGGAGGGGCTCCATATGACATGGGTGGAGTCATTCCATCTCCAATCCCACAACCAATTCCTATTGGTGCTTTAGCTTCTGCACTTGCAAATGCTTCCCCGTCTGAGCAGAGGACGGTATGCACTTTTATACTCTTTAATATGCACATCATTTTACTGGTTGATTATAGCCACTCAAAAATCACTATTATGTATATGTATGCACACACTTATATGTTAGTGATGTTTTTTAATATTTTAATGTTATGCTATATTTATAGATGTTGGGAGAAAATCTATACCCTCTAGTGGAACAGCTGGAGGCCGAGTCAGCAGCGAAGGTAACAGGGATGCTTCTAGAAATGGATCAAACCGAAGTTCTTCACTTGCTGGAATCCCCTGATGCTCTCAAAGCGAAGGTTGCAGAGGCGAAAGAGGTGTTGAGGAATGTTGCTCAGCAGGCGGCAGCTGGTGGTGCCGCCAATCAGTTGGTGGGCCTCTCGTTAGAGTAATGGAATTTGGATGGTTTGCGGTATGACTTATTATGTAGTTTGGGTAGTCTGCAAATGATTTGATTTATTTGATTGGGTTTGGGTGTTTTGGATGGTTGGATTGTTATGTTTTGAAGATTGTTGGTTGTATTGTGAAACTTGGGATTTAAATACTTTCTGCTGATTTGTTTATTTATTTGTAGCTTATTATTTTTAGTTAATTATTTTTAAGCATGCTATATGTGAAAAGTTGATGATGAACTCCTTTTATTACATCAGAGTCTTAGCAGTCTTTCACGTGTTTGTTAACAGTAGGTGCAGTTGGCATCTAAACCTAATACTAATTTCAACCCTGCATGATGTTGCATGCTTTTGCTCAGTTAGACTATACGAAGTGGGTGGGTATCGATTTGCCGCCCAACAACACACGTGGCGAGCGCCGAGCGGCAAACACCACCCCTGCCTTCTTGGTGCCGCCCGGCAGTGAACTTTGTGTGGAAATTTCCCCGCTCAAAATGCCGCTAAACTAAAGTAAATATTTTTTCATGTTTTGTGTTATTGGTGGGATTTTGGGAACGAAGACAGGGGGTGTCTGGTAGAGAATAGTCGGGGTGAGGGGTTAGTAGGGAATATGGGCAAAACATATATGGATGCACTCTTATATTTTATTTATATATATTTTTTAGTTGTGTTTATATTTTATCAGTTATATTATATATTTTATTGTTCCCGGTAGATGTAACCAATCTTTAGATGAATGTCAACCGTTGGATGAAGCTGAAAACCGTAATAAGTCCCTGATTTGCTTCTAGAAGCGCAAGTTGGGAGCAGTTTCAGATGGCGGTTTTCACAGCAGCGGATTTCCTGCTCCCCGCTTTTTCCTCCCCACGTCGCCGTAACCTCTATTCCTACGCTGCTTAAATATCAGAAACATTAATCGTTCCTTTTGTTAAAGTTTGTAGATTGAATCTCAATCTCATAAGGGAATCGTATTAGGGTTGGGACTCCATTTTCCCCAAATCAATAGTCAACACCTATCATCCGCGTTCACAAATAGTCTGTCTTTTCAAATCCGACAAGGTTGAATTGTGCGACAATCTGTTTGCTTTCTTAGGAGAGGTAATAAAATTAGTCATATTTGTTTTGATTTTCTTGCATTGGTAAACCTTAATTTAGGTTTAGATGATGTATGTTGTAGGATAATAAGAGGGCCAGAAGGTAGTTGAAGAAACACTAACCGGACCCCGGGCAGATTACTGGTAACCTGGGGGTTGGAGAGATGTTTCCCACGAGGGGTTAGACCCTGAGAAGATGGTTCTTCTGATAACCTGCAAAACAGACACCGTGAGCTCGTCACTGAGAAGGGGGGGGGGGGGTTCCTCCTTGTGACCACCCTCCGGCGTGAGAATCAGACTAGATTGCTCTTTAAATATAAAAGTATATTAAGAGATTGCTAGAGCAGATATCAGGTATAATATGATGATATCAGATATGATATGATAATACAAGATAAGATGAGATGGTCATACCATTTGTGGTATTTATAGCCGAAGGTAGGTTTCCAAAGAGGTATGGCCGGCTGCAACAGTGTTCCTGTTCTACCAACAGTAGCCTACGCACGTGCCCTGCTGGTAGTTGGTGGGTAGGTAGCGGCTGATAGCGACCAGGCCTGCTGTATACTATTCCTGTTCCACCAACTGACGGCTACGCACGTGGTATGGCAGTAGTTGGTGAGTAGGCAGCGGATAATAGTGACATACAGTGCAGGAGCATGCTGCTCGCCATACTGTTGTCAATAAGCTGTCGTATCTTTAGTCAGATCTTTTTCCCATACCTCGTCAGGTACAGTACAGAAGATCTTCCTGTATCGTACGGACTGGCTTATTTGGGCGGGAGTATTCCCCCTCCCGCCCTTGTGCGGGATTGTTCCCGGCTTCGCTCATTCCTTCAGGTGACACTGAACGATTGAGAGCTAAGTGCCTTGTGCGTGTAGCCTTGCTGCGCGGGTGGCCTTCCCTAATGGCTTGTATCCGAGGCTGCGGGGACAGGCGGAGTCCTTCACCATTGGGAGGCATTTCCTGCGGGACCAGCTTGCGTACTGCGCGTAAGGACGTCACGTCTCTGAGCATGGTTGGTCCTGCGGATCCAGTTGGTTTCTGCGCAGACGTCCCTGTTTAAGGTGAGTCTTGCGGGTCCAACTGGGCTCTGCTGGGACCTACCTCTTCAAGTCCCCCCAGTCCAATGTTCTTCTCATGCGTGTTTAATAAAGTGAGGTGAACTTTTGGACTTAAGCAAAGGGTTTTGAAAAGGGTTTTTTAAGGTTTTCCATGAGGATTCTTCCCGCGGAAGTCCTTGTCACTTGCAGAAATTCCCGAGTTTCCTGCTTGGTCTTTGGGTATGATGCGGGTAGGTCTGTAACTTCCTCGCAAGTCAGGAGCGTTGAGTCCCACTTGTGTGGATTCTCCATGAGGTTTTGGTAGTTTTGAACATAGTGATCAATTATGTTAAAACCACCAATTCCATCCTGGAGCTTCAAACAACGTAGTTCTCGACGTTCCCGCTATGCGGGGATGTTATTTCCGCTTCCGCAAGCATTGCCCAGAAGATCCTTCTTGGTTTCAATTCCCAGCGGAGCGCTAGGTATGTGAAGGGTTTTGCCTTAACACTGTACCAACGCTCGTCTTACGGTTACTTTACTTCCAAGGTATTCCTGGCTTCAATTCCCTGCGGGTGCTAGGTATGTGAAGGGTTTTGCCTTTACACTGTACCTGCAGCCGTCTTATAGTTACTTGGTTGCTGAGGAATATTTGGCTTCAATTCCCTGCGGGTGCTAGGTATGTGAAGGGTTTTGCCTTTACACTGTACCCGCATCCGTCTTACGGTTACTTGTTCGCCAAAATTTACTTGGCTTCAATTCCCTGCGGGTGCTAGGTATGTGAAGGGTTTTGCCTTTACACTGTACCCGCATCCGTCTTACAGTTACTTGTTTGCCAAGGTTTTACTTGGCTTCAATTCCCTGCAGGTGCTAGGTATGTGAAGGGTTTTGCCTTTACATTGTACCCGCATCCGTCTTACGGTTACTTGTTTGCCAAGGTAAGGGGGATTTTCCCTCTTACTTTTTAATATTTTCAAAATTTGAATTTTGAAATTCGAAGGGTTGGTGGAAAGATAGGAACAGTCCAAACCTCTGAAACGTCGTGCGACGGTTTCTTCTGACTGTCAGGACGTGCAGGAAGTTATGGTGACGTGACATTATATGGTCATTCCAGACGCTTTTTACGGCGCGTGGGCGCGATTTTTCGGGCGCGTGGCCGCGAAATTACTGGCACACGTCCTGTCAACAGCTGTTGCCAGCCTGCTTTTTGCCACGTGTCATAGTTTCATTGCACCTTCGATTTCTCTCTCCTCCGCATTAAATTCACCGCATTAATTGCGATTAGTATATAAAGGGGGAGAGGCCCCTTTATAATCCACACTTTCACCTCTCTTCTTCTTCTTCTTAGTGATTTCCGGCAAATACTCCCCTTTTTCAGGCAAGCATTTTCCCGAAATCACTTTCTTCTTTCTGCAAAATGTCTTCTCATGATGCTGAAGCTGTAGCCGACGATAGGAGTACTGCTGGCGAGTGCCAGTGTGCTCTACCTATCGATCAGTACCAGTACATCGTCAGGAAGTTCATGCTTGAGTCTCTTGAGCCTGAGTTTCCTGAATCCCACCAGACTGTGTACGATGCCCCCTGTGGCAAGATCGGGGTATATGCTGCATTCTTTGTGTATGGGAACCTTAGGTTCCCATTGACAAAGTTTGTGTACCGTGTCCTGGAGAGGCACGGTGTGCACCTGACCGAGTTGCATCCAATGGCGATTGCCAAGATCCGGCACTTCGAGTGGGTGTGCCGGATTCTGGGTATTGAGCCCTATGTGGACCGCCTGATGACCTTCTATACTTGGAGGTGCATCCAGGGGTGGTACACCCTGACAACCCGTATTAAGGGTTTGAAGATCTGCGTGACCGAGCGCAGTCTCCGGTCGTGGAAGCGGGAGTTCTTCTACGTTTCTGCCCGCACCATTCCCATTGCCATGAAGTTTAAGAAGGGGCAAGCGCTTCCGAGCCTTCATGCTTCCAGCTACCAGGAGGCGGAATGGTTTGCGAAGATATCCCGGGTCCAATCTCCGGTTTACCGGTTTGCGGAGTCCGGGATGGTGATGCTGGGGATGAGCCGGGTATGGAAGGATGCGTCCCGGTTTCCCATCCTTCTCGAATACGGTTTGAACTCTATTCCTTATGGTATGTCTTGTCTTTTTTGCTGATATGAGTCTGTCTTCTAACTGTTTCTTTTCTTTCAGAGGGGAACGATTTGGAGTCGCTCCTGTACCCGCGGGAAGCTGACGGTCCCGTGCGGGTGGGTACTCGTGCTCTTGACGAGAACGAGTTGCCCATCCTGGAGCAAACGGCGGATCGGTTTGTGGAGGTCTATCCGCTGGGCCACGAGATCCTGAGCCAACGGCGGCCAGGTAAGGCGATACTCTATCCTCAACCCCTCAATGCTGTACCCGCTGCTGGAATTCCTGACATCCTGTCTTCTTCTGAGGAATCCGCAGATGGTCCTCCGCTGGTGCGGAAGAGGAAGGCTGCCGGTGGGAAAGGGAAGGAGGTGGCCTCCACAGCTGATCCGGTGCTCCTATCTGACAGTGAGTCAGATAATGAAGAGGTGGCGGGGCACCCCGGTGGTGAGAAGACCACTGCTCCGGAGGCTACGACTGTTACCTCCGGAGAACCAACGACGACGACGGTGACCGGCATCAAGAGACCGGCTCCATCGGGTTTGTCCCCGCCTGTCCGTACGTTCAGGCTCAAGAAAACCCGTAAGTACAAACATCCTTGTTTTTGTAGATTTAACACTTCATAAATTTATTGTTTTAACACTTATCTTCTTGTGCAGGCGTGGATGTTGACGCATTCCCGGGTGGAGTGCCTCGTAGTACCTCTCCGCCGATGACGGTAGGCTTGGTCAGCCTACCTGAGGCGTCGACCCAGGCGCCTGCGCCTGGTCCCGTTGGTTCAGTTGCTCACTCTGAGCCGACTGTTCCAGCCGAGTTTATGCCACCGCCGGCCGTGAGTGCGATTTTTACGGCGTCCTTCACCGAGCCGGCGGTTACGATTGCTGCGGATTCTGCGGCGGCGACTGCGGCGGCTGCCACCATGCCCCCGCCACCGGCACCGATGGCCGGCCCATCAGGTACGCATGGGAGTACTCGCCAGTCTTTGCCACCTTCCCATCTGCCTGACCTTTTGGATGGGTTTCCTTTGGGTTCAGGTGATGGGTTCGGCGGTTATCGGCCTGTTATAGACCCTACAGGTGCGTAGGGTTCCTTTGGCCCCTTTTTAACTTATTTTTTATCATCTTTTCCTAACTGCTTTTTTGTTTTTTTTTTTGTTTTTTTTTTTTTTTTTTTTTTGCAGTGTCGGATTCCAATGAAGTGTATGTTCCGCGATGGAACATACGCCGAGGAACAACCCTTCGTACCCCTGTGGAGTGCGTGGACTGGGCTCGCCACGCTGCTCCTCATGGTGCGTTGGGGGAAGCCATGGCTAGCTACCAGGAGGGTAGGCTAACCAATGAGCTTCGGGTTCTCCAGGCCCGGATGCAGCCGCGCGTCGAGCTGCTTTGTCGTGAAAACGACAAGTTGAAAGCAGCTCGCGCCAAGGACGTATCTCAGGCGCGTGCTCTTCGGGAGGAGAACCAACGATTGACCGCAGCTGCTGCGGAGAAGGAGAAGGCCTTCAAGGCCCTCGAGGTTGACGTTCAAGCGCGACTCGAGGCCCGCTCCAAGGCTGCCCAAGCTGTTAACGAACAGCTTCGGCTGGCTAAGGAGACTGCGAGGAACGCGACTGAGAGGGCTACCAAGGCTGAAGCCGTTGCTGAGCCTTTACGCATGGAGAACGAGGAGCTCAAGGCCCAATTAGAGGCTCTCCAACGTGCTCATGATGCCTTGGCCATGGAAGATGCCAAGAAGCTCCAAGAGATCCTGGACCAGAGGGGTGTGCTTGACCACACCGAGCGGAAGCTTAAGGGCGTTGAATAGGCTGCTGCAAAGGAAGTGCTTCTTGCCAATCTTGCTAAGAGCGAAGCCGAACGCGCCTGCACCCAAGCTCTGGTTGCCAAGGAATGGCTTCTTCGAGAAGCGTTGCCTCAGGTATTTTAGCTTTACGTCTTCACGCTTTCCTTTGTACATAGAAAAGGTGTTTTGACACTTGTATATTTTCTTTGTAGGTTGTGCATCGAGTCTTCTCAGAGACTACTTATGATGATGCCATGAGCGCAGCCCTCAACGCTTCTCACGAGGATGGGGAACGGGCCGGCTTCCTGCTTGGTCTAGGGTTTGTTGAGAAAGGCTTCCCGCCTTCCAACTTCCCTTTGTACAATGTTGATACTGAAGCCATATACGACCAAGCAGTAAATCAATACGCCGCCTTCCCGCATCCAGTGGTGGAGAAGGTGAACCAAGTAGCTGCTGCTGATGATGGGCTAGCTATCCTCAAAGCTTTCCTTGAACTGCCACGCTCTACCGATGGGGCTGGTCCAAGTGGAAGTGGCCCTGAAGCCTGATCCTGAAGATCCCTTCCCACTGCTAGGATAGTTTTAGCTTGTATAGATTTATTTTCTTCTTTCCGTAGGCGGGTAGTTACCCGGCCATTCTTGTAATAATTCACTTGTGAAATATTAATCTTTTTGCGTATCAGATTGTTATTTCCTTCTTTGGGTTTCTTGCTTTATAAACTTATGACTTGCATACTTAGTTTAAATTAGCAATTTTCCAAGTGTAGAATAAGTTAACCTGTTGAACGTGGTTGATAATAGGTGTGAAGTTTTGCTTCCTCTTTCGTGATTGTGCGGGTAGAACCGTCACTTGCACTTAGTAGGATGGCGAAACTTTACCTTTATCTGACCTGCGTGTAGGTTTTCCTCATCTTTTGAGGATAAGTTAACCTTTGAACGTGGTTGATAATAGGTGTGAAGTTTTGCTTCCTCTTTCGTGATTGTGCGGGTAGAACCGTCACTTGCACTTAGTAGGATGACAAAACTTTACCCATATCTGACCTGCGTGTAGGTTTTCCTCATCTTTTGGGGATAAGTTAACCTTTGAACGTGGTTGATAATAGGTGTGAATTTTTGCTTCCTCTTTCGTGATTGTGCGGGTAGAACCGTCACTTGCACTTAGTAGGATGGCGAAACTTTACCTTTATCTGACCTGCGTGTAGGTTTTCCTCATCTTTTGAGGATAAGTTAACCTTTGAACGTGGTTGATAATAGGTGTGAAGTTTTGCTTCCTCTTTCGTGATTGTGCGGGTAGAACCGTCACTTGCACTTAGTAGGATGGCAAAACTTTACCCATATCTGACCTGCGTGTAGGTTTTCCTCATCTTTTGGGGATAAGTTAACCTTTGAACGTGGTTGATAATAGGTGTGAAGTTTTGCTTCCTCTTTCGTGATTGTGCGGGTAGAACCGTCACTTGCACTTAGTAGGATGGCAAAACTTTACCCATATCTGACCTGCGTGTAGGTTTTCCTCATCTTTTGAGGATAAGTTAACCTTTGAACGTGGTTGATAATAGGTGTGAAGTTTTGCTTCCTCTTTCGTGATTGTGCGGGTAGAACCGTCACTTGCACTTAGTAGGATGGCAAAACTTTACCCATATCTGACCTGCGTGTAGGTTTTCCTCATCCTTTTGAGAATTTTGTTTTGAATCGTTCGACGCGCGGTTGTCAATGGGTTAGTGTTCAGTTTCCTTTCATGATTCATGCGGATAGACCGGCACTTTCATTTAATGGAATAATTGAACTCCCCCTTTAACTGACCTGCGTGAAGGTTTTTTCCTGTTATTGGGTTTGTGCGGGTAGGACCGCCTTCCCACGCAACGACTTCACGTAATGTGAATGCCGTCACCAGTGTTGCATAGTTTAACCGTTCGACGCGCGGTTGTTGATAGGTTATTGTTCAGTTTCCTCATTATGATTCGTGCGGATAGACCGGCACTTTCATTTTTGGGTGCTGAACATTTCCCCTTCAACTGACCTGCGTGAAGGTTTTTTCACATTATTGGGTTTGTGCGGGTAGAACCGCCTTCCCACGCAACGACTTCGCATAATGTGAATATCGTCATATTAGTGCAGAAAAGTAAAATCATCAGCTTCGATGTTCTAAAGAGAATCATTTCCATTAGAAGTGGCTCTTGGCCTTCTTTACAAATTGGAATTGATTTACATGCAAACTGTGTAAATGAGCTCCCTTCCATGTTGGGATGGGAGTGCCATCGAGCCGATACGCACCTGGTTCGGGATCTCGTTCTTTACGCAGCCTGTAGTCTCGATATTGAAGCTGGAATTTTTATTCGTGTTTTCCCCAGCTAGGGTTCTACACGCACCCGCCTGCTCAGCCTTTATTGCGCCACGAGGTGCGCGAGCGTCCCATCTCTGACAAATGCTTCAACCATGTCTTTTACGTCTATGCATTCTTCAGTGTTGTGGCCTTTTGTCTTGTGAAAGTCACAGTATTTGCTCCGATCAGCATCGTGACGATGTCGGATTATTGGAGGCTTTGGCCACGGGAGCTCTTCAGTGGCGAATATCTCAGTGACGCTTTTGGTGAGTGGCGTCCATCTGGAGTTTCGGTGCGGCTGTACATTATCCCTTCCGCCCAATCGATGTTGCAAGCCGGATGAGGTGTCAAAGTTTACCCTTGACTGCCAAATGCCTAGCTTCCGCTTTTTGTTTAATCGGGCGGTAAGGACATTGTCTTCTCTCGTCTTCTGAGTGTAGATGTTTGTGCTCTGTGGGAGATCTCTACCCAGTTGCTTCTCTGTTTCCGCATAGCGTTTTGCTGCTGTCATGATGGCATCCCATGTGGATGGCATACCATCTTTACCCGTTAGGGTGCGGATGAGCTCTGGGTCATGCGCGCCCTGGATGAAGGCTGCGCGAACAAGATCTTCGCTGATATTGCCCAAACTTAGCTTCTTTGAGTTGAAGCGAGTGATGAAGTTTGGCAGAGATTCATCTTCTTCTCGTATGCATTTGAGGATTGTCCATTGCTCCTCGGTATACTTCCGTTGCTGGCTGAAGTGTTGGCTAAACTTCTGCTGGAAGTCTGCCCAGTCGTAGATGTGGTTGACCGGTAGACGATCAAACCAAGCTCTAGCAGCCCCAACAAGCGTCATTTGGAACATGTAGCACCACGTGGGTTCCGTCCAATTGCTGACGTTTGCTCTCGCTATGAACCTGTTCAAATGATCGTCTGGATCAGATATACCGTCATATGTGCCTATGTTAGGCATTTGTTTGGCACTCTTTGGGGCGATTGCTTCTGCAATGTCCCTTGCAAACTTGGACGTTCCTGCATTTGCAACGTTTGGTCTGAACGTTTTGGAGAAGTCTCGTGGACTTCCACCTGTGCTTTTTGGTTTGAAGGCTTGTCCAAAATGCCTTTTCGGTTGGGATTCCATTTCCTTACGCTTCCCTTTTGCCCTATGGCGAGGGTTCGCGTCGGAGTCGGATTCCTCCGAGTCATCCTCCCAGTATTCGAATTCTTCGGCCTGTTGTACGGAACGCAAGCGTTCGTTCAACTCGGCCTGGAATTCCTTTTGTCGTGCCTCCGCCCATGCCTTAACTTCATCGAGAGTTTGGCGGGGGAGTCTTCGTTTCTCAAACTGGGTATCAGTGGAACCCAGTAGGCGATCATTTACTGCACTTGCCCCAGCTTGAGTAACTGGGGTAGTGTTCGTAAAATTTACTTCACTTGCCCCGGCTTGGGTAACCGGGGTAGTGTTTGTAAAAACTGTGTTGCCGGTATTTCCCCCAGTAGCTGGGGTTGTGGTTACCGGAATTTCTCTAACCATCTTAGAAGTTTGAAAAAACTGGAGAAAAATAAAGTTCTAGCTTTATGCACGGATGGCGCCAATGAAGAAACACTAACCGGACCCCGGGCAGATTACTGGTAACCTGGGGGTTGGAGAGATGTTTCCCACGAGGGGTTAGACCCTGAGAAGATGGTTCTTCTGATAACCTGCAAAACAGACACCGTGAGCTCGTCACTGAGAAGGGGGGGGGGTTCCTCCTTGTGACCACCCTCCGGCGTGAGAATCAGACTAGATTGCTCTTTAAATATAAAAGTATATTAAGAGATTGCTAGAGCAGATATCAGGTATAATATGATGATATCAGATATGATATGATAATACAAGATAAGATGAGATGGTCATACCATTTGTGGTATTTATAGCCGAAGGTAGGTTTCCAAAGAGGTATGGCCGGCTGCAACAGTGTTCCTGTTCTACCAACAGTAGCCTACGCACGTGCCCTGCTGGTAGTTGGTGGGTAGGTAGCGGCTGATAGCGACCAGGCCTGCTGTATACTATTCCTGTTCCACCAACTGACGGCTACGCACGTGGTATGGCAGTAGTTGGTGAGTAGGCAGCGGCTAATAGTGACATACAGTGCAGGAGCATGCTGCTCGCCATACTGTTGTCAATAAGCTGTCGTATCTGTAGTCAGATCTTTTTCCCATACCTCGTCAGGTACAGTACAGAAGATCTTCCTGTATCGTACGGACTGGCTTATTTGGGCGGGAGTATTCCCCCTCCCGCCCTTGTGCGGGATTGTTCCCGGCTTCGCTCATTCCTTCAGGTGACACTGAACGATTGAGAGCTAAGTGCCTTGTGCGTGTAGCCTTGCTGCGCGGGTGGCCTTCCCTAATGGCTTGTATCCGAGGCTGCGGGGACAGGCGGAGTCCTTCACCATTGGGAGGCATTTCCTGCGGGACCAGCTTGCGTACTGCGCGTAAGGACGTCACGTCTCTGAGCATGGTTGGTCCTGCGGATCCAGTTGGTTTCTGCGCAGACGTCCCTGTTTAAGGTGAGTCTTGCGGGTCCAACTGGGCTCTGCTGGGACCTACCTCTTCAGTAGTAGATGAAAGGTCAAAGTCTGCTATAATGGTTGTTTCAGAGAGGACCTTCTGATGATGATTGCTGCCAATTTGCTTTGATAATTTCTTCATTACCAATAAAATATGCTATATATGGACACTGCTTTTATGGTAATTTTTCTTTTAGTTTGCTGTTTTTTCTATTAGTTTTGCTGCTTTTATGGTAAATTAACACTTTTTACAACAATTAATCCATCAAAAGTTGCACTTTTATAACAGCAAAAAATATGTAATAAATCAACTCCTTTTATAGAACTTAAAGACAACTTTTACAACAATAAAATACAACAAGGTCTTTCGAGGGCAATAAATTGCTGTAAAAACAGCAGACATCTGTAGCATGGACAGAGGCGGTGCCGAGTGGTGTTTGTGTTAGAAGATTTACAATAAAGGTTAGTAATTTGTTATTGCTTTAATAGAATTAAACTTATATACAAATACCATTTAATTGTTAAACTCCAATAAAAACGTTTGACTTTCTTTGCTTGGTAAGTTGAGAGTTTTTAGAGTTTTATAAGGCAAGCACCAAGTTTTTTTCGATATTTTTTTGGGTGTAATGGGATCAAAATTATCCGATATTGGGTTAATTTGTTGTTTTATTAACAGGTGAAACAAGGTTGTTATTGTCGGGACAATTTTTACCCGTTAACGGGTCTATATTTTGTTTAATTAAAGCGTAAAACAAGGTTTTTACTAACGGGTCATATTTAACCCGGTAACAAGTCAACTTTATTTCATTAACGGTTAAAAGAATTGTTTTTATTATCGGGTCAATTAAGTTGGTAACGGTTCTTTTTTTGAATTTCAATCATCATACAGTTTGTGGATCTTATTTTGATTCATGGCTGATATATGCAAGTAATAGCCTTAATATCTTTTTTCTATCATTGTTATTAGCCAATACTAATCGCTTTTGAAAACATTTATTCACAGGTTTAGGCAGCCTATCTAAGTTAATTGGGCGTATGCCGCTATGTCAGTAGCGAAAGAGAGACACATCAGGTTTTGTTTTGCTTTGTTTTTTTTTTTTGCTAAATTTGTTGGTTTATATAAAACATATAAGCATATTTCCATTGAATTTGCCTAATTTAACGTATAAATATCTTTTTGACTTCATATCTATTTAAATACTAAAGTGTCTGCAGGTTCGTCAGGCTGGATGTAAGGGTGTTCAGTTGAGGAGTTGCGGCAGTATTTATTATATGTTACATGAAGCCATGTTGACTCATTATCATACCTGTGTGATGAAGCATATTGTTGCTATTAAAATGGAAAAAATGAATGGTGCAGTTGGTTGATGGAAAGGTATAGCATGAAGAATAATTTGGTCTTTTGTGTATTATGTGAAGGATTGGTTGGTTGATATTGAATCTTTCATTTATTTTGACTTTGAATGGATTACACCATTAGATGGTATTTATAATTTTGTTTAGAATGAGAACTGCACCATTAGATGAACCTGGGGCAAGTATAGATTTGTTGTTTGTATCATGGATGTTGATTGTGACTGGTGGGTTTATACAAATTATTCATTATGTAAATATGTAATTGTAACTTAATAAATTTACCATGATAGTGTTCCCCTATATCAAAAAAATAAATAAATAATTAATCCTTTTATATGAACCTTTTGATGAAGCATTCTCACACATCTTCATTTGGAAAAAATATTATTTTTTAGAATGAAAAGAAAAAAAGATACTTATGCCATTGTGATAATAAAATGCCTATCCATCGGACGGGTATAAAACTAGTTTTTTTATGTTTTAAATTTAGTAAATTTTATTCTTGTTATTTTTTTTATTTTGAATGAATGTATTTTAATTTCCTTGATATTGTGAAAAAGAATGAAGTGGAGTGAGGTATGACGTGGCGCTAATTTGACGCTAACGTGGCCTTATCATTTAATGGAATTGATTTGTTACAATTAAAAAACATTTAACTTTTCTTTCCTCTTGTTCTCCGTGTAATGTAGATTATTATCGTTGTGGGAAAATTTCCAAAATGGCTCATTTTAGATAGAGAAGTCCCAAAATAGCCTTTTTTTCCTCAAAATCTTTTATAATTTGTACTTTCAAGACGTATTGGGAATAAATAAAAATAAAGACGAGATTTTGAAAGAAAGTCAGGTAAAAGACGACATTTGATGAAATAATGCCGTGCAAGTCCAAATTATTTGTAATCTTGGAGCAAAAGTTGAAATTTTTCAAAAACTTTTTTACTCAAAAAAACCGTCTTGAGAGATTGTATTTTTATATTTCCTACCTTTCCTGTCCATATTTTCAGATTCTTAGAAAAATATGATCACGCAACAAGTTCCGATTTCCACCGCCGCCAATCTCCGGTACCATTTCGTACGAAGCCGACGTAATTCAACTCAATGCAACACACATTAAAATTAAATAAATAAATATTACCTACAGACGGAGACTGAAGAACACAGCGAACCTTACTACGAACACGGAACCAAACCAAACCACACCTGTTTCTACTTCCGGCGGAGCATTCACCGTTCAACGGCGGAGAAAACCGGTGAAACGGCGGTGAAGAACGGAGGTTAAAAGCTAGCGATTGCATCATTCACTGACTCCAAAATGCACCTGAAGATTCTCTCTGTAAGACTCAGATAGATACATACATGAAATATGTATATATATAGACACAGAAATTAATGCAGGTCGGAGCTCCTGTTCATCGACAGATCTAAGTCCGATAGCCGGTAGATGTGCGAGATTGTTGCCGGAATCTGGCCAGAGATCCGGTTTCCACTTAGTAACGCGCGGCTGAGCATACGAAGCTTACCGATGTTGTTAGGTATGATTCCAGTTATCATATTGTTACCGATCTAAATGAACTCTCCGGTGGAGTTCACGCACCGGAGAGCTGTTTCCGGCGATAAGGATGAAGCGCCGGTGGACGAAATGGTACCGGAGATCGGCGGCGGTGGAAATCGGAACTGGTTGCGTGATTACGTGACAAGTTGGAAGGTGGTGGTGGTTAAGGTAATAATTGTAAAAAATATATTTTTTTAAGAATTTGAAAATATGGACGGAAAAGGTAGGAAACATAAAAATACAGTCTCTCAAGACAGTTTTTTGAGTAAAAAGTTTTTGAAAAATTTGAACTTTTGCTCCAAGATTACAAATAATTTGGACTTGCACGACATTATTTCCCCAAATCTCATCTTTTACCTGACTTTCTTTCAAAATCTCGTCTTTATTTTTATCCATTCCCAATGCGTCTTGAAAGTACAAATTATAAAAAATTTTGAGAAAAAAGGGCTATTTTTGGACTTCTCTCTCTAAAATGGACTATTTTGGAAATTTTCTCGTTATCGTTGTCTAGATAATCTTTCTTAATCATGCAATCACTTTTAAGATTGAATTGTTTTGATGGTTTATTTGAATATTCAAATCTCAACCGTATAATTCAGAAATTCAAGAACCTGTAATTGTATATCAGTAGTGTCTGACCAGAAATTGACCAAAAACCGTGTTTATTTAAGACGCGAACATTCACACGTTTTTTATGAAACAACACAACACTTCATTGCATTTGTTTGACGAGTAAATCAGTACACGCGAATCGACGTGTCAGCTCCTTTGGCATGTTAATTCTAACGATAAGTCAAAAGAATCTTTGTGTTGAAGTAGTTAAGAAAATTGAATGTCCTTCTCATATGTGAGTGAAAGCTTATATATGAGAGAGAGCCGAAGAAGCCTCTAGTGCAGTTTATACAAATTATTCATTATGTTCTTTATTTCTTTGTCCAATACTAAAATGGAGGTCTGGTGATGCCTTGCTCGGGGATTATCTCATTAGTAACAAAACTTATTTGGATTTCCTTTTGATTTCAGATAAATGATAATTATTGAAGATGACTTGATAAAACTAAAATCACCAACGTTATTACATTAACCCCTAAACTAAAATAATGTCTCCGCCCATTTCCGAAACTTTGCAAAATTAACTCATAGTAATTGCTTCACATCCAAATAAGCCTCGGGCTTTACACAAATGTTTTTGCTAAGCGAGTCATAGAAAACCTACGTTACGTAGATATCAAGGAATATCGGATCTTTTGCATTTTGAGAATTTTATTTATTTATTTATTTATAAATTTGAAAAGAATTTTGTCATATTTGTCCCGAGGCTTGTTTCATTTCAAGTAGTGCATCTTCAAAACACTTAGCCAAATTCTCTAGGTCCGGAATAAGGTCTTTAGCAACTAGAATCTGCATATCGGCTTTTCCTGAATAACTCACCATATGCATTGTGATTGCCTGCATTCAAATTCAAAATTTAAATTCAACACAACCATTTTTTACAAATGAATATTGGTATTAATGTTTCTACTTACGTGGGATAAACTTGATGATGTCGTCCTAATGTAAGTAACCGGGATGCCCGCAATTGTTATCTCTTCTCGTGGGCCCACAATGTTTGAAATTGTGAAACTCGTGTTACAAATCACTCTGTAATTAAGCATGCTTGCAACCTACATATAACAGCAGCGTTAGCTAGAAAATGGAAAACAATTTTCCACTGGCCATTTTATTTGTCATCAACATAATATATTTTTCAGTTAAACTTTTGTGAATTGACCAAACTACCCCTGTTATCAAAAAATAGAGAGTGGGGTAAACGAAAAGTTTATAAACTTATATACTTTTTCTTATTTTGACAAGGGTTGTTTGGTTAATTCACAAAAAAATTAAGAGAAAATATCAGTAAAATTTGTATGTTGGACTGAAATGACAAAAAATAAAAAATACAAAGACTGAAAAACGAATAGAAAAAACTAATGGACTAAAAAAGTTAGTTTGACGAAACCACGAGAACTAAAAACGCAACTTACTCTAGAATATAAAATAATATTTGATAGTGAAGAAAAAGATTAAAGTGTGACCTTTGCTCCAAAGAAATTCATAACAAAGTATCCAATTTGGTGTGATAGAAAAGCCTCCATAGACTTCTTTCTATCAATCATCATTTTGGCTCTCTTCAAATATTGAAGTGGATCAGACACATTTCTATGGTAGTAAACTGGTAGTAGCATGATACCAACTTTATTTCCCCACCCTGACCCTACATTTTTCTTCATTAATTCTTTTATATCCTGTCAAAATTATGTAAGGCCCCAAACCGGTAGCCCTACTTTAGCGTCAGATTTACTCATAAACACAGTTCTTGCAATCAGAGTTAATTAAAACTTTCGCGGAAACGTTTACTTGAAGCATTCGCTACAAAACATTCAATCTCTTCTCTGATACTATAAAACAAATCATTCATTATATTTAAAATATCTTTTCTTCCATCTTAAGATGCCAGCCGTTCAATCCATGCCATGTGCCATCCTCATGCTAGTTCTTTGGTCTGATCACCTGCGTGCATACTAAAAGTCAGCTACGCTGAGTGAGTTCTAGTTAATCAAGCAACTTATCATACAACCACTACATGCATCATATACGTATCCGCAGACACGTAGTCCACTATCTAACCTGCTTACCTTACCACTTAGCCTCTTATTTACACCTACCACCTTGCCACTTTGCCACTTTAATAACGTATAACGTTATGCCACTTTGCCACTTTGCCGCTTTAATAACGTAGTCACGTATAAGCTTACCCTACCATGTACTATCGTCGTGCCACTAACACTCTTACTACACTCTTGCCACTTCTAACACGCTCTACCTCTACTTGTCTACAACATGCTTCATATCATTTACTTAATAAGCAAGTCACATCATAGCATTCATACACACTAATAACCACTTGGCAATCACTATCCTTGGCGATGCGTGCAATATCCGAAGATCGTTCACGCACCAACAAGTATTATATAATAGCTACCTCGTATAACATCTATAGCATACACTTACCACTTAAGGTAAGTGTATTCACACTTCACATCGAGTATGCACACAGCCCCGAAAACATAACAAGGAAATGGGGCTAGAAACTCACCTGAACACGGTTACGTTCACCGTTAATCGTAATCCCTTTCTTCAGTTGTGAACGGCTGACTGTATAATAATTACACGTATCAATTAACTACTACTACTCATGTTGTATTTCTATCTTTATATGACCCACAACGAACGGGGGTCCGGGGGCAGCGCCCCTGGCAGCGGGGTCTAGGGGCGGCAGCCCCTAGTAGGGTCCAAGGGGCAGAGCCCCTGGCTGGGGTCGAGCTGCCAGGTCAGCTTGGAAAAATTTTATTTCCATTAACTGTCTTAACACAATTTTCATTAGGTTTTTAATTTATTTTCTAAGCGAACTTAACTTTAGGCGAAGTTAAACCTTAGGCGAACTTAGCTTTAGGCGAAGTTAAACCTTAGGCGAACTTAGCTTTAAGCGAAGTTAAACCTTAGGCGAACTTAGCTTTAGGCGAAGTTGTCATCAGGCGAACTTAGCTTTGCAGGCGAAGTTCATCAGGTGAACTTAGCTTGCAGGCGAAGTTGTCGGCTGCAGCTACTGTTCGTCCTTAATCGTCTTCGTTTCTTAACCAAATAACTCGATTTAGGTATCCACGGAATCGTCTGACCAGCGCCTACAAACCCCAACCATCAAATTGACCTAAAATCGATGTTTAAAGGGTGCGATTTAGGCATATAGGTTACGGGTTCTTTTATCAATCGGTTAACCCATCAAATCGTAACCATTTTCAGTAAGTTTAGCTTTGTTGGATTCGTTTTTACCATACAAACACAGATCTGTCATTTCTATACTAATCCAAACCTAAACGAACAAGTTCTCGATATAAACGTACCGTAAATGAGT
This sequence comes from Bidens hawaiensis, assembly GCF_021521415.1. Classification (NCBI taxonomy): domain Eukaryota; kingdom Viridiplantae; phylum Streptophyta; class Magnoliopsida; order Asterales; family Asteraceae; genus Bidens; species Bidens hawaiensis. The sequence continues at coordinate 1,763,676 of NW_027491108.1, forward strand.
CGAACTACGAACACGAGCTGGTCTTGTTGCTTTGGTTCGTCACGACGATCTAGCACCAACGAGCTCGGGTCCTCGCCTTTGGATCTTGGTTCGGGTTGTGTGTTTTGGAGTGTGTAGAGATTAGGATGGATAAATGGATGGAATGGAAAGGATTGGGGTTTAAGGGGGTATTTATACTCCCTTAAGCCCATGGACTGAAGGCCCATATTTCCTTTTGGTCCATATCTAATCCCATCTAATTATCCTACTAAGTATTCATATTTTGCTATTATTATTATCGTTCCACTAACTCGTTTATTTCACCCGACAAAATAATATAATAAATATTACTTTAGAAATTTCGAGATGTTACAAATTACAAATTATCTTAAGAGTTTAACCATAAAAAATTAATTAATATTCACCAAAAATGTAATAAACTTTCATGTTTTTTTGTCAATGTATGTTACTTTTTTTCACTGTTTGATGTAACAAACAATGATTTTGTTACCAGAGCGGTAGAAAAGTCAGATTTTATTTTTCTTTAATATAAGGAAACAACATCATTTAGGTGAGGAATTTGGCTTGAATCATTAACCTAAACATGAAAATACTAAATTTAGTTTCTTCCTAATTTTTATCAAAAGATTCAAATTGGTTGTCTTGTTCTCAACTTCCTTTTATGGTTCCTAACCGAACATGCTAGCGCTATGATGTTCAAGATATGTAACCTGGAGTCCAGGTGACGGTCTCAGATTAACCAAGGCGACACCGGTGATTCGAAGGCCCTCTTGAAGAGCTACAAAACACAAGTAATTGAATAATGAATTGTAAAAGAAACTTACAGTCTGACAAAAGATGTAAAAGAAACTTACAGTCTAACGACCGGTTGCCCAAATATTTTGATAGTCCAAGTGATATTACGCCAAAAAGCACATCATTTATCGTCTGCATTCAATATATAATATGTTAAGTTTTTACGCTTTCACAATCAAATAATTCCAACATAAAATGAAAAATAAATGGCATAAAAAGTAGATCATGGATACAAACGATAATGGGTGTGTTGTAAAAAAATTGGGCCAAACTGATAGGTACGGTTTCGAAAATGGCAAACCAAATCAGCCAAAAGGTTCGGTTTATATGGTTTAAACGTCTTTGAAATAGTGAGCTTGTATTAAACTTTTTAAAAATAATAAATATGGTTCGTGTATGTTATATAGATACATGACTTCATATTTCAAGAATGAAGAAAATAAACAAATAATAAAAGTTAAACGACTGGTTAGGTTTACAGGGCCCATTTCAAGTTCCAAACTAAAATCATAAGTCATAAATCTCAAACCAATCGAACTGGCTCATTACCTTTGGGCGTTCGAGGTTTCTAACTAAATGCCGAAAAATGAAAGCTATAATCAAACTATAGAATCCTTTACTAAACCAAACATTATATTGTTTTCCCCTTCGAATACCAGAAAAGGCTGCACCCATCACATTTGACTATTTGAGGTGTCTAGATGTGTACTGTGAAAGTGATCTTATGATGACTAATAATTGGGATAAAGCAAAAGATTTATAAGGTTTAACTCACGTTTATACTTAAAAAAACTAGTTCTAATGGTATAACTCAAAGTTCGCCTTAGAAACCAGTTTTTTTTTTTTGCACCTCTAGAAGACTATTCATAAATTAAGCTTAAGAAATAAGGACATTAAATTATGAGATTTTTATATATTTCCCCTTACTAAACAATATAAATTACACATTTTCCCCAACCAACAAAATTAATTACATATTTCTTCTTTTCAAATTAAATTACCTATTTACCTCTTATTTAAAATATCCTAACAAATATTGAATTATTAATAAGCAACATATTAGAGAGAGGCCCATTAATTATTGAATTGACAACGTAACCCCACTAGAAAGAGGTCCATCTCTTTCTCTCCACCTCTCTCTAATAAGTGGAGATATTGTTTCGGGTGAGATTTCGACTCTAAAGCCATATCCTGACGCAAAAGTATAATAGAAACCATAGAGATGAGAAACTAGAAGGTATAATCACCCAAAAAAGACTAAGACCATCCACGATAAGAGGACTATAATCACTAGCAATATTAGAAAAATACTAATTCTTCAAAAACATATCAAAACCAACAATAAGAAAATCTAAAACCATCCAAAACACTGTCCTATCATCACTACTTTATTTTTTTAACCGTTCCTTTTCTCTCCATATGATATATACTATAATAACATGAGGCACACCACCAACTCGGTTTTAATGGTTCTTGGCCAAAAACAAGATGGTAAAGCATGCCATCAAAACCAACCACAAGAATGATAAAAGATGGAAAAAGTTGCCACATCACCCTATTACCAACTTAAAACCGCCATATTGGCTATAGAAGGTGGACCACGTAAATGGTTTACTGGCATCCTACTATCCTTCACCTGCTCATTAATGTATGCCTTTTGAAAGAAAGAATCAATCAATGTCTATATCCAGGTGTCTAAAAAACGATAATAGTAAAAATTTATAAAATAACTTTTATCTTGAAGACGTGAACGATTTCTTTTGCACATATTATTTTTCTCACCTTTTAGTTATTTACTTTTGTATATCTAGATTTCGTTTCTTAATTTGGAGCATGCATGGTTAGTTTCCTATTTTTGCATATATTGAAGAAATGTTAATTTTATACATTTTCTTACACGAAAATGATCTAACAAAGTAATTACTATTTAGATAACAAGTCACTTAAAAAAGCATATATAAAGACAATAAAGTAGATACAAAGAGAGAAACTTATTGGTCATGTTCATTGCCATAAATAATGTCAAGGCCTACACGGTGTCCCTTCCTATTAGATTGAGTGTCTTGACGGACAATTGGTGGTGCAAACGAGCTAAGCTACTCGTGAATTACTCGAGATCGCCTCGTGAAAAAGCTCGATTGAGCCGAGCTTAATCGAGCCTGAGCTTGAGCCTAAAAGTAAGCTCGTTTGATAAACGAGCTGAGCCTGAGCTTCACTTATCGAGCTCAAGCCGGCTCGCGAACCTAAACAAGTCTGTCATATATATAATTTTTAATATATATATATATATATATATATATTTAATAATTATTAATTAATACATATAATGTTATAAAAAATAACTAAATAACACATACTTTATAAATAAAGTTATAATTGAAAAAAAGTTTACTAAATAGTTATAAATATATAAAAATTAATTGATAAATAGTAAACGAGCCAAACTCGAGCTTTGAAAATAAAGCTCGAAACGAGCCGAGGCCCTACGGCCTACTGACAACAATGTAAACCGGATTTTATATGTATTTAAAGCCAGTCGATTTATTTTGGTTGGACCCTTTTTAAAAAATTTATAAAACAGTCTTTGATTAAAAGCGTCACGTACTAAATTATGAATTAATGTTAATAAATAAACAAATAAACTAAAGCTTTAAGTTACCAAAATCCAGCTTTTGTGGACGTACTGGCGTTATCCCAAACCCGAAAATACAGTCATATTTGGCAAAGTGTACCTCACAAATGAACATGCCATGGTGTTTAGTTGGCCAAATCAATAGCACGACGATTTTAAAGGCACCCATACCCACCCACCCCCCAATGCATGCATAAAGTTAACGGAAAATCTAACAGACATTCAAAACTTACCGCGTCCGTAACGGCGTTCTTCACCGTCTTCATGTCATCCAAACTAAACTTAGCCGTTGCCAGCTTCCTCGGCCACATCTCCACCCCTTCACCACCTCTGACCACCGTCTTCCGGTCTTTGACCACCACTCCTTTCATTATAAACTCAAACACATAAACCAAACTAAACCAAATCACCTTCACTACCTTCCAAATTTCACCTACGTTCCTAACTTAGGTCTCCGTGTTGACGAAACTAACGGTTCAATCGCCGGCGTTTGATTTAAATCATCCAGTTTCCTCGTTAACGTCAACATCAACGACATGATGGATATTCCGTCACCGAGCGCGTGGTGCACACGCAACACCACACACTTATGCGCAGACAACAAGTGAATCTCCCACAGCGGCTTATTGGTGCTCAACGACGACGATACAGTGAGATCGGAAACGTAATCGTTGACTGCTGACTCGTCGTCGTCGTACTCTCCGACCGGATCGGACCGAGGATGATGTGTAGAAGTACAAATGGTATAAACACACACAATATTCTCACAGACTGATCATCTTCATTGATAACCAAAACAAAGCTTATAAAGGGAAAAACAGACACGACGAGAAACCACGAACTAACGTTCACCACTAACCTAACTAGAAATCAGGAAACTGAAAAACCACCCACGACTCAATCAAAACAAAGACATTAAACTGAGAAATAAAACAAACTAACAATAATTGAAAACCAACTCCGGTTCTTCCAAACCCGGTCTGAAACACCGGTTCATTTAATTGACCCAATATGCCCTTCCCTAAACAAGTCAGCGTTAAGCTGCTTGTTTAACTTCTTCCACACCTAGTTGAAACCTGAGATCTTCAAAAGTGTTCAACTTCAAAGGTTTTGTCATGATGTCAGCCAACTGCTCTTCAGACTTACAGAATTCTAATTTCACAACTTCTTGATTCACCAATTCCCTTAAATAATGATAACGCACATCAATATGTTTGGTTCTCCTGTGCAGCACTGGATTCTTTGATAACTTTATAGTTGAACTGTTGTCACACCATACCTCCACAGCCTCCTTCATCTCTTCTCCTAATTCTTCCAATAATCCTTTTAACCAGACACAATGACACACACAAGCAGTAGCTGCAACATATTCTGCCTCTGTAGTTGACAAAGTTACAATACTTTGCTTCCTTGAACCCCAACTAATTGCCCCACCACTGAGCATACAAACATACCCTGAGGTACTCTTTCTGTCATCTAAATCTAGCATAGTTGCTGTCAGTAAAGACCAGCAATCTACCCTTCCCATGAACTGAATACTTCAAACCAAAATCAAAAGTTTGTTTCACATACCTTAGAACTCTTTTAGCTGCTTCCACGTGTTCCTTCTTTGGGCTTGACATAAATCTTGACAACAGACTAACCACATACATAAGATCAGGCCTGGACACTGTGAGATACATGAGACTACCGATTAAGCTCATGTATAGGGTGCTATTGACTTCCTTTCCTTCTGTGGACTTTACCAAATTTGTTCCTGGAACTATGGGATTTTTAACACCATTAGCTTCCCACAATTTGAATTTCTGTAGAACAGACTTTGCATATTGCCTTTGATAGATGGAAATACCATTTGCATCTTGCAGAACCTCCACACCTAGAAAGTATTTCATTTTACCCAAATCTGTCATATCAAACTCATTCTGCATAGATCTTTTGAAAGAGTCACACATCACTTCACTACTGCTTGCATAAATCAGATCATCCACATATAGGCTAACAACAAGAACTTGATCGTTGACCTGTTTGATAAACAGAGAGTGATCATATTTGCTCTTATTAAAACCTTCTCTCAAGAAATACCCCTCAATTCGATTGAACCAGGCCCTGGGTGCCTGTTTTAAACCATACAGAGCTTTTTTGAGTCTATACACCATGGTCTCTTGACCTTGTTTCTAAAAACCCTTTGGTTGTTCAACATGAACCACTTCTTTCAAATCACCATGCAAGAATGCACTTTTAACATCAAGTTGATACAGTGTCCATCTTCTTTTAGCAGCAAGAGCTAACAGAGTTCTTATGGTATCCCATCTTGCTACCGGGGCAAACACCTCACCATAGTCCACTCCTTCCCTTTGTGCATAACCCTTAACTACTAGTCTTGCCTTGTATTTGTCAACTTCCCCCTTTTCATTTATCTTGGTTTTATAAACCCACTTAACTCCAATGGCCTTTGATCCAGGAGGCAGCTTAACAAGCTCCCAAGTTTTGTTCTTCTCAATTGCTTCAATTTCAGTCTTCATTGCTTGTATCCATTTAGGATCAATGCAGGCCTCTTCATAAGTTGTAGGATCATCCAAACTACTATACATGGCAATACCAACCTCTTCTTCTTCAAATAAATCACCAGTGTAGTAATCTTCCATCCAGGCTGGTGGATGTTTGGCTATGGTAGAGGGACCTGCTTGTGATTGCTGAACGACTTGTTCTGGTGATTGGAGTTCTTCAACCTCTGTAGGGGTGGGAACACCTGTCAACACATTAGAGGGTGTTGCAGGTGCAGCTTCTGGTGCAGCTGCTGATGCAGAGTCTTCTTCTGCTGCTACTTCTTGATTGTTGATCTCCCCTTCAAAAATTAGTTCTCCTGAGCCCATACTTTCTCTATCCCATTCCCAAGTACCATCTTCATCAAATAGAACATCTCTGCTGATCACAATCTTCTTTGTCTTAGGGTCATACAATCTATAAGCTTTAGATTGTTGGCTTACCCCAAGGAATACACATTTGACACTTCTATCATCGAGCTTACTTCTAAGCTGTGTAGGCACATGAGCATAGCAAATACACCCAAAGACCCTAAAATGATCCACACTTGGTTTTCTTCCTGACCATTCTTCTTCTGGTACTCTATTATCCAAACTCCTACTTACGCACCTGTTGATAATGTGACACGACTATCTTGCAGCTTCTGCCCAAAAACGTTTGGGCATTTGTGTGTCACTCAACAAACACCTAACCATATTAAGCAAGGTTCTATTTCTCCTCTCTGCTACCCCATTTTGCTGTGGGGTGTAGGCAGCAGTCAGCTGTCTTTTAATACCTTGTGATTCACAATACTCATTGAATTGAGTGGATGTGAACTCACCCCCTCTATCACTCCTTAGGCATTTTATTTTCAGATTACACTCACTTTCAACCATCATTTTAAATGATTTAAACACTGCAAAAGCTTCACTTTTGTATGCCAACATGTATAGCCAAGTCTTTCTTGTGAAATCATCAACAAAAACCAAAATGTACCTTTTTCCACTTGTGGAGGCAAGGGTAATATGCCCACAGATATCAGTATGTATCAGTTGAAGCCTTTCAGTTGCTCTCCAGTTTGCCTTCTTGGGAAAGACCTCCCTGTGTTGTTTGCCCAAAGCACAGGTCTGACAGAATGCATGCTTGTCTGCAAGTTGTGGTAGACCTTCTACCATTTTCTTGTAAAGCATAGACCTAATGGCTTTATAGTTCACATGACCATACCTTCTATGCCATAACTGAGTCTTCGATTCTCCTACCACCTGCATGCACTCAGCTTGTTCTGATCTTGTGGAGGCCATAAGGGGAAACATCTTGTTTTTCGTCATGTAAGAACTCAGAATAAGTCCTTTAACAGGATGATACACCCTGCATTCACCAGCTTGAATTATAAATGCCACTCCCTTATCTTGTAGCTGGCCGACACTAATAAGGTTTGATGTAAGCATGGGCACATAGTACACCCCTGTTATGGTTTGAAACACTCCATTGACAAACACTCTTAACACTTCCTCTTCCCTTTACCTCCAGTCTATGATCATTTCCCAATTTGACCTTGTGTTGATATGATTCATCCAATTCCGTGAACCATTGTTTTGCACCGGTCATATGGTTCGAGCAGGCTGAATCAATGAACCATACACCTCTAGTCTCTTCCTTTCCTCCATCTACAAATTTGGTCATCAAAACTTGAGTTTCAGCTTCATAAGTTTCGATAGAGGCCATAAGAACCAGCTCCTCATTTTCTTCATACTCAGTGTAATTTACTGGCCTACCCTCAGTTGGACACTCAAACTGAAAATGCCCAAATTGATGGCACTTGTAACATTCCACATTTGACTTATCAAATTGTGGTCTGCCATTGTTGCCATTTGTGTCACCTTGTGATCTTCCACGACCTCTACCTCTGCCTCTGAACCCACGACCTCTGCCTCTTCCAGCCCCTCTACTCACACCTTGATCTGATTCGGTCTTCAACACTTGTTCTTCAGTGGTTCGTCTTTTTAATTTTTGTTCATGCACCAGCAAAGAGCTTTGCAGCTCATCAATGGACAGAGTGTCCAGATCTTTTGTCTCTTCAATGGTGCAAACAACAAAATTAAAATTCTCAGTCAAGGTTCGTAGTACCTTCTCCACAATTGTGACATCTGTCATGGTGTCCCCTGTGTTTCTCATGTCATTTGAGACTGTCATGACTCGCCCAAAATAGTCAATGACCAATTCATCGATCTTCATTTCAAGTAACTCAAATTCTCTCCTTAATCTCTGTAATTGTGCTCGTTTGACATGAGCAGAACCCTGGTACTTCATCTTCATAGCATCCCATATCTGTTTCGCCGTCTTCTTTTCGGTCATGGTTCGAAGAATCGATTTGTCAATCGATTGAAACAGATAGTTGCAAGCCTTCAAATCTTTCAGCCTGTTTTCTTCAAAATTCTTCTGTTGAGTCGCAGTTGCTTGTTCCCCTGGTCTGATTACTGTGTACCCGTCTTCCACCACTCTCCAGTACTCCATAGAGCGAAGTAGGGTTTCCATGACCATGCTCCAATGGTCGTAATCGCCGTCAAACTTTGGAACAGTCGTACTCTGGTACTGCGTTGCTTCGTCCGCCATAGAAGCTCACTCAAACCTCACCTTGATATCGCTCAATTTGTTGTGAATTTCGCTCTGATACCAAATGTAGAAGTACAAATGGTATAAACACACACAATATTCTCACAAACTGATCATCTTCATTGATAACCAAAACAAAGCTTATAAAGGGAAAAACAGACACGACGAGAAACCACGAACTAACGTTCACCACTAACCTAACTAGAAATCAGGAAACTGAAAAACCACCCACGACTCAATCAAAACAAAGACATTAAACTGAGAAATAAAACAAACTAACAATAATTGAAAACCAACTCCGGTTCTTCCAAACCCGGTCTGAAACACCGGTTCATTTAATTGACCCAATATGATGTGCCGGTCGATGTCGAGTTCGATTTGGCGCCAATGTTCACGGCCGTGGTTATCGGTGATGAGGATACTGGAGAACCTAGGGTGCTTAATCATGAGAGAATTGGAGATGACGTGTCTGGCGGTGTTAAGTTCGATTGGACGTTTGAGGCCGAGAGAGCAGTTGATGATCTGGTGAGTTGCCGGTTGTACGAATAACCGGCCGGCCGGCCGGAGATAATGGCTCGTCGTTGTGAATACTCATTTTGGAGAGTGTGATGGTGGTTTAATTTGGGTGGGGTGCTGTCTCGACTTATATTTATATTTCTTGTTGAAGTATGGATATTTTGGTTGAGAAAATAGTTTTTATTTTGTTTAGTTATTTTGTGTGACAAATGTTATTATTTTTTTTAGGAATCATGAATGTAGTTGTTTATTTAGTGGCCTTAAAAACATCTAATAAAGTTTTTTATTTATTTGCCTTAAAAATCAATAAATAGGCACTTTTCAATTAACACAGGTGTCGTTCGGTTACCAACTGGTGCTAAAGATCATAATAGATACAAGTAACGTTTTGAATGAAATGACCAAACTTATAAACAATCTCGTATCTTTCCTTCTCTCTTTCATGTATAAAAAATAGTATAAAGCAACTTATTTTGCCTTATTAATGTATCAGGCGGTCAATCTTCAATCAACATATCTTTTTTCCTTCTTGTTTGTAACTTTGCATGAGGGCTGATGAAAATGTGATATTGCCTTCTATCTTTAATTCTTTAACTGCCAACTAATATATAAAAGCGAAATTGAACCTATAAATTTCCAATAGTTAAACACTATGGATATTTTATGATATGTCAAGAAAAGGAAGAAAAGTTTGATTACTTTTATTTTAAACTAGAATAAAAAGTATTCATTTCTATTTTTCTATTTACCTCGTATTTTAAAAATGTCAAATACAAAATTATAAAACTATAATTTATTTGAACTCTAATAAGTTTTCTATATTATTTTCCTTTGCAACTGTCATTCACCTTCTAGCGATTTCGTCCTTTCAATTGACAAAGCCAATTCTTTTGTTTCATTCCTACCCGGTTAATTGCATCTAGCCATCTAGGCCATATGCCCATACATGTATCGCCTACAATTACCCCAATCAAGGACTTTTTAGAATTCATTCTTGCATTTGTAGTTCACAATACTCAATACAACCAACCGATTAATATACCGACAAGGACCAAGCCACCAACTAAATGGCACAAAATAAACATGTTAAATAAGTCGTCCTATCATGCATAGTGTCTGTTTGGTAACGGAAGAGATGGGTGAATGAAATTGACAATGGAATTATTTTTATTATTATCATTCTATTGTCATGTTTGTTTTGCACACGTGAATGAAATAAATCAATATTTATGTTGTTTACTTGTTGGTAGACAAAATAAGCCGAATAGATGAAATACAAATGACAAAAATACGTTTGTTTAAAACAAATCAAAATAAGAAAAATGGTAATGACAATGGTGGCAACAATGATGGGATGGTGTTAGTGACGAGAAAGTAAGGTGAAAGAGTGGGTGGATTGAATGGAAAAAAAAACGACTACGTATAATGTTTTGATATGTTTAGACTAAGCGGTATGGCTCATTCCACACTCTTCAAGGGCCCTCCTATGTGGCAAGAAATGATGATGATGATGATGAGAATGCTGGAAATGAACACCGTGACACTCCCCCTGATGGAGAATGACGGGGTGCAAATGAGGGTGGTCACACGAGACCTTTGGCCCCTCATCCAATCATGTTTTTTTTACTTTTCTTTTCATTTCCTTTTGTTATTAAATAAATGAAACGGTAGAGAATGATGGAGAATAAGGTATAACACGGGTTGAGTAGTGGGATTGAATGATGGAGGAAAAACTGAGTTAGCACTGAGGTGGCGCAGACATGACGAATGAGAGAAAAATGAGGATAATGAACCAGGTCACATGGTCTTAAAAAATTAGAGTGAAAGTGATTTCCTTGTATATTTAATTTAATTTCATTAAACAACTAAACATCATTTGTTCTATTTTGTCACAGTGGTATATTCCATTGCATACTGTTGCTACATACCAAACAATCGAACACTACCCAAAACTCATTCCTAAAGAGGGGGACTACCGAAACAGACGTACTAGAGAGGTATCCGGATTAGCGTGAGAGAATGTCAAGGAAGATGTCAAGATAGGGATCTTCGAACTTGTAGATGCTAAGACTAAAATAACATTGTCAGACTCGCCAGGGCCGGCCCGTTAGTGCTAAGAATTAAGGCTAGGGTTTTGTGCCCCCAAAATATTAAGGCCTCATAATTTTCAGAATTAGTTTTTATATATATGTAAAATTGTGACTCATAGTCGTAAAATCAGGTTCTGCCGGAGTGGTAATGGACGGTGTTGGTCTATTATAATTTTGACCAGGTTTCGAGTCTTGTTCTCTCTGTTTTTACTTGTCTTTATATTCTTCTCTTGGCTCACTTCTTGTCCAGTTTATTGGGCCTGAGGGCTGAGGCCACATAGAGCTATAAACTTTCATTTTAATGCAACCTTTTTGTTGTAGATCTACTGAAATAAAGTTCTTATACAAGTTCATTTTGAAGAACCTGACAATTTCATTGAATTAACAAAAGCGTGGAATCATTGTTTTTTAATCAAACATCATGCATTAGGGTATAAAGCAATCTGAATTTAAAATAACACAAACTAACATATACTCATGTTAAATTGAAATCGAAGGTACGAGTTTGGTGGTTAAAAATAGGGAAAATATAAAATGAGGCCCTAGAATTTTGTTTCGCTCAATTGACCAGGTTCATGCATCCGGGGTGTTATGTTTAGGTATCCGGATGCAGGGTGTGCCCAACTTAAGTGCTTAATTTAGGTTGAGGTGTATGGGTCCGTTCGGATCCGACACAGGTGATCAGGGGCATTTTAACCTTGCTTGGCCCTATCGTATTTATAAGTTGTTGGGTATTGATTTGATCCAATTAATTAGTGGAAAAAAGAAAGCACTGGTGATACGTTTATTCTATAGAGTGACATCAAATCACGTAACAGAAAACATTCAATGTCATTATTAACTTTTAATTAATTGTCATATTTGAAATTGTACGTGGTATTTTACTGGCATAAATATCATATAACTATTTATTTAAAATAAAGAGTTTTAAGTATGTTACATGATCATGTCAAAAGTCTCAATGATTTATCTTCTTAGATAAACACGAAGATTCGTGCAATTTGGAGAGGTTTTGTGACACTTAATTTTTTTCTTCTTTGTTGGTTTGATGAATTAATATGATTAGGAGAATAATAATTTGATCTATGTAGTGCGGTTCATAAGCATGCAAATAGTTCGGGGACGGTTAGGATGGATGCCGAATGACAAGGCGGTACGGTACAATCTAACAAATTGGAGACAACCAATAACGAACTAACAACTACTTAAACAAGTCGTAAACATATTGGTACTGAAGAAACGTGGATCTACTCACTGGTAGCAGATCTACTTTCCTCGGGTATGATTAAACTGTTTCACCGATGGTTCTTCTGGATCCGTGTTCTTCCACCTACAAAATGAACAGCGCCGTTACTTACCCCTCAGAAAGGGACAGAGGGGTCCTCTTTGGGGTAACCCTCCGGCGTGAGAATCAGTATCTTTGTGGAGAAGATAATAATGTGTGAGTCAGTGAATCTCAAGAGTATTGCTGAATCGCTGAATACTCTTGATTGTGTGACTGTGTGTTTTCTGTAACTGACTGTCAGTGAATATAATTCAATATGATTGAATGTGATATCACTGCTTGTAACTGTCAATGATTGAGTGTCTGTCATCAAAGTGGAGTTGATGCTGTATTTATAGTGCTAGGGTTTCCACTGGTTGGGCTCAGCCTCGTTGGCCTCCTCCAATCGCACTGCGCCACGTGTCCTCTGGGACACCTGGCGCTTTCTCGTTGGTTGTAATCATGTGGTAGCACATGTGTCATGCTGAGTTGTCGACCTTTCATTTGGCAGCTGTCAACATCAGCATATTCTTACTCCTTAAAAAGATGCCTTCTGGAAGATTGTCTGACGTGCACAATCAAGGTTGCCCTAATCCTGATTTGGATAAGGACGAGGTTGATTATGTGCACGTGTGATATGCGCCCATCCTGAGGATGCGCGAAGTCTTCTTTTTATTCTCACGCGCAGATATTTCATGCGCAGGTGTGATATGCATGAGCGTGTGATATGCGCCGCGCGCTGGTGCGCCACGCGCATATGTGACGTGCGAGCATATGTGATGTGCAAGAGCATGTGATATGCGCCGCGCGTTGATGCGCGAGCATATGATGCCTGAGCATGTTTTGTATGCGCCATGCGCCTGGGTTTTGGCTTTGTGCCTTCATAATGTCTTTATCTTGTGGGTTGACCCGCCTTGCTTGGTGTTGAGGCGGGTACATACCTCTTCAAGCCCCCCCCAGTCTAATGTGTGTCTTATCTTGCGCGAGCGCGGTGAGATAGATATTAGACTCACTGAATTGTCCTTTTAAAGGGGGTTTTGTCGTTTTCTTGGTTGTTTCCATCGTCGCGCGAAGTTCTATCCATTCGGTTGAAAACGAAAGGTCCAAACACGTGGTTGATTGGTGATGACGTGCGCCGTAAACGTGTCAGACGTTTCGTGTGCTCGAGGTGCTACAGTTGCCTTTCATGTCCCCTCACACAGCTGTCTTGAACACGTGTCGCACTCGCATTGGTTAGTACCTGCGAGTGGGGGCGCGTCTCTGTTCCGTGGCAGGTCGGTTACATCTTTACGTCCCCTCACACAGCTGTTAGGGACACGTGTCGCGCCTTCGTTGGCTTGCCCCTGCGAGTGGGGGCGCGTGAAATCCGATCAGCTGCCACATTTCTCTCTCCTGGGCCTATAAAAGCAGGCCCTTAGGAAATTTTTATCTTCATCTTCATTGTTGCTAAAATTCAAGTTTCTGCCTTCACATTCTGATTTGAGTGTTTATATCGATTCGAATCCTCGATTATCGGCTATTGCAGTTGTATGTCTGATAGTTCATACTCGTCTAGCCCTTCAATCACCTCCGTTGCCTCTCGAAGACGCCGTGTGAAATCTGTGGTGATGTCGACATTGAAGCAAAAGGGGAAGGGGAAGAAGGTTGTTGAGACCACATCGGAGGAAGTAGGGAGGACCAAGGCCACCAAAAGGTGGAATGAAATCCCCTGCAAATTGAAGCAGGCAGATCTCGACCACCTCATCACCTCTCAGGGCTTTCCCACCCTGTTTGGCTGCATGTTGCCTAGGTCCGGGCAAACGGCGGCGGACCCGCCTGCCGGCTATATATCCCTATATAGCCACTTTTTCACCCACTGCAACCTTCGTCTCCCGATGACAAGGTTTGTGGGTGCACTGCTGAAGTTCTATGGGATTCATATATCCCAAGTCCATCCGTTTGGACTCGTGCGCGTGACTCACTTTGAGTTCATGTGCAAATCCCAGCGCGAGGAACCCACTCCTCGGCGCTTTCAGTATTTTTATAAGGCCAAGATCCAAGACAATTGGATCTCTTTTATTCCTCGCAGTCAGAAGGTGAAGTGCTCCACTGTTTCATTCAAGAGCCTTCATGACTGGTCTGAGAGGTTTTTTTACATTAGGGCCGGTGTGATCCCCATCCGTATGACCATGCGCTCTATCACTTCTGCGCCTGCGGATGAGGGTGTCCTCAAGAACCCAACTGGCGCCTGGGTTAAGAAACTGACCGCTGAACCATCCCCCGCGAAGAAAATTTGCGAGGAGGCGCTGGTTGGGGTCGGCATGAGTAAGCTTTGGGCCGATAGCGCGCTTGAGCCCGTTATCCAAGTCGACGGGTTGTGTAAGTTTATTTCATTGGTTTATTTATTTTTCCTGCGCGAATATAATTCTTTTGCTGATATCACTTGATTTGTATTTGCGCAGTCACCAAGGATTACATCCTTGCCGCTTATGATGAACATGTGGAGGGCGGCTCCGTCGAACTTGGCGCTGGGGAGGTTGGTTTCCCGGATCGCTTCGATGACATGTTCATCCCAGTGGATCTGGATTTTGACTTTGACGGTGACGCGCCTGGTAAGCCTTCGCACTTATGCTCATTCCTTTAGAATATCCAAGCTTATTAACAGTTCTGTTGGTTGTTTTTGTAGATGCGCTTGAAAACTACGAGCTAGAGCTCGCGGAAGAGGAGGAGGAGGAAGAGGAGGCGCCCCTACTAAAGCGCAAAGCTAAGGGGAAATCTGGCGCAGGGGCCAGTAAGAAACAGAAGAAAGATGACACCCCTGTCGCTCATCCCCATGCTCAAACGAAGGGACCAAAGGAAACCCAGGTGTTTACCACCAAGGTTTCTTTAGCTTCCTTGCCTGTGAGAGTGGGCAGGCCTCCTGTCCACTTGAGGTATGGTGGCGTCGCCTCCTCCTTTCGCGCGGCTGAAGAGAGAAGCAGTGCCGCGCCTGCAACAGGTATACTTTATTTATCTTCATCTGGCTGAATTGTTATTAAACCTTTGCTCCTTTAAATGTTTGCAGAGGCAGCGACGGTAACAGATCAGCCGCAGGCGCCACAAGGTGCCACGGCTGCGCCGGGGACTCCATCGAAGTCCCCTGTTCTACCCTCTGAAAAGGGTAGAATGGACTTTATGGCGATGTTCGATGCGCGAACAGAATTGCGCCAAGGTAAGTTTTGCACATATGTCTTCTGAATTTTTCCCTTTGGAGTCAGTCATAAACAATTTTTCCTTGTATATTTGTTCATAGGAGTTGTAGCTGGCGCAACAGTTGCTGGTGATACTCCTGGCGCCGCTGCCGGCGCCGCTGGTTCTGGTCCTGCTCCTGCTAGTGCTGAGTCTCCCCTTATTGGGATTACCAAGGAGCAGGAAACCGTATTGCGCGCCGAACTGGCGGCGTCGAGACCTTCCTCCCCTCCTCCTGCACGCAGCCCTCCCCGCGAGGCTGGCTTGGAGCCTTCCAGGTCGCAGGAGAAGAGGCCTGTTGAAGAAGATGAGGAGGACGAGGGGGTTCAAGTTGAAGACTCCTTAGGAGACCGCGCCAGCCCTGTGATGCCGCAAGTGTTCGCAGCGCAGACTTCTGGTGGGGCTGGCGCTGCCTTTCCTGCTTCATCCCCGCAGGTATGTATTGATTTGTTGGTGCGCTGCGCGTACCTCCATATAAGTATGTTTTATGACTTAGAACTTTTCTTGTGTTTTGCAGGAAGGTGACCATGTTTACCGCCCGAGATGGAATATTAATGAAGAGAGTTCCTTTCAATCCATGGGCGTATGCGAGGACTTCTGGGCTCATGCCGTGCCTCCTACTGAAAGGAGGTATCAGGAGGAGCGCACCCGCGCGGACTTGCTGAACGACCATGTTTTCGCTGGGTCGGCTTTCTTCGCTGCTTCCCAAGAGCTTCGTCGTGATTATATTAAAGTACGCGACGCTCTTGTGGAAGCCCAGCGAGAGGCTAAGGTGGCCGCCTGGAACCTGTCTGATGCTCGCGCGCGAGCTGAGAAACTCCAGGCGGAGCTCAGTGAAAACCGAGCAAGTGCCAACACCGCATACATCAAGCGCGGGCATGAGCTCCAAGCTGCGCGGGAGAAGCAGCAGTTGGCGGAGGCCGAAGTTGCCAAGTACGCGCGCAGAGTGCGTGTCTTGGAACAGCAGGCCGAGGCGCGTGACCAAGCTATCATCCAGAGTATCACTGAGAAATCATCACTGGAGAGCGAGGTTGCGCGCCTGAAAAGGGATTTGGCGGCCGCGCAGGCCGATAGAGATGAGGCCTTGGCCACGGCGGCGTCTAGCCAGGAAGCACTTGGTGCTGCGCAGGCGGAGAAAGAAAAAATTTTGGCGGCAGCAGCGTCTGATAAGGAGGAACTAAAAAAGGCTAAGGAAACTGTTGAGTTATTAAACTCTCAGGTTCCTGCCCTCGAGACGTCTGTTGCTGGCCTCGCGCAGGATCGCCAATGGCTGGTGTCACAGGGCATGGCTCGCTGCGCTTTGGCGATGAAATATTCCGCCGAGTTTCAAGCCCTTGTGATGGACTGCAATGCCGCCGCGCGTTTGGTGGGCCGAGCTGAAGGGTTTACGGATGGGTATGAGTATGGCATGTTGAGGAAGAACCCATCCGAGTACCCTTACAAGAGCGATGCGGCCTGCGCGGACATGGCCGCGGTGGGGGAAAAGTATATGAATACTCCCATCCCCATCCTTATGCAGGTACCTTGATCTTAATGAGTTTTACTCTACTAACTTTTCTAAGTGTTTTGTACTCATTACTTTTCTAATGATTTACAGATAGCTGCGCTTGCTGACCAGCCCGACCTCGGCGCGCTAAAGAAGTTGCTTGATGATTGCGAGAGGGCTGGTGGCGATGATGGTGGCGCGGGGGATGTTGCCCCTGCCAGCGGCTCTGGCGCGGCGAAAGAATCTGCTCCTGACACCGTTGTGATCGAAGACTCCAATGAGGAGGAAGAACTTGACTATGGTCAGTTCGGGGATGAGGAGCAGACCGCGCCAGATGCTGCGGGAGATGATGAGGGTGATGAAGCGACTGACGTCGACGTGGAGACTTGAGAAGCCCTTCATCAAATTTTGTATATTTATTTTTTATACTTGTAATTTGTAACTCATCATACTTGTAAATTTCGATCCAATGGAATGAAACTTGTTCTCTCCTTTTCATATCTTGCGCATTTCCATTCATCTCTTCATGTTTGGTTGTATAGATATAAGATATGCTTGCACGTTAAAATAAGAACAAGGTTGTAAGGAAATTATTCACTTAACCTCTGTTCTATTTTGTTTGTGGTTTTCGCAGTATCTTGCTCATGCTGACATGCGCGCTAACTTTTCGTTATTTCTTTTTCGCGCGTCGTTGTCGCGCGGTATGGAAGTATGAGTTTAGCCATTACATGTCAGCTTGTGTTACTCAGATATCCACTATGATTCCGCGCGCGGCCTCGACCTGAGACCTTAACATGATATGGCATGTACTTTGCCTTAGTTTTGTTTAAGGATTTTTATGATCAGGCTGCGCGGGATGTAAGATGGATGTTTGTGAGTGTTTTGAGCTAAGGCTCTTTGTTTTGGGCTAAGGCCCTGACGTTTTTAGAGTTAAGACTCATTAACGTGTTTGAGCTAAGGCTCGTAAGTTTGGGCTAATGACGTTTTAGAGTTAAGACTCGTTAACGCGTTTGAGCTAAGGCTCGCGCATGTATGTTTTACTTCGCTTTATTTTGTTTTGAAGTGAATATAGTGTTGTCATATTGTTCCAATTTAATAAAGGAAGTGTGAAACATGTATGCAAAGGTAATAGAACAAATATTGAAAGATAGCGCGACAAATATTGAAAGATAGCGCGAATCATCATTCATGATGGCTTAAAAGCCTTGATTACAAATTTGAACTTTTTACATGAAGCATTTTCTAAGTTGTGCCGCGTTCCACGCGCGCGGTATCTTTTTTCCATTCAAATCTTTTAAAGCGTACGCGCCTTTCCCCAAATCTTCTGAAATTTGATAAGGTCCCTCCCAATTGGGGGACATTTTTCCTGGGGGTATTGCGCGACTAGCTTCATTGTTTCGAAGGACAAAATCATTTTTCTTGAAGTGGCACTCTTTAACGCGCTGATTATAATATTTTTCCAGCTTTTTCTTGTATCTGGCTTCATTAATGATAGCCGCTTCTCTGCGCCCTTCAAGCAAGTTAAGGTCCAATCTTCTTTCGCGCTCGTTATCAGTTTTGCTCATCATGAGTACCCTATGGGATGGGCATCCAATTTCCGCTGGGATCATAGCCTCTGTCCCATAGGTTAGGCTGAACGGGGATTCGCCATTGCTAGTTTTGCTTAATGTCCTGTGCGCCCACAGGACATTAGGTAACTCTTCGACCCAAGAATGGGATTCTCCCTCCAACCTTTTCTTCAGCCCATTTAGCAAACTTTGATTCGCGCGCTCCACTTGGCCATTCCCCTGAGGGTGGTAGACGGACGTGAAGATTTGGTTGATGTGCAATTCTTTGAGCCAGCTTGATATCTTCCTGTCAGTGAATTGTTTGCCATTGTCGCTCACAATTTCCATAGGAAGGCCAAAACGGCAAATGATGTGGCTCCAGATAAATTGCTTCATCGCCTCAGCTGTGATTTTTGCTAGTGGCTTGGCTTCAACCCATTTTGTGAAATAGTCTATCGCCACTACCAAAAATTTCACTCGCCCTTGCGCTTGCGGCAGGGGCCCCACAATATCAATGGCCCATTTGTGGAAAGGCCATGCGGAGGTGACTGGAATCAAGTTGTTCTTTGGACGCATGGTGTTTGGCGCGTAGCTCTGACATGCCTTGCATTTTTGGATTTCTTTTAGCGCATCCAAGTACATGCCTGGCCAATAGTAGCCTGAGCTCATCGCCTTGGCAACCACCATGCGCGGACCAGCGTGAATTCCACAGATTCCTTCATGAATCTCCTTAATCACATAGGTTGCTTCTTCAGCATCCAGGCATTTCATGAGCGGTCCAAGATAAGAGCGCCGATATAATGTACTATCAAGTAATTCATAGTTCTGTGCCTTGTGTCTTATCTTTCTCGACTGTGCGCGATCATCCGGTAACTTCCCCTCCTTCAGGAATTCCATTATTGGAGTTATCCAGGATGAAGGAGTTGTATGAATTACAAGGACCGATTGCGTTTGCACTGACGGGCTGCTCATTATTTCCACCCTGACATCTTTGCCAAAGTGATCAAAATTAGTTGATGCCATTTTACTCAACGCGTCAGCGGACTTGTTTTCGCTGCGCGAGATGTGTATGATTCTGAAGAAGTCAAACTGCTCAACGAGCTTTTTTGCCTGCTCTAGATACAGAGGCATTGTGTTCTCCTTGGCGTCATATAGGCCGTTGACCTGAGCAGCTACCAAGTAAGAATCAACATGCGCCTCTAGTCTTTTAACCCCAAACTTGCGCGCGATGCGCAGACCAGCCAGCAGGGCTTCATACTCAGCCTCATTGTTGGTACTCTTGAAGTCCAACCTGATAGCATAAGTATATTCATGATTATCAGGGTCCACCAGTTTGAGGCCTGCGCCGGACCCTTCGCTGTTGGAGGCTCCATCAGTGAATAGCCTCCAAACATCTTCTTCATCGTTTGCTCGCGGAGGGTCTACCTCGCGCTGAGCTTCTTCAATCTTTCCCTCTGGGATTTCCGTGATGAAATCCGCCAAAACTTGACCCTTTATCGCTGGACGGGGCTTATAAGTGATCGTGTGTTCACCTAATTCCAGCGCCCACTTTGTCAGCCTTCCGGAGAGCGCAGGGCGTCGCAAGACTTGCTGGATGTTGTAGCCAGTCAGAACTTCAATAGGATGACCATTGAAGTATCTATGGAGCTTGCGCGACGCGTGTGTTAGTGACAAAACTAACTTTTCCATGATGGAATAGCGCGTCTCAGGGTCTGTGAGCACCCGACTCACATAGTATATTGGCGTTTGTATCCCCTTGCGATCCACCAATAATACTGCGCCGATCGCGCGGTCTCCAGCTGACAGGTACAATGTAAGGGTTTCGCCAGGAAGTGGAGCTGTGAGCGCTGGCAACTTTATGAGACATTCTTTTATCTCAGTGAAAGCTTGCTCAGCCTCAGGCGTCCACTTGAATTGGCTCTTCTTCAAACAGTTCCTCAAGGTGTTAACGAATGGAGTAGATTTGCTGGCGTGGTTCGCTAGGAACCTGTTGATTGACACCAATCTACCATTCAGCTTCTGAACCTCTTTCATGGTGGATGGTGAAGGCATGTCAAGGATGGCTTCCACCTTTTCAGGGTTCACCTTGAAACCATCCTTAGTGACCATTACACCAAGAAATTTTCCCTCTTCTGCGCCGAAAGTACATTTGCTCGGGTTGAGCTTCATGTTAACCTCCGTTAGGCGCTGAAGAGTTTCCTCGATGTCTTTGAGCATTTGTCTCTCCTCCCTGCTCTTGATCACCAAATCATCGACGTAGACTTCTAGATTTCTTCCGATTTGTTCACTGAAAACCGAATCCATAAGTCTCTGATAGGTTGCGCCCGCATTCTTTAAACCAAAGGGCATTTTTGTGTAACAAAAAACACCCTTGTCGGTTCTGAAGGCCGTCTTGTCTTCATCCTGTGGTGCCATTTGAATCTGGTGATAGCCTTTGTAGGCATCCAGGAAACATTTGAGCTTGAATGGCGCCACGGAGTCCACCTTTGCGTCGATGTTTGGGAGGGGGTAACAATCTTTCGGACATGCTTTGTTGAGGTCCTTGAAGTCAATACACATTCTCCATGACCCGTTGCTTTTCTTTACCATCACAGGATTGGCTACCCATGTCTGGTATCGAATTGGGCGGATGATGTTTGCGCGCAACAGGTCCTCCACTTGCTCATTCATGGCCTTCGCCTTTTCATCCCCCATGATTCTCTTTTTCTGAGCAATTGGCTCTACCGACTTAAACGTGTTAAGAGAATGTTGCGCCAAGTTTCGCGGGACCCCCGTCATATCGGAGTGTTGCCACGCGAAAACCGACGTGTATTTTGTGAGCAACTTTTTCAATCTCAATCTCGTTTCGTCTGAAATGGTAGCGCCAATTGTGACCGTTTGCTCTGGGAATTTTGGGTTTAAAATCCACTTCTCTGGCGCATTGTCAGCCATTGTAAGTTTCATTCTCCCTTCCCGCGGCGTGCTTGTCACTGCGCACAAATGATCGCGGTAAACAAATGCTACGCCTGTTGGTGTAGGGATCCCCAATGCGCCATGCGCTGGCGACGGTACAGCATTAAATTGGGCAATCGTTCCCCTACCCAGGATCATATTGTGGCATGACGTGGTGGGCAAGACCAAGAAGTTGACAACTTCGGCTCGCTTGTGCTCATCATCCCCCATAGTTAGTTCAAACTGAATCTGGCCTAGGGGATGTATGATTTCATTTGAGACACCACAGATTGGTGCGTTCACAATTTCGAGCCGCGCTTGGTCTGCCGGGTCTAACTTTCTGAAACACTGCTCATACATAATGTCAGATTCGCTTCCAGTGTCCACCAGGACCTTTGACACTTCGTAATGAGCAATGTGTGTGGTGATGACGAGAGGACTGCTTATTGAAGGGCCTCCCCTGATTCTTGGGAAGATGACTTGCTGCTCGCGCCAATCTCCGTGGATTTGCGCGCTTCTCTTTCTTGACGTCTGCCCTTGTCGTCCCCCCTCAGCCACACAGATTCTTTTATACTTCTTGCTGGCAGAGGCTCCTTCCGGTTGCTCATCTTCTATTCTTTGGTTTTTTACCAAGTGAGCCAGCCTGCCCGACTTTACATCCTTCTCGATCGCATCCTTTAAATGATGGCATACGTCGGTGTTGTGGCCCGGGGACCTGTGAAATTCACAATATTTGCCACTGTTTTGCGGTCCCTTGTAGTGTAGTTGTTTGGGGGGCTTGAATTGGACATTCTCAGTACTTAACACCTGTGAAGGTGTTTTAGTGAGGGGCGTCCATATTCTTGGCAGAGGTCTGCTAGGATCTCTGCCGCCCTCCCTCTTGTCACCCTCCCCGCGATTACGAACTTCTTTTTGGGGCTGTGGTGAGGCTGGTTGCGCTTGTTTTTCCGCGGAAGAAAAACTTGTTGGCTGCAACCTGGACCATACAGAGTTCTGTTTGGCCCTCTTATCTTTGCTGCGCGGTGATTCTGCCTGATGCGCTCTTTCTCTTGCCCTATCTTGGGCAATCTGTTTCTCATTTCTCGCGAAAACTCGCGATGCCTCCATTAACTTGGCCCACGTGGTGGGCATACCATCTTTGCTTACGAGAGCCCGGCGGAGTTGATCACTGCGCGCGCCTTGTATAAAGGCCACGCGCAGGAGCTGCTCAGTTATACCCCCGATTGCCAGGGATTCCTGATTGAAACGAGTGATGTAATCTTCAATCGTTTCATCATTCCTGCGTATGCAGTGCATGATGTCATCAGGATCGCGCGTGTGCCTGCGCTGCTGTACGAAGTGGGCTTGGAACTTTTCTAATAGTTCCTCGAACCCATCAATTTGCCCTGTCGGCAAGCTTTCGAACCATACCCGCGCGGCGCCCGTGAGGCAGCGAGCAAACATATGACACCATGTTGGCATCGTCCAGCTCTCTAGGTTTCCTGTGTTATAGAAACCTTGCAAAAAGTCATCTGGATCTGTTGTGCCATCATATTTGCCCAGACCACTTGGCATCTTTGTCTTGTGCTGGATCGGAGCCTGCGCGATGCGCGCAGTAAACTTTGAGTGCTTTACCAGGATGGCTGGTCTGTAGGGCGTGGTTACGTCCACTTGCCCTCTGATCGGTGGGCTGTATGGCATGTGCAGATCCAGATCTGCTCTGGCACCAGGCGCCATGTTCACAGGCGCGCGGAGCTGTGAGCCTCCTGCATGAGTATCCCGTGTCTTCCTCATGCTATGCACTTCTTCATCACTGAACTCAGTGTGTGCAGTGTGAACAGAATGTCCCTCTTCCGGCGCGCGCGGCCTCTTTGTAGTCTGCTTATCAAAAGCTTGCCTTTGTGTTTGGTCGGCTAGCTTCTTCTGCTTGACCATTTCGTTGTACTTTTCAATCAGACGCCGCTGCTCGTTTATGAGCCATTCATTCGGATCATTTGCTTCATCTTCTGGACCCATTGGTCCTTTCAACTTCGCGCCGGCCATATTTTGTAACGTGTGATCGTCTGGAGGAGTTTCAGTCTGGCCGTGGGGGGTTGTGACGAAGGGACGGTTGCTGGTGGTACGCGTAGAATCACGCGGAACCCTCAGAACCTGCTGTCCGTCGTTAACACCCTCACGTTCAATATCCTCCAGAGCTTGATCAACGTTACGAACTCCAGAAACCATGGTGATTGAATTTTTGTAGATCTGGATGAGATCTGATTGCCGTTTGTAACAGTGGATGGCGCCAATGAAGAAACGTGGATCTACTCACTGGTAGCAGATCTACTTTCCTCGGGTATGATTAAACTGTTTCACCGATGGTTCTTCTGGATCCGTGTTCTTCCACCTACAAAATGAACAGCGCCGTTACTTACCCCTCAGAAAGGGACAGAGGGGTCCTCTTTGGGGTAACCCTCCGGCGTGAGAATCAGTATCTTTGTGGAGAAGATAATAATGTGTGAGTCAGTGAATCTCAAGAGTATTGCTGAATCGCTGAATACTCTTGATTGTGTGACTGTGTGTTTTCTGTAACTGACTGTCAGTGAATATAATTCAATATGATTGAATGTGATATCACTGCTTGTAACTGTCAATGATTGAGTGTCTGTCATCAAAGTGGAGTTGATGCTGTATTTATAGTGCTAGGGTTTCCACTGGTTGGGCTCAGCCTCGTTGGCCTCCTCCAATCGCACTGCGCCACGTGTCCTCTGCGACACCTGGCGCTTTCTCGTTGGTTGTAATCATGTGGTAGCACATGTGTCATGCTGAGTTGTCGACCTTTCATTTGGCAGCTGTCAACATCAGCATATTCTTACTCCTTAAAAAGATGCCTTCTGGAAGATTGTCTGACGTGCACAATCAAGGTTGCCCTAATCCTGATTTGGATAAGGACGAGGTTGATTATGTGCACGTGTGATATGCGCCCATCCTGAGGATGCGCGAAGTCTTCTTTTTATTCTCACGCGCAGATATTTCATGCGCAGGTGTGATATGCATGAGCGTGTGATATGCGCCGCGCGCTGGTGCGCCACGCGCATATGTGACGTGCGAGCATATGTGATGTGCAAGAGCATGTGATATGCGCCGCGCGTTGATGCGCGAGCATATGATGCCTGAGCATGTTTTGTATGCGCCATGCGCCTGGGTTTTGGCTTTGTGCCTTCATAATGTCTTTATCTTGTGGGTTGACCCGCCTTGCTTGGTGTTGAGGCGGGTACATACCTCTTCAGGTACGGGTAGGGGACCGTATGCCATGTTGCTAAAACCTAATGAGAGTTTCAAATGAGCATATTTGTGAACACGTATGTATAAAATAATGATTAGATTATTACATTCCACTCACTTACTCTATGAATAACGTTTCTTATGAGTAAGCTTCAGAGAGGCATCATCTTTATGATGAGGCTAAGAGCACCCATAACGGTTGTTTAATTATGGGGTTGTTCAAACATGACATGGCCCACCGTTGTTTTTTTTTGGGGAGGGGGGGGGGGGGTTATGGATGGTGAAGGGTTGCTTCTGCAGACCACCGGAGGCCCCCATCCTCTCACACATACACACACATATAATATTTTTAACGGGGTTTGTATAGGTTTGTTGTTGTAGAAGAAAATGAATGATTTTTTAAAAGAATTTGATATTTGGTGTGAATCAGATGTGTCGGTTTACAATGGTTGTTATTGTGAATATCTAATTGACTCCACCTTGCGGAAGATTTTAGGAAGAGTAGACATGTCATTATCAAAGCGCGCGCGCACACATATATATATATATATATATATATTAATTTCTAGCATCATATATTTTTAATGCTTAAAAATTAACATATTAAAATATAACTTTAAACAGTACATTAATATTTTATAGTAAAAAACGTCTCGCATGCGTGAAGCTCTCGCCCGACACCTATAGTACATAGACCTAAGTGTCTTAGAGCACCTCACACTTTTTACTTTTTAGCTCACCAATAAGTGTTTTTAAATGTGTTTTTGAGAAAAGAGAAGGTGATGTGTATGAGATATTACGTGACGTGGAGGAGAGAGGATCAGATGAAGTTCCTTATAGAAAAATGATTTAAGAACGAGCATGTCAGGAAGAGGTTGGAAGAGGGTATCTTTGTGGGGGCAAGTGTCATGTAACACATTAAAAAAACCCTCTAAAAAGTAAAAAAAACGTCTTAAAATCAAAATTTGTATGATGAGTGCAAATTGATTGTTTTTACTCCTACCTGAAACTATGAAACTATAAAAGCCCACCAAACACTAAGCTACAATTATTGGAGTGCTAACTCATAGCTTTCTTATATGTACTGTCACACTTCGACCATGACGAAAACGTCAGGGCGCAACCGATTGTTCATCGCACACGACACTATTAAGTGACAATATTTAATCAACTCATTTAAATTCATAAAAACACAAAGAGTCACATAACTTGTTCATACAATAACCGAATTCAAATCATAGTAAATAATATATTGTTCGTTTTGCTAATATCCTAATAGTCTCGATAACGTTTTTTCTTCAAGTTCTCGAGTCAACCTAAAGTCAAACCTGTAACATTGCATAAATAGATTTTGTCAACACAAAGGTTGGTGAGCAATTTCATAGTTTTTGAACAATAGATATATAATATGAAATTCCACAACTTGTATACAAAACAATAAATAATAGCAACAATTTAGATAAATGAAATCGTTAATAAGAATACACTAACGATACCTTTCTATAAGGGGATGCCAAATGTACTCGGATTTTGTATGAAATCGTTAATAAGAATACATTAACGACACCTTTCTATAAGGGGATGCCAGATATACTCGGATTTTGTGAATCAACCATCCAAAAGCGGTAAACACATTAGCACTTAAGCATATAAGCATATAACACCAAATCGAGCATTTATTTAAGTAAAGTATACAATAAAGTTTGTGGTTTAAGACTCAAGTATAAATCATTTGGATTTGAATAAGTTTGCAATGTCACCCCCAAAATATAAAAGAGTGAAAACGGGGATGAAAGTACTCGCGTTCAAGTAATAAACTTGAAAGATTTGATGATTTGGAGATTAACTGGAACGATGAGTTTAACGAACGAAGCCTAAAGGAGAAAAAGTCTTGTATTAGAAAAGTTGTCTTGGAAATCTTTAAACGAAAATAAATGATAATAAATGTAAACAATTTAAAGTTTAAGGTTTAAAATGTAAATATTTAAGAAATTATAATAATAATCCTTTAAAAATGTAAGTTTGCTCGAAACCGGGTTAAAGTATTTAGCCCTTAATTTCACTCAACCTATGTTAAGTAATAAGGTGGGTAAAAATGCAAGAAAGCAAGTCCCTTTATAATATAGATACTAAAACGGGTTTTAACGAGTGTTCGGGTGGTCGGTTCGGGTCTTGGTTGTGACATCTGCCCCGATCCGACCCGACCCAGGTACCCGTTTTCCGATCCGATCTCTTTCTGTTATGATTTAATATTTATTTATACTTATATTTTACTTTTAATAATAATAATATATTTTCCTTCCCGCCTCTTTCTCTCTCTTTCTTTCCGCCTTCCCCTCCCTCTTCCTTTTTCTCTCTTTCCGCCTTCTTTTCCCTCTTGTCGCCGTCCCGCCCTTAAGCCTTGTTTCCCTCTCTCCTTACTCTTTGCTGTCCTTTGTTCCTTCCCGCCTAAGGTTGTCTGCGCAGCTCCACGCGCCAGACTCCCTATAAGGAAGCCTGCGTGAAGACCACCTGTTACTGCGATACGCGAGACGAACTGTCCCCGCAGCGCGCTAAGGATTTTAGTTCTTCCCGCGGCGCGCTATGGATCCCGTTCTTCCCGCGACGCGCTAAGGAATATAGTTCTTCTCGCGACGCGCTTAGAATTGAAGTTCTTCCCGCGGCGCGCTTAGAAATATAGTTCTTTCCGCGGCGCGCAAAGGTTGGTTCTGTCTGCCTTCGCGCTCGCGCTCTCTTGACCTTCTGTGTCTGCCTTCGCGCTCGAAGCTTTCTCGCGCTGTCTTGTGTCCTTTCTTCTGTTCTAACTTGCTTGTTTGCTTTTGATATCTTATCTTTTGTGCTGTTGACCTAACCTGTCTTATGTCTGAAAAGCCACTTTTGGCGCAGCATGCGTGTGACATCCGACCCGACCCAGGTACCCGTTTTCCGATCCGATCTCTTTCTGTTATGATTTAATATTTATTTATACTTATATTTTACTTTTAATAATAATAATATATTTTCCTTCCCGCCTCTTTCTCTCTCTTTCTTTCCGCCGTCCCGTCCCTCTTCTTCTCTCTTTCCGCCTTCTTTTCCCTCTTGTCGCCGTCCCGCCCTTACGCCTGGTTTCCCTCTTTTTCTTCTAACTCTTTGCTTGTCCTTTGTTCCTTTCCGCCTAAGGTTGTCTGCGCAGCTCCACGCGCCAGACTCCCTATAAGGAAGCCTGCGTGAAGACCACCTGTTACTGCGATACGCGAGACGAACTGTCCCCGCAGCGCGCTAAGGATTTTAGTTCTTCCCGCGGCGCGCTATGGATCCCGTTCTTCCCGCGACGCGCTAAGGAATATAGTTCTTCTCGCGACGCGCTTAGAATTGAAGTTCTTCCCGCGGCGCGCTTAGAAATATAGTTCTTTCCGCGGCGCGCAAAGGTTGGTTCTGTCTGCCTTCGCGCTCGCGCTCTCTTGACCTTCTGTGTCTGCCTTCGCGCTCAAGCTTTCTCGCGCTATGTCTTGAGTCTTTTCTTCTGTTGAATCTAGCCGTTTGCTTTTGTGATGTCTTATCTTTTGAGCCGTTGACCTAATCTGCTTTATGTCTGAAAAGTTACTTTCGGCGCAGCATGCGCACCAACCCCATTGGTTGGCAGAAAAAGTGACTGACATTATCTTTTGAGATCTGCTTTTTCCATGCTTGACTAGTACCTTTATCTGATCCGCCCATGCTTTTTACTGTTAACCTGTCAGCTTTTTCTCTTTTTCCCTGCTACCATATCTTTTGATATCTTTTGCTTTTGGAATCTTTTACTTTTTGAGATCTTTTCCCCTTTTCTAGGGATTGTGTTCCCTAGGGTTTCTCTATAAATAATAATATTATTTTTCCTAAACACCACACACACAAAACACTTAATCTCTCCTGTTCTCTCTTGCTCCTTGCTCTCTTTGCCTCCGTCTTCCTCCCTGTTCTGTCCTGCTTTTCCGGTAACATATTATATATAATAATTTACTTATTAATTATGCTAACTTGTAATCAAGACTTAAAACAAATCATTAAAACAATAATCTTATTTATAGGTTAACTTGTGCTTGTTTAAAGTTGGTTCTTGCTTTATCTTACACCGCATCGTTTATCAAGTGAGTAATCTCGTACCTAATCCCTTTTTATTTTTAATGCTTTGGGATGTTCATGTGTTCGTACAAACTTAGAGTCTTAAACTTGTTTATGAACTTTAGTCGCGCAGTATCCCATGTGTTGAGGACGTTTACTTGGCTGTTTATTTGTATGTGTGTATCATTAACCGCTTTGTTCGGCCTATTCCGAAGTTTTCATGGATCCATTAGATGAACACGGGAGACCTATCGTTTACGGTTTTCTTTGTTTACACTTGCACAGATGTTTTTCTCGTTTTTGTGCTCAATTGGGAGCACGGATTGAACTATGAACTATGAGCTATGATCTATTTAGGCTTGATCACAATCTGATTGCACCCTTGTTAAACACCAGACATACACGTGTTGCGCGCAGATTTATTGTTATCTATGTATTGTATTAAACTTGATTTCTCACCAACACGTAAGTGTTTGACGTTTTATTTTAACACATGTTCAGGTTTGCAGTAGCTGTTTTTGGAGCTTGTGGACACATAGGACGTTTTTACTTTTGGACCTAGATTAAAATGTATCAAGACAAGTTATTGCTGTTCGAATATTATGATTTATAATATATTGATTTATGATGATTTATGTTATCTTGTGTTTACCTTGCGCGTGCGCGAATGAATGTATTTATTAAATATTGACACCCAATAGTGTCACGAGTAATGAAACAATATGTGGCGCCCCGATGTATAATCCGCCTTTGGTCGGGGTGTTACAATGCGCACCAACCTCATTGGTTGACAGGAAAAGTGACTGACATAATCTTTTGAGATCTGCTTTTCCATGCTTGACCAGTACCTTTATCTGACCCTCCCATGCCTGTTTACTGTTACCTGTCAGCTTTTCCTTTGTCCCCTGTAGCTACCATATCTTTTGATATCTTTTGCTTTTGGAATCTTTTACTTTTTGGAGATCTTTTCCCCTTTTCTAGGGATTGTGTTCCCTAGGGTTTCTCTATAAATAATAATGTTAATTTTCCTAACACTACACACACAAAGCACTTAAACTCTCCTGTTCTCTCTTGCTCCTTGCCGTTGTTCTTCCTCTGCCGCCTCCTCTCTCTTTGCCTTCGTCTTCCTCCCTGTTCTGCCCTGCTTTCCGGTAATATATATTATATATAATAATTTACTTATTAATTATGCTAACTTAATCATGACTTAAAACAAATCATTAAAACAATAATCTTATTTATAGGTTAACTTGTGCTTGTTTAAAGTTGGTTCTTGCTTTATCTTACACCGCATCGTTTATCAAGTGAGTAATCTCGTACCTAATCCCTTTTTATTTTTAATGTTTTGGGATGTTCATGTGTTCGTACAAACTTGAGTCTTAAACTGGTTTATGAACTTTAGTCGCGCAGTATCCCATGTGTTGAGGACGTTTACTTGGCTGTTTATTTGTATGTGTGTATCATTAACCGCTTTGTTCGGCCTATTCCGAAGTTTTCATGGATCCATTAGATGAACACGGGAGACCTATCGTTTACGGTTTTCTTTGTTTACACTTGCACAGATGTTTTCTTGTTTTTGTGCTCATTTGGGAGCACGGATTGAACTATGAACTATGATCTATTTAGGCTTGATCACAATCTGATTACACCCTTGTTAAACACCAGACATACACGTGTTGCGCGCAGTGATTATTGTTATCTATTATTATCTATTAAACTTGATTTCTCACCAACACGCAAGTGTTTGACGTTTATTTTAACACATGTTCAGGTTTGCTGTAGCTGTTTTTGGAGCTTGTGGACACGTAGGACGTTTTTACTTTTGGACCTAGATTAAAATGTATCAAGACAAGTTATTGTTGTTCGAATATTTTGCCTTATAATATATTGATTTATGTTATCTTGTGTTTACGTTGCGCGTGCGTGAATGAATATATTTATTAAATATTGACACCCAATAGTGTCACGAGTAATGAAACAATATGTGGCGCCCCGATGTATAATCCGCCTTTGGTCGGGGTGTTATAGATTGATATCAGAGCTCGTTGACTTTAGGATAGGTGGTTAGACGTAACGGCCTAGAATACCTAAGAGTCCCTTCTCGCGCATGAGAGAAATTTCATGTTTGCGCGCTTATTGTTAATTACTCGTTATTTATAAATATGCTTGCGCAGACGCAGCGTATGGTTTTATGTTCTATTCCGCGATATTTCGATTTTTGTTGAATTTCGATTTTTATTGATTTTATTTACATATTCGTTTGTTGGACTTGAAAATCCGAAAAGTCATGGTGATACATGAATAGTTGATTTTCAATTTCCATTTGCGATTATGTTCTGAGGTTGGAGACTTGAAAAGTCATGGTGATACATGAATTCTCAACCTCCAATACTCATTTTCTTGTATTTTTTTATATTGAGGATTGAAAAGTCATGGTGATACATGAATCGTCAATCTCCAATACTCGTTTACTCGTTATTTTAAATTGAGAATTCGGAAAAGTCATGGTGATACATGAATTGTCGATTCTTGATTCGAATTTGTTACCTTTATTAAGTCTGCATTTAGGGTCATTTATTTTACTTTAACTTTTGACAGTAACTGACTCCGCGAAACCAAGCTTTTCGAGGTTATACTTTGCGCTAAAACCAAGATATTAACTAAAACTAAAACTTTTATAGAATGCCTCCGCTATCTCGCCGACATCAGAGGAGAGAAGCCTCGCGCAGACGCAGGCAGCAACGTTCCCAGGAAATGGCCGCCGCAATAGCCCAAGCTTTGAGCCAAAACAATACCAACACCTCTGGTTACAACATTAAGTCCTTTAACGCGGGTAACCCTCCGAAATTCACAGGGCTTGAAGGAGCCACCGTGATGCTCCAGTGGCTTGAGAAAATTGAAAACACTTTCCTCCATACCCAATGCCCTCCTGACAGACGAACCCTATATGCCTCCAGTGTCCTGGAATCCAGAGCGCTTACATGGTGGAATGGAGTAGCTCATGCGCGTGGCGCAGAAGCTGCTTCTAGCATGCTCTGGGAGGAATTTAAGGAAATTCTGACGCGAGAATTCTGCCCTCCCAACGAAGTTAAGCGCCTGGAGGAAGAATTTTGGAACTTGAAGCAATACAGCGGTGAAGCGCGCGAGTACGCGACGCGTTTTCATGAACTAAGCCTGCTTGTCCCTCACCTTGTTACCCCTTCCCGCCGAGCCATCGAGAAATTCCTTGGGGGTCTCCCCATGGAAATTCAAGATTCTGTATGGGCCAGAAACCCAGTAACCCTCTCTGACGCCATCGAGTTGGCCGCTGTGCTCAGCGACAACCATGTCAGAGCAGGAACCCTGTTCCTGCGGGGATCTGAGAAGACCAAACTCACCAAGACTGTTCCTGAACCAACAGAAACCAAACCAGAACCCTCAAACCGTAACAACCTCAAGCGCAGGCGCAAAGCCTATGCGCTTACCAGCCCGCCCATTGTCCAGCAACCCACCTACCAACCTCCAGTATACGCTCCTAACTCACTGCCAACCTACCCAACACCTGTAGTCCATAACTATGCCTTAACCAATCCCGCACTCCCTGCCCCGCCAACTAAGAAACCCTACACAGGAAACCAACCCTTTTGCCCAACCTGTAGACTTCACCATCCAACCCAAGTCCCGTGTCGACAATGTAACCGATGTGGTCGCGTTGGCCACTCTGCCGAGTTCTGTAGAGTCCCTCCCGCCAATCCAATTGCGCCAACACCACCAGCCTACCCGCAGAACCCACAACCAACATACCCTAATCCACGACCCAGGTCGTGCTATAACTGCGGTGATCCCAGTCATTTCCGGAACGCATGCCCGAGACTACAAGTTCAGATTACGCAAGCGAATCCGGTGAACCAGATTTCGAACCAAGTGGCACGAGGACGAGCTTTTAACATAACCGCGCACCAAGCGCAAGCGAATAATGACGTAGTTAATGGTACATTTTTGCTTAACGGATTTTATGCTTCTGTACTTTTTGATACTGGCGCCGATCGAAGTTTTATTTCTCGCGCGTTTGAGCAGAAGCTTGCGCGACCGCGCGATAACTTAAAAGAAAATTTTTCAGTTGAATTGGCTAATGGTGAAACTGTTTTAATTAACTCAGTGATTAAAGATTGCACGCTTAACCTTAACGAAAACGATTTTCTGATCGACCTCATCCCCATGCCTCTTGGGAGCTTTGATGTTATCATTGGTATGGACTGGCTTACGCATAATCGCGCCGAAGTTATTTGCGCCAAGAAGATGATTCGCATACCTCGAGAAAATGGTGATCTTCACATCTATGGCGAGAAACCCTCCAGTGGTCTTAAGCTTATGTCTTGCGCCGAAGCCCAAAGACTCATGCGGAAGAAGTGTATTGCATTTCTAGCCCATGTGGTTAAACCCGGTGAAGGAAAGAAGCTTCGCGATATCCCTGTGGTGCGTGATTTCCCTGAAGTTTTTCCTGATGATCTTCCTGGTATCCCTCCCGTTCGTGAAGTCGAGTTCCGTATTGATCTTGTCCCTGGTGCTTCCCCCGTAGCTAAATCTCCTTACCGTCTTGCGCCAGCAGAGATGCAAGAATTGGCAAGCCAACTTCAAGAGTTGACTGCTAAAGGATTCATTCGCCCTAGCTCTTCGCCTTGGGGTGCTCCGGTGTTGTTCGTTAAAAAGAAAGATGGATCGTTTCGCATGTGTATTGATTACCGCGAGTTGAACAAACTCACCATTAAAAACCGGTATCCCTTACCGCGTATTGACGACCTCTTTGATCAACTCCAAGGTGCCTCTTGTTTCTCCAAGATCGATCTCCGCTCTGGCTATCATCAGTTGCGCATCCGCGATGAAGATGTTCCGAAGACTGCTTTTCTACTCGTTATGGCCACTTTGAATTCTTGGTCATGTCCTTCGGTTTAACCAACGCACCCGCCGTTTTCATGGATCTAATGAATCGGGTGTGTAGACCTTTCTTGGACCGATTTGTGATTGTGTTTATCGATGACGTTCTGATTTATTCTAAGACCAAGGCCGAGCATGAGCAACATCTTCGGTTGGTGTTGCAAAAGCTTCGAACTGAGCAACTCTATGCTAAGCTTTCCAAGTGTGAATTCTGGTCTGATGAAGTACAGTTTCTTGGCCATGTTGTGAACAAGATGGGTATTCATGTCGACCCATCCAAAATTGAAGCAATCAAGAACTGGATTACGCCGACCACTCCTTCCGAGATCCGTTCCTTTCTGGGCTTAGCTGGTTATTACCGGCGTTTCATTTCGAACTTCTCGAAGATCGCTTTGCCTTTAACAGCTTTAACGCACAAAGGTAAACCGTATATTTGGGGCTCGAAGCAAGAAGAAGCCTTTTTAACACTCAAGCGATTGTTGTGTGAAGCTCCTGTTCTTGCGCTACCTGAGGGTAATGATGATTTTGTCGTATACTGCGATGCCTCCAACCAAGGTCTCGGTTGTGTTCTTATGCAACGAGGCAAGGTTATCGCTTACGCATCAAGGCAACTCAAGGTTCATGAAAAGAATTATACAACTCACGACCTCGAACTTGGTGCAGTTGTTTTTGCCTTGAAAATCTGGAGACACTACCTTTATGGTACTAAGTGTATCCTCTACACTGACCATAAAAGCCTTCAGCATATCTTTGATCAGAAGGAACTTAACATGAGGCAACGCCGATGGAACGAACTCATCAGCGATTACGATTGTGAGATCCGATATCATCCTGGTAAGGCTAATGTGGTAGCCGATGCGCTCAGCCGTAAACCCTGCCAGCTTAACTGTATCTTGCCGCGCACGCAGCTTCACTTTGCGCTGATTCAGAGCAATCTGGAATCACGCATTCGCGACGCGCAGCGCGCATCCATCAGTAATGGTAACTTTCGCGCCGAGTTAGCGTGTGGCGCGGAAGCGCATTTTGTCCCTAATCTGAGTGGAATTCTCTGCTATCTCAATCGCATCTGGATTCCCTTTGATGAGAATCTTCGCGCTGATATCCTGAGTGAAGCGCATAAATCTCGGTATTCTATTCATCCCGGCGCTGATAAGATGTACAAGGATTTGCGCATTACTTATTGGTGGCCCGGTATGAAAAAGGATATTGCTGTGTTCGTAGCTAGATGCCTGACTTGTTCTAAGGTAAAAGCTGAACATCAACGCCCATCTGGTTTGCTCGAACAACCAGAAAT
Source organism: Bidens hawaiensis (assembly GCF_021521415.1). Taxonomy (NCBI): domain Eukaryota; kingdom Viridiplantae; phylum Streptophyta; class Magnoliopsida; order Asterales; family Asteraceae; genus Bidens; species Bidens hawaiensis. The sequence goes on from NW_027491108.1 coordinate 1,798,814, forward strand.
TCCTACATGGAAATGGGAATGTGTAGCGATGGACTTTATTACCAAGTTACCTTTGACAGCAAGCAAACATGATAGCATTTGGGTAATAGTGGATCGGTTGACTAAGTCTGCTCACTTTCTGCCCATTCGTGAAAACTACCGTGTTGAGCAACTCGCGCAGCTTTATGTCAAGGAAATCGTCTGCCGCCATGGTACTCCTTTGAGCATCATATCCGATCGCGATGGCCGTTTTATATCTCGCTTTTGGAAATCTCTCCAATCTGCGCTAGGAACTCGCTTGGACATGAGTACGGCATATCATCCTCAGACTGACGGTCAGTCTGAGCGAACTATTCAAACCCTTGAGGATATGCTCCGATCTTGTGTTATTGATTTTGGGGGTAATTGGGATTCGCACCTGCCTTTGATCGAGTTCTCTTATAATAACAGCTATCATTCCAGTATCGGTATGGCCCCATTTGAAGCACTTTACGGTCGTAAGTGCCGATCCCCGATTTGTTGGAGCGAAGTGGGAGAAGCTCAAATCACAGGACCCGAACTAGTTCAAGAGACAACCGATAAAATCGCCAAGATCCGTGATCATCTGCTGACTGCCAGAAGCCGACAGAAGAGTTACGCAGATCGTAGGCGGAAGCCTCTCGAATTCCAAGTTGGTGATCTTGTTCTCCTCAAAGTGTCGCCCTGGAAGGGTGTTGTCCGCTTTGGGAAGAAAGGTAAGCTTGCTCCTCGATATGTTGGACCATTTAAGATTCTCGCGCGCGTAGGAAAAGTTGCCTACAGACTTGACCTGCCGCCCGCGCTCAGTAATGTGCATCCAACGTTCCATGTATCCAATCTCAAGAAGTGTTTAGCTGACGAGAACCTTCACATTCCACTTGATGAAGTTCAAGTTGATGAATCTATGCATTTCGTTGAGAAGCCTGTTGAGATTATGGATCGCGAGGTTAAGCAAACCAAGCGCAGTCGCATCCCTATCGTGAAAGTTCGCTGGGAGTCCAAGCGCGGAGCCGAGTTTACATGGGAAAGGGAAGATCAAATGAAGATCAAGTACCCGCACATGTTCTCTGCGCAGCCTACTTCGAGATAAATTTCGGGACGAAATTTCTTAAAGTAGGGGAGACTGTGACATCTGCCCCGATCCGACCCGACCCAGGTACCCGTTTTCCGATCCGATCTCTTTCTGTTATGATTTAATATTTATTTATACTTATATTTTACTTTTAATAATAATAATATATTTTCCTTCCCGCCTCTTTCTCTCTCTTTCTTTCCGCCGTCCCCTCCCTCTTCCTTCTTCTCTCTTTCCGCCTTCTTTTCCCTCTTGTCGCCGTCCCGCCCTTAAGCCTTGTTTCCCTCTCTCCTTACTCTTTGCTGTCCTTTGTTCCTTCCCGCCTAAGGTTGTCTGCGCAGCTCCACGCGCTAGACTCCCTATAAGGAAGCCTGCGTGAAGACCACCTGTTACTGCGATACGCGAGATGAACTGTCCCCGCAGCGCGCTAAGGATTTTAGTTCTTCCCGCGGCGCGCTATGGATCCCGTTCTTCCCGCGACGCGCTAAGGAATATAGTTCTTCTCGCGACGCGCTTAGAATTGAAGTTCTTCCCGCGGCGCGCTTAGAAATATAGTTCTTTCCGCGGCGCGCAAAGGTTGGTTCTGTCTGCCTTCGCGCTCGCGCTCTCTTGACCTTCTGTGTCTGCCTTCGCGCTTGAAGCTTTCTCGCGCTGTCTTGTGTCCTTTCTTCTGTTCTAACTTGCTTGTTTGCTTTTGATATCTTATCTTTTGTGCTGTTGACCTAACCTGTCTTATGTCTGAAAAGCCACTTTTGGCGCAGCATGCGCACCAACCTCATTGGTTGACAGGAAAAGTGACTGACATAATCTTTTGAGATCTGCTTTTCCATGCTTGACCAGTACCTTTATCTAACCCTCCCATGCCTGTTTACTGTTACCTGTCAGCTTTTCCTTTGTCCCCTGCAGCTACCATATCTTTTGATATCTTTTGCTTTTGGAATCTTTTACTTTTTGGAGATCTTTTCCCCTTTTCTAGGGATTGTGTTCCCTAAGGTTTCTCTATAAATAATAATGTTAATTTTCCTAACACTACACACACAAAGCACTTAAACTCTCCTGTTCTCTCTTGCTCCTTGCCGTTGTTCTTCCTCTGCCGCCTCCTCTCTCTTTGCCTTCGTCTTCCTCCCTGTTCTGCCCTGCTTTCCGGTAATATATATTATATATAATAATTTACTTATTAATTATGCTAACTTAATCATGACTTAAAACAAATCATTAAAACAATAATCTTATTTATAGGTTAACTTGTGCTTGTTTAAAGTTAGTTCTTACTTTATCTTACACCGCATCGTTTATCAAGTGAGTAATCTCGTACCTAATCCCTTTTTATTTTTAATGTTTTGGGATGTTCATGTGTTCGTACAAACTTGAGTCTTAAACTGGTTTATGAACTTTAGTCGCGCAGTATCCCATGTGTTGAGGACGTTTACTTGGCTGTTTATTTGTATGTGTGTATCATTAACCGCTTTGTTCGGCCTATTCCGAAGTTTTCATGGATCCATTAGATGAACACGGGAGATCTATCGTTTACGGTTTTCTTTGTTTACACTTGCACAGATGTTTTCTTGTTTTTGTGCTCATTTGGGAGCACGGATTGAACTATGAACTATGATCTATTTAGGCTTGATCACAATCTGATTACACCCTTGTTAAACACCAGACATACACGTGTTGCGCGCAGTGATTATTGTTATCTATTATTATCTATTAAACTTGATTTCTCACCAACACGCAAGTGTTTGACGTTTATTTTAACACATGTTCAGGTTTGCTGTAGCTGTTTTTGGAGCTTGTGGACACGTAGGACGTTTTTACTTTTGGACCTAGATTAAAATGTATCAAGACAAGTTATTGTTGTTCGAATATTTTGCCTTATAATATATTGATTTATGTTATCTTGTGTTTACGTTGCGCGTGCGTGAATGAATATATTTATTAAATATTGACACCCAATAGTGTCACGAGTAATGAAACAATATGTGGCGCCCCGATGTATAATCCGCCTTTGGTCGGGGTGTTATATTGGTGACTTGACCAAACCCAAAGTCAACTTTCCCAAAATAAAATGTATGAGATAACTTAATAAATCTTAAAGAGACTTAACCAAGTATGTAGTTCTATTGTTTTAGAACTAACAACGTCTGTTAAGCGAGTGTTTGGTTTAATCAGTCCAAACTTTGTTATAAGACAAGTTGGATTCAACATTCCGAATACTTTGTGAAAATAATTAAAATCAGTTTATAAAGTATTTTTAAAGAAATATATAAGCTTTAATGGTTAAAAACACACTTGTGTGTCTTAAGCGAGTAAACTTGGTTTGGCTCGGTTTGGTTCGGTTTTTATCTTGGAATTAGGCCAAGAATGGTTACCACATATCCAAACATCATAGAACTTGTAAAATAATTTATAAATAATAATACCAAAGTTTTACATACAAAAAGTCAACAACAAAGTCTTTAAACGAAAGTTCGGTTTCCGGTTCGGATCTTGTTTCGGGATAAGACCGGGGTTAGATTCTACAAACCCATAACCATGGAACTAATTAAAATGATTTTAGAAACTCAAATCTTACATAAAACATGTTTATACAACTATTTAAACAAACTAGTAAACAAGAGTTCGGCTTCTGGTTTGGAGCTATTTACGGAATAACCGAGGCTAGTCTCTACAAACCCATAACCATGGAACTCAAAATGTAAAATAGAACTAAGATGAGCAGAAGTTAAACAAGTATAACAAGTTTGATGGTTAGATGCAGAAAATATATATAATCAAGGACTACTACGAGTCCTCCATGTAGCTTTGTCTTATGGGTCGGACACTTAACCGACCGAGACCAGAGAAATGCCCACCGAAGGTACAAAGGTGCTATTATATATATGTTGTATAACAATCTTCAAGTATAAATAAGTGTTAATAAGTTGATTATAATGTAAGACTATGGTCAGTTTGACTTTGGAAAGTCAAACTGCCAAAAAAATATGAAGAACACCTTTGAATGCTTAAGAATTGGAAGAGAAAGAGATGAATGAGCAGGGATTAATGAATGAAGGGGGGGATATGGGTGTATATATAGGGTGGGTTGAAAGGGTCAAGCATGGGATGTGATATCAAGGTTTGCATGCAAGAGGGGTCAAGACAAGTCACAAAACAACAAAAAAAAGATGGGGCTGCTGGTCTGCTGCTAATTTGCTGCTGGTCTGCACGTCGGTTCGCGTCTGGAAGTTCGTTTTTGATGTATCTTGAGCGTTTTAAGTCCGTTTTCGAATCCGTAAAAGGGGTTTTTCAAATTAGACAAGCGAAATGTTTTAGTAACATAAAATCCAATATTTTATATATTTGAAATGTTCGGGATATAAATCGGGTCGGTTTACAACATAAAAACAAATACAAAATAAATACAATTTGACCCGAAATCGAGGGATGTCACATGTACCTCACTTATCTTTGGTACACCAATGATGGGGGCATTTGAGTTACAACTTACAAGGTGCTGAGAACTTTACAATTTAAGAAGATGGTACAAGGACTTCCACAGTAAGATTCAAAAAATATTATGTACTGATTCTATTACTGGAAAGCGATATTAATTTGTAATTCTTAAAAGGAGTAAACCACAAGCAAGAAACATGTAGAAACAGACATTTGTGGTCCTATTGATCCCATATCCAATAGTGGGAAAACGTATTTGTTCTTTATCGGTCATTATATTTTAGACAAAGCATGCATGCATTTGTAATTTGTTGAAGGGAAAGCACCAATTAGGTTGTAGTGCTCAAGGAAGAGAAAGAAGGCAACCGCCATGAATGGGGTGACATCCTAGCAGAGAAACACCAATTGAATATGAGTAGCTTATATGTTACAAGATGTTACAACTAAATACCAGAATGTGTTTCCAAGAACTATGAAAATAAAAGAAATATGCTAATGATGTGTTGAAGCGGTTGAAAGTGTTGGAAGCAGACTTGTTAGTAGACCAATTGTTCGGAGCTTCAAATTCTTGGAAGCCTGATGTATCTCACAGTCACACATCCAAACACGACTCTAATGTCAAAACACACTAAATTACACTTAAAAGTTGCAAAGAGGATTCAAGGTTATTTGAAAGAGATTCAAGGTTACCTACTGTTTCCAAGTTGTTCTAGCTCAAATTGGTTTTGCATGTTAGTTCTAGCATGGTATTTATGCAACTTTCTTAATTTGTTTTCATAAGTTTCTACCATTTCCCAACTAAACTTTTAATATGAATGACCTCTAGATATGATTTAGTAATACGTGACAATTCAAACCTGCACACTTCATTCAAAATGGCTTTTTTGGACTTTTGATATAATAAAGCTATGGGTTGCATTGGGCTTAGAGTTAGTTTCAATGGATCTAAATGGCATAGTTGAAAATGCTGAAAGTAAGTCTCGGTCATAACTCATAAAGGGAAAAGCTTGTGGGGCAGTGGGCGTAGGTCAAACCCCAGCGTATTACCAGTCACCGAGCAACCCAAACAAAAAACCGCATGTCACCTATTAAAATCCGCAAACCGAATGGCCAAACCGGATCGAGGGTGGAAGCTGAGCAACCCAAAACCGGATCAAGGGTGGAAGTTGAGCAACACAAGTAATAGACTTCATATAATAAATGTATATTTAGAATATATTGTGTTATCATTATTTGAGTACAATTGTAATAGTATAGGATATATGTATCTTCACCCTATATAAGGGGATGTTGTTAATGAGAAGGGACGATGGATAATATTCTAAAATCCTTCATGGTATCATTGAGCCAACCCTAACCCTACCACCCTTCTCAGCCGTCATCTTCCTCCCTCCCTTCTCTACTACTATATATTTTTTTTCTTCTCTCCCTCATTCTTCCAGTCCCTTACCAGCCCTTACCAGATTATACCTTAAACTGCAACATATATCCAATGGATGCTAAACTTCACCCTGCAGTTGCTATCTCCAATATCAAGAATTTCATCCCTGTTGTTCTTGACAATGAAACTGCTCGATATGTTACTTGGTCCGAATTATTCCGGGTCCACTGCATTGCTTTTCAAGTACAAGACCACCTGGAACCCAACAAATCTCCGCTTGATGTTTCTTGTGATAAGGCACAAGTCGAGGAAGTTACTCTCTGGAACCGACTCGATGCCATAGTATTACAGTGGATACAGTGGCGGACCCAGGATTTTTTGTCGATGGGGTCCCAATTTTTCGGTTTACAAAATTTTTCGGGTCGGTCGTTATTCGGGTCGGGTCGAGGCGAGGAACATAATAAAACACGGAACTATGGTGTCATTGGAAACGAGTAAGTAGAAAGAATCTAAATTAGAAACTAGATGAAACATACACTTTTAATTCATACCCGAAAAACATGAACGTAATCTGATGGAAGGTCTTCCAAATCAATTTTCTTAGATGTATTACTTGAAGAAGACGAGGGCTCAAACTTTCTTTTCAATGATTCTTGCATAATTAACCCTAAAGTTCAAGTTTTTAAGAAAACAAAGTCACAATCTAAAAACAATATACAACATACAATAACCAACATGAGTATAAATGTATAATTATATATAAAATCAATCAACTAATTAGCCCTAAAATTACCTTTAGTTTGAGACAAAATCAGAGGAAACAAAGACTTATAAGACCAAAGAGGGGTGAACGGTGGCTGGAGTGAGGCGGAGGCTGGCGGATATGGGCGGAGGCTGGCCGGAAAAACTGAGAGAGGCGTGAGTTAGGGATAAGCAGTGGGGTTGAGATGTGTGTGGAGGGTGTTACGTCTGATGAGTTGGGTTGGGATATGTTAAAACCCATGGGCCAAAAGTCAAAACTAAAACTAATATAAAGTAAATTTTTAAAAAACGAAACACATAAAAAAACGGGAAAGAGCAAGGCTCAAACTCGGGTCATTCGTGTGGTATTGGAAGGGGGTTTCCACCAGACTAGAATGGTAATATTGATATGGGGTCCAAGTGTTAATTTATATGGGGTCCTTCAAAAATTTTCTATATCGCTTCTAAATAAATTTTAAAAAACATTGGTGTCCCGGGACCCCGACGGCTACTATGTAGGTCCGCCCCTGAGTGGATATATGGGACAATATCTACTGATCTCCTTCAAACAATCATTAAACCAAAAGCCACTGCCTATAATGCTTGGCTTGCCCTTGAAACTCTATTCCAAGATAACAAACCTTCTCGAGCCCTTCATTTACAACACAAAATCACCAACACTCGATTAGAGAATTTTCCTGACATGGAATCTTATTGCAGAGAGATTAAGGTATTGGCTGAACAACTAACCAATGTTGATGCTCCACTTTCAAATCAACAATTGGTGCTTCAACTCTTCATGGGATTAACCGAACAATATGAAACAACGGCTGCCATACTTCAGAACAAGAAACCATTCCCAGACTTCAACGAGGCCCACTCTAGTTTATGTGCAGCTGAATCACAGAAGGCACACCAAACTTTACATGCATCTAAGGCGGCTGCCACAGCCCTACAAGCCTCTTCTACAAAATCTGATGCCTCAAACTCCGACCACAACTTTGGTCGTGGTCGGGACTACTCTCGGCAGGAGGTTCACACTTCGGAACAGGGTCGTAGCAGGGGTCGTTCTCGTGGCAGGGGATGTGGTCGCCAATCTTATGGCCGTGGTCGGGGATCCCTCTTCCCGACTCAACAAATTGGATTTTCTCCCTGACAACCGATGATGGCAACCAACCCCTAGTACCAGTGGTCCACCCCACCATGTCCTTACCCAACAGCCGTTAGATCTCCTACTCCTACCCAAGGCACTCACGGTATTCTGGGCCCACGCCCTACTCAACCATACACAGCTGGCTATGCTTCAACTAACATCGAGCGAGCTCTTCACACAACGTCTCTTTATCCACCGGAGCAACCTTGGTTCATGGACACGGGGGCAACAAACCATATGACCAACAACCCAGGTAACTTCTCTTCTTTTTTTAATACAGGCATTTCTGTAACATTATTGTTGGTGATGGTAATACCATTCCTGTTAGTGGATACGGCAATCAAACCTTAAAACCACCTTACCCACCTTTTAAACTAAATAATGTCCTTTTAGTCCCTAATATCATTAAAAACCTTTTATCCGTCCGCCGTTTCACAACGGACAATCAAGTGTCTATTAAATTTGATCCGTTTGGCTTTCTTGTGAAGGACCTCAAGACCAAAGCTCGTATCCTACGCAGCAATAGCTCTAGGGATCTCTATCCTCTCACACCTCAACAGTTATTCAAGATTCGCTCTTCATCAACGTTTGCTGCCATATCTCAAGACGTCTGGCATCAACGATTAGGCCACCCTGGGCCAACACTATTGAATTCTCTTAGAAAGTCTAGTTTTATTAATTTTGGTCGATTAAACAATAAACTATGTCAATCTTGTGTGTGTGGGAAATTTACTAGACTTCCATTTGTTGCCTCTTTTACACCTACTTGTATGCCTTTTGACATAATCCATAGTGATCTATGGACGTCACCCGTTATTAGCACTGCTGGACATCGATATTATATCTTGTTCATTGATGATTTTACTAATTTTTTATGGACATACCTGCTTAGCCATAAATCTGATGTTTACTCCACATTTACTCATTTCTCAAACCTTATACAAACACAATTTAACCGGAAAATTAAACAATTTCAATGTGGCAACGGTAAAGAATATGCAAATTCATTATTTAAAAAATTTTGTCAACATAACGGCATGATTTTCCGGTTTTCTTGTCCACACACCTCCTCCCAAAATGGAAAAGCGGAACGCACCATTCGCTCCATCAATAATATAATCCGAACCCTTTTAGCCCAAGCACACCTACCAAATAATTTGTGGCACCATGCCTTGGATATAGCCACCTATCTTCTAAACATCTTACCTAATACAAATAAACAACTCAAAACTCCAACCCAATTACTATACCACCGCTTGCCCACCTACGATCACCTACAAGTGTTCGGATGTCTACGTTACCCCCTTCTTCCTAATACAACTATTCACAAGTTACAACCTCGATCCACTCCTTGTGTCTTTCTCGGATATCCAACCGAGCATCGGGGATACAAATGCCTCGACCTAACGAATCACAAAATCATAATTTGTCGTCACGTTCAATATGATGAAACAGTATTTCCTTTTGCAACTATTTCCCAACCTAAATTACAAAACTATGAATTTTTAACTTCTTTTCTGAATCCCCTCTTATGGTCTCACACTCAACCTATTAACCCAACCCACCAGTCCCCATTGCTCAGTTCACAACAGCCTACAATATCGCCCTCCACCTCGGCCCAACAGAACAATTCCCATCCCACCATTCCACTCCAAACATATTCACGCAGGCCCAAACACCTAGTTCAACAAACACCGACCTCCACCTCCACCTCCACCTCCACCTCCTTCCCCAACCCTCCAAACCCAAGTCCACCAGATAAAATAAATGTATCTGACCCACAACACAATCTGGCAACTTCTGCCCCCATTTAGTCACCTGCCCCCTCCACCGGTCGAACCATTCGCACTCGCTCCATGGACGGAATCGTTAAACCTAAACAATTTTTCAACCTTTACACCTCAGTCACTGAACCAATTCCCAAAAACCCAAAGATTGCCTTATCCACTCCAGAATGGCATAACGCCATGACGGTCGATTTTAATGCCCTTATTAAAAATAAGACGTGGGAGTTAGTTCCACGCCAACCTGAAATGAATGTCATTCGTAGCATGTGGATCTTTCGTCATAAGTTCAAGTCTGATGGGACCCTTGAACTCTACAAAGCCCGGTTTGTTTGTGATGGGCGTAACCAACAAATTGGTGTGGACTGTGGTGAAACTTTTAGCCTGGTTGTAAAACCGGCTACTATACAAACGGTCTTAACCCTTGCTTTAGCTCAATCCTGGTCTATTCACCAACTTGATGTCACTAATGCCTTTCTTCACGGCACCCTCACCGAAACAGTTTACATGCATCAACCAATGGGGTTTCGACATCGGGATTACCCGGATCATGTTTGTCGTCTCAAGAAGTCACTTTACGGCCTCAAACAAGCACCTAGGACATGGTACCAACGGTTTACTGGTTTTGTATCTACTATTGGATTCGTACAAAGTCGTTGTGACAATTCATTGTTTATTTACAATCATGGTCCGGTAACCGCATACCTTCTCATTTACGTGGACGACATAATTCTCACCACGTCCACAAATAACCTTCGCCTTCAACTGATGGCTTGTCTAGCCGGGGAATTTGACATGAAAGATTTGGGCCCCTTAAGCTATTTTTTGGGCATTACGTGTCTCAGACAGGTAATCACTTGTTCCTCTCACAACAGGGCTACTCACATGACATTCTTAAACGTGCTGGCATGGCACAATGTAAATCGGTTCCCACACCTGTCGAGACCAAACCGAAACTCAGTCATTCTGATAGCCCTAATTTTGAGGACCCGACGCTTTATCGAAGTCTTGCAGGAGCATTACAGTACCTAACATTTACACGTCCAGATATTTCATATGCGGTACCACAAATTTGCATTCATATGCATTCACCAAAACAGTCACACTAGGATGCTCTTCAACGAATTTTAAGGTATCTTAAAGGTACAACCTCATATGGTTTAACTCTTGGTCCGTCGAAGACCGTATCTTTACGTGCCTACACCGATGCCGACTGGGCTGGCTGCCCTGATACACGTCGATCTACGTCCAGATATTGCGTATATCTTGGGGACAATCTTGTTTCTTGGTCGTCTAAAAGGCAAGCTACTATCTCTCGCTCAAGTGCGGAAGCCAAATACAGAGCTGTGGCTAACGTGGTAGCTGAAATCTGCTGGATACGAAATCTCCTGTTAGAACTTCTCAAACCGTTAACTATGGCTACTTTGGTATATTGCGACAATGTTAGTGCCATCTACCTTTCCGGCAATCCAGTTCAGCATCAACGCACTAAACATATTGAATTGGACATACATTTTGTTCGCGAGCAGGTTTAACGAGGCACTGTACAGATACATGTACCGACCAGATTTCAGATAGCTGATATCTTTACCAAAGGTCTTCCCAAGCTGCTGTTTGATGATTTTCGCTCCAGTCTAAGCATTTGACCGCCTCTTAATCAGCAACTTCACGCTTCGACTGCGTGGGAGTATTAGACTTCATATAATAAATGTATATTTAGAATATATTGTGTTATCATTATTTGAGTACAATTGTAATAATATAGGAGATATGTATCTTCACCCTATATAAGGGGATATTGTTAATCAGTTAATGAGAAGGGACGATAGATAATATTGTAAAATCCTTCAACAAGAAACCGACTACAGTTTCACACGAATACACTTTCACAATCAATTTCAGCAGACCAATTATGCAATCCACAACCCAGGTGTCAGCAGCGTGTCGTCAATCAAAACCGAAGTCTTCCAACTCCATGGTTTCATATTTAGTTAAACTTTAGTATAAATGATTTTGACGCTCTGAGGAGAAAAGGACACCGGAATTTACGTTTCATTTTAGTTAATATAAAGGGTCAAATGACATTTGTGATTTTTTTTTGAAGTTATTAAGTTTTGAAAACAGACTTCCTAGAATAATTCCACACTGCAGTATGATGTATTTTAAATTTTAATTTACTACTAATTTCTATACTCACTACTTTTCTGCATCAAGATCGACGTGAAAGCACAGTGGAGATTAAAATTGGGGCAGCCATACAACTTGGTTAGGAAGCAGGTTTACTACAAACACAGCGATATGATAAATATCCTAAAGCCTTCTGATGATTTGTTATTTGACATGGGATAAAAATTTCATTAGCATAAACCATTTATAAACTGCACGTTCCAAACCACACTCATTCTGTCAAAAACCTATTCGTTAATAAACCAAAATGCCCACTATTTAAAACAGCCATTGCTGACCCGACTCACCTACACCCCACCTGCTCGTTTGGCCAAGAATTATAACTAACCTCAATATACATCCTAAAAACCAAGCACGCAACTTCTTAATGCACAAAACCTGTCAAACCACATCATTACTAGTTTACTACACCTCAAGTTTCTTTATGCCCGTTTCACGTACACATTGTACACCCGTCATCTCAAGGTTGTACCATATGGCACCCAATCCAAACCTAAAAAGCCGGCAGACAAGACCCAAACCAGATTCATTTCAGTACCCACACAGTTTTCAAAACCAAGATTCCAATCACAACTCAAGTTTTAAGCTAATGCTTACAAGTATACACAAAGTTTAGTTTTAAGTATAGTTAAAAACAGATACCCTTAATCCCTTATACTAATAAAACTCTAGTGTTCTAACAGACTAGAAAGATAAATAAAGACTAATCATGCACAATGCAAGCATCATCATAAGCAACAAAAACACTATTAATAAAACTCTAGTGTGTTCCAACATTATTATCCATAACAAAGCTTAAAAACTAACAGATTCCAAATGTAACCAAAACAAGCATCCATAAACCGAAACAACAGTCTAACAAAATTAAACACCATCAAGTCGCAAATTACTCAACGCAACATAACATAATAAAAAACACTTCAACAAAAACAAAACAATTACTCCTTTGCTTAACGGTACGACTTCTGGAACCTAGCACGAGCACCACGACCTCCAAACTTCTTCGGCTCGCACCGTCTCGGATCAGCCACAAGCAGAGTCCTGTCATACCTGACCAAAATATCCTTTATCTCCTTCTTCTGTTCTTCATCAACAAACTTCTGGTAGTACGCCACAAGCGCCTTGGAGATACTCTGACGAATAGCGTATATCTGAGAGGTGTGACCTCCGCCTTTGACGCGGATCCTCATGTCGACTCCAGCAAACTTGTGGCGGCCGAGAAGGAGGATCGGTTCGAACGCCTTGTAACGGAGGATCTCAGGCTGAACGAGCTCGATTGGGACGCCGTTGATCTTGATGAGGCCACGGCCGGCCTTGCAGTGAGTCACGGCTACGGCTGTCTTCTTACGGCCGAAGCATTGAACGGAGTTTGGGGGAGCTGCCGCCATGTTGTGGAAACCCTAGCTTTTGGTGGTCGCTGAAATGAGAGAGTGTATCGGTGTTAGGGTTTGGGAATATGATGATTTAAGCTGAGGGTAATATGAAGTTTTGAGTTAATGGGCTTTTAGGAAAGCTATAAACCCAAAGCCCGCTACACGACCGTAAAGTTAAGCCCATAAATAAAAAGCCCACTATACACATAGTTGATAGATGCTAATGTTAATTTCAAATCAATATTGTATATGAAAACTACATAAACATGTTTAGTTAGCTTTTTAATGAATAAATGAAGATATAAAAAAAAATGTATTTTTTCACGACTTGATGTTGGGGCCTCATAAGAAGCAGCATATTTGTTCTCATTGACAAAGGTAAAGTTTGTATGCATCTTACTCTCTTAAACCCTACTATAGAATACATACTACTAGACTACCAGTAGCCTTCTATTTGTGAGATTTACTTGGTACAGTGGTGATTGTTTATTTTATTTTTTTTCTCTACGCTATGTTTCTTTTCAATTTGTTTTCTCTCATTTGAAAAAATAATAAAATACAAAATATATTGACTCTATATAGTGTGCCGGCATATATGTATCAAGACGAAAGTATAAAATTTTGAAATAATAAATTTACAAACCAATAATATTATATCAAAACCATGTTAAACAAAATACATTTTCTTTTTTTGAAATGACTAGGTTTCTAATAAAATTTATAACCAAAATGTTATATTCAAAAAAAAAAAAAAAAAAAGGTTATACAAGACTGTGTTGTAAAAACATTATTTTAAAAGTTAAGTAATATAAGTAATTAAACAAAACTCATATATAAAATTAATTGTTTGAAAAAATAGGGAAATCAAAACAATAACCAATAAGGTGATGACATGTGCTAAAATAGTTATAAAATGAAAGTTGGCGACCGTGGCTTGGTATGCGGATCAGCACTTCTCTTTTTTCTTTCTTGGGCCTTTGGGTCACCAACTCACCACAGTGTGGGTGGGTGTTCTTACAAGTGTTGGTTAAAAAGGTGTCATAATAAAAACAATAATAGGTTAGGATTTTGTTGCTGCAAATAGGTTATCCCCTCACATATTTATGCTACAAGAAATCTTCATATCATCTGCTAAAAGCAATTTAGTTATCAATTATGTCCATAACATTAACATTAACGTTGTGTTCCCGAGTTACATTTAAGAAGAGAAAAGAAAAGAAATGGAATTAGGAGAGAAAAGAAACAAAATGAAAGGAAAAAATTTGGTTTTATTTGGTGTTCCAGAGTTTAATGAAAATGAAAAGAAAGGAAAAAAAATTTAACATTTTACATGTTCTCGAGTCAGGAGGAAAAGAAAAGAAAGTTACGATTTTACTAATATACCCCTTTTAGAACTAAAATAAAATTTACATGTGATAACATATCAAAATAATTTCATGAATATATAAAAGCAATCCTTATCAAGATTTTTAACAATTAAGAGTTTTATTACTATTATATCATTTAAGTAAAACTAAAACAAAAAATATGTGAGATAAACGAGCCGAGCACATTTTGGCTTGCGAGGGCTCGAGCGCGGCTCGTTTCAAGCACCTTTTCTAAAATTCCAACTCGACTCGGGCTCGAGCGCGGCTCGTTTCAAGCACCTTTTCTAAAATTCCAACTCGACTCGGGCTCGAGCGCGGCTCGTTTCAAGCACTTTTTCTAAAATTCCAACTCGACTCGGGCTTGAGCTCGGCTCGTTTCAAGCACTTTTTCTAAAATTCCAACTCGACTCGGGCTCGAGCTCGAGCTCGAGCTCGGCTCGTTTCAAGCACTTTTTCTAAAATTCCAACTCGACTCGTGAGTTGTTTTACTCTTCTTTTCAGGTGGCATAGAAAGAGGAAAAAATAGCAAAAGATAATCCACAAGGCAAAGTCAATACTCTGTGCTCAATCTCAACACCTAGATCAAAGTCAACTTGTATGTTAATGGTTTGATACAAAAGAAATATGGGTGTTTAGTTTGCAGTGGCAGCTGGGTCATTTCACATGCTGATCATCATTTTGCTAAAATTCACAATATGCTTCTTATAATAGGAACAGTCAACTTAGAAATCATCAAAAGTAAATTGGAAATCACTATGAGAATGTGGATCAAGAATGTTGTTTAAGAAATAGTCTTAGTGTGCTCAGGTTAAAAATTTGTCAAAGTCAAAGGCTGAGTCAACTGGCATATTTTACCAGACTCAGGTCTGTTCATATTTAAAATCTGTTATTCTGGTTCAAATGTTTGTATCTTGGTAATCTTATATGGCAACAATTTGATCAAGTTAACAGATTAGTTTTAGCCATGATCCGTAGGCAACGAGCAAACACATGACACATTTGACATGTTATCAGAAGTACTTAAACTACTCACTTCAATACCTGAAATAACTTTGGTATATAAACGACAAATTATACCCTTGGTAAAATACCTCTAGTTAAAAACGCAGAAATTTGAGCACGTAACTGACTTGACCCGTTTTTCAGCCATGAAAATGATCAGTTAACAGTAGCTATTTGTCCACTTCACGAGAGTGTGAATAAAACCCGAATTCAAATTAGTTTGACTCGTTTCAACTAAAACAAATTTGTCCTGAATTACCATATAAGAGCAGCGCACGACCCATTAAAACAAACAACCTACGCACAATATGTTTACGCGGTAAATTAATCAAATATTGGTACTTTACTAAAATACCCCTGATGCAATATTTTGACCTGTATATGTTCTCTACATTTAGACCAAGTTCTTTATGTAAACACAACTAAAAGTAGCTGCCATCATAACACGTGACAAAGATATAAAGCTGCAAAACAGCCCCGAACTTGAGTGATCAAAACAAACTCGAACTTGACAATTACCCGTAACTGATGTGACCCATTTTTCAGCCATGAAAATGACCCGTTAACAGTAGCTATGTCCACTTCACAAGACTGTGAATAAAACCCGAATTCAAAATAGTTTGACTCATTTCGAATGAAACAAATCTGTCCTGAATTAGCATACAAGAGCAGGCACGGCCCGTTAAAACAAACAAGCTACACACAATATGTTTACGCGGTAAATTATTCAAATTTTGGTACTTTACTAAAATACCCTGATGCAACTTTTTGACCTGTATATGTTTTCTATAATTAGACCAAGTTCTTTCTGTAAACACAACTCAAAGTAGCTGCCATCATAACATGTGACAAAGATATAAAACTGCAAAAACAGACCCGAACTTGAGTGATCAAAACAAACCCAAACTTGATTAATTGCTAAACAGAATTCCACATAATCATAAACAATCCCAAGATCCATAACCAAATAGTGAAATACTCAACAAAGAAATAGTCATAAATGTACGAAGTTACTAAAAAGAAAAAATAAAAACTTCAACTAAATAAACGCATCATAAACTCATTTAGTTACCGGAATCCATCATATCTGTTAGGAAGCCCAACCGTATCTGAGGAGGACAACTAAATAACGCCCGTGCATCTGCTTGGTTGGCCACCAAGTACCTTAAAGCCCTCCTTATTTCACGGGGTTCCAAACCCATTGGTTCCAATGCATTGTAAATTTCCTCTCCCGTGTACTCGCGATGATAAACTCTTTCTAGTATTTTATTGCCTTCAAAAATAGCATTAGCCACACTACCAACATTATTCATAATCATAGAGGCTAAATCTTCATTTTCTTGTTCAGCTTTTCTTTTTCTAGTCTTGCATTTCTTCGCACTTGATGGTTGCTCAGCTAGAGAAGATGTAGGATGTAGCACTTGAATATCATCGTCAATATCAAATTGGCTTTCCAGTATTACATCATTTCCAGCACAGAAATCATCCACTTCTGGAAAAGTTTCTAAGTTAACGTTGTCATTCTTTTGGAATCGTGCATTTCTCTCTTTAGCATTTTTAGCTTGTGCACCGGATGCCCTGTCCTTCGCAAAAAGTTCTAGCATTTCATTAAAGTTTGATACTTTCTTCGTCTTCTACGCTTCAGATTCAGGGTTCGACTGTTTAACAAAATCAAGATGATTAGTTTTATAAACGATAAGCAAAATATTCATGCATATAATTAAAGTAGGGGTGGCTTGTTACAACCATGTAGGGCTAAATTTTTTTTTTTACTTATCGTTAGATACCGAATATAAAGTTGGATGAAGCAAACCGTATGTCGATAGGCTTGGCCCAAATAGGAACAAAACGAATCGAGACTCGTTTAACCCAGACGAACCCGAAACCGATAACTCAAAAATTTTAAGAAACATTCCAACGAGTATGTAATCTTACCGGGTATCCAAAATACATAACGCAAACATCAAACAACATTCTATATTATGTCCAGCCACCGAATCAAACACAACAAAAACCGAAATATGAGTTTTAAGATCCATTAGGTATTTCAAATATCACCATAAACTATGTTTTATAAAAAATAAAAACACTAACTTTAATCAAAACTAATTATCTAAAATTATAAAGATAATAAAATATATTATATCTCAAAATAATAATAATAATAATAATAATAATAATATGAAATATCCAAGACAAATCTCTGCAACCACCCCTGCCCACCATTCATGTTCATCTTCTGCAGCCCCAATCAAACTTTATGCATGTCCTCAACATCCAAGAAATCCCCTGCTCAAATCTTTCTTCCTTTCAATTTAAATCATATAATCCTTCTTTCTACAACACCTTCCTTCTAAACTCTTTGCTCTCTGCTTCTCCCTATCTCTGCTGAAGAATCTGAACCAGTCAAGAAACATCCAAAAACCTGGTAATCCACTATTCTAATCTCATTCTAATATGACTCCTATTCGATTATTTCTAACACTTTGGTCACATACAGCAACCCTAACATTTGTGTCTCTCTCTGTCTTGCTCGTGGAACCATCCCAGAGGCAAGAAATCAGGCTACTCATGAAACCCTAACGTGCACCAGGTACCACGGCCCGTATTCGTTTCCGAGTGTATGTTATTCTAAACCTTGACTCTGTGTTAAACCCGTGTGTTAAACTCATAAACAAATCAGTAAATAACCTTGATTAAAATTTATCTCAACACTTGTTAACGAACATATTAAAATCTGATTAAATGCATTAGTAAATTAACCCTTTGAATATTTAGAATCTACAAATAAAAACTATGTTTTTAAACTAACAAACGGGCCAAAAGCTGAACTTTAAGATTTCGTTTAAATAGCCAGAATTTGCAGAACAAAAACTGGTCTGGAACCTTAAAAATAACATGTAATGCAGCCCCTAAACGGTGGCCAAATTAATGGCCATTCGGTAACTCGTTTAAGGACAAACTAGTTCGAAAACCGAACAAAAAAAAGCGACTTTTAACTTCTGAACTGTTTACATAATTTCTAGAAGTTAAAATCATTTTATTTTGGTCCTTGAACCTGGAAAAGAAGAACCAACCCAAAAGTTAATGTTAAACCGTGCGTTGAAAACCTTTCAAACCAACATTCGGTAATGTTTTTTTTTTTTGGCAACTAGTTTGAAAACCACACCGATAAGTAGCCACTACAGCTGCTGGATTTTTACATAATTTTCAGAAGTTAAAATAGTTAAAACCAACCCTAAAAACTGCATAAAACCAGCCCCGAGAAATAACACAAAACCGCATATTAAAAACCGCATTTTGCAACTCGTTTAACTAAGGAATAAGCCCGTAAATCTAAATAAG
The DNA here is from genome assembly GCF_021521415.1 of Bidens hawaiensis. Taxonomy (NCBI): domain Eukaryota; kingdom Viridiplantae; phylum Streptophyta; class Magnoliopsida; order Asterales; family Asteraceae; genus Bidens; species Bidens hawaiensis. The sequence goes on from NW_027491108.1 coordinate 1,817,648, forward strand.
AATATAACATTATTTTACAGCTCTAAAATAATATTTTGGAAGATAATAATCTGACCCGGAAACTGTTTTCGTGAAACCTCGTTTTAAAAATCGAACTAGAAGCTAAACGGGCCAAAACCGGGTATGTTTGCATTAGTGCAGCCAATAGCATTATTTTATAACCCGAGGAATGATAAAACAACTTATTTTTATGTATCATAACTGGTCTTAATAAGTTTGTTTGCTAAAAGTGGGTTTTTGTTTAAAAAGGGTATTTTTGGAACAAAGAATCGAGTTAAACCGTAACTTCCGGAAAATATTAAAAGGAACCTTTTTAACAGTAGGTTATAATTTTAAATAGGGATATATAAGCTATGAAATGTTTAAGGAAAATTGGGTTTACAAAACGGGCCCGTTTACAAACTTTAAGTGTTTTTTTTCGTTTAAAACCGAACGGGCCGGTTTTTAAGACTAAAACGCTTCAAAAAGGCAAGATTCATATTTTTTCAGAAAATTAAGTTTAAAATAATTAGTATAAATGTATAAAACATTTTATGGAAAAACAACACCTCTTTGGACAAGATTTGGCATTTTACCGCTAGTTGCGGTGAACCGACATAAACCGAACGAGCAGTTTCAAAAATACAAAATATACATATTCTGATTTTTTTTCTTCCTTCCAGTAATTATATTAGATTAAAGTCATAATTTTAGTGTTTACTTATTTTCCTAAAATTAACCAAGTTTTAAACCCGGATTTCACCAAAACGAATGCCAAACGAAAGCGCGCGAACTAAGTACTTAAAGCACTAAACTTGCTGAATCCTTAGACCTGAAAATAATATGTTTTCATATACCTTAAGTCTCTGGAAAATTTGGAATATTAATTACAAGGGAATTTGCTTATGCAAACTATATTTTTAAGGCTTATCGTTAAAAGCCGACAACACCGATGACTACCGGTATTGTTAACTTTGAAAACCCGAGGTCTAACGTTTCCAACCAGAAATTATTATGCTATTAAAATGAATAAATTATATAGTTTTTATGGTCATACGGTAACCCCCAACCGAACCTAAGGCCCGAACCTTCTAAATATAGAAACTTTATTAAAACCCGGTCAAGTAAAACGGGATAACTGAGACATTTAGAAGTTAGACTAAACACTTGAAAACATATCATCGACATTATAAATTGTATAAGAGTAAACTTTCCATAAAAGGAAACTTTATCCACCGGGAACTTAACACTTGGGCCAACGCTTAGAATAAAATACCCGTTTCACCGTTGAACCTTTGCTAAGGTTGGAACTAGTGGAAATAAATATTTATAACTCATTATTTACCATAGGAACCACTGCTTACGGGAAGTCGGTCGTTGAATTACTTGGAGCATTCAGTGAGTCTCGCGTGTAATCCGTTTTTACTTAAACTTTTGGGAACTAGTACATACTCCTAAACTTTTTATATGGTATGGAATTATCGGGGTGTTTTACTGCTAAATTTTTGTCCCAACCTTTACACAATCATTAGCCCGAGAAAATGGGCCGGAGGCTTGTATGGATAGTACTATTTGGGAGACCCCCACGCACAGTGACCCTATGTTGGGTAAACCACACTGAGATCTACGGATCGTTGCGGCATATAACCTACTTGTTTGATTATTGCTTTTAGCAGGGCGATAGTCCGGGACGGTTTAACTTCTAGTATGAGTTGGGGATACTTATGCTAGTTGCAGGTTTGATTGTGGACCTGATATATGCTATACCATGATGTGTCAATCTCATTATTATGTGTCTTAAACTCACGAGCTCGCCAACATTATGTTGACGTATTTTAGTATGTACTTTTCAGGTAACTTAGCCATTGGGGAGAGGAATCCGGTAAAGCCCTAGTCGCCTTAGCGAACCGTAGAAGCCTTGGTTCTCAAGAATAAGTAATGTAGTCATTGGAAGACTATTTGATAAATAAAGATGTAATCGTTAGATGACATCCTAGACTAATTAACGGTGCATAGCACCTAAGACAATTTAAGGGTCATGGTTGACCCGCTTGCTTTAATTGTACCTTTGAATTTGCAAACTCTTAGCATGTTATGAAATTCCTTTAAGTTTATTAATTTTCCGCTGCTCATGATTGATACCAATTGGTCACGGCTAGCCCCCCCTGGGTCGGGTGTGACATGGGTTTTTTAACCGCACCAGAACCGAATCAGACCTGAGGTGAGTTGAGACCTGATATAACCCAACCTAAAAACAACCAACCCAAAAGAACGATAAGCTTGAACCCGAGTTAAGGATGCATGCCAAATTCACCCATTTATCATTTACAAAATAGCAAAAAAAGACTTACTTTTAATTTTTTTTCTTAAGACAGTATACACATCTTATTTAAATTGAAAATACATAAGAACTCTTCATGCTCATTTGATAACCTATTACGTCCCAACCAAATAACCACATAAATAACCAGAAGAAACCTGTTAAATTAAGGATTACCTGTATTAATTTATCCCAGACTTCATCCTCTGCTTCAATTAGTTGAGTAGTTGAGTTCCATGAGAATCCACTCAACGACGTTCCACGAAACAAATCGTACCATTTAGAAAAATGCTCTTTCAACGTTTTTAATCGGTTTTTCAAATGTTTTTTTGATACATTCATTTGAAACTTTATGCTCAGCTCCTCAACTATATTGTCGTATGCATTTGAGGTAAAATTTCCATTAACCCTATTTCCGTTATCCTTTTGTGTCATCATAGCTTGTATGAACGCGTTATCCATATTTTCCGTCCACTTTAGTGTTTCCTTCTTTCCGGTTGCTTCATGTTTGCTCATTATGACTTTCTACATGGTAACATAAAAAAATTCTGCATATGTAAATATATAAATGATTGCTTATGCTAAATAGAATTACTATATGCACACACAAGTAATTAAAAAATAACCAAATCACCAATTAACTGAAATCATAACATTCAATACAAAATAAATATGAAATACTATAAAGTACTTATCTAAAACTACTTTGACATATCTATTACAGCGTTTAGATACATCATGTAGTTAGTCCACATGTTAGTTGCAATTGAGTTCCTTAGTTGTTCATATTCGGTACTTCCCTCACGTACATCTCTTGTATTATGACGTTCTTCCTCTTGTGGTCCATGTAGCACCTCTTGTATGATCTCATCTTCAAGATCTATGTCACGATCTTCCTCAAGTAAAAAGTTGTGTAAAATACAACATGCCAAAAAGATGTCAGACTGTGTCTCGCAAGAGTAAAATGGTTCGGTTGTACTTCTAATGATAGGAAACATCTTTTTTAGGACACCGAATGCTCGCTCAATTGCGTTACGTAATGATGCATGACGAAGGTTAAACAGCTCCTTTGCATTCTGAGGGGCACGAGTGGAGTACTCTTTCAAATGATACCTAACGCCTCTATATGGTCTCATTAGGGTATTCGTATGAGGTAAAACCGCGTCTACTAAACAATATCTACCTATAAATAAGTTGTAATTAGTATTATAATAAATAATTACACAATTAATTAAATTCGGTTTAAGAAATTACCCGTAGGAATAACTAGCTTATCATATCTACTAAATGCGTTCTTTATAATTCTAGAGTCGGATGCTGTACCCTCCCATCCACTTAGCACATACGTAAATTTTAAATCAAATGTACAAGTAGCCAGTACATTTATTGTCAGGTATCCCTTACGACCACGATATCTAGGGGCATCCTTATTAGGTACTTTGACACGTACATGTGTTCCGTCAATCGCACCGATACAATCCTTAAAAAGAGGATAAAATCTCTTTTTCTCTTGAATTTCTTTCGGGACAATATCACCTTTAGGTTGTTGGATGTAGCAACCTTCTAATGATATAATTGCTTGCAAAACCCTATGGAGGCACCGACTAGTTGTTGATGCAGAACGCCGGTATAACCAAGAGGTAAACCGGTTTCTCAAATCGTTACCTACAATATGTAAAAAACTTGCAACTTGCTCTTCAACAGATATGCGTTGAGTAGGTCGAAGCCCACCATCACTCTTTAGGATACCACATAATGTCATAAAAGCTTTCTCACTCATGCGGATAAGGTCACGAAATTTACCGCCATTTAAAAGGTTGTGTAACATTTCTTCTCGTACACATTGTCGTTGTAAAATTTCATCTCTAGTAGGTAAATTAGCACGCTTTCTGGCTGGCAGTCTAAGTAGTGCAACGAAAGCCATCAATAAGCAAATCAGGTGAGCTGCTTGCAATTGTCTAGCTCGAACAAGTTCAACAACCTTACGTGTCTGATTATCCATTAAACTGCCTATACATGAATCAACATAGACATGGCCTAAGAGTCAAATTTATTAAATTACAAGATTGTCTAAGTCAACACTATAACAGCTACGCACAATGTTAGAACAAATAATGCATTTTATGAACGAACATTTTATAACCAAATATTATCACGTAGTGTTCACTAATGATCTAGATGTATAAATCCATGTGATAATAACCATGGACATCAAAAATCAAAACATTAACAAACTAGTTTTACAAACAATTGAACTCGAGCGAGCTTGGCTCGTTTAAGGTACTACACAAACTCGAAAAGATGTTAGGCCCGTTTAAAATTTTCTCAAAATATCTAAAAAACTTAAAACTGTATAAAAATTAATTAATGAATAATAAACGAGTCGAACCTGAGCTTGTAAAAACAACTGAAAATCCGAGCTCGAGCTCGGCTCGACACGTTTACACACTCGGTGCCTACTACTGTTTGATTGTGTATTTTCTGTTCGAAGTTATGATAATAAAATAATTATTGAATTTGATCATGCTTTGTAATAATCAAATAGTAACCTGATTTGCTTTTGCTGCTGGTGACAATTTTGCTTATTTAGGGTTCTAATTGAGGCCAATTAGGTCAAATTACAGCACGGTACTGATGGGTATAATCATAGATGGTGCAGAATTAACTAGCAAAATTGTATATGCTGATTAAGAATTACAACAAATAGGTAAACATGTAGCAACTGTTTGAAGTTTCATAATTTTTGAAAAAAAAAGGTAGAATAATTACCTGGTTGTCTTTTCTCTGCAGAATTGCACAAAACCACCAGAAAGAATGGTGAAATTGATTTTGAAGAGATGATGGAAGGTGGTTGTTGAAGGCATGGCGGGTAGTGGGAGATATTCCCGCCATCATGTTGACAAGGGCAATCTTGGAACTGAATTTTCAACGTGATATTTATGGTCTTCTTTCTCTTCAAATCACTCCAATTTGGGAGGAAAGATATAGACACTAAAAACCCATGTTTTTCTCTTCTCCTCTCTTCTTTTCTCAGCATGACAAAATCTCTGGAACACAATTTTTTTTCTTTTCACTCCAAATCATTTCTCTTCTCTCCTTAACTACAAATCTGGAACACAGCGTAACCACATTTTGGAAATAAACATGTTATCTGATTGTAGCATATTCTAAGTTTGATATAGCTGCAAGCCTGCAAGTAGCTTTGCATATGTCTGGAGTTGTTTACTAAACTGCTAATTTGATTATTAAGTTTGTTATCTGATTGGGTTTGCTATCCAAAAGGGGGTTGCGGCGCAGCTTGTTGCCCGCTTACCTGCCACTTCATTGTAAATCGTTTGATTGGTTTCAACGAATATATTCATATTGGTTTTATTAATCCCAACTATTATTTATGAGTGAAACAAATCATTTTAAACAGTAGTTATTTACTCAAAACCAAACGGCGATAAGTTTAACTTGTTATCGACCGTAACAAAAACGAAACAATTCACTCGCAAAATCATATGCAATTAATCAATCGTAATGCCTGTAGTTCATCGAATCGATAAAACGTACTAAATCAAATACCAAGTATGGTGCAATATCATGTGGCTTGTTTTTCGCCCGAAATAAAAAAAATGAAAATAAAAAAACATAAATCTATTTCAAAAATGTTAATGAATAGCAAATTGACCTCCATGGCTATAGGCATCTTCTTGCTCTTGTAGCCAATGCATTTCTAATTTCAAAACCCTTGTGCTCAATTGAATCATCCTTTAAACTAACATCAACATCATATACACCGCGGTAACTAGATCGTAAATAATCATCTGACTTATCAGATAAGCACGAGTAATCTTCCCTCGTTAGCAACGCGTTATGAAGAATCGAACACGCACCAATATAACCCACCATTGTCTTAATCTCCTCCTTAATCGGTTTACTCAAAACCCCCCATTTCTTCAAACTATCAACCGTTCTAAACCCTGAAACCATCATCAACTCGTGTGCAGCATTAAACCTTTCTTCATTCGAATCCAACTTCACCGAATTGTGATCGAAAGGAACCATTAGCCATGGAAGCAACGGGTACCCACGATCACCGATCAAGTATTGACGTATCGATAACCCGTTTATATCCATTGGCTCCGCGTTTAACAACCGCCCCGATTCGACATCATTGTACAGAGTTGACGACTTAAGAACAACCTGATTACTCTTTTTACCATTAAAACCCGTAACAATCCCGAGAATCCTCAACGACGAATCCGCTACAATCTGAGCAGCCACGGATTCCAAATCTTCACCAGACGCGTGTTTCAAAACCATAAACCGTGTACAATGCATAACCCCACAGCAATTCGGTAACCCGATTAGCGTTTCAAACGACTCGCTAACCGGGCCGAGCTCGTTTTGGGTAGGGAACCCGACCCAAAACCGAAAATCAGTACAAAGCACCCGACAAAACTGGTTAACGCAGAATCGAGCTACAGGTTCGGAAACGTTAAACCGACAGGCAATCTCGGGGTAATCCGAGGCCGTAGCGAGCCGAAAGATTCCGATACCAAGGCGGGTTTCGACAGGGAGATTTAAGGGAGAGTTGACAGGGTCACGACACTCGAGTAACGGCTCGAGAAGCGAAGACAGCCACTCGAATGTTGAAGAGTTCATATTGAAATATAAGTTAAAGGAATTGGGGGTTTTGGGTATGGGTGAATCGGGTTTGTGGATACGGGGTTTGGAAGTGGACGGGTCGGGTTCGGGTGATGGGGATCGTTTGCGTTTGTTGGGGAGAACGGAGAGTGTGGCGGCGGTTTGTGAGATGGAGAAGAGGTGGTGGAGGAGGGTGGTGGTGGTCGGAGATGGGTGGTGATCGGCGGCGGTGGGAAGTGGGAGGAGTAGGAGGAGGTTGGATAGGAGGGAGGAGAGTAGGGCCGTGAGGGCCCGTTTATCCATTTGGTGTTTGTGTGTGTGTAGTGTTGATTTTGTGAGGGTTTCGAGGTGATTTGGGGGTGATGATTGGTGGGTTGAATTGAATGGAATCTTGAGCACGAGGGGGTGGTGACTCACAACACACGCTTGTCTTCACCTTATTTGGTATTGGTCCATTGGTCTATATTTGAGGGGATTGGTTGGTTGGATTCTGTGCAGTTCAATTACTTTTTTATTTTTTATTTTTTATTTTTTAAATGTGGAGTATACATTTGTTTCAAATTTAAAAAAAGTAAAAACATGTATGCCACCTCTTAACTGTCATTGTGGAACGGGCTCACATGATGAAAGTGTAAGTTGTTTTAGATAGAAGGTATTAGGTCTAATTCTAAATATTAAAGGTATGTTTGGTTAGAGGTAATGAAATGAAGGGGGAATGGAATGGAAGAAGGAAAGAAAGGAAGAAAGGAATGAAATGGATCATTCCATTACTTTGTCTTGTTTGTTTAACCTATGTGAATAAAATGAATTATTACTTAATATTGTTTGGTATCTAAAAAAAGTATAGGAATGAAATAGAAATAATAAAAATACTTCTGTCCCAAAATATTTTTTTTACCAAAAAAAATTTTTTACGGTGACAATGTTTACGGTGGTTACGGCGACGATGGTGGCGGCAGTGGTAATGGTGGTTGCACTGGTGGTGGCGACAGTGGTGGTCAGGTGTTGGTGGTGACGATGGTAGTGGCGGTGTTGAGAAAGTAAGGTGAAAGAGGAATTGAATGGAAAAAAAGAAGGGGAAGGGAATGAATGGTTTTGATGGAATGAGTTTCCATGTGTAATGGATGATTCCATTCCATTGAGCAACCAAACACCACTTTTTTCATTCCAATGCAATGAATCATTCAATTCTCCCTATTATTCTTGCATACCAAACGCTACCTAAGTATAGGGGAGTGATGTAATACACGCCCAGCTCCGAAAAAGCAAAAAAAAAAAATTGGGCCGAATGCGGAAATTTTTTTGGACCTTAAATAAAATGAGTATTTTGTTGGGTTTAAACAATTTAATTTTGATATGGGCTTAGAGCATTCTCAGCCCGTTCCCTAAAAATATGTGAGGGGGATTTGTAAATTATATGGTATGGTTATAAGTGGTCGTGAGTAGAGTAGAGAGAAAATGTTATATGAGAAAGTTAAATTTAGTGTAATTATATGATATATATATATATAGGGAAGGGAATGGGCTCGGAATGCTCTTAATTGGTTATAATTTAGATTGTGTAAAAAACTTTTGTGTAAAAATAGGATTAAACATGTCTCGCATGAGACTAGAACCCATAACCTTTTTGTTGGGAGTAAACCTCTTTGCCACTAGACCAAACCTCTTTAATAAAAATACATAAAAATTTAAAAATAAAAATCGGGCCTAGCGGAGTGTCGGGCCTATGGCCGACGACCACCCAGCCCCCCCCCTAATGGGCCGACCCTGATGTAATATTATTAAAAAAGACGAGCTCTTAAGAGTATGCATAAGCTTGACCATTCTATTATGTATTGTATATGGAAAGATATAATGAATGATTTGATGAAAACTAGAAAAGAGATACATTCAATTCAGTAAAAATGATGAGCCAAGTGTCTGTTTGGTATGAGGTAATGGAATGGATGAAGGAATGGAATGAACGTGGTAAAGGAATGGACAAATGAATGGAATGGTTTATTACCATTCCAATGAGATGTTTGGTTACCATATGGGAATGAAATTAATGATGACTTTGTGTTGTTTAGTAGGTAGAAAAAAAAAAGAAAAAAAAATTAAAATGGTAGTGAGTGGAAGTGGTGGTGGGAGGTAGGTGGCGGTCGTGACATTGGTGGGCGGTGATGGTAGTTGGTGGTGGCGGGTGGTGGTGGGTGACGGGAGATAATGGTAGTTAGAGGTGGGTGGTGGTGGTGGTTTGGGGGTGGGTGGTGGCGGGTAACGATGGGGGTGGCAGGCGGTGGTGGGTAACAGTGGTGGGTAGCGGTGACGATGGGTAGTGGGTGGCGGGTGGTGGTGGTGGTGAGGGGCGGGGGGCGACGGTTGATGGTGGCGGCGGGTGGGTGGTGGTGGTGGGCGCCTGGCACTGATGGCGATGGTGGCGGTAACGGCGGTGGTGGACGGCAATGGTGGTGGTTAGTGGTGACGGCAGCGGTGGTGGTGGTGGGTGTTGATGGTGGTGGAAGGGTGATGAAGGTAATGTAGGGTGAAAGATGGAATGGAATGAAAAAAAACATAGGGTATGGATAGAATGAAATTGGGGTGTTTTAGAGAGAATGAAATGGACTAGGTAATGAGTCATTCCATTCATTTGGTCAACCAAACACACTTTTCTGCATTCCCTCATAATGGATCATTCCATTCCGCCCTCCATTCCTGCGTAACAAACGCTACCCAAGTGTTTGTGAAATGTGAGCACACATATCCAAAATACACTACTAACAAAAAAATGTACAATATTTTTATCAAGTGTCCTTGATTTGCTTATAGTTTGGCTTCAGCATACCAAGTCGGATTCGATTTTAATACAAACCTTACTTGTTTGCGAAATATCATTTTATGTATCATGTGTGAGATAAAAACCTCATAAAGAAGTTGAGTTTATTATAAGTAATCATAATGGATAGATAAGCTATATTACCATTATCTATATCTATATTATCTATACTATCTATTATATGCATTATAATGCATATAGACACCTTTTCAACTCCCTCATTCTCTCTCCTTAAGACACCTTAAAATTAAATGTACATTAACGCTCCGGCAAAGCCCTAATGCATGTCACCGATCTTACTCCGGCGACCATCAATTTCACTTCGGTTACGTAATGTAATAAGACGGTCCAAGCAATCAATTCCGTTCTTTAGACGATATTATATTATAATGCATATAGGCACATTTTCAACTCCCCCATTCTCTCTCCTTAAGACACCTTAAAATTAACTGTACTATAACGCTCCGGCAAAGCCCTAATGCATGTCACCGATCTTACTCTGACGACCATCAATTTCACTTCAGTTACGTAATGTAATAAGACGGTCCAAGCAATCAATTCCGTTCTTTAGACGTGTCAAAGGTGAATGCGAACCATCAGTGTCACTTTATAAGCCTACCTATCGTTTGAATCCCTACACCTTTCAGGTCGCAACCCCTATTTCACCTCCCAATTGTCGTTCATTTGACCTCTAATCTTTTTCTTCTACAACCGCCATTATCCAGGTATTGAATTTCGCATCAAATTCACGTTCCAAATTACCAAATTGTATCAATTGTATACATGATTTCATGGTTCATAATTTCAGCAATTAATTGCAATGTTTTTTTTAGCGACTTAATGATGCGGTGGTAAATTGCTAACTTGATAACTGAATGCATTCATTTGCTATGATTATGATGCGGGGCTTTAGCTTAAAGAGCTTAGGCTGGTAAATGTTGGCAAATTGCGGTAATAAGGCCATGGATGGAAAAACAAATATAATATAAATATTATTGCTTTCACTTTGAATGTATATGTAAGTTCATTCCTTTTAAGTTTTCGATTTTTTTTGTCAGGGTCATCACCACATGCCTGAGACTAGATGACTATGTCTTTATGAGGAACAAAGTGTTAGCAATTTAAGGACTTCTATAAACAAGATATCGGTTTATTCAGCACTTTCTGTTTCATTTGATTAGATTTATTCGGTTTATTTTCCGCTTAAACTGGTTACAATTTGGTTTGTTAATTAAACCGAGTACAAAGATTTGTGGAACCAGTTACCGAACAGAACTGAATTCACAATATGGATACGATTAGAAATCAATCAGATAACCGAATTTACCATCTGGTTCGGTTTTTTCAAGTTCGATTTTCGTATTTTTCTGGGTTTTTTTTTGCTCAACTCTACGTTTAACTCGCGAACTCAGCTCGATAATTAATATATAACACAATATATTATTTTTACTTATTACCACAATTTTATATACAACAATAATGTACCATAACGAACCAAGCCCCTAACGACACCCGTTGCGACCCTAAGTATCTATGATCTTATATGAATTTTATTCAAAACCAAGTTTACTCGCCGCTAGGTGGACTTCATACCAGGACTTTTTACTCATCTAATCTCTTGCCATTTTAAATAAAACTCAGATCGACGTGCCACAGACCAAATTCCTATTGTATCTTCGCTGCAACACGCGGCCATCTTAAAAAGGTATCAATTTAACTCAGGGTCAAAACATGTTATAGCCAGTATTGTTGGTTGAAATTGGTTGTCTTTCTAAGGTACCATAATAGACCGTTATATTTTCATATAATTCTAAGCATTTGTTGATATATTTAGCTTAGAAACAGCCTATCATAATTTACTTTTTTTTTCAACTTTCACTTCTTTAGTATAGTGGAATTGGCTGCAATTGCTGACCTTTTGATGGTTAAAACAAGTTAAGTAATCAATAGTGGTAAAAAGTTTCGGAATAACATAAATATCAGGGGATGCATTATTTGAATATAAATTAAATTAGTTCATATTTATAAATATTTAGATTTCTGTTGTTTTTATTAGAATTTATTTATAATATTTGTTAGTAATTAAAACTTAGTTAAGTGTACGTTGTTGTTATTGGTTGAAATTATTATTAATAGTATTTTGATTATTTACAACTTATGATATTTCTATTATTGCTTTCATTGTAATCAATAGTATTAGTATTATTAATATAACTATTTTAAATATTATTATTATTGTTATTTGATTAAGTATGTCACGCTTATGACAAACTAATGCTATTAGCTCTAAAACTTTAATTTAAATAAAACTATAAAATAAATAAAAATAAATAAATAATGAAACTAACAGATTGCTCTACAGTATATCGCAATATGATTGACATAAACGAATAACGTCTTGCAAATTGTCCTGTGTTGACCTTAAACACTTCTCACTCTCTTTGTCTCATTTGTCTTGTTTTTACTAAACCTCCACTAAGATCTCTTGCATTGACCTATAGTGAACTACGATACAGTCATGAAGCGTACCGGTGTCATCGAATTTTTATAGTATCTCCACCCCAAACCAGATCATACCGACTGAATACGTGTTGTGTTCCCGCCGCAACGCGCGGGCACACCTACTAGTTATTCTATAATGTATGTAATTTATGGTTTATATGATAAATAGAGGGGTGGTTTGTTGAACCGAACAATTATTCAAGTTAAGCCACCAATTGAATAACACTTCCCTTTTTATTTATTGCGTAAAAATGAGTAATGTGAAGAATGAAATGTTATAATTGTTAGGCGTTGATAAAATAAAAGATCGAACGGTGTAACAATACCACATAAATGTCTTGTTAAGTTCGATCTTCGCCATAGTTGCAACACAAGTTGCCAAGCCATGTTGTAAGTCCACCGTCGTCACCATAGACAATGAGAAATGGGTGCTATTCGGTAAAAGTCAACGGCACCACTGTCAGAAGGCCGCCGACAACGCAACTAACTCCCCCATCTCTTTGTCACTCTCTCTAGAATCCCTATAACTAGGTCTCTCTCTCTCTCTCTTTACAAACAAGAACGTGGAAAGTCGTCACAAAGCCTATAGACAAATAAAAGTGTACAAGCGTTGTTGGATGTGGCAAATGCCATGTAAACAACCTACAAAGTAGAAACTCACAAACTTTCAACCACAATCTTCAGTCAACATAGAGAAACAACGATGACAGGGTGATAAGAAACAGACATACAGCGAGAAGAAAGATAAACAACAAAAGTGAGTTATTATAAACTCACAAATATGCAAAATATAAAGCCTAACGTACAACAGATGAAGCAATTGTTAAAATGAACCATAAAAAATGGAGTATGTTAAATGCTATACGCTTCATATATAATTACAAGGAAAATTGAAAATAAATAATCCCACCTTTTGTGTATTGCTGATAATAATCTCACATTTAAAAATCACTACCAACGGTCTCACCTTTTAACTATTTTTGTCTCACTGGTCCCCCGTTAAAAATACTTAACGTCGTTATGTTTTTCCCTAGTTTCAAACCGATGTTTTAAGGCTTTTGATTGGAAGAACGATATGAGTCGACTGATATAAAACTTATCTCGAAACGGTGATTCAAATGACTTGATTTTTGTTAATTGAAAATTCAAGCACCCGAATTAAAACATTGTTTCGTCGTTTGGATCACCATTTCGAGATAAGTTTTACATCAGTTGACTCGTATCCTTCTTCCGGTTAAAGGCCCTAAATCATCGATTTGAAACTAGTAAAAAAACTTAACGACGTTAAGTATTTTTTAACGAAGGACCATTGTGACAAAAATAGTTGAAAGGTAGGACCATTGGTAGTGATTTTTAAAGATGAGATTATTATCGGCCAATACATAAAGTGAGATTATTTATTTCCAATTTTCCTAATTACAAATGACATATCCACAAATATAACTTTGACATGAACTTAAGATATCAAGCTAATGTGCTTTAGCTTAACTGGCATTAGGGGGAAACTGAAGATATGGGCCGAAGACAACAAGGTCCCAAGTTTATACCCGAACCCAACTGAGTTTTATCGCAGTAGGCATTTGGTTTGGGGGGGGGGGGTTCTTCGAACAAAACGCGGTGGGCTTAAGCTAACCAGCGTTATATGCGATCATAAGCACACAGGATTACACTTTACCATTAGGTTACACCATGCAATTAAAATTTAAAATTCGTTGAAAGTTGAAATTACTTTTATGATATCAAATATTATTCTTACTAATGCCAATATTATTTACCAACTGAGTATGGATGTCCTTTTCAATGTAGCATATTGATAGAAAGTATGGATTTCTTAATGAAAATTCAGGTTTAATCCTCACAGGCAACGGTTTAAGGGGATATGAGTGGCTTAATGAAGGAAAACAAGGATAGTTATGACATCTAGTTCAATCCTTAGGGCTTAGGGCGTTTGGGCTTTACCATCAGCGGGCCTTCGGACGTGAAAGTTTTACACACAACCGGAGATAATTTGAAGACGATTAAAGATTCAGTACAACTAACGGTGGTCTTTTATTATTGGGTCACCCATTACTAAAAACGTAGTAAATTCTCTGTTTATCGTCCGCTTGAAATTAAAAAAGAAAATTGGAAAAAGGAAAAAAGTGGCAGGTGAGATGATGAAATGAATCATATCATCCAACGGTGTGAAGATAATCTAGAATAGCCTTGGTATCAGCATATTCTCTTCCTTCCACACCTCACCGTAAACCCACCAAATCACAATTCTTCTTCTTCACCGTCAAAATTCGACACCCCTGTCTCTCTGTCTCTTCATCTCCTTCCGTTGATCACTGCCATCGTCATCGTCGATCGATTCCTCAAGCCATAATGAGCAGCTCCGATTATCTCATCAATCCATTCCTTCGTTACCTTCATCGTCATCCTACCGACTAAAAGCCCCAATTACAATTCATCCCGATTAACTCAATCGGTAAACTTTTCTTTCGCTTAATACCCATCATGTGTTTGTGTCTTATTATTATTGATTATTGTTGAAATTTGGAGAAAACTATCCGTGTGGATCTTTTCGTTTTAATCTGAATCTACGAATTTTGTTTATTTCTAGGTTGTTTTTTACGTATGTTCCGATGATTAAATTTAAACGTTGCTATCTTTTCACTAATATTTAATCTACAATATTTTGTTTCTGTTCAATTTTGACCCAAACTTGTTGCAATTTGATGAAAATTTGTTCTTTTTTTAATTTGCTGATATTTTATATGATAAATTAGGTCAAAGTTTAGCCCTTTTTGTATAATAATGGAGTATGATCTTCTTTTGAGGCTTGAAACTATTGTATTATTCTTGGTTTGTTATTTATGTGTAATTTGTCTAATCTTTATGCTTTTGATGCTTTAAAATTCATGATTTTAGTATTGCAGTTGTACTTATCATTTGTTTTGACAATGTATATGTCGTTTAGCTTTTATCTCTTCATTTGAACTTTAATTTTGACTCATTTAACAACTAAGAAATAAGAATATAAATATTTTTAACTCTTTGTGCTCAACTTCTATTATCTATTTTACAGATGATGTAAGATTAACATCTTTTTTCTATTGGTGTATAAATCTCAGGAACACCATTCATTAAATTTTGGTGCTTTTTTTGCATCCAGTAAGAGTGAAGAATTGCCGGTTCATATTGTGAATTGCCAAGTACCCTTTTGCGGTGACGATCTTGGTCAATTTTATAAGTTCGACTTCATGCGAGGTCAAAGGAGTATATTTGACCCCTTTCCAGAAACCGTTGACCTTAACCAGGGGCCAAACTCCAACACCACCAGTATGGATGAAACTGATGATTGGAGTAACATGTTATATCCAATCGAAAGACGGTTGTTAAACAACGATCTTTCCAACGAGTTGAATTTCAGTTGTGTGAATACAGACAGTCATAATAATTATCCAAGTTTTAGAAGCTGGGATGTTGGTGAATCAAGTTCTAGAGCTAGTTTACAAGGTCAGGTTTCTAATAATGGTCAAAGCTGGTCAAATGCAGTCAACCATGATTTAAGATTAGACCAACAGCAACAACAGGTGAATGTGCAAAGTCCTAGTTCTAATCATATTCCCGTGAATGTAAATTTAAACCCTGAATTTGAGGGTAATAATAGTGAGGATGATGATGGTGATGATGATATGATGCATTCTTCGTCTTTTAGCAATTGGGGTTTATCTTGTAAAAGAAAATCTTTAGAAGGTACATCCACTCAAACCCTCGGTGTCGGTTCAAGTTACTTTCCAGAAACTTCTAGAAGTTTAAACATATCTTCACCTTTGGTCAACCCTGCGCCTGTGAACCGTCATGAACCACCAAACACAAGAATTGAAGTTCCTGAAAACTCACCGCCACCAACGCATTTTGGCATTAGAGGCTCGTTTCTTAATGATAGTATTAATAACAGTATACCATCAACTGGAACATGTTTAAATGGTAACTCGTCTCACCATTCATCCAATAGACAACTTTTGCTTAATGAGTTTTTGGACCGAGGGCAAACCAGTAATCTTTCAAACCAACAACCCCCATTAACACATGTTCCCAATATTCAAAGAAACACACATCATTTTCTTTGGGGCAGTAATATCGGTTCAAGAAATGGGAGTTCATCAAGCTTGTTAAGAAACAATGTGCAATATCATAATTTTGTTCCACCATCCGAAAGTAGGAACTTGGTTCAAGATCCAACTACTTGGAGTCTAGCTACTGGCGGCAATGGCAGCCGCGGTAGTGGTGGTGATCGTGCACCATCGAGTTCTAGAACTGGCATTGGCGGTTCTCGTGGTTTTAATGGTTTATGGACACCTCTGCATAGTAACCATGCAACCCCAAGTCAGCAAAGGTCGTCTGAGATTCCCCCTTGGACACTTTTTCCGCCCGCTGAGGTGGAATCTGGAGGGCACAGAGGCCATTTTGCTCAGTTTTTTGGCAGCTCTTCTTCTATCTCAGATGATAATCATGTTCAGAGACATAACCACCAGTCCTTTTCAAGGCCTGCTTTATTGATGGAGGTACCAGGTGATGATTGGCGGGTATTAACTGCTGACATTCATGGAAGACAAAGGCTGGTATCGGAGGTATGTTATTCTTATTGTTATTTTTTATGGTTGCAAAATATGATGATATATGGGATAATATATGTGAAGGCCACCCAAGTATTCAACTTTTTTCATCAAGACTACTTTTATAGGTCAACCAAGTATGCACTTTCTTTTGTATATGTCAAGTTAAGCTTAAAACACACCAAAATATTGTAAAATTACAAAAGAGCACTAGTTACATACATTAAATTGTTGCTTATGATAGCTTGACACAATTGTTGTATGTTTTTTTTTCCAAATTTTAATGGCATTTTTGGCATTAAGAATTTTTTTAGTTGGGGTTGGTATAAACATTAAACTCATCATTGAGAAATTAGGGCTCGATGATGATTTTGGGGATTAAGTAAATTCACATTTATGATACACTTGACTATTTGATGATGTCATATGATACATACTGTTGAAACAAAAGATTTTGATGCTGAATTACTAAAATGTACATTAAACACTTCTCTTGAAACTAAAATCTTTACTTGACATGAACTTGCAACACATCTATTTACATCACTGACGCGTTGAGAACTAAAGAGTACCACAACCACGGAACCACCCAACTGAATGAAAAAACACTGAAGCTATTTAACATGGTCTTGAACTTGAATTTGATGATTTCAATGGTACTTCTCGCCTTAAATTAATATGATATACATGTGCATTTGCATGCTGTCTCTGTAAACCTGACTGATATTTTCATATACGTTTCTTAGGTTTTTCATTATTTATAAAGAGTTTTTATATGCATTATTGGGATTGTTAAGTGATAATGAGTTTTCATATGCATTATTGGGGCAACATGTTAGTTCAATTTCTGGTAAATCAGACTAGAGAAGATAATATTTGGAATGCAAGAATGTTGCAACTTTTAAATGATCATATTAATCTTCCTATGAAGTACCATAATGCATCTTGCAACAAGAGTTTTAACTTTCGCAAGATGCATTAAATGGGTTAAAGAATATATTTGGATGCTATAGATGTTGTTCAGGGTGTCAACAGGCTTCCACTTTTACTAGAAATACAAACTTTTGATTCTTTAGAACTTAAATGTTGCAACTTGCACGTATATTGCAATGTATACATTATTTGAAAAACTTGTTGCAGTTACCTTCTTGCCCATTAAATCATTACAGTTAAGTTGATAGTCAAGTTGTCAAAAAGTTTTGGTTGAACTATTTTCTTATCAAATATTGCCATTTAGGTTGAACTATATCATTTTTCGATTTATAATCTTTATTCATGTTCATTACCACCTTTTGTTCTACGAGATTTATTTAAAGTTTTTCAGTTTCATGATTTTTGTTTGTTAATGCAACAGATCCGACAAGTGTTGAATGCAATGCGAAGGGGTGAAAATTTACGTGCCGAGGTTTGATTTCGTTTGCATTGGTTTCACTTCTATTTTTTTTTACCTACTAGTTAAATGAAATTGAAAAACTAAACTTACATAACCTGACTAGTAGACATTGAGATTTCTTTACTATTTCTACTTAATAACTAGAGGCAAGTCGCTTTCTGAAACTTGTTCACAGTTTTTTTTATAAACAAATCTTATCTTCTTATCTCAAATATAAGATTTTGATAAATTGGATTTAGAAGATAAGGTAAATAGTGATTATGTTTTAGGCGCGTTCGGTCACAAAATTGGTTTCGAATTCTGTTTATAGGTTTTAGAACAAAAATCGATTGATACACACAAACAATTCTATTTGGATTATTTTACTTTTTTAGGACCAGTTATTGTCTTCTCTTGTGATGTAAGGGTAAGATTGTCTATTGACATTATTTGCTGTGTATGAATAACTTCTTGTGCAATTTTTTTTAAAGTTGGGTTAAAGTTTTTAGCTTTTACTTTTTTTGCTCATTAGCTTTAAAATAAATCCCAATTCCCAAACTAATCAGTTTCACATAAACGTGATCGAGTTCTTAATAAATAACTAACTCCCACCCTTAATAATATACCATGCTACTGTTTAATAAAACATTTATTATTAATTACATATTCATAAACGATATACGAAGAATTTTGGGACATGAAATTATACACAAATTACCTAGCCTTTGCCGGCGGCAATGGTATAAATTTATCTTATTCGCTTTTAACAAATAATTCATGATATATGTCAGGATTATATGATCTTTGATCCATTTATCAATGGTGTTGCTGAGTTGCATGACAGGCACCGTGACCTGAGACTAGATGTTGATAATATGTCATATGAGGTAAAAATGAGCTTTTTTTTTGTTTTCTTAAAAGTATTCCCCTTTATGTACAGTATTATTAAAGTATGCATTAATTATTTCAGGAACTGCTTGCATTGGAAGAACGCATAGGGGATGTGAACACTGGGCTGAGTGAAGAAGTCATTTTAAAGTCAATGAAACAAAGGAAACACATAGCTTTAATGGCGATTTTAACTCAAAAGTTAGAACCATGTTGCATATGTCAGGTGAGAACACGTTTTATTCATGCGTTTTACTTTGAGGGTCAATCACTATTCATATTTTATACACAGACATATGCTATGTTTCAACGTTGTTCTAATTTCTAGATTTTTATTTAATGTGATTACCTAAGACAAAATAGTTTTTTTTTGGGTACCGCATCAGAAAAAGAAGTCTACATGGTCACACACAGTCGTTTTGTCCTGTTATTGGATCAGTTTTGCTTGAATTAAAGTTGAACTTCGGTTGATTTAAATCAAAAAGGCCATTTGTCAGAATGCTGGACTTTATTTTTACATGATTTAATTCTTGTGAATTTAAACTTAATAAAAAAGGTCCATATAAACTCTAGTGATTTAATCATGGAAAAATGACTCTTTATTTACATAATTTTCAAATATTTATATTTAATTATGCAGGAAAAGGATTTTCTTGTTTGAAATATATTCCAGTGTCTTTTATCATTAAGTTTTGAAGTTTAAAAGGTTAATCATGTAAAAATGGAAGTCCAGGGGCTTATTTGGGGATTCGGCTAAACTTCATAGGGTTGACAATTTCCCAATTATAAATTTTAAAACTTTGATTTTTTTAAGTTGATTACCTAAATTAGAATTTGGACTAATGTTGATCATTTTTTATGCAATTAGCCTTTCTGTTATGTAAAATAATTAGAACTTCATAGTCTATGAATGAAGTTTATGGTCAAGACTGGCTCGATTCTTAAGCGGGTCCTACTTAAAATTTTTTTTGTTGGTTATGTGTTCTTATTTGTTAAACTTTATTTTATACTTTACAGGAGGATTATGCCACAGATGACAATATTGGAAGCTTGGATTGCGGACATGACTTCCACACAGATTGCATCAAACAGTGGCTGGCACAGAAAAATATTTGCCCCATTTGCAAGATGCCTGGTTTGGCTACTTAAAAATGTTACATTTGAATTTAATTTAAGATAAATTCCCCAAAAGATGTTACATTTGAATTTAATCTTATGCTTTGGTTGGCAGACATATTATTGTAGCTTCTGCATATCCTTTTGGATCCCTCATTTTTGTAAACTCTCAAAAAAGAGGGCTAAGATAAGGTCATAAATAGATTTCACCTTTAAGTTTGATTATACATCACCTCTTAACTCTCTAAGTTCATCAATAGAAGGCTGGTGTGGGCGTCTTTTTCTTACATTGGTCTATCGGTAAGAGAAGTATTTTGGTGGAGTCATGATGATTTATTTTTGCTAACCGGTTTTCATGGTTAAAAAGGTGTCGATGGATGGGAATTACATGAGCATTTATACATGAATTGTGTTAAATCTTTTAGCTTGAAATTGGAGTGTTAAAACTAGTAATCTAGTAATACATATATTTTAAAACTAGTAATCTAGTAATACATATATTTTTTGATTAATCTAGTAATACATATATTTTTTGAATAATTAATTGCTCTACATATTTTAACAAAAACGCCTGCTTTACATGAAAATTATGTTTCTTTTAGTTTTTAAAATTTAATTACAGTAAGAATTCTTATTTGTACCTATTTATGTCCGGTTATTATGCGAGGCTTGAAAGTGGACGAAAGCCAATACCCATCGTGAGTTTTGGCTTACTTTGGTTTGGTTTGGTTTATGGTCAAAATCATGAGTGTTGGAAGCTCTTTTTTGGCATGCTCAAAACACATACTTTTGTTGTGAATGCTTTGTTTGTCTGTCACATATGATCATTATTGTTGGGACAATTTTCTTGGTCAATGGTAGTTAAAGTTGCATTTTTTATCATCATTTATATTTTGACAATTGTTTGCATTTCATGACTATGTGAGCATCATGGTTGGTGTTTTGTGTGCGTCACTTTTCAGATGTTTTTCTAAACTCAATAAGTGCCATCATATATGTGATGGCTGTAAACATATTCTTACGCAAATCCACCTAATTCTTGCTCTCTAGTTCACCTTCTTCCTTCAAATGCCACATGCAAAGTTATAAAAACAAAAGTCGGAAGAATATAAACTCTTCAATTTTATTAGTGTTAATATATTTCTCATGTTCAATAGGTTATCAAAATAAGTAAAAGACGAGTGAAGCCTTCATGAAGCTTAGTGGTTAATAATTGTTAGCGTATACATGTTTAGATGTATGAAGCTTAGTGGCTAATGACTGTTGTTACTGTATACATGTTTAGACGTTAGATACATCTCTTTGGCCTAGTGGTATCGAGGTGTTGTATGGGATTTTATTTTTTCAAGTAGTGGGGATTCAAATCCCATTGATGATAAAAGAACCCCGTTAAAAATATTTATGTCTTTGATGATTACAAGATTTACACACATTTGATTTGAGTGCTAATTACAAATACATAAACTACTACTCATTAAGTCTAAAGTTCAACCAACACAGTCACGATATCCAAAACAAAGATGACAAACAAGATATTAGATATATGCATGATACACAATTGCACTATGGATCATTAGTCTAATTATTGTCTAACTTGGGTACCATATCAAAAAATATCGTGAAAAGAAGCTCAAGCATAAAACAAAATCGTACGCATTTGGGCAGTACTGCTATTGGTATGGTACTAGACCAATGAAAATATCGAGAGTGAAGAATACCGCAACCGAAATCGTTACACGTACCAATTACCGTGCCCTTGGTGTTTGGTCAGTACCGATATGGTACGATGTTGGTATTCAACCAAAAAAATCCCACACCTAGGCCTACTCTAATTCAATGCTAATATTCAATAAACAAATGACACATGATATGCATGACTTTGTTGCATATATGTCCAATACTAGCTAGCTTTTAAAGTTCTAGAATACTGAATAAATTACAGTCTAGTGGCAACACGGCCTTAGATTAACCTTGCTCAATGATGAACAAATCTTTAACTTTTAAAAACAAAAAACCATGCTGACTTATGGCTCAAATGTAGATCGATCCCATTGTAACACTCCGAATTTGTAGACTCAATAATGATTTTTTAGTGTCGAATATCTCCATTCAAACAACTAAATTTCAGATTTCATTTCTACATCAACATGCATTAAGGTTTAGCACAAAAGCTTTGAGATTTGTGTTCAGAAACTAGCAACAAAATAAAATAAAAGGGTCCGAAAAAAAATGTCAAGTCACAAGTTAGTTTTCGTTGGAATATAAAATCTAATGCTATGCTCACTTCACAGATTCGTTTAACGTCCATCCATCACAAGAATGGAAGTTTGATGCTTGAGTGAACAGTAAGGACTATGCCGTAATTTCAAACTGTACTATCAACATACCACACAAACAATCCACATGATATATTTGTTCAGTTTTCTATTAGTTTACTTGAAAGATGCCTTAGTTCTCCGAACACGTTTGAGGCACAGTACACCGAAAGCATTCTTAGGTGTGGATTTGAGTACTCGGGATTGATGAGTTTAAACCAACTACTTATTCAAGGCAGCGGGTGTTCATATTTTATCTAACTTAAACTATTGAATAAGATGTTCTTGATGTTATAAATATAAGATATATAAATAAAAAAAGGTGCATATTATTGTTAACCTGTATGTAACTTTAAGTGTCGGTGCAATAATTTCTTGCACATTCGTTTATTGGTTCAAATTATAAGAAAAAGTCGACATAATAAAATATTTTAACCTAGTACAAATTTAATGTGAATCTATTCCAAAAAATTTATTTTTTCATGATAAATAAATCAATAAAAAGGAGCAAATTGCAAAAGTAAACCTTCAAGTTTTTCCATTACCAAAAAGCAACCCACCAACAAAACTTCTTACATACAATTTCCCCCCAAATCTTTTATATACCCCATCTCCTTCTAGAACCTTCCTTTTCTAAAAACTAATTTTGTTTCTTAATAATCAACTAAAAAAAGTGGATCAAAACCTAATGACGTCACTGCACCCAAACTCACCAGAGCTCTTAACAGATTTTTCCGGCCACGAATCCCTGAGCAGTTTCAACAGCATTTGCGCTTTTCGCTTTGCACGCTCTGTACAATCACTCTGTACCAGCAACAACAGCTGCGTCAACACGCCGGCAGCCACCGCCTCCCTCTGCAACCCTTCCGCCGCTGAGCACAGCGATAGCAGTGCTCCGGCAGCGTACTCCGTCGCTCGATCGGATATTTTCAAAATAATTTTCACTAACAGAGGTACGGTAAGCGCGTGAGACGCAAACGCCGCACATCCTTGCGGTATCCGGCACAGAAGCTCCACCGTCGCCAACGCTCTCTCGGCGTCGCATTTTTCAAAGTCCGGCAGCCGGTTAATTATCGCCTCCACCGCTCCGGCGTCAACCGCCTTGTGACGGTGTTGCTTCACTAAACATAACGCGAATAACGCCTTGATTCCGACTTTAATTGCTCGCGGATACGTTAACGGATAGTTTAATATTCCGACTATACGTTCGAAAACCTCATGTTTACTGATTTCCGCTCGGTGCTCTGAAGATCTCGTTCCGGCAACGATGTTTTCAAGCAGAGATGCTGAATTAACCCTGACGTCAATCGAAGGATCCGATAGAAGAGAAACTAGGTATAGAATCCGATCCGGATCCGACGAAACCAACACACACTCCGTTTCGGTTAACGGAAACGACGATAGAATCGTTAGTGCCTCCAGACTCAATTCCGATGAGTTCGAATTCGTTTCCGAGAACAATATTCCGATCAACACCTCACGTGCGTTATGCGCTGAGCTTGAAATAACCGAACGGTTTTTATCCGAGTCACGTGCCAAGCCTCGTAACCGGCGTAGAGCTGACAGCCTGGCATGCCTAGTGTTAGACTCATTGCCAGCCTGGTTAAGCAATGACCGGACCATGACCAGATCCGCCGGTTGCTTCGGCGTCGGAATCCGCTCCACTCCGTACGACCGGTTCGCCACACACCATTCCAGAATAAGGCGTCGTAGTGTGTGGTTAGGGATTAGCGTGAAGTCGGTTAACGGAAGGCGTGTGACCGGACACGTGGTGTTGCCGGTGGCCGTCCATGACTCGATGCTGCACCGGTCGTATGTCTGGCCGGTGCCTACTATCACCGGATCCCTCATTAGCTCCAGCGAAATCGGACATCTGAAATGGTATGGGATCTGCACAGCAATATCCAACGGCTGTAGCTTCTCTAATCCACCAGGCATGTTTTCTTCTTTATTATTATGCTTTCAATTTTCAATTGAGTTTTGATGATATATAATTTGGAAGAGAAAGGTTTTGAGTGTGGCCCCTTTTATCTGACCATGGTACTTCTTTAGTTCCACCACACGTGTGTAGGCATTAACTTGAGGCTTAACCATAGTTATTGTTCAATGGAGTGAGGTCCAGTCAAAGGTAACTGGGGCCCACTTTTATGCTGGAAGGATATCTAACTCCCATTTTCATCAATGGGGATTCCACTTTTTCTGTGCTTTGTTTATTACCCAATTCCCATTAGAGATTTTGGAGTATTAACTATTTCTATTTTCAGCATTATCTTTGTCCTTTTCCTCCCCCTTTTAACATCTATCTTTGACCATAGCTTTACTTCCTAAACACAAATGCTTATCATTTATTAATAATGTTTAATGTTTAATTTAATACCACATGAGTTTGCTCAATTATTGCATCATGTAGGTTAATAAAGCCAAAATATTGCCTATAGTGACTTAAAAAAAACTTTATACTAAAAAAATGATTAAAAGTTATGTTGTAATTATATGATAAAGTTATTTGGGACCTTAATAAAGAATATCGACTCTTTCATACTAGTATGAGACGTTAGAATGATACTTTGAGAGTGACTTAGACCATTAAATTGTGGTTTTCGAGGTTTCTAACGTATGAATTCTTTTGATATTTAGTTATTTTGTGCTCAAATACAACCCGGCAGTAACGGCAGGCTGTCGTATTGTTGTTGTAATAATCTTTGAACTTGACCGACATAAAACCGTTTAATAAACATATCTCTTAAATTGGTATAAAAAGAATTTGGTGCACCTTTACCTAGTTTTGAATAGCAAAAAGGTGTTTCATTTTGACATTACTACATTACATGATTTCATGCCCACATGGAGACCATATTTGTTGACCAATATAAATGCAATCATCTTGAATAATGTTTTGGGAATGTACATATCTTATATTTCTTGTTTACATAAATGTCAGTTTAGTTTCATTACATTGGTTGATTTCTTTGGCCATTGCCATGCCACATGTAGTAAAAGTGTCTCTTCTACCATTCAAAAACCCAAACCACCACTAGCTTGTATGGTCAAAAACAATCTGTGAGGATTTATGGTGCCTTGTTTGTCTAAATAAGACCACTAGCAGTTAAGGATGATGCCATCTCCACAAAAATAATCTAATAAATATTTCTAAAATGAGGTAGATAGGGTGATTGCCCCAGTCTTTGAATCCTGTAGAACTATGTGTAAATCTATTGGAAAGGGACATTTTATTTTATTAATTGCATAGATACTGGTACGGGTGTCCTACCCATTGTAATTTCAATTTAGAAAATCATAAAGATATCTGTTTATTATGTGTATTTGCATGATAGTATGAAACTATGAATATCAAACAAGTATTGAGTATTGAAAGTTGGCTTTGGGTGTATCAATCATGCCCACTTTATACTTTTAAAAGATTTCAAACTTTTTAAAAAGTTTTTTAAAAGAAAAATAAGTTTTCCAAATAAAATCTACTAAATCATGTAAACAAAACACATACTTGAAACTTACACTGTACCATCCACTATGAACTTACGGGTAGCACTACTATTTCTTGACTTTTTAATTAACATAAAAAATTGTGAAGTTTTACTAAATTAACACATATACCTTCTAATTAAGAAGCAATTAATAAACAACATTAAAAATCCTTCGCCCAACGGCCAACACTCCACCCCGACCTCTCCCAGTGGGTGAAGATGATGTTTGACTAGGAGGACTAAAGGTCATCACTAATTTATTTTTTAAGAAAAATTGGATTTTAATAATCATAACTATAACCTATTGGTCGATAATAATCCTTACTTACACTTTGATTAATGATAATCGCTAATAAAGCATGTAAACAAAACACATACTTGAAACTTACACTGTACCATCCACTGTGAACTTACGGGTAACACTGCTATTTCTTAACTTTTTTAATTAACATAAAAAAATTGTGGAGTTTTACTAAATTAACACATATACCTTCTAATTAAGAAGCAAATAATAAAAAACATTAAAAATCCTTCACCCAACGGCCAACACTCCGCCCCGACCTCTCCCAGGTGGGGTGAAGATGATGTTTGACTAGGGGGCTAAAGGCCATAACTAATTTATTTTTTTAAAGAAAAATTGGATTTTAATAATCATAACTATAACCTATTGGTCGATAATAATCCTTACTTACACTTTGATTAATGATAATAGCTTTCACTTTTCTTGGTGGGAGCAATCCTGGTAGCATAGCATATTTATACTTGATTCTTACTCGACTTCTCTCAAAATAATGATTATGCACGAAATGGAGAAACGAACTGGCGAAATCAAGTATAAATCAAATGAAATTTGAGTGTAAAATCTATGATGATTATGCTACCGGGATTGCTTTTGCCAACAAACATTAAAAGTTCGGATTATTTTTGGTGAAGGGGTAAGTATGGATCATTTTTGGTAAAAGGTCATCACAATTTTGTATCTAAAATAATCCAGTTATACTTTTTCTTTTTAGTAATAAAGGTATATATTTTATTTTACTATAGCTTAATAAAAATGATAACGACAATTAATGCTATGAGCCATGTATATTACACTTAAGGTCATACATAATGGTTAAATCTTATTTTTCACCACATAATCATCATTTTGCTTTAGCCAAAAGCACATGTAATGATCAATGTCTCCTAACGACCGTTAATGCCCCTTCTTATTAACATTTCAAGTTACATAGAACTTTATTGCAGAAACGTCTATGCCCCTATAGCGCAATGCCCCATTACGGATGGTCTAAGTGAATAGTGGACGCTTATGTGTGACTTTAAGACTATGAGATTAAAACCTTAGAACTTATACAATTGGAATAGGTGTAGTTAGTTCTGAAATGCATTCATATGCTTCACGCCTGTGTCAATTGAAAAATATTGAAAACAAAATAAGTGTATGCTATGTTCAATGAATAAAAATTATTTATCTCAATGACAGAAGAAAGTTCTTTACAAATAAATTTTGTTTGTGCAAATGACCGTATGATAGTGACACAACCTGTAAACTGCAGTTGGACCAAAAGAGGTTTTCATGTTGGTGTTTGTTTCTTGAATTTGGAATTACTAGTTACTTTATATCTCTATTATTGGCTTGGAATTATATATGCATATACACACACAGACAAGCATAGGGCTGTTAATAAAGAATCAATTTTAGATACAAAAATGTGAGAATCTTATAGACATTCATGTTTCTTTAAATGTGATAATCATATAATTCTCCACGCCATTTCTCTTTCTCTTGCTATATAACAATGTATACAAGTGACAAACATAAATATACAATTAATTTCGTATTTGTAACCAGAAAAATACTTAATCATCTGAAAATGTAAATATTACAAAAAAGAGAAATGATATACCAATCTAAAAATCAACATAATAGTCAATTTAAGTTCTTATACGAGTCAATGATGACTGTTAGAAAATGACTCACTTATATCCTCATAGATTGATCTTAACTACATTTATCATCAGCTCATTACTAATTAACATGAAAGAAAATAACAAAACAGACCAAAATGGACTCATAATTACAATTTTAAACTATAAACACGAGACCTCTGACAAAATGTACATGAGTTTGTGCGGCATGTTTGTATGTTTAGTGGACTAGATATTTAACCGATTCTTATATTGATCAATGTGTTAATTTGTGCGTATATGTTCGCGTGTATATTCCCCCGCTCTCGATGACTAACTAGGCATAAATGATAAATCAAAATCTTGAAGTTTTAGTATTGTGCATCATGGTTGTAAAAGTCGCTAGGCGGAACTTATGCGATCGACTGGGAAGTTGGGTGTACTCGGAGTACTTGGGGGGTACTTGGAATTGGTAAATATAAAGAGAAATAATTTTTTAATATTATATAAATGTCAAATATCATAAGTATACTAATATTTATTACAAAATAAGTGAATATTAATATAAATAAGAGAAATATATTTTTAAATACTAAATTATTCTAAAATTTGCTAATCATCAACTAAAAATAGTGATATGCTTTTATTAATAGTATAGAAATATGAATTATATTTTATTCTTAAAGTCAAAATCGGCCCAAATTGACCGATTAGATGTGATTTTCGCTAAGATTGACCACATTTAATCAATTCTTAGTAACTACGCGGAGTTGGAGAAACTCTCCTCGGTGCCATACCTTGTAGCGAGTACTCGGAGAGTACTCGGCCTTGGAAACCTACTTTTACAACATTGTTGTGCATATCATGGTTTACGAACAAACTCATTTATTTAAGGATTAAGATACTAAAGTAGAGATTATATAGTCCAAAATGCCATATTTTGAAACTAGAGGGATCATAGTTGGTAACTGGTAAGGGAACAGCCATTGAAATGGAATCTCAGTTGTAAATTAAGCACATGCTTTTTTTTGTTGTTGTTTGAGGGCGTGTTAAAAAGACAAAGTAGAAGGTGTCGTTTAGCAGCTACATTAAAGCTGATGCGTGGTGGCGGGGGAGGCAGTGAGGACCCACTAGCAGTGTACCCACGACCGACTTTGTCTGTGGTCAAAACCTGCAACATTTTACTGTACAGATAGACACACTCGCTTCCAAATTCACTTTTATCTTTAACGTTTTGTTACATAAGTAGATATTGAATATGTTTAAAAGAGTTAAACCCTGAAAAAGAAATACATGTTTTAGAATCATTGAGACCACTCCGATGGCGATTAGGAGTCAACTCGTTTGGTTTATAGCTTGAAATCAATTGTAAAAACCGAACCGACTAAAATGTTCAAAAATAAATAAAATTGTTTTTCAAACATACAGAAATCAAAAAATTATAATACGTAAATATTTTACATTATAATTTGACCGAAATTGATGAATGAAATAATTCACTTTTTAAACCCTGTATGATAAGTTGTAATAAATTAGTTATGAAAGTAGGCGGTATTTATGTGTTATAATCACTAATATCTTCATCACTTTAAAGATATTAATACTAAATGTGTTTTGAAAAAGAAAATCGTCTAAACCATCAAATGCATAAAACCGACGACTAGTCCAGTAAACCCGTCTAACTCGATTAGATTGATTTATCGCCACTAAAACTATAGTCCACGGTTTGGTTTAGTGTTTTTGTTAGACCAAATCGGCTTGTAAACCCCTTATAATAATGCACTAATAATATTTAATTTTAATTAGGTCATTGTGAGCAATGAATAGGTAGTACAAACTTTATCCACTAAAACATGTGTTGTTGAATACTGACAGAAAATTGTTGGAAAAGTCATATGAAAAATATTACAAAAAAGAAACTTATGCACGTGATTTGTCACTACATGCACGTGTCAGTCGAAAACCCCAAGGCTCGAAGAGATTAGGAGTGTTGACTCGTTTACAGGTACGGAATTTCAGGACAAGCATCCTCTCCCTCACTTGGAGACTCCCATAGTAAGCATTTCCAACTTAATTTAATTAATTAAATGCTACTTGCTTGTATTTCAATTATATGAAAGGTGTTAAAAGAAATGTGGGGTCTCTTAAGGCTGGAAGGAATGCTTTCGGCAGCTTCATTCGGGAAGCAAATTTGGATTGGGATCGTAAGGGGAGGGGCTGTTCCCGCTCGGGACCGTACAGGGAAGGGTTGTGTTCTCACCAAGGGCGAAGCTTCGACGAGTTCGCTGGGCTGTCGGACTCAAAATGTATTGAAAGTTCATAAACGTAAGGGGCCTCACTCTCTCAATTCCTTTTTCCGTGAATTCTACTTCCTATCTTTACATTTTCTTCTCCCGATCGGGGTATCCAT
Source organism: Bidens hawaiensis (assembly GCF_021521415.1). Taxonomy (NCBI): domain Eukaryota; kingdom Viridiplantae; phylum Streptophyta; class Magnoliopsida; order Asterales; family Asteraceae; genus Bidens; species Bidens hawaiensis. The sequence continues at coordinate 1,847,994 of NW_027491108.1, forward strand.
ACTGAGCCTTCCGAAAATTTTTGTACCAATTTGTTGGCGTGGCTATCATCACGATCCTTATCTTTTAGGCACTCCCTTCACCCTAAGTAACTAGGGTTCAAGTATTATTAAGTACTAAAAATTTGGAAGTTAGGAATGTGTGAATTAGCTTTTAAGAAAAAGAAAATCAATTAATAGAATATTTTGTATTTAAAACATCACAAATTTGTTTTATATATAGGTGTTATTGTTATAAAAATATGGCTGGATTGCCTTGGACCAACCAAACAAATGTGCCCATCAGTTAGGATGGTTTGGGTACATGGTTAAAGACAAACGAACTTGACGGTTAAAAGTTGAACAGACAAAATTAGTAAACACTGATAAAAAACCGTAAATTTTTCGTCTTTTGTTTGCTACATAACAAGATTAAACGATTAAATTGGATCAATTAGACAGTTTCTCTTTTAGCCCGTGTTTTAGAGCCGAAATACAAGCTCTCACGTATAAGATGATCATACATATTGCATTTTCTAATCTATGATGAAGCACTATCGCTATAAATTATGCAACTTTTAAAACATGTTTGTTCTTATACCGCCCTGCGTATGGAAGAGCTTGTTAACAACCACCAAAGACTAGGATAAATTTTTATTGGTGGTTTAGTGAACTATTACAAGTATAGTGTTCTTTTTTCCAAGGAAGCTAATGTAAGCTATTGGCACATTATAATTCCTCTAACCATGGCTTAAAATAAGTTAAGTTTGTACCAAGTTATTCAAGCTTGTTTGAACTTTATCGAGTGTGAGTTCAATTGCAAAAAACGAGCTTGAAACGTGTAACCGTGTCAGATTCACATGTAAACCTCATAGTTACACGTGATAACGCTTTTATTTTTTAGTTAGGACTAATGCCTAATGATATAAAATAATAACAGATTTATTTTTGTGTTTTGAATGTTTTCCATTCACGATTGTACTAATTGTCTACCAAATAGTAATTTAACATTATATTTCGTTATTTTAATGAATTATGAGACCCCACGTACGCTATTTTTTTGGATTGAAAATATAGCATTGTCATATAGCAAGTATAGTAACAATCATATTTTTTAAGAATTTTTTTTTTTTTTTTTTTTGATTTAATCGAAGTTTTATATAATTTACTATAAAACGATTACAATAAAGTGGCAGGCAAACGGGCAACAAGCTGCGCCGCAACCCCATTTTGAACAGCAAAGCCAATCCTGCTAAAAACGAAGCTTTGGGACCTAGAAGCTGAAGAGGTTCCGTGTACGACATGGCACATGCGCACCCCAATCTCACCTCCAATGTGGTCCATGGCCTATACATGGGTGATGCGCATCATTATTTCAATTTTCAAGGTCCATCCTCACATCCAAATTCTTGAATAATATTTCTAATCATTGCACCAGATTTAGATGTATTCATCAACAATCATGGTGAAGAGACACCATAAAAAATTAAGCTCAAAGATTAAGTAGTTATTACTTACCGAAGGCTACTAAGTCTGCCATTGCCTCTGTTTAGTTATGTTTTAACTTTGAAATATTGACGTGATAACTTTGTGCCCACAAAGCATGTTATGTCTAGTTTTTGGATGGCTCAATTTATTTCAGTGACTTCAACAAGACAACCAGTTATATTCCAAGCATTTTTCATAACAAAAAGTATTTATTATGTTTGCTATTATGTTATCCACATTGATGAATAAGAATATAAATGTCAATTTTAATGAACTTAAAGAACGAATCTCCCATCTTAGGTTGATGAGGGAAAGAAGTGATGTAAAATAGAATGTCAGTAAAAATAACATGTATTGTCTATTGAAGCTAGAATAAAATGACAGTAAAGAGATGTCTTTAAAAGCAACTATGCATCTAAGGTTTATTTGGTAGCCTTTTATGATTTTATCAAGAGACTAACTTGGTCAGAGGGTTGAGTGTGTTTGATTAACTTAAAAGGCACCTTTTAATAGTCGTGGAGCCTCTTAATGGGTAAATCTTAAAACCATGTTAACTGATTCAAAGACCATGATCTTTAATCGGTCAGACCTCTAAACAACTCACACAAAGTTGTCAACAATCCCTTACTTGTAAAGTTTTCATTTAATATTAATATTAAATGAAAATATTAATATTCTTTTAGGGTTCTTCAAATTTAAATGGACTAAGACCCTTTTTGTAACCCACGGGCTCGCTCTCGCTCTCGCAAGACGATACCGTATACATAACCCAACACCTTTCTTCGGCAACTTGATTGTTTTAGATTTATTTGAGGTGTTGCACTTGACCAATCCTAGACCAAAATCTAATCACAGAACCTAAATAAACAACATACTTTTTTAGGTTGGTGGTTCAATGTCCGAGACAAAGCCTCTTAAATAACTAAAGTCTTGGGTTCGAGTTTCAAAAAGTTAAAAGAAATTTGTCTTTCAAAAAATAAAAATTAACATATGAAATTGTTGTGGCTTGATGAAGGAAGTCTTGAGATTTTTGTGATATCCAGTTCGATCCTAAGGGCATCCGAGTTTTACCACCTGTGGGCCTTTTGACGGGCAGGTTTTTCCCGAACTAAGATAACTTGGAGGCGCTTAAGGGCTCCGTATGGCTGGGTTAGGCCAGTTGGCGGTGGTCTTTGTCATTGGGTCACCCCGTACAGAATACCTAGGCATTCTATGTTTGTTGCCCGTTTATGAAATTGTACCTGAAATTTGATTTTCTTTTTCGTCTTTTCCTTTTTTTTATCAATTTTGTTATATGTTTAACTAAATAAAATAATGACGATAACATATGCCTTTATAAATAGATATAAGAAATTTTTATTTGACATTTCGTTAGACATTACCTACGAGAATATATCTATCATCTTCACTTTAACAAAAGGTAATATTGATTTATGGTATCAAATCATGTTTACATCAATGCCGGTTTGATCCTTTAATTTCAATACGAATCAAACTCACTTTTAACTTTATTCTTATATGACGACTTCCTTCTATAGTCTCATGTTTTATGCTTTTCAGGATCCTGTTATAAGATTTGCGTTGTTATATTCTGATCGGAATCTTTATGGTACCACGCTAAGAAGACATGTCGCTCATTTTACGACACGTATCTAGCTTTAGTTTTCTATATTATTGCATAAAGATATAGATATAATTTATCACAATAATTACTAAAATATACGTAAAATATACATGTATAACTTTTCAAAAATCCTTTGATATTCTTCAATGCATGCAAATTAAACTTCTATATTAGCCACTTCAACTTCCAAAAGATGAATATCACAATCTTGAATAATAGAACTCGTTATTTTATGACAATGAAACCATTTTAATAATTTAATTGATGTTATATTATTTTAAGTAATTTAAATCTTAACAGATTTAAAAAAAATAGAATATATCTTTTCTAAATGATATTTTTAGCCAATAAAAAGGATTCTCCTCCCACCCACATCCACATTTGGGCTCCACTACTAGTGGCCACTGATTGATATATATGTTTTTCAAATGTGCAGCTGGGACACGTATTTGGTTAAATGTGGGCCCTTAAGAGCATTCCCAAACCATTCTTTAAAATTATGTGAGAAGGGTTTGTAAATTATATGATGGGGTTGTGAGTAGTTGTGAGTGTAAATTATAGAGTGAAAAAAAAAGGTAGTGATTTTTTGCAAATTTGGAAAAAATGTAGTGATTTTTTTGTAAATTATAGGGTTGAGAGAGAAAACTTTAATGAAAAAAGTATAAAAAATATTATTTAATTAAACATGAGAGAAAAATGTAGTATTTTTTAGTGTAATTATATGATATATATGGATATAGGGGATAGGAAACAGGATGAGAATGCTCTTAAATATTGAAATTTAAATTTTTGAATCACATATTTGGTTTAATGTGGCTCTTAGAGCATTCTCAACCTATTTTTTAAAAATATATAAAAAAATATGTAAGGAGAATTTGTAAATTATATGATATGGTTATTAGTAGTTGTGAGTAGAGCAGAGAGAAAATGTTATACAGGAAAGTTATATTTAGGGTTTCACTGTTCACACCGTATAATATTTTAATATTTTTTGAAAGCGGTTGTGAGTGAATGAGAGATAAATGATAATGATAAAAACATGAAAGTGTATTATTTAATTGAAAACGAGAGAAAAACTGTAGTGATTTTTAGTGTAATTATATTATATATATGGATATATGGTAGGAAACTAAATATGAATGCTCTTATATATTCATTTTTAAAATTTTGAATTATGAAGATTTTACATAAATATATGGCACTTTTTCACCTGTTGGGTGGACATGCCGGGCCGACCAATTTTACCAGTTTAACAGTTAAAATAAATTAAATAGTTTTTTTTATGGCAGTTCAAATTTTATTTTTTATTTCAAAATAACTTGTTTGTTATAGAACTAGCATACGATACTCGCTCTACAAGGTGAGGATTTTTTTGTCACCTGATAATCCGTTTAAGAATTTTAAAAAGGTTAATATTTTGATTTCATTAGTAAAAGGTGTTAAAACTAAAAGTTAGATATTTTGATTTTTTTATATAATTATTTATTTTAAAAGTGAAATTAACTACGTTTTTGAGCTTTTTTTTTAATCTACTCTTGACTTCAATCAATTTTATGTTATTAGTTCAGAATGCCCATTCTTCAAATTTTTTGCTAATTTTGATCTACAATATATAAACCCAATTTTGTTAATTGGGTGTGATAGATAAATACACAAAATGAATTAAAATAACACAAATTAATTCAAGTTTTTACCAAGTCTCTGAGTATTACTTATATTCATAAATTAACATTAAGTGAGTCAACCTAAAGCACAACCAGAACACGACACGATTTTAAGTGGATTCAACACAACATAACACAAGTATATGGATCAGATTAGGGTTAAAGAATTCAGCCCGTTAACCGGACATGATTTACACCTCTAAAAACATCCATTGAAGGATGATCAAGGATGTCCCCATTTGAAATGTTACGGGCTAGACTTATCTTAGTTATTTATCCAGTGTTTTCATATTATTTGAATTTAGTAACAAAAAGGATATATTTGATCATGATTTTCACATGTTTACTAGGATATTTTGAGATGGAAATCTTAATTAAATTAATGAATTAGTGTTCAATATATGTTCTTTTACATGTGTTTTTTTGGTTATGTTATAATCTATTATATTACTAGCTTTTGAACCCATATATTATACGTGATTTGTTAAATAATAAAAATAAATAAGGTATGCTTTTTGAAAAAATTAACAAAATTAAAGGTAAGAAGAAAATAAAATATATACTACAAATAATAAGAAGTCTATAATCTCAAATTTACAAATTAAAATTAGATGACCCATTACAACAATATACAAAATTTGTCTAAATTGTTTTGACCTATACCCATCGATAACTATAATTAATGAAATGAGAGATTAAAAAATTAAAAGGGAAATTATAACCCATTTATCAAAATTTTGCTTTGACCCATAACCCATGAATATGAAGGATAAATAAAATGAGTAATCAGATAATTATAAAGGAAATTATAACTCATTTGTCAAAATTATATTTGGCTCATGACCTATAGATAGATAGGAAGAATGAGATGAAAGATTATAAAGGAAATTATAACCCATTTGTTAAAATGGTTTTTGCCCATAAGACCATAACCAATGGATAAGTAGAATGAATGATAAGAGTGATTAAACCAAGAATGTGGAATTGCCACATCATCTCATTATTTTCTTTTATTAGTAGAGTTAAACTAACTTTAGAACATGTGTAATGCACGGATGCTTAAAAGAAATATTATTAAGCTATAAAAATTAAATTATTAAATTTAAAAAAAAACCCTTGTATTTTATCAAATTAAATGGTTTTATAAGTTCAAATTATATTTTCTAATGGAATATTCATACGAATACATGGTGTATTCTCACGCAATTTTTTCATAATCACGAAAAAGATGCACATAGTGATTTTATAAATTGTAATTATATTTTTAATGGAATAACGAATTTTAACAAAAGATGATAAGATGTTTCATTACGAATAACATAAAAAAAGAACATCATATATAAAATTAGCATGAATAAATTACAGTTAAAAAAAAGGATGAAAACTCTGTGAAAGTTAAATGAAGATGTGAGAATAAAATTGTTATTCATCTTTTCTTTATCATCTCAGACCTATAAATATCGTTAATTGAATTTCACGCATTCATCTTCTACAATCAAAAGTGTATATAAAGTGATTTAAAAAAAATTAGATATGATTTCATTAAAAATATAAATATTTTGATTATATTAATATAAATACATGCATATTTTTAGTCCCTATGATTTAGGTAACTAGTTACTTGATTAAAGATGGATTTATATGTTTTGATTACACTAACATAAATATGTTTTCACTAAAAATAGAATAATAGTTTGAACGAGATATTTAGGAAATAAATTAATCTTCAAGTCCTAGTTATTTTATTTTATTAGAACAGGGAGATACTAACAAAACATATACTTTGGATTAACATTTATAGTTTTTTTTTTAAACGGTCAAATGCAAAATCAAACCTACCTCGGGCACCTCTTTATTTGAAAAATAAAATAAAAAGGGAAAGGTTTTTTTTTAATAAGAGATTTAAGAGTAATGTTGTGCGTCTTTTTGAATGGGCCTTTGTTAGTTTAGTATGATAAGTCCAGCCCATACTATTTTTGCAAGGGACCAAACCCAGGTTAGGTCGCCATTTTCATCCACTAATTGTGGGCTTGTGGCACCATCTTTCACTTATAAAGGGCTAGGGAGTTTACAGTACGGCAGTGGCACGACGGGAATTCGCTCGGTATCATAAGGTTTGTTACAGTGCTGAAGAAAAGAACTCCGTAGAATTCTCATATGAGCACAATATCATATTATCAACCACTTGATTATTTAGTACGTGTTTAATACATCAATTTACAATCCGATACTAATCACCATATCTAAATTCTAAATTGGTTGTGCAGGCTCTCTAGCTGTCTTTACATCCAGTTTTGAACCTCTGATGCATTAAATGGCGTCATAAGGCCCATAATCACATTAGAAGCTTCAAAATTAATTTCGATAAATATAAAACAACATGTTAGATACCCGTGTAGAACACGAAATAAAATAAATAAATATTTTTTGAATAGTAACACAATGTGAAATTCAAAAAATATGTTGAACAGATATAAAGATATAATATATGTTAGACTAAATTACACATTACACAGTATGGAAATAAAAAGTTGTTGAAAATTCATAAATCTCTAAATATTTTTTTGTATATAATATTTGTAATTTTAATTGTAACTTTACCCTGTATAGCAAAAATTAGTATTTTCACTTTGTTTATGTTTTTAACTTTAGATAATGCAACACATAACTGATCATGGGTTAAAACAAGTTGTCTCAAAAACAAACAACCTAAGGTGGAAATGTCGGGGCGTGATTTGATTGCTCACAGCTCGAAGATACTATCATAAGTATAAATGACAATATCTAATTAATTGTTTTATTTCAATTATACACGCACAATACTCAAGTACAACAACCAATTCAAATAAAGAAATACAACATGTTAAATTCATGTATGTCTCATCATAACCCTAAAGTCTTTCTAAGTGTTCATACTTCAATTTCAAGCAACCTGCATATGCGTAGAAAACAGAGTTTGTCAACAACACATGCTGAGTGAGTTTATCACCAGTTTTGCAACAAAATAATGTTAATATAATAAATAAGCAAAACGTAATAAATGCAGTAATAAAATCAAACCATAAGCAAATAGATTGTCGATTAAACCATTGCCAAGCGAATCGGCGCCGGTAATCAACTATGAGCAAATAAATAGAGTAAGACCGTTGCCAAGCGAATCGGGCGGTGGTCAATAGAATGAGAACCCTCTCCAAGGGGATATGTCAAACGATTGCATACAAAGACAAATAAGCACATAAGTAAATTTGATTAATCACACACAAGTACACGTTTGCTATCTTTGATATGTATGTATATATAGATATGTATGTATAGTATGATATACGCATATGTCCCCAAAACGTTTGTGAAAATTGAGTAAAATAGGGGAATGATAAAACTCACCTTAGATTAAAGGCAAGCGAGTATAATTAAGAATAAACGAGTAAACGGATAAGCGAGTCGTCCAATACGCGTCAAACGAGATAACTGATTAGAACCTGAAACTTTGTGATATGAAACTATAAATAAAAACGAACTTAATGCCGCTGGAATCAATCCAAACGGATGAGTAGAACTCTAGTTATGTTGAATTAAACGTTTAAGCGAGCTGGTACTGACCAGAATCCGAACAGCGATTCGGAAGTTGAGTTTTGGACAGTAGCCTTAAAATCACGTTTCAAGAATAAAAGTCTTCTGGACTAAACGTTGAATCCGACCAGAAGCATGAGAAAACGCAAAGTCAAACTTGTTGACTGTTTTACCCTTTAACAGGTTTTAAAGCAATTGACCAGTCAACACCCTTCAACCACTGAAATTGATTGAAGGTTATTGACTAGGGAATATGCATGAATGATTTTACAGTTTACAACTTACCCGGAAAGTGAAAGGATTGACGAGAAACAGAAGTCAAAGGTCCTAAAGCAAGCAAAGTCAACGATCAAGTCTTGTATCTTTCACGAATAATCAAAACCGAGCAAGAGGATGAAGGCCAGAGGATGATGACGGCTGGGAGATGAATATTTAGGGTTTAGGGAAGTTTGTGGCAGAAGAATATGATCTTGTTTATATAGAAAAAGCATAAACGAACTAATTATGGGCTTTTTACTCGTTTAAGCAAGTATATGCGATTTAAAGGAAAGAATCATCGATTTATTCATAAAGATCTGATCTTGGGTAGTAGGAAACGAATTGGAATCATATCTTAGTTATATTATGATTACTTGGTCCTTAAGTCTCTCGATTATACTTAAAATAAACAAATTTATACCTTAAACGAGTTAGGAAAACGAAATCGAAGCACAAACTGTCCAGCACCACCATAGCGCCGCGCGGCCGGCCCTAGGCCTACCGTCGCGCAGCGCTCCGGCCACCGGAGAGTGGGGATTTCATTTTTTTTCACTTTTAATCCTTCAAGTTTGTTATTTGGTCATTTAATGAATCTTTTATGAACTAATTAAGAAATAGACAATATATAAAGCAAGAGGGGTTTAGAGTGAACATTAGGAAACTTAATTACTTATAAATACTTGATTTGTGATAAATAACAAAGATCAAAATATTTTCGGGTCAGGTTATACGTAAACGAATAAGGTTTGAAAAATCCGAAATGTTACACATTACACAGTGTGGAAATAAAAAGTTGTTAAAAATTCATAAATCTCTAAATATTTTTTTGTATACAATATTTGTAATTTTAATTATAACTTTACCCTGTATATCAAAAATTAGTATTTTCACTTTGTTTATGTTTTTAACTTTAGATAACGCAACACATAACTGATCATGGGTTAAAACAAGTTGTCTAAAAAACAAACAACCATTTATAGTGATTGGCCTTAACTTTTATTTATCTTTATTGCAAAACAAACATAAAATGAAAATTTTCCTTATTTAAATTTGAAATTAATTATTTTATCTAAAGGAATAGGATTTTTTTTAGAATAAAAGTGTGCGTTCCAATATTACTTCTAGATATGATTTCAGCTTCTATAACACGATTGCCATATTGTATTTTCGTACGTAGTCTAGTTTCATTGCATATGCCACTTTTCTAGATAATATTTTAAGCAGGATCACTTCAAAATCGGCATTTGAGACTAACCTATTGTGACATTCGTCAATTCCAGTTCGCATTTGTCCTCGTTTTTGTATTGTAAACCAACCCGTTTTGGCTTTCGGATAATTGGATATTAATAAAATTTTGTTATAATCATGTTTTATACTTGCCGTTTCGTTCCAAAGTCTTTAACGGTGTTTAAAACGTTTATTTTGTGCACAAAACGATCTAAAACGAACTACATGGACTAAAATTGCCAAAAAAAAATAAAGTTTGGCTGAGAACCCCACCTCACGTGACGTAGGGCTGACCTCAGCCCACTACGCAGCAGCCCTAGCTCGTTTCAGCAAAAAAATAATTTTTTTAACATTTTCGGTTCGTTTAAGCTCATTTAAGGCGCGAACTCGTGTTGTAACCATCCAAACCAACCAAGACTCAACCTATAATTATTCTAGAACCCTCCAAACATGTTTTTATCTCTGGTTATAATTCATTTAAATCAAAACTCATTTATAAATAAAGCATCAAAGTGTACCGGTTATCCATTGGATAAAGCTTTTACCCAATCCATTAAACCCTAATCTTTCCCTATAAATACCCACCCATCTCTGCCATTTTTCCTTGCACATTATCATTTTTCTCTCCAAAATTGTTTGAACTTGCAAGTTGTTCTAGCTAATTTTGCTTAAGCTTGACTTTAAAAGTCAATGGAACCGAATCTTGCATTTCAAACCTTCTCGGGTATATGTTTATGATATTTTCAGTTATTATAAGTTAGTTTATGTTAAGAAAACCATTTCCATATTTGTTTAAGGTTTTTGGACATTCAAACACTTATTTTTGCATTTTAGGCCCGCTTGGGTCGTTTTCAGGGAGTTTACTCGCTTAACTTTCTTGTTTGAGTTTAGGTATGGAAATTTTACATTATTTTAGTTGTATGATTTTGGACATATCTTAACCATCCTCGTCTCATACCGAGTCAAGGATCGAACCAAAACCAAACACTCGTTTAAGCACTTTAATTAACTTTTAAGCAACCAAATTGCATTAAACACTTTAGATCTGAGTTTTTCTTCATATTTTAGTCATTATATGGTTGATATGGAAGTGTAGAACAAACCTTGGCTTGAAACCAAGTTTCGGGTAAAAACCGAGTGAAATCGAACATTTGTTTTAACATGTTAGTTAATGTTCAAACCACCAAAAGTTCAACTTTTTTTTTGTTATGTTTTATTTTATATTACTCATGTTACTTAAGATTTTGGAAGTGTTAGAACATATCTTGGCTTAAACCAGGTTTCAGGTAAAAACCGAGTAAAAGTCAAACTGCTCGTCTTAACGAGCTAGTCACCGTTCAAACCACCAAAAATCTTTTTAACTCATGTTGCACTTTATATTATTTATATTTCTAAGATTAGGGTGTGTCGGAACCAAACTTGGTTTTATACCGAGATTGGGCCGACTTACACTCGCTTAAACCTGAGTTTGGGACTTTAATTGATAAAAATCCTCAAACTTGTTTAAGCCACTGATTTTATTGAAGTTATTCATATATTTAAAATGTTTGGTAAGTTGGATGTGGATTTGCTACTTTATCAAGTCCCGAACTGACTAAACCGAACAAATCTTAAAAGTTGGATTTTGATGCTTACATTAGCGGGATCGTATACACTAGCACTAAACCAACTCACCTATGTAAAGCTTAACAAAGTTTGAGTAAACGAAACATTAAAGGCCCAGTTTCATGTAAAATCCATTTCATGTTATGCTTACTTTATTTAACCGTATTTTGTAAAATATAACTTAAACTCTTGAAAACCCAAACCTTGTTTTTATGAACTTTTATAACGTTTATATCTCATCTTCAAGACTCATTATTAACTCAAGGTCTTTCAATCTATGACACACACGTTAAACCGTCGACTCGCTTTCTTGAAGATTATTATTATTATTCTAAGTTTTCTTCATCGACATCACTATTTTCCATGTGAGTAATTTCATCCCTGTTTTCGCTTTTATACTTTGGGAGTAGCCTGGATACTTACTCAAACAAAAATGATTTAAGGCCCCTCAAACCGCAAACTCTAGTTTATGCCTTATATGATTAATTGCTAAATGTTTATTGCTTTTGTTGGTTGGCCTCATCCTCATCCTCAAATAAGTATGGTCGTATGCCCCTCCTTGTAATTTGGTAAATTTTTACCCATTAGAAAAGAGCCTCATTTACTTATGATTCATATACCGCAGTTTTTATTGTTTACGGTTTTGCATAAGAGTTGTGGATTTTGTCTTGTATTATATATACATAAAAATAATGGAATTGCTCACCAACATTCGTGTTGACAAAATATATTTTATGCGACGTTACAGGTTTGATTATTGGTTAATTGAAGATTGAAGACGTTATTTTCATTTTGGACCGTTAGGATTATTAGTAAAATAAACTATTTATTTTTCTTGTATTTTGTTGTATTTGTATGAACAAGTTGTGTTGTGTTTTATGTTAAATGAAATGAATCTGTTGTTTAAATATTGACACTTTAATGGGTGTCTTGTGCATTGACATAATCACGTCGTGCCCCGACATGTTCCGCCTTTTTTGGTTGGGGTGTGACACCTATGACTTGACAACCTTAGATTTGAAGCCATTTAAAACTTTAGGAAAGTAATACTTTCTTGTAACATATAATTTCATTTCTGACAAACACCATATGAACAATGGTAATATTTTTCATATCTCGGAAACATGGATAGCAAACGACCGTTAGTTTCTTGAACAAACTCATTTTTTGGTGTAAGTATTACTCATTCACTAATTAAATCTAAAATTTTGAAATCTTCAAGAATAAAAGGATATATAAAGTCAATTGATCATCTGATTAACAATGTGCTTAAGTCTAATATTTGTATTCATAATGCAAGAATTTGTCTTGTCCATAAAAAAAACTAAAACATGTAGTTTAGTGTGTGTGTGTGTGTGTTTTGTGGATTTTTTTTTAAGATGATACACTTAACATAAATGATGGGTTGATTAAATAGTCAAGTAAAAAAAAAGAAGTTGTAATTGGATGCTTTTTTAAACCAACCCGTGAACTGAAACTTATTCTAATCATAGATTGTTTTGACCTAAACCATGTTTGATCCTTTAATCGGTTAAAGAAACCCGCTCGTTTAAATCAACATAAAAACTGAGAATATATAAATAGTGAATTTATCTTTTAAGGGTTTAAAAGAAAAAACTTATGATTTAGTAAACAATTATATATATTTAATAAGTTAAAGTTTATTGAAATTTTTTATTTTAAGTTAAGCTTGCTCTTCATCCAATAATATTATTTGTCATAAAACATTAATATTAATTAATTAATATAATATATTTAAAACCTTAATTTTTGGATTATTATTCATAATCAACGTGAAAATTGGTTACTTATAATAGCTTAATATTGATAACAAAGACAATATATTTATGTTGGTATTAAATTTTTTAAATCAAAAAATAATTATTAAAAAGAGAAAACGATAGATTAAAAAGGAAAAAAAATGAAATATAAAACAATTAATAAGAAAGAGAATTATATTTAATATGAGAGAGCAGAGAAACTTTCGTAAAATATAAAACATGTGCCATTTTATAGGTATTTAATAGACTAGTACTTTTATAATGTTCCCTAAAATTTTAGGTACCGGGTCTAGTTGTAATATATAAGATTTGTTGCTTTCCAAAACTTTAAAGACATTTTTCACACATCAAATATGTTCATATATTTGGAACACTTGATATTAATGTTAGATTACGTGTTATGGTTAAAGCCATTATCAAGATTCATTATACCATATTGCGTCACATGGCACATACTAGACATAACCCTTCACCTCTACCCACTCCCCTATCCCCTTTCTCTCACCTGAGCCTGTTACGGTGGGTGAGCCAATAACGCCTGCTATCCATTCCATCCACTCCCATTAGCGGCCGGAGCTAGCTCGCGCTACCCCGTTAGCACCCCTTTCACTAGATAATGTTATCGTGTTCGTGAGTGACGTGGTTGAAACCTTCTCCATAGCCTCAGATGAATCCCCACAACGCACAGTCTTATTACGTAGAAGTCACAATCTTCTTCACATAGTAAACGTGAATAGTCAATGAGAAAGGTGGACAGTAGTAACATTTATTGGTTATCAATAACTATCATAAGTGACTGTCTTTATTGATTCATTGTAACAGAATTGGTAGTCCCTTTTGATATATCATAATCATAGGTTTACAAAGGGATTTAAATAATAGTGCAAACCTATCCAAAGAAATTGTAATCAAGAAAATCTTAGTAAATAATAGTAGGTAAAATAAAAGGCTAGAAATAAGATGTCGCGTAGGTTCCGAACACCCTATTTGCCGAGTAAGGTATGAGTTGTTGTGCACCAAGCCACCAAGTGGTTTGGTAAGCAAAACTGCAAGCCGCATGGTAGTGGCAATTTGAATATGCTTAATATCTTTTGAATATGTTAAACACGAGAAAGCTTGTTTAGATAATCAACATGTCTTTCTACCATTTGCCTTTGATACATTTGGTTTTCTGGCTCCAGAGGCTGTGAAATTTTTGAGTAGGGTTCAGCGCATCGTACACGGAACCTCTTCAGCTTCTAGGTCCCAAAGCTTCGTTTTTAGCAGGATTGGCTTTGCTGTTCAAAAGGGGGTTGCGGCGCAGCTTGTTGCCCGTTTGCCTGCCACTTTATTGTAATCGTTTTATAGTAAATTATATAAAACTTCGATTTGTATTTGTTTTCATGTTGTAAGCCTGACCCGTTTCGATCTTTGGATATTTGTATATTAATAAAATGATGTATTTTATGTTATGATCTTATTCCACACTTGTCTTGTTGCTATATTACCAGTTACCAACAAAATCATATGAAATATTTAACAAAATTTTACAAATTCCCAACTCAAAATAACTTTAATAACTCATGAAACACGAGATTTACTTCAACATATCATAGCAGAATTGTTTGAGACTAGTTTTACCATAGTTTATATATAAATTTTTTAAAAATGCAATTCATAACAACCAAACATTTTGTTTAGTTTTTCTTTTTCATATATTCACATTATTTGAGATTAGTTTTACCATAGTTTATATATAGATTTTTTATTACATATATAAATCACAAGTTTATATACGTGTAAAATTTATGTAACAAGTTTACATATATGCACAAAAAATGTAGATATGTGTAAACACTGATTTTCATAATTGTAATCGTAAATATAAATATAAAAATTGATAAAACTGCACTCAAATAACATTAACATACAAACTTTTTAATAAAAAACGTTAGTTATTAAGAGTTATTTCAAATTCATAAATAATTTAAGAGTTACGTAATGATACTAACCACACACACACACATACATACATATATATATATATATATATATATATATATATTTAAATTATTTATGACATTATCCGGATCAAACACCGGTCCGCCCTCCTGGGTCAGTCAGACCTTTGGCCAGTGGCGGATCCAGAAAATTTTCTTGCAGGGGCCGGAAAACTTTTGGGTCAGTAATCAGTTACGGGTCAGGTCAAATCGGTATATAATTTCTTTTTCGATCCGCTTTGGTCGTTTAAGTCGGGTTAAATCGGGTTTGGTCATATGAAAAAAAGATAATCACACAACATATTAGGGTTAATATCATTTAAGAACACTAAAAAAGTTAAGAATTCTTATGAACTCTTAACAACCAAACATTTTTTTTAATTTTTTTTATATATTAACATTATTTAAGAATAGTTTTATCATATTTTATATATAAATTTTTAATTACATACATTAATCACAAGTTTATATATGTGTAAAATTTATGTACTAACAAATCTATATATGTGTAAAAAACATAGATATGTATAAAACCTAATTTTCAAAATTGTAATCGTAAATATAAATATAAAAAATGATAAAACTACACTCAATTAACATTAAAATACAAAAATTTTTATAAAAAACGTTAGTTTTCAAGGGTTCTTTCAAATTTTTAAATAATTTAAGAGTTCTTTAATGATATTCATCCCAACATATCATATTACCATATAACCAAAAAAATACATGATACGTCATTAGTTATGCATAATTAAAATACAATATATTTATAGTTGTTTTTTACACGTTTTTATTTTTTGGTATCTAATTATAACATCATTAGTTCGATATTCATATATTAAAAAATATAAAAGCAAAGCAAATGCTTATTAAAAGTTAAAAAGTTAATTAATCATATACGAAATAAATGGGTAAGTAATTTTGGGCAAAAAAACATACTGACTTTTATTATATATTAGGTTATAAGTAAACTAACTCAGAAATAACTAAATGTTTTGTTGACATTATCTTTATTTTCACATGTCCTATTAAATTTTGGTAAAATAATGGGATGTGAAAGAAAGTTAATAAATGCCCATTACATCCTTAAATGTTAAATTAGGTATCTTCCTTCTTTTATTCTTTAAGTACAATATGAGAATGCTTCTTTGCGCCGCCGGCTGTCGGAAAATATGGTCGGTTTACTCTCTCTGTTTTTTTTTCATCTCAAGTTCTCTCTATTGGTGGTCGTTCTCAAATCCATATGAGTCGGTGTCAAAATTTCATAGGGGTCGACCGGAATTTTAACACATATATACCACTAAAAAACTTTTTCTCACAGGGGTCGGCCGACCCTCTACCACTAAGGTAGCTACGCCACTGCCTTTGGCCCGATAAGGCGTTCGTGTCAACGCCCGGGAAGGGTCTGGAAACATTACTTTGGATGGCTTTAATAAAAGTATGTGAGGGACGAGTAGATGGAATGCAGAGATGTTTTACTTTTTTTTTTCTTTTTTAATATATTTCTTTAGTTTAAAAATAAAGTTAGAGATGTAATCTTTGGCCATTGTTTCGGGAAATCACAGTATCCCTCAATAGGTGGACCGTTAGGAGCTCCTTCCGTCCGGACTCGTGGTCGTCTCGGCTACCTTTAGCCAATAGGGGCCGCGTACAAAGTATCCGACATTACTTAGTTGGTTGTTAAAAAAAAAAAGAAAAAAAAAGAATGTAAGATTGGGAGTGAATGTTGATAGAAAAAAGGATAACAAGAAATAAATATCTGACAAAGACAAATAAAAAAAGATAATACAAACATCAATAATCAAAAAACAACTTATATTTACAAAACCACCCCTTCAACTTTTCATTCATCTCTCAAAATTACCCTATCTCTAAATACACAACCAGATAAAGCAACCTCACTTTCTTATCCACTCTTTAATGTTACTCATCCTCACCAACACCCACTAACCCACCCATACAATGAACTACTTACCTTTATTCTCATTTCTCATTCTCCTCCTGCCCATTCTGCCCGCACTGCCCACTACCCAACCAATTCAACAACCTTTCCTCCCAACCCCATCGCCACCGGGCACCACCATCCCGGCCTTCCCGGAACAAGCGGACGACTCAGGATGCCCCTTAGATCTCCCCACAGACCTCTTCAAAAACGTCAAGTCCGCTTGCACTGGGAAGCACGGGTCCGGTGAGCTTAGACGGTCAAGGTGTTGCCCGGTGCTGGCGGCGTGGCTGTACTCGGCCTACTCCGCAACGGCACTGGGCAACACCATGAAACAAACGCAGCAAACGACGTCTTCGTCGACGTACTACGACCTTCCTCTCCTCCCTAATGACTCCGAGACGTGCATCGATAGCCTCGAGAACCGTCTCAGGAGTCATGGAATAGAGCTGAGGAGAGTGAACGAGTCATGCGACGTCGTTTACTGCGAATGTGGTGTCAGGTTGCACCAGCTGTCATGTCCCGAAGCGTTTTCGGTTAATTCTGTTGGAAATAGCGTTGTAAGGAAGTTAGAGAAGGATTGCCTGAACAATGTGGCTGTTAATGGGTTCCCGGGTCTTAATGGGTGCTCCAAATGCTTGAAAACTCTACATTTGGTTAGTTTAATTAGCTTACTTTTGCATCACATTAATTTTAGTGCTTTCATGTTAGGGTTCTTGTTTATGCTTTACTTCCCTTTGGTAGAGTCTTTATCGTGCTCGTGAAAGGAAAGTCATTGTTACCACGCGCCACATACGCGCGTGCAATGCAAACAGAGCTTTTTTTTATATATTTTTTATTAAATGTTTTGCTATTTTAGTTATTAAATATCTTGGATTTCTCAAATGTAGTCGTAAATACAATCTTTATTTGCAATATTTTTGTGGGCATGGGTGGCTCAACGAAGGAACCTGCAATTTTTGTGATCTCCGATTCAATCTTGAGGGCGTTTGTGTTTTACCACCAATGGGCTTTTGGGTGGGTGGGCTTTTCCGGAACTGGAGATAACTTTGAGGCGCTTAAGGGCTTCGTACGGTTGGGTTTGACCAATTGGCAGTGGCTTTCTTTTGCCATTGGGTCACCCAGTACGGAGTACCTAGGCATTTATGTTTGTTTGGCCGTTCAAAAGATAAACAAAAAAATCTTGGCTTTTAAAAGCAAGAAGGTGCAAAAAAAAAAAAATAAAAAGAAAAACGTGTGGGTTTAAAACTGAAACAAAACATCTAAGTTTTGTATGCGAGGCGCAAAGTTTTTTGTATAAACTTTCTTATGTGTCTCATAAGTTTTGGCATCGCTTACACAAAATTTAGCTATATGTAAGCTTAATATATGATTTAATATATAAATAACATATATGTACATAGTAAAAAGCGAATGTATACCATTTAGATGTATAAAAACGCTTGGTGTTCAAAAGGCATGCCTCAGCCGGCCTCAACCATTTTTGAGAGTGCTTCGCCTGCCTTGGGTTGTTTATCAGTTCGCTTCGCACGCCTCAGATGTGTTTTTTTGGATAGTGTGCGTCTTTAGGTAGTCAAAAGCAATGGGCCTTGTGTTTGGGTGTGTGGGCGTCCAAGCGTGCTTTTTTAAACCAAGATAAATACAGAAAAATCGTCTAGATATTTAGGCAATTAAACCTTTTACAAGGTGATCTATATATCTATGTGATTAACCTTGCAGGTAACTTTTTACAAGGTGATCTTTATATTTATGTAATTTATATATGCAGCTTAACAAGGGTGATAAAAACAAATCAGAGGAGAGAAGCAATAAAATGCACAACGAAGATTGTGAGCTGATGGGTCTGACCTGGCTTCTGGCGAAGAACAGGTCAGCATACATACACACAGTTTCTGCTGTTTTGAGGGCCACAATGGATGGCGATACCAATTCTGAGTCATGCACACTCAACAGTGATGGAATGCCGTTAGCCGTTGATTCTTATGAAATCAACGGTTCTCCATCATCATCTACTATATTCAATTCACCCCTCACTCTTTGTTTACTTTTGATTCTAATGCTTTATGTCTCATTTCACCAAGTTTTTGATAGCATGTAGGCTATAATGGGGATCTTGTGTTCAATTCTATGTATTTGTTATTAGGTTTGTTCATGGAAATGTAATTCTTTCTTGTATTTTCCTTCCTTTTCGTTTTACAAGTATGATATTATGTCAAATTACCCTGTGATTAATAGCCGTGTAGGTTCGAATATGGAATTTCGTGAAGTAATTGTATATATATTTATAAGGCAGTCTTTAACACGAGCATTGGTGGAATGGCGATCCTACACTATAAGTGTATAGGGTCAATTATATCCTGTAAAAAAAAATTTTTAGTGGTATATGTATGTAAATCCCATTTGACCTTTATAAAATTTTGACACCGGCCATTTTTATTCCTCGTGAAAATTTTTTCTGGGTCTGCCAATGACACAAGGAGGGTAGCACGTGCCATTCAATAATGCTAATGTGTATTTTTTTTTATGGTAATTTAATACGTTGAGAGAGATGTATGTGTTGTGGGTATTTAAAGATGTTGAAAGAAGTCTTGTAAGTTGTAACTTCACTTGAAGCAAGTGGATCCTCGTTCCTTTCATCGTAAGTCATATTGATTGTGGAGGCAGTGTGTCCCTTAAATCTTAAGAATGAAAAAATGTCTGAAAGCAATGAAAATAAAACCCGAAACATTCGAACATGTTAGGTATGGATATGGTATATATCTGAATATAGCTTTAGTAAATTTTACAAACTGGACAAGTATGAGATTAGACGCATGCCTGATTATCCAAACTAGTTACATGTATATATTATCATAATATAAACTATATTAAACATTGTGATTTTGAAACTATTGATATTAATTATAGTGGTATGATTGAGTATTAATATTCTAATTCAGTGTTGAAGCTGTTTTTATAATCGAATTTTTAGTAAAGGACAACCTAATGAATAATTATTAAATACGGGTTACAAATGGATATAGTTGAGTGGAGATTGAGTAACAGATAACCGACAAGTATGATGTTATGATACCAACGAGAAATGGTTATAATCGGATATGAAATTATGATTAATATAAAACATTTCATACCCGGCTCATTGGCATTCCTCTTAAACGAACATACAGAATGTTTTCACAATTATTCCATATGCGATTTAGGTTTGAAGGGAAAGATTGTTACTCACACTCTAGGAAATTTTGTGTCAAATACAATTAAAAATTTTAGTAAATTTGGTTTCATTTCAAAGGAAAAGCTATTTCTTTAGATGAATTGAATTAGATTCAAACCAACATATATGAGTGGTTATGTTTGGAGAGGACAAAAGGATAAGATGCATGAGGGACAACTGTCATTGTTTGTGTATACACATATAAATATTGTGTGATGGGAAATGTGAGGGGTGCTCATAAAACATTTAATATGCAAGACGCATTTAATATGCACTCGTGATTGTCATTTGTATGTTTATTTCATGAATTAGGCTTGAGAATCCAAAGTCTAGGTATTCAAATCCGGCCTTCTTATGTGCCTACGGTATATACATACATAACATTACGTAGAGGTTTATTGGATTTTAATAATCCTTACTAATTGATATTGGCCGATAATAATCCCTATTCATTTTATCACCACTGGCGGTCCCAAATCTAAAAAAGTTGCCCCCCAATGGTCTCCCGTTAAAAATGACTTAACGACGTTATACTTTTTTCGGAATTTCAAACTAATGTTTTAGGGCTTTTGATCGGAAGGAGGATACGAGTCGATTGACGTAAAACTTCGTTTGAAACGGTGCTCCAAAATGATGAAACAATACTTCAATTTGGATGTTTGAACTTACAATTAAGAAAAATCAAGTTATCCGGATCACCGTTTCGAGCTAAGTTTTACATCAATCTACTCGTATTCTCCTTCCGATCAAAAACCCTAAAACATTAGTTTGAAATTCGGAAAAAAGAATAACGCCGTTAAGTCATTTTTAACGGCGGACCATTGGGGGCCAACTTTTTTAAATTTGAGACCGCCAGTGGTGATAAAATGAATAGGGATTATTATCAGCTAATACCAGTCAATAGGGATTATTAAAATCCAATAAACTTTACGTAAAAACACATCATAGGCGAGAAATTCTCATGATCCAACTTGGAATCTCTACTTTTTTGGACTTGAACCAAAGATCTTTCAATTTTTTAAATAAGGTCTTTTGAGTGTCACACTTCAACCACTTGAGTTAGAGATAATTAACACAAATGGCATATTAATAATAATATGTTGAGAATGAAGAAGAGTATAATACATTTTTACCTACAAATTATCTATTATCTAATATATATAAATGTTAACTTTGGTACCGTTAAGTTGCCATTGGGCCCATTGGCGGCACCTGACTTGTCCATAGTAATTTATTTTTAACGGAAGCCGACCGAACAACGGCACCTTACTTGTCCATAGCAATATGTTTTTTTTTTGTTTCGGTACTGACTGAACGGCAATTTTTATTGGGCTATATTTATGGTTTATGCTTTACTTTTGGGCTTAGTTGGGCTATTATATGTAAACCGAAATCTAAAGATTTAGGTGGGCTTTAGTTTGTTTTGGGCCTAGGTTGGTAGTCTATATATATGGTGTATGTAAAACATTTTAGGGTTGGTCATCGAAGTTGTTTGTTCATTGTCATTCAACCGTGTAAGTTGTTAAGGGCTTAAGGACCCGACGTATAATATACGTGTGTTTTGAAGCGTCTTCGTTGTTTTACTGGTGTTCTTGGTTGTTTCTATAGAATCGGCTTAGTGATTAGTTTCCGTCTAATCACTGAGTTTCCTGATATCATATTGAAAGATCCGCCATGGGACTTACAATTGGTATCAGAGCCTATTGACCTATTCTAGGCTCGGTTGAAGGTGATATCAAGGATTCCACCGGTGACTTTCGGGTGTGTTCGTGGTTGAAGATTTCTGGATCTTGAAGAATTGTTCTTCGTGTTCTACGGGTCCTTGAGATTTTTCTAGGAAAGGATTTGAGTTAATCTTTGAATTAAATTCAAATCCCTTCATTCTCGGGATTTGATTCTATCTTTAAGATTACCAAATCAAGAACCTTTCTTATTCTCGGGATTTGACTAAATTTTCAAGACTTCCATATCAAGATTCTTGATAGTTTTCGGCTAAGATTTGAAGGTTTTCGGGAAAGGATTTGGGCTAATCTTTGAGTTTAATTCAAATCCCTTTATTCTCGGGATTTGACCAAATCTTCAAAGATCACCATATCTTGAGCTTTTAATAGCTCTCGGTGGCTTTATTGTGTTCTCGGGAAGATCTTTGAGTTATTGGGTAGATTTGATAGTTCTCGGTCAATTATCAAAGTTCTCGGCCACTGTTTAAGGTTCTCGGTCAAGTTTCAAGTGTTCTCGGTTACTACTCAAGTGTTCTCAGGCTACTGTTTCAAGTGGGCTTCTGACTCATTGGGCCAGTCATCTGAGGGTTGTTCATGGCCTTCACTTCAACCAAATCCTCTGAGGTAAGTCCTGTATTATGCTCCCAATCATGTATTGATAAAGTAGGACTGTATAAAATTCACAATAGTAATATGATTAGAGAAATTGAGGGAATTAAATATGAAAATGCTACCCTTAAAAACTGGAAAAGGCATTGGAAGAGAAAATAGAGGCACAGCAGAAAGACTTTTCAAAACTCCAATCTGATTTCATTGTAAAATGCTGTCACCACCTTGATGCTAAAAAGAAAATTTCTGAACTAATCGCCGAGTTAGATGCATCTAGGTTGGAGATAGCTAAATTAACAAATAAATTTGAAAATGCTGAATTTAACTTTAAGAAGTTTGATGTCTCTAGCGCTGTCGTAGAGTCAATGATAGAAAAACAGTTAAAATGGAAGGAGAATAAGGGTGTGGGTCTTGGGTACAACATGGTCCCCCTTCATATAATGATAACTACACTGGTCTTCCTCTTACCAAAGAAGATGAAGAAAATGAAAAATGCATGCAGTATGGTAAGCCGACTGCAATTGGCAAGGGTGCTGTTGGTTCAGTCAAAGCTACTGAATCAACATCTGGGGTGAACGATACTAATGTGTTTACTTCACGTGCAGATGAAGTGATAATTGAGGATTGGACTGATGAGGATGATGACTCACCTATTAATTCTCATGTTCCTACGAATTTGCTTGTTTTGAATACTGTTGATACAAATGTTTGCGTGAGCTCTGTTTTAAAAACAAAAGACAACCGTATGGTTGATTTTTCTAAAACTTCTGAAAGCATTGATCTGCTTTCTAATAAACTTGATAAAAACAAGAATTTGCATAAATATTCATCATCTAAGTTTGTTAAAGAAGGAGGTTCATGTACTTGTAATTATGGAAAACCCAATGCTAAGTCCACAGCGAGATAAACAAGCTCACACAACAGAGCAAGACCGAGAATCGGCTATAACGATTTTTTTGTTAAAAGGCAAACCTGTTTTAATTGTGGCATTCCCGGTCACATTGCTAGAAATTGTTCACGTCTCCCGTATGTTCCATATTACAGACGCCATCAGAGGACTATGCCTCAAAATACCTACAGAAACTTTCATTCATATAAAATGAGGTATTATAAGGCAAAGCCCTTTGACGGCAATTGGAGGAGAGACGAAGCTCACAGGTCAGGTTCTCATCAGACCAAGTCTAAGCCCATTGTGACTCAAAAGCGGAAGGGAAACACGGTCTTGGTTCCAAGACCAAAATGGGCTCTTGAACCGAGAACGCTTAACCGGTCAAAGTCAAATGTGTCTTTCGTCCGCAAACCAGAGATAAAATCAACCGTTTATACAAATCATAAAGTTTTAAAACCTAAATACAAATGGTTGCCTAAATCTCTGGTGACCAAGTCATCAAAACCTTCCTGTTCAATCTTCGATAATCAGGAATACATGTCATAGCAATCCGTGACACGTTTGAATAAGTCAGGTCTACCCAGAACGACCATGGACTGGGTACCTAAAACTAACTAATCTCGCACATCGTGCAGGCACAACTATGGAGGAATATCATCAAACGGTGGTATGCTTATAGTGGCTGTTCCAGGCACATGACAGGAGACATCTCTCAACTGAGCGACATTCAAATTTTTAATGGAGTGTATGTTTCCTTTGCGGGAGGGGAGAAGGGAAAGATTACACAGAAGAGTACTGTATGTAATGGTGTTCTTAAGTTTGGGATGTCAATTTTTGGGGGATCGACTCATTTCATGGCAATGCAAGAAACAACAAACGATGTCCAAATCCACTGCTGAGGTTGAGTATGTTGTTGTTTTCACCTGCTATTCTCAGGTTATCTGGATGCAACATCAATTGCTGGATTACGGTTTGAAATTTCTTGATACTCCTATTTTTTGTGATAATGATGTTGCGATTTCCATTGTTAAAAACTCGGTCCAACACTCTAAAACCAAGCACATAGATATTAAAATTCATTTTATTCGTGACTATTACGACCGGAAGCTAATTCATCTTGAACAGGTCCACACTGATAATAATGTGGCGAACCTATTTACGAAACCGATCGGAACAGCCAAATTTAATGTGCTTGTAGGGTTTCTTAAGATGCTGTGTTTCAATGACTAAGTATTTTTTAGGTTAAATTTGTACATAAATATTATATGATTCTATCATAATTTTTGTACAAATTTAGAGGGAGAAAAAGAAAAATACAAAAAGAGTGTGTGTGTGTGTTCTAATTAAATTTTAAAAATTCTTTCGCTTAAAATCATGTCGGTTACTCAAGTTCATGGGACATATCTTTATGTTTGGTCCCGTTGTCAATCCTTGACGTACGGGATAGCCATTAACTTAAGGACCGAAAGCGACCAGGGCGACTGAATAGAAAAATGTATATAATGTTTTTATTTTAATCATCTGATTTTAAGTACTTTCACTGAAAATTATGTCGGTTACCTAAGTTTGAAGGACATGTATTAATATATGTTTGGTCCTATTGTCTACATGTAGACATAAATGATAGCCATTTACCTGAAAACTGAAAGTGACTGGGGTGACTGAATCTAAAGTTGTCTTCTAAGTTATCATTTGGGAAGTGATATTATTATTCAGCTAAAGCTTACTATAAGCTTAAAATATTTTCAAATGAAAATTGATCCAACCTTTGAGAAATGATAGATAAATTGATTATGTATGCCTAACGTGTGAAGTTATTAGGCTAAAAAGACTCTTGATTAGTCATTGATGGTGTATGGTAGCTTTCCATGATAAGTAAAAGTTTGAAGTGATATAAACTAAATCTGCTAAACTTATTATGGAGAGTCATTTTGAAGATACTTTGCATGTCTCTAAATACATCTCTCCTAACGATAGGCAGAAAAGTAATTACTAGGGGTGGCAAATGGGTTGGGTTGGGTCGAAACGGGTCATGGGTCGAAACGGGTTAAGGTCAAAAGGTTTGGGTCAGAACGGGTCCGGGTCGGAACGGGTCAAGGTCGGAACGGGTCAAAACGGGTTGGATCGGTTTTTTTTTTTTTTTTTAAGAACGAGGGTAAAGGCGCAAATGTTTAAGTTTTTTTTACATTTTTCGTTTGTTATTTATATTTTGAGTTATGATTTTTTACTAATTTTTTTGGGAGGGGTTTTTATTCCCAAAAAAATTCAAAAAAATTAATAGAAAAATTATAACTCAAAATTAGTGGTGGCAAATGGGTTGGCTTGGGTCGAAACGGGTCATGGGTCAAAACGGGTCATGGGTCGAAACGGGTTAGGGTCGGAATGGGTCAACTAAAAAGAGGATTGTTTTGGTTCGGGTCGGAACGGGTTAGGGTCAAAAGGTTTGGGTCAGAACGGGTCCGGGTCGGAATGGGTCAAGGTCCGAACGGGTCAAAACGGGTCGGATCGGTTTTTTTTTTAAGAACGAGGGTAAAGGCGCAAATGTTTTAGTTTTTTTTACATT
Source organism: Bidens hawaiensis (assembly GCF_021521415.1). NCBI lineage: Eukaryota > Viridiplantae > Streptophyta > Magnoliopsida > Asterales > Asteraceae > Bidens > Bidens hawaiensis. The sequence goes on from NW_027491108.1 coordinate 1,874,101, forward strand.
TTTCGTTTTTGATTTATATTTTGGGTTATGATTTTTTTATTAATTTTTTTGAACTTTTTTAGGAGGGGTTTCTATTGTTTACAAATAGGGTGGCAATCTTGACCAAAATCATTTCAAATGGGTCAATTTGGTTTGTTTTAAAAATCATATGAGTTGGTTTGGGTCATAGATTTTAATAAGATGGGTCAAAATTGGTCACTTAAAATTCCACATTCTTATTTTCGGGTCAAAATGGGTCGACAAATTTAAATAAATCGGTCCATTTGGGTTAGTGTCTTAAGGAAATGTGGCAAGCTCGGGTTGAAACGGGTTTTGGATTGGAACGAGTTCGGTTTAGATTTCGAGCCGACATGAGCTTTCGCACTGGACGGGTTGGGTTTCGGTATCCTTTGTTTCTTTTTGGTCGGTTTCGGAGCACTGGACGGGTTGGGTTTCGGTCTCTTTTGTTTGTTTTTGGTTGATTTCGGATTCGTTTTCGGCCTTTTGTTTCGTTGTTGTCTGTTTTTTCAGTTTCATTTCTGTTATGTTTCAGTTTTTAGTTTCGTTTAGATCGATTTTTTCGGTTTTGATTAATTCGGTTCGTTTTTGGTTTATGTTCGTTTCCGTTGGCTTTCGGTTTCAAATCATTTCTCGGGTTTTTTTTTTTTTTTTTTTTTAAGAATGAGGACAACGGCGCAAACGTTTTAGTTTTTTTACATTTTTCGTTTTTGATTTATATTTTGAGTTATGATTTTTTTATTAACTTTTTTGGGAGGCGTTTTTATTAAAAAAATTCAAAAAAATTAATAAAAAAATCATAACTCAAAATATAAATCAAAAACGAAAAATGTAAAAAAACTAAAACAATTGCGCCTTTACCCTCGTTCTTAAAAAAAAAACGATCCAACTCGTTTTGACCCGTTCCGACCTTGACCCATTCCGACCCGGACCCGTTCTGACCCAAACCTTTTGACCCTAACCTGTTCCGACCTGAAACAAAACAACCATTTTTTTAGTTAACCAATACGACCCTAACCCGTTCCGACCCATAACCTGTTTCGACCCAACCCAACCATTTGCCACCCCTACTTACACCTGATATATTTGATATTTTAAATTTTAATACATCATGATTTTTACTTTAATCTATGAGTTAGTGTGTACTTTTAAATAATAATATTTTTTTTAAAAGTTTGATTTTCATCATTCATAATATGAATAAATAATATACGTTTTTAACTTATTTAATTCGTTAACTTTATAAAAATTTTAGGTTAAAGACGTATATTATTTATGCTAAAAGGGTGTTTGTGAGATGCGGATGAAAACTCAGACATTTGTAACCACGTAACATGTTACTGTTTTAATTGAAAAAACTATAGTAATATCATACACAAATTAAAAATAGCTAAATGTTCGTTTTTATTGTTTAACTTTTTTTTAAAAAAAATATTAGCATGTGAAAAGTTAAGACAGTTTAAAAAATCATGATGCGTTTAAGAATTAAATTAAAGGAAATATACAGGTAAAGATGAGAGAGCAAAAGTGTAATAGTTTTTAAATAATTAAAACTTGTGTAAAGACGATGAGCATAATTGGAAGTATTTTTTAAATAACCACAAGACACGAGTTCATGGTGGATTGTGTCTAAAAGACAAATTTAACCGCTTAAACTATTAACAACATATACGCTGAGTGATATACATTATACAATATACATTAATAGTTGTTTTACTTTAAACTTATCCATTAAAAATACAAAATATATATTTTATTATGAATTCAGACTATTTCATTGTTCGACCCAATATTTATGTGCTTTAGAGTCTGGTTATGTATATGTGACGACTATAATTACCCTCTCTAGTTAATTAATCATTTCCTCTCCTTATTTCTCTTTAGGTCATTTCATATTTGTCCCTTTTTCAATTTTTTATGAATATTAAATATAACTTTAGATTTTATATATTCAATAATAGATGCTAAAAGATAATTAGCTTTTTTTTGTTTGATTCCGATCATTGCCAATAATGAACCCAAAAAAAAAAACAACATTGCATTTTAAATTCAAGACTTGCGTAACCAACGACTCACGTATTTGTTGACTTGGTGATTTTTAAGTGGGACTCTTTAAAGAGGTGGTCATCTCAACTCTCAAGTATGTTGTGTTATGGAATAGGGCTTCATGGTAATTTGGTAAATTCATTAGCTTTTCTAGCAAGTTACAACAAACATTTCAAAAATAGTCTTTAAAATGCATCTTGTTGTGTTTCACCAGTTAAACTGAAATGGACGCATTTGATTATGCTACGAGCTAATAAGCATGATGCATGTGAACTAGCCGGTTTTGAACGATTTACAAAAGCATGCCATATTTGGTGGAAACTTATCGATGCTTGGCTCCTTCCTTTGCTCGTCATTTGTTTTTCTTTTTATGAAAGGATGATTAAACTAGTACAGCTTTAAAATTACAGGTTTAACAACTGAGCTGGTTTTTAAAGCATATTTAAGAAGTGAGAGAATAGAATGATTATATATGAGCTTTGTTACCTTATTTTCTAAATAGTTGATATATTAGAATATTATCTTAAAATCTGTGATATTAAGGTGTTTAAATCAGAGGGGGCGGGCCTATTAACAAAGGTTGGGCGCAGCAGCCCTCCATAAATTATTGTCTCTCGTAAAAATTTAATTAAATCATGAAGTCGTCCTCCCATGAAAAAAAAAATTAATACTTGAATTCATCATATAATTATATATTATAAGTTTCTAAGAGAAATTTATAACCATGTTCATTTTCTGATTATATTTATTTATAAACATACATTTCCGTCAAAGTTGTAGCTTTAGGAGTTGTACACGGTTGCTTCATTGTTTGTTGTAACATGTGTTGCTCCAGTTGTACTCCTTTGTCAGGTGTGTGCTTTTTTTGTCGATGCCACTGATTATTTTGCTTCTACACGTGTTTTATCGTTCAGTTAAGAATTGTCTGCGTTTGGCCACGTTTATGTTCTTTCTCAGAGTTTTCTATTTTCCTATCAAAAGGTGTTGGTGGTGGTGGTAACGGTGGGGTGACAGTGGGTGAGGTTGCGACCATGTTGGTGGTGACGGCCAGGTAGTAGAGTTAAAGAGGGAATGGAAAGAACGAAAAAAATAGGGAGTGAGGATGGAATGACTTTGATCAGGGCCGGCCTTAGAGTGGGGCTGAGTGGTCGACGGCCACAAACCCGACACCCCGATAGGCTCGAATTTAAAAAAAAATTTCATGTATTTTTATTAAAAATAGTATTTATATTTAATGCATAAACTCAATTGCATAACCACTAGTATTGTAACCGGCGCGTTGCGCCAGGGCAGTTGGTAAAACCTCAATGTTGAAACCGGGTGTTGATAAAAGCCCGAGCGTTACGTCGGTGAGTCGATAGGAATTAAGTCGAAATCGTTTACATTCGTTATGGTCAGGGGCAAATCTAAGTATAATGATATGGGTTCATGGGAACCCAATGAGTTTCGGATTTTATATAGAACGTCTATATAAGATATGGAAGTGAACCCACATATATTTAATGAGTGAAGCTATATACAAATTGCTTCCATGGACTGGCGGTAAAAATCATGTTTCCCCACTAACATAGCCTGGGTTCGAACCACCATCCTGCAGTGTTTTTTTTTTTTATTTTGAATCCCCCTTCTTGCAAAGTTTTTCTTTGTTTTTTTTTTCAAATTTCTAAAGTTGTAATTAATTATAGTTTTTACCCATCACATTGTGACATCATAAGTAACAAAACGTACAGCATCCCCCATCGTTCAACACTTCAACTGTTAAACTCCATCAAACCCCAACTGAGGTACCATCATTCGGCCACTACGGCACCGCCCTCTGTATCCACATACCCCTGTGCCGCCCTCACCCGCCTCCACTTGACCCTTTTATTTGATGTTTTGACTTTTGATTGGAATATAATTGATTATTTGTTGAAGTTAGAGTTAGGATGAATGATTGAATGATTATGTTGAAATTTGTAAATTGAATTAGACAATTAGTGATGTCTAATGATGATACTTGTTTTTTTGTTATTGTATCGTATTTTTATTATGTGATAAACGTTAACTGACTCGAGCCGTCAAACCGACCCGAACCGTTGAACTGACCCAAATAGTGAACCCACTGAAAAAGATTTCTGGATCCGCCACTGGTTATGGTATAGACACCATTGGTAAAACCTTAGCGTTAAACCCAAATAATATGTTCGTCAAATTAACATATAAAAAAAATATTTAAAACGATGTTTGTTTGGTCGGTAAACCCAGGTGGTGGTAAAACCTAAGCGTTGTCAGTCGTGTGCATTGAAACGGTAACTGGACACGAATTCGGTCGGTTTTGGCTATGTTCGTTATGGTACCGGAGCTACAAAAGGGAAAATAAAAAAATTGATTGGACTAAAGGGTGGTGTCGGTCGGTAAACCCGGGTGTTGGTAAAACCGAGTGATGTCGGTCCCCGGTGATGAGGTAGGAAGTCCGTGCGAATTCGGTCGGTTTCCGTCACGTTTGTTACTTTATCGGAGTTAAAACAAACAAAAAAGTTTTAAGTCCCGTGACGGATCTTTCAATATGATATCAAGAAACTCAGTGATTAGGCGGAAACTAATCACTAAGCCGATTCTATAGAAACAACCAAGAACACCAGTAAAACAACGAAGACGCTTCAAAACACACGTATATTATACGTCGGGTGCTTAATCCCTTAACAACTTAAACGGTTGAATGAAAATGAACGAACAACTTCGACGACCAACCCTAAAATGTTTTACATACACCATATATATAGACTACCAACCTAGGCCTAAAACAAACTAAAGTCCACCGAAATCTTTAGATTTCGATTTACATATAATAGCCTAACTAAGCCCAAAAATAAAGCATAAACCGTAAATATAACCCAACAATCTCCCCCTTGGTTTATTGCTTGATTTTAGTCGTGCTCGAGAATATCTTCAAAAAATCTGTTCTTGAGTTTGTCGAGCAGCATTTAAATGGGCCTTGAGTTGTCTGAGCTTCAACAGTAACAGGCTCAGCAATAGTTGGTTGAGCAGTTGGTATCACATCACTAGCCAGCACACCCGGTCTCAGATCTTTCTTTCGTCGTTTGCGTAGAATAAGATCGGTGGCTGGCTTTTCGTCAACATCATCTTCAACATGTGTCGCAGTGACTAATTGAGGAGGCTTCAATGCGATCAATAGGACTTTTTTCTTGAACGCTTCGAAATCTTTAACGTGTTCAGCAGTAGGTACTGACTGTTGTACCTTTGAGAAGGAACCACATGTTCCTCAGCTACAGCTGCACCAGCAGCATCAACATCTGCCTCGATCTCAGCAAATCTTCCAAACTTGACCAACGGATGAAGGACCTTAATAAACCACTTTGACTCCCTTCCAAACTTAATCAAATCTGTAACAAAACCTTTTGAACTTCTGAGATACCCATCTGGGCCGAGAACCCGGATGGGCCGAGAACACCATTAACACAAACAACTTGGACTGGACCAAGAACACAAATATTATGGACATGTTGGGCTAAACACAATGGCCCAAGAACATAACTAGCATAAGTCAAATTTCATGAGCTAAAAACAATCCCGATTCATGTAAAAAATGATTTCTTAAAGATATTTGTTTCGACACGAATAAGTATGAGGTAAAAAATAAAGAAAATAGAATAAAATTAAAAATAAAAAAAAAACTAAAAACAAAATTAATTCACCCATCTGGTCTTCAGAAGATTCAACATACTTAGGGATCAAATTTCAGCTGTTTGAAAGCAACCATTTCCTTTTAAGAAAAGATCTGAATATGAAATCATATCGATTAAGATACTTTCACAATGATCCATTTTCAGCATTATTTTGATATAGTGAAAAGGTTGATGGCAGGTAATTAGAAACTCAGCATGACTTTTATCACGCCAGTGATATGCTTAGGTTCAATTAGGCATAAAGCTTATATGGACATCACTTATGGACCTATGATGCCCCCATCTCTTCTCAAAGCTTATTTGGCTTTTCCCAGATCACCCCAATTTGACTCCAACCCCCTAGTGCTTGATCAAAAGAATTTTCTTTATACAAAAATTTTAAGCTTTAAGGTTGAACGTTAGACTTACATGCTGTTTTGGTAAAAAATCGGTCTAAGAATCACGCAACCAAATTCGTAAGTGAGGATTGGTGCTAGTATGAACAAAATAATCAAAGTAACGATTGTAGACAGTGAACACGAAGATTTATACGAGGAAAAGCCCTTGGTAACTAGTATCTCGCCGGCATAAAAACCTCGGGTAGTGAAAACTATCACTATCAACTATATTATCAATGAAAATAACAATTACAAGTGATGAACTTCAGCTATAAATGAATACAAAGATGTGTAGAATGTTCTAGGTAAGCTATTCTCGTATGTTATGTGTTGTGTGTGTTTTCTAGCTTTGTTCAGTATATATAGAAGGAAATACAAATGAGTAGTAACTAATTATGCTAAAAATTTGATTTTAATTTCCATATCTTCTCTTGGCCGTTGCAAAATGGAGAGAACGTGTGTAAAGACTCGGTAAATGCGGCTTCCACGAATGTAGGACACGTAATTGACAAAATCAATCACCTGCACATAAGATAGAAATATTTTCGGAGATAGTTGTTAAGGATCCTTGAGCCGTACTGGATCTTTGATCTTGGCGGGAGACATTTACGGGCGCTGAGGATAATTGATCTTCCAGGATCAAAGATCTCGGTCCCAACAGTTATGATCAGCCTATAAATACAAAGGAAGATAACGTCTACTAACTAATTCCTATAAATCCGGCCACGTTCTTTTACTCTTTTATCTTGACCATTTAGGAGCGTGGACGAGAAGGCAAGACCTGGTAAAATATCCCATCCGTATAAATAGGAATTCCAGTAAGCACGTTTTTTACCTGCAAAAATAGATTTGAATATAACTGAAGTCGACTGTTGAGGATCCTTGATCCACTGAGAATCCTTAGTCCCGGAAGCAGTTGCCAAAAATAGCTAATCCTCAAGGATTGATGTGCTAAAAGTAGTTATATAAAAACACGCTAATCTAGACACTAAGTAATAAATTCTAGACTCTTAAACTTAACTAAACTACTAGTGAACCGGTCGACTCTAGTACAGCTAAGTAAGTCCGGTTATCGAACCCACGAGACTCTTTAAATTACGTTTACTAGCTAATTAGACTCGACTACAAAACACGACTTATTATTTATATTTGTTTAAGGGAGTTTTTATTTAAAATACTAAATTAATACTATAATTAAAACTAATTAAGAAAACAAATAAATTAAACGAAAACAAAGTTTGTTATGAAAATAAGATGATGATGAGAAAACTACCTAGGCTAGACTCTCCTAAATTTTGGTAATGAATTGACTCGGGAAAATATTTAGTTATGGACTGGGATCGTAAAATAGACACTTAAAAGAAAAACCAAATAGGACCCCTGACCCTTCTCAAGAGAAAGCCTATGGACTTCTAACAAGTTTTAACGCACACCAGTATTAAAAATCAAGTTCGCTTACGGTCACCCAATTGTTTACAATTTAGTTCCTTTATACGAAATCCTACCTTACAGCGCGGAAATCAAAGGCAGTTTAATATATCGAATTGATTCAATAGATAATAATTAAATAATCAAACCTAGACGGACTCCTTACGAAGAACTAAATCTAGCAAGATCAAATAATAAAGATCTATCAATAACCTAGCACCTTACAGATTTAGGTTAGCAGCACACTTAGGTTTAATTAATTAATAATTATTATTCCTATGATCTTAATGCATATCAATCATAAAATAGTCAAAAACACAAAGTAGATGACCTAATAGCAACCTATCATAATGACAAACAATATTCTAGGCAACTATGGAATAATAACAATTAATCAAACAATCCTAAATATCCATATGCATCAATTTAATATGATTAAACCTTTTACTAAATCATAAAAATCATAACGATAAATAAATCCCAAATCAAAACATAATGTCAAAATAGGTTCATCATAAGCCCAGGCAGTCTATAATTTTTAGCCTAACATCATAAAATAAAACAAAACAATAATAAAGGAATTCATGGTGGGAAACAAAAGAAACGAAAGATTAAAGGCGATAAAACCCGTGGTCTTCGTTCTTGGATGATAAGCACGCCACCGTATGATTCCAAGCCTTCAAAACCTCCAAAAGATCACCTCTTGAGCTCCAAATTTTGTTTATGGCTTTCAGGTTATGATTAGGGTTAAGTTTATGGGTGTTTATATAGACTTTTAAGGCCCATAAACTTAAAATTAGTAGAAGATTCTGTAAATCCAAGCCCATAAACTTAATATTTGTAGAATATTCTAGAAAACTGAGCCCAAAGTGCCGCGCGACGGGCCTTCTCCCATTTTGCTTGTTTTCGCCCTCTTTTTGACATGGTTGAAACCCGGAACCTAAAATATTCAAATAAATTAGTAATATACAAATTCTAATAAAAACCGAACGAAAACTAATAAAATATTATATTAAATATACAAGGGATTTATATATATTTAGCCTTATATCAAGGATCAAGAATCCTGGTCCCAACAATTGCCCCCCAAACATGATAGGTGTGAATGGATAACGGCTGTCATGTTTATCCTAAGAAATCTGCATCGCAACCATCGATTAGAATAAGATGTGACCGTCGCCTTTCCAACCCCTTCCAATCAGCAAAACCACACACAACGACCAGAGTTGGAAGAATTAGTTCTTTTTTGTCCTGAGAGACTCTATCCCTAATGGGAATTCGTTGCCAACCCGCTGGATCCTCAAGGGTAGGATAGCGGATCCAGAGGATATGTGATCCTTCTATTACTGATTGACTAATTATAATCTTGTTTCTCTCTGTGCAGTATCCAACTTCGCAAATCTTGCCGTTGATTCGGACGGTGTTAAGAGGGCGAAAGCGTTCATGTCTCTGGATCTTTTTGATCGGACCTTCAAGATTTTTGGTGAAGAGTCGTCGAGCAAGACTGCAAGCTCCTCAGAAACCATGTCAAGTAAGTTAGAATTCTGTATTTAATCATAAATATTGTACAAGTAGAGAGATAACAGGCCAAGAAAAACTTATCCTTTTCTTATTTATTTGCGTAGGTTCCTAGAAATCAGCGACCAAGCCTTCCAAGAATCTGCTAGGCCAATTCCAGTTAGAGGATGTGGACAACCTTATTTCTTCTCGCTCCTCTAAGAAGAAGCGCATGAAGAGCTCTAGTCTTGCACCACCGAAGACCATGATGATGCGCTCCAAAACCAGTGTGAAAAGAAAGAGGGATCCTGATGTAGAAGTCCATAGTGCCCAACATGCGTTTGACCAGATTTCGGATGTAAGGATCCGTGCTGGCATAACTCTGAAAGACAAGCTCAATGCAGCACTTCAGGCGAAGAAGGAAGCTCTGGAGTACAAGTTGGCCCTCGCGGACATCTGAGCTCAGGAGCAGGTGGTGAAGGTTACGGAGCAGGCCAAGGTGTGGTCTAGTAAGGCGGTGCTCACAGCCAGGATCAAGATGGCTGCAAATTCTGAGTATCCTAGCTTCGATAGGTCCATTTGGAATGTGGCTATATGGGAGAAGGCATTGGTTGGCTTTGGTGAAGAGAGCGAGGATGCTGGGGACGAGAAGAGGGTCGAGGATGCTGGAACGAGCGGGGCCAAAGATGATGTGTTGGAGGTCAAGGAGGCTGGTGAAGGTGATGGAGGCGTGGTTAAGGAGTAGGCGGGGCAATGGGCGATGATGGATATGAAGACAAGGCCGGAGCCCATTTTTTATGAAGTTTTAATGGTTTTTTGGTGGTGGTTTTATGTGGACAATAGTAGTTGTAATTCTAGGATCGATGATCCTTAAGACAATCACGAAAGGTGGTTAGGGTGGAGGGATCCTCTGTTTTGGGAATGAAGCCTTAACCGCCTTTCTCTTTATTTTTTGTATGAACTTGACATAGCTTGATCCAGGTGGATGGTCCTCGTTTTACTGGTGAAGCCCGGATCAACTCTTGCTTTGCTAGTAATAATATAACTCTTTTAGTTTCTGTCTTATCTATGTTGCAAGAATAGAGGATTCCCTATCCTTAGAACTTTTCCTTTTAAGTTATTCATCTGTTAGAATAAATCACCAAAAGATAAAATAATAGTTAAAGAAGTTGGGTTTAAATCCAACTATTTTAGGGATGAGCCCGATATAACGTGGGGACGTGCCCGATATAACGTGGGGACGAGCCCAATAAAACGTGGGGACGAGCCCAATAAAACTTGGGGACAAGCCCAACAAATACGGGCGACGAGCCGATCCTTGGCATTGGCCCAATTTAGCGCGGTGACGAGCCTAACCCGTTGACCTTAACTTGTGTATATGGTATGTCTACCATTTAATTCGTAGGATCCAAGATATGATTTTTAGCCATGAAATTGTCAGCCACGTATAGTGTACTGGTCCAAAGCCTCCAATCATACCCGGATAATCGTGCGCTCCAGGCGAGGGTGTAGAAACCCTAATTAGGGAGATAAGGTGAAAACCTTATAAACCTGGCGACAAGGCCGATTAAACTTAGGAGAGAGTTGGCCAACCCGTTTTTTTCCACTTGAGGGCCCTCTTGCTTTGCTAGTAATAATATAACTCTTTTGGTTTCTATCTTATCTGTGTTGCTAGAATAGAGGGTTCCCTATCCTTAGAACTTTTCCTTTTAAGTTATTCACCTGTTAGAATAAATCACCAAATAATAAAATAATAGTTAAAGAAGTTGGGTTTAAATCCGACTATCTTAGGGACGAGCCCGATATAACGTGGGGACGTGCCCAATATAACGTGGGGACAAGCCCAATAAAACGTGGGGACAAGCCAAATATAACGTGGGGACAAGCCTAATAAAACGTGGGGACAAGCCCAATAAAACGTGGGGACGAGCCCAATAAAACTTGGAGACAAGCCCAACAAATACGGGCGACGAGCCGATCTTTGGCGTTGGCCCAATTTGGAGCGGTGACGAGCCTAACCCGGCGTTGACCTTAACTTGTGTATATGGTACGTCTACCATTTAATTCATAGGATCCAAGATATGATTTTTAGCCATGAAATTGTCAATCACGTATAGTGTACTGGTCCCACAGCCTCCAATCATACCCGGATAATCGTGCGCTCCAGGCGAGGGTGTAGAAACCCTAATTCGGGAGATAAGGTGAAAACCTTATAAACCTGGCGACAAAGCCGATTAAACTTAGGAGAGAGTTGGCCAACCCGTTTTTTCCACTTGAGGGCCTTATTGCTCGGCATTTCTGCAACTTGACACATTTGACAAAACAAGAATATAATGTGAAAATATAAACATAAAGTAAAATTTTACCAAGTATCGGACTGAAGCAATTGATTAGGATCCAGGATCCTGATCAACAAAAATACTTTTTTAGATGGATTGCATTCCAAGCCCTTGGGAGCATGTCACCTTCCATATTCATTAAACGATATGCCCTCTTTCCTGCTTCGGCTTCAATCAGATAAGGACCCTCCCATTTGGGTGCCAGCTTCCCGTCGGTGGGATTAGTTGTGTTTTGGAACGCCTTTCGAAGGACTAAGTCTCCAACTTCAAATCTTCTGATTCTGATATTTTTATTGTATACACCGGCCATCTTCTGTTGGTAGGCGGCCTTCCTAAACCTTGCTTGATCTCTGAGTTCTACCACAATATTTAAATCTTGAGCAAGACTGTCTTTATTTATCTGAGGATCACGGATGCTTGTTCTGGCTGTTGGATACACCATTTCGGTGGGGATCAATGCCTCAGCTCCAAAGACTAATGAGAAAGGCGTCTGTCCTGTGGCATTCTTTGGAGTTGCCCTATTTGCCCAAAGCACGTAGGGTAGTTCCTCAGCCCATTTGCCTTTCTTCGTTCTAAGCTTCTTCTTCAGGTTGTTGATGATAATTTTGTTGCTTGATTCTGCTTGGCCATTTGCTTGTGGATGGACTGGTGTTGAAGTGATCATCTTGATTCCCCAACTGTCACAAAAGTTAGTAGTTCTTTTCCCAATAAATTGGGAATCATTATCACAAATAATTTTAGAAGGGATTTCAAATCTAGTAATAATGTTACGTTTAATAAAGGATATAACTTCCCTCTCCCTAACTTGAGGAAATGCCTCAGCTTCAATCCATTTAGAGAAATAGTCCGTCATTGCTAACATAAAGACTTCTACTCCTAAAGCTGTAGGAAGTTTTCCCACTATATCCATTCCCCACTTCATGAATGGTCATGAGGAGACAATGGGGTATAGGGGTTCTCCTGGCTTATGTAGGATGTTGCTATGCCTCTGACAAGCATCGCACTTCCTGAAGTATTCCATAGCATCCTTTTTCATAGTATGCCAGAAGTACCTAGTCCTTAGGATCCTGGAATATAATGCTCTACCCCCTGTATGATTGCCACAATCTCCTTCATGGAAATCCTTACAAACTTCTTGGATCTCAGGTTCTTCGATATATCTCAAGTATGGACCTGCAAGGGATTTCCTGTCTAGCATATTACGTATAATAATATATTGAGATACCTTGGCTTTGAAAGCTTTGGGATTTTTGCCTTTCAGGATCTCCCCATCTTTGAGTTCCTTGATTGCAGTAGAAAAGACATGAATGGGGAGCTTCAAGGCTAAGGCCAGGTTTGCCAAGGCATTAGCCCCTGTATTCTTTTCTCTAGGTACCTGCGTAATATTAAAATACTCGAATGATCCTGCAGAATCCTTTACTATATCTAAATATTTCATTAATTTTTCACTTTTGACTGCATATGAGCCATTAAAATGATTAGCAATTAATAATGAATCTACAAAAATTTGTAGATACCTAATTTTCATACCTTTGGCTAGTTGTATACCTGCAATGAGTACCTCGTATTCTGCCTCAATGTTAGTGGCCTGGAATTCACAAGCTATCGAGTGGGGTAGTATGTCCCCCTGTGGCGATTTTAGTAGTATTCCTAATCCTCTTCCTTTAACGTTTGAGGCTCTATCATTGAAGAGTATCCAAGTATCCTTGGTTTCTTCAACCTGTTGGACTTCAAGATTGGCTTGTTTTTCTATGTCACTACTGAAATCAGCCACAAAGTCTGCTAGGGCCTGTGACTTGATTGCGTTTCTAAGCTTATATTGAATATCATAAGCATTCAGTTTACAACCCATTTAGCCATTCTACCAGACATTTCTAGTTTTCTAAGGACATTATTTATAGGGTAATTAGTTTTTAATAGTATGAGTTTCAAAATAATGTCTTAACATAGTTGAAGCCATAATTAGAGCAAGAATAAGTTTTTCTAGGTGAGAATACTTGGATTCTGCATCAAGGAGACTTTTACTTATATAGTAAATTGGATGTTGGTTACCTTCGTGATCCTTTACTAGGACTGTGCTTAAAGCAGTGAGAGAGACGGCTAGGTAAAGGATCAAGACCACTTCCTTAGAATCCTCTCGGACTCTTGTATTTCAACTCAAATTAGGACTCTGCCGTCGGGATCCTCTGGGTGCAAGACCACTTCCTTAGAATCTTGTTCCCTGGTCTCCATAACATTTCTTCTTGCTTTCCGTAATGGCTATACTTCCCTTAGCTTTTTTGTAGGCTTCATTGAAGAAGTATAGCAATCCTTGGCATCTTGTTGTTCGCTTTCTATCTTCGCTATTCCCCATGGGGTAGATAGCTTCACACATTGGTGGTAAGTAGAGGGAACTGCCTTCATTTCGTGTATCCAAGGCCTGCCAAGAATAACATTGCAACAAGACAAGGTATCGATAACACAAAAATTTTGAATAGAAATTTTACTCCCTCTATATATATGGGGAGTTTGATGTTCCCCAGTGTGTTCTTCGTTTCTCCGCTGAATCCTACAAGGACTGAGAATCTGGGGACGATTTCTGACTTTGGAATATTCATTTTTCTGAGCACTTCTAACTGGATAATGTTGACTGAACTCCCGCAATCAATTAGGATCCTGTGAACATAATGGTTAGAAATAAACAGAGAATGACCAAACCGCTGTGATGAGGATCCTGGACGTTGACTCGATCATCCTCATCAAAAGAGATGACTTTTTTCTCAACCGTTGTAGAACTCCTCCCATATCTAGAGAGAAACAGTAATCGAATATCCTTGGGCAATCTTCATCATCTTCTTCTTCCTCCACAGCGTTGATCTTTTGGCCATTTGGTTTGAAGTTGTTATTCCTGAAGTAGGATCCTTGTTTCTTGTCTTGAGTTTCACTCTTTGCCGGAGTATTAAGTTGATCTTGTATTCTTTGATCCTCCTCCAACCTGATGAATCTTAAAGCTCTGTTTCGGACTTCATCTAAGTTCCTGCAAAGGGTCATAACAAGATCTTGGTAAAATGGAGAGTCCTTTTGTAATCCCATTTTGAATGCCTCAACAACTGTTGGGATGTCCAGATTTGGAATTTCCAAGGCCTCTCTTCCAAACCTAGTAAGGAACTGCCTAAGGGGTTCCCCACGAGGTTGGACAACTCTATATAAATCACTAGTTAATTTTTCAAAGGATTTGCTTCATGAAAATTGACTATTAAACATATTGATTAAATGAGAAAAAGAAGTAATTGAATAAGGAGGAAGACTTAGCAGCCATTTGAGGGCGGATCTAGTGAGTATTGAGCCGAAGACTTTGCATAAGCAAGCTTCTTTCAGTCTTTCTGGGATTGGATTGATTTCCATCCTCTCACGGTATAAGGCTACATGTTCCTCAGGATCCGTGAATCCATCATATAACTTCATGCTAGGGGTGGTGAAGCGCTTTGGTATCTCAGCATCACAAATTGGTGGAGTGAATCTGGATATGTTAGGGCTTCCTGCTGGTAATTCGGGAATAGGTTTGATGACTCCTGGTACACTTGATATCATATCCTTGAGCTTTTGTAGCTCACGGGCTATGTTTTGGTTGATCCCGATATCCTGCATACCACCATGATTAGTGCCAAAAGATAGATTATCATAAATGTTACCTCTTGCGTGATCAAAAGATCTCGCTCCATAGCTGCGTCCAGGGTACACTGTTGAGTTGGTCCAGCGGGAGCAGTGGTTTGCATAGTATGAAGTCACCTTCATGGACTTCCAGTGGCCTGGACCGTGGTCCCTTCAGAGGTTCCTTCCCATAAGAGTAGTAGGATTCTGGATGCTGATAGATGATGGATTCTGTTTGGAAACCCAAGGATCCTGGTTGAAAGACTGAGGATCCTTGAAGTTGGTGGGTGGAGGATCCTTGACGGAGTCCTAAGGATCCGGATTGGAAGCCCAAAGATCCTTGTGCATGGTGATTGGAGGATCCTAAGGGTTGACCTAACGATCCTTGTTGAAGGATAGTTGATCCTAGCGAATATTGGTTAGAGTATCTCTTCTGGAAGAGGTCCGAGGATCCTTGCCGAGGATAAATGGATGCTGGACACCTTTGGCCTGGGAAATCCGGAGTGCTGAAGTCAAGCATTTTCGGCATGATGGGATTTGCGTCTTTAGCAGTTTTCTTAGTTCTCTTAATTTCCTCAATCTCATCAAGGATCCTTGATGACCGTCGTTTGAGTCATGCAAAAACCTAATTAACCTAAGCAGCTAGGGTAAGTCAGGTATCGTATCCACCAGGAGTATGTGGTCAGTGTGAATTGAAATCAATTCCTAAATTATGAAGTAATTCAATTAAAGTGCTGATCACACTAGCAAACGGTTTATATGTTATAACAAGCAACCAAGTAATCACGTATTCAATCAATTAACAAAGACAAATCACACCCGGGAATTCAAGTAAGTAACTAACAGCAATCTCATGCAACCTAACAGATTAGTCATCTCGTGTCAACTACAGACTGACTAACCGGTTAAACTTTAGGCATCCACGCTCGCTAACACACGGCACTGGTTATCAAACGGTCCCTGCCAGTGTGACTCAACTAAGGGCAAACGTATGCTTTATTGCAATTAACAGATCAAACAATCCTATGAGCAATTATTATAGCAATCGACAAACTAATCGTTCTGATCGAAATAAACCTAAACCGACTGATTGTACGAACATACTAAACATCAATACTCATATATTAACATCAAAACAATTACAATTAGTTGTTCTATTACATGAGAAATAAACTGAAAGATTACAAACTATACATCCCGGGTATGACTCGAAGGAACTAGCCGCGCATCGGCATCTCTCGGGCCTCGGTTATGATCTGGTAGGCCATGTATGATGCTTAGAGATGATTGGGGATGATTGGGACTTGCTCTTCTGCTCTGGAAATCGCCTGGAAGGTGAAGAAGTGCGTCTAGGGTCGTCAAAACGAATATAACATAAAACCCTAAATTTCCCGTCTGTGTGGACCATCGCGTAGCGCGATGGTATGGTCATATGACCATCGCGCTACGCGATGGTAGGTAACCTCATTTTTGGATTCCTCTCGTTGAGAAACCCGAAATTCATATATTATGGATTCTGTAACTCATTTTCTAGTCCAGGATATGCTCATTTTACTTCCTGGTCGCTTTTTGTGAACCCATCTTGTTCAGTTTTAGCATCGGCTTTAGGTTTCTCATCCAACCTCCTCCCAAATCCTTCTAACACTTCCTAAGACTTCAATTTATGCTCCGGTCTTCCCGAGATATCATTCCATGCTCGTAAAAGCCTTCAATTTAGCATCTTTAACGATCAATGACCTGAAACACACAAGTACGTATGAAGTACCAAAGTTCTAACAATATACTAAACAATACTAAATAATTAACACACTAATATATGTACAAAATACCCGAACATCAATCCTCTGGTTGGTCTTGTTTTACTGCTCCATATAGTTCTTCATCTGTGCACATAAAACAGAAACATCATTGTTAGCAGTTACCGTTTGGGAGACAGTGATGGATTTTGATCCGGAGAAAACGGCAGTCTCCTTATTCTGAGCAATAGTTATAGGCTTTTGTGGCTTCATAGAGACAGGTAGTGGTGGCAAAGACACTTGATCTGAAACACTTGTTGCAGCGGTTGTAGAAACAGCTTTTCCTTGAGAGGCCATTGAGTAATAATTTTGAGTGTAGGGATTGAATAAAGGTAATGATTTTTCGTGATTAAAGCACCAGAAGCCCCACGGTGGGCGCCAAACTGTTTTGGTCAAAAATCGGTCTAAGGATCACGTAACCAAATTCGTAAGTGAGGATTGGTGCTAGTATGAACAAAATAATCAAAGTAACGATTGTAGACAGTGAACACGAAGATTTATACGAGGAAAAGCCCTTGGTAACTAGTATCCCGTCGGCATAAAAACCTCGGGTAGTGTAAACTATCACTACCAACTATATTATCAATGAAAATAACAATTACAAGTGATGAACTTCAGCTAGAAATGAATACAAAGATGTGTAGAATGTTCTAAGTAAGCTATTCTCGTATGTCATGTGTTGTGTGTGTTTTCTAGCTTTGTTCTATATATAGAAGGAAATACAAATGAGTACTAACTAATTATGCTAAAAATCCGGTTGTAATCTTCCATATCTTCTCTTGGCCGTTGCAAAATGGAGAGAACGTGTGTAAAGACTCGGTAAATGCGGCTTTCACGAATGTAGGACACGTAATTGACAAAATCAATCACCTGCACATAAGATAGAAATATTTTCGGAGATAGCTGTTAAGGATCCTTGAGCCGTACTGGATCTTTGGTCTTGGCGGGAGACATTTACGAGCGCTGAGGATAATTGATCTTCCAGGATCAAAGATCTCGGTCCCAACAGTTAGGATCAGCCTATAAATACAAAGGAAGATGACGTCTACTAACTAACTCCTATAAATCCTGCCACGTTCGTTTACTCTTTCATCTTGACCATTTAGGAGCGTGGACGAGAAGGCAAGACCTGGTAAAATATCCCATCCGTAAAAATAGGAATTCCAGTAAGCACGTGTTTTACCTGCAAAAATAGATTTGAATATAACTGAAGTCGACTGTTGAGGATCCTTGATCCACCGAGAATCCTTAGTCCCGGAAGCAGTTGCCAAAAATAGCTGATCCTCAAGGATCAAGAATCCTGGTCCCAACACATGTCATCCGGACTTACAAGCCTTACATTTAGGATGTTTAGGACTTACTTGTATGCCCCACCCCTCTAGTTCCTGGTGCCCTTTTAAGCTTTTAAAACAAATTTAAATTGCAACAATTTTCATATATATGTACACAAGTTGTTGTTTTTTTAGGCTTCATAATATTTTGCCGATCAAATCACTAATGGACTCGTATATGACTGGATAATTACCGTACAATAGTAAATACACCAATATTCTCGAAGTAGCAACAACCAAATACATTCGACTGTCCTCTTCCTTTTGAGCACAAAAAAATACTCAAAAAGTCACGGAGTCAGTAAGCAGTCAAAGCATACCTCGCACGCTTCGCTAACGTAAGCGTACTTTGCTAACTTACGCAACCCACGATTCCACGATCTTCCTTAACTAACTTACGCACGCACGATTACTCTCTTCCTCACCTCGTTTGCTAACTTACGCATTCCGTTATCTTCCGTACCTCATTCTCGACAGCAATGGCGGAATACAGGTGGTTGCTACTCTTACTGTCTCTTCTGCTGTTGCTTGTAGAAATGCAGGTATCTCCTGCAATGGCAGCTTCAGGTGAATCCTATTACGAGTTTATGTACTTGTTAACTTAATGTGTGGCTTGAATTTGAATAATGTTTTACCTTTTCGTTCAATTTCAAACTATTGATTATCAGAGGAGTATTTCCAACTGCTGATTACTTGAGCTATAATTGTTAATGATTAGTTGATAGACTTGTAATAGAAATCAGTGCCTAAGGTTCGGAAACCTAACCGGCTGGAAAATGTGAATAAAGCTATTTAGTGTTACTGAATTAGAAGGTTGTACTGTACAACTTATGCTGCGCCTTTTGATCTAGATTCTTCCCCTAGGGTTTATAAATATGTGTTTGTTGTTGGTTGTTTTGAGTAATCTGATTAAAATGTTGTTTCTTTCATTCTCTTTACTTTTGTAAGTACCTACACATATGAGTTTCATTAATTATTTCCTTTCTAGTGCTGCAAATACTTTTTCATATACGGGGTACACTGCTACAAGTAGAACTATTCAGAATACTTTTGAAATTCATGTTACGACGTGTAAAGAACATTTCTGAAATCTGTTACAATGAAGAATGAGTGTGTTTTGGGGCCATCATAGAGATATTAACAGGCTAATGTAATATCGATGCATACTAAATTGGCAACTTCATTTAGTGGTTGGTTCACTTAATATTATTACCTTTATGTTTCATGAAGGATCAAATTGTGTCTCATATTTAATTTGCTTCCTTGTTCGCTCATTAAAGCAGGTTGCCCTTTGTATAAGTGGCTCGAATTTCACACGTGCTGCCGTCATTTGTTCCGGCACAGAATCTAGAGCAAGCTGTTGTCGTTACATCAACGCCCTTATTGCAGTCTCGATTGCTCGCTATGCAAACGCAACCAAAAACCTAGGAGTTTCACCAGAATTATCTGATACATGTCTCCAAACTATATCACAAACATTAGAAACGTATGGCATGCCAAAAAATGCTACAGCTTTTTGTGGATTTGGGACGAAAATTCCTGTCAATTATGAGTGTCATGGAATCACTACAGTTAATCAGATGCATCAATCTCCAAAGTTTTCTAATGTCACTCTCAATTGTAGAGCACCATTAGGTGAGGGGCGTTGTAAAAAGTGTTTGAATGCTGGGATTTTATTTTTAAGGAGTTTAGTTGGGGCTGCAGATAATACCACATTGAGCACTTGTAGGGATGCAACATTTGTTGCTATTGCTAGCCAAGTTGATGTGATGGCGGCCAATGAGATTGCTGACTGTTTTTTTGGAGTTCAAGGACTCGCTAGCACTTCAGGTAAAGCTGTTTTTAGAGAAAATTTTATGAGTTTAATATAGCATAGAATCGACTAATTGTTTTTTGGCAAATACCATAAAAAAGCAACACACTTTATGCTTTTTATCATAAAATTCCCCTAACAATATTCTGCACATAAAAACAACATACTTTTTGTTTTTTTTTCCTGGTGGAAGTCCCTTAAGAGTATTTTACACATAAAAAACCAATATACATTCTGTTTTTTTTTTATCATAAAAGTTCCTTAACATGTTAAATTTGAAAAAAAATTATCTTTTAATTTTGATTGGATGAAATCTTGAAAATCAATCAATCAATCAATCATGCCCAGTAAAATCCCACCGACAGCAAAGCTATAAGTAGGGTCTGGGGAGGGTGGGATGTAGGCACACCGTATCTCTATCCAAAGGAATAAAGAGGTGGCTTCCAGAGAGACCCTCGGCTCTAAGTACATGTGTATGAAGCAAAATAAAGGAAATCAAAGTTTAACAGTTATATAAAAACTACTACTAATTATAATAATATTAATAATAAGATCACAGTTTAACAGCTATATAAAAGCTAATAATAATAATAATAATAATAATAATAATATATGTAAGGGAAATACCATTATGGTATGCGACCTAAATAAGTTAAGTCTAAGCCCTAAGGTATTCAATTCTCTCTAAAAATCCTTAACTTTAATTCTACTTCTTCACGAATTCCTATCCTCAACCATGTCCTCGGAGAGGTTTGGGTCTATCAAATCATGCCTAATCCTCTCATCCCAAGTCAATTTCGGTCGTCCTCTACCCCTCCTCCCCTCTATAGTAATGTTTTCTACGGATCTAACAGGATTCGTCGTCTGTCTTCTCTTTACATGTCCAAACCATCTCAATCTCCACTCTCTTATCTTGTCTGCTATGTTCGCCACCCCTAATCTCTCGCGAAACACAACGTTTCTTATTCGGTCTAGCCTTGTGTGCCCACACATCCAACGTAGCATTCTCATTTCTGCTACCTCCATCTTCCGCACTTGTGCCTTCTTGATGGCCCAACACTCTGTTCCATATAGCATTGCAGGTCTAACTGCCACCCTATAGAATTTTCCCTTTAGTTTAGTCGGGAAACTCTTGTCGCACAATATACCTGTGGCTGCTTTCCATCTACACCATCCTACCTGAACTCGGTGGGTGACATCACTGTCTAATTCCCCATCGCTCTGTACAAATGATCCTAAATACTTGAACTTCGTTACCTGCGGGACCACCTGCCCTTCAATTGTGATCTGTGCGTCTTCATTGTCGTTTATCCCACCAAAATCACAGTGGAGGTACTCCGTCTTAGATCGGCTAATCTTTAAACCTTTTGTCTCTAAGGTTGTTCGCCACTCCTCAAGCCTCATGTTTAGATCTTGTTTTTTCTCAGCAAGTAACACAATATCGTCTGCGAACATCATGCACCACGAGAGAGTCCCCTGAATCGACTTTGACAACTCATCCAAGACTACTGCAAAAAGAAACGGGCTCAACGCTGACCCCTGGTGAAGACCTACCTCTACAGGAAAGAAATCAGTATCCCCCACTGGCGCACGGACACTTGTTTCACTCCTGGTATACATATCCATAATTATCTCTATGTATTTCCTGGGCACTCTTCTACCCTCCAAGCACTCCCAGAGTACCTGTCGTGGCACACTGTCGTAGGCCTTTTCTAGGTCAATAAACACCATGTGTAGATCACGCTTCTTCTCCCTATACTTTTCCATTAATCTTCTTAGAAGGTGTATTGCCTCTGTGGTGGAACGCCCCGGCATGAAGCCAAATTGGTTGACCGTAACCTGAGTTTCTCGTCTAAGTCTACCCTCAATCACTCTTTCCCATAGCTTCATAGTATGACTTAGTAGTTTGATTCCTCGGTAGTTACCACAACATTGGGCGTCTCCTTTGTTCTTATAGATAGGAACTACAACGCTGCTCCTCCACTGGTCTGGCATCTTACCTGATTTGAGAATACTATTGAACAGAGTAGTTAACCACATGACTCCTTCCTCCCCCAGACACTTCCACACCTCGATGGGTATGTTGTCTGGGCCAACCGCCTTAGACCTTCCCATCCTCCTAAGTGCATCCTTCACCTCTTCTCGTGTGATCCGTTGGCAGTAGCAGTTATTCGATTGTTGTCGTTGAAAGTTTGTGTTGTCATGTTCTTCTTGGAAAGCTCTCCCATTGTTAAAAAGATTGTGGAAGTAGGTTTGCCATCTTAGCTTGATGTCCTGCTCCTTGACCAGTACATGCCCATCTGTATCCTTTATGAACTTCACCGGTCCTAGATCTTGCCTTCTACGCTCCCTGGCTTTGGCAATCTTAAACATAGCATGTTCCCCCTCTTTTGTTTCTAGACCTTCATACATCCGTTTAAAGGCCGCCTTCTTTGCTTCCGCCACTGCCTTCTTCGCCTCTATCTTGGCCGCTTTGTAGTTGTCCCTCAATTCCACTCGCTCCTCCTCATTCGTGCACCTCATTAGCTCCCTAAAACATCCTTGTTTGTCCCTTATCTTGTCTTGCACTGCGTCATTCCACCACCAAGACTCCTTATGCCCACTTGTCTTTCCTGTTGTGACCCCGAGAGTCTCATTTGCTACTTGGATGATCTTTGTCTCCATAGCTTCCCATATATGAGTTGAGTCCCCATTTAGTCGAGCCCGCGTATGCAGCATGAGTTTATCCTTAAACAGTAGGAGATTTTCGTCCTTCAAATTTCCCCATCGAATTCTCGGTGTACCTTTCTTCTCTCGAACAGTCAGCTTATTTCTGAAGGCTATATCTGTCACTAGTAGTCGATGTTGAGTCACAACTGCCTCCCCAGGTATGACTTTGCAGTCCTTCCACCAACGTCGGTCTCCTTGCCTCATCAAAAGGTAGTCAATTTGCGTGTCGCGTCTGCCACTGCTAAAAGTGAATTTGCGTGTCACGTCGGTCTCCTTGTTTCCTAAAATAAGAATTTATAATACCTAGGTCATGTGCCACCGCAAACTCTAGAAGATCTGTTCCGGTCTCATTCCTATCACCAAAACCGAAACCCCCATGTACGGCTTGAAAACCATCGTTAGCCTTACCAATGTGTCCATTAAAATCACCTCCTATGCAAATCCTCTCCCCCCTAGGTATGCCCCCTACCACTGCGTCTAGGCAATCCCAAAATTCTCTATTTTCCTGATCCCCTAGGCCTACATGGGGCGCGTAGGCGGAGACTACTGCCACTACTTCCTCTCCTAGTACTAATTTCAACACCATAATCCTGTCATTATGTCTTATCACCTCCACCACACTAGTGTGTATTTCCTTAGCCACTAGAAACCCCACTCCATTCCTAGCTCCATCAGACCCCGAGTACCACAACTTATCCTTAAGCGTAGCTGACTTTTAGTATGCACGCAGGTGAGCCGATTACAGAGCTAGCTAGAAGATGACGCATGGCATGGATTGAACGGCTGACATCTGAAGAAAGAAGTAAAGATGTTTTAAATATAAAGTTTTGTGTTATGGTATCAAAGAAAAGATTTAATGTTTTGTAACAAATGATTGATGTTTTATATTCCGCGAAAAGTTTTAATAAACTCTGAATTGAAGGACTGTGTTTATGAGTAAATCCGACGCTAAAGTAGGGCTACCGGGTTCGGGGCCTTACAATGTGCATTTGCTTAAAGGATCACTTGGACTCAATCGATCGTATTCAACACGTAACCACTCTCGAAGATAAAACACCACTTGATGTTCGAGTGCACGACGAACAAGAAGGCATTTCTACAAGTAATTCCGAGGAAGAAGTCGCCGCTCAATAATTACGACGAACAAGAAGGCTTTTCTAGAAATAATATGCCACAACTTTATATTTATAAGTTTAATGTTTTGTTAGTTTGTTTTTGAAGATTTTAAAACATGTAACCTTTTTTTTTTTGAACTTCTTAAAGTAAATAAAATGAATTTTATGTTAATTGTTTTTTTTTATTTTTCATGTTATACAAATACGAATCGTAGTTTAGAATCCAAATCGCAAGCGAAAAACGAAAAAAAAAAAAATTTTTACACTGTAACCGGTTGGTTGGAACCGGTTACAGTACAGGAACCGGTTTAGGAACCGGTAAGAACCGGTTAGATAGGTTAGGGGTCCGAGGGTGGGAGAACCAGTTCGGTTTCCTAACCGGTTCGAGCTTGGAACCGGTTTAAAATGGGGTTTTGAATATAGGAACCGGTTCCGGTTCCTAGTCCCAAACCGTTTTGAACATCTCTACTTGTAAATGCTTATTTAATGTATATTTAATTTACTATTATTATTAATTATTATTATTATTATTAAACTTATACTGAGACGATCAACATTCTCAAGTGAATAAGCAAAGGCCCCATCACATATGGGCCCACAAAGTGCCAACTCAGATGTTTAACCGGACCCACCAAACTCAGCTCACATTTAAATATATCTCTCCCTCCCTTCCAAACCCTATCACTGTCTCCGTCATTCCCGATTACAAAATATCTCCCAAAACCATTCCTCCGGCTAACCAATGGAAAACTCAAAACCACCACCTCCAACTCTCTCCAAACAAAACTCCTGGTCACCGGACATCCACCGCGACATCGAGTGGCAGAAGCTTAAGCACAACCAACGTCGCCGTTACCGCCACGCCCGGAGCAAGAGCATGAGCATCGACGCTAATACTACTACTGATATTGACGTCACCGATGACGACGTCAAGGAGCTTAGAGCGTGCTTCGACCTAGGGTTCGGTTTCGATCCGTCGGTTAATTTGGATCCGAAACTCTCGCATGCTTTTCCCGCACTCGAGTTTTACGCCGCCGTCAACCGCCAGTATAATAGTAGACTCTTGTCACGATCGTCATCGTTGAGTTCGATATCGTCGTCAAGTTCGTCAAGTCAGACCTCCGTCATCATTGATCCAAGTAAATAATTATTCTCATAACAACTCAATTTTTTTTAGTGAAAATATTACAATATAGTATCAGTTAACCTGGCGACAAGCTGCGTAACCTCCTTAATCAGTCGAGTTAATGATTCAAATAATGATTCAAATCTTGATTAACTTAATTAACGCTAGCTGTTTTCATATAATTAACTTAGCTGTTATGATTCGATTTCGATTTGATGAGCAGTTTAACGGATTGAAATCTAGGTTAAATTAATTAACAGCTGTTATGATTTGATTTCATTTAATTCATTCAAATAATGAATTAATTAATTTATTAAAATCTTGGCTAAGTTAATTAATGTTGTTTTAATTTGATATGATATGATATTGTTAGGTGATGATCCGCAAAAGGTGAAAACGAGGCTGAAACAATGGGCGCAGCTGGTATCGTGTTCGGTTCTGGAAAGTTCTTCACAGTTGCTAGCGAATAACAAATCTGTTACAGAATAGAAAGACGATCGATAGAGGATTCAGGTTCAGGTACAATTTCGTCAATGTACATTTTAATAATTGGAATAAAAAGTTTCCTTTGCGAAAAGATGGAGATTCTATCAAATCTGGGAGAATATTTATTTCAAAATTTTTAATCATTGAATAATATTATTAATTTTTAAGCATCTAATTAGTTTATTCTCCTTACAAGATCTTGCCATTAAAGTGATTTAAGGAAAGGATGATAATGCTTATAATTTTAGAGAGAATATTAACTACAGTAAGGTGATGGTAATTGGTAAGTAACATGTGAGTACGTGCATGCTAACAATATATCTAGGTTGGTTATTTGTTGCACATAAAATAAATGATATGCAAATTTAATATATATATATATATTTATTTATTTTTTCTTTTTTTTTTTTTGAACATTCAATCTTTCCTCCTACTATTTACATTATACCGCCAATATTTATTTTTTCTTTGGAACGTATCTTTTTAATATTAATAAATTAATTTAAACTGTCAAAATAGGTTGAATCATCCGACATAACCAACTGGGCCGTTTTGGTTTGTCTTTTCACGGATCTATAGGTCCGGTCAAGAAAATTTTGAACATTTTGATCAAACCGAACCATGGACATCTTTATCAAAGGTTTTTTTTATTATTATTAAAAGTGATTATGTTCATAAAATCGAAATCAATTTTAAAAGTGTTCAAGATTGATTATCCAAAGGATTTATTGAATTATTCTTTTATTGATTATATAGGCTATGTATTTTAATTGATTATATAGTCTATGTATTTTAATTACATATTCCGTATTTATTAATAATTAAATTATTCAAATACCTCTTAAGATAACAATCATGACAAATAGTCTCGATGTCAAAAATATTAATTTAGTTAACCTGATCATTTATTTTGATAATTATTATACAGTTAATAATGTATGGTAATCATTTTTACAAATTTAGCTTTTTGCTAATAGTAAAAAACAACATATGTTTACATATACTGATTATTCAATAAAACTGCATATATAATAATTGCCAGTTTTTAGTTATAATAAAACCATTGTTAATTTACCGGGTCAACTGGCTTGGATTAACGGTTTAAAAATGATCGATTAATGTGACTCGTATATTTATTAATGTATAAAACATCGATCATGACTCGGATACATCTTCTAAAATCATGTAGCATGGATGCTCCAAAATAATCTGTTTTATCCAAATATATATACATGCTTGAGTTGAACTTACAAAATACATGTTTTTATCTGTAAATTATAACGTGCCGGTCCTTTTATCTATGATCAATCTGAATACTATTAAAACAAAATTTAGATCCCTAAATGGCTACGTTTTAATTTCCGTGCTCTACACACAAAGATATACTGCTCTTTGAATAAATGTTAATCTAAAAACTAAAAGGTGAACACTGAACACAGCTTTCATTTACACAAGAATTGCAAGGAGATTTCTACTTTCACGTGAAAATAGTTGCCAATATTTTGTCTTGTTTTTGTCTTAACCACTATCCAAGAAACAAGAGGGACCACTTTATTGCTTTCATTAAATAAACCCAAAACTAATTATCATTTCCTTTTTACCTTTTTGGTTGCTAAAACGTGACGGGCATTTTTTATTGTCAGTTATCTTTTTTCCATAACAAGTATCCTGAGTTGATGTTTTTAGTTATTTTCTATAAATTGAGATGTGTTTTATTATGTTCTTGAAAAGTGTATATGCATTGTTACAAATAAATTAATTTGCATTATGGTATTTTGTTTTCTAAACAAACAAGTTTCCGGTAATCGCAATTTGGAGAGATTAATACGTAAACAAAAGCGTTACATTAACCTAAATCTCGAGTTGTAAAGTATTCGGAGCTCAGCTAATATTAACTTAAAAGAACCCGAATTCAAGCTCGTTTAATAAGTAGCTTTTTATGTTCGAGCTTGACTCTTTTATTATTATTATTATTATTATTAAATTATTTTATTTATGTATAATTATAACTATTTGTATTTATAATTATTGTTATATTTTATTATATAGTTATTGTTATCATAATTTTACCTATTACTTATAGGGCAATAGAGGGCTCACACTCACTTATATCGGCTAATTTAAACAAACTATAATGAATACTCATCACCTAAACGAATGTCATAAGGATAATTTGCTAACCTCAATATAATATAGCAATCAACAGGTTATTTACGTACATAGGACACAAATGTTCACTTTGTGCTTGTGTCCCTAAATTCCTATTGCATGGATGTTAAATTTACTTGTTGAACTTTAATAGTCTTTTTTCTCACATATGTTCTCGAGCTGATGATGAAATCGATCATGATGTTCAATGGAGTGATTGTGGATGATTTTCTTAGGTTAAGGATTGTGGATGAAATCGACTAAGACAAAATCCTAAATTTTAAAATTGGGGAATGAAACAATTGACTCTTTTTTGATTTGTTTTGAATTTAGTAAAAACTCTTTATGCGTGTTATTCATAGTATGTGTTTTTTTCTCTTAGCGGTTATGTTTTTTTTAACTTGTATGTGTGTGGTGATTGATTCATTTCAATTTTCATGTTTGTATGTGTTTATTTTTAGGGTATGGTTCACAAGAGAAAGGAGTTAAGGAACACAAGGAGCACGAAGTTTAAACATATTAACCGTTACTTTTTAGGTTTAAAAGACATTTTGTTGGTCTATAATGAATTAAAAGATTTAATCATGTATATAAAATGCTAGGGATTTATAAAATGTCAAAACTCAGTTGGGTTTTCTTAATTATGCCATGAAAATTTCTCAATGCTTATGGGTTGAACTACTTGCAACATTTTTTAATAAAATGGATCATATAGTTCTATATAGCAAGAATATATTTATATTAGTAGATAACGAGTCTTAGGTAGTGTTTGTTGTGATATAACGGAGAGAGTTTTGGTGGGGCGATGAAACAAAATCAGTTATTACGTAGGGAATCTCATTCACTCTAAACATGTCGATCATATTCCTCTGTTACCCATGGTTTTTTTATTTCATTCCATTTTTTTTCTTTGTTTTTCAATTTTGCCTTCTCATCGTTTAGAGAGAGAGAGAGAGAAAGGGAGGGGGGTGAGATGAGAGGAAAGTGAGAGAGAGAGATATAAAGAGAGGAAAAGAAAAGGATAGAAAGAGGAATGGAAAGAGAGCGAGAGAGAGAGAGAGAGAGAGAGGAAAGTGCAATGAGGGGAAGATAGAGATATCGAGAGAAGGAGAGTGAGTCAGGGCATAGATAGAAAGGGGGGGGGGGATAGAAAGGGGAATAGAGAGGGCTAGAGAGAGTAAAAGGAGGAGAGAGTGAGAGAAGGACAAAGAGATAGGGCTGAGAAGGAGGGAGAGAGTATAACTAATAGAGAGATACACAAGGGGAGAGGAAGAGAGGTGGGATAGAGTTATATTGAGAGAGGGACAACGAGGCATGGTATTTTTGAGGCATGGTATTTTTGAGGCATGGTATTTTTGTTATTTATGGAACGCCGTGAAAACTAAATTAGTATCAATTTGATTTGTTAAGATGTTGATCGGGTAATATGCTATAGCAACCAAACTACGCTATCACAACCGAAAAATAAATTTGTAGGAAACTGTTACAATGATAATTATATAAAACCGTATAAAGTAATATTAATATAAAAGTTAAAGAAAAAGTAAGGAAGAAAAATCCAAAAAATGAAAGGAGAAAAAAAAAATGAAGTGAACAAATGCCGGAAAAAGAAAAACAATCATATAAAAATTTTAAAAAACAAAGGAAACAAAAACCTAAAAAATATAAAGAAAAAAAAAATAAAAAGTAAAAGTGATTACTCAATTCAAATAGTGAAAAAAGGGAGAGAGCACTGTCTTATATCGGTTTTGAATCCATGATTTGACCTCCTTTGTTGCGCATACACCATAGGAGAACAACCAACCCGTCAACCTATCAATTTGTTTAATTCTTAGATCAGGTTTTATATATAGTAAAACAAAGGAAGATGACATAGTTTTCAAAATGCATCTTTTAGTATGTATTATAATTCGTAACAAACCGGCCTCGAAAACTTATGGGCCGCTCATAAAAGTGATTACTCAATTCAGATAGCGTGTATCCTTTTGCTTGCAACCCCGCACCCCACCACACACGCACATCACGTTCTTTAGAGGTGGGAATTTACGATATGACCCAAAATATGATACAAAAACAAGTCACCAAAATAATTAGATTTTGGGTTGTCATATCTAACTCATTCAGAAAATTGTTTGTGTTTGGGTTGGCATGTTTAATTAAATGAGTTGTGTTTGTTGGTTGACATGTATAACCCATTTAATTAAACAGGTTGATTTGCCAACCTTAATCGGCAAACATATCAACTTGATAGCCCATCCAATCCATTTTTTTATAACCCAAGAACATGATTACTACACATTTGGCATATTTAAATAAAATAGGTTAATCGGGTCGTGCCTAAGCTACACGTTTATTAATGTGTGTAGGTTAGGATTGATGTTTTTGGTACGAATAGAAATATAAATCGTGTTTATGTAGAACATAAAATTATTCAACCCACCATGCAGAATTGCAGATACGATTACACTGGTAATGGGTATTATTCGATGTCTTATTATGTCACCTGGTTGCGACTTGCAACCCATTATTTGCTTTTTTAGTTTCATAAGGTTTTAGCCCAACGCATGCCTTCTGGGCTCTTGGTGATTTAGTATTTTAGTTTATTGGTATTGGGCCTTGGTATTTGATAATATCTCGTGCTTTTCTAGTTTTCTAGAGGAAGAAAAATGTCCATAATTCAAAGCTGATTAAAGTATAAATATTTTTATTCACCTTTAATTTAATGAATATTTGAAAATGAAGTGGAATGGAAGAGAACGTCGATTTGGATATGAAATGACCGTCAAACTGAAAAACTCGATTTTAATGCTTTCTCGAATCGAATCTACTGAATTAGAGTTATGAACCAACCTAACACAACTCGACCAGACCAAAACCTCTTTGGTGCAGCGTATCTAACGACTTTAGTACATTTTTCTCGCTTGTTTAAACATAAGAAATATCATTTTTTTTCTTTTAGAACGACAATTCACACACTTCAATTCAATTCCTAAATTACCCAACTTTTACAATCACAGGACTTGAACCCTCATTATTTGTAAAAACAATATCTTATCCAACGCATTGATACCGCAGGCCAAATTCCCTTTCGTACGTAAGAAACTTATGATATTTATGGTTTAAGATGAAAACCAACCATTAGATTTCACCTTATACAAGCAACCAATCATACAAACTCATCTCACTTTTACCCGATTTCACCCACAAGTACCCGATTCATAAAGGATGGCGTTTCCAAACTACACGAGTTGTTTTTCCACACAAAGCTTCAAGATTATTTGGCAGACATTCAGTTACTTTTACCCGTTTTCTTTTCCCAAATTCACTACCCGATTCATAAAGGGTGGTGTTCCCAAACTACTCGATTTACTTTCCAGAAGGTATCCCTTCGCATTTATAAAGGTTGGCATGAAGTTGAAGCTAATTCAAAACTAATTTTTCAATATAAAAGATATTACAAAAGTTAAAAGCATACAACTCTAAGAAGCTAAATTTTAAGCTTAGACTTAGTATCTAGGAAAACTGATTGTGTTGTTTAAATTTTAACTAACAATTCACCCTTGTACATAGAGGTGCACAAATCGGGTTCTTCAAATATCTGGGTTCGGGTATGAACCGGGTTCGGGTATGATCGGGTATTGGAAAATCGGGTATTGGTAATACCCGGGTCGGGTTCGGGTCCGGGTATTGTCTCTAAAAACCATACCCTATGCATCAGGTTCGGGTCGGGTATAGAATCGAGTATTCTAAAATCGGGTATTTAAATACCCTATTTTCGAGTATTGAAAAACCCTATTTTTGGGATTTGGAAAAACCCGGTTTCGGGTATTGGAAAAACCCGGTTCCGGGTATGGAACAGGTTCCGGGTTTTGGGTATTACCGGGTATAAATTGGGCCCGGTTTCAGGTACGGGTTTTGGTACTAAAATGCATACCCTATCTGTACCCTACGGGTAGGGTCGGGTACGGGTTCAGATATTAAAAACCCGGGTATAACAAAAACCGGTTCCGGGTATTTTTTTCGGGTCCGGTTCCGGGTTCGGGTTTTTTTTGCACCTCTACATGTACATGTAAGTAAAATTTAACATTAACACTAATTTTAGGATTAAATTATATTGTATGTGAGTATATTTGTAAATAGAAGTGGGGCATAACCTATAACCGTAAAAAAATAAGACTTATCTTAATATGTCAGGCGTGCAAGCCAATAAGCAAGCTTACATTAGTTTTAGCTCGGCTTATTTACAATTAAGCTAGCTCGATCTTTTAACATGTCAATTTCGATAAAGCTTCAATCCAAAACCCCATGTCAAAAAGTCATGAAAACTATAACTTCATAAACTTGACAAACCCAAATTTCAAACGCCTTAAACATAACTATAATAACTGTCAACTCTCAAATTAATGTAAATTAAAAAAACAAAAAAAAGAAAAACAATAAATAAATAAACAAAAATCCACCAAATTCTACATTGGGCTCATCTTCTAGGTCAACCAACAACTAAACTGAATGAATATTATTCTACCTGCAGGCCAAAAGCATGAGACCTAGACTACTTTGCAATCCATCATTTCTTCCCTAATACTTCACTTTAACCCTCAGATTCACTTCAATTCGAATTATGAGTTTGTTAAACCCTAACCACAGGCCATCAAGAGGCACTGCATTAGATCACCATCTACCTCCAACCACCAACGGATCAACATCATCATCTTCATCTTCATCAACCACTGCTCACAATTCGCGTAAAAAATGGTCCAGTCTGTTACCGCTATTTCTAGTACTAGTTTTCATAGCCGAGATCAGTTTCTTAGGCCGATTAGATTTGTCGAAGAATGCCGATCTACTGAATTCGTGGACTGAATCTTTCTATCAGTTTACGACGTCTTCGTTTTCGGCTTCTTCGCTTGAAATTGGAGATGAGGATCCGATTTTGGGCGTTACGGACGCCGTGGTGGATTCCGGTGGAGAGAGCTGTGAGGAGTGGCTGGAGAGAGAAGACTCTGTGGTGTATGTTAGGGATTTTAAGCAGGAGCCTGTGCTTGTTACTGGTGCTGAGCAGGTATTATTATTATTATTTGTGTTTTTAGGGTTTAAGTTTCTCATGTTAATTATTATTGATAGCTTAATTTGATCAAATGATATTTCGCACCTGTAATTTGTTCTAGTTGGAACTATACATACAGAAATTTGAAACAGTTATCCCCATAATTACAGCCTTATACAGAAAATAAGGAATAACTGTTTTATTAGACGTCTAAGCTACATGAATTTGAAACTTCTTGATTAAAAATTTGTTTACAAATTAGCGGTTTTTAAAGTTAGTTTCATATTGTTTAGTAATTTGTGTCATCATCATCGTACTCAGGAAACCTTACCAATAGCAAAGCTATGGTAGTGTCTGAGGAGGGTAAGATGTAGACGGCCTTACCTCTACCCTGTAGGAATAGAGAGGTTGCTTCTGGTGAGACCCTGGCTCAATAGTAGTTTTTCATTAAGCCTTGGACATAAGGCATATAACACTCAACCATCGGCCGATTGGTGCGTGTACCCATGTTTTTTGGCTATCAATGCCACCACATGATGCATGATTAACATTCTGTCACTTTTAACGTAATTTTCACGAAATTAGTATAATAACGTCAAAATTAGTGCAGTCTCACTTTTGCTCCCGGAGGGCCCACATGCGCACGCCACAAACAGGGCGTTGTTTAGTAATTTGTGTATTTATAGAAAATAAGGAATGCGTGATAAATTAATTTAGGTATCGATATGATCCAAAAATCTTAGTTTACGACTTTACGTAGGATAAAAGGTGTTTCTGTTTTGTTAGACATGTTAGCTATATCTGATATTGAAACTTTCTTGATTCAAAGTTTGTTTAGGAATTAGTGGTTTTTGCTTTTTAGAAGACGGTTTAAATATGTTTAGTAATTTGTTTCTTGAAGGAGTGGAGGTCGTGTGCTGTGGACTGCAAGTTCGGGTATGATAAGCAAAAGGCTGATGCTGCATTTGGATTGCCCAATGTAGCTGGTACACCTGGCATTCTTCGGTCGATGGAATCGGCTCAATATTATCCTGAGAATAATATTGCTTTCGCAAGACGGTGGGTAAGAACTATCTGAGATAACCTATTGAATAACCATATTAAAATGACATTGTGTCAACATTATAATTTCTGTATATTTCATTTTTGAATTATAATTTTTTGAGTGCTTATGAATATGTTGCTAACAGTAAACATGCGATTTTTAAAGAAAAATCCTATGGACTTTTTGCTGAATTCTGTCATAAGTCGTTCAACTTTAATTTTGCTTGATTACATGCCTTGACTTTTAAAATATAATGATAAAGTCCATGCTCTTTATTATTAATATAAAAGTGGTTTTGCGCATGATTAAGTCCCTATCCTGTACTTTTCAGAGTTTATAGTTAACGTCCTTTTTACATGATTAAGTTCCTAAACTTTTTAATCTGTGTAGTTTTTATGTATCACACCAACTCTTTTTCAATTTAATTGCATTATATGTTATTTCATATTCTCAATGTTTATGCTGGCTAACCTCTCAAAAATCAGCCAATTCAAGTTGTTCACCATTGATTTATTTAGTCAATTTGTTCGAGTTTTAACATTAGTTTTTTTATTAAAGTTAAGTTAAAAGACAGCACTGATGTTGAAGGTATTGATGTGTTTTGGTAACCATCTAATTGTCATCTACTAACAATCTTTATCAGTTGTTTGATTTTAGCTGTAAATTGCTGATGTGATGTGGAACTGCTTGGTTACATGACATGCATATACTACATATGCAAAAATGCTAATGTGAAAAGCTAAAAATTAAATTTTTTTACAACTTTGATAAGTTAATATATTTTCAAAATTTTTTTATTTAATTTTAAGGCAGAATTTGAATTTTTATACAACTTTGATAAGTTAATATATTTTCAAAAAAAATTTATTTAATTTTAAGGCAGAATTTGATCCATGTTCTTGCAAAAGTTGGAAATTGCAATGCATCTACAGCATGTTTTTGACTTCCAACTTTTGCAAAGACATGAAATTGCCACTACAAATTACTTATTAGACGCTACATCAGATGCCGCTCGGCTCGGCTCGATTTCAAATACCGAGCTGTAAAACTGAGCTCGAGCCCGACTCGAGCTAAACTCGAGCCAGCTCGTGGCTTGACAAGCTAACAAATTATTCAAACTTAAGCAAGGAAAAAAGAAGAATTAGGGTTGAAAGTTTGATAAACTATATATATTATATGAGTCTTAGCGTACGAGCCAACGAGCCGAGCCTACGAGCCAAGCCACGAGCGAGCCACGAGCCGAGCCACCCCAGGCTCGAACTCGACCCGAACAAAACTCGAGCCAGCTCGGCCCGGCTCGATTTTTGATCGAGCTTTTTTCGGGTGAGTTTTTTTCGGGTTATTTTTGAGCGAATTTCGAGTGAGCCGCGAGCTTTTTGAACACCCCTATATACAACTATACGTATACAGTAAAATGGCAAATAAGAGGTCTTGTCAGCAAACTTTGAATGATCAGCAAAAACGAACGTAGTTTCCATTTCAAGCAGTTTGCTTATAGTAAATGCGTGGGAGTAGTATGCAAAATGTTTCTTTTTGTTTTATGTGATTAATAAAATTTATCATGTTTCAGAAAAGGATACAGCATCGTTATGACAACCAGTCTCTCCTCAGATGTTCCTGTTGGTTATTTTTCATGGGCCGAGTATGATATAATGGGCCCAGTTCAGCCCAAATCTGAAAAAGCATTGGCAGCAGCATTTATTTCAAATTGTGCCGCTCGTAATTTCCGTTTACAAGCCCTTGAAGGACTTGAAAAGTCAAACATCAAAATTGACTCTTATGGTGGTTGTCACCGTAACCGTGATGGAAATGGTAAGCATTCAGGTGTGTTTCGTCTGTGTAATCAGTAATAAGAGATTTGGAGAAAAGATTTATTATTCACATCATTTAAAAAATAATATACAAGATATATATACGAAAATAATTAATATGAAATGTTTGTGTGTGTGTGCATATATATATATTTGTGTGAGAGAGAGAAATTTTAGTGTTTTTAAAGGGTAAATATGATTTTATGAAATTTAGTAGGATATTTTTTATATAAATCCTAAAAGAAAATCAGTTACATATATCACTGTTTCTTTTTTTTTTCTTTTAACTATAAAATTGGTTTTCTGTCTTCTGTTTAGTCAACTAAACTCATATTGAATTTTTGATACAAATTTTGGATAATATTTTTTTTGTTTTTCGCTTCTTGGCAGTGAACAAAGTTGATGCATTGAAGCGTTACAAATTTAGTTTGGCTTTTGAAAATTCCAATGAAGAAGACTATGTCACTGAAAAATTCTTTCAGTCTCTTGTTGCAGGTACATAGATCTCAAGGCTAAAAATACCTACCTAGCAAATTACGTTTAAAATGAATTAAAATGATGTTGGTTGCTAGTTTTGGCAATATTAGAGATTTGTAACAATTTTAGACTATAAAGTTTATTTTTTCTAATAATGCATGATAATCGATTAGAGATAAATTTTAATTTGCAGGATCTATTCCCGTTGTTGTTGGTGCTCCAAATATTCAAGATTTTGCTCCTGCACCTGGTTCTATATTACATATTAAGGAATTAAAAGATATCGAATCAGTTGCAAAAACCATGAAACATCTTGCAGATGATCCCATTGCCTACAATCAATCACTAAGGCAAGTTGTTCATTTCATCATAATACATTAAGAATTTATAGTTTTTTTTCCAAGTTATAACTTAGGTCTTTTACAGATGGAAATATGAAGGGCCCTCTGATTCTTTCAAGGCCCTTGTAGATATGGCTGCAGTTCATTCTTCTTGTCGATTATGCATTTTTCTAGCAACAAAAATCCGTGAGAAAGAAGAAAGTCCGTTATCCCTCAAACGCCCTTGCAAGTGTGAACGTGGTGCTCAAACTGTATATCACATCTATGTAAGAGAAAGAGGGAGATTCGAGATGGAGTCTGTTTTTCTAAGGTAAATTAAAAGTTCTTTTTATAAGGTACTTTAATTATAAAAAATGAGATATCTTTTTGGCCATTAATGGGCAGGTCTGGAAACTTGACCATGGAAGCTTTAGAAACTGCTGTGTTACTGAAATTCAAATCTCTAAATCACGAACCCATTTGGAGAAACGAAAGGCCCGAAAGTATAAGAGGTGACAAAAACGCCCTCAGGGTTTACAAAATATACCCGGTTGGCATGACACAAAGGCAAGCTTTATACACATTTAGTTTCAAAACTAGTACTGCGTTTACGAGCCACATAAAAAGTAACCCGTGTGCAAAATTCGAGGTTATTTTCGTGTAATCGAGTGCGACTTAATCTGTAAAAGACATTTAGCGACTTTTGAGCGTATTTTTAGTACGGATTTGATAGTGTTTTTCTGGTAGCAAATAGTATGAGGGTTGAGGGAGGATAGATGAATATGAAAATGAATATGAAACTCTTCATGTGTTTTGTTTTCTTGTCATTTTCTGCTATTTGTTATCTAAAATTGTGGTATTCGAGCTTTTAACAGATTAAAAAACCTCAAGTCCGATAACGACCGAAATCGGTTTTCTGTCGGTTAGGTCTAGAAACCGGTTAAGTATCAAGCTCGAGCCTGGCTAAGATCGAGATTGGGTCAGATTGGCCATTGATATTATCATATTATTCTGTATTGCTGAAGTCATTTATTTTTACTATTGGTGAGAATATTTTGTTAAAAGATGTTTATAAGTTTAATGAAGTGATATGAAGGTCACTTTTTAACTTCTTTTTGTAAGGAATACTTTTAAACAATTTGATGTGATTAAAATTAGTTGAAGGTAATTTAATCTCTAGTGATAATAGTTCTTAGAGCCGGGTGTAATGTTTTATTTAGTCTACCTTCTTGCTAGTCTAACTATTACTCGATAAAATTGGTGGTTAAAGAAAAAAAGAATAGTTTTTAGAGTGAGAGTTTGATTCTATTAGCCCACGTGATACGTTGCCTGATTGTAAGATGAAGCGTGGACACTTAGACCGTTCGCATCAGTTCAGAGTAATTTTCTCTACAAACAGTCTAGTCAGCGTGCCACGTCAGCTTTCTATTTATTTTTTTCACAAACACTTTTACCTACAACAATAACATATTCATTCTTCCCACAAACAACCTCATAATTTTCATATCACCAACATGGAGGACCTACAAATCACCATCCTCGATGAAGAATCTTTAAGGATGGATGGCCTCCACATCAACCTCCACAACACTTGTCTTTTTCATTCTTCTCACAAATTTCCTTCACGTAAGCTATGGATGGCCTTGATGCAGAAGGTCTTAGACATCACGACCAGGATACAGCTAGTCGACTATCATTGGTGATTAGCTTGGCCATGAGCTACTCACGAGGGTGAGTGAGGCTTAATTTGATTTTAGTTTGATTTTGATTTTGATTTTGATTTTTTTGTTGTTCAATCAAATACTTCTACCTATTTTATGTATTTATTAATATTATATTATTTAACTTAGAACCTATTATGATTTTTTTTCCAAATAACTTTTGCTAGTTAGCTTTTTCTTTTTTTTAGAACTCTGGTATAAATTTTAACGAAAACAAGGTTGTTTCAAAAAGGCTTATTTTGGTCACATAAGCAGCTTTAACACGTGCTTGGATTGACTTTCAAATGTCAAGTAATCGTTTAAACAATAACTAATATTAATAATAAAATACGTTAAAAGTTAGGAAAAAAAGCTGACCATCACTTATCATTACATGTGTTTAGTGTTAGTGTTACTGATAGTGAAACTCCTCTTGTCTACGTAAACT
This sequence comes from Bidens hawaiensis, assembly GCF_021521415.1. Taxonomy (NCBI): domain Eukaryota; kingdom Viridiplantae; phylum Streptophyta; class Magnoliopsida; order Asterales; family Asteraceae; genus Bidens; species Bidens hawaiensis. The sequence goes on from NW_027491108.1 coordinate 1,912,476, forward strand.
ATACATTACATCACTTTCACTATCACTTATCATAACGCGCGGTCTTCAATGAAGGAGAGAGTGAACCTGAGGCCAAGATTTTATCTTTGGATTGCATAAATAACTTGGAAACTCCTCTTGCCTACGTAAGGTATACATGACATCACTTTCACTATCACTAATCATAACACGCGGTCTTCAATGAAGGAGATAGTGAACCTGAGGCCAAGATTTTATCTTTGGATTGCATAAATAACTTGGGAGCTCTTCTAACTTGTAAGGCCTTCGATCCCGGGTGCCCTACTTTCACACTGGTTGGATTTACTCATTCACATAATTCAGAAAATCAGAGTTAATTAAAACATTTTGTGGAAATAAAAGTCAACCATTCATACATAACATAGGTACTTGTTTAAAATAAAATAACATAAGTCTTGAACAGTAAACATAAATAGCACGTGAATCTTCTTCATGATGATGCCAGTCTTCATCTTATTGCCATGTGTCCCCATCAAGCAATTTGCCTCATCCTATTCGCCTACGTGCATACTAAAAGTCAGCTACGCTGAGTGAGTTTTAGTTAACTAACATATATTACATTCACTTACTTGCTAATACGCGTCCGAAGATACGTATTAGATGTTTAGTTGTTCATCTATCATTCATTCATACATACATACATACATTCGTTCATAATTCATACTGTCTACATACCTCGGATATTATAAGGGTCCGGCTCCCTACATACATCGGATATTGTAAGGGTCCGGCTCCCTACATACCTCGGAAATTATAAGGATCCAGCATCCTACATACCTCGAAAATTATAAGGATATGGCATCCTACGTACCTCGGTTATTATTAAGGCCCTCTAACATACCATAAAATCATACCTTCGTTACATTTCCTTGTTACTTCCTTCCATCATGACTAATATAACAAACTATGTGCATACTAGTTAATCAATCTATATCATTCACATTCATACGCAACCATATATCTAATATACACTTACCATTTAAGGTGAGTGTATTAATATAACACATCGTAGTATGTACACAGCCCCGAAAACATAACACATAGAAAGGGGGCTAGAACTCACCTGTAGTCGATTCCTTTCCGAATTAATAGTAATGTCTTTCTTCAACTGAGCCCGACTAACTGTTAATAACATATACATATTAATCCTCTATATTTATTTGTTATTTTGTTTTTCTAAAGTTAACGGGGTTAACTTTTAAGTTAACTGAACCGAACATATAACCTTCTTAAACCGATTGTATTAGTTTAATGTACTTAACCTCATTTTATAGTAAACTGACTTCATTAGTTTACATCCTTGACGATATTTGTTATATATGTGTGTGTGTATGTATTTATTATTATATTTACTTTATTATTATTAATTTACTTTCTTAGCTTTATCTTAAGTTCCGACCTTCACACTTATTATTATATTATATATTTTACAAGTTGTCCTTCGTTCGTACGTTCCTTCCAATTCCTCCATTTACAACGAGCTCTTACGTTTAAGTGGTTCTGAATGGGTCCCATAAGTCATTGGTTTGGCATAAGACGGACTACGGGTTCTAAACGCGTCGGGTCATATTTGTTTCACACTTATTATTATTATTATTATTATTATTATTATTATTATTATTATGTATTTGCCAAACACACCCTAACCCTAGCCTTTTAAAAACCGTACCCCCATACCCCCAGCCCACTCACCCACTTTCTCTTCCTTCTTTCCTTTCTTCCCTGCCGTCCCCGTCTCCCTTGTCTTCTCTGACGAACACGACGGTGAACGCGGACTGGGTGGACCAAGGGTAGCACCTAATCGATTCGCATAGGAACGGTTCGCACGAAAACGATTCTTATAAAAGAATTCGCATGAATCGGTTCGCGCGAATTGCTTGTCTTCCACGATTCGCACACCATTCCATTCGCATGAAAGAATTCGCATCTGAACAATTCGCATGACCGTGCGATTTCTTTTCCGGCAAACCATTCGCACGGCGATGCGATTTCTTTTCTGACATCCATTCGCACGGCTGTGAGCTTTCTTTATCGGCAAACCATTCGCAAAGGGGGTTTAAACGGAACTGTTCTGGTTTAATTTCGTCGCACCGGTTCAGTTGGTTTGGGATCTGGTTCTTAATGGTTCAGGTCTCGTGGGTTAACGAGCCAGCCGAAGGGTCCGGATACGAGACCCACTAAGTCCGTCGTGGTTCAGATCTGGGTTCAACTTTTCTTTGGGTTCTGTTTCAAGCTCTCCTGTTCGAGTTCCTTTAACCATGGCCCAGCAGTTTGGGGTTCGGGTCTCATTGAACCCCGTTTACACCAAGTTATTACTATTTGTATTTTGTCAAATCACATGCTATTGTTATTGTTATTTGATTCGGTTTGCTTTTAACCTTTAACTTGTTTGCTCCTTTATTATCGATTTCAAAGAAAGGAAAAATGAAATGAAAACGGATGTAATGTTTACCTTTTTGGTATGATTAATTAGATCTTGAATATTTGGATGGATAAAATTGGATTTGGAATGTTTGGTATAGAGATTTGTGTGTGCATAGGTGTGTGTGACAATGATTGGGAGATGATGATGAAATGATGAGGATAAAGATAAGGATAAGATTAGGTTTTTAGGGTTTAAATAGACAAGCCCAAAAGCTTTTAGGCCCATAATCACTCTCAAGTCCAATAACCTCTCTTAATCTTATCCATACTCTACATATTATTTAATTAGCCCAAATAACGTAACGCCACACCCGTTTAAAACGAACTTATATTATTTAATTTAAATAATATTTAAAACGAGGATGTTACATAACTTCCCATCGTTGATATCACTAACCAAAGGGCTTGTTGCTTAGTAATATCAATGCGCACGCATAAAGGTGTCATCCCCATGTGTTTTAAGGGTTCGAATCTGAAGAAACACTAGATCAAACTAGATAGTTTGATCGGGTATTTCCCCAGATGTGGGTATACTGAAGTGATGAGAACAGATCCCAACTGATGCTTACAAAACATAACACCGTTGAGTCTCGTTACGGGAAGGACAAAGTGGGGGGTCTTCTCGTAACCACCCTCTGGCGTGAGAATAAGTATCGTATTTTGATCGGAATAAAGTAAGACACCGTATGTAATTGCTTAAGGCTTGAGAGTGTGAATGAATACCTCGAAGATATGATCTTCGTATTTATAGCCGAAGGTGGAGGGAAGGTAATTGGTGGAGTTGTCACTATCAAGTTATTCCTCCTCTTCCTGAATGGACACGTGTCGGGCTTTCATTGGATTTGACGGCCTGGACCCGTTTATGGTGCGTCGTGGGATGGCCATTACGTGTCCAGGTGTCTTCTTTTCATTGGCTGATATCGATATCAGGAGGTTTTGAGGGAATCTTCTAGAAGTAGTTTGTTACAGCTGCTCTTCCATATCACGTGGGGATCATGCGTATGATGAATTCCTTGAGTTATTTGTGGATTCCTTCCGCGGATGTTAGCGTGACTGTCCGCAGGTTATGACGGAGTTCCACGAAGTGTTTTGGATTGTGGATGGCTTCACCAATCCACTTGTTCCTTGCGCGGATGTCTTTTGGCGATCCGCGGGCTGGTTGATGGACCCGTGGGTTGGTTGATGGATCCGCAGGTGACGGATGTCTTTGACGATCTGCGAGTCGGATAAGGGATCCGTGGGTAGCTTTGCTACCCTCCCTCAATAGAATCCTTGGTGGACAATAGTGTAAACGATTGGTTAGCACGCATGCCCTTACTATTAGCCTAGACTTCACAAACAAGGAGTGTTATGTTCGTGTTAGGGCATTCAATACCCATGACTTTTTCAGTGGCTAAGTGTTTTAAAAACATAGTTTGGTAGCACTCATTGATCTAGAGCTACATCATCCATCAATCCAAAGATACATTCTTCGGTCCATTACATGGGAGTTGTTGCTAAACAATTTGATCCAGAGTTTGCAGTTCTAGAAGTGTTGATTTAAGATTTTAGGGGTTACCCATTAAATTCAAATATATTTAATCTAATTAAAATTTATGTAGTTTTTATAAACTTAAATTTTCAAAATTTATCAAGGATAGGAGGAAATAGCGTATGGGTGCATAATATTTGATTTTGTACTGATTAAATCGATAACCAAATTGATGCGAAGCCATCAAAGCTAAACCGTATTACATATTCAGTTTTCAGCTCAGTTTCGAACCAAAATTGTATTGATTTTTGGTTCAAAAAATCTAAGTTTAGTTGAAATCAAATAACAAATAATGGTTATATAAGTTTTGTTGTTTAGCTCAATCTAATTACATTTTCACTTATCTAGTCTAATAAGAAACAAAGGTTATTCGTTTTTCCGCACGAAACCAAAAAGGGAACCATATTTAAATGAGGTTTGAGTTCACTTTTAAACCAATTAAATTAAATTCAATTCAGTTTTTTGGTTTCAATAAAAAAAATTGTAAATCGAATAAAACCCCGTTTAAAATAAACCAAACAAATCGAAAACCGAATCAATTAACGCTCCAGGTATAGTCATATTATTAAAGTTCATTAATATTTTAAACTATTACTTTTTACGATTTATTTCAACATAAATATTTACTTGAGGATTGTTGTGGTTGACTATATTAGAAAATTAAACCCGGTCCATTCAATGTAACCAAGGAAAGGAGCACATGGTTTTTGCTGCGGCTTGGCTTGACTAGTTGGCTTGCGTCCCACTCGTGTGGGAGGGCTAGTGGCTGGCTGCCTCTTCCGTCTTCTCTAAAGCCAGACCACACGACCTCCTCAACCGTCACCTGCCAATACCATTTATATCAAAAAGAATATCAAATAATAACAATATTTTTTATTATTAATAATATCCGTTCTCTTCTCATTTTTTAAAGCCTTGTCCTCGTATCTACCTTTTTAGTAACTGGTTGATACTTGCTTCTTACGCAATATTATAAAACATCACATATTTGCTCCAAATATTGAGAAGAATGATTATTTTAATACATAATATGTTTTACAAAATATTATCCTAATACCGCATATGCAATATTTTATTACCACTATAGTTATCAAACTTTTAAATAATATTCCATTGTGGAAATTGCGATATTTTGAAGTAAAAATATGGCACTTTTTTTAATGTTATTTATCATAAGAAGTGTTTTTATTCTTCATCTTTATGCCAAAGGGAAGAATGAATGAGCATGCCTATCAATCATTGTGCTCTTTTGCAAAAGAAATATCGAGTAACATTCAATTAGTTATACAAAAGATGCCTTCACCAAGATATTTTAAATCACAACTAACATCTAGGGTTTTTTTATTTTTTTTATTAATGCAGTATTCCAGAAATATATTAAAAAAACATGATTACAAATAATAACACACCAATAAATTACAAAATAACGCTAGAAGCAATAATTACTACATCTATCAGAAAAAAACAAGAACCTCAAATTATTTGTATACACGGTATTATATAATTGACACATCTCATCAGGTTTGATAGGAACTTTAGTTATTTTATTTCTACAATTTTTTCATGTCATCATTATAGACGGTATTATATATAATTGACACATCTCTGCAAATTTTTCAAGAAAGTCACTCTCTTCTTATTGGAAATGCACACCGCTGCATTCACTTCACGAGACATCATTGAAACTAGGTCATTTGTAACGTGTATTTCAATCAATAACTTCAATTTACATGTTTAAGAGGATGTGCTATATGACAAAACTCAAGGGCTCTAAGAGGCCACGTTGGCAGGCATTAGAGCATTCTCATCCTATCTTCTATCTTTAAATAAAAAATTATACTAAAACTCATTATATTTTCTTACTCTATTTAAATTAAATAATACTTTTTATACATTTTATCATTACCTTTTCTCTTTCCTTCACTCACAACCACTCTCAAAATATATTAAAAAATTATAAATGATGAACAGTAACTTTTCAAATATACTGAAAAATCACTATTTTTTCTAAAATATAAAAACTCTTCACTCACAACACCCTGAATCACTCCCTAAATTATAAAAACACCACTCACAAAAAATGAGGGGTTGGATGAGAACGCTCTTAGTGTCAACGCACTATTAGTTTAAAGAGCATTGCCCATCTAGCACTATTAGTTTAAAGAGCGCTTCCCTCATAAACCATGATTTCTTTATTTTTAATTATTAATTAACTAGTTTTAGAGCCCGTGTTACACATGGGATAATTCAAATTATAAAATTATAAGTAAAACAAATAATTAAATGGCGCATATGAAAAAAAAATGTATTACATCTATGCTTGTATCTATACAATGTGTACATAAATTGATTTTATTTATATCACAAAATGGTTTTTTTAAAAGAACTTAATAAAAAAATATCCGTGCAAAATCTTATCCAATAATGCTTCTTTCTATTGAAAAATTCATTCTCAGTGTCATATATGTATAATTGAAAGAATTTTGGTTATGAACCAATTTCAAAAATAAGACTTCTCATACGATAGTCGTTCTAACCACTCAGCCTAAATACAAAAGATGCGTTACCTTTATTGATATATTTATCAATTTACAACTCATCAAAAGAAAGTAGGATATTAAATAGTAACAATAGATGTTCTTCAAGAACTATGTTTTTCTGAGCTGCACCATAAAAAATTTTTTGATAAGTTTCAGAGAGTTTCTCGACATCGTCATAATAACAACATAAAAAATAACATGTTAACCCATTCAATTTTGTGAATATTTTGTTTCATTTGAGCATACTTTTGCATGACATGCTTCCCGTACAACGTTCTGATCACCATTGAAGGATAAATTAATGTTGACATCAATATTTGAAATTTGATAAAAATTAGAAGCATTGATAGGCATGAGGGTGGCATGTCGAAAATGTTCGCAATCTTTTCTTAAGTTTTAATAGTTGAGGGAAAAATAGTCATTTTGCCAAATCCCGAACCTTTTAATTATTTCAAAAAATGCCCTTAAAAATAAACTTGAAACCCGAATCATGTTTAAAATTCTAACTTTCATACTTTTAATATTTTAAAGTCAACACTTTGAACTCATAACAAATTTGACGATAAATCTATTTTGCATTATTAAACTTTTAAAAATACTCAAAATTTTCATTTTTGACCCGTAACAAAATTTGACCTAAATGTAGTTAACTTGTATCAAACAATCTATTTACCAACTTTTGACCCATAAAATAATATTTAACTTTCACAAAAAACCCAAAACAATTTTCATTTGCGGAACATGATTTTTTGTTGAGTTTTGGAATTCACCAAGTATATTGAAATATATAGTAAAATAATATGTTAATATTTATATTTATAAAAATATATAGATATTATATAAATATAGTGTAAAAGGAAAGTAAATAATTATTGATTTATTACATATATAAGGGTATATTAGTTTTGAAGGAAAAAAAAATTATGATAATTAACAAAAACATAACAAGTGTCTCAACTTATTTTATTTTATTAGAATAGGTAGATTATGTATCTCCATGTTATCTTACAAACATCTTTCACATTTCATTGCATCATAACACATCAAACTTGGTGGGAAATGTAAAAGCCCCCACTACATACCTACGTGACGTCTATACGTGGCCCCTTTACATTCAACACATCCAATAAAATATGTCCTAATCATACTTTAGCAATTCTTTTCTGCCAATTACTACTTGTGTGCCCAACTTCTGTATTAAACATATAATGCGATTAGGTTTGCATTAAGAGGCATTTGGCTAGTTTATGATCACTAAATCTGGCTAGAGGTTGAACCAGATATAAAACTAGGAAAAAAAATAAATAAGCAAACAGAATAGTGTATAGTAATAGTTTAAGTCATTCCTGATTTATACTTAATACTAGATCTTATCCCCCGTATTATAGGGGTTGTTTTATATTATTCGGTTTTAATATTTATATATGTATATTTGGATTTTAATTTTATTTATTGTAAAAAAATTAATAATTAATATACTTGAGGTTTGATGATGAAATGGTTTCACAAATAAATGATATGTTATAATCCGGTTTAAAAGCTATCTGGGTTTGGTGATACCCATTACCCGTTTATTTTCTTCATTATAAAATTATTTCTTAATTATAAATAATATCTTTTTTTAAAATAAAATAGGATTTTTTTAGTATATTCCTATTTTATATGATTTTCATATCAAATATTTGATGAGATTATTTTTTAATATAATGAGATGTTATAACCCGTTTAAAAGCTATCTGGGTTTGGTGAGACCTTTACCCGTGAATTCGGGTCAAATGCGTGAGAAGCCTTCATTTACAAATAAAGTAATCTGATATCTTGAGAGAATGGTTGTTTTACATTTTTCATTTTTTAATATTTATTTTTTGGATTTTAATTTTCTTTATTGTAAGAAAGTTAATTATATACTTTAGGTTTGATGATGAAAGGGTTTCATAAATAAATGATATGTTATAATCAATGTTGTAAAAGTCGTTAGGCGGTTCTTGTTTTACAACATTGATTATAACCCGTTTAAAAGCTATCTGGATTTGATGACCTATGACCCACTTATGTTTTTTACTATAAAATTGTTTATTAATTATAAATAATATCTTTTTCTTTTTAAATTGGATATTAAATTTAAGTATATTCCTATTTTGTAGGATTTTCATATCAAATAATTGGTAAGATTAATTTTTAATTTAATGAAATGTTATAACCCGTTTAAGAGTTATCTGATTTTGGTAAGACCCATACCCATTAATTTGGGTTAAATCAATGAGAGGCCTCTATTTAAAAATCAAGAAATCTGGTGGCTTCCATAAAAGGGGGAGCGACCACATCGCGACACGTAGGATTTTTGGGTTTTCGTTTATATATATTATATAGATATTTACAATGTTTATACATAATATATCTACAATATCTACCTATTCTAATAAAGTAAAATAACTGTGACACGTGTCAGTCTGTGGTTAAACCTCATAACTTTTTTCCATCCAAACTAATAATAATGTTATAGATCAATAATTATTCACTTTCCTTTTACACTTCATTTATATTATATCTATAATATGATTAAATTTTTCACTTTCCTTTAAACTCTATTTTATTATATATACTATACATTTTTATAAAAATAAATATTCTTATAAAATATAAATATATGCTTTAAATCTATCCATTTATTTTCAGTTAATTTACTAAACTATATATATGTTAAAATGTAATAATATATACCATTCACTTTCATATATAATAAAGTTTATCATAGTCAGTTTCTAGGTTTTTTTATCAGTGATTGTTTCAGGTTTTTTTGGAACTTAAATTTGATTGTTATTGATCAAAAGTTGGTAAATAGATTGTGTGGTACAAGTTAACTACATTTGGCTCTAAAGTTGTTACGGGTCAAAAAGGGGCAATATGAGTATTTTTAAAAGTTTGAGAGTGTAAGTATATTTATCATCAAATTTGCTCGGGTTGAAAGTTTTGACTTGAAAATGCCAAACAAATGAAAGTTAGAAGTTTAAATGTGATTTAGGTTTCAAATTTATTTTCAATGACATTTTTGGAAATAATGAATAGATTCGGGATTTGGCTAATTGACAATTTTCCCACAACTATTAAAATTTAATAAAAGACGGCAAACACTTTCGACATGCTACCTCAAGGATCTATCAATGCTTCTAACTTTTATCAAATTTGAAACGTTTTTGTCAGCATTGACTTTTCCTTTAATGGTGATTAAAATGTAGTTTGTCAAACATGTCATACATAATTATGATCAAGTGAAGCAAAACATTCACAAAATTGAACAGATTAACGTGCTATTTTTACGTGTTGTCGTTATGGCAAAGTCGAGAAGCTCCCTCAAAACTATTGTATGAAAGTCTTTTTTGAAATTGGTTCATAATCAAAATTCTTTCAATTATATATTGAGAATTAAATTTCCAATAGATGAACCGTTCTCATGTATGTTTTTGCACTTGCGTTCTTATTATTATTTTTATTAAGTTCATTTATTTTTTGAAAAAATCATTTTCTGATATAAATAAAATCAATTTATATACACATAGCATAAATATAAGCATATATGTAATCATTTTTCTGTGTACAGTTTGCTTTATTATTTGAATCATCTCGTGTATTATATGGGCTCTAAAACTAGTTGTTAATATAAACAAAAATCACATTTAACTTAAAAACTCATGAAAATCACTTTAACACACATTTTATCTATTTTTAATTTTTATTCATATCAATCTTTGTCAAAAAAAATGTAGATTACGGATATACATGGTTTTGGTAAATATTAAGGGGTGTTTGAAATTTATTGTTTTTACCTTCTTATGACTTATAAGGAAAAGCCAGAAGTCACAAGTTTGTGACTTATCAACTTTTGCTTTCACAATAAGCAATCTCAAACATTTTTTTTTAAGTTTTCTCATAAGTTATAAGGTAGTAAAACTAAAGAATTCCAAACACCTTTTAAAAATATATAAAAGGGATTAAAAAACCAAAAATAAAGTAAAATTTTTAAAAGTGGTTTTAACGAATTCTAAAGCATATCGTTTATTTAAACTTAGAGCATTCCTATCCTATCTCCCAAATTTGTATGAGGAGAATTTGTAAATTACAGGGTGAAGTTTTGAGTGGTTGTGAATTATAGGGTAGAGAGAGAAAATGTAGTAATTTTTTGTAACTTTGGAGAAAAAGTAGTGATTTTTCGTAAATTATAGGATTAAAAGAGAAAACTAAGATGGTAAAAATATAAAAAATATTAGTTAATTAAATAAAAAAGAAAAATATAATGTTTTTTAATTTAATTATAAAAACAAAGGACGAGAGATAGGTTAAGACTCTTATAAACTATATGTTATCCATTCATTATTCGAGACAGGTGTTATCTATTTAACACATATACAATTTTATATTTACTATTTAAAGCCCAACATCACTCTTCCTCATAATAATAATAACAAATAAAATTTTTTTAGGTAAGAGTTGTGATCCAAATTGTCGTTCATGTTTCTACTTCTCATGTTTAACTTAACACACGACCCGACTCTTAACAATATCCAAGAGACACCACTCACCACCTCCTCCGTCTTACAAAACCCACCCACCCTCTCTCTCCTCCACCGTCTTCTCTCAACTCTCCGGCAACATGTCATCTTTTTCCGTCAAGTTCATCACACCCACTACCAAACTCACTTCTACTACTAGGCTCTATGCCACCCCATCTCAAACCGCCGTGCCGGCAACTTCTCCGGCGGAGATCGCCGCCGACAGGCTGGAACCAAGAGTGGAAAAGAAAGGAAGGTATTATGTTTTGAAGGAGAAGTTCCGGGAGGGTATTAATCCTCATGAGAAGGTGAAGATTGTTAGTGAGCCAATGAAGCTGTTCATGGAGAATGGGATTGAAGATCTTGCTAAGATACCCTTTCAGGAGATTGATAAAGTTAAGGATACTAAAGATGATGTTGATGTTAGACTCAAGTGGCTTGGCTTGTTTCATCGGAGGAAACATCAGTGTAAGAACATGCTTTAAGTTTTAACATCTTTTCAAGATTCGTTTTTTTCTTTTTAGCATTATAAAGATCATAACTTTTGGTTCAAAAACTGATCTGAATGGTTGATTATGGTATCTTTAGATCAAATTAGAATATACCTATTAATCTTTGATTTGAAATCATTTTGTGGGATCATGAAGATCATAACTATAGATTCAAAAACTGACTTGAATGGTTGATTCTGGAATCTTTTGATTAAACTAGAAGATACCCATTAATCTTTGATTCGAGTTTTAGTATTTTTGCTGTTTTAATTCAAAAAGATCATAACTTTCTATTCGGAATCAAGAAAATGATACCTTCCGAATTTTGTAATTTTAAGTTATAATCTTTGTAATCAATGGGTTTAAATGTGTAGATGGTCGGTTTATGATGAGGTTGAAGCTTCCAAATGGTGTGACAACTAGTGCACAAACCAGATACTTAGCTAGTGTGATAAAGCAGTATGGTGATCAAGGTTGTGCTGATGTCACCACACGCCAAAACTGGCAAATTCGAGGTGTTACGCTCCTGGATGTACCTGCGATTTTAAAGGGTCTTGATGAAGTTGGGCTAACAAGTCTGCAAAGTGGTATGGACAATGTTAGGAACCCGGTTGGTAACCCGATTGCAGGAATTGATCCGTACGAGATTGTGGACACAAGGCCGTACACGAACTTGTTATCACAATTCATCACGGGGAATTCGCGAGGGAATCCCGCAGTTACCAACTTGTAAGATACTTTGATCTTGAAGTGCTATCTTAACTTTTTGGTTGTGAAAAAGATATACATTTGACCTTTTTGAACGTTTTTTTCTTTGTAGGCCAAGGAAGTGGAATGTGTGTGTGATTGGTTCACATGATCTTTATGAGCACCCTCATATCAATGATCTAGCATACATGCCGGCTACTAAGAACGGAAGGTTCGGGTTCAATTTGTTGGTAGGGGGGTTCTTTAGCCCGAAGCGGTGCGAAGAGGCTATACCTCTTGACGCGTGGGTTCCAGCCGAAGATGTGGTCCTGGCTTGTGGAGTGATTCTCGAGGCTTATCGTGATCTTGGTACACGAGGGAATAGGCAGAAGACTAGAATGATGTGGTTGATCGATGAACTCGTACGTCATTGTCTTTAATCTTTGGTTTAAATCTAGAAAATTTCATTTCTGAAGGGTCTCTCTTGCTAATTTGTGTTACTTGGGGGTGCAGGGTGTAGAAGGGTTCCGGGCGGAAGTGGTCAAGAGAATGCCCGAACAAGCATTGGATAGAGCATCCGCCGAAGACCTCGTTGACAAAAACTGGGAAAGAAGAGATTTATTTGGCGTGCACCTGCAAAAACAATAAGGTCTTAACTTTGTGGGTATTCACATTCCAGTTGGTCGTGTCCAAGCCGACGACATGGACGAACTGGCACGGTTAGCAGATGAGTATGGCTCAGGAGAGCTACGGATAACCGTTGAACAAAACATCATAATCCCAAGCGTGCCAAACTCAAAAGTTAAAGCTTTACTTGACGAGCCACTTTTAAAAGAAAAGTTTTTACCCGAGCCACCTATTTTGATGAAAGGGCTAGTAGCTTGTACGGGTAACCAGTTTTGTGGGCAGGCTATAATCGAGACAAAAGCTCGTGCAATGAAAGTTACAGAAGAAGTGCAAAGACTTGTTTCTGTAACCCGTCCAGTACGAATGCATTGGACTGGCTGCCCAAACACGTGCGGGCAAGTGCAAGTGGCGGATATAGGGTTTATGGGATGCATGACTAGGGACAAAAATGGGAAAGTCGTCGAAGGGGCGGATGTTTTCGTAGGGGGCAGAATTGGAAGTGACTCACATTTTGGGGATATTTATAAGAAGGCTGTCCCTTGTAAGGACTTGGTGCCTTTAGTAGTGGACATTTTGGTTGAGAAATTTGGTGCTGTTCCAAGGGATAGAGAAGAGGTGGAAGAATGAAAATAATATTGGCTTGGGTGTACATCTAAACAAAATTGAAGGACTAAAAATGAAAGTTGTAATATTGCCGAGAGGTACGGCAAGTTTAATGTTGTTCAAAGGTCCACACGTATATCTTTAGTTTTTTGATAATTGAATAAATGTAATAATCATAATAATATGTAAAAGTGGGGATCCCCTTGACTATGCAAGTGCCTCCCAATTTATCTCTCATTAATAAAAATAAAATTTTATGTGTAATTTTTTATTTTATTTTTTTGTAACACAAAGGGTCTATACAATTGATCCGGTTTATTAGTCTTGATTCTTGAATGTCTTCATTTGGGCCAGTCAACTATGGGCCGATCTATTGAACCAACAAGCTGGATCGGTTTTAGTCTTTTAGATTGGGTTTACAAAAACAAATAATTTCAACTTGAAGAATCTGATTTTACTATTTCAGTTATCATTTATAATTGATCACTTTTTTGTTAACATTATAAAAGATACCAGGATTGGCTCGTAGGACAACGAAAACAAGTTAGGGCTTTAGACCCACACTTAATTAAGGCCTCAAAGTCCAAGAAAACTTTATATATAGATATATTATAATGTGTAAAGTAAACTCAAAGTATTGCATTGGTGTGGTAGTAGACTTGGTTGTTACTAAAGTATAGGTTATGAGTAACTTGTAATAAATATATTTCTTTTTTTTAACAATTGTGATGAAAAGACCACAAAATCTTGTTTTGATTTAGGGCTCCACATTCATTAAGCCGGCCATAAAAATGAAAGATACCATAGACATGCAGTTGAAGATTTTGTGTTAGCAAGCAAACTCATCATATCCACTACACACCTTTAATTTGCTATATGTTTCTTAACCTACAATTATCTCAACTTAATCTTGTTTCTTAATTAAATGGGTCGTGCTTGTGTACTTTACGTTAAGCAGTTTGAGATTTTGCTTATTTAGAAGTGCTTGAAAGCCCCCAGACACTTTTTTGTGTATTTAAAATTACAAGTTTACCCTTAGGATGAAATAAATCAGCAACCCCAAATGCCCCCCAATAATAGAGTTGTATGACAAAATCACTGGTCTTGTGCCTTTCGGGTCGAGTATACGAATAACATCTATAAAACTATGTTTTTAGGTGATGGAAAGTTGTACATATGAACACTATGTGGTTGCCATTGTGGGAAAATTCGGTTTGATTTGGGATTTTCAACAAGTGAGTGCACATGAATGCTAAAAAAACTTGTTATTGCTACAGATTCATGACAAAAAATAAGCCCATCATTGAAAGCCGATTCATGTGTGACAGTACCGCTGGTGTTGCAACTCTCATGAAAGTGACATCATTGAGTTTGTATGATGATAGAGGAAAACGGCGATAAAAATATGATAAACATACCCGGTCTTGGTCCCAAGAGTCCGGTTTGACGATTTTTTAATGGTTTGGATCGTGCTGATTTTAAAAAGTTATATGTAGTTGAGCTGGAGTTTATGGATTGTTTCATAGAAGCGTATAAAATGCATATGTTGTACAATTTTCACATGTTAACCTAAAATAAGTTGGGTCATCTCAACATATTATAGTTTCCCTAGTTTGCCGTTTTAAATGTTTTGAATTGAATTTTAAAAGAGTCAAACATGCCAAGTTTTGAAGTTCTTGAGTCATACATGAAAGAAAAAGTTACAATTTAGCTTTAAAAATGGTTTTGACCGGGTTTGAAGTCGGTCAAAACTTCTTGGTAGAAATTTTTGCAATAAAGTTTCTGTAATATTATTTTCTATTCCAGATAATAGGCAAATGGCAGGAGGAGAGACCCGGCCCGACCCTACCAGATCCGTCCATTTTGACCGGTTTTATAAATTGTCTCCGTTTTACCAAAGTTATACATAAATTACTAAAATAGACGTTACTCATTGGGCTAATTTGGGGAAAAAAAATCATAAATAAATACATATGTTTTGACAAGTCAAATCAAAACAAATAAAATAATAGTATAAAACTTGTTAACTTAAAGCGCATTCAAATGAATTATCATCAACGAGGACCATTGTTTATCTCAATTATCTACTCGTTGTTGCCACCACCACTAGCACCTCCACCATCACTGCCACCACCGACCCACCATCGCCATTAATGAGGGTACCACCTCCAATGACACGCCCACTGCCTCAAAAATCGACCCGTTGCTACCAATGACACCACCGCTAGCATTGTCACCACCAGCACCACGGTTACCTTTATCTCAATCACCATCACCGCCACCTCAACTTCTGGCACTGCCACCACCAACACCATTGCGTCCATTTCAATCTAACTCTTTTATTATTAAACAACCAATTTCAATTTGAATCCATTTTGCCCCAAATTCATACCTTTATAAAACGACTCGTTTTGATTTGACCTCATTGTACTCAAAACACGTATTGGCGCGGACCCATTCTAAAATGTCACCTGGCCCAGCCACCCTACTCGCCGTCATTTGCCGATCCTAACTTTAATATTGGAAGTATTCAAATCATTTTCATTTGTAATACGGTTTATTTTATTTTGTTTCAAATAAGACGTGGTGTCGTGGTGGCGTCTAGAAACATATGACACCATTGGAGGATGCATTAGTGTAGTGTTCGCTTTGTGGCCTTCTGGAAATCCAAACGAATAGCGGGTGGAGTCCCTCTCTCACATTACAATTTGTTCAATTAATGAAAAATGTCCAAAATGAAATATCGAAAAAATTATCCGAAGTATCTGAATATCCGAAATATCCGAAATTTCCAAAAATTATTCGAGATTTATAAATAATTATTATTTAATAATTAAAAAAATATTTCGGATAGGTTGGATATCCGAACTATCTGAAAATTTTCAAAATCACTATCAAAATCCAAAATTTCGGATAATTCGGACTCGGATATTCGAATATTTCGGATATGAATTCGGATTCGGATTTTTTGTCACCCCTGACAAAGACCCCTAGTTTAACCATTGTCAACACAAGAAAATATATTTTTTCACAAAACTCAATATATGTAGTTGTCAAATCGTGAACAAGCAAAATTGTTGCGTAAACTTTATATGAACGAATTGAGGGGACCGATGGTTGCCCATACGGCCTTAGGCCCTTAACCCCGTACCCGACATCATTTTCATGGATAGGTGGCCTACTAACGTCCTTACGAGTAAAAAACTATGATCATTTTAACGAGATCATAGTACTAGTTCATGATTATTTATTTAAATGATTTTATGTACGACGTTTAGATCCCGGAACATATTTTCCCCACTAAATTGCCGAAAACTCATTGCCATTTGAACATGGGTTGCATATGCTTGGGTGTAGAAAAAAGGTACTCTCGACAAATACATGAAGAGGAACATGCAATGCACCATACTTATCAAATTAATATCTATTATCCTTTTCTTTTTATATACTAAAAGGTTATGCTATCTTGTATACCAAGTATTAGTAAAAACATATAATAATGTTCAATAATACAGGATTCCAAGAGAAACCAAAGGTTATGCTACTACCTTGTATCATGTGTTAGTGCAGTGTGTGTTATGAGTGTGTGTACTAGTGTTATAAGTGTGTGTGTATTAGTATAAAAGTGTATGCGTGTGTGTGTATGTGATATGTGTATGCATATGTGACACTAGCATATATAACAACTTTATAAATCAAAATACATTGCATTTCAAAATACTAAATATAAATTATCTTACATTTGTAGCTAGATATTGAGAACTATATCTATTCATTTCTAATGCTCATAGTAGACAAACGATATTACTTCACACTATTTCATTATTAGTTATAGATAAATTATATTGCATTTTAAGATTTTACACATTAGGATGAAAAATAAGTAATATAACACAGAAACGTGTGCGCTTACGAGTGCTAATGCCTAGGCGATGGCGTCCTACCAATGCTTTCTCTTCATCCATATTTTTTGTGCCCATGAACTCCAATGGCTCGAAATGACATATATATATGGTCTGGCTTCACATTTCGAAGCTATCAATTTCAATCCAAATTACTGACATCCCATTGTGATAAGATACACAAATGACAGAGCATTTAAATCCCGAGATGCCTAATTTCAATTGACTCGCCAACAATGACTTTCAACATTAGCTCGCTTACGTGCTCTCAATAAATTACGTACATTCCACGCCCAAGCGACGATCTCCCTTAATTTGAAATATCGAGTGCTTTGTATTTATAGGTTTTAGAGTTATGACGGGTTTCATTCGCAGGTTCTTAAAACAAAGTGAGATAGTTAATTACAGATAAATTTATAGATGGATTTTCTTATGGACATTTTATCGACACAAATTGGGAATCTTCTCTGATAGTCTTTAGAAGTTTATTGTTTATGGGAACATGTGTCGTTTTCAAACTGTACGGTTTCCTTTCCGAGGGATTTTTAGTCGCAAACCAGATAAATGTCGTCGCAAACCATTACCGGACCGTTGATCGGGGATCATACCTTGAAAAGCTTGACGAATGCAGATCGATGTTCCACTATTATCACCGAGGGATAACCAACAGGCTATAGAATTGTCGTTCCTTAACCGACAGATCACCAACGACTGCATTAAAATAAATATTTAAAAAAAACTTTTAAAAGGGATTTTGACGGTATCGGTTGCTGATCCGTTGGTATGTTGATCACCGATAAGTTATTGCCGTCGGTGATACCCCAATTTTCTTGTATAGTGATAGTTTTGTTGTGATTTTGAATAACATTGCGTTTCTAAACTAAAATTGTTTAAACTTGTGAATGTTTGATTAAATTTATAATCGTTTTTGTTAACCTGTAGGATTTAACTAACTAGTTTATTCACGACACATATTTTGAAATCAAGCACAACTTACGCACCAATACAAACTCTCTTTGACTCTTCTAGCTAGGTTAGCTGCCACTCCGGGTTTGTCCGGGTGGTAAGAGGAGTTAATTACTTTTTTGGAGAGAAACTCAAGTTCGATCCTGGCTTAGCGTGTATATTTGATGTGGTGTAGTAGGTTAGGAGACGTAAGATTTAGCAAGCCATTAAAAAAGTTAAGTTAGCTCATGGTTATTATCTATTTTCATTTACAGGAAAATTAGATATACTTAATAATCAAAATTATCGACGAATTTACAAACCATATTGACCAAAGTAGCTTTTGGTAATCATTTGGTGTTCAAGCCCTGTAAATAATATTTGGCTGTTCAAAAAAAGAAAATTGTAAATCATCATTAAACAACCGTCATTGGTAAATGGTCGTTTGAAATTTATCAGAATCTACCAAAGATACCTAGCATTGCTGATCCCCCAGTAAACACTTGGTAAATTCATTACGCACACCATGTTTTTCGATAGAGTATCACCAACGATTACCTACATACAGGACCCACTTTCCCAACGAATACACCCAAAGATGAAAGCCCTCTGCTTTTGTAGTATGTAATAGTGTTTGAAGTCGTTTAAACTGGAAACCATTTATGTTATCGGCTTGATTACCAACCAACAGATTAAACACAAACAAAATGACTGATCTTAAGCAAATCCATTATAATAACCAGAGCGAAAATGATTGAAACTATAAATAATAATTATTATTCCCTTTCTTTATCGGTGGTTTTTGAGATCCAATTGGCATGATTACGGGTAAGATGTGACATTCGTCAATTTTTTTATTCGTATTCGTTATAAACCCGATCCGTTGAGTCATTTCGATGTATTATTGATCATTTAATAAGTATTCCGACATTTATGTTTAAACGTCGTTCATTTATTATTACGTTCCATTGCTCGAGGCTTATCGATAACCCGCTTAAACGCGTAAATAATCCAAAACCGAAAACTATAAAATCTAATTATAAAGTTAAGGGTTGAAAGTGTAAACCTAAAAACTTAAAAAGAAATATAAATTACATTTAATATGTTACGAAACTTGAGGGACTAGAAGTGAAAATTATTTAAATTATAATATATTATAGAGAAAATTACTGTTTGAGTCCCTGTGGTTTTAAGGCGAATGCACAATGAGTCCCCCAAAATTTTTTTAAACTAGTTGAGTCCCGTGGTTTCAGAAACGAACCATTTGAGTCCCTGCCATTACTTAACTTTTAGGGTAAAACTTTCATTTTACTGAAACCACAGGGACTCAAATTGTCTGTTTCTGAAACCCCAGGGACTCAAATTATTCGTTTCTGAAACCACGGGGACTCAACCAGTTCAAAAATTTTTTCGGGGACTCATTGTGTCTCCGCCCTAAGACCACAGGGACGCAAACAGTAATTTTCTCTATATTATATATATATATATATATACACCCAGCCTACCCCCGTCTTCTCCCTTCGATTTTCCGGCGAGAGCTCCGGCCGACGACGTGGAATTCCGACGACCTTAAAAACACACCAAAACGCCAAATTAACGGCCAATAAAGGTTCCAACGTTCATCTCCACTAACGGTTAACCATAAAAACCTTTAAAACGAATGATAACGTTGTATAACGGCTATATTAAACCACCAACGGTCGGATTTTTATTGAAAACCCATTAACGGCATTAATCGCCCAACGGTCTGATTAAGACTATAAATACACTCCTAATCCTTAACCAAACTCGCTCATACAAATCATATTAGCTAAAACACTCTCTAAATCCTTCAATTCCTCCGGCCAAGAAACTTTTCCGGCGAGCATCCGTTCAACCTCAACCAACTTCGTTTCCGGGTAATTGTTATATGTTTTTGCATTGTTTCTTCTAGCTAATCAAAACCCCCAACATAATCTGATCAAACATGGAATGAAAGTGTGAAATTAGATTTCTAGGGTTATTAGTGTAGAAGATGAACTTGATAGTTTATATAAATTGCAGTCGGTTAAGTGATGTGTATATGAGAATGAGGACCCGGGTTTGAAACCCAGGGTCTGCATGTTTTTTTTGAGAACTCTTCTTTTTCAACATTTAATACATACATATATATATATATATATAAATCAATTAAAAATCATAATAAGTTAAATAAAATCATTTTAAATTAAATAAAACTTTTTATAAAATAAGTTAAATAAAAACTCACCATTTCCCATATAAAAGCCATTTTCTAAACTAGTTAACCGTTACTAAAAATTCGTTTCGTTAATATTAATCCGTTAATGATAACTATTAAAATTCATTAGATATCGTTAGAAAAATCATAAAGATTGGTAACCTTTAAATCCGAGACTTATAATTTATCATAATTTCTCGTAGTTACGTTAAAACATTAAAACAATATTAGAAAGGTTATTAAAACATAAAATATTATTAAAGTAATCAAAGACTTTAAAAATAGTAAAAAATTATAATAAAAAAATAATTAATTCCCAATAAATTTATACAATAATCAATTTTATTAATCCCATTAAATCGTCGTTAAACACTCGTTCTATCAAGAGGTTCCACCGATTCAATTCATTTGACGCTTTTCGGCTTTTTGCTTACTTTTCACTTATATCTAAGGTGAGTTTTCATAACCCTCTTTTTTTACTTTTACACGTTTTGGGGTGTAGCACGTCCAAACTTGGTTTTCTTGTGTCAAATTAAAATTCACACGCGTGTCTTGTATGTATTTGTTTTGTATCATATTGTTTGTGAACTATGTGATTATGTGCTAGTTGTTTACTGTTTTTGTTGGTGGATATTCATACTCATACTCATAGCGGGAGGGTCCGACGGGACGTACCTGCGCCGTCCATTTTTTAATGGCTGTATCATTATTCTATACTCCAAGTCGGCGAACGGGGGTTCCTTAGTAGATTTGACTTATGACAAGCGAACAGGAATATCATGTTTTTACTTTTCTTTTGCTATATGATTGAGACTATACATCTTGACTTGTGAATTTTATACTTTTCGTATTATATATATGCAAAACTTTATGAATTCTCACCAACGTTATTGTTGACAAAATATATTATTTTCAACGTGCTGCAGGTTGAAGTCTAAGGATTGAAGATTAGATTAGTCAACGACCATTAGGGTATTAGAAATACAACATAATGAAATTTAATGCTTATCTTATTGTTCTTGATTGTGTATTTGTGATGTATTGAAATGAAATAAATATAATTATTGTCGCTTTAATATCATTACGAGCTTATGAGTTGTAAGGCCCCGAACCCGGTGACCCTACTTTAGCGTCGGATTTACTCATAAACACAGTTCTTCAAATCAGAGTTTATTAAAACTTTTCGCGGAATATAAAACATCAATCATTTGTTACAAAACATTAAATCTTTTCTTTGATACCATAACACAAAACTTTATATTTAAAACATCTTTACTTTTTTCTTCAGATGCCAGCCGTTCAATCCATGTCGTGTGTCATCCTCATGCTAACTCTGAAATCAGCTCACCTGCGTGCATACTAAAAGTCAGCTACGCTGAGTGAGTTCTAGTTAATCGAACGCCATACAATACATACATATACATACATATCTGTAGATACATATCCATACTTCACTAGTTACCCTTCTGTTCTACATACATACTTGCTACCATACATACATACATATCTACAATCACTAACCTCAGTCTACCGAGAGTACGTTCATAGTTCACCGTCTATACCTGTACTCAAGGTCGTGAACACGTACAAGGTTCGCAGTCCTTACCTATGTTCACCATTTATGGTACGTACAAGGATCGCGGTCCTTCCCTATACCATAGTACATCCACAACACGTACAAGGTTCACAGTCCTTCCCTATGTTGCAACCTAATTCATAGCACGTACGAGGTTCGCAGTCCTCCCCTATGCTACAAAATCAGCACGTATAAGGTTCACAGTCCTTTCCTATGCTGAAATACATCCACAACACGTACAAGGTTCGCAGTCCTTCCCTATGTTGCAACCTAATTCATAGCACGTACGAGGTTCGCAGTCCTCCCCTATGCTACAAAATCAGCACGTATAAGGTTCACAGTCCTTTCCTATGCTGAAATACATCCACAACACGTACAAGGTTCGCAGTCCTTCCCTATGTTGCAACCTAATTCATAGCACGTACGAGGTTCGCAGTCCTCCCCTATGCTACAAATACAGCACGTATAAGGTTCACAGTCCTTTCCTATGCTGACGCCTATCTACATTACGTATAAGGTTCGCAGTCCTTATCTACGTTTACATATATCATCTACTTCACGTATAAGGCTCGCAGTCCTTAACTACGCCATCACCAGCCGAGTCTATGTCCGACAGAAGCTAGAGGGATTTGCCATCCTAACTTACTATGTCGAACGTAGAACTCACATGCCATTCGTGTACCTATATACACATACTTACATTATAACATAAGAACACTCTAGGCATTCCTTACCTCATTCATTTAACAACCATACCCCTTGTCGTTACGTGCAATATCCGAAGATCGTTCACGCCCCGACAAGTATTCATTTGAAATATTCATACATCTTCGATATATAATATTCGTACCTTTATTTTTAACCTGACAGTACGCGCAATATCCGAAGATCGTTCGCGTACCGACAAACAATCATTTATATCTATCACACATATCACATATGACATACACTTATCACTTAGGATAAATGTATTAACAACACATCGAGTATGCACACAGCCCCGAAAACATAACAAGGAATGGGGCTAGAAACTCACCTGAACACGGTTACGTTCACCGTTAATCGTAATCCCTTTCTTCAGCTGTGCATGGCTGACTGTATAACAAGTACACGTATCAAACAACTATCATTACTCATATCATCTTTCCAGTCTTAACTACTACCCACAACGAACGGGGGTCCGGGGGCAGCGCCCCTGGCAGCGGGGTCTAGGGGCGGCAGCCCCTAGCAGGGTCCAAGGGGCAGAGCCCCTGGCTGGGGTCGAGCTGCCAGGTCAGCTTGGAAAAATTTTATTTACATTAACTGTCTTAACACATTTTCCATTAGGTTTTTAATTTATTTTCTAAGCGAACTTAACTTTAGGCGAAGTTAAACCTTAAGCGAACTTAGCTTTAGGCGAAGTTAAACCTTAGGCGAACTTAGCTTTAGGCGAAGTTAAACCTTAGGCGAACTTAGCTTTAGGCGAAGTTAAACCATAGGCGAACTTAGCTGTAGGCGAAGTTAAACCTTAGGCGAACTTAGCTTTAGGCGAAGTTCATCATGCGAACTTAGCTTGCAGGCGAAGTTCATCAGGCGAACTTAGCTTGCAGGCGAAGTTGTCGTCTGCAGGTTCTGTTCGCTCTTAAATCATTCGTTCCTTAACCAAATAACTCGATTTAGGTACCCATGGAATCGTCTGACCAGCGCCTACAAACCCCAACTATCAAATCGACCTAACATCGATGTTTAGAGGGTGCGATTTAGGCATATAGGTTATGGGTCCTTTTTATCAATCACCCATCAAATCATAACCATTTTCAGTAAGTTTAGCTTTGTTGGATTCGTTTTTACCATACAAACTCAGATCTACCATTTCTCAAATCAAACCGAACCTATACGAACGATTTCTAACCATAAACGTACCTTGAACGAGTCGAACTTACGAACACGAGCTGGTCTTGTTGCTTTGGTTCGTCACGACGATCTAGCACCAACTAACGTTTACTCTCTCTCGGATCCTGCTCGTTTATGGTGTGTGTGTTTTGAATGTGTAGAGATTAGAATGGAAAGAGATGAGGTTTAGGGTTTTATGGTGGTTTAGGGGATATTTATATCCCTTAAAGCCCATGGACCTAAGGCCCATTCTCATTTAACCCATCTCAATTAATCTAACACTAGCCCGACTCATACCAACTCCTACTCTATTATTTATTTCCCGAACCCGAGTCAACTTTCCCTCTATTATTAAGTAATATAATTAATATCATTTTGGAAATTTCGGGATGTTACATGAGTGATCTATACGTCACACCCGGGCGTATTCCACTTTAGCCGGGGTGTTACATTAAAGAAGGGGAGGTCCGTTTCCAAGAATCAGCCATCTGTCAACATTTAATTCGAATAGTTTCAATCCAAAAAGTCCATATTTAACCAAACCATGTGAGCATCAATACCTGGATTTCCTATTTTTTTTCAAAATTTATTTTCACGTGCATTTATGCTTGTAGCCATTTAATATTTGCAAAAGAAAAAAATGTTTCATTTTCATGATGCAATAAAACATAATGATTTGATTGTACTCGAGTCAAACATATATGTTTGAATGAGATGTGTTGATTAACATCATTATGAGAACATGTGATTGATGCTATATATTCATACATATAAATATACGTGTATATATAGATCTATAAATCAAGACAAAATCAATATTCAATTGGTAACAAGTAAAAACCAAATAAACGAAACTTTGCTTCAATTCGGCATTAGCAGTACAATCTGAAATGCTCAAAGTTGCTACAATTTAGAAATTGTTAAATTAGTTGCTCTTTCAGTCAAGAAATGTATAATGTTTATTTTCCATTCGTGTTTTTCTTTTTGGGACTAATGTTATGGTGTAATGGATACAAAGATGACAAACTTTGCCTTCACCATGAAATCGAGTTGGATTAAGAGATGATGGGTTCAAGAAATGGGTTGGATTCGTCTAATTTATCTAAAAATATGTATTTGCTTTTGGTATCAATATGGCTGGTCTAGTGGTCTTCAGTTTGAGTGGACTATTTCATAAGCTTGATTTATTATGTGATAAGAACGATTAGGTTGCAAGATCCGACTTTCTAAAAGGATGGCGAAGTTTTGCATAGAAGTATATATAGGTATCTAACATTCAGAATAAAGATAAGAAAAACTTAAAAAAATAAAATAAAACAGTAAACTATCTAAACAGCCCTAGAAATGTGATATACGTTCACATAGTACAAGTTTTATGAACTCGACTAGGTTTGGACAATTGTTACAAATATATATGATTTGCTTTAAACTTATTTTAAGCACATAAGAAATAAACATTTAAAAATGAAGTAAAAATTAACAAATTCTCAAGTCTTAAAATAAACAACACAACACTATGTACAATAGGAAATGCATGCCTACTTGTCCCACTTAGGTGTTCACGGTTTTTAGGTCAAACCATAAACCAAACCAGTAACGGTTTTTGATTTTCGTAAGCCAAAACCGAACCGTTTAACTCTTAAACCGAACCGACCCGAACCATTAATAACGGTTTGGTTTCGCGGTTTGGTCCTGTTCGGTCTTTATACAATATGTCCAAAATAATTCATGATATGCAAACATTGTAAAACTCACAATAATTTATATAATTTAACAAACAACTTATTTTTACCTTTTTTAGGATCTCATTTAAGAAAATAAAAAGCCAATTAAAGTTTCTTACATTTTTTATTTGGGCTTAACCCACTTCTTTTTTTTGTTTATTATAAATATTTGTCAATATTTTGTAGTGATATGTACATATAATACAAAATACTATATATGTCTAGTTATAAATTTATATACACATATATTATGAAATATTTAAAAAATACATATAAATAAATCATACGGTCCGGTTTTATGCGTTTGGTTTTCGGTTCAAACCGTAAAGCAAACCATTCACTACGGTTTGAAAATTTTCAAACCAACCGACCGAAAGTAAAGAAAAGAAAACCAACCACGAAACCAAACCGATGGCCAGTTTGGACGGTTTTATGGTTTTGAACTGAACCATGAACACCCCTAGCCCCACTAAAACCCATAACCACCATTAATTTTAGTGTATCTATTGTATTGTCAATTATGCAATAAGATATTCCCATTATACAAATGTTTGAACCGATAGGCCTAGCAGCCATAAAATAGATAAGGCAAGAATCAATGGTTTCCATTGGTTCGTCTTGTTCCTCCAAAGCCATATAAATTAATTATGTTTGGTTCACGATATTGCAATAGTAAGTGAACTAATGTGGTTGAGATGAGACACACAAACACATCAATTTAAAAGATGGAAGGTCTTGGATTTAACTCTCACATGTGACAAAAAATAAGGGGCTTCAAGTTGAACCATGAAGTTTTTTCACATATCAGTTTTCTTCTAAGGGTAGAATGAAGATGATCGAATGAGTTAGTGTCAAAATGACCGTTTAAAAAAAACACTATTCCAATTTCCTAACAACAATCCACTATATAATATGTAACCGGTCTGAATAAATTTTGAAATCATGACTTCAAAATAACTTTAAACTTCTATCATGCATCACGGCATCACGCTGAAATTTTGAATTAGTATACTTATGTCACTATATTAACTTATATATTAATCAAATTATTATCATCAGGGGGGAAACTTAGTTAGGGCCCAGGCACCTGTCTTAACGCAAGGGTGTAAATTTACCTGTTTTCGTCAGAAAATTTTTATACGTAGTGTAAATTTACCCATTTTCGACTTAAAATTTGAGGCCAGCCCCCCAAGTTTATGAATTTTTTAATACATTTTGAGTCCGGCCCCCTCGACTAACTCGTCCAAACTTCGCCACTGATTATCATCCAATAAGTATCAATGTCACTAAATTAAGGATCTAGTGGTCGGAGAAGTAGAAGTATAAGTATAATGAGTTAATGGAAGAAGTTGAGATGAATTATTGATCAGAAATAACAATAAGGTAGTGATATGGCTAGGTTTGACCATTGACCCACTAATTACTATCACTTTAGTATCATCACTAGTTTATTTTCACTCTTGAGCCTTGTATTTTTCTACTTAATAATACTAAAAGCTTTTATAATAAAATATATGGTAAAGCTTAGTGATATAATCATATAATAAATTTGGTTGTATTTAACGGATATGTACTTAAAATGATTTCATAGATTTAGATCACCATTAATTATAAGATTAAAATTTTGATTTTTAAAACTTTTCTACTAAACTAATTTTTATAATTTATATATTATGTATTGTCACTATTTTGTTTAATCTATTTTATTACTTTTATGACATTAATGTTCTTAAACAAACTTTTATGTAAGAAATGTCTTTAGGCTGAGGGGTGCGGAGCGCTAGTCAGGGCGCGAGAGGACGTTCGCTCGCGCCCCGGGGCGCGAGAGCCACACCACCGGGGCGCGAGAGGGGCGCGAGAGCGGAAAACGAGGCAGGCGCAAGGGAGGTAGCGCTCGTGAGCGGCCTTGGGAAGGGTAAATAGAGCCGTTGGGTTATGAATATAATTAAGATGTATATATAATAATAATGGTGGGTCTGATTTTGGGTGGCAGGGTTATAATTTTGACTGTGATTTGGTAATAAAGTATGAAGAAGAAGAAGAAGAAGAAGTACAGGGGAAGGTGACCTGGTGGCTCAATGCTATCTGTTTACACGCCTTGTCGTTTAATATTTGATATATTATTATTGACAGGAATAGTAATTAATTATTAGTTTATTACCAAGTAGTAATTAGTAATTAATCCGGAAGAGGTTGATCGAAGAAGACGAAGCCGAAGAATAAGAATAATGTTTTTCTTTAGTACTTTAATTTTTTTTTATATATTAATGTGTTTTTTTAATTAATGTGTGTTTTTTTTTAAATAATTTCTTGTTTTTTTAATAATACGTTTTTTTAATACATTTATAAAAAAATAAAAAAATAAACCGCTCGCGCCCCCTCTCGCGCCCCTCCACACCATGCCCCGGGGCGCTATCACCACTACCAACACCCATCTTATCAAGTTTCTCTCTCTGCCACACGTCACAATATTATTGGATGGCGCCCCCACTCGCGCCCCCTCTCGCGCCCCCCACACCCCTCAGCCTTATCTTACATAAAGACAAAGAAAATAAAAAATTTGATTTTTAAAACTTTTCTACTAAACTAATTTTTATAATTTATATATTATGTATTGTCACTATTTTGTTTAATCTATTTTATTACTTTTATGACATTAATGTTCTTAAACAAACTTTTATGTAACAAACTTTTATGACATTATTATTGTTGTCTTTATCAACAACAATAATAGGAGTAATTAATTTTATATAATGTACTTAAATATATTAGCTTTTAACGTATGATTTTCTAAAATGCCTATTATATATATAAAAGTAAAAAATCTTAAAGCTATACATAAACTAATAATTTGCTTCGGAAAATCATCAAGTTTAAAAGAAAATAAATAATCATTAAATGTTAATTCATTTATGAATAGCCATTTTTTGATGTTTTAATTTAGTAGGCTAACACCAATATTAGCATGTTGCGATACTGGGACAGGTAAAGTTTGATACTTAGGAATGACTAACTGTGAGACCTTCTGGGTTTGAGGTCTTACAGTGAAAGGGTTCTTTACATAGGTATGAATTAATAATTAATCTATCACCTTTGGTATTATTGAAAATCAAATACGGAATCTGGAAACAAATTAAACTCAGTATTATGGCAAATTAAGAATACCAAGTACACACACACACATATTCCATAAATGAAATTTGGTATTAAATGCAGTATTAGCAGCCATTTGGTAGTAACGGCACGTGTATGATTAATCGTACACTTTTGGGGTCTTGCTATGTGTTAGTGGTTAGTTAAGGTTACACAAAGCCGAATTATTTTATAGCAAGTAATTTTGGTGTTAAAAAACATGCATCTTGCATATACATTGTCAAATGTAAGTGGGTTAGTTTAAGTTACACAAAATCACATTGTTTATTTGCAATTCATTTTGGTGTCAAATACATATGTATAATTAATTGTACACTCATTGGCATTAACGCGCCTTGCTATTGTAGGGGGCTAGTAAACAATTTACACAAAACTATATTATGACATGAAAATTCATTTTGGAGTCAAGGCAACTAATAAAAAATTGGCCGCACCTTTAATTTTACAAAAAAAGTTGTATTTGGTAAATTTGCATTAGACCTAGTGCAACTTTTTTGTTAGATAACGTAACTGTTTTTCCAAATGCAACTTTTTTAAAACGTTGCATTATCTAACAAAAAGGTTGCATTAGGTTTAATGCAACTTTCAACCCTTGTACCTTCATTCACAAATGCTATATCAGGGAAACCTTTGAGAATAAGATCATTCACAGGAGTCCTTCTTCTTAATTTCTGCAGGTTCATAAACAAAATAAATATCATTCTTATTGAAAGTTTATGTTGTTATAAATACTAAATCAATTGGCAACTGACTTGCTATGAGTATTGAAAAGAAAAAACATACGTGAGTTGCTTCGGAAAACGCAAGGCCAAAGATTATAAGTTCATCAATTTTCCAGGATGAAAATGCAACCTGATGCAACTTAAATTTTAAACCAACCCTCTTAATATAATAGCAAAACCCAAACATCAATGCTACAAGTTTCTCTTATAAAACAAAAATTAAGGGGGGGGGGAGGATTTAAATAAAAAAGACGTAATAACCAATAACGCACCTCGGCTTGTTCAATAGGATTCCAGCAGATAACATTCTTACCCTGATGATCAACTAAATAACCATGCCATGCCGGTTCTTTCTCATCTTCCTCTTGATCTATAACCAAAATAGAACAAAACAGAAACATAAAAAACCAAACTGACAAACAATGTCAGGTTTATATAAGTTAAAACTTAACTTTTGACAGTCGAGCACATGCAAATTAAAATGACTTTCACAAAAGTTCTAGCATTATACAAGAAGGAAGATAAGCTTACTCTGATTGTATAGAGATTCATAGTTATGCATGCTTAAGCACCCGGATCTTGTAACGGATGCCAAGTAAGTCCCCTGCATGTTAATAATAGATAATTAATAATTAATGTGCGCGCCATAACGAATCCTAGAATTTTTTTTGAAAGGGGGGCCAAGTTACAATAGCTAATCACTTGGGGAGCTGGAAATTTTATTTTTTCAATATGGGGGTTACCTCCCTTTGTAATGACGAGAAGTTTTGAAAATATAGGGGTGTCAAGTAGTGTACTAGTGTTCAGATATTGCAATAACTTTAGGATACGAGATATCACCCCTCCATTTGTAATGGTGTGGAGTCTAAATGTTGTTAAATTTCATCAAGTAAATTCTAATTATTATTTCAATAATAGTTTTTTTTAAAACCACACTCTAGTTTCTATGAAATTATACTCACCGAGAAGGCCGGTTGTAGACATAGCCAAAGTATGTTTATGGTTAATGGCGGTTGGGATATCATAATAATACATTTTTGTTTTGTTTTGTTTGAATTTGCAAATGGTTATGAGATAAAAAGGAAATAATACATGTGATTTTATAATGCGTGTTAAGTATATTGTATGGAAACCAAAATTAAATGTTTTTTGAGAAAATAAATAAAGAAGACACTGGTTTTGCACATGGGGAGTTCAAAAACACCATTTTCCAATGTATGCAAAGTCTCCTTCATCTTTTTCAAATCCCCACCATTACAAATGGAGAGGAGATAACTTTTTCATACTCCCCGCCATTACAAATGGTGAGGAGTTACTTTTTGAAGTCCCCGCTGTTACAAATGAAGGAGAGATACCTCGTACCTACAAACGTGCTTACAATCTCTGAAAACTGCCTAACATCCCTATATTTTCTAAACTCCTTGCCATTACAAAGGGAGGTAACCCCCTTTTAAAAAAAATAAAATTTCCAGCCCCCCAGGTGATTAACTATTTTAAGTTGCCCCCCCTTTCAAAAAAAATTCCGAATCCTAAATATGGAAAATAAATTTGCCGAAATGAGACCCAAATCAACAAAGAAAAACTAAACCTTTGTGTTAAATTCCATCGCAGCGACACCCAGACCGGAAAACGCACGTTGCATGATGGGGAAAAGATCTCTATGTCTGATATTAAACCAAAAGAAAAGATCGAATCAAAGCAATATAATAAGTTTGTTTACAATGCAACTTGATATGAAAATAGAGCAGTAACTAGCTAACAATAACATAAACACTTACAGTAAGACTTCGGAAATGTCTGGTTCATCATAAATTATACGCACCTGCGAAACATCGTTACATTATATGAGCAATTCAAAATTACTAAACAATGAATTAGCTAGGCAGCAAAGGATGCAAACCGTGGGGAAGGTTCTGGAATGTCTGGTATGTGTGGGACAAGGGGTCGCTATGACATGATAATCGTGAGGAACTGCTCCGATCTATCAAAGAACACAGATCGATCGATCTAGGGTTAGTAAATTTCAAATATATACGTACCAACAATTCATATATACCTCGGTGTAGGACTGCATTAGCAACTGAGAAGCCTCGTGAATGTAACTCCTTCCAGATCTGCCGCTGAGTTCCCGATTACAGCGCGACCTTCAGTTGGATCGGATGATAATTAATAGAACAACAATAATTAGCAAATGATGAAAACTATCAAAACAGCCGGAATTAATTAAGAGAGTCGGCGTACCATGCAACAGGCTTAGTGTTTGCACCGATCGGAGCTGCGGGGATTGCATTGTTTTCCGTAGGATTATGTGATCGATGTGAAATAATCAACTGAGGTTTTGGGGTGGCGATGGGCGATGGTGAGTAGTAGCAGCGGCCGTACAAACTATAAAGTTCCTTAATTACCCTTTTATAGTGTTTTTATTTTCAGGTGGTGCCGTGTAACACTAACCTAGTATTTAGGGTTAAGCACGAAGATTTAGGGTCCCCGCCTATTGAAAGTTTATATATTAAATTCATTTCAAATTTAAATCAACGTATAAAGAGTAATATATGAAATTTACCTGTTTTTACTGAATTTTAAAAAAAGTGTAAGATACCTCAAGTTCCAAAAAATAATAGGATAACTTCATGAGATCTTTTGATCGCGAATTCCTTGTTTAAACGATCAAAAAACAACGGATACAAGCTAGGCTCATGGCTTCCGGTAATTATGATATCGACATTGACGAGCAAGTACAAAAGACAAGAGCCTCTACGAAAAATGAACAAAGATGCATCAACTTGACTGCAAGTGAAACCTTGTTGTCAAAGAAAGGTGTTTAGATGATGAAACCAAGCTCAAGGGCTTGTTTGAGGCGTATAAAGCTTTGTTGAGTCGACAGACATAGTCTAGATGATATGAGTCAACGAACCCTAGTGATTGTTCGATGAAAACTGTTTCAGGATAAATTCTTTTCAAAAGAATGATTTAACATCAAATTGATGAAGAGACCAACGGTTGGTGTAAATAATAAAGAGCACGGAATTGAATGTGCGAGAAATCAAAAATAGGAATTTTTGTAAAACCTTGAGCTATGGGGCGAGCATTATAGCGATCCAGTTAGTGGCGAAGGATAGCGAGAGGCCAGAGTGTCCCCCCACCCCCCACCCCCAATTTTCTATGCAGCAGCATAAATTTACATGTTTTTGGTCTGATTTTTTTTATATATAGTGTAAATTTATCCATTTTTGACCAAAACTTGAGCCCCCCTTGCTTTTATGACTTTTTAAATACATTTTGAGTCTGACACCCCCCCTCACGTCCCCAATGGATCCAGTGAGCAATCAGAGCGATATATTGTACGAAACATCAACTTGGAGTCGACGACGTGGCGACGTTTGATTAGACTACACAATTAAAAAGTGTCCATGTTTGGTTTTGATGAAGCGCCAAGATTTCATCATTCATTGAATCACGCCAATGTTGATATGTTGTGGTTGTTTAGAAATCTTTGAGACCATCCGCTTCAAATGAAACATAGTGATACGGAGGCTGCTTCATAGAAAGTAAATCAGAATATGTCTCAGTTTAGTAATTACGTTAAACCCCAATTCAACATCATACCAAATTTTCAAATCATATCGTTTCCCATGCGTGCAAGACTTGCAAATACTACTTAAACGTGTGCAACTGCACCACACACATTTCATGTGCAGTTGACCTTTGGTCTTGATTGTAGCGGTTTGTAGAGATTTTCATACTTAAGGCTTGTATATAGTCCTCGAAAGGTAAGCTCGCATATCCACTAAGCCTAGAAAAGGCAATAGGTAAGGCATATTCCGTATTTTGTGTTTGTGCATTCTCTTTTGTCTTTGTGCACCATAGTTTGTCTTTCTTGTTTTCTGGGTTCGGGGCCATGACTTGCGTTGAATTATTCTTAAGGTAAGTTCTTGCATGTATTAATGTACATCTTTAGTGCAATCGCAACCTACACATGTGCAACTAAGACTTGCAACTATTACTTGCACGCGTGCAACTAAACCCTGCGCATTTCATGTGAAACTACCTTTGGTCTTGGTTGTAGCGATTTTCAAACTCAAGGCTTGTATTTAGTCCTTGAAATGTGAGCTCGTGTATCCATTAAGTTCAGGAAAGGCAATAGGTAAGTCGTATTCGGTATTTTGTGCTTGTGCGTTCTCTTTTGTCTTTGTGCACCATAGTTTGCCGCTCTTGTTTTTTGGGTTCGGTGCCATGGCTCGCGTTGCTTTCTTATTGATGTAGGTTCTTGCATGTATTGATGCACATCTTCTAACTTTATGACTACTAGGCACCTTATCATTGAGCAATGAACCAGCCTTTACAGCGCTAACCCATAATGGTATCACTTTGGTCTTGGTTGTAGCGATTTTTGGACTCAAGGCTTGTATTTTGTCCTATAAAAATGAGCTCGTATATCCACAAAGCCCAAAAAGGCAATAGTTTAGGCGTGTTTGGTAGTTTGTATTTGTGCACCATAATTTGTCGCTCTTCTTTTTTGGGTTCGGCGCCATGACTCTCGTTGCTTTCTTCTTGAGGTAGGTTCTTGCATGTATTAATGTACATCTTACTTTCTTGCAATAACTACTGCGCGTTTTGTGTCGGAACATCAAGGATGGAGGTTGAGCTCGAAACATCTTTGTCCGAGTCAAATCAACTTTATGCACATCAACTTGAAGTCCTAGGTAACTTCATAATGAAATCTATAGTTATTATATCCCGTTTCCAGATGGGTATTTCTGGTTGCTGTAATTAATCAGCAGGTTTCTAATGTTCTGATTTAACTTTTGAGCAAGTTAAACACTTGGAAACATAGGTGGCAATATCTTTCTTTATACCAATCCACCCATAGTTATTTCTAAGATTCGGATACACCTTGTCGCTTCTAGGATGCATCATGTACTTAGATCTGTGAGCTTTATCAAGAATCTTTTCTCGCAAGTTAATAATAATCGGTACCCAGATTCTACTCCCCATTCAGAGAATTTCATCACTGTCTTTGACCAGTTGATCAATGGTACCATTCATTTTCTCTTCGGCTATATTACTTTCCTTTATTGCTTGCTCCTTCGCATTTTTCATTTGATCAATTAAATCAATTTGAAGTTCTAACCTTAGAGCTCATACTCTTTTAGGTTTCTCATGCTCTTTTTTGCTTAAAGCATCAGCTACGACGTTTGTCTTACCTTCATGATAAATGATTTCACAATCGTAATCACTTAAGACTTTCATCCAATTTCTTTGTCTCATGTTTAGTTCCTTTTGACTAAAGATGTGTTTCAAACTCTTATGGTCAGTATAAACTATAAACTATAAATCTGACTCCATAGAGATAGTGTCTTCATAACTTTAAGGTAAAGATAATTGAGCATAACTCTAGATCGTAAGTCGTATAATTCTTTTCATGAGTCTTTAACTATTGAGACGCATATGCTATGACTTTAGTTTCTTGCATTAGCACACATCCATTCCGTTATGTGAGGCATCACAATAGACTACAAAGTCATTTGTACCTTCTGGCAAAGCCAATATAGGTGCATGCGTTAATTCTGCTTCAAAGTCTCGAATGCCTCATTCTGCTTTATCCTCCATTTGTATAGCTGCTGTAACACCCGGCTAAAAATTAGTCTAATCCTGTGACTAATGTAACCGTGCTTATGTAAATAAAATAATATAATAAATTAAGTGAAATTATTTTAGTCCAAAAACTCCAAATATGTGTGATATATTTATTTACATTCGAAAACGTTAAATTGCCAATTTTGTGAAAATAATAAATGTTGGTGCATAATGTCAGTAGTTCATAGTCTAGTGTCTGTAATCGAGTCTGTAATGTTTAATTATGTTTTGTATGTTTAAGCGAAGTTACTGACAAGTTCGCTTAACAGGCGAACTTGTTAGTCAAGCGAAGTTATGGACAACTTCGCCTGAACATGCCAGGCGAAGTTGTCGTGTATTTATATACCTAGCTTACGGCTTGGTTAGGTAAATCGTGAAGTTGTTTGTTTCAGTAGTTCGAGTTCATTTGTAACGTGAGGACGAGAGTCTGTAACAGTGATATTACATCACGTGTTTGAGTTATAATATATAACGTGTGTTCGTTTCGTGTGTTCGTGTGATTCGTGTTCTATACTCGTAACGATCTACGCAGGGATTCCGCACCTGAGTTGATCGAGATATCTCGTGCGATCCGTTCAGGGAACCTACAATTGGTATCAGAGCATTTGCTCGATTGTGTGGTTCGGGATATTCACGCAGGTGTAGAAATCGTCCCGTTTCGACTATTCGCGGGACGTGTTTTCTGTGTTTTTGAGTCAATCTTACCTCCTACCATTGTAATCAAGCCTTTGCACCGTCAAAAACCTCGTAAAATCCAGATTTCAGATCTGCAAAAACGTCCGTGTTCATCAGGCGAAGTCGCCGTCAGGATAAGTAGGGTTTCGGCGAAGATATAAGGTTAAGCGAAGTTATCCACAACTTCGCCTACCTTCTCAAGTTCGCCTAACTCAGCGAAGTTCTCTACAACTCCGCCTACCTCCTAAGTTCGCTTACCTTAAGCGAAGTTAATCATCTGCGAAGTTCTTCAGCAAAGTTAATCAGCGGCGAAGTTAAGGATTAAGCGAAGTTATCCGTAACTTCGCCTACAGTACTTTTCAGAAAATTTTTTGATTTTTTCCGGGTTTCTTACTTTTCGGGAAAGATGTCGTCGATTAACATCTCTGAGTTAGTGAAGATGGAAGTTGAAGCAGGGTCAGCTACTAAGGCCCCAAAATTGATGAAGGGAACCGATTTCGTTGCATGGAAGGATCGGTTCATACAATATGTCAAGTACCAGGATGCGAAGATGTGGGTATGCATCCAGGATGGTTATATTCCACCAGTTATGGAGTATGAAGGTCGTGATCAAATCAAAAAGTATAGCAAAATGGAAGAAGAAGAGAAAAAGATGTATGAGGCCGAGAGCAAGGCTCATGCTGCTATTACTATGGCTCTTCCACAAGAGATCCTTCATACGTTTAGAAAGTATACGTCAGCAAGAGAGCTTTGGGAAGCTCTTGAGAACAGATTTGAAGGGAATGTAGGAATCCGTGCTTCAAAGATAAAATTGCTCAAAACCCAGTTCTCAGTCTTCAAGTATTTGAAGAATGAATCTTTAGATGATATTATCACTCGATATTACCATCTGATGACTGAATTGAGCAACTATTCAATTTCCTACCGAGAAGAATAAATAGTTGAGAAGCTTCTAGATGCTCTCCCACCAAAATGGGAGATGTATACTGTGCTGATGAGGGAAGACAAAGACTTTCCCACATATGATCTAGAAACGGCAGTCAACAAGCTCAGAACCTTTGAGCTTAACATGGTCAGAAAAGAGACACCTATGGATCAGGTTCAAGATCCAGGTATGTATGGAGCTAAAGTCAACACTAGCTCAGGATCGAAGACTGAATCTGCCGCCTACTACTCGAAGGGAGAGTCGGGCGCAAACTCATCACATGAGGGTCATGTGTCAGTCAACACAAATGGTGATGTTTGCTATGTAGCAGGTGGATCGAGTGGTTCTCAACCCCAGGTAAGCAAGAGTAGTTGCTCTCCAACTATTCCCAGCAACAACTACTCCAAGATGCCTATGAGTGTCAAGTCTGCTGAAGAGCAGTTTGGTCTCTATGCTTCTTTTATTGCTTCCTATGAGAACTACATTCAAGGGAAGGTTGTTGATCCAGCTATGTTGGATGAAGACTATGACCAGATTGATGCTGATGATCTGGAGGAAATGGATCTGCAATGGCAGATGGCTATGATCGTAAGAAGAGTGAAGCGGTTTATGAGAAAGACCGGGAGAAAGTTTGTCGGTGGAAAGCCAGGGTTTGACAAGACGAAGGTGAGATGCTACAATTGTCAGCAAAACGGTCACTTTGCAAAGGAATGCAGGAATGAGCGTGTGGAACGAAGTCAGGGCAGGTCTCCACAGCAAAGTGGGGGTTCTAAAGATTATAGTGCAATGATGTCCAGAGAAGATGGTGAATACAACTGGAACCTGCATTCTAAAGAAACTTTTGAGCAGGCAAATTTGGCGAAGGTTGAAACTGAAGAAAATGAGAAGGTTACCGGAGAAGAAAAAGCTCTTATGGCAGATGTTAATGACCAGCTCTCCGAGGTATGTTCTAAACCTACATGTTCTAAATGTGAAAACTTGTCTGAGCAATTAGCAACTATAACCGATCAGTATGTTAGGTTGGATGCTGAATTTAAAACCCTAAAAGAAGATCATCATTTTACAAAAGCAAGAGAAAATAGCTATAAAGTCAAAATAAAAGCTTGTTAAAAAGATGTCCCGGTTACATGTGAAATCCCACCTCAGTATTCTCAAGACACATCTCACATGAGGTTTGATTTCGATGCAACCCTCTCAGACTCGGAGAGAATAGCTGCACTTGAGCGGGTCGTGGCAGAACAGTTGTGACATCTGCCCCGATCCGACCCGACCCAGGTACCCGTTTCTCTTACCCGAACTCTTTCTTTTATGATTTAATATTTATTTATACTTATATTTTACTTTTAATAATAATAATATACTTTTCCTTCCCGCCTCTTTCTCTCTCTTTCTTTCCGCCGTCCCGTCCCTCTTCCTTCTCTCTTTCCGCCTTCTTATCCCTCTTGTCGCCGTCCCGCCCTTACGCCTTGTTTCCCTCTTTTTCTTCTAACTCTTTGCTTATCCTTTGGTTCTTCCCGCCTAAGGATGTCTGCAGCTCCACGCGCCAGACTCCTTTCATGGAAGCCTGCGTGGAGACATCCTGTTCCTGCGATGCGTGAAGAGAACTCTTCTCGCAGCGCGCTAAGAATGCATGTTCTTCCCGCAATGCGCTAAGAATGCATGTTCTTCCCGCAATGCGCTAAGAATGTTTGTTCTTCCCGCGATGCGCTTAGAATTCTAGTTCTTCACGCAGCACGCTAAGGATTTGTGATTCTTCCCGCAGTGCGCTAAGGATTGTTGTGCCAGCCTTCGCGCTCGCGCACTCAGCCTTCTCGCGCTTGACCCTTTAGTCTAGTCTTCTGTTTATTCTAGCCGTTTGCTTTTGTGTTGCCTTTTCTTCTGAGCTGTTGACCTAACCTATCTAATGTCTGAATAGTTACTTTCGGCGCAGCATGCGCACCAACCCCATTGGTTAACAGATAAAGTGACTGACATAATCTTTTGAGATCTGCTTTTGCCATGCTTGACCAGTACCTTTATCTGATCCGCCCATGCTTTTTACTGTTCCCTGTCAGCTTTATCTTGCCCCCTGCAGCTGCCATATCTTTTGATATCTTTTGTTATCTTTTGTTTTGTCTTGTTCTGTTTGTCTTGGAATCTTTTCCTTTTTTTTCTGGATTTATGTCTCCTAGGGTTTCTCTATAAATAATAGTATTATTTTTCATAACACTACACACACAAAACACTTACACTCTCCTGTTCTCTCTTGCTCCTTGCCGTTGTTTTTCCTCTGCCGCCTCCTCTCTTGCCTCCGTTTTCTCCTCTCCTCTGCCCTGTTTTCCGGTAATATATATAATAACTTATTAATTATGCTAACTTGTAATCAAGACTTAAAACCGATCGTTAAAACAATAATCTTATTTATAGGTTAACTTGTGCTTGTTTAAAGTTGGTTCTTGCTTTATCTTACACCGCATCGTTTATCAAGTGAGTAATCTCGTATCTAATCCCTTTTTGCTTTTAATGTTTTGGGATGTTCATGTGTTCATACAAACTTAGAGTCTTAAACTGTTTATGAACTTTAGTCGCGCAGTATCCCATGTGTTGAGGACGTAAACTTGGCTGTTTATTTGTATGTGTGGATCATTAACCGTCTTGTCGGTCTATTCCGCAGTTTTCATGGTACCATTAGATGAACACGGGAGAACATTCGTTTATGATTTTCTCTTTTGTATACACATGCACAGTTAGTCTTGTTTGTGAGCTCAATTGTGAGCACTGGCAGTCTTGTCTCTTAGAGTTGGTCCCGATCAGATTACACCCTTGTTGAAAACCAGACATACACATGTTGCGCGCAGATTTATTGTTATCTATGTATTGTATTAAACTTGATTTCTCACCAACACGCAAGTGTTTGACGTTTATTTTAACACATGATCAGGTTTGCAGTAGCTGTTTTGGAGCTTGTGGACACGTAGGACGTTTTCACTTTTGGACCTAGAATTAAAATGTATCAAGACAAGTTAATGTTGTTTGAATGTTATAATTTATAATATATTGATTTATGTTTGATTTATGTTCTTTATTTTCCCCGCTGCGCGTGCGCGATAAAATGTGTATTAATAAATATTGACACCAATAGTGTCGCGAGTAATGAAGCAATATGTGGCGCCCAGATGTATAATCCGCCTTTGGTCGGGGTGTTACAGATTGGTATCAGAGCTCGTTGACTTTAGGATAGGTGGTTAGACGTAACGGCCTAGAATACCTAAGAGTCCCTTCTCGCGCATGAGAGAAATCTCATGTTTGCGCGCTTATTGTTAATTACTCGTTATTTATGAATATGCTCGCACTTGCGCAGTATATGATTTTATGTTCTATTTCGCGATATTTCGATTTTGGTTGAATTTCGATTTTTATTGATTTTACTTACATATTCGTTTGTGGGATTTGAAAATCCGAAAAGTCATGGTGATACATGAATAGTTGATTTTCAATTTCCATTTACGATTATGTTCTGAGGTTGGAGACTTGAAAAGTCATGGTGATACATGAATTGTCAACCTCCAATACTCATTTTCTTGTATATTTTATATTGAAGATTGGAAAGTCATGGTGATACATGAATCGTCAATCTCCAATACTCGTTTACTCGTATATTTTAAATTGGGAATTCGGAAAGTCATGGTGATGCATGAATTGTCGATTTCTGATTCGAATTTGTTACCTTTATTAAGTCTGCATATTGGGTCATTTATTTTACTTTAACTTTTGATGGCATCTAACTCCGTGAAACCAAGCTTTATAAAGTTATACTTTGCGATAAAACCAAGATATTAACTAAAATTAAAACTTTTATAGAATGCCTCCGCTATCTCGCCGATTTCAGAGAAGAGAAGCCTCGCGCATGCGTAGACAGCAACGTTCCCAGGGAATGGCCGCCGCAATAGCCCAAGCTTTGAGCCAAAACAATACCAACACCTCGAGTTATAACATTAAGACATTTAATGCGGGTAACCCTCCAAAGTTCACAGGTCTCGAAGGAGCCACCGTGATGCTCCAGTGGCTCGAGAAGATAGAAAACACTTTCCTCCATACCCAATGCCCCTCAGACAGACGAACCCTGTATGCTTCCAGTGTCCTGGAATCTAGAGCGCTTACATGGTGGAATGGAGTAGCTCATGCGCGTGGCGCAGAGGCTGCTTCTAGCATGACATGGGAGGAATTCAAGGAAATTCTTACGCGAGAATTCTGCCCTCCCAACGAAGTTAAGCGCCTGGAGGAAGAATTTTGGAACTTGAAGCAGTACAGCGGTGAAGCGCGCGAGTACGCGACGCGCTTCCACGAGCTAAGCTTACTGGTCCCTCACCTTGTTACCCCTTCACGCCGAGCAATCGAGAAATTCCTTGGGGGTCTCCCCATGGAAATTCAAGATTCTGTATGGGCCAGAAACCCAGTTACCCTCTCTGACGCCATCGAGTTGGCCGCTGTGCTTAGCGACAACCATGTCAGAGCAGGAACCCTGTTCCTGCGGGGAACTGAGAAGACCAAAACCACCAAAACTGTCCCTGAACCCGCAGAAACCAAACCAGAACCCTCAAACCGTAACAACCTCAAGCGCAGGCGCAAGGCCTATGCGCTTACCAACCCGCCCATTGTCCAGCAACCCGTTTACCAACCCCCAGTTTACGCGCCTAACCCACTGTCAACCTACCCAGCACCTCCTGCAGTCCATAACTATGCCTTAACCAATCCAGCACTCCCTGCCCCGCCAACTAAGAAACCTTACACAGGAAACCATCCCTTTTGCCCAACCTGTAGATTTCACCACCCAACCCAAACCCCGTGTCGACTTTGTAACCGATGTGGCCGTACTGGTCACACTGCTGAAAACTGTAGAGTCCTTCCCGCAAATCCAATTGCGCCAACACCACCAGTCTACCCGCAGAACCCACAATCAATCTACCAAAACCCACGACCCAGATCGTGCTTTAACTGCGGTGATCCCAGTCATTTCCGGAACGCGTGCCCGAGACTACAAGTTCAGATTACGCAAGCGAATCCGGTGAACCAGATTTCGAACCAAGTAACGCGTGGACGAGCTTTTAACATAACCGCGCACCAAGCGCAAGCGAATAATGACGTAGTTAATGGTACATTTTTACTTAACGGATTTTATGCTTCTGTACTTTTTGATACTGGCGCCGATCGAAGTTTTATCTCTCGCGCCTTCGAGCAGAAGCTTGCGCGACCGCGCAACAATTTAAAAGAAGATTTTTCAGTTGAATTGGCTAACGGTGAAACTGTTTTAATAAACTCAGTGATTAAAGATTGTACGCTTAACCTTAACGAAAACGATTTTCTAATCGACCTCATCCCCATGCCTCTTGGAAGCTTTGATGTTATCATTGGTATGGACTGGCTCTCGAAGAATCGCGCCGAAGTTATTTGCGCCAAGAAATTGATTCGCATACCTCGAGAAAATGGTGATCTTCATATTTACGGTGAAAAACCCTCCAGTGGTCTTAAGCTTATGTCTTGCGCCGAAGCCCGTAGGCTCATGCGGAAAAGGTGTGTTGCATTTCTAGCCCATGTGGTTAAACCTGCTGAAGAGAAGAAGTTTCGCGATATCCCTGTTGTGCGTGATTTCCCTGAAGTTTTTCCTGATGATCTTCCTGGTATCCCTCCCGCTCGTGAAGTCGAGTTCCGTATTGATCTTGTCCCTGGTGCTTCCCCCGTAGCTAAATCTCCTTATCGTCTTGCGCCCGCTGAGATGCAAGAATTGGCCAGCCAACTTCAAGAGTTGACTGCTAAAGGATTCATCCGCCCTAGCTCTTCGCCCTGGGGTGCTCCGGTGTTGTTCGTTAAAAAGAAAGATGGATCGTTTCGCATGTGTATTGATTACCGCGAGTTGAACAAACTCACCATTAAAAACCGGTATCCCTTACCGCGTATTAACGACCTCTTTGATCAACTCCAAGGTGCCTCTTGTTTCTCGAAGATTGACCTCCGCTCTGGCTATCACCAGTTGCGCATCCACGATGAAGATGTTCCGAAAACTGCTTTTCGAACTCGTTATGGCCATTTTGAATTCTTGGTCATGTCCTTCGGTCTAACCAACGCACCCGCCGTTTTCATGGATCTTATGAATCGGGTGTGTAGGCCTTTCTTGGATAAATTCGTGATCGTGTTTATCGATGATGTTCTGGTGTATTCTAAGACCAAGGCCGAGCAC
Organism: Bidens hawaiensis; assembly: GCF_021521415.1. NCBI lineage: Eukaryota > Viridiplantae > Streptophyta > Magnoliopsida > Asterales > Asteraceae > Bidens > Bidens hawaiensis. Next base: position 1,955,507 of record NW_027491108.1, read on the forward strand.
GAGCAACATCTTCGGTTAGTGTTGCAGAAGCTTCGAACCGAGCAGCTCTATGCTAAGCTTTCCAAGTGTGAATTCTGGTCTGATGAAGTACAGTTTCTTGGTCATGTTGTAAACAAGATGGGTATTCATGTCGACCCATCCAAGATTGAAGCAATCAAGAACTGGATTACGCCATCCTCTCCTTCTGAGATCCGTTCCTTTCTAGGCTTAGCTGGTTATTACCGGCGCTTTATTTCGAACTTTTCAAAGATCGCTTTGCCTTTAACAGCTCTTACGCACAAAGGTAAACCATATATTTGGGGCTCGAAGCAAGAAGAAGCCTTTCTGACGCTCAAGCGTTTGTTGTGTGAAGCTCCTGTTCTTGCGCTACCTGAGGGTAATGATGATTTTGTCGTGTATTGCGATGCATCCAACCAAGGTCTCGGTTGTGTTCTTATGCAACGAGGCAAGGTTATCGCTTACGCATCAAGGCAACTCAAGGTTCATGAAAAGAATTATACAACTCACGACCTCGAGCTTGGTGCAGTTGTTTTTGCCTTGAAGATCTGGAGACACTACCTTTATGGTACTAAGTGTATCCTTTACACTGACCATAAAAGCCTTCAGCATATCTTTGATCAAAAGGAACTTAACATGAGGCAACGCCGATGGAACGAACTCATCAGCGATTACGATTGTGAGATCCGGTATCATCCTGGTAAGGCTAATGTGGTAGCCGATGCGCTCAGCCGAAAACCCTGCCAACTTAACTGTATCTTGCCGCGCACCCAGCTTCACTTCGCGCCGATTCAAAGCAACCTTGAATCGCGTATTCGTGACGCGCAGCGCGCATCCATCAGTAATGGTAACCTTCGCGCCGAGTTAGCGTGTGGCGCGGAAGCACTCTTTGTCCCTAATCTGAGTGGAATTCTCTGCTATCTCAGTCGCATCTGGATCCCTTGTGATGAGAATCTTCGCGCTGATATCCTGAGTGAAGCGCACAAATCTCGGTATTCTATTCATCCTGGCGCTGATAAGATGTACAAGGATTTGCGCATAACTTATTGGTGGCCCGGTATGAAAAAGGATATTGCTGTGTTCGTAGCTAAATGCTTGACTTGTTCTAAAGTGAAAGCTGAACACCAACGCCCATCTGGTTTGCTCGAACAACCAGAAATTCCTACGTGGAAATGGGAATGTGTAGCAATGGACTTTATTACCAAGTTACCTTTGACAGCAAGCAAGCATGATAGCATTTGGGTAATAGTGGATCGATTGACTAAGTCTGCTCACTTCCTGCCCATTCGTGAAAACTACCGTGTTGAGCAACTCGCGCAGCTTTATGTCAAGGAAATTGTCTGCCGCCATGGTACTCCTTTGAGCATCATATCTGATCGCGATGGCCGTTTTATATCCCGCTTTTGGAAATCTCTCCAATCTGCGCTAGGAACTCGCTTGGACATGAGTACGGCATATCATCCTCAGACTGACGGTCAGTCTGAGCGAACTATTCAAACTCTTGAGGATATGCTCCGATCTTGTGTTCTTGATTTTGGAGGTAATTGGGATTCGCACCTGCCTTTGATCGAGTTCTCTTATAATAACAGCTATCATTCCAGTATTGGTATGGCCCCATTTGAAGCACTTTACGGTCGTAAGTGCCTCTCCCCGATTTGTTGGAGCGAAGTGGGTGAAACTCAAATCACAGGACCCGAACTTGTTCAAGAGACAACCGATAAAATCGCCAAGATCCGTGATCATCTGCTGACTGCCAGAAGCCGACAGAAGAGTTACGCAGATCGTAGACGGAAGCCTCTCGAATTTCAAGTTGGTGATCTTGTTCTCCTCAAAGTGTCGCCCTGGAAGGGTGTTGTCCGCTTTGGGAAGAAAGGTAAGCTTGCTTCTCGTTATGTTGGTCCATTTAAGATTCTCGCGCGTGTGGGAAAAGTTGCCTACAGACTTGACCTGCCGCCCGCGCTCAGTAATGTGCATCCGACGTTCCATGTATCCAATCTCAAGAAGTGTTTAGCTGACGAGAACCTTCACATTCCACTTGATGAAGTCCAAGTTGATGAAACTATGCATTTCATTGAGAAGCCTGTTGAGATTATGGATCGCGAGGTTAAGCAAACCAAGCGCAGTCGTATCCCTATCGTGAAAGTTCGTTGGGAGTCCAAGCGCGGAGCCGAGTTTACATGGGAAAGGGAAGATCAAATGAAGATCAAGTACCCGCACCTGTTCTCTGCGCAACCTACTTCGAGATAAATTTCGGGACGAAATTTCTTAAAGTAGGGGAGACTGTGACATCTGCCCCGATCCGACCCGACCCAGGTACCCGTTTCTCTTACCCGAACTCTTTCTTTTATGATTTAATATTTATTTATACTTATATTTTACTTTTAATAATAATAATATACTTTTCCTTCCCGCCTCTTTCTCTCTCTTTCTTTCCGCCGTCCCGTCCCTCTTCCTTCTCTCTTTCCGCCTTCTTATCCCTCTTGTCGCCGTCCCGCCCTTACGCCTTGTTTCCCTCTTTTTCTAACTCTTTGCTTATCCTTTGGTTCTTCCCGCCTAAGGATGTCTGCAGCTCCACGCGCCAGACTCCTTTCATGGAAGCCTGCGTGGAGACATCCTGTTCCTGCGATGCGTGAAGAGAACTCTTCTCGCAGCGCGCTAAGAATGCATGTTCTTCCCGCAATGCGCTAAGAATGCATGTTCTTCCCGCAATGCGCTAAGAATGTTTGTTCTTCCCGCGATGCGCTTAGAATTCTAGTTCTTCACGCAGCACGCTAAGGATTTGTGATTCTTCCCGCAGTGCGCTAAGGATTGTTGTGCCAGCCTTCGCGCTCGCGCACTCAGCCTTCTCGCGCTTGACCCTTTAGTCTAGTCTTCTGTTTATTCTAGCCGTTTGCTTTTGTGTTGCCTTTTCTTCTGAGCTGTTGACCTAACCTATCTAATGTCTGAATAGTTACTTTCGGCGCAGCATGCGCACCAACCCCATTGGTTGACAGATAAAGTGACTGACATAATCTTTTGAGATCTGCTTTTGCCATGCTTGACCAGTACCTTTATCTGATCCGCCCATGCTTTTTACTGTTCCCTGTCAGCTTTATCTTGCCCCCTGCAGCTGCCATATCTTTTGATATCTTTTGTTATCTTTTGTTTTGTCTTGTTCTGTTTGTCTTGGAATCTTTTCCTTTTTTTTCTGGATTTATGTCTCCTAGGGTTTCTCTATAAATAATAGTATTATTTTTCATAACACTACACACACAAAACACTTACACTCTCCTGTTCTCTCTTGCTCCTTGCCGTTGTTTTTCCTCTGCCGCCTCCTCTCTTGCCTCCGTTTTCTCCTCTCCTCTGCCCTGTTTTCCGGTAATATATATAATAACTTATTAATTATGCTAACTTGTAATCAAGACTTAAAACCGATCGTTAAAACAATAATCTTATTTATAGGTTAACTTGTGCTTGTTTAAAGTTGGTTCTTGCTTTATCTTACACCGCATCGTTTATCAAGTGAGTAATCTCGTATCTAATCCCTTTTTGCTTTTAATGTTTTGGGATGTTCATGTGTTCATACAAACTTAGAGTCTTAAACTGTTTATGAACTTTAGTCGCGCAGTATCCCATGTGTTGAGGACGTAAACTTGGCTGTTTATTTGTATGTGTGGATCATTAACCGTCTTGTCGGTCTATTCCGCAGTTTTCATGGTACCATTAGATGAACACGGGAGAACATTCGTTTATGATTTTCTCTTTTGTATACACATGCACAGTTAGTCTTGTTTGTGAGCTCAATTGTGAGCACTGGCAGTCTTGTCTCTTAGAGTTGGTCCCGATCAGATTACACCCTTGTTGAAAACCAGACATACACATGTTGCGCGCAGATTTATTGTTATCTATGTATTGTATTAAACTTGATTTCTCACCAACACGCAAGTGTTTGACGTTTATTTTAACACATGATCAGGTTTGCAGTAGCTGTTTTGGAGCTTGTGGACACGTAGGACGTTTTCACTTTTGGACCTAGAATTAAAATGTATCAAGACAAGTTAATGTTGTTTGAATGTTATAATTTATAATATATTGATTTATGTTTGATTTATGTTCTTTATTTTCCCCGCTGCGCGTGCGCGATAAAATGTGTATTAATAAATATTGACACCAATAGTGTCGCGAGTAATGAAGCAATATGTGGCGCCCCGATGTATAATCCGCCTTTGGTCGGGGTGTTACAACAGTCAAGGGTGAATCTAGTCCAGACCCAGGCTATTCAACGCCTTGTAGCAGAAAATCAACTACAGTCGTCCCTCCTGGTTGAACATGGGAGAATTATAGATGCTATGAAGGAGTTCTTGGCATCTCAGGGGGAGACAAGCTGTAAAGGCGACGAGTTAAGGACAAAGAAGAGGAATGACAGAGACGATGATCCCAATGCATCGAAAGGTGCAGGTGGTGAGTTGCCAAGAACTACTCAAGCTCTTGGGACTTCCACAGCTCAGGGGGAGTCTGCAGGTGCGGCTGGCAGTTCTGGTGGTGATGAGGTGGTGATGGTTGATGATGAAGGAATGGGAGATGATGTGATTGATGCTTTGAAAGAATTAGATGATGATATGTTTAGTGATGATGTGTTGTTTGATGATGATGTGCTGCCAATTGAGGAGATTGAGAAGATTGGAGCTCAGATTGTGATTGAAGAAGATGTTGAAGAAGGTGAAATAGTTGAAGAGAATGTGGAGCATGACATTCCAGGTGTGGAGAAAGCAGATATGGGTAATGAGACAGTAATCGATGAGACTGAATGGGAAGAGCAGCCTAGGTGGAAGGAAGGCTATGCTCAGTGGTTCGTCAAAACGAAGAAACCAGCGGACCCTACAATGTTTAAGAAGAGTTACAATATTAAAGGCTATGCTGAAGCGAAGAAAGGGATTATTTGCTGGATCTATGATGAGCAGTTGAAGCTCTTTGTGATTAAACGGTATGACGGCGTTCAGTATTTTAAAAGAATGTTAAGGTCGTTGAATACACTGCCGGAATGTGAAGTGAAAGACTTAGCCAGATTGGGGTTAATCAATCGAAATGACGATAATATGGCTAGAGTCATTGAGAAAATTGTATGGAGAGAGAGTATAAAAGAGAAGAAGTTTGAGCTGTTGAAACCGCAGAAGGGAAAACTTGTTGAAGACAAGGATAGAGGTTTGAGAGCTGACGGAAAACCTTGGATGGTCATGAAGTACAAACCGATCCGGTGTTTGAAAGAAGTACCGATGAAGCTTATGCCCAAGGATGTGCTTAAAGACCTAAAGTGGTGGTATGTGGATTGTGAGACAGCAGAGGCAGTGATGGAAGACGAGGATGAACAAGAGCTCCTAAGAGTTTACGATCCGATGCATTTGGTAAACTTATCGCAAGCTGATCTGCAGGTGCTCAATGAGAAGAAAATCTTTTATATTCCTGCTTGGAAGGACGAAGCGAGGAAGTATCAAAGAGTTGTGTCAGTTTGTGTTAGAGAAGGAGTGCATGCGTGAAGATACAAGATTGAAGATTACAAGACAAGTGCTTAAAGATCAAGATATGAAGCTACTGCCAAGGGGGAGTCTGTTGGTGCATAATGTCAGTAGTTCATAGTCTAGTGTCTGTAATCGAGTCTGTAATGTTTAATTATGTTTTGTATGTTTAAGCGAAGTTACTGACAAGTTCGCTTAACAGGCGAACTTGTTAGTCAAGCGAAGTTATGGACAACTTCGCCTGAACATGCCAGGCGAAGTTGTCGTGTATTTATATACCTAGCTTACGGCTTGGTTAGGTAAATCGTGAAGTTGTTTGTTTCAGTAGTTCGAGTTCATTTGTAACGTGAGGACGAGAGTCTGTAACAGTGATATTACATCACGTGTTTGAGTTATAATATATAACGTGTGTTCGTTTCGTGTGTTCGTGTGATTCGTGTTCTATACTCGTAACGATCTACGCAGGGATTCAGCACCTGAGTTGATCGAGATATCTCGTGCGATCCGTTCAGGGAACCTACAATAAAGTATTTTTATAAAAGAACTTATAAAACTTATGCATTTCATACAAAAAGTGTTCTCAAAAATTTAAAACATAAAGTTTCACATAAAAAAAAGTTAACCGGTTCGCCGTTAATCGCAAAACCGACAAAACCGGTGAAAACAACTTTAAAATTTATTTATTTATTTACTTTACAAAGCTATACACTAATAAATATTCCAACAACTAATTAATAAATTTATAAAAATTTATAAATTTTAATAATAATAATTTATTGTTATAATAATAGCATTGTGTTAGTTGTTACTTTATTATCTGTATGCATGTATATAAATATTGATACTAGTTATTATTTAAGATAAGTATACATACATAAATATATATAAGTTAGGATCTTGCGTGCTTGTGTGAAAACGTAACTTGGACTTAAACAAACTAAAAAACGCCAACGGGTCGATCGAACTTGAACTAATAAAAAGATAAAAAGAAACGTTTTAGAAAACTAAAACGTTTGTGTGAAATATTTTAAGTTGAATGAAAAACTTAAAATGCATAGATTATTAAAAGCATGTACTATGTTAATAGGACACGAGGTGTTTGGACATACCTGACATTGTACCTACCGAAGGTGAGTTTCTCACAAATCCCCTTGTTTTAATAATTTAATGTTTTATAAATGATTTTGGGGGAAAGACACATTTCGTACGCATTTTATTTTACAATTGTATTAAATGTAATGGGTTCACTCTGACTGGCGTGAAATACTTAGGTAAGGAAACAACTGCCTAAATATAGTATGAACGTGAAGGTAAGGAAACAATTGCCCAGTTGTTATAACCGTTAACCTTGTATTGGGACGTAGAAATATTGATAGATCTATCAGAGTGACGCCCTGCCTGCCGACCAGTCGCTCTGGTTAAATGTTGGGGGCAAATATTTTGAGTTTGGTATGTGTCGGGTTATAGGATTAAATTCCTTGCATGTATCATATTTCTTGCAAACTTATGACTAATACATTTGTTATAATAATAAAATGTTGGAGAAAGATTGAATTATGGATTACCTTCGTAAGCATTCGAAGAGGATTATATATATATTGATACGACTGTAAGTCGTTAACGCAATTTTCGCTATTTCAACGAAAGTTGACTTCGGGCCGTAGGGACGAAGTGGTATTTATGGAAATAATTAAACAAAGAAAAGCTTTGTTCTGAACATGGTTTTAAAATTGAGAACTCACCAACCTTACGTTGACAAAATATTTTAAATGTGTCTTTCAGGTAAATGAAAACATGGAAGCTTCGTGGAGGGCGCGGAAAAAGATGACGTGTGTGTTTGAATGGAAAGTGTTGACTTTTCAAACTTTGGACTTGTATTTGAATAAAATCGTGTATTATGACACGTGTAAAAATCCTGATGGTTGAATAAAGTCCAACTTATATATTATATGTAAATTTGATTGTGATTGGCTGAAATAGCATCTGTCATCACCCGAAACGACTTAGTCAAAATCTTTCGCTGTTTAATTAAGATTTTCGGGGTGTGACAGCTGCCTCTGTGTAACATTCGTTAATTTTAAAACCCAAAAACCAGACCCATTTTAAAATTTCAACACCTTTTGGATCGTCATTTATTAATAAAATGGTGAATTGTTTTTGTATTTATGTTCATAATATTTTTATGTATATAATGTTGTTTTATTATTTATAATGATCCTCAGTATTATTTCATCTATTTTATCAATCGAGTCAAAAACATTTAAATGATCAAAATAATTTATTAGTTAATCAAAATCCATGATTTCTAGCTTTATGACTAGCCATCAAATTAACTCACTTTGACCTTGTTATTAACGATATTGAGACTATATAAAGCTCAATCTTTTTCTACAATTTTTTTGCACAACCAATTTACACTCAAAATTATCTAAGCTTGTCAATTTCTCTTAAGTCTCAAGTTTTACTTTCAAAAGTCAACTGCTCAAGAATTATTATTTTCTTTTTCTTTTGTGATTCAGTCCCCGGGTAATGTTTATTTCTTGTCGTTACGCATAATGATTGTTTCCATGATGACATCACATACTACATTCATGGTGGCGTATCATTCTTCGTAATCTGCTCGCTTATACTTGGTTTATGAATTTTATATTTAAAAGCCAACTTTTATTTTTACAAACTAATAATCAAGAACAAACATTTTTTTATCATACTACTTCATATGTTTCAAATAATATTAGGCACAAACCCAACTCAAAAACCGGGTTCGTGTATGACCAATCACTCATTAAACTAATTTTCTTAATTAATTGTTTGGTTGGAACAAGCTGGGCTCACCTAAATTAACTAATAATTATTATAACTCTTTTTTTTCTAAGACTAAAATAAATTAACTTAACAAATCAAATAACCAAAAACCCTTTTAATAAACCCAAAATACTTTTTCTTTATAAATTGTTTTGTCATAAACCGAGCGTCCTTGTCAAATTATTTTCTTTACGCAACTTCTTTTTAAACCTAGCTATTTATTTATCTAGGGTCGTTCGTTGAACCGAACTTTGTCGGTTCACTCGCTTAAAGCCATTTTTCGCTGTTGACTCGTTTACTTAACAAGTGAGTTTACATACCCCTTTTTCTATCTTTTATATTTTGGGTGTAGCATCTATACCTTATTCACATCATGTTTTTATTACCACATTTATTCAAAGCACAATTCAAATTATGTCTATGTGTGATGATTACATGATTTATGATTATGCTCTATGTGTTTAAATGTTTATTTTATGTTTGATGGTTTGTTATCACATCCTCATCTATTCTCATTTAATATGATCATAAATTTACCCAAGAACATTGATTTTGTATCAATGGGAATGGATCCACATCATTTAATTGTTTACATTTTCATAAGAATTGTAATGCTCATCATTAACATATGAATTGTGATTTTTATCTCTCTCTCTCTCTCTATATATATATATATATCAACTAAACTTATGTATTCTCATCAACATTCTTGTTGACAAACCATATTTTTATACATGCTACAGGTACAAGTAGTTGATATTGTTTAAGATCGAAATCATTAGTTTTACCTTAAGATATTCATTTTAAAATGCAAAATTATGATGTATTTGGTCTGATTATTGAATTTATGTACTTGTTTAATGTTAATGAAATTAAATAATTATTAACGCTTTAATTAGTGTCTTTTAAGTTACTATCCAATCAATACGTTATGCCCCGGCATGCTCTGCAGCCTTTGGTCAGGGTGTGACACTATAGGGATGTTCCAAAAATCCGAAATATCCGAAAATTCAGATTCGGATTCAGATGGCCATTCTGGGATATTTCAGACAATTCGGATATCCGATCTATCCGATAAATTAAATTTAATATTTTTTTTATTTTTTTTATGTACAACTATAACACTTACCCCATCTCAAAACTCCAGCCTCCATCTCTCTCTCTCTCTGTTTTTCAGCCCAGCAAGCAACACCGCAGCAGCTCGCCTCCACCTCCCTGTCGCCTCACATTCTCGGGCCCTCCACCACAACTCGTCTCAGACTCTCCGGTCACCAGTCACTAGTCACCAGCCGCTCAACGAATGAGTTTTACCATTGTCTGTGTTTTACCGACCTGCCTGGCGCAACATGCCGGGTAAAAGCTAGTTAACTACATATTAAAAACCAAACTATTTTTTTCCTCACACCTTTTATTAGTCAAAATATTTTGTTTTCTTTTTTCCTTTTCTTTCAATATACAAACAATAAAGGGTGAGAGTGTTGGTTCGGAACGGTCGCTAGAGGCGGATCCAGGCAATCACTACGGTGCACCGTCCAGCTGGTGGAGTGCCGCGTTTGGGAATACGCATTTAGTATGTTATGCCTCAACAAACAGTCCATGCCCACCGTTCGCTGCTGGTCCGTGCCCACCGTAGGTTAATATCATCACAGATTTACAAAGAGGTATCAACCTGCAGCAGTGGTCCGACGACACTGTTGAAATAGTGTGAAAACAAGAGAGAGAGAGAATTGGAAATATGAAAACCGGAGAATTTGTTTTTTTTTATTTCTTCAAGTATGCATACTTTATTATTATTTAATTATAAAGGCCCCACTATTATTTTATTATATTGTTTTTATTTTATCTAGCTTATTATAAACAATATTACATAAGGACCTAATAGCTCATACTAGGGGTGCAAACGAGCCGAGCCAAGCCCGAGCTCGGCTCGTTTAGCTTACACAGAGCTCGAGCTCGGCTCGATTCGAGCTCTATTTTCAAAGCTCGAGCTCAGCTCGTGAGTAGATTTTCAAGCTCGAGCTCGGCTCGTTTACTATATATCAACTATTTTTTATATAATTATAATTATTTTTATATGATTTTTTTCTATTATACTTTATGTATAAAATAATATATATTATTTAGTTATTTCTATTTATTTTTTCATAACATTATATATATTAATTAATAATTATTAAATATATATTTAAAAAAATTATAAAAAAGGTAGGCTCGCGAGCCGGCTCGAGCTCGATAAGTGAAGCTCGGGCTCGTTTATTAAACGAGCTTATTTTTAGGCTCGAGCTCGGGCTCGGGCTCGATTAAGCTCGGCTCGATCAAGCTTTTTAACGAGCCGATCTCGAGTAGCTCGGCTCATTTGCACCCCTAGATCATACGCCTATCCTCTGTTTAGTTTCTATGATTGACGACTTAATAGTTTTATTTTTGTCATTTTATTAACTTTGTTTAATATATTTATAGCATTTGGGTATGAGCTTTCTTCTTTTATGTTGTACGTTACAATTTTATAACAATTATATTATTTGGTTTGATAAATAGTCTTAGTTTGTCAAAAAAATATAATTATCATTATATGTAAAAACGAGTTTTTGAAAAATTAATTTGTGACCCTCCGATTATTATCAACTCGTGAAGTATATACAAACGAAAAATATATTATGACTCACCAATTAAAAGTTTCTTGCTCCATTACTGAAGGTCGCAATAATGATAGTGACCTGAAAACATCGGTTTACCCTCTCACTTGCCCCGAAAGTTCATTCAACTATGGGTCTCCAAAATGGTTGGTCGGCGTAGTTCTCTTTGACCCGACCCGTTTTTACCCTATCCATTTTGTGCCCACCATAGTGAAAATTTCTGGATCCGCCACTGACGGTCGCTGACCATCACACTGGTGGAATCATGGACCGGTTCGGGTTAATCAATACGGCAAACTTGGTTATGACCCGTGAGAGTTACACCGTGAGGTAACGAGCCATTGACCCTGCTTAAGTTAGTTAACAAGGTTAGATACTTTAACGAGATGAAATTACATGGAGCCGGCTTTGGAGCAAGAAGTAAACTTGTTGGCCCATTGGGTTTATAACTAAGTTAGTTAAACCTAATTATAGGTTATATAAACATATGATGTTATGGACATAACCTTAACCCTAAGCTAATCAACAAGTCCATCTCCTTTCTTCCTCCACCCCATCGCCGGCCAACCTGCACCACCGCCGCTGCCCGACCACCGGCGCTGTCCAGCCACCGCCGCCGATCACCGCCACTGCTCGCCGCCTGCCGCCGCCGCCGCTGCTGCCGCCGCCGCCGCTGCTGTCTGCGGGCTGCTGTCCGCACACCACCACCGCTGCCGGGTTGCCGTCGTGCACCGCACCGTTGGTCGTTGGATCTCGTTGTGTCACCTAGCTCGGTTCGTTAGCTTTCGGTGTCTCAACCGGTTAATTATTAACCGAGGTAAACTTAAATATGTTGTTAGTTTATATTTAATGTTTTGTCTCGTACTCGTATTGTTTGTAAACGGATCCTGTCGGGTTTAGTTTTCGGTGCTGCTTAATTGTATATATTCCGCTGCGTATAATTATTAATTAATAAGATTAATTATTATTAATCACATTTATTAAACCGGATTTAATAAACAAAATTTTAATTGATCACCACTGAAACCCATCAGTGGTATTAGAGCCTTGGTTACAACATACGAGTCGAATCCGGTATTTTCACCGGTTCTACATCATAAACTTCAAGGTAGTTGACGCTTTTTATCTAGATAAAATATTAGGGCAATTTTAGTTTGATCAAAATTTTATTTATTTTATTTGACCAAAATATTGCCCGACTTTTTTTCATTGAATATGTAAATATGGCCCGACCTTGTTTGTTTGGTTGAATGATTTTATTTTGGCCATATGGATGGTTCAAATGTTGTATTTAGTTTTCGGTTTTAGTTTATGGTTTTTGGCCACCTTGATGATTCAAAATTGTAATAGATAGGGTTTAGGTTTTCATTACTTGTATTATTGTAATTTTGTAATGAAGAAGACCCGAAGGAAAACCGAGGACGAGCTCATGAAGTCAGTGGGAGGTACCAAAGATGACGGGATGCGCCAAGAGTCCATCCTTGTGGTTGTTTTGTGTTGTGACCCTTGACCCGATTGATCTTGCTAATAGGCTCTAGCAAGATCAATCACTAATCTTGGCCATTTAAGATTTACATATTCTGTTTGCTACTTTGGTTGCTTGCTTGATTATAATAGGATTATAATACCACCAACCTAATACCAAACATATTAAAATAAATCAACCAATCAAGTTTTGCAAAATTAAACTATATTTAATTTTCCATAACTAATAACTTAATAGGTAAAACTACTAACTTAAAATTGGTTGGTATTATCGCAACAAACTTAGTTTTAATAGGCTATATAAAACTAAGTGTCCTGAGAGATGAAAGGGTTCATCAAGTTGTCTCGATCAATAAAGTAAAACTGGACTTTTACTCTATTCGGTAATATTTAAAATTAATCTCAATTTAAATCAATAGTCTATGCCATCCTACTATAAGTCACAATTGAGGCATACTGCGAAATTTCAAGTGTTTGGAGCTACAGCACCGCACTTGATTTCTAGCCTATCCCTTCAAGGTGAAAGGGTTTCGTTGACACATCCGGCTCTTTCACAAGTGACTATATTAGGGCGACTATTACTTTACTCTCTTGTTACGTGCTACAGCTGTCTGGAGACTAAGGTGGGTATAGATGAGGCTAAACGTATCTACTTAGGCAAATGTTGTCTTAATAGGCCTCATAAACGAGAGTTGTGCTCTATCCACAATTAGCAATCGTTATCTGTCTGCCTAACCACTTACTAATGTTGTGTGCTACAGCTACCATTAGTAACTGGAAGCCAGATTCTCAAGTTCCTATTTACTAATGTCATTGGGTTATTAATAATAGGATTAAAACATCGAAAATACTAATAAAATTTACTTTGCTTAATTGAACAGATGTCTACTGATAATAAATCCTCATTCACCCTCAAGGCTATCTTTGAGAAAGAAAAGTTGAATGGCACCAACTTTCTTGAGTGGCACCGCAACTTGGGACTTGTTCTCAAGATGGCAAAGAAGCACTATGTTCTCGATGGACCAGTTCCAACCGAGCCTGAAAACAATATTGCTGATGCCAAGAGGGTTCTTGACAAGCATATGGATGACTCGGCTGAAGTCGCCTGTATCATGCTAGCCACCATGTCTTACGAGCTTGCAAAAGGCTTGGAAGATTTTGGTGCCTATGAGATGCTTAAGCAACTCAAGGGCATGTTCTAGAAATAAGCCCGTCAAGAACGATATGACACCATGAAGCAACTCATCAGCTGCAAAATGGAACAGGGATCACTTGTTAGTGCGCATGTCGTCAAGATGAAAGGGTATATCGAACAACTAAGGAAACTTGATTATCCCCTGTCAGATGAAATGGCAGCGGATTTTATCCTGAACTCTCTTCCCAGCTCTTACGACCAGTTCGTAATGAACTTCAATATGAATGGCTGGGTGAAAGACAATGCCGGAGCTTCATGGAATGCTCAAGACGGCTGAGATGAATATTCCCGCTAAAAACAATCAACTCCTTATGGTTCGATTTGCTCGTATCGTCAAGCCTAAACCCAAGAACCGGGGTCATAACGGTAAAGGCAAGAAGAAGGTTACTGTTGCTGCCAGGAATCCCACCAACACTAACAAAGGTGTTGCAAAGGTACCACCGCCGCCTCCCGAGGAGCGCCAGTGCTACAAGTGCAACAAAATGGGACACTGGAAACGTAACTGTCCTGACTACCTTGCTGAGCTGAAAAGGCAGAGGACCAATGGTGAAAGCTCCTCTAAAGGTATTTCTATTTACGTTATTGAACTTTTCACTGTCTCTAGCAACACATGGGTATTTGATACCGGATGTGGTTACCACATCGTTAATGTCTTGCAGGAGCCTGAAAACTGGAAGAAGCTGAAACAAGGCAACATGGAACTCATCGTTGCTGATGGGAAGAGAGTCCCGGTTCTTGCAACTGGCACATATCGTTTTGCTTGTCCGTCTGGCCTTGTAGTTACTTTGGATAATTGTTTGTTTGCATCTGGTTTGACCAAAAACATTATTTTAGTTTCTTTACTATTTGAACAAGGATTTAAGTACGTTTTTAATAATATTGTTATTTCTGCCTACTTGAATGATATCTTTTATTTTGACGCTAAACCTCAAAAAGGTATTTATGAGGTTGATTTTCAAATAAACAATAATGTATCTAATCTTTCTAAACGTATCAGATCTGGCATCATTGATACATTTCTATGGCATTGCCGACTTGGCCACATAAGCAAGGCACGAGTTAAGAGACTCCAATCCGAATGGATTCTTGAATCCACAGGACCGAACTCTTTTGATGATTGCGAATCCTGCTTAGCTGGCAAACTCGCCAAAGGCTCCTTCACTCATAAGAATGAACGAGCAAAGGATCTGCTGGGAATCATACATACTGATGTATGTGGTCCCTTTAGAACCATGTCTAGGAATCATGAAAGATACTTCGTTTCTTTTATTGACGATTACAGTCGATATGCCTATGTGTATCTCATGAAACACAAGCATGAAACCTTTGAAAAGTTTAAAGAGTTTCAAACGAAGTGGAAAGCCAACTCAGGAAAACCATCAAAATGCTTCGATCAGATCGAGGCGGAGAGTATCTCAGCTCAGAATTCATACATCATCTGAAAGAGCGTGGAATTGTTTCACAGCTTACTCCACCCGGCACACCCCAACACAATGGCGTGAGCGAGAGGAGAAATCAAACCTTGCTAAACATAGTCCGATCGATGATGTGCATAACTAACTTGCCTCACTCCTTTTGAAGTTTTGCCCTTTTGACTGCCGCCAGCATTGTCAATCTGGCTCTAACTAAAAAGGTAAGCAAAACCCCATATGAGATATGGCATGGGCGAAAACCTAATTTGTCTTTCCTTGGAGTATGGGGATGTGATGCTTATGTCACTAGTGATTCTGACTATAAGCTCAATCCTCGCGGCGTAAAGGTTGTTTTCGTCGGATATTATAACCAAAGCGGATATTATTTCTTCCATCC
Organism: Bidens hawaiensis; assembly: GCF_021521415.1. Taxonomy (NCBI): domain Eukaryota; kingdom Viridiplantae; phylum Streptophyta; class Magnoliopsida; order Asterales; family Asteraceae; genus Bidens; species Bidens hawaiensis. The sequence continues at coordinate 1,970,926 of NW_027491108.1, forward strand.
TGATACAAATGTGATTTCTATCAAAAGGAAGGGCCACTTCCTCGAGAAGGAAATTTTCGATCGAGGAATTGAAGATAATATTGTCGATCTTGAAGAAATTCAAGAACTACAAACTACCGCTGAGAAAGTTGGAACGTCTGATCAACAAGTTGTTGTTGCTGATACATCCGACATGAACACAAACGTTCGCAGAAGTAATAGGACTCGCGTACCAAACTCTAAATACCTATGGAATCTACATGGTCCCGAGGTCCTCTTAGTAGCCGAGTCAAGCGACGAACCTACTAATTAAAAATCTGCTATCTTAGATCCGGAATCTAATAAATGGCAAGATGCCATGAACGCCGAGATGCAATCTATGCGTGACAATCAAGTCTGGAACTTGGTTGAGCTACCCCCCGAGTTTCGAGCAGTAGGGAGCAAGTGGATTTTCAAGAAGAAAACCAACATGCATGGAAATGTATACACCTATAAAACATGCTAGTAGCGAAAAGCTTTACTCAAACTCAAGGTGTTGACTTTGGTGAAACCTTCTCGTCCATTGCTATGATCAAATCGATCAAGGTGTGCAAACTGAATAAGTCCATTTATGGAATTTTTGTTTTGATTAGAAAATCAAAGAGGTTGGTTTTGTCAAAATGAAGATGAGTCTTGTATTCATTGAAAGGCTAGTGGGAGCACTATATCACTCCTCATCCTGTATGTGGATGATATACTGATCATTGGAAACAACATCCCTATACTTAAGGAAGTTAAGAACTGGTTGGGCTCTTGTTTCGCAATGAAAGATCTTGGTGAAGCTGCTTATATTCTAGGAATTAAGATCTACCGAGATAGGTCTAAGCGGCTTCTAGGGCTGAGTCAAAGTACATACATAGACAAAGTAATGACACACTTTTCTATGGTAACTCCAAGAAAGGAGCTCTCCCCATGGCTAAAGGAACCGTGTTAAACAAATCGCAACCTCCGGCAACGGACATTGAAACTAAGCACATGCAAGCGATTCCATATGCTTCAGCGATTGGTTATATCATGTATGCTATGTTATGTACTAGACCTGACGTCTCGTATGCGCTGAGCATGACTAGTCGTTTTCAGCAGAACCCTGGCATTGCCCACTGGACTGCTATGAAGAACATTCTGAGGTACTTGAAAAGGACGAAAGACATGTTCTTGGTGTTTGGAGGAGTGGAAGAAGAACTCATTGTAATGTGTTACACTGATGCTAGCTTCCAGAATGACCGAGATGCTTCTCGCTCACAATCTGCTTGGATGAAGAAATTCATAGCCCACCTCGATCTTGTTCCAAGTTTTCTGAAACCGATTGACGTAATCTGTGATAACACAGGAGCCATTGCTCAAGCCAAAGAGCTCAGATCTCATCACAGGTCCAAGCACATTCTAAGTAAGTTCCACTATATACGAGATATGTTGGAACAATGAGACATCATAATAAGCAAAGTAGACACAGATCAAAACCTAGCTGACCCATTCACTAAGCCGATGACTCAGGACAAGCATGATCATCACATAAATGCTTTCGGTCTTAGATTAGCTAGTAGTTTGTTTTGATTTAGTATTTGGATGTGTGAACATTTAAACAGTTATACTTTAAGTTCTCTTTTGATTTAATGGCTAAATGCAAATGTTGAATAATATAACTGTGTTCGATTTTAATACGTTTAATCCATAAATATTGTATTCTAAATTATCCGTAGTCGGTCAGACTCGTGGGAACGACTCTGAATTAAGACTATTTTGACTTTGGACTCAAGGAGTTGACTTCCAAACTCACAGACCTCATTATGAATGACATTGGATGTAACTCGCATCAAATCATCTTCATGGATCTTAGTCATAAGATGTTTAGATACTGGTATACTCATTTAGTATCCTTAGACCTAAGATACATATTAGAACTTTCGTTTACTAAAGGCTATTCTTTGATCAGTGTTAACCGCTGTCGCGTAACTGCCAGCTATAAAGGCATTGGTTGGGAATAATCTGAAGTTCAGTGGGAGTTGTATGTATTCAAGATGGAATTATGTACTATTACATGATATGTAACGGTTAGACATCTTGGCGCCCTCGTTGATTCAAACTGGTAAAGTGTGAGGCCTCACCCAAACTAACTGTGTGTTTGATTAGACCACTTTGATTCTTGATCAAGAACTATAATGATTGAACGCCATATGAGATTGAACCTGATCCATGTCTCATTGTTCAATTGATGTCTTAAACAGAAAGGATAGATGACAACGATTACCATAAATTCGTTATCTTGCAATAGCGTATTCCAAGATTATTTTGGTTAATGAATTTAAAATGTTATAACCTGTTGGGGGCAGCTATGTGTAGCTAGAACACCGCTGGCTGTCAGTATTGAGTAACTTAACCAGAAACCGTCCAAGTGGGAGACTGTTGGAATTATGGACCGGTTCGGGTTAATCAATACGGCCAACCGGGTTATGATTCGTGAGAGTTACACCGTGAGGTAACGAGCCATTGACCCGCTTAAGTTAGTTAACCGGGTTAGATACTTTAACGAGATGAAATTAGATGGAGCGGGCTTTGGAGCAAGAAGTAGACTTGTTGGCCCATTGGGTTTATAACTAACTAAGTTAGTTAAACCTAATTATAGGTTATATAATAATATGATGTTATGGACATAACCTTAACCCTAAGCTAATCAACAAGTCCATCTCCTTTCTTCCTCCACCCCATCGCCGGCCAACCTGCACCACCGCCGCTGCCCGACCACCGGCGCTGTCCAGCGACCGCCGCCGATCACCGCCACTGCTCGCCGCCTGCCGCCGCCGCCGCTGCTGTCTGCACACCACCACCGCTGCCGGGTTGCCGTCGTGCACCGCACCGTTGGTCGTTGGATCTCGTTGTGTCACTTAGCTCGGTTCGTTAGCCTTCGGTGTCTCAACCGGTTAATTATTAACCGGGTTAACTTAAATATGTTGTTAGTTTATATTTAATGTTTTGTCTCGTACTCGTATTGTTTGTAACCGGATCCTGTCGGGTTTAATTTTCGGTGCTGATTAATTGTATATATTCCGTTGCGTATAATTATTAATTAATAAGATTAATTATTATTAACCACGTTTATTGAACCAGATTTAATAAACAAAATTTGAACTGATCACCACTGAAACCCAACACACACCATGGCTCCTTCGCCCGCCTAGATTTAATCAGTCTTTTTTATTTGTTAATTGACGGAATATGACAAAAATACGGACCACCAACACCACCACCAAGTGTGGTCGCCACTGCCACTACTACCATCCATATACGTTCTGATATAGTTTTTTTTATATTAGCGTGTTGGAATGTGTGAGTTAACGCGGCCAACCCATATGCGTGGTTTAACGTTTTCACGTCTGTTTTATTATGGTTTAACTGTTCGGCGCAACACGCTGGCGTAAAAACTAATAATAATTCATCATCAATGTTTTGTATGGTTTTATATCACAATTTGCTAAAAATAATATGTAACTTTTTCATCGCTCTGTTTCGATGTGTAGAGGTGAGTCGTCGTCACAACGGTTTCATCAAATTTGTGTGGTACTTATAAATGTTTCACATAAGTACATAACTAATTTTTTTTGTATTCAAATTTTACAGCACGATTTCATCCTTCACGGCATCACACCAACTGTTTTGCAACCTTTGGGATCATCCATTGCAAATAAAACATAATGAATCAGAGTCTGCTTCGGAGCAAGTAAATCAAGAAAGGAATTTTCGAGGGTGTAGGTGTGTGATCAATAGCTAGCTGGAGGTGAAGGTGGCATATCCCAACATTGTAGTTGGTCGAATTAAATTTGGTTACATCAGGAAAGGAATTTTTTTCCAGAAAAAGGAAAATTAGACTCGTCAAGTCTAACATGCTTAGTAATGTAAACAAGAAGAGGGGTCTCATCATTTTTACTCTACTTTAAATATATGGACCGTTATATACCTTGGAAAATTATCTGCAGCAGCTCAAGTTAGTGCAGAACCGGGAAAAAGAATAAGGTGGTTTGTTTTATTTTATTTTATTTTATTAAACAAATACAACTAACATCTTTTCTGTTTTTTCTCAAATTCCTCAACAAATTTTTGCACATTAAAGCCCCTGCACATGTTATTTTTTAGCATAATAATGCTTTTCTTTTCTTTTTAATATAACAAACACTAACACTCACAAAACATTAACTTAAAAATATGTATAGCATCTAAAAAAGTATGGATACTAACTGATGTATGCGAAGTAAGGGCTGTTCACATCTTCATTAATATTAACACTGCCACTGCAGTATATTCATACAGAATAATTTAAAACCAATAATATTTTATGATGATGAATGTGGTTATTATATAAAACATGAAAACTAAATTATGACTTGAAACTCCGTTCCAAAAGATAAACTTATGCAGTAGCCACCACGTATCTCGATCCGAAATCAACATTTTTAACTTTCTTCTTATCATGTCAACAAACTATATAAAGCTAAAAGCCCCAACATTCTACGCCCCACAAACTACTCTTACTGTATTAAGGAAAATGGCAAAAAAATTATATTAGTTCTGGTTCTTGAATCTCATGGTTAAAGTCTAGATCCAACGATTTAAAGAATTTTCATGCGAGATTGATAAATAAAATTGCAGAATTATGAGATTGATATTGAAAAAATTACTTGTATCCTATCATTTGTAATTTTGAAATGATCTTTATGATTTATACGAACTTAGCGGTTAGTTGAATAAGTTGTCAAAAAAAATTCGCATTTGTGTTCAAAATTAGCATGTACATGGACTTTAATGTGCCAAAATTTGTTGAGAGACTTTTATGTAAAAAAACAAAAAGTATTTTAGTTGTTTGCCCTATTTTATTTTATAAACTAACGTTAAAATAACTATCATTTTGGGATATGAGAATGAGAAAAGGGAAATTTGATGTAGAAAATGTTGATCATCTCAATGGTTTAGAGTTGTAGTCTCACTTAGTTTGTCTTACGGAATCAGATGAAACAAAAAGAAAAAAGAGGCAAAAAGGTGGCGTAGGCGCCTACAGGTATTAATGTATTATGACTCCAACTCGAGTTTCAGAAGCTTTAATTTAAGATTGGAGACTTTATTGTCAAACAAACTGTACATGTCAAAGTTTTAATTTGTGTATCTGATAGCAGTAGATTGCAGAAAGCATGGTTTAAGCAGTTTTCATTGACGGGTCAAAGTTACATAATTTGACTATCAAGGACAATTCTGGAATTATTGATTTTGGGTCAAATTTCAGTATCTGGCAGGCTAAGATTTTGATTGTTCAAAACCCAAACTGAACAAAACTTTTAATCGGCAGTAAACAATTTATGTAAAACGTCATTCCATACAAATAATAAATTATAATTTAACTATTGTATTTTGTTTATAATTCTTCTGATAGCAAGACTAATGTGGATGTTAATTCTCAACAACCAAATTCCATGCATGCAGCATCACTTTACAATTGTATCACAAGGCCCACCACTTGAAGCACATGTTATCTTTTTATTATTATTATTATAGTACTATTTTATTTGTTTTGTTTATTTCCTTAAGTTGTAGTGCGTGCAAAACCGTTTTAGTTGGTTATTGTTTTTCCTCTATGTAATGGACCACTTAATGGAAGTAATGGGAGATCAGTTATCCTTGAATTTGGTCTACTTGTGTAAACATTTCCATTGCTAGTTCTTACCATGGCAGGTTCGGACGGTGATCTTTGGACTCCGATTCTTAATCCGGTGGTGTGTCTGTATCCGGGTTCGGTCTCGGATTCGCCCTACAAGTTGTTTGTGTGGTGAGTCTGTATCACATTCAATTTTGTAGTTCTATTAAAGATCCGGGAGTTGTAGTTTACCTACAACATCTTCCAATCTAACATTTCAATGCTTAATAACTATATGTAATTTCTTTCTTAGTAAATTCATGTAACACACGGGTCTCACCCAATTATTAGATACGTAGTAGTGGCGGTGGCGACCCTTGTGACATGAATATCCGCATCCACTTTACGTATCTAATAATTGGGTGAGACCCGTGTGTTACATGAATTTACTAAGAAAGAAATTACATAACTGTCTTTCTGAGGGGATATACCGCATCCACTTTGCGTATCTAATAATTGGGTGAGACCCGTGTGTTACATGAATTTACTAAGAAAGAAATTACATAACCGTCTTTCTGAGGGGATATATTTTATTCCCACGCTTACTGATTTTGCACCAATTATTCAAACACACGGGTCTCTCCCAATTATTAGATACGTAAAATGGATGCGGATATTAAGAAAGTTACGATACATCAAGAAAATGAGGGGAGACATGAAGACAGTTAATTCGTATAATAGCAATCTATTTTGAGATAACAAACTGCAAACATATAACACAGCCATACAATTTGTAACATTCATACTCTCATCCTAATCATGTACATAGAACGATCCACGTCATCGCCAACAAGCCGACCAAAATACCCATGCAACCAAATACCCACGCACCGCGTATACAGAAATGGGACCATTCCCACAGAAAGTTGTAAACACAAAACTAAATCTTTAAACAAAACTGTCACCAAGGTGCATTAGCCTCTTTACAAACAACTAATTCAAGATCCTTGCCTTTAAGCTTCAGAGTTTCAATCTCAACATCAAGATTCTTCATCACATCTTTAAGCCCATAAAGCTTTTCACTCATAATTCTCATCTCATCTTCTACTTTCACTTGCTCATTCTTTTTGGCTTCCAGAAGCTCGTTTGATTCAAACAAAAGCCCAATAAGCTTACTGATTCGGGCTCTTAAAAACCCGACTTTCATACCCAATTCTTCAAAGGCTTTAAGGGTTTTATCCCAAGTGTCAAAATCATCACGAGTAACACCGACTTTACAAGCTTTGATTGCATCAGCGATTGTAACAGTTTGAAGAATTACCCCAGCTGCTAGTTTAACATTGAGACCTTTCACAAGGTTTTCATGAAGATATGAGTTTTGACTATGACATAATTCATAGTATTTGACTTGAAAATCCTTTGGTATTTCAGAATCTATGATTAAATCGTCAACAACAATACTGAAATCATCAATGTTCATGTCACAAGAAACTATGTTTAGAAGGGCAAGAGCTCCGTCAATTTCATTTACACCATTTACCCTTACAACGTAGACCTGCAAATAACATATATATACATTTAAAAATAAAGCTTAAAAAAAAAAGGGGGCAGTGTAATAATATCTAGGGATTTTTTCCATATTTGTCAATGTTTACAACAAACAGGTATCACATTTATCAAAATTCAACAATAAAGTAGTAACTTTAGTCTCAAAGATGTAAAATTAATAGAAAAAACATGCGTAACAATTTCACCCGTGAAACTGTGAAAAGACAAAAACACCCTTAACGAGCTGTCAAAACGTTATCTGATGAAGCATGCCCGAAATGATACTTATGTAGATAGAAATTGAGTAATTATACATGTAATTATGTTTGTAAACTTTAGCAGACATGTGTGACCTATGTATGCATTATTCTAATAAAAAGCATGTTTATAATGGAATTTTTTGCACATTTACCTTAAATTTCCAATGGCCAACCAACTGAAAAACTAGAGCGTCTCCTTCAATCAATTTATGAGCAATAGAAAAGCCTCTCCAACCGCCACCTAATCCAGTTTTATTTTTACAAACAAGAAACTTTGTGTAAAATTCCTGTTCATCTTCATCCACCAACACAACCGTTTCATCATGTTTTGGCATATGAGCGTCACAAAATTTTTTGGGAAACCCCTGTCACATTTAGCACAGATAAGTATATGTGCACAAACTTTTGTCATTAATTGTTATTGATCATTAGATGGAAAAACCTACAAGCCAAAAGCTACCAGTAACATGTGATGGCAGCATAAGTTTAACAAAACTTGGTAATTCACATGGTAGGCTTGCTTGAACCTCATTGGCTTGCTCAATTGCTGACTTGACATTTAAATCAGGGGTTTGAGCCAAATAATCTGAGCTTGGGTCATACCTTAATTTTTGCACAATAAATCAAATGCATAGTTAGAAATAATCACTAGTAATAAATGAACATATTGGCGAGCATTTACAGACTATGAACTAACCTTACTATTGTGTTGCATGAAAGATCAAAATGCACCTGCTCAGAGAATAATTGAAGAGATTAGTTATAGTAAGTAGTATTTTTAATAGTTGGTATTCAGACAAGTCCAAGTATAATTTTCATTGTAACAAACTCCATTATCATGTTTCCTTCACCAAAAACACTCAAAAAGTAGTTATCTGGTTTCATAAAAGTAGATATTTATACTTATATAGCTTCCAGAGCACATGCAACAAAATGCTTGACAGCAAATAGCGAAGAAAAGAGATAAAGGGTCTCACTTTCTTATCCCTCTGCTTAACATTCGTAGCTTTTTTCTGTAATAACTTTCTCCTAGTCGTTGTCATTGTCTTTGTCTGCTTCCACTACAAACAGATCAAACAAACACATTATCCTAATATTACAACTTACAAGTTTAATACGTAACAGAATTCGCAGTTAATCGAAGACAAAGGTTTTGTTACATTTTTCTGTACCTGATCTCTCACACCTTATCAACCTTATTAAATCGATTATGTGATGTATCAGTAAATATCTAACACTAGCACGATTGATCATGATTAAAGACAAAAGATCAAAACAACTAGAACAATAATCAATTATCTTAATCAACAAGTAGCTTTGCTTTTACAAAAGCAAAAAAATCAAAACATGCAGCGGCAATGGAACGAGTAGAGTGCTCTTAACTCATACTAACAAGCAAATATCTTTCTAATTTTAAACCATTGTTAAATACGCAACAAAAACTCAATTGTAACATTTAGAAGATAAGATATATACATATTGAATCCACAGTCAAATCAATATGGATCTATCTACTCTCCACTTAATTTTGCTATAAATTGCCGATATAGGTTACTTTAGATATCAAAAGATGTTCAACCACATAACTTAATTCCACATTTGGGTTAAAAGTCAACGTAAGGAAAAATTCTTAAACTATTCGTGTCTGATTTGATGTTTCTCATGGCTATCAGTCACAACAGTATAGTATCATGATATTTTTATACTTGATACGGTTATTGTTAATCCCTAAATTTATGAAACCGTTTAGTAGTTACGACCATCCTACATTCGTGTTCGTTTACAAGCCTAAGTCCTGAATATGTACAAACTTAAGCACAAATGTAGATTACAATATAATGTAGTATGCACCAATATCATTAATACAATAAGCACACAAAAGCTTATCATACACATGAATATTAATCTGACATATCATTAAGTAAAAACAGGTCAGTCGTTGATGTACATTTCACATAGCAAACTAAATAAATCATGTATACTACTCATCTTCTGTAATTTATTCAATTCAACAATTGCAATAAGTAATTGTCGGAGAAAGAAGCAAATACAGTTAACTGATAAACATTCGAAACAGCTTAAACGAAGACGATATGACACTAGATCCAGCAAGTACGGAATTAAGAGCAACGGTAACATCGCAATGCTGAGTAATAATGCATATAGAAACCCTAATGTGACGGAGAAAACAAAAAATAAAATAATGTAATGGCGGATTGCAGTTACCTCTTCGTTAACAGTGGCGATCGAGTAGAGTACAACTGCTTTTTGCGATGGGATGATAATAGGGATTTTTACAAGCTAGACTCAAGGATTGAAAAGTTACACTTTTGCTCCTTCAAACATGTATTAGGAGTTCAATAATTCTTTTTTTTGCGGCTACGTATTATAAACAAGGCCCAAAACGTAACCAAACAAAACATTCAAAGAGGAAAAGAGAAAGTTGTTTTTTATGCTTACAAGTACTTACTGATTAAGCTACAATTACATTGTAGAAAATCTACTAATTAAATATGTTTACATCATGCACACACAACGACAACGACGAGTCATGTTGAAGACCAAAATATCATGATGTGTTAGTTAATATAATACATACTGTTTTACTTCGTATTCAATAACAGTCATTAGAAACATGGTGTTATTACATTGACTGATGTAATAGTTGATATTCATGGTGGAGGTGTGTACAGGTCAATTTGGTTTGGTTTTGCACTTAATCAAGCAAAAAAGCTTAAATTTAGCTTTTTAGTTTTTAACAACAGTTCGGTTTTGATTTTATTTATTTGAGGTTGGTTCGGTTTCGGTTTTCTAGGTGTTCGAGTTGATTTCGTTTTGCCTTTAGGAAATGAGAAGATATAACCACTTAAAAGAACTTAAATACCACATAATAATTAATTTCCCATAGTAATAGTACAAAGAAGGATTACCAACTTTAAAGTAACAAGTTGCAATTACAAAATACATCCATAGAACACTTGCAACACTCATAGTTCCATCCTAATGTACGATCAACGATCCACATCGTTGCCAACAAGCACGCCAATATATCCACGTCATTGTCAAGCAACCCGTGTATGCCAAAACTGGATCATCGCCACAAAAGCGTTCTCTTTCTAAACATAAAACTAAATCTCCAAGCAAGACTGTCACCAAGGTGCATTGGCCTCTTTGCAAACAACTAATTCAAGATTCTTTCCTTTTATCTTTAGAGTTTCAATCTCAACATCAAGATTCTTGATCACATCTCTAATCCCACTAAGCTTTTTACTGATAACCCTCATCTCATCTTCTGCTTTCACTTGCTCATTCTTTTTTGCTTCCAAAAGCTTGTTTGATTCAAACAAAAGCCCAACAAGCTTACTGATACGAGCTCTTAAAAACCCGACTTCCATACCCATCTCTTCAACGGCTTTCAGGGTGTTATCCCATGTGTCAAAATCATCACAAGTAATGCCAACTTTACAAGCTTTGATTGCATCAGCGATTGTAATAGTTTCAAGAATTATCCCAACTGCTAGCTTAACATTGAGACCTTTCAAGAGGTTTTCATGAAGATAGGTGTTTTGACTATGACATAAATCGTAGTATTTGATTTGAAAATGTTTTGGTATTTCAGAATCTATGACTAAATCGTCCCCCACGATGCTAAAATCACCAATATTCTTGATGTCCTTGAACTCAGGAACAGATTGTGAGAATCTGAGTCCTTCAGAAACTGGTGAATCTGCATAATCAATGCTGTCTTCTAATTGTTCAAACACTACTATACTGTTTTCTTGAACATTTTGTTTGTGTAAATCAATATCCATATCTTCAGCTTTCTGAAGATTCTTTGAGCCGTCTTTTATCTGATGTTCGTCTGATCAGGTTCAAGATGGAGAATAAAATAAGTAAAAGTATATTATTAGAGCCAATTGTTTATCGTCATGTTATACTCGTATTTAAAGAAACTTACAAACATTCATGCCACAAGGAACCAAGTTTAAAAGCCCAAGTGCCCCATCGATTTCATTCACCCCATGGGCCCTTACAATGTAGACCTGCAAAAACAATTAAAAAGGATAAAGCTTTAAATTTAAAACTTTTACATATTGATTAGTAAATGTTACAATGAAAACGAGTCATATACTCTAAATTTCCAGTGATCAATCAGCTGAAAAACTAGAGCATCTCCTGCAAGCAGGTTATGAGCCATTGAAAAGCCTCTCCAGCCACCACTTAATCCAGTTTTGTGAGCAAGAAACTTTGTGTCATATTCGTGTTCGTCTTCATCCAATAACACAACCGTTTCATCTTGTTTTGGCATATGCAAATCACAGAATCCCTTGGGAAGCCCCTGGTTACATGTTGCACAAATAATATTTCATCTTCATACTGCTTAAATAATATAGGATAACTGGATTTTAATAACCCAAACTATCACTTGTTGGCCAATAATAATCCTAACTTTTAACTTTGGTTGCCAAAAGCAATCCCGATGGCATAATCGTCAAGAATTTTACACTCAATTTACATTTCATTATACGCATTTCTCCATTTTTTTCTTAATCATTATTGTGAGAGAAATCAAGGTTTTTTTTTTATTTTGATCATGAAGTAACTTATCACATAGATCACTAGATTTTTTTCAAGTGAAAATCAATAATTATATTATGATCATAAAAATAATGAACTGACCAGCCAAAAGCAGCTACTAACATGTGAAGGAAGCATAGACTTAAGAAAACTTGGTAGCTCGGGTGGGAGGCTTGCTTGCACCTCTGTGGCTCGATCAATAGCAGTAGATTTGGACTGAGAATAACGATTTTCATCCTAATAATAGTTATACTTTTTTAAAGGATTAAGATATCTAAATGCACAGAAGGTGTTTGACTGAAAATAACAAGAAAAGGGATCTCACTGTTTTGACTCTTTGCTTAGGATTTGTAGCTTTGATTTTCATAACCCTTTGTTTAATCTCCATCGCCTACTGTAAACACCATGTATGAGGAGGTGAACGAATGGAAGATGGATGACCGTTTGTTTTTAAAATGAAACAAGTTTTGTCTTGCGAGTAGTGATGAAACTGTGATTGTGGAGCCAAAATTTAAATTTCTTTTTAAAAAATAAAATGTTTTTTAAGTCATTTTGGTAGCAGTCTAGCAGACCAGACCAAGGCATTCTCAATCCGTCCATCAAATTATGTGATTGGATTTTTTATAATTTAGGGAGTGTCTTAGGATTTATAAGTGAAGGAGAGAGAAACCAGTGATTTTTTCTATATATTTGAAAAGTCATGTAGCATCTTATAAATTTTTTAATATTTTTTTAAGTGGTTCTGAGTGAAACAAAGAGAAAATATATTGATACAAAAAATTATTATTTAATTGGAAAAAAGAGAGAAAATATAATATGTTTTAGTATAATTTTGGATTTGGAGCTAAGAAAAGGGATGAGAATACCCTTATATATGGAGAGTAATAGTGGTGATTAACCCGCACATTACGATGGGGGACGTAGCGGAAATCAGTCGGTATTGGTTTGGATTTCTAACTTCTAAACAAAAGGAAGGTTAGGGTTGTTTCTCTAACTTCATGAAAATTAATGTTTTTTATGTACGACATTTCAGTGAGGGATTGTATAACCTTAGACTATTAGTTATGGCTGAGATTTTAGCGCCCCTCGCCCATGACAAGGGTGCATTTCATTGATTTGTAGTAGTCATATGGAGAAATGGGGTGTTAGTACTTTGGCGAGTGAGAGGAAAAGAGAATGGCAGGCCGTTGGATGCAATGCAGGCATTGAAGCCCTTGTTTTTTATCATAAAAGTCTTACAGAGCTTTAAAATTACTATATTTTATAAAATATGATAGAAAATTTGTTTTCTTGAAAGATGAAAACATTCTGGCTTTATTTTTTCTAAAATGATTTGCAGTAGTCATATGAAGAAATGGGGCGTTAGTACTTCGGTGAGTGAGAGGAAAAGAGAATGGCAAGTAGTTGGATGCCATGCAGACATTGAAGCCCTTGTTTTTTACCATAAAAGTCTTACAGAGCTTTAAAATTACCATATTTTATAAAATATGATAGAAAATTTGTTTTCTTGAAAGATGAAAACATTCGGCCTTTATTTTTACTAAAATGGCACTTTGTATTTCAAAAATAATCATTTTAGTGTTCTCTTTATAGAACATAATACAGTCAAAGCCCCCCCCCCCCCCCCCCCCCCCTTCAATTACAAACACTAAAGTAACAAACAAAAGGATTTTAAAAAGTGCAGAAGAATTCTAACATTCACCCATTTATGATTCATGACCAAAAAAACAGATGAGAAGATATAAGCACTTAAAAGAGCCTTGGTACCCCTTAATAATTGATTTCCTATAGTAATAGTACAAGGATAACCTACTTTAGTAACAAGTTGCAGTTACAAAATACAACCATAAAACACTAGTAAGTAACACTCATAGTCCCATCCTAATGTACAAGCAACAATCCACATCATCGCCAACAAGCATGAAAAAATTCCCACGTCATCATCACACAAGCCGCGTATGCCAAAATTGGACCATTCCCACAAAATGTTCGCTTTCTAAACATATAACTAAATCTTCAAACAAGACTGTCACCAAGGTGCATTAGCCTCTTTACAAAAGGTTAACTCAAAATTCTTGCCTTCTGGCTTCAGAGTTTTAATCTCAGCATCAAGATTCTTGATCACATCTCTAATCCCACTAAGCTTTTTACTCATAATTCTCATCTCATCTTCTGCTTTCGCTTGCTCATACTTTTTGGCTTCCAGAAGCTCGTTTGATTCAAACAAAAGCCCAAGAAGCTTACTGATCCGGGCTCTTAAAAACCTGACATTCATACCTAAATATTCAAAGGCTTTAAGGGTTTTATCCCAAGTATCAAGATCATCACGAGTAACCCCAACTTTACAGGCTCTGATTGCATCAGAGATTGCAACGGTTTCTAGAATTATCCCAACTTCTAGCTTAACATTGAGGCCTTTCATGAGGTTTTCATGAAGATATGCGTTTTGACTATGACATAAGTCATAGTATTTGGTTCGAAAATGTTTTGGTATTTCATAATCTATGATTAAACTATCCACAATGATACTGAAATCATTAATATTCTTGATGTCCTTGAATTCAACTGCAGATTGTGAGAATCTGAGTCCAGAATTTGGTAAATCTGCATACCCATTATCTTCTTCTGATTGATCAGACGCTACTAAACCATTTTCTTGAACATTTTGGTTAGGCATATCAATATCCATGTCTTCATCATTTTGAACTTTCTTTGAGTCATTTTCAATTCTACATTGGTCTGATCAAGTTCAAGAGAGAAATCAAAAGGGGGAAAAAAGCATTATAAAGATGAAAACGACACGCTTGTTATTGGGTGAAATTATGAACTGCTAACATAGGAACAAGTCAAAAGGATTGAAAGTCATCAGTCTATTTTCAATGCATACAGCAAATGATTTCTTTTAAAGACCAAGAATAAATCGTGGAAGAATTAGTAAACACCTTTTTATAAACGATTGTGGGTGGGCCCAAACCAACCCGGCCCCGTTCTGACTTCTGACCCGTTTATCTAGAAAATAATAGAAGTCGTTAGAGGCTTACGAATACTCATGTTAGAAGGAACTAAATTTAGAAGGGCAAGAGCTCCATCAATTTCATTTGCATCATTTAACCTTACAATGTAGACCTGCAAATAGCACATATATAAATTATATATAATGTATAATAAGAAAAGGAACAGTGTAATATGTGTGAATGCCACCCATATTTGGCAAAGTTTACAGCAAACAGGTAACACATTTATCAAAATTAAACATTAGGCCAGCCCAAGTTTAAGATTGTTTAAAATTTAGCCAAATTCAACCAGAAAGTTGCCAAATCTAGTCTCAAATAGGTTATTTAAAGAAAAAATGATACAGATGTGTATAAATCCCACCAAAAGTTGACGGATGACAATCTTATCCTCAAATTGTTGAAAGACAAAAATATACTCTTATGACATTTCATGCCATTGGAAAAGAATCGCGTTTGTGTTGTGTTGTGACGTAATGATTTCACCCGTGAAACTGTGAAAATACAAAAAAAGAATTCTAACGAGGTGTCAAAGGCATACAAGAAATGACACTTGTGTAACTTGAAATTAAATTTTTATACATTGTAACTTATGTTTGTAAAACTTAAGCAGCCCCGAGTGACCTATGAATTCATCATTCTAACAAGAAAACAAATTTATAATGAAAAGTGTTTGCTTATTTACCTTGAATTTCCAAGTGTCAATCAACTGAAATACTAGAGTATCTCCTTCAACCAATTTATGAGCAATAGCAAAGCCTCTCCAGCCGCCACTTAATCCAGTTTTATCAACAAGAAACTTTGTGTTAAATTCTTGATCATTATCATCTACTAACACAATAGTTTCATCGTGTTTTGGCAAATGTGCATCACAAAACTTCTTGGACAGCCCCTTGAATATTGTTTAACCAGTTATATGCTTTATCATTAAGCTTTTTTGACAATATTTTTTCTTATAAGATGATAAACTTACAAGCCAAAAGCCACCAGTAACATGTGACGGGAGCATAGGTTTAACAAAACTAGGTAATTCAGATGGTAGGCTTGCTTGAACCGCATTGGCTCGCTCAATAGCTGCTGACTTGGCCTTTGAATCACGGGGTTGAGACAACCTAGCTGATTTTGGATCATACCTTTAATTGTGCACAACAAATGAAATGCATAGTTAGAAAAAATGAACAATCACTAATGAAATTGCATATTAAAACTAGTTTTTTGCTATTTTCTATAAGTATTCCCAGACAACCCATAAAAGAACATTCTGAAGAGTATTTACAGACAATGAGCTAACCTTACTATTGTGTTGGATGGAAAATCAAAACTCACCTGCTCACACAGCAAGTACTTGAGGATTAGTTGCAGTGAGTGGTATATTAAAAGATCATATGAGTACATGATATACATGGTCCAAAAGTTTGACTTTCCCCAACTCAAACCATTTAAAATAGTAACAATAATGGTTTGTTGACTTAATAAAAATTGAATTGACTTTGTGTCAATTGGAAATGCAAAGAAATTAAAAAACTAAAATTAAAAAAGCACAACAAGTTTGGAAATAAAAGAAGTTTTGAAATCACTGGCTAATTGAGCACCTCCAGGCCTTGCTTTTTCGCTCTGTTCTCTTACTCGTTATCCGAAAGAAATCGGCTCGTTTAAAAACGAGCCACGGCAAGCTGGCTCGATTTGAAACAAGCCTAGCTCCAGAGAAGGTATGTTGACTCTTTGGCTAGCTTGTTTGGATAACTTCATGTCAGCCCAAATTCTAATGCATTTATTACCCAAATCCATATAGAATAAGCCCACATAATATGGTTTATGAACCCACTAAAAACCTTAAGAAATTAATTTAATATTTAAAAAACAAATCAATATCAAATACTAGTTCAAATTCACAAGATGATGACTCAAGCTCTTTACGAGCTGAGCTCGAACTCAAATTTCAGATCCTAAAGATTAAACAAAGCCGGCTCGTTTGATCTAAAATAGCTCATAAAAGTAGGTATTTATAGTTTGTGGTGCGCGCACAAGGTGTTCGACAAAATGCTTGAGAGAAAATAACAAAGAAAAGAGGCTAAATATCTCACTTTCTTAACCCTCTGCTTAGCTTTTTTCTTAGTCACTGTCTTTGTCTGCTTCCACTACAAACAAGACGCATTTAATTAATAACATTACAAGCTTAATACCTACGTATTAACAGAATGCGCAGTGTAAATTAATACCTTGGAAGACAAAGAGGGTTTGCTGGGGGGTGAAGAGTGTGGAATCGCCATTAAGCTGCTGTTGTTGAAAGATTACCGTTTGAATAATAGGAAGTGGATAGAGATTTAAACGGTGAGGTGATTGATGGCAGTAAATCTTGGGAGATGAGACGATGATTTTGGAGCCAATTTTTCAAACATGGTAATAAAAATAATGTATGCTTAATCTAATCCTTTTAATTTTAATTTTTTGACAATTGGTAAGTTGAAAACTTAATGTTGGTAAAAGTTTCTATAAATAATCCTCCAGGAAAAGGTTTTCAATGTGAAGATTAGGGATTAGCAAAACGGGTACTATCTGGTATTGATTTGGTATCGAATCGGTGTTGAGATTTGAGTTTTCACTACCGGTACAATACCGATATTTCTCAAATTTTGTATAAAATACCGGTACCATATCGGTACCGAAGTGAACATTTCGGTGCCGGTATTTTCAAATTTTAGGATAGGTGCCGGTCGGTACTGGTACCGTCCCAAGCTCATCCCTAGTGAAGATGAATTTTGTTTCATCGGTCTATCATGAATATGCAATTTATAGGCATTGAAAATTTAATCGTTGAAAAATAGCAGTTAGAAAGTATGATCGTTGATAATTATAGCCACTGAACAAATAGCCGTTGAAATTAATGAAATTTTATTTTAGTGATTCTAACTTGATAATTTGTTTTGATTATTTACCAGATATTTTAATGTCTTCTTATTTCACAATTTTTTAAAAATAAACATTTAATTTCTTTAACAACATAAGTTAAAACATAATTGAAGATTAAAAATAGGGGAAATCCTAGTATGTCCATTTTTTTTTTGTTGACAATTCAAACAAATGCCCACAAACATTAAAACAAAGGTATTTGGTATCTGCAAAAAGGGATAAATCCATAGGAAAGTAACTAGGTGTTCTAATTAGACCATTTATTTTTTTTGACAAAACGGTAAAAGACGTCCTTTATGTTTGAACGTTTTTTTAATGGACGTCCTTTCGTAAATGAAATGGCAGAAGTCATATTTCATGTTTCAAATCTCTTTTACGTTACATCATTTGATACTAACCCAGTTAAATTTTTTCGTTAAATATGATCATATGCATTGCACGTAAGGGTAATTTGGTCTTTTTATTCTTTAAGAGACTATCTATGTAATTAACAAGAACAATAATATCTATCTTCTGCTCTCTTTTTCACCTCTTCCTCCCCATCACCATACCAACACCCAACACAACCTTCAAGCCATTAACACCTAAATACAACCACCACACCATATACCTACTTCTCTCTTTTTGCCGACATACCCCAACCACCACACAAGATACCTACTTCTCTGTTTCTACCAGCGAGCCCTAACCACCACACCATTTAGATCTGAAAACGAAAACCCTAATCGAGCTTGTGCAGTTCGAAGTGTTTAAATGCTATATGGCCTGCAATTGTACCAACCACTGGCCACCAACATCAACAACGCCGCCGACAATTAAACCAATAGCGCCGAAGAACGGAGCTATGGCGTCAAAACCCTAGCCTTTGCTGCCGCCGACAATTATACCAATCGGTATAATTTCAGTTTTGTGACTTGAAATTGATGTGAAAACCAAAGTGTTAATTACACCGGTTGAGATTCTCGAGGTCGCCGGAAAACGAGATTAAGAACTGCGGCTTCTCAAGGTCGCCAGAAAACGAGAGGGTTTGGTGGCGGCGATAGGATATGGTGGTGGTTGGGTGTGTGTTTGTGGCTGGAAAATGCGAGAGATATGGGAGTGGTGGCTGGAATCGACCGTCGTCTCGCCGGCTAACCCCTCACCCACTCTGTATTACCGGCAACAGTAAGAGGTTATTGCAGGTGGGAGGTTGGTGTGGTGGTCATGTGAAGAAGAGATGGTGGTGGTTCGGAGTGGCGGTTGTGTAGTGGCAGTTATGGTGGCTTAGTTCGGGATGGTGATGGGGCGTTGGAGATGGCCGCTGTGAAATTGAATCTGGCGGTGGTGGCGGCGGTGGTGGCGGCTAGGGAAGGTGAAACAGATTTGTGTATAAGAGAGAGAGAGGGGTTTTTATTTGTTAGTTTTAGTTATAAAATAAATTATATATAAAATTACAAAACCACCTCATGTGCAATGCATATGACTAGATTTAACAAAAAAATTTAACTGGGTTAGCATTAAAAGACGTAACGTAAAAGAGATTTGAAACATGAGATATGATTTCAGCCATTTCTTTTACGAAAGGACGTCCACTGAAAAAACGTTCAAACATAAAGAACGTCTTTTGCCGTTTTGTCTTATTTTTTTCTTTGAACTAATTAGATCACTTAAGTTTAAATATATAGTTTAATCCTGAGTTTTTTATACCTATATAACAAGTTACCATGTCTAGCAATTTTTTCTTTTTCTTTTTTTTATATGCTATGTAAATTATCATTTTCTTTTATTTGTTGCAAATTATAAAATTATTTATTAGTTAAATAATATTGTACAAGAAAAGGCTTGTTCTATTTCATGCCCCTATTCAACTTTGTGAAAACCCAGCACCAATTTACATGCTTCTGCCGTAGATCTTTAATTTATAGCACAAAATGAATGAATTCTAGCATTTCTTCTTTATTATTCACCATAGAACGCCATCATCAACGCCTTTCTTCTCTTGCCACTAGGGGTGGCAAATGACCCATTGGTTGAATGGGTTGTCATAAAATGTATATAATGGGTCATAATGGGTCAAGCTAAACAAAGAAAAGGATTGAAATTGGTCAAAACGGGTTGACATCTCTTGAGGTTCTTTTTTTTATGTAACGAGAAAATCGGAGGAAATTTTTTAGTTTTTTTTTACCTTTTTAGGTTTTGATTTATATTTCGAGTTATAATTTTTAATTATTTTTTTAATATTTTAGTGAGGGGTTTCTGAAATCTCAACCCATTTTGACCCATTTCAAAAACTCCTCATTAAAAAATAAAAAAAATAATTAAAAAATCATAACTCGAAATATAAATAAAAAACTAAAACGTTTACTCCGTTTTTCTCGTTCCATTAAAAAACACCACTCAAGAAATGTCAACCCGTTTTGACCCGTTTCAAACATTGTCTTTTTTTAGCTTGACCCATTATATACATTTTATTACAATCCATTCAACCCATTGGTCAC
The DNA here is from genome assembly GCF_021521415.1 of Bidens hawaiensis. NCBI lineage: Eukaryota > Viridiplantae > Streptophyta > Magnoliopsida > Asterales > Asteraceae > Bidens > Bidens hawaiensis. The sequence continues at coordinate 1,991,345 of NW_027491108.1, forward strand.
ATTTGTCACCTCTACTGGACACCATCGAGCATTGCCTTTCTTCTCTGGCCACCATCGTCACCCACCACATCGCCACTCTCCTGTTATCTCACCTCCCAAACAACATCTCCAGCCACTGCTCCTATTTCCCTCTGCCATTGTCTTTGTGGGAAACTCCATCTTCTTTGGCAACTGCTCTTTTTCTCCCAATGGCTCATTTAACCCCTTTCTTATGTGGTTGAGACAGCGTAGACAATCAAAATCCACCTTCTTCTTGCTCAGCCGCGAAATGTTGTAAAACTCCCGACTAGGCGCCCGAGTACTCCCCGATTACTCCCCGCCTAGATCGAGTACTCCCCGCCTCGGCCGAGTACTCCTCGGGTATTTTCCAAGTAATCCCCGAATACTCCCGAGTACTCGCGACTCCCCAGTCGACCGCCTAGGACCACCTAACGACTTTTACAACCTTCTCTATCCACGATCGCGACATGGAAGGTAGTTCATACAAGGCTTCGGGAAGGGAAAATTACATATCAAAGTCCGTTATCGCCGATTTTAATTCTTCAATTTCGATACAGGAGTGTCTCCTCTTTTTGGGCTCAGTAGTGTCTCCTCTTGTTGGGCTCAGGGACTGTGGGTTTGTTAACGGTTCAATTTTTGTTAATGAATCAAATAAATTGAATAATTCAAAAGTTAATCGAAGGCAATACAAAAGGCCTCATGATTTTTACTTCGCTTTAGACCTCCTAAATGGTTGGGCCACCATTGGTTGTGGGTCAGCCTAATCAGGCAAAGTTGTCAAACACAAGAAAACTTGTTTAGAGAATCAACATGTGTTTCTCCCTTTTGCTTTTGATACATTTGGGTTTCTGTCTCCTGATGCCGTGAATTTTTTGAGCAGGGTTTAGCGTGTCGTACATGGTAATTTTTCGGCTCCGAAGTCCCAAAGCTTTGTTTTAGTAGGGTGGGCTTTGCTATTCAAAAAGGGGTTGCAGTGCAGCTTGTTACCCGTTTGTCTGCCACTTTACTATAATCGTTTTGAGTTTAATGAGAAATAACAAGCATTTCGTTGGGAAATGTTCTTAAGCCTTACGTACCATTAATTCGCTTGAAGTCATGTATGAATTAGGATTTTGAAGATCCTGTTGTGAGTATCTGGAATTTTTGCCGGAAACTGAAGAGAGGGAGGGAGCAGAAGCGTCCCGGTGGACTTACGGTACTGGCCGTGGTGCAAAAATTGGGAGCTGTATTGTGGGTTAGAGAAAATTTTTAAGATTCAAAAGATAAAAGAAAATAATTTACACAACATATAAAAAAGAAAAAGAAATAAAAATGCCACATAGACATGGTAACTTGTTATATAGATATAAAAAACTCAATATATCTTTAAAATTAAGTGATCTAATTGGTAAAAAAAAAAAGAATAAGTGACTAAATTAGAACACCCATCAAACTTTGTTGCTACTCTATGGATTTTCCCCTTGCAAAAAGGAGGTCGCCGGAATACACAATGCAAAATTAATAAAAGAAAGAACTTCGGTTTTGGTCTTTGTGATTTTTTATTTCATTTTTTGGTCTAATAGTTTATTTTATGCTTTTATGATACGATAGTTTCAATTAACTATCAGTTTTACTCTAACTCAATAACATCGTCCACAAACCGTTAGTTAACACAACGTTGAGAGGCTTTTCTATATTTTTCACAATCTTTTAATTCATATGAATATTTGTTCTTTCTACTAAATATAAATTTTATACCTTTTGTTATTTTATAACTATTATGTTTTATTATATTTATTTATATATAAATATATACTTTCCTTTTTTTAAAATATTTTTCTTTAAAGCAAAGCTTTTATGCAACTGTATTTCCTGATACTTCCTAAGATACGGTGAAAATACACATTTTATGATTTGGCTGTATTAATAAAGAAAATATCTCTACAAATGATGGTAAAATCTGATAATCAATGAAAACCCTAAATTTTGGACCGACCCCCATTCTTTGGATTTATAGACGTTGTGATCGATAGCTAGTTCATAATCTTAAACCCTATTTTATTTTTGACAAACATAAAAATTTTGTCCTTTAAACATAGCCGATTTATGAATCAGATCCTTTAAAAAGTTTGCCTTCATGTGGTGTCCTTTATACGACATGTTTCTTTGCCTTTTGTTCTTTTAACTAACCGCCATCCAATTCTCCCGTTAAATCCTGAGCCCATGAGGGTATAAAGGTAATTTCAACCATTTATTATTCATAAATATAATAATATTAATTTATATTATAATTACAATATTAATTTATACTATTAAACAATCTGAACCAAAACTAATACTCAGATCAAAGCCGCCACGGCCACCACCACTACGTCTCATTCCACAACCACCACTACCGTCGGAATTCACAGCCCCCACCATTAACCTAAAGTTTCAAAACCTAATCTCTCTTTCTCTCTCTGTTGCCGGCAACCACCACACCTTCGCCGACCACGCTATCGCTAAGCACACTATCACCGGCCACACCGTTTCCGGCATCGAACACACGCGGCAGTGGGTTTGAGAACCAATAGCAGATCGAATGGAGATCTTAATGACTAATGAACTCGATGGCTTCTTGTGGAATTTGGACAGGTGTCGGCCATCGTTTTTCCGGCCATCCTTCACGGCGGACCAACTTGAGTGACGACAAGTAGCAAACTCCAACCATAGAGGGTAGCGGTTGTGGTTCCAAGGTAAATATCGGCGGCGGTGTAGTGGTTGCGTTCGTTCCACATAGTGAAAGAAGAGTCGGAATCATTTGAGCTTTGAATATTGAACCATGAAGAAGATGGGGTTGGTTGGGTACAGGTATTGGAAAAGGTTGTCTGGTGGGTCTCATCTACAAAAATTATATAGTCCATGACTTAATTATGTTGTAGGAATGGTCCTTTAAAGGTATAAAGACTAAAAAGCTCTCACATACCTTGCATATGTTAAGATTTAACGGGAGAATTTGATGGCAGTTAGTTTAAAGGACAAAAGGCGAGGAAACATATTGTACAAAGGACACCGCCTGCAAGTAAACTTTTTAAAGGACATATCCATAAATCAGTGATTTTTAAAGGACAAAATTTGTATTTCTGTCTTTATTTTTATTCAACTCCAATTTCAACCTGCCTTCCTGTTACAATTAGTTTCTTTCTTAATTTCAGTTGTTCTTCCGATTGACTCCATCAATGGTGATGACGAAAGAAGAAACAGGCAGAATATACATTGCTCAGTTCTTGGCTGCCATGACGTATCACGATCCAGACCTTCAAAACACCATCAAATTCATGCGCAACAGACTCCTTGAAATCCAACAAAGGGAATCCGTGCTGATCAAGAAACCCATTCGTAAGATTGTCATCAAGTGCCGTGGTTCCGAACCGGTCGTTCTTCGTAAGCGTACACACTCCGAAACCCTAGCTGCTGTTAATAATACTAATGATGCCGTTGAAAAAGATTGTAAGCGACAGAAGATGATGATGATCAAGAAGACCAATGGCTGCACGCAGTCAACAAAAGTATGCGATCAGAAGACGAAGGAGAGCCTGAATGTGTTGGATTTCATAAAGAGCGTGGGCGGGTTGGAGGCTGAGCTGGTCATCGAGAAGAGGCTGACGGTGTCGGATGTGAGTGGGAATCTGGGCCGGCTGTTGATACCGGTGTTACAAGTCAAGAACCCGGGTTTCTTGACGGGAGAGGAGAAAACAATACTCGGAGAGAAGCAAAACGTAAGCGTCTTCGTGTTCGATCCAGAAAGGAGAAAAGTGGCGTTGAATCTTGGCAAATGGAAGATGAGTAAAGAATATTATGTTCTGAAAACCAAGTGATACACACAAATGGGTTCAAGGAAGAGATGGTGATAAAGGGTTTTGTCATTTAGGGATGTTCATCACCAACTGTGTTTTGCAATTGATCGTGTTGCATGATGACGTAATCAAAGAACAGCAATATTATGTGATTAAGATGGTATCTAACTAGGAAACTTACACTATTGTGATGGTTTTGTTTATTCAAACTCCTATTGAATATATGCATATGATTCTTGAATGTTGTCTAAGTCTTAATTTCTTTATATTATATTCTTGTTGCCAGGTTTTCTTTAGTTTCCACGTATTGAACATGGAATTGTTGCACTAAAATGAATATTGGTGCTATTAATATCATTTGATTTTTTTAATAGTTCAAAGTGTTAAGTGTTTTAATGGTGACTTTGCTCATTAATTATGAGTTATAATATACATTCAATAATCAGTATATGGAAATTAACCATTAGAACAATGTGAGTAAACTTGAAAACTCCATTTTTTAATCACACCAGCCACCATAATTCACTACTGAGGTCCTCTTCTTAATTAAACCGTCATTCTGTTATTTTGTTCTTTATAACAGTCAACAAGGTTTTACTTGCAAAAAGTTTAATGACCAAGAAACATTTGGCAACAATTTTGATCGGCGAGACAAATGAGGAGGCTAGAATCGTTCAACAATATTTATTGTCGTGATCTACTCGAGATCCGTTTTTCAAGTGCGAGTTTTATGGTATTGATTTGGTATCGAATCGTTGTTGAATTTTGAGTTTTCAGTACCGATATTTTCCGAATTTTGCATGAAATACAGGTATCATTTCGGTATCGGTATTTTCAAATTTTGGGATTGGTACCGGTACCATCCCAAGCTCATCATTTTGGGATCAGTACCGGTACCGTCCCAAGCTCATCTAGTGGTATGAAGATGAATTCTGTTTCGTCATCTATCGTGAATATGCAATTTATAGGCGTTGGAAATTTAACTGTTGAAAAATATAGCAGTTAGAAAATATGGTCGTTGGAAGAAATAGTTGTTTGTAAATATAGCCACTGAACATATAGCCGTTGAAATTAATGAAATTTTATTTTAGTGATTCCAACTTGATAATTTGTTTTGATTATATGCTAGAGATTTTAATGTCTTCTTATTTTCATAAGTAAAAAAAAATATTTAATTTCTTTAACAACATAAATTAAACATAATTGAATATTAATATTAGGGGAAATCCCTAGTATGTCCATTTTTTTTTTTTTTTTTTTTTGCGATTAGTGTTCTAGTAAGATCACTCATTCTTTTCTTTGTATCAATTAGATCCCTTAAGTTTAAAAAGACGGTCTAATCCTACGTCTTTTAGCTATATGACAAGTTACCATGTCTATGTGGTATTTTTATATGCTATGTATTAGCATACTTAAAACTTTTCTTATGAAATGGGCTTAAGATTACAATAATATGTTTTTTCAATTATACTTTTAAAGTTTGTAAGTTCTGTTTTTTCAATTATGTAAGTTCATCGTGATTGTATCTTGATTGATGGGGCGTGCAAATTTAACCATAGTAACTGCCTCAAGTACTATTTTCACCTAAGGCTTAGCTACTTAGGGTAATAACCAGATAAATCGAACTATAAATTGATTTTGGTGTCGCTCACTCGCACGCACATGCCACTACAACATATAGAGAAACATCCACAAGTGGTTTTCTATATAAACTTGAAAAGGTCATATAACATAGCATCTACTGCAATAAACACACATACCTATACATTTTCATGCCGGCTCCTTCCAAAATTAATATATACATGATCATACAAAGTTAAAAACTCACCCTTAGATTCATTGTTTCACAATCTTGACCGTCTCATTCGCTTTAAAGGCCATGACCGCTTACTCCTGGTCTCTAACTTCTTTCTGTTTTCAAACTTAATATCCCAACCTTCAATGTTTTTAGGTACACACACATCAAACAACACTTGACCAAGAACACTATGCGGGCTCAGACCCGGTGGGCTTGCTAAATGGACCATTGTTTTCCGTTCATTTTCTTCATCTTGTAAAGAACCCGACTCTTTTGTGGGCCGAGACTCGGCTGAACTGGGCAAGAAAAAGTGGTCATTTGGCCCAGTTGCAACTCTTCTAAAACTTTCATTTGAATCAACTGCTGCGTTTTGAAGATCACAGATTAATTCACATATTGTATCGTGCATTCCCTCCATACCAGTTCGTTCGCCGAGGTTTTGAATTTTTTGGTCAAATATTGAAATTGACTGGTCAAGAAATTCAGTTACAGCTGCTCTGTATTGGATGGGATTGTGCATGTAGTGACCTATGGCAAAGCAAAAGATAAGTGAAAACTCAAAAACAGGTAAATTTTGGAGCCAGTCCACACGGTTCAATTTGAGAACCATTTGGCAGAAGGTTCGTGTGTATTTAAGAGATGAACGAACATCGGAACATGAACAACTTTTTGTACACTTAGTTAAACAAACGGACATGAACACAAGCCTCGTTCATTCGTTCATGTTTGTCAGCTTTCATATATCTAAATTCGTTTATGTTCATTCAAATATGGTTGCTAGTTTACAATTGTTTAAGTTTGTTCGTTAATATACTTTTTGGCCAACTACCAGTCTACCACTTAGTTTAGTTTTAATAACTTTTAGGCCCAGGCCCAAGCGCCCAACACAGTACTTTTAAGAGGTTTTAGCTCACTTATATTCGTTCTTCTATGCTCAGTTATGTTCGTTTATACTGTTAATAAACGAGCATAAACAGGCTCATTTTCTTAACGGACGAACACGAGCAAGAAAACCCCATTTGTTTTACTGCCCATGTTCGGCTGTTCGTTCGCTAGACTGCTAGAGACTAGAGTTAACAAACGAACACAAACAGGCTCCATTCATGTTCAATAAACGAGCTTGAGCCTAAATGGGTCTGTAATAGGAATAGTAATGAGTCATACGAGTTTAAAAGTCAAATCTAACCTAAATGAGGAGAATCCTTCCATCCAAAAAGTCGAATATGCCCTCCTAATTCTTGCACTTGTTGAGCAAATGAGCAAATAACTGGATAAGGGGCTAGATCATCATTTTCCGAACACAGTACGAGAAACGGTGCCCCTAAACCCTACAAATTAACATCACAAAAAGCAGTGTTACAATAAATGATACGAAATACATGTGTATAAATTTTAATATGCAAAAAACTTACAACTGAGGAATAAAGCGTTTGCCAATATTCAGAGCGGTGGGACCCGAATCTGGTTAGAAACAAGGCATCCAAACCAGATGTGACACCTTTTGCAACCATTGATAATAATTTTGATGAACCGGGCACATTCAGAACAGAGGAATTAAGGGCAAACCGGGCACCCAAATCACCGGTCACATTGACCGGACCAGAGTCATACATTTGACCAGAGATGCACGCCATAATTAAACGATTATCATCCTTCACAAAAAGAAAAAAAAAACAAATAAGAAAATGAAAATAGACAAAAGTAATAAATTGTAGGTGTGCATACGTACCAGGTTAAGATGTGCTTCACATGTACCTTCAATAATCTGAAACATAAGTAGAAATAATATTTACTCGTGTGATCATAAAACTTATAAATTAAAAATTACGTTTGTTATAAGGTTAACAAAACTCACTTGTAAAACCTTGTACATACAAGCTTGTGAACCACCGGAAAAGGATGCAAAGACTAAAGGGCATGGTCTAGCCCTTAACTCCTACACCCACAAAAACATAGTAGGCTTAGTTAATAAACATATACAAGTTAGAGAAAATTGCATAAATGGTCCCTGTGGTTTGCCCATATTACAAGTTTGGTCCCTGGATTTTAAAAATTGCAAACTATGTCTAAACATTTGTTAGAGGGTTGAACGTTTAGTCCCCAACATTAATCCCAGTTAGTTCTGAACGATACACAAAATTACTCTCACAAGAATGGCACATGACATCATTTTTCCATTAAAAACGAACTGAGATTAAAGGTGGGTACTGAACATGCAACCCTCACAAAGGTTTGGACTAAGTTTGCGATTATTAAAACCTAAGGACCAAACCTTTAATACATTCCAACCACAGGGACCATTTGTGCAACATTTTCTAAAAGTTATATTAAGGGGATGTTTGGGATTGCTTATATCGTGAGAGTAAAATTTCCATAAGTTACACTTTTGTAACTTATTAACTTAATAAAAAGTTACAAGGAGGTAAAATAAGGAATCCCAAACACCCCCTAAACACACCTACTTAGGGCACTAGGGGCGCCTGCGGGTATCCCCTCACGGGTAAGGGTTGCCGAGCAGGTACAACGCCGCCACCTATGCTCGGGTAGCAGTCGCCAACAAAAAAACTGAGGAGGAAGAGATGTGTTTGTGCACGGAGAGGGAGAGAGAGATGGGTTGAGCTGGTAGGCGGTAAAACTGTCGCCTATTGATGGATGTGAGCGGGTTCCTTCGGTTTGCGATGAGTTGCCGAAAGATGGTTGATTTTGGGGAGGGTTCCCGAGAGGAATGCCCGAAAATAAATTAAAAAAAAAAAAAAGTGTACCTCTAAAAGCTCGTTGAGGATGGAAAATGCAAGTGATGTGGCTTGCTGTGGAAAAAATCTACACAATAATTGGATTGGTAAATTAGAAAATCCACATAACACAAACTGGTGAATCATGTATATCCTAAACCAATAGCAGAAATTGTAACATAAACTAAAGCACTTTTAACTCAAAGAAGCCACAAATCAAACCCCATTAATAATCAAAAGTCCCAATTTGAAAAAGGCAAATTACTATGTTTTATTATTATTTTAGATTTAACATTCCAGAATAGAATACTATCCCACACAGAATCTACACTCTTCAAATACTAGAGGTAAAAGTAAAACTCAAAATTGAGTAGAGTAGAGATGAGCTTACGGGTTGAAAAAATCAGCAACAACAACGAGAGAATTCCAGCCACGAGACGAATACAGATTCACGTAGTCCTTCAATTGGGACTCTTGAATCGAACCCCAAGCAAAAACCAAAACGATTCCTTTCGTATCTTCATCGTTTCTGAACCAGTAGAAGCTTCCGCTACTGAACATTTGATGAAACCCTAATTGAGATTCACAAAAGAAATTATTCTTCAATAATGGGGAATTGAATTGGGTTGAGTATTATTATATTGGTGGTGGTGGATGCTTGGGTGTGGCTTTCACGAGCGTTTTGTATCTTATCGTTGAAGAAACACTAAGTGGCCCCGGGCAGATTACGGATAATCTGGGGGTTATATAGATGTTTCCCACGAGGATGAGGTCCAGCAAAGAAAGTTGTTCTTAAGGTGACCTGCAAAACAGACACCGTAAGCTCGTCACTGAGAAGGGGGGTTCCTCCTTGTGACCACCCTCCGGCGTGAGAATCAGACTAGATTGCTCTGAATATAAGTGTATATTAAGAGATTGCTAGAGAAGATAAGATAATGAGATATCAGATGATGTCCTTACCATTCCAAGGTGTTGGAGTATTTATAGCCGAAGGTAGGTTTCCAAGAAGGTACAGCCGGCTGAATAGTATTCCTGTTCTACCAACAGTGGGCTACGCACAAGCCATGCTGGTTGGTGGATAGGCTGCGGCCGATAGTGACAAGGCCGGCTGTATACTGTTCCTTTACTGCCGGCTATGCACTGTTCCACCAACTGTAGGCTACGCACGTCCCATAGTAAGGGTTGGTGAGTAGGCAGCGGCTAATAGTGACAAACAGTACTAGAGGTTGCTCCTCCTCGTACTGTTGTCGGTGAGCTGTCACCCTGTGATTGGTTCATGGGCTGTTTTGGTCAGATCGTCTGTTTTGCCCAAACCTTGGCAGGTATAGTACAAAAGATCTTCCAGAAGCATATGGACTGGCTCATTTGGGCGGGAGTATTCCCGCCTTGCTCATTTCTTCAGGTGACATTACTGAAGTATCAAGAGTTAGTGCCTTGTGCGTGTAGCCTTGTTATCAGTGCGGGTAGCCTTCCCTGATGGCTTGTATCCGCAGCTGCGGGAACAAGCGGGGTACTTTACCATTGGGAGGCTTTCCCTGCGGGAACAGCTGGCGTACTGCGCGTAAGGTCTTCATCTCTGAGCATGGTGGGTCCTGCGGAAGCAGTTGGTCGTTGCGCAGACGTCCCTCTTCAAGGTGAGTCTTGCGGGTCCAACTGGGCTCTGCTGGGACCTACCTCTTCAATCGTGCAGGTGAGGTGTGCGGTCCGGCGAAGACGACGGCGATGCGGCAGCAAAAAAATTGCTTGGTGGAGACGTGCTTTGGGTTTTTATTTCATCCGCGTGGCAATATGATCCATTAATGTCAAATAATGTTACCACAATAATACATTCAACTATATTGTTTTTGTCACATTTAGAGCATTTCCTTCCTGTATCTTATCATATCCATATAATTACATTAAAAATTAATACACTACAAACAGTAGAAACCTATATTTAACTTTTTCGTATAACATTTTCCATTTTTTCTACTAACAATCACTCATAACCATATCATATAATTTATAAATATCACTTACATAAATATAAGAAACGGACTAATAATGCTCTTACAACTATATAATATATATTTATATGGTGTATTATAGTGTTACATGTTATCGTTGTATAGTATATAAGTATAAACCTATAGTATCATAAATTTGTAATCTACGTTTGTTTTAGACCGATAATATGTTAGAAATAATATATATGATAATTATAAATAGTGGAGAAAGAAAAATATGAATGATTATATAATTATCTTGTGCATCGGATTATATATTAGCTCAGGGTTTATCGCATGTCTTTAGTGGTTGAAACAAAACGTTTATCTATATCATACATATGGCAAATATGTCACGTAGGACATTGAAAGTATGAAACTAGACGAGTTACAAGTTGTTTTAATACCAAACTATCTTGATTAGTTAAATTGGTAGTGAGTTATGTTCGTTTTTGAGTCAAATGATTATTGGGATACACAATGTATAAATAAAATGAATAGTGTTTAACTATATGCAAACAAATATGAAATCACAAACGAACATATGTTCTTTTGTTTGTTTATGTTTGTTCATTGACATGCTAACTTAACTCAAACAAACTTAAATGAATTTAATCCTATTGTATGTGCATTACATTTATGCTAGTATCTATGCAACCAAGCATAATAAACTTTTTTCGTCTAACCGTTCACTGAAAATATGATTTCCCTCCTAGAAATATATATATTCAAGATGATTATAAAGTTTAAATAAAATCCTAAAAGATTATTAAAGGTGATTGTCACTTGTCAAGATTTTTCTTTAAAGTGAGCCCACGAAACTTAAAAGCAAAATAATCAGCAACGTGATTCATGACTTCACTTGCTAAAGTTGTAAGAGATATTACAAGTAATTTCATTATCGAATATATATTTCCTTTTTTTTCGGTTTGAATCTTAAAATGTTATTCGGTCTATTTAACTAGTTAAAACTCATTGAATTTTATTAATTGGGCTTTGAACATTCCCGGCAATATAAGCCTTTGTCTCCTCTAATACTGGCTCAAAACAACTTGAAAAGGTCCAACACCGAAACCACTTGTCAAGTGCGAATTGGCGAATCACACATAAAATATTTAAGTGTTTTCGATGTTCGAATTGTGTGTTTGAAATGGACAAAGTCGCGATAAACTTTTGGAAAAGATATAAAAAACCAACCGATCCGGTAAACAAAAACCCTTTAGAACATAAAGCTCATCAGTGGGCCTCGATCTAGTATGGGCCGTTTACATAAAGGACGACTGAATCACTTACTTCAAGTAAGTTCATACTTGGGCCGGCCTGTTAGTTGTCAAACATTATATTAGATGACCAACGATCTAATGGTAAACGGAGTTACATCATTCTCATCCAACCCCTCATTTAATGTGAGAGGTGTTTTTATAATTTAGAGAGTGATTCAGAATGTTGTGAGTGAAGAATTTTTATATTTTAGAAAAAGTAGTGATTTTTCTGTATATTTGAAAAGTTACTGTTTATCCCTATAATTTTTTAATATATTTTAAGAGTGGTTGTGAGTGAAGAAAAGAGAAAAGGTAATGATAAAAGGTATAAAAAGTATTATTTAATTGAAATAGATATAGAAAATGTAGTGAGTTTTAGTGTAATTTTTGGTTTAGAGATAAAGGGTGGGATGAGAATGCTCTAACGGAGACAAATTTATGGGAATATACCTTTATATCAATTCACATACATATATTCAAAGTTTCAAACTTACCTACGTGGTGTAGGCAGGTATGGCGTATGGGGAACGGGCTACAAATTTTTTTAGTACCATATATTCATGTATTTTGATATCGCATCTGTAGAAATTTTGACACCGAACCTGTAGAAACCTTTACACTGAACCCTTAGAAACTTTGACAATAAACCTTAACCCAAATTTCAATTTAAAACAACTTGTTAAGCCAATAATATTTATTTGATAAACATAAACCCATAACCATCTAACATAACCCATAGCCATTTAAACCTAATTGAGTGATTAAAAAAATATGGGCTTAGCGCGCACTTTCACAACATCGACAAACTCCACGGCACCAGTGCGACGGTTGTTTGTTGAAACCAAAAAAAATACGGGACTCGCACTTAAGTTGGTTTATTGATTATTAAAGTTAGCTCTCGTTTACATGTCGCAATTGCAATTGTTGAGAGATGTATTTCAGCAATAAAGTACGTCAAATCCGATTTGTGTAATCGGATTATTGATAAACATTTAACTGACAGTTGCATTTGTTTTATTGAAAAATATTTATTTAGAAATGTTTCAATATGATGTACCAGATAGATTTTAAAAAATGAAACTCCATATAAGGCAACTTTAATGAATTTATATTATTGACTTTTCATATCGATTGACATAATATTTTCATTACATGACTTGACCCGAACCGCTTAACTAGACCGGAAAGAAAAACCCGAATGAAAAAAAAACAGTCATTCGTTCCTCGAAAATTTTCAAACCCGAATGAAAACGATCATGGCTAACAGAGACAAGTTGGCAAGATAAGGGGGTGGCGGCGATGCCACGACGATCGACTGTGTTACAATGTGGTGGCGGAAAACGAATAAGTTACGTGATGGTGAGAGGCAGAGCAGAGGTTTGCAATGATCAGTGAGTGTGATGTGTGTCTACATCAATGATGTTTTTAAGGTTTATGCATGATTGTATAGATAAAACTGGGAAAGGTAAGGTAAAAACTGTGGGACCCAATTTACACCTTTTAAATTATTGATTTTATTTTTTTCTTATTTATAATTATAAATACTGATAAGCACTGTATAATGATAGATTGATAATATAGTTTCTATTTGGTTTCGTTACTTGGTTTTCGTCCTATCGTGTGTTAAGCCAGATAGTTCTGTTTTTTTGTTGGCATAACAGCTGTCAAATGGCAGCCGGCAATATAGTTTTTTAGGGCAATGCCCAAGCCAAACTAAGCCAAACTCTGAAAGCTAATGTGTGTCCAGTTAAGACAACATATTCTGACCAGAGTAGGGGCAACGGGACTCTCCAAATCTAGAGAGTGCGGTAGCCTAAATACAAAAAAGGTCGTTCTAAAAAAATAATTAATCATCAAAATATTACTTGCTATGTTTACAACAAATAACAATTGGCTATTTCATTTTTATTATTTTGTGATTGCAAAAACAAGTAATTGATATTTTTTGATATATAACCATATCACTTTTCTATCCTTAATATATAAAATCTCATTCGACAAATTCATCTGGCTAACACGAGCACTGCCTGTTTTACTAAACGTGTTCATAGGTTTGACTATAAACTAAGTTGGCCCGGTTTAAGCTAAAAATTCAAACCCATAAGTTTAAAGTCAGATTCATGTCTGTATTAGAAATTCATGCTATTACATATAGCATGCCCTTGGTGAAAGCTTAAAACCATTACTCTTGGAATTAATGAATACTCTACGTAATATATATAAATAAATAGTGAAAGTTAATAACCAATATGGTTTTGTACTTTAAACATATAATGGACTTAAAGATCACCACGATGATATAATTAACGAAATATTTCATGTGTGATGTAACTCTATATCAATTTACAACATGTTTCTAAAATTTATTTATTAAGAGATTTCATGAACTATTAAGAGATATATTTCAGTTAAACAAGCCGACTTGCTCTGACCGATTTAGAGTAAGCTCTTAATGAAATTATTTAAAGACTACAAAACTACGCCTTAATTTTATTAAAATAATAATAATAAAAAGAAACATGATCAAATACATTTTATTCTTAACATGAAAACAGTGAGAACCAATTTGCTGTTATTATTAAGTTTATTTTATAAGTGTTTGTTGTTATTTTTTGTTCGTATTTGCTAATTTTCGATTATGAGACATTATAAGTATTTGCTTATTTATATTTTGTTGTTATTATTAGATTTTTTCTTTTGCTGATATAAGTATTTGTTGGTATTTGCTGTTATTATTTTGTTCTTGATTTTGATTCTTTTGTTGTAATTTTTAGGTTTTTTTCTTTGTTATTATAAATAATTGTTTATGTAGATTGGTATTGTAGTTGGTATTGTTTCTTACGTTCTTATTTTTTTATAAATTGGTATTATTTCTTACGTTCTCATGTTAAGACTAAAATGCACATGAACATTCCCCATAATAATAATAATAATAAAACACGAGTGGAATGACCAGCTAGTGTGATGATTTAATCAAGTAAAGGAACTCATATCATGTGTTCATCCCAATTTAACCCAGGTCACATGAACTATGGATTATGTATGAATATGTTACATTTTGTTAAGAAGAAAAGAAAAGGACAAATTATATTTTCTTTTTAAAAGATAAGTCGTGATGTCTAATCCAAGTGAAAAGCAATGGCATCTAAAGGGCAACTTTTGTGTAATTTTAGAATGCGATCTCTGTGTTTTTATATAGAAAATCCTGAATAAGCTACATTCTACAAACTAGTAAACAAAAGCAACAACGGGTATTCGAGTAATGGTTTATGAAACTTGTAACGGCTTTCGAATAAAACGAAAAATTCGTAAATTGTGTTGGACATCTTTATAAATCAGCATGCATTAATTAATTATACATGTAATCATAAATTGAAAAGCTTGTAGCATAGATACAAAGACGTGTTAGACAGGTGACTCCTTTCACGAAGTTGAAGGTCCAAATATTAGAGTAGATAAAATGTCTGAATTTACGAGTAGTATTAAATGGTACGTGCTAATTAAATTATCTATAAATTGATGTATAATACCTATCTAAAAAGTTATTCTTATGATTAACTTTGTATAATAGTAATCTACTTTTCTATATTTCCTATTAAAATCCTATTAGGGTGACAAAGGTCAATAGCGGAATCAGAAAATTTTCTTATAAAGTTTGAAAAATTTTTAGGTCAGTACTCGGTTATATAAAATTTTTTGGGTCCGGTTAGATCGTTCCGGTCAGGTCGGTTATATAAAAGATAGATGATCAAACAAAATCTCATATAATAAAGTGTGTAAGACGTCATTCGAAAATGTATAATTAAAATACCATATATCTAATGTGCACTAGAGTTTGGGCAAGAGGGAAGCCGATATAGGCGGAGGATGGGAGGATTGACACCGACAAGTAGGTCGCAACATGAGTGATTGATTTATGAGATTAGAGGTCAGGTCGACGGACAAAGACTAACTAGCCTCAGACAAGTTAGAATTTGGACCCCACTTATTCTAATTAGGTTAAATGTGGATTAGGTTGGGTATTGAGCTTAAAAGTTGGATAGAAATTGATTGAGTTGGGTATTAGGTTTAAAAAATTGGGCATAGATTGATTGGTTGGGTATTGGACTAAAATTATGTATTAAACTCAAATCTAATAGGATAAATTATGTACATTACACTATTTAATTTTGTAAAATTCTCATTTTAAATTTAATTAGAATCACTTTCGATCTTTCAATGGATCTCTCTTAAAATTTCACAAGGCTTGGTGTTAAATTTTCAAAGGATTAATTCTTTTAAGAGAATAATTCCTTATTTATAAAAACATATTCAAAGTATTTAATTATTGCGAGTCGTAAGCAACATTCTCTTGTATATTCACGTCTCGATTCTACCGTTGGAGCATTGGAAGTAATCATCCAGGTCACAGATCCAAAGCACGATCAAAGTTAGCAGCACACTCTACCCCACCTTGCACGTGCCTTTGTTTCTTTTTATTTTTCAATTGATTTCTCAACACATAAATTATTCAATATGATACCCTTTTTGAAGTATATTTTAAAATACAACTTAAAATGTCAAACTTGTTAAAGAGTGAAGCAGGGCTAGACCAATAACTAGTGGTTGTGTTAAGAATTCAATTGAATTCAGTTCAAGGTTGTACATTTATTAAACCGTTGTTTAAGAATTATATAAACAAACATATATAAAAAATCATAAAAAAGGTAAACCCCAACAAGTCACTAGAAGACTCAAGGTAACTTTTACAGACTCGTATATATATTCTGTAATAAATACTTAAAACAAAAGCGTGAAGGAATTTAAGGTTTATAAAATGTTGAGATCGACTGAACTACTTAGACTGAAACTGGTCAGTCTGTTTGCTAGTTGACGATCAATCTACACATTTTGTTTCATTGTTCTTTTGGTGGTTTAGTAATTCAGTCAATTTTAGGGCTTGAAACCAGTCGTGCAAACCGAACCCACAGTTTAAGTTTTGCTTTTCATTTTTGGAGTATGTATTATAATCATGACATGTCTTTATATTTCTAAAAACTTTGAAATTTTGAAAAAAAAAAGTGAGTTTAAAAGCTAAAGTCAATCGTTATTAGATAAAAATCAACCAATTTAGCCCATAGCTTTCATCAAGGTCAAAACTAAACGACAAACACCCAAACAAGAATCTTAAGAAATAAAAATAAATATTTTCTTTTGGATATGATTTTCAAAGTTATTAACTATGATTAGCCGAACCATTAACTACGGTTTCAAAAAATGATACAGTAAACAACCCGGGTTGTTTGAATCTTGCGAAAAGATACACTTAACACACAAAAGATACATTAAACTCCAGGAATCTCC
This sequence comes from Bidens hawaiensis, assembly GCF_021521415.1. NCBI lineage: Eukaryota > Viridiplantae > Streptophyta > Magnoliopsida > Asterales > Asteraceae > Bidens > Bidens hawaiensis. Next base: position 2,008,280 of record NW_027491108.1, read on the forward strand.
TATGGGTTTGAGTGATTTATTCTCTCCATGGGAACGCTAGAACCATAAGAGTTGTTCCGGTTAAACGTCTCTCAGGGTATGAAAGTTTATAGCTGAGATAGATAAGGATTTTGTGAAATTTAGCGTGGACCTTCATAGAAATTTTGTGTGCAAGCTTGGAAAAGGTGATAAAAGTCATTTTTGGGGGGGATAATTGGAGCGGATTGGGCCTATTTAGCGACATTTTCCCTTCCATTTTCAAATTGGCAGCTCACAAAAAAGCCTTGGTTATGGATTGCTGTGAGGGTACAGGGGGGATTGTCTCTTGGAAATGGCGGTGGAAACGAAGCCCATCTACAGCTGAAGAACGAAACCAACTTCAACAGCTTATGGAAGTTTTAGCTCATAAATCTCTTTTGCAGGTTGAGGACGAGTGGGTTTGGAAAGATGGGTTACACAGCGGGTTTGAAGTAAAAATGGTCCGTCTTGATTTGGAGCAATCAAAAGGTAATATGTATCAAGTTCATCCTTTTGTTTGGGATTGTTGGGCCCTGTCCAAGGTAAAATATTTTGTTTTGCGTGCAATCGATGGTAGAATTCCAACCAAGAGCGCCCTGGTCTATAGGGTTATGACGTTTTTTGAGTTACTTTGCCCCTTTTGTTCTTTGGAGGATGAAGACGCAGATCATCTTTTGGCGAGTTGTCCGTTTTCGATGGCCATTTTGGATGAGGTTTATAGGTGGGTCAAAAATCCTAACCCGGGTATTTTGTGGATGTCAAGTCAATCTTGTTTTTAGGGAATGATTGGAGTTCAAATAAGGTGAAAAGGAAATTGATTATTACTATTTTCCTCGCTACATTGTGGAGTTTATGGTATAATCGTAATAAGAAGATTTTTGACGGCAATGATACTTTGGTTCATAAAGTATTCTTGTGACTCTCTATACGGTCAAAGACATCTATAAGAGAGTGGAGGTTATGGTTTGGGTTTAACTTGAACGGAATGATGTATTAGGTGTTTTGGTTTAGTTTTTTGTTCTCTTTGAACTTTATCCTCAGCTTCTTGCTGAGTTTCTGCTATCATATACTCTCTTTTTGGTTAATATAAGCCTTGCTGTTGAAAAAAACACACACAAAAGCTAATTGCAAAGGACCCTTCAGAAAAAGGTACGGTCACACAATTCACAATGCATCTTTTAAAAGCATGATCACAATTGACAATGAAACCTTTTACTAAAGCCTTTTTCCATCAAAATGATATCATATTTATCGTCATTCTTTTGCAATCCCACAAATAATTCTGATTCATAAAACATGTATAATAAATAAATGATTGTAAGAAAAGATAGGTAGAAATTGATCTCTTTGGAAATTTATTACTACAGAGTGTTGGGATTTGTGGCAGTGATGGCCCCCACAAAATTACAGTCAGTTAATGTTGCAGCAGCAGCAGGAAAGAAACTTCTAACAGTGAAGTACAAAACAAACCAACCCTAAATTATTACATTAGGAGGAGTCAATTTTGTGCAATTAAGGCTTCAAACGAACCCATTGGTACCTTCCTTCAATTGGAACGTCTTTCACGATATCATAATTGTACCTGTTTCATTTGATCAAACAGTAAGACGAAGAAGAATTAGTTGAAATTCTGTTTGTACTGGTGTACTCTAAAATGCGCATGTGCAGAGAGGTACATGGTAACACCGACTGCTTACTTTTTTGCGAATCGTTTCTGCTCGTACTCTTCTGCTTTTGCGAAAAACTCTTCAAGCTCCGCCGCTGACGGCATGTCCGCCGCCGGTGCCGGCGGTTTCCGGCGAGATGTAGCTTCGTTCAACGATACCGATTCAATTTCTTCGGTTTCCAAACAAACTACAGTTGATGCACTTGTATCTCTACATACAATAATAATAATTATAAGAATAAGTATATAAAATTAATAATAAGAAGTCGGAGTAATTTAGATATTTGACCTAAAGCCGCCATTAACGGACATGAAGCTTTCAGTTTCAGGAAGGCACACAGCCTGCAATTAAGCATCAATGAATGAAATTGAACGTTAATAACTCAAATCTACATGACGAAACGTATAATTACGAGAAATTTGAGTTTCATACCTTCAGATCTGAGATCGAATCGTCATTTACAGAATTAATAAACGACGACGAGTTAACGTGATCGGAGGTGCCAGATTCCGCCGTTGATTCTACATTCTTCTGGAAACTGACGTCAGCGTCACGTTGAGATTGAATTTGAAGCTGAGAATCGTTATCCTTATCAGCTTGACAGTCAATCTTTCTTCTCTTAGCGGAAGGTGAAATTGCGTCTGAATTTGCACTCCGGTGGCGAACGGTTCCATGTGAAATTGAAGGTTCCATTGCCGGAATTTGTTCCGTACAGTTACGTTTGTTGTGAATGATGTATTAATACCTGATGCAGATTCCTGTAAAAGGTTGGTTGTGAAAGTGAAGGAGGCTACTTGAGAATTGACAGTGGAGGAGAAAGGAGCGGAAATAAAGGTGAAGGGGTGGACCAAGGATATGATCGGATGGTGTATAATTAATGAGTCGGTTGCTTTCTATTTTAGATTAAATTATTTACCTAACAAACTTGATTTCCTTTTCTTCTTTTATTTTTTCTTACTGTTTTTGAAACTATCCTAATATTTAGAGTTAGAATTTTCGAAACGGGATGTCATCATATCATTTGTTCGTCTGATTTGATGTTCTAGACCTGACTTATTCAATAATATAAGAAAACAAAAAAAAAACCTATTGAGTTATGTTTCATACCTAGCAAACATGATTTCAATATCTTTATGAATTACACATACAAATAATGTTTATATTATGTTGTTTTATGAAAAAACAAAAAAAAGTTTGTAATCATTTTCCCATGTATTAATTAGGATTCTTAGTAAAAAAAACATACTCGCATATGAAATGTCCCCAAATCTAAACTTCACATTACTCATTTGAATATGTTGAGCCAAAACTAGCGTGAAGAAACGATGCATGAAAGGATACGCGGAGACTGTTACCATCCGAAAAAAAATGATTTGCTTATAAGTAAAGAAAACAAAATGAATCTCAAATTGTGTATTGTAAAATGTGGTTGATAATACAACATATTTAGAGAACAGTTATACGTATACGTAACTATAGATATATAAATTTGTCGCTCAAATGCTAATACACAATGTAGTAAAAAATGTATGATTAGAATGATTCTTCCCTATAAATTTGTTAAATCAAAATATTACCGGTGAATATAATTATTTCAAATGTGCATAAACAATTCTGTGAAAAAAGTTGATCGGGTTTTTGGTCGTTAAAAATAGTTAATGGGCATTACTTTGAGCATATCAAATAAACTTTAAATGTTTGATGGAACGTGATTGAAACTTAAGGTGAGATGATAATGATGGTGAATGGTGGATAGAATTTTATTGCGCACAGTGGACCCATCTACAAGATTAATGTTCTAAACTTCTAATACCATACTTTATGGCATTCATTGATTTCATTCTACTATAAAATTTTATACTTTATAAAGAAAATGTTAATTCTAATTATTAAGGATCAAATAATTTTGGTGATTACTGTTTATCTTAGATCACGCCACAAACATCAAAGAGGATCATTAGAAATGATGTGAGCCCGTAGCATTATTTTCGCTGAACCAATCAGTTAGGCAGGAAACCATTTACACAACCAGTCTGATTTAGTATTATCGGATGTATTTCATTATTTTTAAAACATCGTCATACTCGTTCAAAAGTAATATAAAAACATAAGAAGTACGCAAAACCTGTTCACATCACGTATTTGGCACATTTGCACGTATATGGGAATGTGCATCTAACTTATTTACAAGGCGCAGATATTTATCTAGATATGTAGATCGTTTTAATAAAGCATTAAATGACGTCTTTTTAATGTACCGGAAACTCATGTACATAAAAGACGCGACACTAATACCACTTGTATGTAAAACCCATTCTTATACATGTGTTGGCTATTCATGTCGTCATGCCGTGCTGCCGTTTTAAAAATAATAAATTGTTTCATATATAGAGAGAGAGAGAGCAAGGTTAAAATAAGAAATGAAGTTTGTCTAAGAAGTGTAGGAAGTGACCTGGACAATTAGATTAGTTATAACACATTAGGGTAGTATTGTCCATATCAATTTTAAGAAGGGGCTGTTGGCCAAGAATGTGATGGCGGAGAGACGGCGGGGGAAGAAGCTGAATGATAGACTTTATATGCTCAGATCCGTTGTTCCCAAAATCAACAAGATTAATAAATTGTTCTTTATTTAGATGGATAGAGCTTTGATTATATTATATTATTTGTGTTTTATTTAGATGGAAGAAGCAGATTATTATATTATATTATTTAGATGGAAGAAGCTGCTATTATATTATGCTCAGATCCTCATCTTCTTGTTTGTGTTTTATTTAGATGGAAGAAGCTGATTATTATATTGTATTATTTGATTTGTTTGTGTTTTAGCTTCGATTCTTGGTGACGTAATTGATTAGTTGAAGGAATTACTGCAAAAGATTCATGATCTTCATAAAGAATTAGAGGCAACATCGTAGGCGCCGGAAACATGGGGTGAACGGTGGTAGGGGCGTTGGAAACCATGGAGTCGCCGGAAAAGGTGGGGGCGCCGGAAACCATGGAGTCACCAGAAAAGGTTATAGGTGCCGGATCGGGTTGTTTTGGCCATTGCCGGATTGGGTTGGTGCCGGAAACCATGGAGTCGATTGTTTTGGCTGTCGGACTTGTGACCTAGCTTATGAGTGAGTTGGAAAACCCTAGCGCTGGAGGTTGCACTCCAAATGTTTGATGAAATACCGAAGAGGAATTACGTGTCGTGGAGTGTTTAAAGTGGATGTATTAGTATGATGTTTATTGTGTTTTTGTTACTCATGTTCAACATAATGTGTTGCACGCCAACTGTTTGATGAAATGCCAAAATGAAATAACGTGTCGTGCAATGTTTAAAGTTGATGTATTAGTATGATGTTTATTGTGTTTTTGTTCAACATAGTGTGTTATTGTTCTTAATGTTCTTGGTCTTGTGTTTAAAAATTATAACACACTGGATGAATATGCCCCTGGAGTGTTATAAAACAAGTATTAGAATAAAACACACCGTCTAAAAAACACACTTTTCATCTAGACCATCAGATCATCAAATCTAACGTACCAGATTACTTACTACACTTTCTAGACACACTCCACTTCTTATTATAACTCCACCCTATATATATATATATTAAATACGAACAGAAACAAACACATTACCGAAAGTTTTCAAGCACAATTGAACAAAATTGGTCTTTCGTCGTGTAGATTCAATTAATAAGCCAAACGAAATTTTCATTCATGTTCCTTTAACAAACAAACACACCTAAACAAACATTTTATTGAATGACTCGTAAACGGTATATTGAATGTCTGGTTCATTTACATACCCAACAGAGCACCTTCAACGTTACTTTCAAATAAAGTAGCTATGGTAGAATATACTTGTATAAAGTTTATAATTAAAAACAACTTATGTAAAATATATAAAACAAAATTAAAATAACTAATAGAAAACGAAAAAATTTGTCTTCTTTTGATAAAATAGGAGACATTTGCACGTAGTAAAAAGCACAATTTTAATGAACATCACATCATCTATTGGTCCCCTTCTAAGTTCTTATTATATTATGGAATGTGACTAACACTTTCTAAATCAATATTCATTCTTTAATTTAAAACTTATAAATAAAGTTGAGAAATATAAAATAGTAAAATTAAATACAATATTTATTAAATATATTTATAACAAGGTTATAAACTTTATTTTAAAAGGGGGAAATATTTAAAAATGGCCAATTTTAATCTTGATTGATAAGTTGTACCACTTGCGTCTATCATTTATTGTTATTTATGGTGTTAGAAATTGTAGTCGATACACTAAAAGTTGTTACTATCATGGGCTTAGAAACACCCCAAGGCCACCACCTTGTATTCTTGTAACTAATATCAATACCAAATGATTAGTGGCGGATGTATAGTATAAGTAGGGGTAGCGTCCGCTATCCCTTAACTTTCCATCGATAGTGTAATTTTTTTCCATTTTAGGTCGGTTTCGTATTTCGTTACCTCTGAAAAAATATTTCGTTACCCCTGTTTGTTTAAAACTCAACCAATTTAAAAGTTCAAATTAAATAAAACCCAAACAAAGTTGATAGGCCAAAGCAAAAAAAAAAAAAAAAACCATTAACTTTTTTTTCTCTTTTGTTTGAACAAGGAACATCAAACAGAAATAGGCTCAACAGAATCATTATTTTTTAAAAGTTCAAATCATATAAAGCCTAAACAAAGTTTATAGCTCAAAGCCAATAAAAACCATTTACCTTTTTTTCTTTTGTTTGAATGAGTAACATCAAACTGAAACAAACTCAACATAATCATCATTTTTTGATATGCAAATTCAAGAACATTGAAATAGATTCTGTGAAGTCTCGACTAGTTTGTTAGAAAATATGTCCGGTTAAATCTATGAGATTTGTTTTCCAAGTTTAACATATCTAAGATAGTGGTATTTTCGGAGATGTATCCGAATGATTTTAGTATGAAGAAAGATGGTGTATTTCAGGTGATCGTACGACCTTTTATTACATTGTAAAGGAAGAAGATAAATTTGCAAGATTTGGTGGAATGTGTGACCTTGCTTATGTAATAGTGGAAACCGAAAAGCACGCCACTTTTTCTATGGTTTATCGAATATTGAAACTAGTGTTAGTTTTACCGTTTGCAACCGCAACTGTTGAAATATGTTTTTCTAAAATGAAGCTTATCAATGCGAGTTTGTGCAAGCAAATTGGTGATGAGTATTTGAACAATGATTTAATTTGTGTGGTCGAAAGAGAAACACTTGATAAAATAAAAAAAATTAAAAAAAAAGGAGGGTGTAATGACTCGATTCCAACTTTCAAAAACCGAAAAAAAGGAATTTGCACCCATGATTTTAATTATATTTATTATCGTATTTCTACTTTTGTTTCGTTTCCATTGTATAAAATACAATAAAAAAAATTAAACGTTACCCCTGAGATTTTTGGCTAGATCCGCCACTTTTGAGTAACATCTATCACAAATTCAAAAGTGTTAATGATAAGTTTGAACTCTTTAACATTTTCTCATTTACGTTGTTTATGTCTTAATGATTATGAAGGTTTTTCAGTTAATGATGACGACTCGTGTCATCTTAACATCAATGATTAGGTTCGACTTCTTGGTTCATACTTTTTATCTAGGTTGTGGGTTGCGAAATATGTCCCATTCGCTTGTCATTGTCTCTTTTCGAATATTTATATGTAATTATCAATAAATGAAAATAAGGTGTTGTGTTATTTATTTTACACGAATGTGTGTACTTATAAGGTTTGTTTTATAAACTTTAGTATGTAGCGATAATTGTTATTTTGTCTAATTCTACAAATAAAAATCAACTTATATGGATCCTAAAAGTGTTTTTAACATATGAGCCTAAATTTTTAAGTTTAACACACTGTTTTAATGGGTTTGACACATTGTGACACATTACTATAAAGTTGTGCATCAAAACTAATACACAACACCAAATCAAACATTTAAAGTTGGATACACTATTGCAATAATGAGTTAGAAACATTCTTATATGCAGTTGTTATATACATTCGCATCCAAATTAATTATAAAAGAGATTCAAAGCTAAAAGGTTGGATAGAATATTTTAATGGGCTAGACACATCACCATTCGTTTAGGATCAATGGTCAACTAATCGATTTCCAATCTTTGTTTACTCTTTTTAATTGTTGATGCATTTCTAAACTGGTGAAGTTAATATTTTTCTTTTTGTTTCCTTACAAATTCCAAATATAACCTTGCAACATGATTTTTTATTATGCGAAATCGGCCCAGCGCACAAGTGTTTACCCAAAAAATTAGCTTGTGAGTTGTGGCATGTTTCAAAATAAAGTGTTATGTAAGTTAAATAATTTGGAGCATTGGATTCCTCATGAATGTGACTGATGATGACCAGATGAGTTTGGTTTTTGTTTACCTTATTTACGTGTAGTCAACTCCCTTAACATTAAAGGTATATCGCTACACATCTACTTTATCTACTTTATTTATATGCATTATTCTTATTATTATTACATGAAATATTTGACGTAAAAAGTTATAAAAAAATAATAAATATTTAAAGCTTTTTTAAACAACTTAATCCAATTATAAATGTTAAATGGGGATCAATAACCTTTAAATACCCCAACTCTATGAAATATTATATTAGCTTTTATCTCTCGTATTACGAGCTAGGCTGTTTACATTATTCATTTATAATATTTAAATATTTTTTTGGATTTTAATTTAATTTATTATGATAAAGTTAATAATATACTTATAATTTGATGATGAAAAATAAATTAGATGTTATAACCGGTTTAAATACTATATGGGTTTGATGAAACCCATGACCCGCTTAATGTTTTTATTATAAAGTTGTTTCTTAATTATAAGTAATATCTTTTTTTTAATCGGATATTAATTTGTAGTATATTTATATTTTATGTAATTTTCACATCAAATTTTTGGTGATATTAATATTTAATTTGATGAGATGTTATAACTCGTTAAGGGCTATCTGAGTTTGGTGAGACCTATTCCCGTGAATTCGGGTCAAATAAAACAATCTGGTGGCTTGAGAGTACGTAAAAAGAAACCAGAGAGCTTTTAAATGTTTCGTTTATATATATATTTAAGATTAAGATTAAATACTGCACACATGTATATATGCATGTGTCTTTAGGTTTGATTTCCTTTAAGAATCTAAAAAATTTAAGAACTTTAACAACTTTAACAACCTATCGTTTTAATTTATTTTATATGTTAACATTATTTGGGAGTAGTTTCATCATGCTTTATATATACTTTGTGATTACATATATGAATCACAAGTTTACATATGTGTAAATAAACAAACTAGATATATATAAAATAACCAGTATAAAAACTTTGCACGTGCGTAAAAACTTAATTTCATAATTTTAATTATATATATGAATATAAAAATTGATAAAACTAAGCTCAAACAATATTAATATATAATTTTTTTTAAAATAGTTAGTTGTTAAAAGTTATTAAATTTCTTAAATTATCTAAAAATTTTAAAATGAAACTCATCCTCTATATGTGTGTGTGTATATAACACTAGATTTTATCCCCCGTATTACGGGGGTTGTTTTACATTATTCGTTTTTAATATATATATATATGTATATATTAGGATTTTAATTTTATTTATTGTAAGAAAGTTAATAATTAATATACTTGAGTTTGATGATGAAATGGTTTCACAAATAATGATATGTTATAATCCGATTTAAAAGCTATCTGGGTTTGTTGATACCCATTACCTGCTTATTTTCTTTTTTATAAAATTGTTTCTTAATTATAAATAATATCTTTTTAAAAATAAAATAGGATATTAATTTTTAGTATATTCCTATTTTATAGGATTTTCATATCAAATATTTGATAAGAATATTTTTTAATATAATGAGATGTTATAACCCCGTTTAAGAGCTATCTGGGTTTTGTGAGACCTTTACCCGTGAATTCGGGTCAAATGCGTGAGAAACCTTCATTAACAAATAAAGTAATCTGATGGCTTGAGAGAATGGTTGTTTAACATTTTTTGTTTTTTAATATTTATTTTTTGGATTTTACTTTTCTTTATTGTAAGAAAGTTAATAATATACTTAGGGTTTGATGATGAAAGACTTTCATAAATAAATGATATGTTATAACCCGTTTAAAAGCTATCTGGATTTGGTGACCCATGACCCGCTTATGTTTTTTACTATAAAATTGTTTATTAATTATAAATAATATCTTTTTCTTTTTAAATTGCATATTAAATTTTAGTATATTCCTATTTTGTAGGATTTTCATATCAAATAATTGGTAAGATTAATTTTTAATTTAATGAGATGTTATAACCCGTTTAAAAGCTAACTGATTTTGGTAAGACCCATACCCATGAATTTAGTTTAAATCAATGAGAGGTCTCAATTTAAAAATCAAGAAATTTGGTGGCTTCCATAAAAAGAGGGAGCGACCACATCGCGACACATAGGATTTTTAGGTTTTCTTTTATATATATATAGATATAGATATATAGGTATGTAAATTTAGAAACATGAACAAATACATTTTATTCTTAACATAAAAAAGTGAAAACCAATTTGCTGTTATTATTAGGTATATTTTTATAGGTGTTTGCTATTATTTTTTGTTCGTATTTACTAATTTTCGATTATGAGATGATATAAGTATTTGCTGATTAATATTTTGTTGTTATTATTATATTTTTTTTCTTTTATTGTTATAAGTATTTGCAGTTATTATTTTGTTATTGATTTTGATTCTTTTGTTATAATTTTTAGGTTTTTTTCTTTGTTATTATAAATCACTATTATGTATACTGGTATTGTTTCTTACGTTCTCAATTTTATGTTAAGATTAAAATGTACATAAATCATTCCCTATAAATTTATAATGTGTATTTTGAAGAAACTAAACATTATATATTTCATATGTTTATTTGGGAAAACTTAAAATACAAAGAGAAACAAAAATGAGAATGATGAGAAGGATTTGTGGCCACACAAAAAACCCCTCAAAAATAATTCCAAAAAAGTTAATTATAAAAATCATAACTCAGAATATAAATAAAAAATGAAAAAATTAAAAAAACAAAAATGTTTCCCTCATCATTCTCGTTTCAAACAATAAAAAATAAAAAAAACCCTCGAAAAGACACAATGCAGAGACAAAAGACACAATGATGAAAATGAACAAAAGACACAATTATAACTAAAAAGACACAATAAATCGCAAAATATAACACAATGGCAAACAAAATATAACACAATGTTAACTAATATAACACAATATCAAGGAAAAAAAGACACAATTAATGACAGAATGATAAATAAAAAGATAGTATGATCTTTTTCCCTTAACATTGTTTTTTTTTAAGAACGAGAAAGAAGGTGAAAACATTTTTGGGTTTTTACTTTTTTTGTTTTTTTATTAACTTTTGAGTTATGATTCTTTTTTGAATGGTTTTTTTATATGATTATAAATCTTTTACATCCTTTTCATTTTTGTCTCTCTTTATAGGATAAGTTAAATCTATTTATTTATGGATAAATAAGATAGTTTTAAAACACTGTCCAATTCTCGTTCACGTGTCTATTATGTTATCTTCTTTGTCAAAAAAAAGTTAGTATAAATACAGTAATGAGGGAATTATTTACACTTGGATTTGTACGAGGATTAAAAGGTTATGAATTAACACGTTTGTTGTTGAAAGGGATGATTAAGTTAGGGGTTTTCAGTTTTTGTTGGTGCATGATGTCAGTAGTTCAGTATCGAGTGTCTGTAATCGTGTTAGTTAGATTTGAGTTTTGTATGTAAGCGAAGTTGCTAACAAGTTCGCTGATATAGGCGAACTTGTTAGACAAGCGAAGTTAGTGACAACTTCGCCTGAACATGCCAGGCGAAGTTGTCGTGAATATATAGTTTAGGTTACGGCTTAGATTAAATAAGAATTTGAGAGAGTTGATGTTTTGAGAGTTTGTATTCGAGTCAGAGAGTTTGTACTCAGTGATCATAGTATCACGTGTTTACGGTTGAAATACAACGTGTGTTTGATTATCGTATCGTGTGTTAGCTCGTATCGTTTTCTATACTCGTAACGTCTTACGTAGGGATTCCGCACCTACGTAGAACGCGATATCTCGTGTAGATCCAGCTGGGAACCTACAATTGGTATCAGAGCATTTGCTCGATTGTGTGGTTCGGGATTATCACGCGGGTGTAGAAATCGTTCCGTTCGACTATTCGCGGGACGAGTTTTCTGAGTTTTTGTGTCCTACTCACCTCCTACAATCATAAACAACCCATAACACCTTCACAAACCTCGTAAAATCCAGAAATCTAACCTGCATATTCATCGTGTTCATCAGGCGTCACTGTTCGTAGGGTTTCGGCGAAGATATAAGGTTAAGCGAAGTTATCCACAACTTCGCCTACGTTCTCAAGTTCGCTTATCTCAAGCGAAGTTACCCACAACTTCGCCTACTTCACAACTTCGCCTAATAAGGCGAATTTAAAAAGGAAGCGAAGTTCAGAATCAGCGAAGTTCAGACTTATGCGAAGTTATCCTCAACTTCGCCTACAGTACTGTTTAAAATAAAATTTTTATTTTTTCGAGTTTCTTTGGATTTCGTGAAAGATGTCGTCAATCAACATTACGGAACTAGTTAAGATGGAAGTGGAAGCAGGTTCGGCTACAAAGGCACCGAAGATGCTTAAGAAAACTGATTATGTAGCATGGAAAGATCGTTTTGAACAATATGTCAAGTACCAAGATGCTAAGATGTGGGTATGCATACAAGATGGTTACATTCCACCTACTACTGAGTATGAGGGTCGTGATCAGATCAAGAAATACAAAGAGATGGAAGAAGAAGAGAAGAAAATGTATGAGGCCGAAAGCAAAGCTCATGCAGCAATTACAATGGCTCTTCCACAAGAGATTCTGCACACTTTCAGAAAGTATAAAACTGCCAGAGAGCTTTGGGAAGCGCTTGAAAACCGGTTTGAGGGCAATGTGGGAATTCGTGCATCGAAGATTAAACTTCTAAAAACCCAGTTCTCGGTCTTCAAGTACTTGAAGAATGAATCACTTGATGATATCATCACTAGATATTATCATTTGATGACCGAACTCAACAATTATTCAATTGCTTACAAAGAAGATGAAATTGTTGAAAAGCTTCTTGATGCTCTCCCACCGAAATGGGAGATGTATACTGTGTTGATGAGAGAAGACAAAGACTTTGCTGACTATGACCTGGAGACAGCAGTTAACAAGCTAAGAACGTTTGAACTGAACATGGTACGAAAGGAGACACCTACCGATCAGGTTCAAGATCCGGGTATGTATGGTGCAAAGGTTAACTCAGGATCAAGTTCGAAAACTGAATCATCTGCTTATTACTCTAAGGGAGAGTCAGGCGCTAGCTCAACACATGAAGGACATGTATCTCTCAACATGAACGGTGATGTGTGCTTTGTAGCTGGAGGATCAAATGCTTTTCAACCTCAAGCGACCAAGAGTAGTTTTTCCCCAAGTGTTTCAAACAACAACTACTCGAAGATGCCCATGAGTGTTAAATCTGCTGAACAGCAGTTTGCTCTCTATGCATCTTTTATTGCTTCGTATGAGAATTACATTCAGGGTAAGATTGTTAATCCTGCAATTTTGGATGAAGACTATGATCAGATCGATGCTGATGATCTGGAGGAGATGGATCTGCAGTGGCAGATGGCTATGATTGTGAGAAGGGTTAAGAGGTTCATGAAGAAGACTGGCAGGAAGTTTGTCGGTGAGAGACTAGGGTTTGATAAGACGAAGGTTCGCTGTTACAACTGTCAGCAGAATGGCCACTTTGCAAAAGAGTGCAAAAATGAACGTGTAGAACGCAGTCAAAACAGATCTACACAGCAGAGTGGTAGTGATAATGACTATAGAGCCATGATTTCCAGACAGAACGAGGAGTACAACTGGAATCTGCATGTTGAAGAAGTATTTGAACAGGCCAATTTGGCCAACATCGAAACTGCAGATAGTGAGAAGGGGGCGAAAATGAAGCTTACATGGCAGATGTGGCAGACCAGCTCTCCGAGGTAAGTACCGAACTCCCTTGTACTAAGTGTGAACATCTGTCTGAACAACTGACAACTTTAACTGATCAGTTTGTTAGTTTGGATGCGCAATTTAAAACATTAAAAGAAGATCATCATTTCACTAAAGCTAGAGAAAATAGTTACAAAGTAAAAATTAAAGCTAGTGAGAAAGATATTAAAAGTCTTAAAGCAAAGCTTGCTGAAAAAATTCAAATGATTGATCTTAGCTATGAAGTACTAGAAGAGAAAACCAAACTAATAGCTGAAAGGGATAAACAGATAGCTGATCACCAGGTGAAAGTGGTGGAACTTAACAGGAAACTTGAGAAATTCAGAAATTCCACTGCTATACTTGATCACCTCGTTAGTGATCAAGGTTCCCCAGTTAAAAGGGGAGGAATTGGTTATCATGAAGTTCCACCACCTTTCAATCATAATTACACTTATGACCCTAGTAATCAGAAATCTGTCGATGTTGACTATGATCAGACAGTTCCGGTTAAGGTAACGATTAAAGAACCAGAAGTAAGTAAAGGCGAAACGAGTAAGCCTGTGTCTAATGTGAAAATTTCTGTGCCTAGTCCTGTCTCATCTAACTCGGACAAGTCTTCTGAGTCGAGTGAGACAAAACAAGAGGCAATGTTACCAAAAAGTGGAGAGAAAAATAAAACACCTGAAAAGAAGTCTCCACTAAACCTGTATGTCCCACCATATGTGAGACAAACAGGCAGTAATACAGCTTCAACATTTAAAACAACTATGGAAAAGAAAGTTGAACACAGGAGTTGTTTCAGATGTAATCAATTAGGACACCTAGTTGCTGATTGCCCTCTGAAGCAGAGATTCAGAGGTGTGAGGCCTTCGAGAACTGAGAATAGAACTAACGGAAATGTTAAAACTGAAAACTCATCAAAATTCAGAAATTGGTCTAATTCAGGTTTTCAAAAAAATAGATCTCAGTTTTTCACTGCTAACAACCAAACCATAAGTAATAATTCTTTTAATTTACGAAGGTTTGGATGGCCTCATAGACAATCCACAACGAGGTATCCTGTTAGGACTCACAGAAATTATTATGATACTAACTTTGGACAGCCAAGGTACGGGATGTATCGACCCAAGACCAATCGGTCTTGGGTCCCCAGATTTTAATCATCTGCTTTAATCGTGCAGGAACAGTTGAACAGGGCTGCCAACAATCAATGGGTTGTGGATAGCGGCTGTTCCCGGCACATGACGGGTAATAAGAAATTGTTACACGACTGGAAACCTGTTCAAGGAGGAAGAGTGAGTTTCACAGGAGAGAGCGGTGGAAGGATTACCGAAATAGGGACGGTGTCGAATGGAAAGATGACGTTGGAGAAAGTAAATTTTGTTGAAGAACTGAAGCACAATCTGCTGAGTGTTTAGCAGATTTGTGACAAAGAGTACACCGTACATTTTACAAAGAATGAGGCGATCGTGCTATATCCTGGTTTCAAGATACCAGAGAATTGGATTGTTATGAAGGCTCCAAGAGTGAAGAATACGTATATCATGGATATGAGGTCGACTGAGATGGCCACAGAAGAATCGTGTCTTCTGTCAAAAGCAACTGAATCGGAGTGCGAGTTGTGGCATAGGAGAATGGGGCATATTCATCTTCGGAAAATGAACTACCTTGTCAAAAATGGGCTTGTGCTGGGTGTTCCCTTGAAGAATTTCAACTTTGAAGAAAAATGTTTATCATGCAAAAAGGGAAAGCAACACAAGAAATCCCATCGCACCAAGAAGGTTAACTCAATAGTCAGTACCCTAGAATTACTTCACATGGATCTCTTTGGTCCCGTGAATGCAAAAAGCCTAGGAGGAACATCTTACTGCTTGGTGGTCACTGATGATTTCTCTCGATACTCTTGGGTCTATTTCTTGAAGTCAAAGGATGAAACTGTTCAGATGGTAAAGAATTTGATTACCAAGGTTGAGAATATCATGGGAAAAAGGGTTAAGTACATCAGAAGTGACAATGGGACTGAGTTCAAGAACTATGATATGGAGCTCTTCTGCTTACAGAAAGGAATCGAACACCAGTACAGCGCTCCGTATACTCCGCAACAAAATGGAGTGGCTGAGAGGAAGAACAGAACTTTAATTGAAGGAGCCAGAACCATGCTGGCTGATTCGAAACTTCCCGTGGTGTTCTGGGCTGAAGCTGTTGCAACAGCCTGTTATATCCTTAATAGAGTGTTAACTGTTAAAAGATTAAATAAAACCTGTTACGAACTTATGCATGGGAGAAAGCCCAACTTGAGTGGTCTTGAACCATTCGGGTCCCCGTGTTCGATATTAAAGACCAATTCTAAATTTGGTGAAGTAGCCGACGAAGGAATCTTAGTCGGATACGTTGTTGGGACTCCCAACAGACGGGTCTTTAATACATCGACCAGCAAGGTTGAGGTGGTGTGTAACACTGATATCACAAGTTACAAATCACCAAAACCAAGCACGGGACCCGCTGGGGTTTTCGACTATGATAGAATTTTTAAATCTTTTAACATACCTTATTTGGATTTTGCAGAAGTTGAGGAAAGAATTGCTACGAAGATGATATGCGATGAGGAAGACACTTTGGTGCAACGACCACGGTTTGATGAATGTCAGCCTTCCTCTTCAAATGCTGTCAATACCCCTGTTGCCTCTACTGAAGAGGAATTCATCAATCCGTTTCACTCTCAACATCAATCACACATTGATGAGCTATCTTCGAACTTGGAAGATAATCTGAATGTCAGTTCGGTTCCGACTACGAGAATTCACAAAGATCACCCTTTGGAGAACGTGATAGGTGATCTGTCCGCCGGTGTACAAACAAGAAAAAGCTTGAATGAGCACACCTGTGTTTACACAAGCATTAAAGACACGGGCATTATCAACGAATGCTTGTAAACCTGCTTCATCAGCCAGATTGAACCAAAGAACTATCAAATGGCTCTTAAGGACAACTCATGGGTCGAAGCCATGCAAGAAGAGTTAGCTCAGTTTAAGAAAATGGAAGTATGGAATTTGGTTGAAAAACCGAAGAATGTGCATGCGATAGGCACGAAATGGGTCTTCAAATGTAAGAGAGATGAGAAAGGGATTGTTATCAGGAACAAGGCGAGGCTGGTTGTTAAAGGCTTTAATCGGCAAGAAGGGATTGATTACAATGAGGTGTTTGCTCCTGTGGCAAGATTGGAGGCCATTCGTTTGTTTTTGGCATTTGCTGCTCATAAGGAGATGAAGGTCTTTCAGTTGGATGTGAAGAGTGCGTTCCTAAATGGTAAAGTCGATGAGGTTGTGTACGTTGAGCAACCTCCGGGTTTTCCTGACCCTGACTTTCCCGATCACGTGTACAAGCTAAGTAAAGCGCTGTATGGACTACATCAGGCACCTCGTGCCTGGTACTCAACGTTATCTGATTACTTGCTTGAGAATGAGTTTGAAAGAGGTAAGATTGATAGCACATTGTTCTTCAAGAGAAAAGGGAGCGACTTACTACTGGTGCAAGTCTACGTGGACGACATTATCTTTGCTGCATCAATGGTCGCCATGTGTCAGGAGTTTGAGGCCGTCATGAAGAAGAGATTTGAAATGAGTGCTATGGGTGAACTAACCTTTTTTTTAGGATTGCAGGTTGATCCGAAGAAAGATGGTATGTTCATTCATCAGACGAAGTATGTTCATGATGTTCTCAAACGCTTCAAGATGGAGGACAACACTCCATATGATACTCCAGTCTGCGTCAATCACAAATTGGGTGCTGATTCAGACAACGATGCAGACGTAGACCCAACCCAATATCGGGCAATTATAGGTTCTTTAATGTACTTAACTGCTTCTAGGCCTGATATAATGTTTGCTGTTTGTCTTTGTGCACGCTTTCAGGCAAACCCAAAAGAATCTCATTTGAAGGGTGCGAAGAGGATACTGCGGTATCTCAAAGGCAAGCCGAAGCTGGGGTTGTGGTACTCGAGAGGAGGAGACTTGGAGCTAGTCGCGTACACAGATTCTGATTATGGAGGGTGCAATCAGAGTCGGAAGTCTACAACTGGTGGATGTCAGTTTCTTGGTGGCAGACTAGTGTCATGGCAATGCAAGAAGCAGACCTCAGTCGCCATTTCAACCTGTGAAGCAGAATACATGGCAGCATCCAACTGCTGCTCCAGGTTCTTTGGATTCAACAACAGTTGCGCGATTATGGTCTGAATTTCTCACTTACTCCTATTTGCATTGATAACACTGCTGCTATCTTAGTAACTAACAATCCCGTAAAGCACAGTAAAACTAAACATATTGACATTCGTCATCACTTTATACGGGATTGTGCTGAGAAGAAACTGATTGTGCTCGAAAAGGTTGATACGCTAGATAATTTCGTTGACATGTTTACGAAAGCGTTTGACAAAACTAGATTTCAAAACCTTGTTGAGCTGAATGGGATGATCAATCCCGAGTAACCCTGCTTTTTGTCTTAGTATTAAAAAAAAAAGAAAAAGAAACGTCACTATCGCTTAGAACAATGTCAGGTTGCCTCAGTTTGAAGGACATGTCTTCGGATATGTTTGGTCCTCATTTCTTCTTGTAGAATATGAGGATAGCCATTAACCAGATGACTGAAAGTGACCGGGGCGGTTTATGATGTGTTTTTATTCTTTCACTGAAAATTAGTCGATCATACTTAATTAGAAGGACAGATACTTGTATGTGGTCGGTCCAGCTGATCCATTGGATCTTCAGGATAGCCGTTTACCTGAAGACTTTGACTTGATCGGGGCGATTGAAGTTAAAAAATTTTTTTAAGGGAGATGAAATTATTTTTCAAGTCTACTACTTCGTAAGAAGTTACTTTACTATGTTTAACAGAAAATTGATCCAACCTTGGAAGGTGATAGATATACTGATTCTGTGTGCTTAACTAGTGAAGTTATTAGGCCTAAAAGACTTTAGAACGGTCATTGTATGTCATTGTAGCTTTTTATGGTGCGTAAAAGTAGAAGTGATACTAACTAAATCTACTCGATTTTATGTGGAGACTCCTTAAGAGTTGTGCATGTCTTCATACATATCTTTCCGAATGATAGGCAGAAAAGCGATTACCCAGTCATACACGAGCCCGTGAGTGTTCTGATTCCCGTAAAGATAACGTGTCAAGAAACTGCAGTGATCCAGATTTGGGACTTGCAGTTGTTTTCTACTTGAAGTTGTGTATATACATGTTAAATAAAAAAAAAATGTTTTCTAGAGTTCATACTGTTAATGATTCTCAATCAAGACGCAAGAAGGTGAACTGGAAGCAGAGTCTAAGATCGAAAAGTAATTACTACTTAATCAGACACTACGGGTCAAGGTCAATTCGGGATGACTTGGGGAAAGCCAAATACGCTTTGAGAATAGATAGGAGACATCATAATCTCTGAGTTGTTGCCCACTTAAGTTTTGAGCTTAATTGAACCTAACTCGTATCACAAAAACGATGAAAACCATTTTAAGTATATAACCTGCTTACAACCTGTTTCTTTATGTCATAATACAGCTGAACACGGATCTGTGTGACAGTCACGTAATTAGTATGATTCCTGTTCGGATCTTTTCTAAAACATGGTAGTCCCTGTCAAGACTGAAATTTGATCCCGTGTACTTTAGTTTAAAAAGTTTTTCTACTTATGCAGTTTCATTATTTTATATGTGGTTACTTGGTCTTGATCGTATCATTTAACGCTTTAAAGGATGTTTTAAAACTTAATTGCAAAGTATAGGGGTCTGTTTTGTAAATACCGGCGAACTTGTTCATAACTTCGCCTGGTATAGGCGAAGTTATCGATAACTTCGCCTGTACTAACTTTGACCCTATATAAAGAAGTTTTAAGGTCAGACTTCATTATTTTCAAAATCTCAGCGAACTTATCTCCGTATAAACTAAGCGAACTTATCGTTATTCAATCTGTGTTAACTTTCTTTCGATTCAATCCGATTTCAAGGTGTGTAGGGTTCTTTTATCGTATAATCTCTGTCTATTGAGGTTAATCATCGGTCGTTTCGACTCGATTAACGACCTCGTTCTTTCGAACCTTAAACACCCGATTTCAAACTTGTTATTACGTGATAGTAATTTACTTGAACGTCTAAAACTTCATAAAATCATGTGTTACGGAGTCCTCGATCTCCAATTTCATCATCTACACGTCGTTTGATACACCTAACTGTTGCCGATTCGAATTCGGCGAAGTTACAGTTTAGGCGAAGTTATCCGTAACTTCGTCTGAGGTTTAACTTCGCCTGTTTATAGATTTTGAAACAGTTTATGAAGCGATGTTGTGGTTAGGCAAAGTTACCATTAACTTCGCCTGGACCTTTTTACTTAACAGTTAACAGACGAAGTTAAAGTTGAAGTGAAGTTGTTTCCCAACTTCGCCCCATCTTTAACTTCGCCTATACAGAATAGATCACAACTTCGCTCATGGTAACAGGCGAACTTGTGATTTGTGTTGACGTGTATCTAACTTAGTCTGTTTGATGCAGATATGGCTGCTGTAGGTGGTGCAGGCGGTGATGACGGTGGTGATAACCAGAGACAGTTCTTCCCGGGTCATAACATGTATATAACATTAGACCCGGAGGCGAGCGGAGTTGATGATTTCCGCGAAATCATCACATTTCTTTTACACTCGCGGATATTCCACGCGATTACAACAACTCTGCCGATATTCTTGCCCAACATTGAGGATTTTTGGCAGACCGTGGAATATGACTGTAGAGTCGAACCCCCGGTGATGCGCGCAACAGTAAACAATCAGATTGTTCAGTTCTCTTCTGAACAAATCCGGGCGACTTTACGTTTTGGAAATGAGACAAGGGATGACCCGACAGAGTTTGTAGCTCCTTTCCGTGATGGAGCGTTTTTGAGGATGGGATACTCTGGTCCCTTGGGGGATACGCAGAGAAGGAAAGGATTTTTGCTTGATCAGTGGCGCTTTCTCATGCATGTCATGATTGTATGCATGTCAGGGAGAAAGGCGGGCACTGATGGCATGGGCGCGACCATGCAGTCTGCGATGACTGCTCTGACTTACAACAAGAGATACAGCTTTAGTCAGATGGTCTTCTATGAGATTGATCGTCAGAGAAGGGCGATGGCGCGTGAGAGATTCATCATGTATCCAAGATTCTTGCAAATGATCTTGAATCATGTTGCTCCTACGCTACCTCAGCGCCGTCCAATCAGATATGTAGAGAGTGTGAACAAAAGAATCTTCGCCCAATGCAGATCTTCAAGTGCGAGGAGCAAACCTGAGCTCCGTCCTCGACATACTCCACTTTTTGGGTACTTGATCAACCCGGGGTATGTGCCTGCTCGAGGGGACGAGTTTAGGGACCCGGCACCACAACAGGCAGGAGCACCTCAAGCTATACCTGCTGCTCCTGTTGTGTCACCGGAGGAGAACGTTGACCTTGACGCAGAGTTTGGCGGTCAAGGATTTTTTGACATGGAGAGGGTAGACCCAGAGGAGAATGTACAGGTCCCGGTTGAACGTGCTTTGGATGTGAATGTTACTAGGGCATCTACAACGGTGGCTGGCTCAGATTCTGATGATGAAGTGGCAGTAGCGAGACAGATTTTGGTAACACATGAACGGACTCATGGGAAGAGAAAGAGAACTGATGATGACAACGAGTCAGATTATGAAGAAGAGGTACAACAGTTAATACGGAGGTCGAGAAGGGAACGGATAGGTGCAGGATCGGGAGTCGGTGAGAGCTCTAGGGTGGTACGTTTCACTCCACCAGCACTATCCGGTATGACAATGGTTCCCTCATCATTACAGGTTACAAGGCCAAGCGCTACGGTTGTTCCCGTGGTGGCTACCTATCTACATTTGGCCTCCCACCCACTACTTTCCAACTTTCGGCTCCTGAGATCGTTTCGTTGCCGCCGCCGACTGTTACTCCAACGGAGGTCGTGGCACAATTTATCGAGTCGACTGTTGTGGCCACTGCAGGGTTATCGGTGACGATACCACCTGCGGTTACGTCTTTGCCTACTTCTGAGGTCCCGGTTACATCGGAAATCCCTCCTCAGTACACTCAAGATATATCACATATGAGGTTCGATTTCGATGCAACCTTATCCGACTCAGACCGAATAGCAGCACTTGAACGGGTCGTGGCAGAACAATCCAGGGTAAATCTTATCCAGACCCAGGCTATTCAACGCCTAGTTGCAGAGAATCAGATGCAGTCGTCCCTGCTGGTAGAACATGGAAAAATCATAGATGCCCTGAAGGAGTTCTTGGCATCTCAGGGGGAGACGAGCTGTAAAGGCGATGAGTTGAGGACGAAGAAGCGCAATGATAGAGACGATGATCCCAATGCATCGAAAGGTGCGGGTGGTGAGTTGCCAAGAACTGTACAAGCTCTTGGGACTTCCACAACTCAGGGGGAGTCGACAACTGCAGCTGGTGGTGATGATGTGGTGGTAGTGGAGGTTGAGGAGATGGATGATGAGTTGGTTGGTGATGATGATGTATTACCAGTGGAAAAGATAGAGAAGATTAGTGAAGAGATTGTGATTGATACAGAGATAGAAGAGGGAGAGATAGTTGAGGAGAATGTAGAACATGACATTCCAGATGTTGAGAAAGCATATATGAGTAAAGAGATGGCAAGTGATGAATCTGAATGGGAAGAGCAGCCTAGATGGAAAGAAGGCTATGCTCGGTGGTTCGTCAAAACGAAGAAACCAGCGGTTCCTACAATGTTTAAGAAGAGTTACAACATTAAAGGTTATGCTGAAGCGAAGAAAGGGATTATTTGCTGGATATATGATGAGCAGTTGAGGCTCTTCGTGATTATAAGATATGACGGTGTTCAGTATTTCAAAAGACTTTTAAGATCACTGAATACACTGCCAGAATGTGAAGTGAAAGACTTAGCCAGATTGGGGTTGATTAACCAAAGTGATGATAATATGGCTAGAGTTATTGGGAAAATTGTGTGGAAAGAGAGTATAAAAGAGAAGAAATTTGAGCTGTTGAAACCACAAAAGGGAAAACTTGTTGAAGACAAGGATAGAGGTTTGAGAGCAGATGGAAAACCTTGGATGATTATGAAGTATAAGCCGATCCGGTGCCTTAAAGAAGTGCCGATAAAACAGATGCCCAAGGATGTGCTCAAAGATCTAAAGTGGTGGTTTGTTGATTGTGAAACAGCTGAAGCAGTGATGGAAGACGAAGATGAACAAGAGCTGCTAAGAGTTTATGATCCGATGCATCTAGTGAACTTGTCGCAAGCTGATCTGCAGGTGCTGAATGAGAAGAAAATCTTTTATATTCCTGCTTGGAAAGACGAAGCGAAGAAATATCAAAGAATTGTATCAGTTTGTGTACGCGAAGGAGTTCATGCTTGAAGATGAAGATGCAAGATTGTTGAAGATTACAAGACACGTGTTTGAAGCTAAAGAGATGAAGCTACTGCCAAGGGGGAGTCTGTTGGTGCATGATGTCAGTAGTTCAGTGTCGAGTGTTTGTAATCGTGTTAGTTAGATTTGAGTTTTGTATGTAAGCGAAGTTGCTAACAAGTTCGCTGATATAGGCGAACTTGTTAGACAAGCGAAGTTAGTGACAACTTCGCCTGAACATGCCAGGCGAAGTTGTCGTGAATATATAGTCTAGGTTACGGCTTAGATTAAATAAGAATTTAAGAGAGTTGATGTTTTGAGAGTTTGTATTCGAGTCAGAGAATTTGTTCTCAGTGATCATAGTATCACGTGTTTACGGTTGAAATACAAGGTGTGTTTGATTATCGTACCGTGTGTTAGCTCGTATCGTTTTCTATACTCGTAACGTCTTACGTAGGGATTCCGCACCTACGTAGAACGCGATATCTCGTGTAGATCCGGCTGGGAACCTACAGTTTTAGGGGCACTAAACACCCCTTATACGCCATGTATATTATACGCAGTGGTGAAGCTTGGACTAAGACATCGGGGGGGGGGGGGGGCGGCCACAAAATGTATACAAAATTTCACAAACGAAGGGGGTCGTGCTCAATTTTTCGGCCGTAAATAGCTAAATTTACACTACGAATAAAAAATTTCGGCCGAAAAAGACTAAATTTTACACTACGTATAAAAAATTTCGGCCGAAAATGGCTAAATTTACACTATGTATAAAAATTTTCGAACGAAATCGGGTAAATTTACACTATTTCGTAAAAAAACAGGGGGGTCGGGGCCATCCCGGGCCCTAACTATCCTCCGCCATTGATTATACGGGGGCTATACCTTGCCCGTATAAGCACCCGTATAGCTCTATACTGGGCGTATAGGGGGCGTCCCTAATAGAACCCTTAAGTTATGCTAGATTTATATCTATACTATAATACATGAGAAAAGGTAAATCAAAACACTTTATTTTAAAAGTTTTACACATGCTAATGTATAAAGTACATGTGTCAATATAAGTAGACTTTTCTTTTAAACACAACTCATCCAAATTACAAGTTTTGAGTTAAGATTCTTTTTGTTTTTTTATTAACTTTTGAGTTATGACGTTTAAGTAGACTTTTCTTTTTGTTCTTTTTGCCCCCCGTATCTTTAATCATATTATATTTTTAATTTAAGTTTTAAACTAGTCTATCTCACCCATGATTTTTAAACGACACTAATTTTTTCATACGTTAATACTTTTTATAAAAAAAAAATTATACCATAAAAACGATCATTTTATTCTCCTTAATTCGAATATGATATTTTTATACTTTCTTCAATTTAAGCAAAGTAATATGTTACGTAAGGTGTTCAATTCCGGTTTTTATGGTTTTTGAAGTTAAACTTGTGAGCCTAACCGTTCGTACCGCTTTTTTGTCGTACAAAACTGAAACTGAACCACTGAAAATTGAAACCAAACTATTACTTACGGTTTGGTTCCGGTTTGGTTTCATAGTTTAAGCTTTGATAATAAATTTTGTTTAAAAAATTATTAATTTAACTGTACCAACAATCCTAAATAAGGATCAACAAAATATGATTTGTTAGAGGATCATAATATGAAGAATGATAATTTTAGCCACACAAATGGAATACCTAGGAGACGAAATAATAACAAGAACATATATTACTACAAATCATACTAAAATTAGGTTAATATAAAGTTGTTCAATTGTATTTTAACTATATCTAAATATATATGACAAAACATATCTAATACTAAATAATAAAAAATATTAAAATGCATTCGACATTAACAGTCTAGTTTGGTTTGTAGGGGAAGATTAGAATTAGAAATTGACAGAAAAGCAAGGATATAGGTTCGTGTGAGTATGCAATAAAAACTATCTATTCTAGTTCAATTATTAGCAATGGGGTTGAATATAAGAGAAATTCTAAAAAATATTTGCTATCTTGAACTATTTTTGTCTTTTCTGAATGATAAAAAAATAGGGTCAAAAGAAAATGCTATTTTGGATTTTTATCAACGATTTGCTTGTGTAGAGGGAGATCTGGTATTTTCTGATCCCTTATCTAAGGATTTACAAAAAAAATTCTTTCAACAAAGATGTGAATTGGGAGGGATTGGTCGACGAAATATGAATCGGAGACTAAACCTTGATATACCCCAGAACAATACATTTTTGTTATGGTTTTCGGTATAAACTGCGAACCAAATCGTTCGCTATGGTTTAAAATTTTTGAAATCGACCGTGAGTGAAAAAATCAATTGTGATCCCACATCGATAGCCTGTTTAATATGTTTCAAGGTTTTAAACTGAACGATAACCATGAACACTCATAATTGTTACATGAATAGCATGGTCTGTGTTCAAACACCCATCGCATCACATGCGCACCTGTCTAGCAGTATATAATGCATCATTGATGGGCAATTAAGGCACCTACTTTTAAGTAATTTACAACTTGTAATGCATAAGGCTGTATGTTGTAGGATAACATGCAAGAGCTAGTTATCGCGCCACGTCACTGTCACATACGCAATGGAGTTTTAACTTAACTAGCGTGTTGTGGGTTAACTTGGTTTAACTTACATCTAAAATAAAAGAAAAAAAAATAAAAAGCAAATAAATATGCGTGTGTTTGAATATTAGTGGTGAGTTTGGAGTGGACCCCATCTACCAGGGGGGGATGGCTTCGCTATTGACATAGCGATGGAAGGCAAAAGAGGGCTAGGCGCCAACATGATGATCGTGTTGTTGTGGTATGGCGACGTTACGTATTGCTGATTGGACCCATAATGCTTTTTTTTTGTTACCACAACGAAGAACCTAAGATACATTTTATATAGCATGTAAGATAGTGGCAAGCTTGTCAATTAGAAAACATGCCTATAAATAGTTATAACATTCCCCCATCCTCAACTTTACTCAACTTTTATAAATTTAAGAAATAGTTACAAACTTGGACCTTCATTTTTACCCATACACTCCTTTTACTTTTAATTGTAATCCAACTTCTCACCAACGATTTTCCAACGACCGTAACTTTTTCAATAGTTAATCCTTTTTTTAAAGCACTATAAAAATGAGCATTTTATTGTCTTTAATTTGGGTATGGTATTGATATAATTTTTTTCAATTAAAAAAATAACATGTTTCATATGGGTGTTCACAATTCGGGTTGAATGGTTTCTAAGTTAGACCGTGAGCCAAACCATTGGTTCGATTTTTTTTTCATTAAAAACTGAAACAGAACCTTTAGAAAACTTAAACTGAATCGTTATTAATGGTTTGGTTTCACGCATTGAGCTTTAATAATAAGTTTACCGTCAGGTTCGGTTTTATATGGCTAATTTTAGGTATAAACCGTAAACCAAACTATTTGCTATAGTTTGAACATTTAGAAATCGGCTGACCAAAAGTGATGATTGATTTAAGCGTTTTCAAGGTTTCAAACAAACCTTAAACATCCATAATTGTTATATTTACACGATAACAAGGATTTTTGTTCTGTGCCACAACACGCAGGCACCGGTCTAATATGTTTAAACATTAAAACCTTCACTTAAAATGTCAGTTTGGAAACTAATTTTTGAAAATAAAGCATTAACCCAATGGGCTGAAGTGGCTAAGCCCATCAGCTACTAGCCATCAAACAAACAAGCCACAAGTACAGCCCAAGATACACGTGTTAACTGATATAAAAGTAACTAACGACATTTACCAGAATTCTTATCCGGTTTGTATTTCTCTTTATTATTTGATAATTAAAAAAATTCAATTACAATAGAGAGTCGGGTAAGGGGGCAATAAGTTGCGTCACAACCCCCATTTGCATGACAAATTCGATCCTACTGAAAACAAAGTTACAGTTCTTTGACGTCAATATGCTAATGTGCATGACCCGCTGAACTCTTATAAAAAATGTAACAACATCTAAGTCAAATGACCCAAATGTATTAAAAGCAAAACCTTCACATGCATCATATTTTCAAAACCCTCATCTTTCATGCGTCAATCCTTCTATCATTTTCACATCAATATTGCCTTTATATTTAATTATTAAGTATTTATTTTATTATAATTTAAATGTGTCTTTAATTTCCGTGTGTTCGATAGAAACTTCGCATTTTCAACTTGTGAGGGTTCAAAACCATTGATGACAAATAACAAAGAAGACGTGTTAAAAAAAAGCAACTTACTATAACTTGCGCTTAACAGTGAATTGTATTTAAATTCCAAAAAGCTTTTAACATTACAAAAGTCTTGATATTAAGTTTCAATGTATCAACAATCAACTTCATAAAATATGTAACGCTTGCAATATGATAGGTAATCCTTAGAGCGGATTAGGCTCCAAGCAATAGAGAGAAATGAGAGAATACGTTGGCACAATTTTCTTTCTTTCTTTCATTATGCAAAACAGAATTTAAACATAATGGATTGACCACCCATGATCCTTATTTTATGCCACTACCACTAAACATGCAACCACTAAGTTAGGAACATGAAAATCATGCAAGACTAGGCAACAAACTAATTAAAGAACAATAAATAAAACAATAAACGATGTCTTCATGTCTAGAAACGGGCTGGCCTATTAATCTCTCGTTTGGGCCGAGCCTGCTGTTGGGCTGGATCTGGTGTAGTGCAAAAGGTAAAACACACCATGCATAAATTTATAAGATTTTAGGGGTAATCTGGACTTTTCCACCTCTTCTTCTACGTTAACAACAAATATTTGATTCCAAAATATTTACAAGTATAGTCCTTTAACTTTAATCATATTTTGTCAATATATATAATAGTTACACATTTACCCCTTATTCTAAAATTAACTACCCCTACGACTTTTAAACGGTCATAACTTTTTCCATGTTAATATTTCTTCAAAATAAAATACATCATAAAAATGAGCATTTTATGCTCTTTAATTTGAGTATGGTATTGTTATATATATATTTTTTTAATTTTAAAAACTTAATGTGTTATGTGATTACCAGTTAGGACCGGTAAACGGGCCCGGTCGAGAGGGTACGGGCCATGGGTCAGAAATGGTTAAGAACAAAACACGCGATACACAAAAAAGGTTAATTTGCTTCAGGTTTGGTTGAGACTGGTTACACGTGTAACCACACCGGATGCACGCTCGATGTCATGTTACACACATGCCGATGCGAGGTCAAGTGCGTACTAAAACCGGTTACGCGTTTGATGTTGTGTTTCCACACATACCGCACCCAGTTAGTATATATAATGCATGAGAGATAGGCAAAGTAAGAATGTTGATTTTAATAGTTTTACTACTTATAAAGAATATAGTATAAGCTTAAAGAGGAGAAAAAAGATCATTGTGACATTAAATATGTGTCTTTCCATTTTATTTAAATTAGTTACCATTTTTATCTTTTAACTTTAATTATCTTCAGTAAATTTAAATTTTTTTACATGATTGTAAGAAGGATTTGTGACCACACAAAAAACCCATAAAATAAATTTAAAAAAACTAAAACGTTTCCCCCATCATTCCCGTTAAAAAAAATGACGAAAAGACATAATGCTGAGATCAAAGGCACAGTGAAGAAAATGAACAAAAGACACAATTATAACTAAAAAAAGACACAACAGCTCGCAAAATATAACACAAATGCTGCACAAAATATAACACAACGATATTAATATAACACAATATCAATAAATAAAGAAACAATGTTAAGGAAAAATGACACAATCAACGCCGAAATAAACATAAAACATAATGATAAACAAAAATACATAATGATATTTTTCACTCAACATTGTGTTTTTTTAGAACAAGAAAGATGGTGGAAATATTTTTATGTTTTTACTTTTTTTGTTTTTTTATTAAATTTTGAGTTATAATTTTTTATTATTTTTTATTTTTTAAGGGTTTTTCTTATGTAGCTACAAATCCTTCTTATCTTTCTTATTTTTGCCCTCTATGTAGAATAGCTTGACCCTCAATTTGACAACTTTATTTAAAATTCTTATTATTTCCTTATCTTTGAATATATTATGATATATATATATATAAAAACTGACTTACCTTTGCGACACTTAATTTTGTCGACATTTTAAAAATTTTGCTTAATATCGACTTATCAATTATAATATACAAGTCTACTATGCATCGATGTACAAGTTGTTGATTTTTTATAGCTGCAAGTTTGTTGTCTTTTTTTTAGTCAAGGTTTTTTTAACACAAAAGGATCAAATTACAATATAGAGATGGGTAAACTGGCAACAAGCTTCGTCGCCACCCTCTTTCGAATGGCAAACCTAATCTTACTAAAAACAAAATTATTGTTATTTGGCGTCGATAAGTTACCGTGCACGTCTATAAATTATAGTTGCTGATTACGTAAAACATTTAATGCATACGCTGTAAAGAAACTTGCTTCCTTCAATCTAGCAGTTAACTAGGCTTCATCAATTTCTTTTCCTCAAACCACCCTTCTTTGACCATATGATCATAATATCCGTTTTTTTAATTTGATATCTTAAAATGATCATTCTAAGGCTTGTTACTAGATTTAATTATGTATTTATATGATAAGATTAAAACTTTGTCGTCGCCGCAACATGTTGCGGGCTTACTGCTAGTTTGAAATACATGACCCCTACTTCACATACATTTACCATACTTCACTTAACACAATTCAAACATGTAAATGACTCCACAATGAAAACCTCATTGATTTAAACTTTTATTTATTTCATTGCTTATTATAAAAAGCCAATACAAAGCACACAAACATCATTGATTAAGCCCGATTGTTGATGAAGTTACAAACTCTTGTACGCAAGGTACAAGCACTCTCATCATAAGGGTTAAATAGGAAATACACATGGTTCTCCCCTTGATCCTCAATCACCTCTATGTCTCCTGTCCAACCATTTTTACCCAAAATACCCTTGTACTGCAACCCCCTGTCTTTCAAAATATCCAACTCGGCCACATAAACAAGAACCCTGGAGCATCCAAGACCCGACACTTTCGGATCCTTATCCGGGTTAATCCACTGGTCATCCGACCCACTTGTTCCCGGATAGGCAAGCTTCCATAGATCGGGAATCAGCGCGAAAAACGGGTTATCCGCTTCCGACCCGATCGGTTCTGTCCCCCAAAAATACGGGTGGAGCAGAGCAATCCCCTGAAGATTCACCACGTTCCCACCCGGGTTTTCCGACCCGACCCGGATTGCCATGTGATGGGCGATCGTACCACCGGCGCTGTCGCCGGCGATGTACACGTTTCCGAGATCGGCGTACTCGTTGATCCACGCCTCCGGTCCATTTCCGGTAGCGTGTTCCGCGACCCACTTGATTGCTTCCCATGAGTCGTCGAAACACGCCGGAACGGGATGCTCCGGCGCCGTACGGTAGTCGACGGAAACAATGAAGGCGTTGGATTCCGCCGCGATGAGGTTTAAGAAGGTGTGGTACTTTAGCGAGGCAGCGGTTTCGATGATGAATGCGCCGCCGTGGAAGTAGATTAAGAGAGGGCGTTTTTGGCCGGCGGGAATTTGGGGTTTGTAAAGGCGGACGGAGAGTGGGGTGTCCGGTTGGATAAGGACGTCTTTGGAATGAACGCCGGAGGAAGGGTCGATGCCGGGTGGGACGGTATCGGCGCCGGCGAGTTTTTCGCAGCGGCCGTCTTTGTATACTCGGATGAATCCGGGGATTTCTACGACGATTTGATCAGCTGAGGAGTCCATGTTGGGAATGGATGCTGTATAGTTGGTGCAAGTTTTGGTTGGTTTATATTGATTGATTTTTTTTTGTTCGGAAATAAAAATAGTTATTTCTCGTTAAATTCAAAACGATAACAATAAAGTGGTATGTAAACGAGCAACAAGCTGCGCCGCAACCCTCTTTTGAATTGAAAAACCAATTCTACTAAAAACAAAGCGTTGGGTCGTAGGAGATGAAAAAGTACTATAAACGACACGCTTAACCCTGTTTAGAAAATTCACAGCCTTCGGGGCCAGAAACCCAAATGTATCAAACGCAAAGAGGAGAAATACATGTTGATTTTCTAAACAGGCTTTCTCGTGTTTGGCAACTTTCCCGATTCGGCCTTCAACGCAGACTGACCCACAACAAATCCCCGGTCCCTGCCCAACAAGAGGAGACACTCCTCTAAGGTCCTCGCAAGCGTGTTTCCCCCCTGCCCACCCAAACACAAGAATATCAGCCGGTCGTAATGTGGACCTCCCTTCGAGCGGATCCGTAAGAAAGTTAACAGGGGCCTCCCTTTTAGCAGAGATCCCTGCCCGTTTAAGAACATCACACAGAACATCCCTAACCAAATAATGTCTGTATTTAAAACCAGGCAATTCTTTGCAATGCACCGCATTGTCATCAAAGGAATCCAAACAGACTTTGCGGCAAACTGAACTAGGCTCATCAATCGAAAACATAGGGATCATTAGCCGGTGTCACACCCCAACTTAGGGCCTATGAATATGACCAATAGTTGGTACATATTTTGTAAATGTATCAGAGTTATGGGTTAATTTTAGCGAAAGACTTAAAAGTTTAATATAATATTAATTTACATTGAAAATTACTTGGGAATTAAATACCCAAGTTTGAAGTTATTCAAAATATTGTTTTATCAAATATTACAAGGATTTATATATTAAAACTGAGCCACCAAATGCGCGAACTTCTATCTCCGGGATGACTCTAATCCTTGTATTTAATATCCATCAAACTTAATTACCTGCAAGTGGGATTAAAATACGTCAGCTATGTGCTGGTGAATCGTTATGACTCTAAAAGCATATATAAATAACAATCATAATACACTTATAGTTTTCTTGACAAGCTCAGCGGATATATTACTATACCCTGTATATGTAACACTGCCCTACACACACACAAGTCTTCGAGCCACGTAGCCCATACCGGAGAAACTATATATGACCATTAGCCCGCGGCCACGTAGCCTTTGACTGTTTAAGCTTAACGGTTATGTTTGGATCCAGACAAATGTGTATTCGGTCTGAGTTGGTTTATTCTCTAATTTGTATTATGTTTTAGAGATCACGTAATCTCATGCAAATAGTTGACTGACTCAATAAGACAAACAACCTGTCTATCTTATAGAGTATAAATATGTTTGACTGTTTATAAAGGCTTAACGTATTCACTTGAATCGATGATATGATTGTTTGAAAACCTTTCTTGATTGGAAATGATTGTCAACCTATGAACAAATAGGTTTGAATGATCACCTTAATGGTGTTTCTTGATTAGACTGCAGACTTTAAGTCTGGTTTTAACCTTGATTAGGTTTGTGAATGTTTTGAAATCATGATTGTATTTGTGTGACGTTTGATATAGCATGCTTTAGCCTAATAGGTTTTATCACGTTGGCAAACTTCTCCAGGTAAGTAAACGGGTCCCGCGGTTGATTGGGATGTGTACGAATTACTTACCTTAGGCAAGAAGAGTCTACTAATGATATCCCCCTTCCAGTTACTACATGCCCGTAAAAATATAATTTTGTATAACATTATATTTATAAAATAATGTTGATTGAAATCTGTTTGTGAATGCTTTTGAAAATACTTTCAGGGTTAAAGGGCATAGCCTTGAGTGAGTCTAAGCTTAATATGATATAATTGAGAATAACTTATACTTAAATTCTACCTTAGTAGGTGCTTGAACTACTTATGCT
The DNA here is from genome assembly GCF_021521415.1 of Bidens hawaiensis. Classification (NCBI taxonomy): domain Eukaryota; kingdom Viridiplantae; phylum Streptophyta; class Magnoliopsida; order Asterales; family Asteraceae; genus Bidens; species Bidens hawaiensis. The sequence goes on from NW_027491108.1 coordinate 2,041,245, forward strand.
AAGGCAGAACGATTGCTTAGTTGGCAGAACTTCGCTCCAAACTCGCTTAACTGTTCTACAGCTCGCTAACCTTTCAATACTTGCTCAAATTTCACGAAAACGGACCTCGGGACTCCTCGGCAAAGCTAACACGCTTCCCAACACTAAGTGCGTGTTTAAGAGTGTGATTTTGGATGAAATGGGCTGAGCCCGTGGCTGCCCTATTTATAGGCGTTTTCATGCATCTTCGCGATACGCGAAGATGTAGCCTAGTCTGTTCGCGATACGCGAAGTTGCAATGACGGCGCCGCAAAATCAACCCCGTGCTGCCACGTGTCGCCACGTCATTGGATAACGTTGAAGTGTGTGCCAACATCTTCGCGATATGCGAAACGGTTATGCCTTGCATATTCGCGATACGCGAAGATGCAAAATTTTTGTTTCAGTCCCTCTACTTCCATAATTGACATTTTTAGTCCTTTGACTTTCAAGTTTGGCACTTTTAGCCCAAAATTTGATCGAAAATTTCGCGGTGTTACAGCTGGTACTTGAGGATAGCCCGGTACTCCAACCCCGACATGTGTTGGCTTAATCCTTCAATAGGGATTACCGTTAGAAAATCCTAAGCCCGAGAAGCTCGAAGGCATTCAAGCACCGCTTTTTGGCGAGGAGATAGATGAAACTTCGCTTCTAAACTCTGGACGATTCCACTAAATAAGTCACTCGCCAAAGCATGTTGGGCTTTAAGGGGGGCAATGTCCTTATTAGAAAACCTGCTAAGATCAAAATTGGGATGGTGATGATTTTTGTTTTTTTCTAGTTTAATTTTCAAACTTGCATGGTATCAGAGCATTCACATTTATTTATCAAAATGGTTTTTTTTATAACTTATTTATCAAAATAGAAATTTAAAAAAAAAGTTAAATTTTTCTCACCTAACGTTATTTGAAAATTCAATTTCATAATTTAATATTTCTTTTAAAGTTAGCGTAAGCCCGACTAAGACATAATATGATAGCCAAAGTAGCGCAACGGAGCTCATGGCCGGCTGGAGGGTGGCGCCGGTCGGACCGTCGGCCGGGGCCAAAACTTTTTGTATCTATATTTTTTATATATACATTTAAAAATATAAACTTAGATAAAATGAATTGCTCTTTACCATCTTAAAATTATTGGACCCGAAATTCTTTTTTATCCAAAATCCATTTAATCATGTTTAAATTATTGGGCCCAAGCTAAAACTAAAAACTAAAAAAAATAAATAAAAACCTGATGCAAAATAAAAAAAGGCGGTCGATTGAAATTTCTCTTTGTTTCCTTCCTTCTTTACGAATGTTGAACAACGACCAACCTAGCCGACCACCACTGTTGTTTCCTTGTTAACCACCAGGCTCCTCCACGGTTGACCAAGCTTGTCATCAGGGACCAAGCTATTTTTTTCCAATGTTAGGAAAGTTTCACAAATCATTGGTTAATCGTTAGTTATTACGGTATTTTTTTAATAATATATTTTTCAATGTTTATTGTTATAACATTAAGCCTCGTTTAAAAAAATTAGCTTATATATTTCTTTACTCGTTAAGGCTATGGGCCTCTTTATTTCGACTCGGACGAGGTATTCAAATCCTCGGAGACAGCCCTGACGGAGCTCTCCAAATTGGAAAATGTAGTTGCCTTACACACAAATTTACATAAATTTTATGTTTGTCTAAAATTTAACTTTTATTTCAAAATTAAAATGAACTACCAAATTGTTACATTATATGATAACGAATAACACAAAGAGTTCAATATTATTTCTGCTGCTGTTGTTATTATAAGTGATTCTTTCATTTAGATTTTAAAAAGACAACAAAAGAAAATGAAAACGAGTTACAAGGTTCAAATACGAAAACGACAAAATAAGGTGCATTGGCCATTTATGTTGATTTGTTTGTTTCTTTTCATTTAACTAAATTATTGTATTTAGTAGGGATGAGATTGGATCGTATTCGTATTTGTATCTGTATCTAAAAGTGTTCGTATTGAAAACCAGTAAATTTGGGTATCCATATCTGTATCCGAATTTTATAATACGGGTACGGGTACTTTGGGTAAGATACTTACTTTGGTATAACTTTTTTCTTCTTTTAAAAATATCTCCACTAAACTTTGTATAGATACCGGTACGGTGCCGACAATCAATTGTCTGTAATACCAAAACCAAAACCGTAATACCACAAGCAAAACACAATACCAAAATTATAAATGAAACAAATCAACCATAATATCTAAAAAAATCCATTCATGGTGGCTGACTGGCTGTTACTAGCTATTGATTGGAAGAAGATGAATAAGAGAAGAGAACTAGGGCTTGATTGGTTTGATTAGAACTGTTAGTACTTAGTATCTTGATTATCAATAATTTTGAAAAGTCTGCTTGAAGCCTTGAGTCATAATAAAAATACGGATAGAGTTATTAGTTTGGAAATCCCAATAGAAAACCCTACATAGTTCTAATGGGTACCAAGTACCCGTAATACCCGTATCAGTACCCAATAGTACCCGTAATACCCGTATTAGTACCCAATAGTACCCGCACATAAAATTAGTAAATCTGGGTACCTCGTACCGAATAGACAGATACGAATACAGATATAGGTACCAATATGGGTATGGTTACGAGTATTCATGAAAAAATATCATCCCTAGTATTTAGCATTAAATGATGAGCTTTTGTCCAATAAGATTAAAAGCAATACAGAATGTTTTTAAAAATACATATTTTGATAAATAAGTTTGAAATAACTCATTTTAATAAATACTTTCTATCACTCACTTGTGGCATAGTGATAAGAGGCTTGGGTTCTCCAGTGGAGACCCAAGTTCGATTCCCGCTTGTGTCATTTTGGATGGATAATGGCAGTAATGGATTTGAGCTAGACCCTATGCAAAGATTGTCAGTTCGAACCGTGAGCCTACCCGGGTTTTCATTCATATTTTATGCCAGAGAGTTCTGTTATTGTGGTGGCACAACGACTGTCAAGTGACAGTCGGCGGTATGGTTTCTTGAGGGAATGGTCAAGCCAAACTCTGAAGCCAGCGTGAACCCGGTTAAGGCAACATAGTCTGGCCAGAGCGGGGCAATGTGGCTCTCCAAATTTAAAGAGTGCGGTAGCCTAAATACAAAAAAAATAATCGTTATAAAAAATAAATACTTTCTTCCACCAACCCCTGTTTTAGAAAGAAAGAAAACTTCACTAAAATTCCTATTACATTCGTATCTTTTAACAAAAAATACGCAGTTTTTATAAATATTCCATATCCAATTCCTCATAAAAATGAAACTTAATAAAACTGTATATTTTCATTGTAATTTGAGCATATTTTATGTGCTCTTAAATGGTTTTAATTGACTAATTAAAATCTTAAATATACCGTCTTTGTTTATCATGTGCTATTTTTATTATACAATAAATAAAGAGACATTTACATATTTCTTCTTTTTAAACTTTGAAATTACATATTTTCTTAAATTATGTTTAAAAAACATTGTACATTTTGCATTAAAAATTTGTATTTTGAAGAAATATGCAATTTCAAAGATTTAAAAAGAAAAAATATGTAAAAATCTCATAAATAAATAAAACAAAACCTAAAATCAACAACTTTTAAACTTTGAAAAACATAGAATCGAGAAAAAGACCTTGAAATTCTGTCATAAATTTTAGATTTAAAATTATATATATTGATGCACATGGTTTTGGTTGTGCCGGAATGTGTACCAGAAATTGATAGAAGCTTCGTACCAAACCAATTAATTAGCAAAATTCCACGTTGACCAAACTTTTAGGACGCGTTTGTTTCACAAACTTTTTTTTAAAAGATTTGGAATTGAAACTGGAATTGAAATTGGAATGGAATGAATGTTTGAAAATCCCTATTATGTGTTTGGTTGGTTAATATATATTGGAATTGAAATCTTCTTCATTCTCGGGGGGTTTTTTTTTCTTTGAAGAACGAGGACAACGAAGAAAACGCTTTAGTTTTTTAAAATTTTTCGTTTTTGATTTATATTTTGAGTTATTATTTTTTTATTAATTTTTTTGGGAGGGTTTTTATTTAATAAAAACCCCTCCAAAAAAATTCAAAAAAATTAATAAAAAAATCATAACTCAAAATATAAATTAAAAAAGAAAAATGTAAAAAAACTAAAACATTTCCGCCTGTACTCTCGTTCTTCAAAAAAAAAAAAACCCGACCCGAAACCCGTTTTGACCCGTTCCGACCTTGACCCATTCCGACCCAGACCCGTTCTGACCCGAACCTTTTGATCCTAACCCGTTCCGACCGAACCAAAACAACCTTTTTTTTAGTTGACCCGTTTCGACCCAACTCAACCCATTTGCCACCCCTAGTACTGATTATGGTTAATAAAACAATCCTTTATTTTCCATAACAATTCTTATAAAATAGGTGGGGTTTTAAAATCCCATTAAATGTGAGATTTGATGGGAAACGTTTTAGTTTTTTTTTTTTCGTTTTTGATTTATATTTTGAGTTATGATTTTTTTATTAATTTTTTTGAATTTTTTTGGAGGGTTTTTTGAATTTAGTTATGATTTTTTGTTACATGTAATATATGTTGTAACATTTAATATAAAACATCGAAACATCAAAAAAAAATGTTTTGTTATTTTTTAACATTTTTTTACTAATTTTTATATATGTTTTCAGGAGAGAGAAAAAGTTATATTTATATTTACATTTTTTATTCACTTTAATTGTGTACCACAAGATTTAAACATTAATTAAAAACATATAGTTGAGAATGGGTTTCTAGAGTTTTCACAACTCAAGTGGGTTTTCATTTTATATTTAGCCAATATATATATATATATATATATATATATATATATATATAGGATTAGGTTCATTTAAGAAGTGATTTTTATAGCGAGAAGTGATCTCAACCATTAGATTATTAATCAATGGTTGAAAATGTATTGCATTTATTGTAATTAATGAAATTTGAGAAAAAAATAAAATAAATAAATAAAAGGGTTCTATAGGTAGATTAAAATAATTCATCATTTATTTATTTATTTTTTAATCTATTCCTAAATAAAAGTCTAAAGCATTAATATTTAGACTTTATGATTTATAAGTTACTTTTTATTTATACCACAAGATCTCCTTTAGTTAGTATGGATTTATTTTGTTTCTTTTTTTACTAGTTTCATTTACCATGAAATAATTGATGCATTTCGAATACCAGTTTATCAACTAATATAACCAAGTAACAAATTATGTTATGTTTTAATTTTTTTTTAATCTATGATTAATTCGCTCGTCATAATATTTCAAATTTAACCATAACTAAAATTATGTTCAACTTTATACCGAATTCGTAAAACCACCTGCATATTACATAAAATGATTCTACACACGATAAAATTTACACGTATATAATTCGAGATACCACATAACCGGTACATATATGAACCTACACACGCTAAAATTTACACATACACAATTTAAAATACCACTTACACAGTATATATATGAACCTACAGAAGATAAAAATTACGAATACACAATACGAAATGTTATCTACACAACCCATATATGAACCTGCATAACACATAAATGATCCACATGTTATAAACTTTACACGTACAAAGTTCGAAATACCACCTACACAGTACACATATGAACTTACACATGACAAAATTTACACATACACAATTCGAAATACCACCTCCATAGTACATATATGAAGCTACACACAATAAAGTTTACACATACACAATTCAAAATACCACTTACACAGTACAAATAAACTCTTTTTTTATATTAAACTACATATAATAAATAGCGGATCATGCTAATAACTTATAATTATAAAATTTTCACATACAGTAATGTCTAGCTTAATGAAATAAATAAAATAGTAAAAATTATATTGACACTATGACCATTGATTAAGCATAAAAAATGAAACCGTAAAATACCACTTACATAGTACAAAATAAACTCTTTTTTTATATATATTAAACTACATATAATAAATAGCGGATCATGCTAATAATCTACAATTATAAAATTTCACATACACTAATGTCTAATTTAATGAAAGAAATAAAATAGTAAAAATTATATATGACACTATGACCAATGATTAAGCATAAAAAATGAAACCGCTAAATGCATTAACGTATAGCTTAAAAAGGGCTACATTACAAAAAACATATGCACCCCTTTTAATTATAAATATGTCATAAACATGTGTTTGTATTTACGAGTTTGCCATTTCTTTTGTTGACCATTGATTAAACAAATCAATGGTTCAGATTCTCTTCTCGCACTTCTCGCTATAATATCATTTCTCGCAAGATCCATCCCATACACACACACACACACACACATACACACATATATATATAATATTATAATTTTATTATCCATTTATCCTAATTCCTAAACCAGTAAACCCTAACCAGTACGACTTCCAATCTTCCATCATTCACTCATTCCCTCTATATCACCACTTTCTCAGCCGTCGGCCCGTCACCACTCACCCGTCGATGCTTCCTCTGCCGCCGCCCCTCTCTGGACAAACCCCTCTCTGCCAGCCGGTGTTTGAAACACTTCTTGTCAGCGCCTCCGTCGCTCGCTGGTGCTACATCCATTGCCAGAATTTGTTAAATATGTGTTTCTAAACAGAACTTATCGTGTATAATCGTGTTTTATCATGTATACCAGATATTAACAGGTTTGTGTTCGTGTTTAGGATACAAGTACACGATAAGTTTTCGTGTCGTGTACAGGTATACCCATTTTGTGTTCATGTCTTATCGTGTACGGGTATTGTCACACCTTGCCATGGGGGCCTGGTCGTTTTATGGACAAATTGGTACCAAGCGTAAACAGCGGAATATTATTGACAAAAATAAGTTACAACATTTGCACTAAGTATTTAAGACAATGTGTAACTACACAACTATCTCTCTTCTGACACTACTGAAGTCCCATGGTAGGTTCTACTAATCTTCTTGGCATCTAATCTTCACTGTTCATGTTCGACATATGTCTATATCCTTAGGCATTCTCGTTATAATGCTAATCCAAATTGCCATCCACATAGTACCTGAATACATGCTAAAAAGCGTCAACTAACAAGTTGGTGAGTTCGTGAGTTTAGCTCACATAAACATTATAAAAGTGTTAAAGTTTGCGTGTATGTAAGCATAAAGCATAGTGCACGTCAATCAAGTCCACAATCAATCCTGCATTCGATCATAAGCCTCTCCTCGACTTATAACCGAACGGCATCCGTCCCTGATTATTACTCTGCCAAGAAATAATCCAAGTCTTGATAAACATCACACCATAAGTAAAACCAGCATGTATCCAGCATAAAAAGTTTAAGTAAAAATAGCAACACGAAACTCACCTCAGTCCGTATGTTATATGTTTAAATGAACGACAATCTATGAGCTTGCAACGATGCTAGACACCACCAAGTAAGCCTAGTATGTATATAACAATAAGTAATTTGACAACAATGTTATTTTTTATTGGCGTTGCCGTTCGATTGAGCTCTTCGGGTATGTTTAAGTGTTATGACTTACTGTCGATCGTTAATTGTTAAGTTAAGTATCCCCATGTTAACTAATCATATGTCAACCCTTAGCTAAACTAATATCGGTTCTAATAACATTCCCTAGTATTAAATATGAGTCAACTTCATATGTACGCTAACCAAAGTACTAGGTTCTAAGCAATTAAAGTTCCTTTTTTTAGGAAAGTTCATATATATGTTTATAGCATCTACGTCAAGCAATTGGTCATATAACTCATGTATAACAAGTGAGAATTATAATGTACGCCTTGAAAGTTTTGACAAAGTGAATATTTTTAGCAAGTTTGGTTATCCGTAAATTTTCAGATGTAGAACTACCATAGCCTATCACAATTTACTAACACCAACAGCCATAATATTTTTATTAGGAAAAAAGAAACATGTCTTTATTTCATAAAGGCCGACAATGCCGATTATTGCCGCTATTGTCGGTTTCACGTGTAACAACTTATAATTATGTTTTCGTAAACCAAAACCTTTTATCTTATGACTCCTCATTTATATTGGCACATAATAAAAATATTAGTGTAAGTTCTGGAAATTCTAGCAAGTTTCAATTGTAAGGTTTTGGTCCCTGTACTTCGTTTAAGCGGCAAAACGCATTAACTGAAGTATAGAAATTTCACCAAATGTTTTCAAATAAATCATAATTAAAATATAAATAAATTTTATAAAAAATAACTTAGCAAAACATTATAAGCGTTTCCGCTTTTATATTTTATAAAATCCTTTGTTCGGTTCGTGTCGGTTTAACCAGATCTCTCTCGTTTAATTGTCGTTTCTTGCAAAATAAGGCAATGCAAATTATTTTATATAACTATGATAAAACATTTCTTGTAAATTTTCTGTAAGGAGACATCACTTCATATGTTTTCATTTTCAAACATCTGTTTTGTGATTAAAAACACAAATAACGCGTAAACGCGTATCATTTTGTTTTAAAAATAAATTGTTATATTTTATTATGACGGAAGCGCTTCAAATAATAAATTCAAAGTTATAATAGTTATCTTGAATTTTAGTTTGAAATCCATAGTTTAAAACAAAGTTTGGTTATAAGACCGACTAACCGTTCGGTTTAAAGTTATCGTTTAAGCAATTATGTTTTATTTAAATTGTTTTAAATATAACATTTTCTAATTAATATTTCCTGTAAAAGTTATAATTTTATATGTTAGTATTATTTAGACTAATTTGGTGACGAATGAGATCGATAAAATATTTGTTTAACGATTTAACCGAGATAACATTGTAAAACATTTTACCGTTATTGTTTTTATAAAACGAGTTTATGAGACTTATATTTCATTCTTATAAAATATTCAAGTTATGCATAATATTGTAATAGTTACATTCTTAACATTAATGATATGGGCTAACTTATATATAAAATATAATAACTATTTCCTACACTTTTGGATAACTTAAGAGTTGTTTTTATTAGAAAAAATCACCTAATTGGTTCATATTTAGATTTTATTGGTTTCAAGAGACAGCGAGCTAAACGAATATATTGATTTATCTTATGTGCTCATACTTAAACGATGTATTTTTTATGCCGTACGGAATAATTATTATGTTATAAAAGTATAAAGTTTTCATAAAAATATAACAGTCTATATGCATAGTTAGTTTATGTAGGAAAATTTTATTATATAAAATGAAAATAAAGAAAATAAGAAAAAAAGATGTAAAGGGTTTAGAAGTTTAAATGTACTTTAGTGGTCATTAATCCAATTGTATGGATTCTGTAGGTTGAAATCATGTGGATTAAAAGCTCAGGTCAACAAATGCTTTGACTAACTAGATTTCAAGAAAGGTTGTTGGACTGGGTCGCTAAACGACAGAAGGCTAGGTCGGTTAATATTACTAGACATGTTAAAAAGGACAGAAAGGAAGGAATAAAAGGGGGGGAAACCCTACGGTAGGAAAAAAAAAGTCAGACGGCTGCAAGTGAACAGGGGCTCCCCTGCCCCGTGGTGAACTAAGAGAGAAAAGGAAAATAGAACAAGAGCCTCACGCCAAGCAACAAACGAAAGCGCAGAAAGATTATTTATTATTCGAGTGAAGGCACTTGGTTCACACCTACCCATCTAAATACGGTTCCTTTTTGTTTAACTTCATTATCTTTATTATGAACTTGGGTTTTGAACTTATTTATTTTATGTTTTCGAACATGGTTATTGGCTAAACCTTTTTAGTTGCCTAGGTTTTGAAAGAATATTTGTTGAGTTTTGGATTGCTTGTCGGTTTTATTGGTTATTGTTGTTGAACTAATATTATTGTAACCAACTTATTGGTATTTGAAAAGATGAACATGCATGCTTAATATTAATTTACTTTTATTCAATTGTTCCATATGTGTCTTTGTGAAAGTCTTTCATTGTGTGGACGCGTATTAGGTTACCTACTGTGTGTTCGTAACTAGTTTATGGTTTATAAGTCGACATATTCCATAGGAACTATTGTTTGAGGGTTTAGAGATTTTAAGTGTTCTACCTATCTTGAGACTGAGAGGTAATAGATAGTTGGGGTTGTCTTATTCATTAGGCGGTTTGGGTATAGATTACACGACAGTGGATTTCCCCTTATTGTCTTTTGAATTTTGCTATCCTAAAGTCTTTTTGAGCATCTTTAGGTTACTCCTTACGTCTCTTACACTCCCGGATGTATTGTGATTAGTGATACTGACAGGTGATCTAGTCATTAGAGTACTTTAATATTGTTGGAGAGACTGAGAGGTAATCTAACCAACCGGTTTGCGTCATACGTCCCTTAGGTAATCCTTTTAGGTGACACCCAGGGAATGATCAGGGATCCACTAGGATGTCCAGGGCGTCGTATCTTTAGATCCCGGTTCCATCACAGTTTCCATAGCCGATAAGCATCCAAGATTCACAAATAGGATTTCGAGCCTAGGTAACGCCTTTCTCATTATTGTTTTCGTCTAAGTCTTTAAGTTCTAATTTATTATTTTTCCTAGTTTAAAATTAGTTTAATTAGTTATTAGTTTTAAATAAAATAAATAAAAATCCAAAATAATCTTTTTCTCAATTATTAGTTTAATTAGTTAATTGTCAAATAAGTAAAATCATTAAGTTTTAAGTCAGAGTATAGTTTTAGATGTCGCTAGTGTCCTTTGGGTTCGATATCTGGACTTTATTAGGCTTTACTATAGTTGATAGGTACACTTGCCTGTCTAGTGGTTAGCATTAGGATAGTCTAGATTTATAAATTTAAAACTAGAGTGGTTAGGTTAAGTTTTTATAGACCGCTTTCAGCACATCAGTTAACAATAATAACGCGTAATTATAAAACAAGTAACATTAAAAAGTTAAACTAGCTAGCCATTATGATAATAACGCCAAATACTAGCACATCTAACAAGTGTGCACATTATTAATAGCATGCTTAGCATATAAGCACATTTTGTATTCATATAGACAACTGAGCTTTCCCAAATTATCAACAATTAACTCTAATACATAATTCATGTAATATGTATTTCTAATAAAATGATCGTGTTTGGTTTTATTGTACATCTCAAATTTAATTTTCAAATAGCTGAACGTGAATTTGGTTTTAGCAACGAACTTGGTAACCAGTTTCGTTGTCTTGACACGTTATTAGCAATTTTATTTATTTTAATGTATATACAATTTTTTTTATCAAACTTACAACACGGGTTCTATCAAACCAATCACATATTCGGTTTTGTCAACAAGTCAAATATACGGTTTTAAACTATTTAGACGTTTGGTTTAGTTAATCTACAAGTTATCTTTGTTTATTTTTATATGGTTGTCGGTTTTTATCATTTTAACGAGAGCTCAACCGGGCGCGCAACGAATAAATAAGGTAGACATGTTTTAAGTAAATGAAATATTAGTCGCATATTCTATACCTCACTCGAGTTAGATAAGTTAATACCACCGTGAATCACCTGATAGCACCGGCACCTACGCCGCCATGCTCCTCTCCTGTCCGAACCCTTTTATGATGGTTTACTAAGCTCTTGCAATGGAGAAGATTGGATGGGAGATAAACACTAGTACGTAGAGAGGCAACTATTGAGATTTTGTTATATTAAATAACATTAATAATGGAGGCTTCTTAAGAAAGAAAAGATGGCGGGACCTTGGGAGCCAATGGCGGAGGATACTTAGGGCCTAGGGTTAGAGGTGCACAAAAAAACCGGTTCCCGAACCGGTTTGGCGGTTTAAACCGGAAACCGGTTTTTAAAAAAACCGGTTTTTTAAAAACCGGTTTGACCGGTTTACAAACCGCCGGTTTGTATATCGGTTTTAAGTTTTAGAGCCAAAACCGGTTTTGAAACCGGTTATAAAAAAAACCGGTTTTTTTTAATAACCGGTTATAAAAAAACCGGTTAACCGGTTTTTTTATAACCGGTTAACCGGTTAAACCGGTTTTGACCGTTGTATAACGGGCATATAGCCGTTTTTTTGGTTTTTTGACCGTTTTTTATGGTTATTAAAAAAAAAAAAAAACCGGTTAACCGGTTAAAAACCGGTTAATAAAAAAACCGGTTTATTAACCGGTTCTAACCGGTTTCTAAACCGGTCCTAACCGGTTAGACCGGTTAGGGTTTTGAGATGAAAAAACCGGTTATTAACCGGTCCGGTTATTAACCGGTTCGGTTTTTTTCCGGTCCAAAAAAAACCGGTCCGGTTAATAACCGAACCGGTTTTTTTAAAAAAACCGATTTGTGCACCTCTGCCTAGGGTGGCCCTGGCCTCCCCTGTTTTTTTACGCAATAGTGTAAATTTACCTGGTTTCGTCCGAAAATTTTTATACGTAGCGTAAATTTAGCTGTTTTTGGCCGAAATTTTTTATACGTAGTGTAAAATATAGTCTTTTTCAGCCGAAATGTTTTATACGTAGTGTAAAATTTAGCCATTTTCGGCCGAAATTTTTTATTCGTAGTGTAAATTTAGCCATTTACGGCCGAAAATTTGAGCACAGCCCCCTTTTGTTTGTGAAATTTTGTATACATTTTGAGTTCGGCCCCCCAGGTGTCTTAGTCCAAGCTTCGCCACTGTTGGGAGCCTGAGCATGAATGGCAGGTTTGTGGATTTCAACATAAAATGGTGGGGTTAAGATATTGCATTAGATATGTTTGGCTTTTAAATGGATTGCATGTAATCGGTTTCTCCACCACCAATCCATAAATTAGTTTACTTTGTTATAGTTTTTAATAAAATTCTGGATTTTATAATTAATAATTACCGGTTATAACAAAATTGATCTTATAGAAGAATACGCAGCGTAGGATAATGCATACGATTCACTTACTCGTATAATGCTCCGCTCTTGAGTTAGTAGTTTGTATATTCTTTCGTTAAGACTATTAACAATATTAAACGCGTATGTTCCAAACTAAAATCAGGTGTTCGTGTAATACTCTAGTCGTTCTACAAATTATGTCGCGATGTTAGATCACACACACAAACTGTCGTGTCATCTCCATGCATCTCGTTTATGAATTTTACAGTTTACTATTATGGTTTAATAAAATAACTTTCTAGTAATAACCATAATTCAATGTTAAGTAAATACATACTCATATTTACTTAGTTATTTAGTTGGTGTCAAATGCTGGTCACGCATATGAGCTGACTACAGTTAATATACTCTATATAATTATCAAGTAGCACATATATTACATTTATGTATATTCACATAACCGGTTTTAAGGGATGACGCCGCTTGTACCGCGTTCTTAATTTGACAAAGTATTGTGTATTATTAATGTTTCAATTAACAGGAAATATTCGTATTAGACAAAAAATCTTAACACTTAGTATAATATTATTTCACAAAGGTGGTCATGACTATCGCTGGTATGGATGTCGGTTGTTTACACGAACTAACTCATTAATCTTTAACGTTGTACCCAGATAACCGCAACATTATACTTTGTTTATCTGTTGATGCTAATCAATATTATATTTCATTCACTACTTAGTCATCTTCTGGTACTACATCACGTAGCCAGACTAGAAATGTTTTATCGACGTTTCATACGTCATATATGTTCGTTTTACTTTATGAAGTAATCATTATAGTTGTCTAACTTACAAAATTAATCCCTGGGATTATTTATATTAGTGAAATTTGAATTCCTCGAACGCCAATACAGTTTGGCGTGTTTAAAAAAAAAATTCAGGCTCTATAATTAGGGTTGTTACAGGTACACACGATATGCCATCCCTAACAAAGACATATCAATAACCTAGCACCTTACAGCTATTTAGGTTAACAATACACTTAGGTTTACTTGATTCTAATTATTATTCCTTTGATATTCTTGCAAATCAATCATAAAATAGTCAAAAACACAAAGTAGATAACCTAATAGCAACCTATCGTATGACAAACAATAATCAAGGAAACTATGGGATAATAAAACTCATTAAACAATCCTAAGTATTCATATGCATCAACTCAGTATAATTAAATCTTTTACTAGTTCATAAAACCATAATGAAAACAAAATCCAAACTAAAATCCAAAATCAACAATAGTTCATCATAAGCCTAGGCGTTTTAGGGGTTTAGCCAACAACCATACGCAAAAACAAACCAAAATAAATAAGTTCAAATAATGAGTTCACGACGAAAATAATAAATTCAAACCAAATAATAATCATGTTTGGATGAGTAGGTGTTGGACCCTTTCTTCATTGTCTTTTCTTGGTTCTAGTCGAACCCCAACCTTGCTGTCGTCTCTCTATATTCTTCTCCTGGTTTTACATAGGGTTCTTTTTTTTTTTTGAAACCCCCCTGATATAATGCTTAATATACATAAATCCCGTGTACATTTTATATAATATTTTATCAGTTTATGTTTGGTTTTTATTAGAATTTATATAATACTAACATATTTGAATATTATAGGTCTCGGGACTTGTTCGTTGTTAAAAAGAGCGAAAAAACAAGATTAAACGAACTAAACCGGCGAACCAGAGCATCAGGAAACGAACCGGGCCGGACCCGACCAGGCCACCCCCCACCTAGCCGGAGCGCCGCGCGGCCAGAGAGAGAGAGGCCCATCGCGCGGCGCGGCCACTCAATATTCCAGAAACTTTGATTTTTGTGGATTTGGGTTTGAATTTTCCTATATAAAGACCCCTAAACTCAACCTTAAACATAATCTAAATACCCTATCCGTTTGGGACGAATCTGAGAGCTCAAGAGCAGATCTTTTGAAGGTTTTGGAGGCTTGGAATCATACGGTGACGTGCTTACCAATCAAGAACGAAGACCACGAGTTTTATCACCTTGAATCTTCCGTTTTTATTGCTTTTCGCCATGATTTCTTTTATCATTGTTTTGTTTGATTTGATGCAGGCTAAACATTATAGACCATCTAGGCTTGTGATGAACCTTTGTTGATGTTTGATTTTGACTTGGGATTTATTTATCGTTATGATTTTATGAACTAGTAAAATGTTTAATTATATTGAGTTGATGTATATGTGTGTTTAGGGTTGTTTGCTGAGTTTTATTATTTCATAATTGTCTTGATTATTGTTTGTCATTATGATAGGCTGCTATTAGGTAATTTATTTTTGTGTTTTTGACTATTTTATGATTGATTTCGAATAAGATCATAGGAGTAATATTATTTAATTAAATAAACCTAACTGTGCTGCTAACCTAAATATCTGTAAGGCGCTAGGTTATTGATAAGTCTTTGTTATTTAATCTTGCTAGATTTAGTTCTTCGTAAGGAGTCCGTCTAGGTTTGATTATTTAATATTGTCTATTGAGTCAGTTGAATATATTAAATTGCCTTTGATTTCCGAACTCTAAGGTAGGATTTCGTATAAAAGAACTAGTCCATAATTAATTAGGTAACCATAAGGAAACTTGATTCTTAAAACTGGTGTGCGTTAAAACTTATTAGAAATCCATACGTGTCTTCTTGAGAATGATCAAAGGTACTGTTCGGATTTTCACAAAATAGCGGGGCCAATAGCGGTCCAGAATAGCGGAACCGCAATTAGCGGCGCTATTAGCTGCTAGTTGACTGATTTTTTTGTTCCTATATAGCAGTCACAGCACTGATTTTTAAGGTTGTTATATTTGGGCTAAATTAAGAAAAGACCATAATTGCTCAAACTTCTAATTTGATCTTTTATTTGTTTATAACCAGTCATTTTATCCAAGCCTAAGTCATGTTCTCGATCTTTCGTCTATCAATTATTCCTTGGTTGATGTGAACTCAGAGGAATATATCATTGCTTATAACTGAATCATGCTTCAGTTATTGATATTTTTGTTTTTTTCTTTGATATTACTATTAACATATACGATGCATGGTATTACAGTTATCGCTTTCTTACCGCTATCCCGCCTCGACAATAAAAGTGACTTTTTTTTTATTCAGACCTATTTGTTGAGTTATTTACACCCATTAAAACGTTTATCCAATCTCCATAACCGACGTAGTCATATTCATTTGGATTAGTGTGTTAATGTTCACTATATTAACAATAAAGATCCGTAAATATCTCTATACATTTGCTACTAGTACTTGACCGAAAGACTCTCTTTGTCATAGCCTATTATAGGTTCATGGCCAACGCAAATTACTAATTACCAAATGCCATTAGTTTAGGCATCGATGTTGTTGTAATTTTCCAATAAATGTTTTCATACACCATTGTTTACAAGCTGAGTCAGGGTGAGCTCAGGCTCGAGCTCTAACTTAAACGAGCCGACTCACTTATATTAACAAGATTAAAAATCATCGCCTCGTTAAAAGCTCGAGCACACCTGTCACCATGGTTCATCGAGTGCACGTTAAATTTTTTTAAAAAAAGTTTACACATAAAAATTTATAAATGCCAAAAGTATAACTTTAACATGCAACTAACACAAAGTTTATAAGTAAAAGAATTTAAAACGTTACATGTATCATTTTTGTTATTTATATTCTTCTAAAGATCGGGTGGCATATGTATCATTGGGGTTTAACATAAATGAGTCAATGATCTGAATTTCGACCGAGCCAACCCTGGCTTAGGTCCGACTCCTTTAGATTTCGAGCCGAGCCGACTTGTTTTGATACGAGCTTTTTTCAAGCAAATCCTATTCCAAACGAACTTCAACCAAGCCACGAGTTGTGAACTTTTATCAACACCGTAACCATTACATAAAAAACACCCTTTTTGTGAAAAAAGAAGAAAAGGAAAGCAAATATCTGATTTATTTAGATTCAATTTATATAGCATTTGTAAGTGTTTATGAACATTAAGGGGTCGAATGTAAAAGTACGGACGCCAGTTTAAATCTTAAAAACCCTGATTCATAGGTTTGACTCCTACGCAAGGTCTCATCATCATCCCGCCGCCACAACTCACGAACACAAAACCCTCACGGCGGTCAGTCAAAACCATTCAATCCGATTTCAATATGCAGCAGCCAACCACCACCACCACCAACCCAACCAACACCGATTTGACTCCACAACAGCAGCAGCAACAACAACAATGGTTAGCGATGCAACAGTACCAGCAACAACAATGGTTGGCTATGCAGCAGTACCCCGGGGCCGCGATGCATCACCCGGCTATGATGTACCAACAGCCGCCGCCGTCGTACATGCCGTATCATTATCATCAACAGCAGCAACAGTATCAGGCGCAACAGCATCAAGCCGGTGGTCAGGTTCAGGGTTCGGGTGAGGATAATAAGACGATCTGGATCGGTGATCTGCAACACTGGATGGATGAAGCTTATTTACAGTCTTGCTTTTCTCAAACCGGCGAGGTAATCTTTTATTACTATTCGGTTAATTTGTTAATTAGGGTTTTTGTTTTAATTCATGATTTAATAAATAGTTGGAGTCAATATTTAGAATATTTAGTTTTTAATTACAGATCTCTTTTTGTGAATTATGCATTATGAACATATAATTTAAAAAATTAAATGTGCCATAAATAAATAATAAAGGAAACAATTAATGCTACCTAATGATTTTGAAATAACCCTGGCTTAAATTGTCAAACCGAATCGTTTTATATGTGTGTTCCGTATTCGTTTTCGAATCGGTTAAACAGGACTAAACTACATATTCGGTTTCCGGTTCAATGTTAAACCAAAACTGAATGGGATTTCGGTTACAAAAATCTGAACTTGGTTCAAACCGATAAACGCCCGATTCAATTACAGTACTAGCCCACTTTTATATAGGACAGTTCAATCTGATAACAAATAATGGTCATTTGTTTTTTTCGCCTTCTTTTTTAAGTTTAAGCCGAATAAACATTCAAACCAAATAAGCCGGACCGAACCAGTGAATATCCCTACAGTTTTGAACGGGCCTAACCCCCTAGGGGTGCAAAATGTGTTTGTTTGTTAGGTTGAATCCACTAACCCTAACCCGGCCTATATATTTATTCATGTCGGGTTTGGGTCAATCTGATTTCTGTTTAATTGCGAATACGAGTGATGGTTAGCGACTTAGTAACAATTTAAACAATTAATTTCTCTGATTCATATGGAACCTTTTTGTAATTTGTGTTATTTTAATTGTTTTTGTGTGTTATTTTTAATTCCCAGTTAGTTAACTTGGCTTTAAATATTTAACTTGGGGAATAAGCAAATGGGAATAATCAGAGAATGGGCAGTTAGAACAAATAAAACAAAGTTGTTGGAAGTTAATAGTTATATAAAAATAAGAAGTTGAAGTATTTAACTTCAATTTTAATGTTTTCATCTCTGAAATCTAAATATTTATTTGCAGATGCAAAATATAAAGCTCATAAGGAACAAACAAAGTGGCCAATCTGAGCGATACGGGTTCATCGAATTTCTTTCTCGTTCAGCTGCTGAAAATGTCATTCAGACCTACAATGGGACCACAATGCCCAACACCGATCAAGTTTTCAAATTAAACTGGGCAAGTTTTGGCGGTGGTGATAAACGTGGTGAAATTGGTTCAGAATTATCTATATTCGTGGGCGATTTGGCACCAGATGTAACTGATTCAATTTTACTTGAAACATTTGCTAGCAGATATCCCTCAGTAAAAGGTGCAAAAGTAGTTGTGGATACGAATACCATGTGTTCAAAAGGATACGGGTTTGTTAGGTTTAGTGACGAGAATGAGAGAGCTAGGGCGATGAATGAGATGAACGGTCAGTATTGTTCTAGCAGACCCATGAGGATCGGTGTTGCCACACCAAAGAAACCATCTGGTCAACATTATGGTCAACAATATGGCCAACAGTATGGTCAACAAGATTTTTCATCACAAGGTGCGTTTTTCTGGTCTTTTATTTCTTGATCTTTTTTGCAATTAGAGCATCGTCAGATAATGTAACATTTGGATTTAAATGTTATATATATAGTTTAATTGTCGTTTTTATTTTATTATTTATACTAGCTGTTGTATTAGCGGGTGGAAATGGTTCATTTGGTGCCATGTCTGTTGAAGATTCTACAAATACAACAGTGAGCTTATTTTTAGCTTAGCATAAATAATAAGTTACATTTTTTTCTTTCATATTGATAATATTTATTGATTTAATTGTATAGATATTTGTGGGTGGACTTGACTCAGAAGTTACTGATGAAGATTTAAGACAAACTTTTAATCAGTGTGGTGAAATTTTGTCAGTTAAAATACCAATAGGAAAAGGATGTGGTTTTGTTAGATTTGCAAATAGGTAATTATCTTTATTGATATTTGACGGTGTAGATTTTGTAAAATGTTATTAAATTTTTTTTTTGGTTATATAGAAGCAGCGCAGAGGATGCAATTCAGAATATGCATGGGACAGTAATTGGCAAGCAGACGGTTAGGATTTCGTGGGGCAAATCTCCAGGTGGCAGACAGGTAAGCATTCTATGATTTATATTCTTTGACTTTATTCTTAGGTTTGTATTAATGTCAAATATGCAGTGATTAGTGTATTGCTTAGTTGCTGTATTCATTGATCTTTATTTTCATTGAATATAGGGTTGTAAACGAACCAATTAGTCAAATCAACTGTGTCGACTTGAAGTGCATTTGTTTAATAGCCAACAGAAACGCTGTTTGTTTTTTCAATCGATTAAATGAATGGACATGAACTTGTGAAAGCTTTTTTTATTTTTTAAATTTATATATTTTATTTTTGTTGTTGATTTTAAAAAATGGCTAACCTGGGATTTTTATTTGTCATTTAGTGTATATATAAATACTATGTGGTATTTTATTTGTCGTTTAATAACTATTTCTAAGTATAAATTAAAAATATTTTTTGTTAAAATATGTAAATAGTTTTCTTTTTCTGCATAACCATTTCATACTGTTCACTTAGGGGGTGGTGAAATCGTATTTGCTCTAATTAATGAACCCAAAAACGGTTGATATAATTGTTTGTGTAAAAAACATTAAGTCATCAACCTTAAACCAAACACTTAAAATTGCATAGTACGCCCCGTGTAGCCCGTTTATTTAAGCGCGTTGTAATTTGTAACGTGCTAAAACAGATGATAAATGGTGAAACAGGTTGGTAACCTTATAAACTATATATATCCACAACATGTGACAGATTGATCTGATTTGATTACTCAGATCAACCCGAACAAGACTTGTTTGTTAGGCATGTTAGAAACAATCTAAACGTTTTTTTAGATTGGTATTGTTCTTGATTTGTGATATTTGAATTTATTTTCTTTACAGCGAATGGATTCAAACAGAAACTATGAGGGAAGGCAAGGATATGGTGGTGGCGGATACGGGTATGGGTCCAGGTATGGAATGGGACAGAATCAGGAATCAGACATGTACGGTGGTGGAGCTGCATCGGGTAACGGGTATGGAAATCATGAGCAGCCTGTAAGCTGATAATGTTATGGTTCTGTTAGTGGAGAGCATGATAAGATATCATAGACTTTTGGCTTATAAATTGTAACTGCAAGTTTTTTTTATGTTTTAAAAAGTTTAAACTTTAAAGTTTTGGTGATTTTATTCTAAGTTAAAATTCTTAACAGTGTGACTTGAATAATTTAAAAGTTATTCATTATATGTAACCAACGTAGTCTGTCGAGACCCTGAAGCACCTAGATGCTGCATCGGGACAGGTTGTTTCACCCTTTGTTTAGACAGATTCACAGAGGTGCACAAAACCGGTCCTGTTTTGGTCAACAAATTCCAAAACTGGTTTTTGCCCAAGTGGTTTATTGGTTCAAACTAGTTTTCTATTGGAAAGGGTTCGTTTGATTCCAAAGCTGTTCTCGTTTTTAAATGGTTCGGTTTTAACCCTATGGCTTGCTTTTTTTTGGTTCGGCCGCTGCTCTTTTCATTAAAATTAGTTGCTATCTAAATTAGGTTTCAGATGTCTATAGAGTGTTATCAGTTTTCTACTTGCAATATGAATCTTTTCTGAACATTTTATTGCGCATTTTGTCTTGATCTTACATTCTTTTATGCTTGTTTAGAAGGCAGTAAGTAACCATTCTTTGCGACTTGCGTCTTTGAATGCAACTAATAAAGAAAAGCTATTCGAGTTTTGGTCTTTTGCAGGAATGACATTCAACGGTTTACCTCATAATTTCTTTTACCCACGTCATGTTTTCGACTGACTCTATTTTTCGATGCTTTCTAGCCGCAAAGCTACAAGTTTCAGATTGGGTTTTCAGTGGTCCCTAAACCAATGGAAACATAACAACTCCAAAATCGAAGTTATCATTCATCCTCACCGCTCCGACGATCACGTGATATAAGCTTCAATTTCTTTGTGGTTTACAAATCGTATGGAAGTTTCAACCTTTGCTCTAGTTCACGATTTGCTCTTTCGTTACAAAGCTACCACCGCAACTAATTCGACATCCATAGGCCCTAAACAGTTTAGCCATGGGCTCTTAGTGATCATGGTTCTTGATTTTTGGATGCTTGAGACTGAATGTGATATTGAATATGATACCGAACGTGACTCCGAATGTGGTACTTAACACGCTTACCGAATTGTTATATTAATATGATATTTTTAAGTACTGCTGGTTCAATTCATGTATATGTATTTGCTGTAGCTCAGTCGTGCATTCCTTTAGTGTACATTAGGGTATACGGTGCCGGGGAGACATATAAGAGTGACACTCCTAACTTTCACGTTTGATGACTGTATCAGTCTCAATCTGACATAAAAGTAGCTTTGTGTCTTTGTGTGGGCATTAATGAACAGTTTATTGGTTTTATTTCAATAAATATATTGTAAAACCTGTTTTTCTTTAAATGAAAGAAGCACTGAAAGTTATTTCTATATTAGACTAAGAACATTCACATCCATGTAATTTAGTTAATATATGGCGTGCGATGTAAATGTTCTCGGTGTAAACTAATATATTATAGTTTTGATTATTAAAATTAAATGTCTCAAAAGAGAATATATAACTTAATTAATTCACGGGATTACAAAGAAAGGGTAAATGAGTATTATGTCCTTTTACAGTTCGCCACAAAGTAGCCAGACATTCATAAAGTGATGTAGTGTTGGTATTAAGAACTTGAATATATTTTCAATAATTGGTGTCAAACAAGAGCAACGCGTGTCAAACTTCATGCTTAATCGTATTTCTAAATCATTAATAACAAAAAGAAAAAGAACTGTTTCTTCCGTTTAGAATTTTATATACGGTTTAATTTATTGAAAAGAATAAAACAATCATAGCATTCTTCATAAAGTTATCATATTCTCATCTTTTAGGTAAGAAAGTATTATCAAGAAATTAAAACTAAAAAGCAAAAGACCCTTCTAACAGCACACCATCAATAGAGTAGACTGCTTAATGTACATTCATTGTCAACATAACGTTGGTTGATATTATCTTATTTGTTTTTCACTTATTATCATTTATGGGTTTTAATATGTATGGTATAATATGTATCACTTTGTTCAAAGATGAGGTTGCGTCACGCCCTTGGTTAACAATATATATTATGGATTAACCCTTGGTGAAATATCTGGTTA
The DNA here is from genome assembly GCF_021521415.1 of Bidens hawaiensis. NCBI lineage: Eukaryota > Viridiplantae > Streptophyta > Magnoliopsida > Asterales > Asteraceae > Bidens > Bidens hawaiensis. The sequence goes on from NW_027491108.1 coordinate 2,063,834, forward strand.
TTTAGTAAATTAGTCGTTGGGCTAACTAAAGTCTAAAACAGTCAAAATAATATATAATGCATAAAGTTAAGTAAAATCACGGGGAATGATTAATGTGACTAAACCATTTGACTTAAATAGTCATTTGATAAAGGGGACATTGATATCACCATTGGCACAGTTTTAGGCTTACAAATTACCACTGGCACAGTTTTTGTCTCAAAAAAAAAAAAAAAAGGTACAAACGATTAGAAAATGACATACCAGTCTGAAAACATAGTGAAATGGTTTTGGGCTTTAGAATTGAATTAGAAACATATGTGACGTGGCCACCTAGCTTAATTGGGAAGTGACAAAGGAAGGAGACGTTAATTGGGGAACAAACTAGTCGAGCCTTATCAAACCCATGTGTTGTGGTTAACGACACCATCAAGATTCATCCCTATAATATTGTACCATCTAGCGTTGACTGGGCATTGGATAAAGCCCATGCTGAATCACTTGACCTTGCTCGCCAGTTAAAGCATTTACTCCATTCCCACAATTACCCATTAGCGCATGTGAGCTGGCTGAAGCCTCATCGATAGCACCCCCGCTAGCTTGAACCTGTTGTGGTGTGCCCAAGTGGCATGGCAGCAAGCATGGGACTAGCGCCTCCGATGGCCTACCACAACACACTTTCTAAAGCTCATTTAGTTATCTAGTCCGAACCCAAGCCTTGCCGAATCCAAGCCTCACATAAAACTCGTTTAATTCTCAAATTCATACCCGACTCTTGTATGGAACGATCATTTAGGCTCGTTAAGCTTTAAGAGACCTACATCCTTTAAGTTATAACTCTTTTGAACTTTCAAAGCCCTTTGATTTTTAAAATTGACATAATGAAACATTACTATTATTATTATTATTATTATTATTATTATTATTATTATTATAATAGTTAACGGGTATAAAAGCAAAAACGTCTCACTCATTTCCATCCTTTAACCACCACCATGGAGATACAAGTGATGGAACCTTCACCGGCAGCAAGCAGCAACGCCACTCCTTACACCACCGCACCTTCATCTCCTCACCGCTTCCCCAACTTCTTCTACAGCGCACCCACCAGCCCCATCCACGCACTCGTCAACTTCCACCAACACGACGACACCGACTTCGCATTCAACTTCACACAAACCCCCTCCATCTCCGCCGCCGACGAACTCTTCCACGCCGGCCAAATCAAACCCTTAAAACCCATTTCAAATAACCACCACCCACCTCAAAAAAACACCCAAACTCCAAACTCCTTCTCTGAGGCATTTTCACAAACACCTGGTGAGCAAACTCAAAACTCCTTCAGAATCTCCGATATATTATCCGACGAAGAGAACAGTCACAAGAATTCGCCAACTTGGTACAGTAAATTCAACCTGAAGAACCTGATACTGTTTCGAAGTGCGTCAGAAGGTAGTGCTAGAAGGAGTAAAGAGCCGGTGGTTAAGTATTCAAGAATAACGAAAGGTGATGGGTGCAGGACGGTGGTGGGTACGAGGAAGGTGTCGGCGCATGAAATGCATTACACGGCGAATAGGGCGGTGGCGGAGGAGATGCGGCGGAAGACGTACTTGCCGTACAAGTCAGGGTTGTTTGGTTGCTTGGGGTTTCATAATAATGGGACTGGTAGTGTTCATCAGATTTCCAGAGGGATTAACTCTGTTATCAAACAAAGATGAAGAATTGAAGACTATATGTTTTTTTATGACAGAATTACAAATTTTGTCCTTTAAAATAAGACGAATTACGGTTCGTGTCCTTTGTTAAGTTTCCTTGCAGGCGGTGTACTTTAAACATTTTTTTCCTACACGTTATGTCCTTTACGCTAACTGGGTTAGAAAAACTCAGTTAAGTATGACATGTGCCAGACATGTGATGGGCATAATTGTAATTTTAGTGTATCTTTAAATTAAAAAAAAAAGAAAATATATATACTCCCCTCCTTTCTCTCTTCTTTCTCTCTAAGCCACCACCATCACCATAAACTCCGGCCACCATAAACTCCGGCCACCGCAAACGATCCCTATCACCCGAACCCGACCCATCCTTTTCCAAAACCCGTATCCCTACCACCCGAACCCGACCCATGATAAAAACTGAAAGTGACGTTACTGGTATAATTATGTATGGAAGAAATCAAAAAATCATTCATAATTACTTAAATTGCCCCTTGAAACTTTTAACTTCCATGGCCACAATAATTATACAACCGGTAACTTCACCGCAATAATAATCATCTTGAATCAAGAAGATAAATCAACAAAACAAAACAGTAATACACGTATACCCAAATCAACCATAACCTATTCAATTTCAAATCTTTGTAAACAAAAACCCTAAATCACCTGCAATAGCTAGTGATAAAAGCGAGACTTCTGGCTCCGAATCCTTCTGCGTCCATCAAGTCGCTCCATATACAAACCATTTATATATACAAATCTGGCTGGAGTTGGATGAAACCGTAAATGCAACTGTAAAATTCTTAATTGTGATGAAGCCACGTGTCTGATTAACATGAAATGAAAATTAAAGAGAAGGGCTACCGCCACACACCAACCAACACTTGTAACTCCGGCCAAATTCCGGCCACCGCCAGCCACCGTCACAAATTCCGGCCACCAGAAACAACCACACCACCATATCACAGGCGATAACAGCTCCCACCCACCACATCATTACCACGCCGACATCGCCGCCACCTAGGGTTCCACGGAAGAACCCGACGGCGACGGTCAACAATGATGAAGAGATACAAGGTTACCTTGCCCCATCGGAGAACACCATCGGCAATGACTCAGACCACCGTAGGTAACACTCATCGCTTCAGCAGACAACCACCACAACCGCCACCTAGGGTTCTGATAGGGAACCCGGTAACAAATCTGAGATCCCGGTAACAAATCTGAGATCCGGTAGCTGTGGGTTCTGTTGGTTGGTGTGTGGCGGTAGCTGTGGGTTCTGATAGGGAACCCGGTAACAAATCTGAGATCCGGGTTAATATTTTAGGGTTTCGTGGTCGATTTAAAAAGTTTGGGCTTCGTGGTGGCAGTTGCAGGTGTTGGCTGTTGTGTAGTGGTGGTTGCGGTATGGTGGTGTGGTTGTTTCTGGTGGCCGGAATTTGTGACGGTGGCTGGCGGTGGCCGATTTAAGAAAGTATGGTTTTGTGGTGGCAGTTACAAGTGTTGGTTGGTGTGTGGCGGTAGCTGTGGGTTTGGGCTTCATGGTGGCCGGAGTTTTGGAAAAGGATGGGTCGGGTTCGGGTGATAGGGATCGTTTGCGGTGGCCGGAGTTTATGGTGGCCGGAGTTTATGGTGATGGTGGTGGCTTAGAGAGAAAGAAGAGAGAAAGGAGGGGAGTATATATATTTTCTTTTTTTTTTAATTTAAAGATACACTAAAATTACAATTATGCCCATCACATGTCTGGCACATGTCATACTTAACTGAGTTTTTCTAACCCAGTTAGCGTAAAGGACATAACGTGTAGGAAAAAAATGTTTAAAGTACACTGCCTGCAAGGAAACTTAACAAAGGACATGAACCGTAATTCGTCTTATTTTAAAGGACAAAATTTGTAATTCTGTCGTTTTTTTATTTATTTCTTTTCTATGTTCTAAACAATTTCTTTTGTAATTTATCTGTTTGTATATTAACTATATTTTAAAATTTCAATGATATGGTAAAAGTCTTTTCTAATTACTCTTTGATTTTAGTAAATAGTTTTGCAATATTTTCCGGTTTAAGTTTATAAAATAAGGGCAAGGTTATAACAGGAAGTATACTTTTTGTAGGAAGGATAAAAAGTAATCTTGTCCATTGATTTTGAATATGAAGGGTTGAGATTAGTTTAGGTGGAAATCAAATGTGAACACAAGGTAAAGGGCATAAAAGGAATAACACATTTGTTGACTTTCTCTCTCCACATGGAATGCACATGCCAAATTCCCCTATCATTTTTAAACGTCCATAACTTTTTTTTACGTTTTTATTGAAAAACAAATTCACCATAATAACGAGTGTCTTTTTATCTTTTATATGAGTACCATATTGTAATATAAAAATTAAAAAAAAATAGTGGGTTTTTTACAAATTGTGTTTTACCGAATTGTGTTTTACAAATTGTGTTATACAATAGTATTTTTCATTGTGTTTTTTTTTTCATTGTGTTATTTACATTGTGTCATATAATTGTGTTTTTTTTTCATAGTGTATTTTTTTATTGTGTTTTTCATTGTGTTTTTTCGGACTTTTCCGGCGAGGTGGTGGCGGTGGGTGACGGTTGTCGTGGCGGTGGGCGGTGGAGTGGTGGTGGTTGTAAGAGACGAGTGAAGATGTAATTGGGTTTTATGTAAGTGAGTTTTTGAAATTAATTTAAGTGGGTTTTGAGATTAAAGTAAGTGGGTTTTGAGATTAAAGTGTTAGACTAAAATACTCTCCTTCCTAGCATTCTTAGGAAAATAAACTTCTTATTTGAACATAAACATATAAAATAATTATTTTTCTTAACGTAGTTTAGTATATTTATTGATTGTCACCTTTTAAATATAAAACTTGATCAAAAAATTTGGAAATTTTACATCAATTTTACATCATTTTTTTTTAGAAAAATAGTTAGATACCAAATAGAAGACTATAACTATTTAAATTAATCAAATTTACTTTAGCAAATCCGTGAGGCGATGGTGGTACGTCCCGGCCAAAGCGGACAATATTATGGTGCGACGATAGCTGGGCTGTTACAATAAAGTGATTAATCATCATTCTTACATGGTAACCAAACATGACAATGGAATGGTAATGATACATTTTATTCCTTTGTCCATTCCGTTACCTCGTCCATTTCATTCCCTCATCTATTCCATTACCACGTCCATTCCATTCCCTCATCTATTCCATTACCCTCATACCAAACATACCCTTAACATTGGCATTTGTTTATCACGTCTAGTATCACTATGATACATTTCCATATCTGAATTGAAGTGCAAGCTTACACATTGTTGTAACATTGTAGCATCTTTGTCGCAATGAAAATTAAATGCCCAATTGTCAAGTAATAAACTGTTGTGGTTGTGGAAGATGAGAACCACAAGGGTGTAAAGCATTTCCATATTTTAAAACATAAAATAAGCATAGTCATAATTAGATTTGTGATAGAGACAACTCACAAGTCACACCATTCATGGCTTTTTGGTTTCACTTTATGTGTAAAATGCTGGGAGCTTATTGTTTACCACCGCAACGACAGTTACTCCAAAGAAAATCAAATCTAGTTAAGAAATAGTTAGAGGGAAAATTTCCAAAACGTTGATTTTTATCATTCCAAATCAAGACTTGTCATTTGATAAACATTTCATCGCCAGTATAAAAAGGTGGACCAAATTATAATAAAATAAATGAATTAAATTAGTTTATATTTTGATTATTATATTAATAAAATTAATTTGACTCTTATTTGTTTTTCTTTATAACTTTTAAATATATGATTTATATAATAAACAAAGTCTTGACTTGGATTGATAAAATGGACATTTTGGAAAATTTCCCATAGTTGGATCATATATGGTTTGGATCATATATGGTTTGTTATTTGTCTGTATGTAAAATGCAATTTAATAGTTACAAATTGTAAAAACATGTGTAGTCAAATCAGTTATAAAATTATGAGACATTAAGTTTGTCATACATCAAGTCACGCAACTTGAGATACCATAAATATCTACACAAATTTTCTGTATCTATTTTGTTGGTGCGGATGGTTTGGCATAGTGCTCACTGCTAGGAAGCACTTTGGCATCAGCCTGACGAACCTAATAAATTTTTTATGCGGAATGCGACTGACGGTAACCAAAATTTTATAAGGACAATTAGGATTTTCGGGTATAAGTAGCATTTATAGTTTTTTTTAAAGGTCGGAAACGGTATTGATTAGTCATAATCGTAATTTGATTAATATTAATAATAAATGAGTAAAGCAATGCTAATAAAGGTTAGGCTTGGTGCTGGTTATGATGATCAACATATAAACCTAGGTGCAACTTGTCTTTCTTTAGGACTCATGCCACATGCCACTTTGTGCTAGAAGAACGCCATTAAAATTCAAAATTATGCACTGAAAAATGTCATGCGAAATAAAAAAAATATCTAAGACACTTTTTATCCAAATACAATTTAAAAATAAACAAGTTACAAGATAAATATAAATAATAAAAAGAATCAATAAATCTAAATTATTTCATTAATATACCATTATACCCTTTTTAGTTCAAGCTCATGTTATCCGAGAAGTTTTTCTACATGTTAATGGCCCGACTTGATCAATCTAAAAACTTCAATTAAAACCCAAAACTAATTATGATCTAGGCCCAATAAATTACTAGTCCATGTAAGATTGGGCTAACCTTTATTGTTTTCAACTTAATAATATAATGGGCTAACAAATTCCAAATTCCAACCCAAACTAATCATTTCACACTTCTGCTTACAATCATTTTTATTGCTTCTATTCATATTTGCACATTTCATAAACTAAAGTACTAAACTCACATTCTTGAGCTTATAGGCTAAAAGCTCGGTGAAATGATCTTGATATGATACCAATCATATATACATGATGAAAGAATCTTGAACCCATTCTTATTTTCGTTTCTTTCTAAAAGTGAAATACCCATTTTACCCCTCACCGGAAAACCAAATGTCATCGTAACTTGCGGTTATTTCTAGTGGACACTCCATGCAACAATTTCACAAATCCAAGATAGCTTAGTTTCCCATCAGAATGTCGTATCCATTCACTCACAACAACATGCAGTGGGACTGAAGGACCGAGCCCGAGTTCCTGAGAAAATAAAAGGGTAAAACCGTCGTTACGTAAAAACCTCACATAAATTTTAATAGAAGTTAGAGTTAGAACTCAAACTTGTTACAGAATTAAGACCAAGAAACTCAAACAATGTAAATATTTAACTTATGTAAATAACTCAGATTATTGAAGACATCAACTTACCGATGCAAGTTCTTCAATGACGATGGCCCTATTACCATCATTTTCAAAAATCTCATAAGCCGAACGGGCATGTCCTTCCCAGCGATCAAGTACTTCGAGCTGATAAACATTAACCGCAGCCGCACAAAAATCATCTAAGTCCAACTCTAGTGTAGTCAGCTGATAACCATCAAACATAAACAAACTTTTAGCTAAAGCATGCACAAGAAGACCATTAATCAACAAGCAAATTTTAACACAACCAATTACCCAATTAAGATAGTCTATGATTCGAGCCTCCTTCATTGCATTCGTTGCATGCTTCATCAACGCCTGTCCACACACGATTATAACATATAAACATAAAGCCATGTGTTGTTAAAAAAGTTTAAAATAAAACGAACAAAGAGACGATCTTTAACCGTTTTAATGCTTCCGACTGTTACACGCTCGGCGTTTGCTAAGTGTATAAATTGTTTCTTAAGGTAAAAGTGATCGTCTGTAGTCAAGGTTTTTGACAATGCCTGTCAAGTATAGAAAAAACATGTAAGTAGAATGTCACAGAAACATTATACACTTTATTTATATGTTTACTTGTGTTAATGTTAACATAACATTATTGTACATAGAGCGTACCCGTAAAGCCGCCTTGCGCAAAGGAGGTGAAACCGTGTAGGATTTTAACGATCTCAAAACTCGAACGTCAATTGGTACTTCTACCGCACTATGATCACGAATCCATGGATGGGCTGAATGAAACAAGAAATGGTGTGACAAAAATAGTATTTATAAAAGCGTGTAGAAGAAAGTATAGGAAGTTAGGAACCGAGCAAAAACTTTTTGGTTTTCTCTCTAGTACGACCCGGTCAAAAACCAGCTAGATTAAAATTTGTCGCACCAAGGGACACTTGTTAAAAACTGGTTCATTATCATCTTATCATATCTTACTACATTATCATCATATTATACCTGATATCTGCTCTAGCAATCTCTTAATATACTTTTATATTTAAAGAGCAATCTAGTCTGATTCTCACGCCGGAGGGTGGTCACAAGGAGGAACCCCCCCTTCTCAGTGACGAGCTCACGGTGTCTGTTTTGCAGGTTATCAGAAGAACCATCTTCCAAGGGTCTAACCCCTCGTGGGAAACATCTCTCCAACCCCCAGGTTACCAGTAATCTGTCCGGGGTCCGGCTAGTGTTTCTTCATTGGCGCCATCCGTGCATAAAGCTAGAACTTTATCTCTCCAGTTTTTTCAAACTTTCTACAAAAGATGGTTAGAGAAATTCCGGTAACCACAACCCCAGCTACTGGGATGAACGCCGGTAACACAGTTTTTACAAACACTACCCCGGTTACCCAAGCCGGGGCAAGTGAAGTAAATTTTACGAACACTACCCCAGTTACTCAGGCTGGGGCAAGTGCAGTAAATGATCGCCTACTAGGATCCACTGATACCCAGGTTGAGAAACGAAGACTCCCCCGCCAAACTCTCGATGAAGTCAAGGCATGGGCGGAGGCACGACAAAAGGAATTCCAGGCTGAGTTGGACGAACGCTTGCGTTCCGTCCAACAGGCTGACGAATTCGAAGATTACTTGGATGACTCGGAGGAATCCGACTCCGACGCGAACCCTCGCCATAGGGCAAAAGGGAAGCGTAAGGAAATGGAATCCCAACCGAAAAGGCATTTTGGACAAGCCTTCAAACCAAAAAGCACAGGTGGAAGTCCACGAGACTTCTCCAAAACGTTCAGACCAAACATTGCAAATGCAGGAACGTCCAAATTTGCAAGGGACATTGCGGAAGCAATCGCCCCAAGGAGTGCCAAACAAATGCCTAACATAGGCACATATGACGGTATATCTGATCCAGACGATCATTTGAACAGGTTCATAGCGGGGGCAACCGTCAGCAATTGGACGGAACCCACGTGGTGCTACATGTTCCCAATGACTCTTGTTGGGGCTGCTAGAGCTTGGTTCGATCGTCTACCGGTCAACCACATCTACGACTGGGCAGACTTCCAGCAGAAGTTTAGCCAACACTTCAGCCAGCAACGGAAGTATACCGAGGAGCAATGGACAATCCTCAAATGCATACGAGAAGAAGATGAATCTCTGCCAAACTTCATCACTCGCTTCAACTGCAAGAAGCTAAGTTTGGGCAATATCAGCGAAGATCTTGTTCGCGCTGCCTTCATCCAGGGCGCGCATGACCCAGAGCTCATCCGCACCTTAACGGGTAAAGATGGCATGCCATCCACATGGGATGCCATCATGACAGCAGCAAAACGCTATGCGGAAACGGAGAAGCAACAGGGTAGAAATCTCCCACATAGCACAAACCTCTACACTCAGAAGACGAGAGAAGACAACGTCCTCACCGCCCGACTAAATAAAAAGCGAAAGCAAGGCATTCGGCAGTCAAGGGTAAACTTTGACACCTCATCCGGCTTGCAACATCGATTGGGCGGAAGGGATAATGCACAGCCGCACCGGAACTCCAGATGGACGCCACTCAGCAAAAGCGTCACTGAGATATTCGCCACTGAAGAGCTCCCGTGGCCAAAGCCTCCAATAATCCGACATCGTCACGATGCTGATCGGAGCAAATACTGTGACTTTCACAAGACAAAAGGCCACAACACTGAAGAATGCACAGACGTAAAAGACATGGTCGAAGCATTTGTCAGAGATGGGACGCTCGCGCACCTCGTGGCGCAGTAAAGGCTGAGCAGGCAGGTGCGTATAGAACCCCAGCTGGGGAAAACGAATCAAAATTCCGGCTTCAATATCGAGACTACATGCTGCGTAAAGAACGAGATCCCGAACCAGGTGCGTATCGGCTCGATGGCACTCCCATCCCAACAACATGGAAGGGAGCTCATTTACACAGTTTGCATGTAAATCAATTCCAATTTGTAAAGAAAAGGCCAAGAGCCACTTCTAATGGAAATGATTCTCTTTAACATCGAAGCTGATGATTTTACATTTATACTTTTCTGAACACTAATATGCCGGTTTTCACCGCATAATTACGTGAAGTCGTTGCGTGGGAAGGCGGTCCTACCCGCACGAACCCAATAACGTGGCAAACCTTCACGCAGGTTAGTTGAAGGGGAAGAGTTCAATTATCCCATTAAATGAAAGTGCCGGTCTATCCGCATGAATCATTAAAGGAAACTGAACACTAACCTATTGACAACCGCGCGTCGAACGGTTCAAAACAAAATCCTTAAAAGGATGAGGAAAACCTACACGCAGGTCAGATAAGGGTAAAGTTTTGCCATCCTACTAAGTGCAAGTGACGGTTCTACCCGCACAATCACGAAAGAGGAAGCAAAACTTCACACCTATTATCAACCACGTTCAAAGGTTAACTTATCCTCAAAAGGATGAGGAAAACCTACACGCAGGTCAGATAAGGGTAAAGTTTTGCCATCCTACTAAGTGCAAGTGACGGTTCTACCCGCACAATCACGAAAGAGGAAGCAAAACTTCACACCTATTATCAACCACGTTCAAAGGTTAACTTATCCTCAAAAGGATGAGGAAAACCTACACGCAGGTCAGATGAAGGTTAAAGTTTAGCTATCCTACTAAGTGCAAGTGACGGTTCTACCCGCACAATCACGAAAGAGGAAGCAAAACTTTAACCCATTATCAACCACGTTCAACAGGTTAACTTATTCTAAACACTTGGAAAATTGCTAATTTAAACTAAATATGCAAGTCATAAGTTTATAAAGCAAGGAACCCAAAGAAGGAAATAACGATCTTATACGCAAAAAGATTAATATTTCACAAATGAATTATTACAAGAATGGCCGGGTAACTACCCGCCTACGAAAAGAAAAATAAATACATCCGTACAAGACTATCCTAGCAATGGGAAGGGATCTTCGGGATCAAGCCTCAGGGCCGCCTCCACTTGGACCCGCTCCATCAGAAGAACGGGCCGGTTCGAGGAAAGCTTTAAGGATAGCTAACCCATCATCAGCAGCAGCTACTTGGTTCACCTTCTCCACCACTGGATGCGGGAAGGCAGCATATTGGTTTACTGCTTGGTCATATATGGCTTCAGTGTCAACATTGTACAAAGGGAAGTTGGAAGGCGGGAAGCCTTTCTCAACGAACCCTAGACCAAGCAGGAAGCCAGCCCGTTCCCCATCCTCGTGAGAAGCGTTGAGGGCTGCGCTCATCGCATCGTCGTAGGATGTCTCTGAGAAGACACGATGCACAACCTACAAAAGAAAATACAAGTGTCAAACACCTTTTCTATGAACAAGGGAAAACGTGAAGACGTAAAGCTAAAATACCTGAGGCAACGCTTCTCGAAGAAGCCATTCCTTGGCAACCAGGGCTTGGGTGCAGGCGCGTTCGGCTTCGCTTTTATTGAGGTTGGCAAGTTGCACTTCCTTTGCAGCAGCCTCTTCAACACCCTTAAGCTTCCGCTCGGTGTGGTCAAGCACACCCCTCTGGTCCAGGATCTCTTGGAGCTTCTTGGCATCTTCCATGGCCAAGGCATCATGAGCACGTTGGAGAGCCTCTAATTGGGCCTTGAGCTCCTCGTTCTCCATGCGTAAAGGCTCAGCAACGGCTTCAGCCTTGGTAGCCCTCTCAGTCGCGTTCCTCGCAGTCTCCTTAGCCAGCCGAAGCTGTTCGTTAACAGCTTGGGCAGCCTTGGAGCGGGCCTCGAGTCGCGCTTGAACTTCAACCTCGAGGGCCTTGAAGGCCTTCTCCTTCTCCGCAGCAGCTGCGGTCAATCGTTGGTTCTCCTCCCGAAGAGCACGCGCCTGAGATACGTCCTTGGCGCGAGCTGCTTTCAACTTGTCGTTTTCACGACAAAGCAGCTCGACGCGCGGCTGCATCCGGGCCTGGAGAACCCGAAGCTCATTGGTTAGCCTACCCTCCTGGTAGCTAGCCATGGTTTCCCCCAACGCACCATGAGGAGCAGCGTGGCGAGCCCAGTCCACGCACTCCACAGGGGTACGAAGGGTTGTTCCTCGGCGTATGTTCCATCGCGGAACATACACTTCATTGGAATCCGACACTGCAAAAAACAAAAAAGCAGTTAGGAAAAGATGATAAAAATAAGTTAAAAAGGGCCAAAGGAACCCTACGCACCTGTAGGGTCTATAACAGGCCGATAGCCGCCGAACCCATCACCTGAACCCAAAGGAAACCCATCCAAAAGGTCAGGCAGATGGGAAGGTGGCAAGGATTGGCGAGTACTCCCATGCGTACCTGATGAGCCGGCCGTCGGTGCCGGTGGCGGGGGCATGGTGGCAGCCGCCGCAGTCGCTGCCGCAGAATCCGCAGCAATCGTAACCGCCGGCTCGGTGAAGGACGCCGTAAAAATCGCACTCACGGCCGGCGGTGGCGTAAACTCGGCTGGAACAGTCGGCTCAGAGTGAGCAACTGAACCAGCGGGACCAGGCGCAGGCGCCTGGGTCGACGCCTCAGGTAGGCTGACCAAGCCTACCGTCATCGGCGGAGAGGTACTAGGTACTTCACCCTGGAATGCGTCAACATCCACGCCTGCACAAGAAGATAAGTGTTTAAATAAATTTAGTAAAATCTACAAAGATAAGGATGTTTCTACTTACGGGTTTTCTTGAGCCTGAACGTACGGACGGGCGGGGACAAGCCCGATGGGGCCGGTCTCTTGACGCCGGTCACCGTCGTCGTCGTTGGTTCTCCGGAGGTAACAGTCGTAGCCTCCGGAGCAGTGGTCTTCTCACCACCGGGGTTCCCCGCCACCTCTTCACTATTTGACTCGGTGTCAGATAGAAGCACCGGATCAGCTGTGGAGGGCACCTTCTCCTTCCCTTTCCCGCCGGCAGCCTTCTTCTTCCGCACCAGCGGAGGACCATCTGCGGATTCCTCAGAAGAAGACAGGATGTAAGGAAATCCAGCAGCAGGTACAGCATTGAGGGGTTGAGGATAGAATATCGCCTTACCTGGCCGCCTCTGGCTCAGGATCTCTTGGCCCGGCGGATAAACCTCCACAAACCGATCCGCCGTTTGCTCCAGGATGGGCAACTCATTCTCGTCTAAAGCACGAGTGCCCACCCGCACGGGACCGTCAGCTTCCCGCGGGTACAGGAGTGACTCCAAGTCATTCCCCTCTGAAAGAAAAGAAACAGTTAGAAGACAAACTAATATCAGCAAGAAAGACAAGACATACCATAAGGAATAGAGTTCAAACCGTATTCGAGAAAGATGGGAAACCGGGACGCATCCTTCCATACCCGGCTCATCCCCAGCATCACCATCCCGGACTCCGCAAACCGGTAAACCGGAGATTGGACCCGGGATATCTTCGCGAACCATTCCGCCTCCTGGTAACTGGAAGCGTGAAGGCTCGGAAGCGCTTGACCCTTCTTAAACTTCATGGCAATGGGGATGGCGCGGGCAGAGATGTAGAAGAACTCCCGCTTCCACGATCGGAGACTGCGCTCGGTCACGCAGATCTTCAAACCCTTAATACGGGTTGTCAGGGTGTACCACCCCTGGACGCACCTCCAAGTATAGAAGGTCATCAGGCGGTCCACGTAGGGCTCAATACCCAGAATCCGGCACACCCACTCGAAGTGCCGGACCTTGGCAATCGCCATCGGATGCACCTCGGTCAGGTGCACACCGTGCCTCTCCAGGACACGGTACACAAACTTTGTCAATGGGAACCTAAGGTTCCCATAAACAAAGAATGCAGCATATACCCCGATCTTGCCACTGGGGGCATCGTACACAGTCTGGTGGGATTCAGGAAACTCAGGCTCAAAAGACTCAAGCATGAATTTCCTGACGATATACTGGTACTGATCGACAGGTAGAGCACACTGGCACTCGCCAGCAGTACTCCTATCGTCGGCTACAGCTTCAGCATCATGGGAAGACATTTTGCAGAAGAAAGTGATTTCGGGAAAATGCTTGCCTGAAAAGGGGAGTATTTGCCGGAAATCACTAAGAAGAAGAAGAAAGGTGAAAGTGTGGATTACAAAGAGGCCTCTCCCCCTTTATATACTAATCGCAATTAATGCGGTGAATTTAATGCGGAGGAGAGAGAAATCGAATGTGCAATGAAACTATGACACGTGGCAAAAAGCAGGCTGGCAACAGCTGTTGACAGGACGTGTGCCAGTAATTTCGCGGCCACGCGCCCGAAAAATCGCGCCCACGCGCCTGAAAAAGCGTCTGGAATGACCATATAATGTCACGTCACCATAACTTCCTGCACGTCCTGACACAGTCAGAAGAAACTGTCGCACGACGTTTCAGAGGTTTGGACTGTTCCTATCTTTCCACCAACCTTTCGAATTTCAAAATTCAAAATTTAAAAATATTAAAAAGTAAGCGGGAAAATACCCCCTTACCTTGGCGAACAAGTAACCGTAAGACGGATGCGGGTACAGTGTAAAGGCAAAACCCTTCACATACCTAGCACCCGCAGGGAATTGAAGCCAAGAAAACCTTGGCGAACAAGTAACCGTAAGACGGATGCGGGTACAGTGTTAAGGCAAAACCCTTCACATACCTAGCACCCGCAGGGAATTGAAGCCAAGAAAACCTTGGCGAACAAGTAACCGTAAGACGGATGTGGGTACAGTGTTAAGGCAAAACCCTTCACATACCTAGCACCCGCAGGGAATTGAAGCCAAGTACCTCGGCAACCAAGTAACTATAAGACGGGTGCGGGTACAGTGTAAAGGCAAAACCCTTCACATACCTAGCACCCGCAGGGAATTGACGCCAGGAATACCTTGGAAGTAAAGTAACCGTAAGACGAGCGCAGGTACAGTGTTAAGGCAAAACCCTTCACATACCTAGCGCTCCGCTGGGAATTGAAACCAAGAAGGATCTTCTGGGCAATGCTTGCGGAAACGGAAATAACATCCCCGCATAGCGGGAACGTCGAGAACTACGTTGTTTGAAGCTCCAGGATGGAATTGGTGGTTTTAACATAATTGATCACTATGTTCAAAACTACCAAAACCTCATGGAGAATCCACACAAGTGGGACTCAACGCTCCTGACTTGCGAGGAGGTTACAGCCTACCCGCATCATACCCAAAGACCAAGCAGGAAACTCGTGAATTTCTGCAAGTGACAAGGACTTCCGCGGGAAGAATCCCCATGGAAAACCTTAAAAAACCCTTTTCAAAACCCTCAGCTTAAAGTCCAAAAGTTCACCTCACTTTATTAAACACTCATGAGAAGAACATTGGACTGGGGGGACTTGAAGAGGTAGGTCCCAGCAGAGCCTAGTTGGACCCGCAAGACTCACCTTGAAGAGGGACGTCTGCGCAGAAACCAACTGGATCCGCAGGACCAACCATGCTCAGAGACGTGACGTCCTTACGCGCAGTACGCAAGCTGGTCCCGCAGGAAATGCCTCCCGATGGTGAAGGACTCCGCCTGTCCCCGCAGCCTCGGATACAAGCCATCAGGGAAGGCCACCCGCGCAGCAGGGCTACACGCACAAGGCACTTAGCTCTCAATCACTCAGTGTCACCTGAAGGAATGAGCGAAGCCGGGAACTATCCCGCACAAGGGCGGGAGGGGGAATATTCCCGCCCAAATAAGCCAGTCCATACGATACAGGAAGATCTTCTGTACTGTACCTGACGAGGTATGGGAAAAGGATCTGACTAAAGATACGACAGCTTATTGACAACAGTATGGCGAGCAGCATGCTCCTGCACTGTATCACTATTAGCCGCTGCCTACTCACCAACTACTGCCATACCACGTGCGTAGCCGTCAGTTGGTGGAACAGGAATAGTATACAGCAGGCCTGGTCGCTATCAGCCGCTACCTACCCACCAACTACCAGCAGGGCACGTGCGTAGGCTACTGTTGGTGGAACAGGAACACTGTTGCAGCCGGCCATACCTCTTTGGAAACCTACCTTCGGCTATAAATACCACAAATGGTATGACCATCTCATCTTATCATATCTTACTACATTATCATCATATTATACCTGATATCTGCTCTAGCAATCTCTTAATATACTTTTATATTTAAAGAGCAATCTAGTCTGATTCTCACGCCGGAGGGTGGTCACAAGGAGGAACCCCCCCCCCTTCTCAGTGACGAGCTCACGGTGTCTGTTTTGCAGGTTATCAGAAGAACCATCTTCCAAGGGTCTAACCCCTCGTGGGAAACATCTCTCCAACCCCCAGGTTAACAGTAATCTGTCCGGGGTCCGGCTAGTGTTTCTTCACTCTAGTACGACCCGGTCAAAAACCAGCTAGATTAAAATTTGTCGCACCAAGGGACACTTGTTAAAAACTGGTTCATTGGTCTTAAACCGAAAATGATCATTTTGATGATTTACACTACAAAAATAAATCGGTCTTAAACCGAAAAGACGGTTAAGTATCATATATGCATACTTTAGAAAAATAAATCAGTCTTAAACCGGTCTAGCTGATGAAACACTGAATATAACTGCAACCGACCAGAACTGACCGAGACCCAACAGGTGAGGCTACTGGTTCGAAATTTTAGTGTTTTTTTGTCATGTCTGGTACGGTTTTATATGTGATGTTCTCATTCTTTTATCAATTTGAGACTAAGTTAAAACACAAATTTGTCTTTACTTCGTAAAACACGATGAACACTTACTTAGAGCTTGGGCAGCGGTCAACCGTTTACGAGGATCTTTATTCAATAGACCCTTCACAAAATCTTTAGCCAATGGAGATAATGAAGGCCATGCGCTTTCGGTGAAACTAGGAACCGTTTTGAGGACTGCCCGGAAAATGGCTGACTCGGTCCTGGCCCAGAAAGGTCTGCTACCACATAGAAGAATGTATGATATCACACCCACACTCCAGACATCGGCTTCTGTATCATATGACCTAAGTAGAACCTCAGGTGCTACATAATACGCACTTCCAACAATGTCGTTTAATTTTTCATCTGCAAATCACTACGAGTGATTAACAACTCGTGAATACCGCCTAAAATCTCAAGTAACGTAACTGATTATGTGATTATTTTAGTTATAATAATGTTATAAAATACAAATTGGAATAATGTAAATCTGAATAGAGGTGCACAAATCGGTTTTTTTAAAAAAACCGGTTCGGTTAATAACCGGACCGGTTTTTCTTGGCCTGGAAAAAAACCGGTTTTTAAATAACCGGACCGGTTTATTAACCGGTTTTTTTGGTGCAAAACTCGGACCGGTCTAACCGGTTAGGACCGGTTTAGAAACCGGTTAGAACCGGTTAATAACCGGTTTTTTTAATTAACCGTTTTTTTTTTTAAAATAACCGGTTAATAACCGGCTTTTTTCATAATAACCGGTTTTAAAATTAACCGGTTTTTTCCATAACCGGTTCAGTAACCGGTTTTTTCTCTAGAACTTGTAACCGATATACGAACCGGCGGTTTGTAAACCGGTCAAACCGGTTTTTAAAAAACCGGTTTTCGTAAAAACCGGTTTCCGGTTTAAACCGGTAAACCGGTTCCCCAACCGGTTTTTTTGGCCATCTCTAAATCTGAATACTTCAATAATACATAATTTAAAGAAATTAGTTTTTAACTTTTTAAATAATCTGAATCTATTATTTGATTACTACATGCGACCACTTGAAGCACATCTAACATTATTTATTACAAATAATTATTTGATTGCGATTAGTTGATATTGATCAGTTTTAAGACACAAGTCTGAACATATCGTGTTTTATTACTTACCTGGCTTAACAAACTCAGATAACCCAAAGTCGATGGCTTTCAACGGGGAATTATCTTCCTTCGATCTCAACAGGAAATTCTAACGAAATGAATTAAAAAGAACAATTAGCAAAACACGAACTAATTCGAGTTAAGTTCTAATGTAGAGCAGAAAAACAAACAAAATAAAAATGAACATAGTTTGTACCTCGGGTTTAAGATCGCGATGCACTACGCCTTGTAGATGGCAAAATGCAACTACATTTAGCAGCTGAATTGTAACATTTCTTGCCTCATCTTCGGTGAATTTCCCGCCCCTAAAACGAATTATAAATTTAAGCTAAACTTATGATTCAAAAATAAATAAATAAAAATATCTAAAATGCTATGCATATTTTTTAGAACCTTGAAAGTACTAGATCAAGAAGCTCGCCGCCTTCGCATAATCTGAGAGATGCAAAGTTACATATATTACAAAAAAGTTGTTCATGCTTTGATAATATTATATATTTGACAAATTTACCCTTACATCATCAAGGGTAAAAGTGACAAAATAAAATTATTTGTATTAACATATGCATATTATGTTAAAATAGAATACCAGAGTGTAGCATTCATATCTGATATGAAGGCTACAATTTGGTATTCTATTTTATACCACAATAATATACATGTGCAAACAATTTGTTGTATATGAAATAACTTTTTGTTACTTAGAAATTAGAATAATCTCAATTGCTAAATATGGGAGTATACTTACTCCATTACTATGTAGACATGATCATTGTCTTCAAAAGCATCATAGAAACGTACGAGGTTAGCATGCCCAGACAATTCTTTTAGTATTCTCACCTCCCTTCTCACATCCTCGATCGCTATTGAGGTTGTCATCTGCCAAAAACAATTGCATTTCAGGTCCTTGATCAATAACTAATTAGGTACTCGGTTTTGAAAGTGATTAAATAAAATCATATTATCAGGGAATCACGGATATACGGATCCAATTTAATTTTATGATTGTGATCAATTATATCAGATATTATTCAGTTTTTCACATGCAAATAAACCTTGGAGCTTACAAATGATCTAAATCAGATATTATTCATTTTTCACGTGCTAATGAAAACTAGAAATAATAAATTATCACAACTAGTCAATATTCACTTGCACATACAAATCTACGAATCTTGGATGTAATATAAATTGGTTCATCAAATATTTTCATATTTCTAGTAAGAATACACGCTACCACAAAAATTGACAAGACTTTATTTTTTTGACAAAACAGTCGCAAAGACTGACTTCATATTTTCTTACAAAGGAAACCAAGTGCCACTAGTTTGTACTGTCTTCAATGTTATAGAAGACTTTCTGACAATGATTTCATCATCATCACTAAACTATTTTTATATTGAAAAAATGAAAGGTTAATTTACAACAATCCTTTAATGCAAAACGGCAATAGAAAAATTAATTAGCTTCCAATGCACTGGATGGCCATGGTACGAATTCAAACGTTACATATTATTAAACATTGAATGTTTTCATAATTCACTTGTAAATAATTATGTATACAACAATTATTATAATCGCTATTGGTATTTCTTTTTTTTTTTAAGTGTGTATAGAGAAAAGAACAAAGAACATGGTCATCTCTAAGAATTTTTAGTGCTCAAGACAGGTATTAAAAAATACGCCTTATATGAAGAAACATTTTTGACATGTTGTAGTAATTACATTTTTGAGTTTTTTTGGTTTCTAGAGCATCAAACTATTATTATATGGGTTAATTTTTTTAAATACATATAAAAATTTTTAAAATATATTTCATTCTCTTATCGAGAACATGCCCTATACGCCGGTTGAGCCCTATATGAGATAGAAGACGGCCCTGACAATGAAACATGTATGATGGTAAACCAATCAAACGGAAACTAGTTGGCGTGTTTGGCCGGTTTAAGATTCAAACGGTTCGATTTTAATGGTTTATCAGTCGGTCTAACACAATTCAATCAGGTTTAATTTTCTTAATCACCCTTTTAGAGAAAAATAAAAACAACTGTGTGAAAAATAATCACTTTCATATTTCAATACCTTATCTTTCGGTATGACTTTCACGGCGACTTTTTCACCGGCGTGTTCACCGGACTTACACGTGGCAGAGACAGTATACCCAAAATGCCCTCGACCCACTTCCTCTCCAACCTCGTACTGATCCTTAAACCGTTTCGACAACCCGAACCTCTTATCCAGACCCGTCAACACTTCCTGACCGTCATCTGTCCGCCTTCGCCGCCGCCCTCCCATCAGCACCGCCATTATATGCTTCGCCGGAGACGGCGGTGGAAACGCTCCGTTTTTCGGCGTGGAGTGGCCGCCGGTTGACGGGCGTGCCGGTGACTTTTGAAGTCCTAACAAGGATTGAATAGGGCTGAGGTAAAACGGAGAGGCTTTTCCGGTGATGGATGAGTCTGCGGTATATTCATGTTCCGGTGTCTTGGGTTGCTCCGGTAAGTCTCGTGGAGCGTATGGGTTGCGTTTTGGAGGCTTGGGACTGGATGCACATGTACCCATGATGATGGTAGTTGGAGTTTTAAAGACGGGCGGCGTATCTCCGCCGTGAGAGAGGGTGGTGTGGAGATGTAATTATATGATTATGTAAATTGTTGTCTCCATTTGGTTACGGGTTTGAAGTAAGGAAGAGATGCTACTAGTCTTTTTCATTTATTATTTATTAATTATTAGTTATTAATAATACAAACTATTGACAGCGTGTCACGTATCAAAAAGTTCAAACGACGAGGTTTCGTGGGATAGAAGGCAAGTTTCATTTTCGAGCCAGTCGTCTCCAAATGGGAGCATGTTATATTTTGGATTTCTGATTCTAGAACCATTTTAGGATATATGTCTTTTCATTTTATTTTATATTATCTCAGTTGAGTTTTAAATCGGGTTGCTAGTTAACAAACAACATTTGTATGATTTACATTATAAATTGGAGAACTTCAATTAAGGAAACTACGGATGCTAGTCGGAACACCAATGATGTGTCATCAATACATTTACCCGGACATGTCACTGGCGCCTTCTTGATCATAAATAAAATACTTTTCTACGAATGAGATACGCACAACTCTTTGACATAACCCACCCACTGTACGAGCCAACATGGGTTGGCCAGTCTTGTTAAGAGACGTGAGAATGCACCTAAAATCAATGAACTTTATTGTTCTTTAAAAGAACATCAAATATTTGCATCTTTCTTTATGAGGTTTGGGTTGTAGTTACCCATTTCACACTTAACTCTTTCTGTTCACCTGATACCTGACCTAGAAATCTTCTTGTTGCTCCTTGAAGTTACGTCATGGTTTCGTTCAATCTCTGGTTACACATGCAACACTTCCCTTAACTGCTACTAAATTAACAACACTCACAGTTTTCAGATAAGACAATTATATACACATAATCAATACTTTGTTAGGGATCTAAGAGCACTTCCAACGCATGACCTCCACAAACCGTAATATCAGTTTCACATCAGATTCCAAACTTACTGATTACACCAATTTTTCTTCTACAACGTCAAACATCCACAAAACCCATTTAAAAATATATAAGGGTGGGATCAAAAGACAACACAAAACCCATTTAAAAAATATATAAGGGTGAGATCAAAAGATAATCAGACAACTAATAAAGAACTCATGAAAACTTAACTAAAAAAAAGTTTTCATCTTTTTTTTCATCTTTCTTATATGTAGCAATTTTTTTTTATCAAATTTTAGAAGAAAATAATGCCAATTGCGACATTACATATATGTAATATTGTTGTATTACATATATCTCATATGTAATATAACAATATACTTATATTTCGTTTATGCAATATTGTCAATATTACGTTATGTAATAGAGTTATATTACTTATATGCAATATAGCAATATTGATGTATTATGTATATAATATATGTAATATGTTAACTATCGGGATCGATTTTATTTTATTTATTATTGTTACTTTTTTTAGAAAGATAACCTTAAAATAAAACTAATGAGAATTTTTTGTTAACAAAAAAGATCATATGTTTTGATCGAGTTATCGCGAGTTCTTTATTGGTAATCTAGTTCTCACTTGATCATTCATCTATGTATGTCTCAAAACCAAACAGTCAACCATCTTCCCGCCTCCAATAGTTTTCTTTCACAAACTTTGATTTTCTAGTGTAAGGGTTGACGGTCACGTCAACATATGTTTTTTGTAATAGCTGCACATATCTCATTTATATGATTTATCGAAATATAGAATTTTATCTAATTTGCATAAATATAGACTAACATGACTGTTAACTAGATAGTTATGTTAATGTTTTGATATAAATAATAGAACATGTATCTTTATTTAAATACAATCACAATTAAATGACAAAATAGACTAGATATTACGCCCCGCCTGGGCAGACAAGGCACATATGGAATCATAGAAAGAAGAATTTGACCCGTTAACAAAGACCTCACCTGGTTTTCCATCAATGTTAGAACTGATAACTTTATCTAAAATAGAACTACAATATAATAACTTTATAGCACACTTTTATTTAAAAAACAGATTATCTTAACTTTTAATTTTATGAATAATAATTTAAAGTAATATATTTACCTGCATATGGAGTGTTTTTATTCTCAATGTGCCATGATATAATATGTGTCTTTATGGACACTTCCATTCTACTTTTAGGTCTTGTTGTATTTCTTTGACAAATTTCGATAGAAAAATAATAGGGTAAAAATCCATTGTTGTCTTCCTTTTCCTTTATCATGTCTTAATCATTTCTAAAGTATGTTTTCACTTATTGTTGAAGATTATTTTGATCTTTTCTTTCGTTTAAAGCATATTTTTTTTGACGCATTTAAAATCAAATTCAAGGACGAAAGAGTTGTTCTATTATGTAACAATATCATAGTAAGTTCTCAAGGACACTTACAAGTTCATGATCGATGTTTTGGAAATCAATTTAGTCCGGTCAGTTAAATCGGAAATCGCTAACATTATTATTGTTGGTTCCATTAAGAGCTAATGGTAGCTAGTTTTAAGCGACCGTTAGCTAACCACCAAACCTACCTTCTCTACTGACTTTGGTCTGAAGTAACCGGTGAAACTAGTTGAACATGTGGACCAATAGAAATCTCGATTCAAGAAGTATTCTGTCTTCAAAACGTTATTCGTGATGCAATAAAAAAATTACAATATGTTTCAATATAACTCTTAACTTTCGGCAGATGATGGTGTGATTTGGTGTAATTATTAAAATTTGTTTATATATCTATTAATCTTTAATATATAGACAATTATTTTAAAGTTTTTTAATTAAAATTTGATGGCTACTATCTAGATGACACCATGTGGTCGTTGTCTTGTATACGCATCACCATAATCATAAAGAAATTAAAATAATAGTAATAATTTTCATAAACATGTATATAAAAGATACGCTATATGCATTTAAACGTGTAAAGGTTATTTGCTACATTTCTTTTACTAAAGGAACACAAAGAAATTGTTTGTGATGAGTTGGATTCTACACTTTTAACTATAAGATAACTATGTATATTTAGTTCCTAAAATTATTTCAAAGAAACTAAACTTGGAAATAAAATTTGTCAAATACTTTGAAAATGAAAGGAATTAGAATATATTAAAGAAATATAAATTTTGATCTATCTAAGTCACAAAACAATAAATTGAATCTTTCAACTTTTCGTGATTGCATGTCATCTCTGCCGACGCCTCCCCCGGCCACTGCCTTTGTCGTCACCATCACTGTCACCAACTTTGTTATGATGGCAGCAACGACAGCGCATAGGCTTCCCCCTGGCCACTGCCTTTGTCGTCACCATCACCGTCACCAACTTTGTTATGATGGCAGCAACGACAGCGCATGTGGCAAAAACTACGAGGTAGTGGGATGTAATGATGACACAATGAAGGTGATTGCAATAGTGATGGCATGGTAGGATTGACGACCACGACGGGGAATGACCAGCTGAGTAGCGTGGCAGTGGCGAAGGCAATGAGAGGAGGAAGTCGAATCTATAGAGTGTTGAATAATGAAATCCCTATCATACGTTATGTATTATTAATCAACTATTTATAAAAGTACAACGAGTATAATTAATGAAAACCTAATCAAACCACATCTTCTAACTTTGATAATTATAAAATAATAAACTCTACCTAATGCGATTTTTGCAATACTCTCACGTAGTTAGAACGGATGAAATCAAAATTGAGCGAAAAGGAACATGTGAGTATAATAAGAATATACAATTAAAAAGAAACCGATAAACAAATTAAATTTTAAAGGGAGCAAATGACAACAAAAGCTACGGCGGTGACAATTATCTTTTTTATTTTATAGGTTTATAAACTATAATGTTAAAAAAGAGAAAGTGAATTGCTGAGAAAGAATGTTGTCCATTTGCCTTCGAAACGCCTTCTATTTCGATGTAATTATTACTATAATCAACCAGTGTCATATAACTGAAAAAGGTTTTCTATTTAACTTTTGGATTTAATTGGGCATAAGCAAATGTAGAAGGGAAAAGGGAAATATGCGGCCCACTTTAAATACAAAAGCCCACGAGAAGAAGAAAAAAAGGCAGGTCATCGTGAGATTAAAAGAGGGTTTATTCAGTCTAGCGAAAATTGGACCGACGGCAGATTCGACCGGTTTAGTTGGGTGGACGGCAGTAGCCACTTGGCTGCTGGTTGCTGAGCTGAATTCTAGGAAGCAAACGAGACAACAAAAAAACAAGTTCAGTTTTGTTACTTTGGACTTTGGAGACAACAATATATCCAACCCTTTTGTTTATTATGGTCAATTACTTTTTTTTTTCTTTTTTAGTATAACCAAGGCTACTATTAGGTTATAACAATTTTGTTGCTTGAAAACCCATATTACTCGCAATATCATCCCGCATAAAAAATGCCTATTCAAATTCCCGGTCAATTCATTAATTCAGCATGAGATGATCTAACATTCAAACCTTTTGCACCCCGCTATGATAACAGACCATTCCATAACCTAATACATAACAAAGAATGACCAGTCCAAGTATATGATGACGGAAATGATGAAGAAAATGAAGAACAAGATGTTGAAAGAAGAACAGCAACCCATAAAGAAAGGATAATTCATATCATGGGCAACCGGGGTTTTTTTTTACCAAAGAATAAATAGTTGCTTTGTGTACAGTGTAGGTTCATTTTTTCGAAGACCCGTTAGTCGAAATCAATAAAGGCACGCAGGGCCGGCTCCGACAAGCAAAAATAATTTTGGGCCGAAGGCGAAATTTTTTTTTTTTGGTATTAGGTAAAAGGATTATTTTGTTGGATTTAAAAATTTTAATTTTGGCATGGACTTACTTTGTATATAATTTAGGTTGTGTAAAAAACTTATGTATAAAAATAAATTAATATGTCTCAAATTACACTAGAACCCATAACTTTTTGGTTGAAAGTAGGGGTGCAAACAAGCCGAGCCGAGCCCGAGCTCGACTAGGCTCGAGCTCGGCTCATTTAACTTGTATAGGGCTCGAGCTCGGCTCGTTTCGAGCTCTATTTCAAAGCTCGAGCTCGGCTCGTGAGTAGATTTTCAAGCTCGAGCTCGGCTCGTTTACTATATATCAATTATAATTATAGTTTTATATAATTATAATAATTTTTATATATTTTTTTTCTATTATAAATTTATGTATAAAATAATATATATTATTTAGTTATTTTTTATTATTTTTTTCATAAGATTATATATATTAATTAATAGTTATTAAATATATATTTTAAAAAAATATATAAATGGCAAGCTCGTTTAGGTTCGCGAGCCGGCTCGAGCTCAATAAGTGAAGCTCGGGCTCGGGCTCATTTATTAAACGAGCTTACTTTTAGGCTTGAGCTCCGGCTCAGGCTCGATTAAGCTCGGCTTGTTCGAAATTTTTAACGAACCGATCTCTAGTAGCTCCTGAGCAGCTCGGCTCGTTTGCACCCCTAGTTGGAAGTAATGCCCTTTGCCATTTGACCAAGCTAGTGGTTATGTAATTGAGTTTAAACACTAAATATACATATTGTTTTAATAAAAGGAAAATTGGTTTTAAATAATCCCAACTATCACCTATTGGCAAATAATAGGCCCAACTTTGCACTTGGCTGGTGGCAGTCCTAACTAAAGGGGTATTTGTTTTTAACGGGCCACGACTAACGGATGTTAACCCCGTTAGTGATTTGCTGACGTTGACCTTCTTCTCCGGCCGGAAACTTGCCGGAAACCTGCAACTCGCCTCTATTCTCCCTCATATCATCACACCGTCTCCCTCCCTCTTCAAAACACATCGGAAATTTAAAAATGAAGTACATTACATCTTCTTCCATGGCCAATCCCTAGATACTAAACCCGATCTTATTTTCAAAAATTCGAAATCAATGTTACACGAGCTACAAAATAAGCATAGGGCTTTTGTTAAAGGGGTCAAAACGAGTCAAATGAGGTGTCAATTACCTCGAATGACGAGGGTGGACTTCGCCGGAGACAACAACGGCGACACGTCGGTTATATTTCGTATGAGGGGAAAGATACAGAGAGAGAGACGGTGTAACGATATTAGGGAGAAGGGAGGCGAGTTGCAGGTTTCCGGCAGGTTTCTGATCGGAGAAGAAGGTCAACGTTAGCAAATCACTAACGAGGTTAACATCCGTTAGTCGCGGCTCGTTAAAAACAAATACCCCTTTACTTAGGACCGCCGCCAGCCAAGTGCAAAGTTGGGCCTGTTATTTGCCAATAGGTGATAGTTGGATTATTTAAAACCAATTTTCCTAATAAAAAATACATAAAATTTTTTTAATAAAAATTCGGTTAGCGGAGTGTCAGGCATGTGCCCATTAACCACCCAACCCCCCTTATGGCCGGCACTGAAGGCACGATAGGTTTAGGGTTAGGTGCTTAAACATTACAAGAAACTACTTTTTTATTATTTTGAATTAATGAAATTTATATATTTGTTAATTTTGATTTAATGAATTCATTATTTTGAGTTTTTCAATATTTTTGTATTTCTAATTTTTTAAAATTATAATGTAGTTTTAATTTAAAAAATGCAAAAACATATTCATGACTTTTTCATGGATGCCTATTAATTTGTTTAGTTCTCTGTGTATTTTGTTACATATGAGGTGACAGTCTCTAATTGGTCGGTCCTCCTCCATGAAGTTGGAAACTCCTCGTCATTTATGGAGCCTAAGCACATTACCCCATACATGATACAACTATGCTTAACCACATTTGTAGCCTATATATATTGATAGCACTTTTGGAGGCTAAGATAGTGCTTAGTATAAAAGAATGGAGGGTGTAATGAAATGAATTATTTCAATTGAATGAATTAAAACATCTTTGATTATCATGTGGTAATAGAATGAGTTATTCTTTAAGAAGTGAAACTCCTTTTAATTATAGGATTTTCATTCTTTTAAGAAGGGGTATATGACCCAATAATAATAACAACAATTATTGTTGTTATTATTATTATTGTTATATTTTCAATATTATTAAAGTATATTATTATTAATATCATTATTGATTTGCATATTATAATATAACTATTATTTTATATTAGAATTATTATTATATTTAAATTTGGTGAGTTAATAATAACAACAATTTTATATTAGAATAATAATAACAACAATTGTTGTTATTATTATTGTTGTTATTATTATTATTGTTATATTTTCAATATTATTAAAGTATATTATTATTAATATCATTATTGATTTGCATATTATAATATAACTATTATTTTATATTAGAATTATTATTATATTTAAATTTGGTGAGTTAACATTTCACAACGCGCATGCATGATTCAACTTATGATTATTTTTATTCGATTAAATAATCTCGTTGTAACACACGGGTTTTAAAAACTTGTTATTATGAATATTCGTATTATCATTATTATTTTCTAATAATAATAATAATAATAATAAAGTGAAGAATCATTTCATTCCTACATGATAACAAAATATGACAATAGAATGTAATGATCAATTTCTTTTGTTTGTCCATTCTATTCTCTAATTCATTACATTGCCCATGTGCCAAACAGATCCTAACACTATTTTTCTTTGCTTTTTTATTTTTAATGTATTCTAGTTGCCACTTTTTGGTAACTTTCCTTTTTTTTGGTTGGGTATTTAAAACAGATTAATTGTTACTAAGGGTATTCATATCTTACCCATTAAATTATGTGAGTATGGTTTTTATTAAAGGGGAGTGATTTAGGGTGACGCAATGACTTTTTTTGCATATTTGAAAATTTTCTTTAGCATTTTATGAACTTTTTAATATTTTTTTTAAGTGATTGTGAGTGAAGGGAAAAAAAAGTAATGATTTAAGTTAAAAAAAATTATTTAATTTAAAGAGATGATAACACTCTAAGAAGCTACAATCTTGTGCATGAAAATGGCTGGATATCTTGCTAGCTGCTACAAAATAACAGTGGGCTTACAACTATTGGGCCAAGAGTGAAAGAGTGACACCTGATAACAGGCAACAAGGTGATAATCTCTACAGTATCTAAAGCATTAGTTATGATTTATGAACCTTCTAATTTTATAGAAGTATAAAAACTAATATATAAATTACAATTAACAATGTATACATTTATGAAAACTTAGGGGTAATATGGTCTTTTGGTCATTATCCACTTACATTATACTCTTAAAAAATGGGCCAGCTTATTCTACAAAAGGGAACAAAAATAATATTTCTTCCGTCTTTCTCGTTCTAAAAAAAAAATAATAAATAAATAAATAAATAATAAAAAAAACAAACAATGTTGAGAAAAAAAATCATTGTATTTTTGTTTATCAATGTGTATTTGTTAGTTTTCGTCATTGATTATGTGTTTTTTTCTTAACATTGTGTCTTTTTTTCTTGATATTGTGTTATATTACTCATTGTGTTATATTTTGTTCGTCATTGTGTTATATTTTGTGATCTGTTGTGTTTTTTTATTTATAATTGTGTCTTATATTAATTTTCATTATTGTGCCTTTTTTTCTCGGCATTATGTCTTTTCGTAAGTTTTTTTTAATGAGAATGACGGGGGAAACATTTTGGTTTTTAAAATTTTTTCTTTTTTTATTTATATTTTGAGTTTGATTTTTTATTTTATTTCTTTGAGTTTTTTTAAGGGGTTTTTGTGTAGCTACAAATCCTTTTCACCATTATCATTTTTTCTCCCTTTGTGTTTTAACTTTACCCTTGAAAGATATTTACAAGTTTAGTCTTTCAACTTCAATCAAGTTTTGTCAATTTATAGAATAATTACACATTACCTCCTTATTTTAAACCAATTAACTTCACCACTTTTAAATGATCATAACTTTTTCGCACATTAATATTAAAAAAAAAACATTACGTCATAAAAGCGAGCATTATTTTCTTTAATTCGAGTATGATATTGTTATAGTTTTTAATTTTAAAAAATAGCATGTTTGGTTATAACCGGTTAGGGCTGAAAACAAATCAAGCGAGTTCGGGTCATGGGTCAGAATGGGTAAGGTCAAACCGGGTTATGTGTGCACCCCGCCACATCGCGCTGGCACCCAGTTAACCCACTAGAAAATAGATATAAAACCAATTAGGGTTGAAACTTAAGAATAAAAAGCAGAGCTTGCTGTCAGCTTACCTGTCCTTCTATTGTAATTGGATCATTTTGTGAAGTTAAGAAATACAAAAATTGGGAGATGCAATATTCTGGTCTAAAGAAATTCTTTAAACTTGTAAGTTGTAACTAGACTTGTTTATTGAGTTTTACGTTTGGGCTTGGGACGATTTATAATCGGTTTCTTGTTTTACATTTGTGTTTGAATTTGAATTGTTTGCGTCTGAAAGAAGTTGGCCCAACATATAGAACTTGGGTTTTAAACATTAGGCCTGAACGTTTTCATAAAATTAATTTTGATATAAAACTTTTAAAAAAAAAAAAAATAGTAATCTGAAGTCTTAAACCCATTAACAAACATTCTAAAAAGAGCTAGGTGTTGTCTAGATATGTTTTTGCACGGTTCAATTTGGTTTTGAAACAAGGTATAGTTGTAATCAGACCATAAGTTTTCATTTTATTTTAGTTTTGAATTGCTATTCAATCCAGATAAGTTTTATTGGTCTTAACTGCCTCTACTTGTAACATGTGCTTAATGTTTTGAATTATGTATACATTAAACAAAATGTGTCTTAATATCACAAAATAGACAAGTTAATGTGAATTAAATATTTATTAAAATCTTATAAACAGCACAGCCCTTATATATAAAAACGCATATCGTGAAGTGTTTATGTACTCAATTTATCCGCTTAAAATTAGTTTTCTGACAAACAATCACTCAAGGGTTCTCGGAGGTTTTCACGTATTGTGTTCCCGAGTTTCATCTAAGGGAGGGAAGAAAAGCGAGGGGTGGAAAAAATGGTTATGTTCTAGAGTTTCACTTAAGAAAGGAAATGAAGGAAACATTGAGAGGAAGAAAAAAGAAAATGAGAAGAAAAACTCAAAAACTTTCTTTCAAAATTGGAAAGAATTAGAGAGAAAAGAAAAGAAAGATATAAGGTGGAAAATAACCATAATAGAAGGGCATGGAAAA
Source organism: Bidens hawaiensis (assembly GCF_021521415.1). Taxonomy (NCBI): domain Eukaryota; kingdom Viridiplantae; phylum Streptophyta; class Magnoliopsida; order Asterales; family Asteraceae; genus Bidens; species Bidens hawaiensis. The sequence continues at coordinate 2,094,230 of NW_027491108.1, forward strand.
GCTTTCTTTTCCTTTCTTTCGTGACAACTGATATCGCTTTGTTCTCGAGTTCATTTATAAAAAGAAATAAATGAAAGTTTTTCATTATACTATTTTCTTGTGTTCTCACCTTTCCTCCCACTTATCTTTTTTTCTAAATCTTTCTAATTTGAAAACAAAAAAATCCTTTCCTTTACTCTTCATTTTCTCTTCCATTATACCATTTTCTTTTGTTTTTCCTTCATTTTCATTCCTTAATGAAATTCCCGAACACAACCAATCTTTTCTATCTTTTATTTCCCTTTCTTAAACGAAGGGAACACAAACATTGGTTGTTGGTTGGTTTTCTGTATATATTGGAATGGAGATGATTGGGTTAGTGTTTTGGCTTGTGCCTGATCCAAATACCGGTTAAAAAAACATAATTTAATTTTGGTAGCAATAATAATAATAAATAAATAAAGGTAACATTTGCCCAACAATCTGATTGAAATTCAATCCAACAAAATCATACAACTAAACACCATCTCAATTCTCATGTACATTAACATTACGTTGTTCTTCAGCTTGTTGACGATTTGACGTTTCTTCCACTTCCGGTTGCACACCCACTCCGTCCGCCGGAGCTTCCGGCGGATCCATGACGGCAGCTTCATTCAACGACACGTTGCTCCGGCCACTCTCCACCATCACCACCGGCACCGTATCCCGCCGCGGCGGAGCGTCAAGCCTACCATCAATGCACGTGGAGCATTTGGTCTCCATCCACCCTTCAAAGTCGTATTGCACGTGACCCATCACGCGCCGGCCAGAACAAAGCCTCCCTATCACCACCGCCACCGCACCCAGTACCATTATCACCGAAACAACACCGATTACGGGTCCCACTGACCCATGACCCGAATGGGGCTTGTACGCGTGTTCTTGGATCACCGGCGGGAATGGCGACGGTTGTTGTGTCGGATCGGCGGCCGGAGTTGTTGACATTTTGATTAAGTTTCAGGAAAATAAAGATGGGTTTTCAAGATTTCAAGAAACCCAGATTCAAATACTTAAAATTGGGTGTGAGATTTTAAGAAAAAAATGGGCTTTATGAAAAAAATCAAGAAAATCAAAGTGGGTTTTCAAGAATCTTGCTAAAAACCCAGAAATTTGAGGTGAAATCAAGATTCAAGAACCCACAATGAGTGTAAAATCTAAGTGGGTTTTGAAGTGTGTAAAAGAAGAGAGAATTGTAAGGTAAATCAAGAAACAATAAGTGGGATTTAAAGAACAATGTTCACATTTGTGTGTGAAATTTTTTCAAGATATGAGAAGAGAATCAGAATGCCAACTGAATTTGCAAAAAAATTTCACAATGAATGTGTGAGGGTGAGAGGCTAGTCATAGGGGTAGGGGACCCAAGAAAAGCGAAGTTGGGCATCTAAAGGACATTTTATGGTACAGTATGAATGGTGGCATTTTGGGGGTGTGCAAAAGTTTATTTCTTGATTCAAGAGTGAAAGACAACAAATGGTCTAATTTGAGACTTTTGTGTTTTGCTCTTGCTTTTCCTTTTGTTTTTGTTTATAATCACATGCTGTTTCAATAAAGATTCATGTAAACCCTCATTGTTTATTCAAACATTAAAAACCACAGTAAAGGTAGTGGTACCAGAAATCAATTCAAGTAAATGTGATTTTGACTTTTTTTTTCTCGTTGTTTAATTCAAGTTTTTATAGCTCTCCTAATGATTTTTACATATGATATCTCTCTCTCTTACTTCTAAAATATATGTGTTCCTAAACAATTTGAAAATTTTCAATGAATATAGGTAAAAAGGTAATCCAAAAATTGAAATATATAAGTAATTTTCTAGAATTATAGTAAAATAGTTCTTATACCTACAATACATATTATAAAACGTATTTTAACAATATTTTATAGATTTTTTTAAACAATATTTTCTAAAATCATTAGTAAAATAGTTCTCACACCTATTAGTTTTGCAATTTGGGTGTTTATGCTACTATTATCAGCAACTTTTACATATATACATACATGAAAACTGATTGATAACGAAGAAACAATTTGGTGGAGTGGTTAGCTATGATGTTAAAACTTAAGAAGCTTGGAACTTGAGTTTGAAGAACTAATTTCAATAAGAATTACTATAATGAACTTAATCGATACCGACCAAGTTTTCATTGCGTTCCCGCCGTAACGTACAGGTTTAATAGCACCTAGTTAAACTTAATTTTTAAAGCCATTTAATTTAGAAAAAACAAAGTATAAAAATGTAAACAAAATGATAAATCAATTGTTTTATTTTATCAACTTAAATTGATCATATATAATTTGATTCTTTTCGTACTAATCTATTTAAAAAAAAGAGTGGTATAGTAACGTATCTTTCGGAAGACTGAACATAGGGAATCTAATGCATCCATCATCAGTTGGCAGTCCCTGACCACTTATTGCACAAAAGGAACAAATTCATTATCTTTGTTTTCTCCAACTATTCACAACGCAAAATAAATATAAAAATAAAAAGCAGTTTTTAACAGCAACGGGGCTCCTAAGTAAAACTCATCAAACTAGTAAAAAGTCAGAGGACAAGAAAATAAGTTCATCAGCACATCGCCAAATACAATCAAATTCACAAAATAAGAATTACACCAATTAGGCATTTACTCTAATCTATATAAAACAACTTTTCGCCATTGAGAATCCATAGAAATACCAAACCTGTATGTCATCCAAAAATTTGTATCGACAAATGGGTTTGCCATTAAAAGCCTACTCATTTTGTGATTTCTAGGTGCACCAAATAATAATGAGATGAAGAGCATGAGTCACCTTGTTTTTCAACGGCTACAAATACAGTAGCGCTAAAGGAAGTTTGCACCATGAGTAGAGTTGGGTCCAAACTAAATTTGTCATGTTGCGATGAATAAGCAAATGGTCGGCCATTTCATCGAAGAGACCACATATCAGACATGAAAGGAAGTTGACGGAGATATCGTGTTTTGCCAAAGAGTCTCTCGTAGCAATTTTATCGAATGATGCAAGCCAACAAAAAAGGCTAACTGTAATTGGAATGAAGCTGTTCCGGGTGAAATTCTCAATCGGTACGGGAGGGTCAAAACCCTCAATGGTTTGGTGTATCTGAGATGGTTTGAAGTCATATGAGTCACTAATGGTTTGGCCTAAGTTAATAAACATATTGCCCAGCTTGCCTTCAATGAAACAAATATTTTTTTAAATAAAAAAAGCAGTCTAGTAATCTTATTTCTTGAATAATTTTTAATTTAAACTGGTTCAAGTAGACTTTCTTTATAAATTTGGGTTGAACATAAGTTATTAAATATATTTGAGGTTGGATTTAAATCCGACTCGAGTTCATTTTACACAGTTGTAACTTACAAGGTTTGCTTATTTTTACCTTCTTACGACTTATGAAAAAATTATAAGTTACTACCTTGTAACTTATTAAATTTTTAATCTCACAATTTAAGCAAATACAAACATCTTTTTAACTTTTTAGTAAGTTATAAGTTATAAAAGACAAAAATACGAAATCCCCATATAGCTAATATTTGTCTTGACAAAATCGCCTTATTAACTACCTTTTTATTTCTTGATCCACTATTCACTTTTGTAGTTTTCTTTTGTCAATTTTCAACCAAAGTTAACCTTGTCACCTTCTGCATTGTTTCTTTATACTTTTCAGTCTATTCTTTTCAGGATTCCAACAAAAAGTCAAAGTCTATAAACTTTCCTCACAAACACCACTAAACAAGACACAAATACTAATAGTCAAATAGTTTACTCTATGGTTCAATAACTTCGAAACAATTTTGAAGAGGTATGTACCCGCCTCAACATCGAGCGGGGCGGGTAAACCCACAAGATATATACAAGACATTAGAAATCAAAGATATTATCAAGGCACAAAGCCAAAACTTATGCTCAAGCATCACATGCTTGCACATATCACATATGCTCAAGCATCACATATGCTCACGCATCACATGTGCTCATACATCACATATGCTCGCGCGTATCACATGCTCACGCATCATATATGCTTATGCATATCACATCGTGCGTGGCGCATCCGCGCGCGGCGCATATCACATGCTCGCGCATCATACATGCCCACCCATATCACAGTTGCGCATGGCGCAGCTGCACGTGGGGCATCCGCTCGTGACGCGTATTACAGGCTTGTGCGTATCACATCTGCGCATGAAATATCTGCGCGTGAGAATAAAGAGAAAACCTCGCGCATCCTCAGGATGGGCGCATATCACACGTGCACATAATCAACCTCGTCCTTATCCAAATCAGGATTAGGGCAACCTTGATTGTGCACGTCAGACAACCTTCCAGAAGGCATCTTTTTAAGGAATAAGGATATGCTGATGTTGACAGCTGCTAAATGAAAGGTGGACAGCTCAGCATGACTCATGGGTTACCACGTGATTATAACCAATGAAAAAGCACCAGGTGTCTCCGAGGACACGTGGCGCAAATCGATTGGAGGAGGCCAACAAAACCCTAATCTGGTCTCAGCTCAATCAGTGGAAACCCTAGCACTATAAATACATCATAACGTACACAGTTACAGACAGACATTGATTCACATTGAAGCATATTCAATCACACAATCATACAGAGTAACATACAGTATTCAGCTATTAAGCAATACTCTCCAAATTCCCTTACTCTCACATTATCATCTTCTCCTACATATACTTATTCTCACGCCGGAGGGTTACCCCAAAGAGGACCCCTCTGTCCCTTTCTGAGGGGTAAGTAACGGCGCTGTTCATTTTGTAGGTGAAAGAACACAGATCCAGAAGAACCATCGGTGAAATAGTATAATCACACCCGAGGAAAGTAGATCTGCTACCAGTGAGTAGATCCACGTTTCTTCATACAGTATTCAGCTATTAAGCAATACTCTCCAAATTCCCTTACTCTCACATTATCATCTTCTCCTACATATACTTATTCTCACGCCGGAGGGTTACCCCAAAGAGGACCCCTCTGTCCCTTTCTGAGGGGTAAGTAACGGCGCTGTTCATTTTGTAGGTGGAAGAACACAGATCCAGAAGAACCATCGGTGAAATAGTATAATCACACCCGAGGAAAGTAGATCTGCTACCAGTGAGTAGATCCACGTTTCTTCATTGGCGCCATCCGCTGTTACATCGGCAATCAGATCTCATCAGATCTACATAAAAAAAATCAATCACCATGGTTTTTGGCGTTCGTAACGTTGATCAAGCTCTGGAGGATATTGAACGTGAGGGTGTTAACGACGGACAGCAGGTACTGAGGGTTCCGCGTGATTCTACGCGTAACACCAGCAACCGTCCCTTCGTCACAACCCCTCACGGCCAGACTGAAACTCCTCCAGACGATCTCACGTTACAAAATCTGGCCGGCGCGAAACAGAAAGGACCAATGGGTCCAGAAGAAGAAACAAATGATCCAAATGAATGGCTCATAAACGAGCAGCGGCGTCTAATGGAAAAGTACAATGAAATGGTCAAACAGAAAAAGCTAGTCGACCAAACACAAAGGCAAGCGTTTGATAAGCAGACTACAAAAAGGCCGCGCGCGCCGGAAGACGGACATTCTGCTCACACTGCACACACTGAGTTCAGTGATGAAGAAGTGCATAGCATGAGGAAGACGCGAGATACTCATGCAGGAGGCTCACAACTCCGCGCGCCTGTGAACATGGCGCCTGGAGCCAGAGCAGATCTGGATCTGCAGATGCCGTACAGCCCGCCAGTGAGGGGGCAAGTAGACGTAACCACGCCGTACAGGCCGGCCATCTTAGTGAAGCACTCAAAATTTACTGAGCGCATCGCTAAGGCCCCCATCCAGCACAAGACCAAGATGCCAAGTGGTCTGGGCAAATATGATGGCACAACAGATCCAGATGACTTTTTGCAAGGTTTCTATAACACGGGAAACCTACAGAGCTGGACGATGCCAACATGGTGTCACATGTTTGCCCGCTGCCTTACGGGCGCGGCGCGTGTCTGGTTCGAGAGCTTGCCGACTGGGCAAATTGATGGGTTCGAGGAACTATTGGAAAAGTTCCAAGCCCACTTCGTACAGCAGCGCAGACACACGCGCGATCCTGATGACATCATGCACTGCGTGCGCAGGAATGATGAAACGATTGAGGATTACATCACTCGTTTCAATCAGGAGTCTCTGGCAATCGGGGGTATAACTGAGCAACTCCTGCGCGTGGCTTTTATACAAGGCGCGCGCAGTGATCAACTCCGCCGAGCTCTTGTAAGCAGAGATGGTATGCCCACCACTTGGGCAAAACTAATGGAAGCATCGCGAGTCTTCGCGAGGAATGAAAAACAGATTGCCCAAGATAGGGCAAGAGAAAGAGCGCATCAGGCTGAATCACCGCGCAGCAAAGAGAAGAGGGCCAAACAGAACTCTGTATGGTCCAGGTTGCAACCAACAAGTTTTTCTTCCGCAGAAAAGCAAACGCAACCAAGCTCACCCCAGCCCCAAAAAGATGTTCGTAATCGCGGGGAGGGTGACAAGAGGGAGGGCGGCAGAGATCCTAGCAGACCTCTGCCAAGAATATGGACTCCCCTCACTAAAACACCTTCACAGGTGTTAAGTACTGAGAATGTCCAATTCAAGCCCCCCAAGCAACTACACTACAAGGGACCGCAAAATAGTGGCAAATATTGTGAATTTCACAGGTCCCCGGGCCACAACACCGACGCATGCCATCATTTAAAGGATGCAATCGAGAAGGATGTAAAATCAGGCAGGCTGGCTCACATGGTGAAAAACCAAAGAATAGAAGATAAGCAACCGGAAGGAGCCTCTGCCAGCAAGAAATACAAAAGAATCTGTGTGGCTGAGGGGGGACGACAAGGGCAGACGTCAAAAAAGAGAAGCGCGCAAATCCAAGGAGATTGGCGCGAGCAGCAAGTCATCTTCCCAAGAATCATGGGAGGCCCTTCAATCAGCAGTCCTCTCGTCATCACCACACACATTGCTCATTACGAAGTGTCAAAAGTCCTGGTGGACACTGGAAGCGAATATGACATTATGTATGAGCAATGTTTCAGAAAGTTAGACCCGGCAGACCAAGCGCGGCTCGAAATTGTGAACGCACCAATCTGTGGTGTTTCAAATGAAATCATCCATCCCCTAGGCCAGATTCAGTTTGAACTAACTATGGGGGATGATGAGCACAAGCGAGCCGAAGTTGTCAACTTCTTGGTCTTGCCCACCACGTCATGCCACAATATGATCTTGGGTAGGGGAACGATTGCCCAATTTAATGCTGTACCGTCGCCAGCGCACGGCGCATTGGGGTTCCCTACACCAACAGGCGTAACATTTGTTTACCGCGATCATTTGTGCGCAGTGACAAGTACGCCGCGGGAAGGGAGAATGAAACTTCCAATGGCGGACAATGCGCCAGAGAAGTGGATTTTAAACCCAAAATTCCCAGAGCAAACGGTCACAATTGGCGCTACCATTTCAGACGAAACGGGATTGAGAATGAAAAGGTTGCTCACAAAATACACGTCGGTCTTCGCGTGGCAACACTCCGATATGACTGGGGTCCCGCGAGACTTGGCGCAACATTCTCTTAACACGTTCAAGTCGGTGGAGCCAATTGCTCAGAAAAAGAGAATCATGGGGGATGAAAAGGCGAAGGCCATGAACGAGCAAGTTGAGGACCTGTTGCGCGCAAACATCATCCGCCCGATCCGATACCAGACATGGGTAGCCAATCCTGTGATGGTAAAGAAAAGCAACGGGTCATGGAGGATGTGTATTGACTTTAAGGACCTCAACAAAGCATGTCCGATAGACTGTTACCCCCTCCAAAACATCGACGCAAAGGTGGACTCCGTGGCGCCATTCAAGCTCAAATGTTTCCTGGATGCCTACAAAGGCTATCACCAGATTCAAATGGCACCACAAGACGAAGACAAGACTGCCTTCAGAACCGACAAGGGTGTTTTTTGTTACACAAAAATGCCCTTTGGTTTAAAGAATGCGGGCGCCACCTATCAGAGACTTATGGATTCGGTTTTCAGTGAACAAATCGGAAGAAATCTAGAAGTCTACGTTGATGATTTGGTGATCAAGAGCAGGGAGGAGAGACAAATGCTCAAAGACATCGAGGAAACTCTTCAGCGCCTAACGGAAGTTAACATGAAGCTCAACCCGAGCAAATGTACTTTCGGCGCGGAAGAGGGGAAATTTCTTGGTGTAATGGTCACTAAGGATGGTTTCAAGGTGAACCCTGAAAAGGTGGAAGCCATCCTTGACATGCCTTCACCATCCACCATGAAAGAGGTTCAGAAGCTGAATGGTAGATTGGTGTCAATCAACAGGTTCCTAGCGAACCACGCCAGCAAATCTACTCCATTCGTTAACACTTTGAGGAACTGTTTGAAGAAGAGGCAATTCAAGTGGACCCCTGAGGCTGAGCAAGCTTTCAGTGAGATAAAAGAATGTCTCATAAAGCTGCCCGCGCTATCAGCTCCACTTCCTGGCGAAACCCTTACATTGTACTTGTCAGCTGGAGACCGCGCCATCGGCGCAGTATTATTGGTGGATCGCAAGGGGATCCAAACGCCAATATACTATGTGAGTCGGGTGCTGACAGACCCTGAGACGCGATATTCCATCATGTAAAAGTTAGTTTTGTCACTAACACACGCGTCGCGCAAACTTCATAGATACTTCAATGGTCATCCTATTGAAGTTCTGACTGGTTACAACATCCAGCAAGTCTTGCGACGCCCCGCGCTCTCCAGAAGGCTGACAAAGTGGGCGCTGGAATTAGGTGAACACACGATCACCTATAAGCCCCGTCCAGCAATAAAGGGTCAAGTTTTAGCGGATTTCATTACGGAAATCCCAGAGGGAAAGATTGAAGAAGCTCAGCGCGAGGTAGACCCTCCGCGAGCAAATGATGAAGAAGATGTTTGGAGGCTATTCACTGATGGAGCCTCCAACAGCGAAGGGTCCGGTGCAGGCCTTAAACTGGCGGACCCTGATAATCATGAATATACTTATGCTATTAGGTTGGACTTCAAGAGTACCAACAATGAGGCTGAGTATGAAGCCCTGCTGGCTGGTCTGCGCATTGCGCGCAAGTTTGGAGTTAAAAGGCTAGAGGCACATGTTGATTCTTACTTGGTAGCTGCACAGGTCAATGGCCTTTATGATGCCAAGGAGAACACCATGCCTCTATATCTAGAGCAGGCAAAAAAGCTTGTTGAGCAGTTTGACTTCTTCAAAATCATACACATCTCGCGCAGCGAAAACAAGTCCGCTGACGCGTTGAGTGAGATGGCATCAACTAATTTTGATCACTTTGGCAAAGATGTCAGGGGTGGAAGTGATGAGCAACCCGTCAGTGCAAACGCAATCTGTCCTTGTAATTCATACAACCCCTTCATCCTGGATAACTCCAATAATGGAATTCCTGAAGGAGGGGAAGTTACCGGACGATCGCGCACAGGCGAGGAAGATAAGACACAAGGCGCAGAACTATGAACTACTTGAGGGTACATTATATCGACGCTCTTATCTTGGACCGCTCATGAAATGCCTGGATGCTGAAGAAGCAAGCTATGTGATTAGGGAGATTCACGAAGGAATATGCGGAATACACGCTGGCCCGCGCATGGTGGTTGCCAAGGCAATGAGCGCAGGCTACTATTGGCCAGGCATGTACTTGGATGCGCTAAAAGAAATCCAAAAATGCAAGGCATGTCAGAGCCACGCGCCAAACACCATGCGGCCAAAGAACAACTTGATTCCAGTGACCTCTGCATGGCCTTTCCACAAATGGGCCATTGATATTGTGGGGCCCCTGCCGCAAGCGCAAGGGCGAGTGAAATTTTTGTTGTGGCGGTAGACTATTTCACAAAATGGGTTAAGGCCAAGCCACTAGCAAAAATCACAGCTGAGGCGATGAAGCAATTTATCTGGAGCCACATCATTTGCCGTTTTGGCCTTCCTATGGAAATTGTGAGCGACAATGGCAAACAATTCACTGACAGGAAGATATCCAGCTGGCTCAAAGAATTGCACATCAACCAAATCTTCACTTCGGTCTACCACCCTCAGGGGAATGGCCAAGTGGAGCGCGCGAATCAAAGTTTGTTAAATGGGCTGAAGAAAAGGTTGGAGGGAGAATCCCATTCTTGGGTCGAAGAGTTACCTAATGTCCTGTGGGCGCACAGGACATTAAGCAAAACTAGCAATGGCGAATCCCCGTTCAGCCTAACCTATGGGACAGAGGCTATGATCCCAGCAGAAATTGGATGCCCATCCCATAGGGTACTCATGATGAGCAAGACTGATAACGAGCGCGAAAGAAGGTTAGATCTCAACTTGCTTGAAGGGCGCAGAGAAGCGGCTATCATCAGTGAAGCCAAATACAAGAAAAAGCTGGAAAAATATTATAATCAGCGCGTTAAAGAATGCCACTTCAAGAAAAATGATTTTGTCCTTCGAAACAATGAAGCTAGCCGCGCAATACCCCCAGGAAAAATGTCCCCCAATTGGGAAGGACCTTATCAAATCTCAGAAGAATTGGGGAAAGGCGCGTATGCTTTAAAAGATTTGAATGGAAAAAAGATACCGCGCGCGTGGAACGCAGCACAGCTTAGAAAATGCTTCATGTAAAAATTCAAATATGTAATCAAGGCTTTTAAGCCATCATGAATGATGATTCGCGCCATCTTTCAATATTTGTTCTATTACCTTTGCATACATGTTTCACACTTCCTTTATTAATTTGGAGCAATATGACAACACTATATTGACTTCAAAACAAAATAAAACGAAGTAAAACATACATGCGCGAGCCTTAGCTCAAACGCGTTAACGAGTCTTAACTCTTAAACGTCAGGGCCTTAGCCCAAACCTACGAGCCTTAGCTCAAACACGTTAACGAGTCTTAACTCTAAAAACGTCAGGGCCTTAGCCCAAAACAAAGAGCCTTAACTCAAAACACTCACAAACATCCATCTTACATCCCGCGCAGCCTGATCATAAAAATCCCTAAACACAACTAAGGCAAAGTACATGCCAAATCATAGTTGTTAAGGTCTCAGATCGAGGTCGCGCGCGGAAACATAGTGGATATCTGAGAAACACATGCTGACATGTAATGGCTAAAATTCATAATTCCATATAAAAAACGCGCGACAACGACGCGCAAAAAAGGAATAGTGAAAAGTCATCGCGCGTGTCAGCATAAACAAGATACTGCGAAACCACTTACAAAATAGGACTATGGTTAAGTAAATAATTTCCTTACAACCTTGTTCTCATTTTAAAGTGCAAGCATATCTTATATCTATACAAGCAAACATGAAGAGATGAATGGAAATGCGCAAGATGTGAAAAAGGGAAAACAAATTTCATTCCATAGCATTGAAATTTACAAGTGTGATGAGTTACAAATTACAAGTATAACAAAAAACAAAAAAAAAAAATTAGAAAGATGAAGGGCTTCTCAAGTCTCCACGTCGACGTCAGCCACTTCATCACCATCATCATCTCCCTCAGCATCTGGCGCGGCCCGCTCCTCATCTCCGAACTGACCATAGTCAAGTTCTTCCTCCTCAATGGAGTCTTCTATCACGACGGTGTCAGGAGCAGATTCTTTCGCCGCGCCAGAACCGCTGGCAGGGGCAACATCCCCCGCGCCACCATCATCGCCACCAGCCCTCTCGCATTCATCGAGCAACTTCTTTAGCGCGCCGAGGTCGGGCTGGTCAGCAAGCGCAGCTATCTGCAAATCATTAGAAAAGTATTGAGTACAAAACACTTGGAAAATTAATCAAGTAAAACTCATTAAGGTCAAGGTACCTGCATAAGGATAGGGATGGGAGTATTCATATACTTCTCCCCCACCGCGGCCATGTCCGCGCAGGCCGCGTCGCTCTTGTAAGGGTACTCGGATGGGTTCTTCTTCAACATGCCATATTCATACCCATCCGTAAACCCTTCAGCTCGACCCACCAAGCGCGCGGCAGCATTGCAGTCCATCACAAGGGCCTGAAACTCGGCAGAATATTTCATCGCCAAAGCGCAACGAGTCATGCCCTGTGACACCAGCCATTGGCGATCCTGCGCGAGGCCAGCAACAGACGTCTCGAGGGCAGGAAGCTGAGAGTTTAATAACTCAACAGTTTCCTTGGTCTTTTTTAGCTCCTCTTTATCAGACGCTGCTGCCGCCAAAATTTTTTCTTTCTCCGCCTGCGCAGCATCAAGTGCTTCCTGGCTAGGCGCTGCCGTCGCCAAGGCCTCATCTCTATCGGCCTGCGCGGCCGCCAACTCCTTCTTCAGGCGCGCAACCTCGCTCTCCAGTGATGATTTCTCAGTGATACTCTGGACGATAGCTTGGTCACGCGCCTCCGCCTGCTGTTCCAAGACACGCACTCTCCGCGCGTACTTGGCAACTTCGGCCTCCGCCACCTGCTGCTTCTCCCGCGCTGCTTGGAGCTCATGCCCGCGCTTAATAAAGGCGGTGTTGGCACTTGCTCGGTTTTCGCTGAGCTCCGCCTGGAGTTTCTCAGCTCGTGCGCGAGCATCAGAAAGGTTCCAGGCAGCCACCTTAGCCTCTTGCTGGGCTGCCACAAGAGCATCGCGTACTTTAATATAATCACGATGAAGCTCTTGGGAGGCAGCAACGAAAGCCGACCCAGCGAAAATGTGATCGTTGAGCAAGTCAGCGCGGGTGCGCCCCTCCTGATACCTCCTTTCAGTAGGAGGCACGGCATGAGCCCAGAAGTCCTCGCATACGCCCATGGATTGGAAGGAACTGTCTTCATTAATATTCCATCTCGGGCGGTAAACGTGGTCACCTTCCTGCAAAACACAAGAAATTTTCTAAGTCATAAAACATACTTATATGGAGGTACGCGCAGCGGAGCAACAACTTAAAACATACCTGCGGGGATGAAGCAGAAAAGTCAGCGCCAGCCCCACCAGAAGTATGCGCTGCGAAGTCTTGTGGCATCGCAGGGCTGGCGCGGTCTCCCAAGGAGTCCTCAGCTTGAGCCCCCTCATCCTCCTCATCTTCTTCAATAGGCCTCTTCTCCTGCGACCTGGAGGGCTCCAAACCAGTCTCGCGGGGAGGGCTGCGTGTAGGAGGAGGCGAGGGAGGTCTCGGCGTCGCCAGTTCGGCGCGCAACACGGCTTCCTGCTCCTTTGTAATCCCAATAAGGGGAGACTCAGCACTAGCAGGAGCAGGAGCAGAACCAGCGGCGCCGGCAACGGCGCCAGGAGTGTCACCAGCAACTTGTACGCCAGCTACAACTCCTATGAACAAATCAACAAGGAAAAATGGTTTATGACTGGATCCAAAAGAAAAAATTCAGAAGACAAATGTGCAAAACATACCTTGGCGCAATTCTGTTCGCGCGGCGAACATCGCCATAAAGTTCATTCTACCCTTTTCAGAGGGTAGAACAGGGGACTTCGAAGCAGCCCCCGGCGCAGCCTCAGCACCTTGTGGCGCTTGCGGCTGATCTACGACCGTCGCCGGTCCTGCAAACATTCAAAGGAGCAAAGGTTTAATAATAATTCAATCAGATGAAGATAAGCAAAGTATACCTGTCGCAGGCGCGGCACTGCTTCTCTCTTCAGCCGCGCGAACGGAGGAGGTGACGCCACCATACCTCAAGTGGACAGGAGGTCTGCCCACTCTCACAGGCAGGGAAGCTAAAGAAACCTTGGTGGTAAACACCTGGGTTTCCTTAGGTCCCTTGGTTTGAGCATGGGGATGAGCGACAGGGGTGTCATCTTTCTTCTGCTTCTTACTGCCCCCTGCGCCAGATTTCCCCTTAGCTTTGCGCTTTAGTAGGGGCGCCTCCTCTTCCTCCTCCTCCTCTTCCGTGAGCTCCAGCTCGTAGTTTTCGAGCGCATCTGCAAATACAAGCAACAGAACTGTTAATAAACTTTGGTATTCTAAAGGAATAAGCATAAGTGCGAAGGCTTACCAGGCGCGTCGCTATCAAAGTCAAATTCCAGATCCACTGGGATGAACATGTCATCGAAGCGATCTGGGAAACCAACCTCCCCAGCGCCAAGCGCGACGGAGCCACCCTCCACTTGATCATCATAAGCGGCGTGGATATAATCCTTGGTGACTGCGCAAAAACAAGTCAAGTGATATCAGCAAAAGAATTATGTTCGCGCAGAAAAAGAAATAAAGCAATGAAATAAACTTACACAACCCGTCGACTTGGATAACGGGCTCAAGCGCGCTGTCGGCCCACAGCTTACTCATGCCGACCCCCACCAGCGCCTCCTCGCGAATTTTCTTGGCGGGGGATGGTTCGGCGGTCAGTTTCTTAACCCAGGCGCCGGTTGGGTTCTTAATAACATCCGCATCCGCGGGCGCAGCATCGATCGCGCACATCGTCATGCGGATGGGGATTACACCAGCCCTGATGTAGAAGAACCTCTCAGACCAGTCATGAAGGCTCTTGAATGATACGGTGCTGCACTTAACCTTCTGACTGCGAGGAATAAAGGAGATCCAAGAATCTTGGATCTTGGGCTTGTAAAAAAATTGAAAGCGCCGAGGGGTGGGCTCCTCTCGCTGTGATTTGCACATGAACTCGAAATGAGTCATGCGCACAAGTCCAAACGGATGGACTTGGGATATATGAATCCCGAAAAAACGTAACACCGTGCCTACAAACCTTGTCATCGGAAGACGAAGGTTGCAGTGGGTGAAAAAATGGGTGTACAGTGAAATATAGCCGGGAGGCGGGTCCGCCGCCGTTTGCCCGGCCCCAGGCAACATGTAGCCAAACAGGGTGGGAAAGCCCTGAGAGGCGATGAGGCTGTCGAGATCGGCCTGCCTCAATTTGCAGGGGATTTCATTCCACCTTTTCGTGGCCTTGGTCCTCCCTACTTCCTCCGATGTGGTCTCAACAACCCTCTTCCCCTTGCCCTTTTGCTTCAATGTCGACATCACCACAGATTTCACACGGCGTCTTCGAGAGGCAATAGAGGTGATTGAGGGGTTAGAGGAGTCTGAACTATCAGACATACAACTGCAGCAGCAGATAATCGAAGATCCGAAACGATGAATGCACTCAAATCAGAATATGAAAGGCAGAAATTCGAAAATTAGCAACAATGAAGATGAAGATAAAAAAAAAATTTTCCTAAGGGCCTGCTTTTATAGGCCCTGGAGAAAGAAATTTGGCAACTGATCGGATTTCACGCGCCCCCACTCGCAGGTGTAAGCCAACACGGGCGCGGCACGTGTCCCTGACACTGTTGAGGGGACACAAAAACGTAACGGAACTGCCACGGAGCAGAGACGCGCCCCCACTCGCAGGTGCAAACCAATGCGAGCGCGACACGTGTTCCAGACAGCTGTGCGAGGGGACATGAAAGGCAACTGTAGCACCTCGAGCACACGAAACGTCTGACACGTTTACGGCGCACGTCACCACCAACCAACCACGTGTTTGGACCCTTCGTTTCAACCAAATGGATAGAACTTCGCGCAACGATGGAAACAACCAAGAAAACGACAAAACCCCTTTAAAAGACCAAATCAGTAAGTCTAATATCTATCTTACCGCGCTCGCGCGAGATAAGACACACATTAGACTGGGGGGGCTTGAAGAGGTATGTACCCGCCTCAACATCGAGCGGGGCGGGTCAACCCACAAGATATATACAAGACATTAGAAATCAAAGATATTATCAAGGCACAAAGCCAAAACTTATGCTCAAGCATCACATGCTTGCACATATCACATATGCTCAAGCATCACATATGCTCACGCATCACATGTGCTCATACATCACATATGCTCGCGCGTATCAGATGCTCACGCATCATATATGCTTATGCATATCACATCGTGCGTGGCGCATCCGCGCGCGGCGCATATCACATGCTCGCGCATCATACATGCCCACCCATATCACAGTTGCGCATGGCGCAGCTGCGCGTGGGGCATCCGCGCGTGACGCGTATTACAGGCTTGTGCGTATCACATCTGCGCATGAAATATCTGCGCGTGAGAATAAAGAGAAAACCTCGCGCATCCTCAGGATGGGCGCATATCACACGTGCACATAATCAACCTCGTCCTTATCCAAATCAGGATTAGGGCAACCTTGATTGTGCACGTCAGACAACCTTCCAGAAGGCATCTTTTTAAGGAATAAGGATATGCTGATGTTGACAGCTGCTAAATGAAAGGTGGACAGCTCAGCATGACTCATGGGTTACCACGTGATTATAACCAATGAAAAAGCACCAGGTGTCTCCGAGGACACGTGGCGCAAATCGATTGGAGGAGGCCAACAAAACCCTAATCTGGTCTCAGCTCAATCAGTGGAAACCCTAGCACTATAAATACATCATAACGTACACAGTTACAGACAGACATTGATTCACATTGAAGCATATTCAATCACACAATCATACAGAGTAACATACAGTATTCAGCTATTAAGCAATACTCTCCAAATTCCCTTACTCTTACATTATCATCTTCTCCTACATATACTTATTCTCACGCCGGAGGGTTACCCCAAAGAGGACCCCTCTGTCCCTTTCTGAGGGGTAAGTAACGGCGCTGTTCATTTTGTAGGTGGAAGAACACAGATCCAGAAGAACCATCGGTGAAATAGTATAATCACACCCGAGGAAAGTAGATCTGCTACCAGTGAGTAGATCCACGTTTCTTCATACAGTATTCAGCTATTAAGCAATACTCTCCAAATTCCCTTACTCTCACATTATCATCTTCTCCTACATATACTTATTCTCACGCCGGAGGGTTACCCCAAAGAGGACCCATCTGTCCCTTTCTGAGGGGTAAGTAACGGCGCTGTTCATTTTGTAGGTGGAAGAACACAGATCCAGAAGAACCATCGGTGAAATAGTATAATCACACCCGAGGAAAGTAGATCTGCTACCAGTGAGTAAATCCACGTTTCTTCAAATTTAAATTCGTATTGTTTTATTTTACGGTCCTTATTTTAAATTTCTTGGTCATGCTTCAAAGATCTTGTGTCATAACGAGTATCCCATCATGTCGTTGCATCGCCGCAGACGGTCTCAAAGGTGGGGGTGGCATTGGCGCTCCTACATCTTGCCACATAGCCTTCCATCCCATTTTCGGTGTGGTTCCAACAATTAATCGTTAATCAAAGAAAATAGTCGGGAATTCAGATTAGCAACTTTGAGAGAAATATAGACTCAATTTCTCATTTTTCATTCCTACCTTTTCATATCATCGGCTGTTGTTATATTGCCTTACATGAACAACTAACATAATTGAAATAAACAAATGCACTAAGCCACCAACCCACTAATGAGCTCATGAACTAATTTAATAAAATAAACTGCAAGAAATAACAAATAAACAACTAATTGATATCATGGTGCTTGGTTACGTGGACGGTTTAGGCACGTAACATTTTCCTCCCGCCATCTGATTTCACTCTTTGTTGGTTTTACAATTTGGCATGGTGATGCATGCCACTAAACATGTCACGAGTTTATGTCTTTGCCACCTCACCCATAGCAACTTATGTTGGTTGATTAGATTGGTGTATTTCTCTAATTTTCTAATGTTTTTGTTTGTGTAGACTTTGCTAGCTTCATGTTTTTGTTTTTAATTCTACTGCCTTCATTATAAAAAAAAGTTACATGGATCAGGCCATTTTGCACTACTGCTACTCGATCTCCTAAATTACACGTATGCTTCATACGCGATAAACTCTTTGATTAGGCCCATTTTGCAATTTGCACTACTGCTACTCTCCTTAGGCCCGTGCCATAAATTACTAAACTAGTAAATAATATGTATATACAACTAATAGTTCTAATCATGGATTATTTTGGTTAGTCCTCGGCGCTCCATTCACAACCAAAATCTACTATGTCTAGATTTGATCTGAAAGTGTGATTACGACTCCTAGATTTTCCGAAGATATAAGATTTGAAGAAATCCCCCAACACCTTCTAACTACGCAGTTTGGAAACCATCGTTAGCATGCAAGCATTGCATATATTATTGGTACTATGCTTTGTATGTAGGTATTGTCTACATCCAACCCTTCTTTGACCATGCCAATAATTTTGCTAAAGGTGTGATTTTACAGGGTATAGTTGTTTTTGTTATGTTTTAAGTTTTGAGATTGCAGAATATTGTCATGTGGTGTAACGTTATATGTTATGTACTAATGCTCGTGGGAGCTTATTGATCCTAAAGAGCCTGAGAATTTTTGCATGACCATATAAGTAACATGTATCTTCCAGAACATGTTGAGCTGGTCTTGGTCAGTCCAAAATGGGATGACCCGCTAATACTTTTTGTTTAATTCGCTATTTAAAACTTCTTTTAATTAACTAACTTGGTCCATAGTGGGGTTCCGGTCCACTTACATAGATTGGTGGAAGAAATAAAGGTGTTAGGCTTTCTTTGGGCTAAAAATTGATCGCAAAATATTGGGTTGTCTTGGGGTAATTGGTGTAGTTTTCAGGTGGAAAAAATGGGTGTGTTGGTTCGGTATATTGTTTGGGTCGTAGCTTAGTGGGTTTTCTGTGTGCTTTTTGTTGGATATATGTATTGGCATGTCTAGCTGCTTGCTAGTATTTTTTAAATAAAATTTGGTTGGATATTAGTGATGACATAGACGAGGATCTTGAGAGTCATGCCGACTTGGATATTGAATTTGAGCACGGGCCGAACCACTGTTAACTTGAAATCGGGTCGATAATATAACGATGTCTATGTAACTTGGCAACTTAGCTCGTATTCAACTCGAGCCAACTTAGAGTTTTAGCTTGATAAATTGGACTCGTGTTTTTAATTTTTTTTACTTTGATTATAGTATTTATGTTTTATTTATTCAAGTGAAATAATAAGTTAACAAAAAGTTGAAATTTACCGTAATTTTCGAACTGATTCAGTCAACTAGGTTCTTTGAATGAACTTGAAGTGAATTTAGTTACTTTTGTTGTGCCAATTTCACATGAAGAAGAAAATGAAAACTACATGAAGAAGAAAAGGAAAACAAAAATTCGGGGCATTCCGAGAATTGAACTCGGGACCTCTCGCACCCTAAGCGAGAATCATACCACTAGACCAAATGCCCATTTTGATATTGGTGACGATGATAACATTCTTTATATCAAAACGCTCTTCATTTAAGCCAGAAATGTTCTTTTTAATTCTAACAACAAATTAATTTAAAATCAGAAAATTAAAATTCTAATCAATATTGTAAACAAAAAGTTAATGAGACCATATTTGTAGAAATACATATAATCCAATCTCAATTTACTGTAACAAATGCAAAAAAAAAAAGAAAAACCCCACGTTTATGACACAATGCAAACACCAACACCAAGAGTTGTGCGACACAATGATATGATCAAAAGCAAGTTATAATAAACCAAAGTTCTAATAACAGACAATACAGATCTATTTGTATCCCAAACGAATACTCCATCGACATTACAACTTCGTATACAGCTAGGTAGTATATCGACTTCACGACAAAATTCATAAGCAAACAAAAAAATCTTAACAGAAAATGTATATGAACGAACAACAAATTGTCAAGGAAGAAGACCAATGTAGGGGGTTTGAGGAGGGCAAGGAATGTTTTGTTGGTTGGTTTGATGAATTGCAAACTTCAAGTCTCCCAAGAACACCATCACAAACTCAAACCCTGTCTTCAAAATGTTGATACAAATATCAAATTTCTCAACCATCTCTTCGATTTCTCTTTATGCTTGTTATATATGTATATATTATGTGTGTGTGTGTGTGTATATAGCGTGTGTTGTTGAAAGGGAAGGAATGAAGTAGGTTTAATATGGCTTTTGGAACCCTTGAAGGGTCATATAATATGTGAGATTTATCTCAATTATTGGGATTAGACGTGTGATGTAGGAAATTGCATGGAAGATGTACGGCTAAACAAAGATTGACTATAACTATTTGCATGCCTTATCTTCTCATAATATTAAATAATTATGCGTATTTAAACAATGAACATGGAAAATATGGACATAAATTATAAATTTATTTATGATATTTTTTAAAGAGATATCATAAATCACTTAATCATTCCATTTTGTCACCATGATGATTAGCACGGATGTCTTAAAATAAATGAAAGCTTTTATCTTTTCGTCTCATAATTTATATCTCCGTTCTTGTAAACCCGGAGCGACAACGGCATGAAGACTATGAAAGTAGGGGTAACATGTGTTTTTCATCCTCTCAATCGTAACTTCTGTTTACACCTGAATGTACTATGCAAGTTGTTAGACTCTGTGTAATGAAGAGCTATTAAATTTGGGGGGGGGGGGGGGGTAATACGTGACATCACATCAGCAGATGAACTATTTTTATTTATTTTAGGGGTGTAGCGGTGTTCAAGCAAAAAATCAGCCCCAATTGAATAAAATATTATTATTTTCACCCCAGAGATAAATCTATGTCGCCTCCCTTTAAATCACCCCAATATCACCCAAGGGGGAGGTGTTTTCGCCCAAAAAACCCTCTATTTGTCGCCCACTACGCATAACCTTATTTTTTTTTCTTTTATATTATAAACTTGTATATATCTTCGTTGTCATAAATATGTTTCCTCAAATAATAGAAACCAGAAAAATTAATATAATGTTTTAGGAAAGATGAGGAAAATAAAGAGAGAAAATAGTTAAATGGAGAGAGAAATTAATTAACACTTAAATCGTTTTCATTACACTTAAATTTGGAAAATAAAATAAAATTTGTATGGTCAAAATATATGGTTACACATCAAACCTTCTTTAATCTCCATTTAGATTTAGATGTGCATGTGTGACGGTGTGAGTGAAGGTTGTCTCCAGTCTCTAATCATTAAAATCAAATTTAAATTTAGATAATTTATCACACTAAGAAAATATGAGTTTCTTTTCACTTGCATGTGAATTGTTTATAAAATTTCATAATTAGTTTATTGTAGTTCTCAATATAATAATTTAATATTATATAATAAGTACTTAAATTTTAATGCAAAAGACTTAAAAAAAACAAAACATAAGTGTAAATGGCGCAAGCAAGAGTGATTATATTACGCCATGTGATCATCTATACATATTCTTGCTACCCTTCTCTCTTTGTACAGTTAGAATATGGCCCAAAAAATGATTTTGACCCAATTGCATACCAATAAAGAATGAAACAATACTTGCCAATCTAAACATCAAAACTCTGATCAAATTAGTGAGCATATCTACACCATTTGCTCTTTTTTCTTCTGATGGACATTTAATATGATGCCTTGCAGCTCCGGAAAAACCGCTAGGAGTGCAAGTTCAAGCACACCGTACCCGAGTTGCTTCAAACACACAGCAGACTGTGAATTTTAGAATCAAAAGTCAATGTTTAATTTTTTCCAAGTTTAATGATTATAAATGGACCATAACCACTTAAAGATGACAATTTCGACCCATTTACTTATGAATGAGTCGATTTGGGTTACATTTGATCTCAAATGGGTCAAACTGATGAATAAAATAATGCCTAAAATGGAGACAGGTCAGATGGGTTTATCATGTTGAATGTAACCCCAAGTCTACTTGTAAATAAGCAAATTCATATACAGTTACATCTCTATAAGTTAATAATGTCGGGAGTGACGAGAACCATTAGTTCAGTAAGGGGTAGAGGTGTAACATTTCTCCTTAAAAAAACAATTAATCATATTCGAGTATCTAACTTTTATTCTCACGTATCTATTAAAAATCTTTTCGTCTCCACCATAGACCATGATACACATCTATGAGTCACGTATCCTATTTCATTCGTATCCATTGACGTAATTGATCATGGGACTACAAAGTAACTAGATACACCACTATAAGATGCATACCTCATGGCCGTAGCTGTAAATTTGATCTGACATGGCTATAGATGTATAAAACATCTATAAAAATGAGTACTTTCATTATTTTCTCTAATTTAATTGAAAAACCACATTATTTCGTAATTGACCCACTTAAACGTGTTAACACATTATTGATTTTAGCCCATTTGAATGCAACAACTTACTGATTTGGTGTAATTGGCCCATTTAAATAATGTTTGTATAATCATAATTAAGACATCAACTGTCTATATATTCAAAAAAAGTTGGACAAAATTGTTTATGGGTCATTCCAAGTGCCGTTTTGACACATTATCCAGCCCGCCAGATCCACCCATCTTGCCACTTGTATTCTTGACATATATGAGTATCAAGTATGTATTCACCTGGAGAAAATAGTATATGTCTTTCGCACTTCGTTTATACTGCTTACGTCCAATCAAGCTGACCAATGTAGTCGGTGCTCCTTCTAAAATATATAAAATGCAAAGACCATCATGCTTGCTGATAAAGATAACAACAAATAAAATGAAAAACAGTAAATACTTACTAAAAATCATCTTCTTGATGTCACTAGCTCTCCTTGCAGCTTCAAGCTGCTCCTCAAAAGATCCCTGCTTATTATTATTTCTATTACCAGATGGAGTTCTGCAAGACCCTTCATTTGACTGAGAAGAATCCGTTTGACCCGCGTTTACTTTTAGAAAAAAAGTGCCTTCAGGCCACAGAATCTAGCAAAAGCCAACATTTTAAATCAGTTTTTCACATAGAATATTTATATTTAAATGTATAAAGAACTTAGTATAATATTACATCTTTGACCAAATGAATTCCTTGAGCAACAACATTATCTTTCCTGAGCCAATGAATTTGCCTTACAAGCCAGTCATCAATAGCATCTTCCATCATTAGTTGCAATATTTGCTTTGATATCCAAAATACCTGTCGCCTGCATACATAAATATTAATTGTATTATGTATTATTGAATCAGCTATAGGACTGTAAACGAACCGAATGTTCAGTGAACCGTTCGACAGAAAGTTCATTTATGTTGGCTTATTTACGTTTGTTTATGTTCGTACGTTTATGTCATTCTTATATGGTCGTTTATTTATGTTTGTTCAAGTTTGACTTGGCTTTAAAATTATAATGGAATAGACTTTAATTTAGATGTGTTTGTTAACTTCTGACATTATTGGATACTTTATATATTAGACTTCAATTGGTGTTCTCCGTTTATATATGTTCATTTGTATTTGTTCACATATGTTTGTTTGTATTTGTCCATTTATGTTTGTTTATAAGAGAACACGAAGATGCTCATTTTGTCAACGAACATACATGAACAAGAAAAAACGTTTGATTACCTGTTCATGTTCGTGTTTGGTTTAAGTTAAATGAACAAACACGAGCACGCCCCCGTTCGTCTTCGTTTGGTTCATTTACATGCCGAATCAACTTTAATGATAGTTACAAATGAAACATAATCAAAATATCAAATCATATCTCCAAATTTTGGTAAAGATAACTATACTCAACTCTAACTAATATTTTCTATCTAATAATTACTATATCTAAATAAACCAAATGATGTAACAAAATAAGTTGATAATAGCATAAACCTTAACCAGCCTCGTCTGTTGAGTTGAAATATCTTGTCCACTAAATTTAGCAAGGGAACACTTACATTTGGTGGACTCCACTGCAAAAAGAAATAGCAGATTTAATGAAAATCACACAAGTGCTTCATATAATATCAACATAACAAATATTCAAGTGTGTTAATTCTACCTCTGCAGGCACACCAAGTGGATCTTCTTTAGTAATTGAAGTTATAGTTGCAGCAAGATTGAGTATTTCAGACCGAACCTCCGGATTAATTCTATTTTGTTCATCATTTTTTTCTAAAATCGGCTCGTTAGCTTTTGCAGCAGGTCCCACTTTTTCCTCATGGTTGACTAATCTCTCTTTTTCACCTTCCTCAATGTCAGAAAAACTGTTAGCCATATATGAGGTAGTTATCTTTGTACCAGAATCAGTTTTCAACGACACGTTTCTTCTAACAACCGGAGAAGAGCATTCAGATGGCGAATACCGGCCCACAACTTTTCTCTTTAAACCACCTTTGAATTGGCTTACAGCATCATCCACATTGACTGTTGACCAAAAAAATCACATGTCACTAAATAGTAATAACTGTATTTAATATAAGCACTTTAGGAAATAACAATATACCTGCTAAAGGCCTCACATCTGTTGCTGGCCTTCCAAAAGAATAACTCTACAGGAGCAAAACCTTAAAATGGTAATATCATTTGAAAGTAGTAATCTTTAATATTAGTGTAAGTAAATGCATACCTTTGAAGTCATACTCAAAAAGTCCCATACTTCATTTTGCTTAAAAATATTGGGTATAGACAAAAGATCCTGTAAAACATTACAGAAAAAATAATCATGAATCAAAAGATTAAGATTTTAAAAATTAGTAACATTTAGGACCATACTTGAAGATATTTATCAAGTTGTATACAACGTTGATATACAAATGCATCCTCTGTGCTAGATGAGAATATTCTTTTAGGAGGCAAATTCAGTGTATAGTTAGGAACGTCTTTTAAATTTCGATGCAATCTATCAAAATTCCTGTATCTGCTCACCAAGTGAGGATATAAAAAATGAATATTTGTAGCCACAATCGAATAAACCGCAGATGATTTTAAAAAGATCAGACAGTCAGAAACAAGACCTTCTTTCCACAAACCAAGTCTTGTTATCAGCATTCATAACCGCAATAGAATAAACTGCAAATGATTTTGAGTCAGGATTTTCAAAGTATGCTCCTAGAACCTGTAAAACAAACATAGCCTCAATACAATACAAATTTTTAAAAAAATAATATTAATTGGAATTCAGAGTTTTGACTTCTTTTAACATATGCGTTAAAAGACAGTCTTCTGTCCCATTTTGGTCGTTTTGTAGGTCTAAAACCAACTTTTGAAAATGATAACTTTTATAAAAAAGTAAAGCTGCATACAAAAATGTTAGATCAATTATACATAATTTTGAACTTACGTGTTACAAAATGAACCAAGGTGATACAGAAGCATAATTTAGTGACTCTGATGTACAAAAAGTATACGTTGAATTTAAAGTTCTTAAAAATAATCTTACCCGACAACTGAGCTTTGGAACAGACCTTTCGGTACGTGTTACTTTATCCGAAACATTATTAATATTCTTTGCATCATTATCTCGGCCAGCATTCGCACTATAAAACTCTGATATTATTGGTCCACCAACTTGATTTTGAATGTTTAAGTCAGCAACACTATTTGATATTTCCATTTTAGATTTACTTCCAACAACATTATTAGAATTATTTTCATCAACTAAATCAGAAAGTTTCGATGTCTTGCTTTGATCCCTTAAAACTCCATCAAGATTTTGCTCTATTGTTTGTGTTTGATCATTAAAATTTTCGTTTATTCTTGAACCTTCTGTTTTCTTATGAGATCTCTTATTATAGTTTCTTCCTCTGGTCCACATATTTTCAAGATTTTCAGGATGAAGAACTTCTGTTCTTCTTTGCGTTGCAGCCTCAAGAACCCGGGCCCACGCAGAGGTCGGTTGGTTCAACGTTTCATCTTGAACCGGACCAGAAACCATGGGCCCGGGTGGGTTTGAAGCCGGTTCCTTTTGGTCTTTAGGTGTATCATTCTTTTGACTACCAGAAGACCAATTTTTCATAAAAGGCGAATCTTGACTTTTTTCTTTTCTCGGGGTTTGACTTTGACCCGTTACATTTGTTGACTGATTACCACCTGCATCCTTTCCTTCTTTAGTATTGTTGGCAAGAAAAATAGCCTCAATCAACTCATTGATACGCCTGCCAATAGAATATGCATAAATTACACAAAATCATATCTTACAGAATAACTACTTTTGTCTCTTGAAAATCACCCGGGGCATGCAAATCTCATTGCTGGTTCGATTACCAAACACGTTAAAATCTCACATGCAATGCACCGAACAACAGAACATTGCGCTTCTCGTGGTCTAAGAACTGCACTCAAAAGCGCCCCCATAATCCGTTTAAGATACTACAAAATTAAGCAAAATTAGATAACTTCACAAAGCGTTAGTTACAAATATTAGTTATTTTTATAATAAAACTCTCCAGTCACACCTTGTACTCACTCTCTGAAGATATTAAAGCTGGATGAAGCTCTTTAGAAGCCATTAGATGATGTTTCAATCGTTCATCTCGTTCTTCAGAAGATAATGTCACCATAACCTCCCTCCCAATTGCAGCTTGGTTCTTTCTAAAAACCTCTAAATGATCCCCTATTAAATCAACTACATCCCTGAAACAATTTGTGATCAACTGATCATGTCACGATTCAGCGGTTCACTTTCTTGCTTACGTGGCACTTTTTCTTATGAGGTGGTTTATCACTAAAGTACCAAATAGTCCATTTCCAAAAACAAATACTTTCATATATATCCTTCTAAAAGATCATCATTCCTCATTATATGTTCCGTATTAAATAAACTTTTGGTAAAATAGGTATAGTTACCATTATCGAGTATAACTACTAACATAAGTATGTTGTTAACTTGATATGCATGACATTAGCAATTTCTAACAATACTAACCTGGTTAGCAAGTCAACAAGGTTAATGTCTTTTACTCGAGCAGAAATTTCAGCAAGAACATCCATCAGAACCGCATGTAGAAGCTGTGGGGCCTCTTTATCAGGTGTTATACCCGAATACCACGAATCAACCACAAATTCTTGCAAAAGCTTGTTAACAAAGTCATCCATTGCAGCCTCAACTACTGGAGAATCAATCTTCTTCTTCCAAGTAGGTTTCGGAGGCAATGTAGTAAGACGAGAATCTTTAACAGATAACTGTTTTGTCTCTAGATGTGCTAAGTATGATTGCCTGTTAGGTTTCTTAATCTTCCAATGGAATTCAACTTCTCTTATTACAATATGAACACCGGATACTAGGAGAATTGCTACTGGTACATTCATCCACATTGATTGGCTAGTATCTGTTACAATTAAACAATTAATTGGTTGTTTTGATCCAAAGTTCATGCAATAATCACCACTTTGGAATTGATTCCAAGTCACCGGTGACTAAGCCTATAAACGAACCGAACATTCATGAACTATTAGTGAACAGTTTGTTGGGAAGTTTGTTCATTTAATAAACAAACAACCGTGAACAAAACTTTTGTTCATTTAATTAAACGAATGATCGTGACCACAAGTTTGTTCGTTCATTTACGTGTGCGTTTATTTATGTTTGTTTAAATTTTAATAAATACATAAATAGTTATATTTATATACATATAAAGTTAAAAGGGGCTCGTTGATAAAATTTTTTTGAATGAATCATGCACATTTAAACCACTAATTTAGATGTGCAAATGAATTGTGAATTTATGTATGTTCAATTATGCCCATTTAAGTTTGTTTGTTATGTTCGGCTACTGCTTGTTTAGGTTTTAAAACGAACAAGCATGAACAAAAAAGAAACTTATTCTAAAATATGTTGGTTGGTTAAAGTTAAATGAACAAACACTATGCGTGCAAACATGTTCAAATTTGAGATATGAAGCAACAACAAATACAATGAAGAAGATTAAAACTGATAAATGCGACACACTTACGGGATAGGAAGAGAGCGACGATGACAATAGAAACCGCCCACCACGTGGTACGAAGCTTTGCCTCTTCGATCAAATCCTGTAACGTCTCCATACCCTGCGTACGTCTTTTGAAATGGTAATGGAACCAAGCCCTAGCCAGAAATTGTTTTCATGATCCAAAATTAAGGGATCGTATTTATAGTTTGCGTGAATTGTTGCAATCACATTTTTGGTTTTCAAATTTTCAACCATGCAGGTTACAAATAGTACTCTGGCGTTGGAATAATAATAATAATAATATCCACGTTGGAAGATATCAAAGCATTGTCTTTTATTTGGATGAGAAATAAGGCTACATATGATGGGTTCACTTGATTAAACTGGTATAATTTTTATTAGGGGAGTTCATTGGATCGGATAGCCAATTATTCGGTTTATTTGGTTCGAATTGTTCGGTTTTAAAACTTTTAGGACCCTATTTGAAATCTGATCCGATCTAAATTAGGGGTGTTTATGTTCGATCCGAATTGATTTCGGATCAGATTCAGATAACCGAAACAAACCTTATAGCAAGCATTCAAACAAACGTCTAATTAAATAAAAATAAAACTGGAAAATTAAAATAAAACATACACAAAGAAAAGTCAAACTTCAAACAAAAGCCGAAATAAATCTATGATCAATCATAATTCTAAAAATTAAAACATATACGAATAAAGCCAAACTTCAAAATAACTAAATTACATGTTATTTATTCAGATATCCGAATAATCCGAACTATCCAAATTTTTTTGAAATCCATTTCCGAATAAGACATTATTATGGCTTGCAAGTTTATGTTCTGAACTTGGAGGGTTGTCACAAGGGTTAATATAGAAATGAATTAATACAAGATTTCCAAGATTATTAGTCAAATCAATTTCCTAAAATGAGTAAAATTATCTGATGCAAGTATATGTATGTGGAAAACACAAGCTCCCTATTCCCCTCATCTTGTTTACAACCAACCATTCATATCCCATCTCTCTCTTTTCTTGTTTTTCATCTCCCACTCATCATCTCTACTTTCATTTCACTCATCCCACCACAAACTCACTCTTAAACCCAATCCAATGGCAACAACCTCAGCCACCCTCTCTCCGGTCAACTTCACAGTGGTTGCTCCCACCCGTTCTTCCGGCAGAACCACCACCAAAGTAACCTACATCAACTCATTCGGTGGACTTAAAGCTCACAACGCTGTTGCTTCACTCGGCACCCCTGTTTCCACCGAACAACTGTTCGCTAACTTTGTTTGTGAGTTGAAGAAACCGTCGGCTCGCGGCGGAGCACTTACGGCCACGTGCAATGCGGTGGGTGAGATATTCAGGATAGCGGCGATCATGAACGGGATAACGCTTGTTGGGGTTGCTATTGGGTTTGTGCTTCTCCGAATTGAAGCGTCCGTTGAAGAATCAGAGTAAGAAATGTTTGTTTGACTGCAATTTTTCCTACCTACAAAAATGTATGTTTGTTTCATTGTTGAATTCATGTAGAATCAATCATAATCATAAATATGTATGAATGAATTGAACCATATGTTATATAATACCATCATTCATCTTTTCCTATATTCAAAACTTAATTAATGAGTGATTGATTAGTCATTAAATATACGAGTGTAATTTGGATGAGCAATTAGAACTTAGAATTGATTAATAATTAGGGTGGGTGGACGGAATGAAACTCGCTGTCTTGATACCGACTTGCCATCATATTTTGGTATCGGAACGGTGTTCCCGCCCATAAATAGTCATTCTTGACAATCCCATCTTACCACCTCACCTGCCACATCATTGGTTTTTACCTATCCTCATCCCATCTCTCAACAGCTAACGGTAAAAATAGCAGCAAATCAAACCAATCGGGTCGTGTGGGTGGGCATGCTGATTTGACGCCAACGTTTATTTTTGACAACTAAAAATATTTCTTTAGTCTTAAAATACTTGTTTTTATTAAAGTGCTACAATAATAACCATTCCTGATGTTAAGCATATATAGAAATAAATAATAAAAGCTAAACAACTAGTTCAATTTAAATGACCAATAGTTTCAACTTCGAAGTTCCAAACCGTATAGTTGACCATAAACTGTCACTAATCGACATTTGAACTATTTGAACCTCAAACCGACACACTTGTTTCGATTTAAATGATTTGATAGCTACCAATATACTCCCTTCGTTCCATTAAAAGTGTCCTGATTTGAAAAACATAAAGTTCAAGTTAAATTAAATGATTGTCTTTTTTGCTTATCAAATGACAATAATGCCTCTTGAAAATTGGGTCCATCAATATTTTTTATTAATGTTAGTTGTGTGTGTTTTAAGGTTAAACTTAAAAATTTGCTAATAAATTTTGAAAGCGGACATTTGTAATGGGACAAACAAAAAAGAAAATATAGACTCTTTTAATGGGACGGGTGGAGTAGTATTTATGCTATTAGGGGGTGTTTGGGATTTTTAATGAAAACTTCTTATAACTTTTCAATAAGTTAATATTTATAAAAGTGTAATTTATTAACTTTTCTCTCTCACATCAGAAGCAATCCCAAACACCTTATTACTTTTCAAAAAGTTAATAGTTATAGGTTGGTGAAAATAAGCAAATCTCAAACACCTCTTAGTATCGAGCCAACGAACTTGGCTTATTATTACATATTGTAATCGTTTATTGAATAGAATGATGAGTTAGTCTTTACCATCTTAGATGGTATCCGAGCCTCAAGGTTTCGGACCTTTTTCCTTCCTCCTCAAACCATTATACAACCCAACATCTTTTTACAGCCCCCATCATTTAGCCTGTTTGATTCGCACGCCTCCAGGCTCCAGCTAGGGCCGTCCAAACCGTTCGACGCTCGAATTCGCTCGTCGCTCGCTCGGAAATTGCTCGCTTGTTTTTTCGCTCGATTGTAAACGAGCCGCTCTGCTCGGTTCGGTTCGGCTCAAATATTTTTAATTTATTTTATATATAATTATATATGAACAAATATATTAATAATAAATAGACACCAAACATAAAATATAAGTATACAATTTCTTAAACTCTTTTAAATTTTTTTCATATTCCGTCAATTTTATAGTTTCGTTAGTTCGATTCAAGTTTTCAGAATACTAAAAGTTTGTTTACATGTTCATAATATCTCACTTCAAACTTCTTTCTCCTAAAAATTTACAACCTATTATACGTTTGTCTAAAAACTACTAATTTGTTTACAAAATATATTATTTACAGCCTTTAAACTTGTTTCTTGTTGAACATTTTAAAGTGAAAAGGAAATAAAAAATGCTCGAAATCGCTCGATGTTCAATCGAAAAATGCTCGGTTCGATTTTGGCTCGTTTCGTTTTTCGCTCGGTTCGAATTTCAGCCGTTCGGTTCGGTTGGGTTGTAAACGAGCCAAGCAACGAACAAGCCTTCGCTCGGTTCGGCTCAGCTCGTGAACATCCCGAGCTCCAGCGCAATATGACCCAATTAATTTTTAGACTCTAAAATCTAAAATTCTAAATCAAGAAGGTACGGCCCACCTATGAACCAGCCGAACTGGGCCAGGCCTACAATTTATTTATTTAAACCAAAACAGGAACTCACTCAAAACTAAACTAAAGTTGAAACTGGGGCCCGACGTCAATGGTTTGGTTTGATGGATTTTATCTCGGAAACTGGATCCTTAACTGCCTCATTACCACCAGCAGAGCACACAGATCCCGGTTTCTCTGAAACTATTGTCTACAACCAAACAAAACCAACGAACGATGTACGCCGTGGATTTCACTACCATAACAATATATAAGTGCGACGATCCGTATCTCCATATCCACATCTCAAAACATCAAACAAAGACTTGGGACACAATCAAATTTAAAGCATGTCTGGATTGATTGATATTTGGACCAGCGAGTTGAAGAAGCTGCAAACTGAGAACAAGAATAAGGCCCATGGCTCGAACCCATCTGAGCCAGAGTCACCTTAGTTACCTAACCAGGTGAACCAGTACTTGGTTTGGCCACAGGAGTTGGTCAAGCGAGTCAACTCACTGCCGTTGGTGTTCCCTGCTTATTCCGAGGCTACCGTTTCTATGCTCGTCGATTCCTTTAGCGCTTGATTTGGCAACTATGTGCACATCTGTTGTTTATAATTGTACTTTGTGCTCTTTGTCTTGTACTTTATTTCAAAGTTGCGTAGCTTATGAATTTAGCGTTCTGTTTTGAAGTAATTAAAAGTCTAGTCTTGGAAATGACATAATTACAAATTTTGTCCTTTAAATTCGTCCATGACTAGTTTATAATACCTATTTCTGGAATTTTTTACAAATAATACCTAAAACTATAAATTTGTTTCATAAATGCTTATTTTGAGAATTTTCTCATTAGATGGTGTTTGGGAATTTCTTATTTTACCTCCTTCTAGCTTATAGGTTATAACTTATAAGTAAGTTAAAAGGTGTTTGAAAAATGTTAGATTTTAAATAAGTGTTGAATTGTGTTGCTTATGTATTTTATCCCAAAAAAAGGCACAAAATTTTCAAACAAAACTTTGACAAGGTTAAACTAGTTACACTAGAACTATTAAACTACTTCGGCCCACTTTATTATTTCAATTATTAAGCAGATATGAAATAATTAAAAAGTTCTCAAATTGAAAAATGGTATGACTACATGTTCATTAACCGCCCAGCCGGCCATATATAACAAACGAATCTAACTAATATATTAAAACAACACAATTTTGTCCGTATGTTCTTCATCTAGGTTGTCCATATAGACTTTCATGTCATCAACCTTTCATAAATCTAATTTACACATATTCACAATAAAATTTTAATCAGTGATATTGACTTTTATATTTTTGTAACTTATTAATGTAATTATGATATTAATTATTATAATTATTGGTAGAATTAAAATACTTATCTAACTAGTATATTAAAATAACTCAATTCTTTCACATGTCATTAATCTAGCCTATCCATATCGGACTCCATGTAATCACATTTCCATATAATTAATTTCCATATATTCACTATTAATTTTAATAAACAAAATCTAAAACCACGCAACCCGTTTTGTTTCTCTAACCCGATAACCAGATACTCAGTTGAAGCCATTTGTTATCATCCTCTCAACCCTAATGTGACATTCGTCAAATTCCGAACCCGAAACCCGGCACATTTTGGATTTTTTTTCCCGAATTCATATAACTTATTAAAGTTATTAAGGTTTGATATTTTATTATTATATTTTAGTTTTATGAAAGTTAAATTACCAATTTTGTAAATAATAGTTTTAAATGCAAACAAAGTTGAAGGACTTTTGTGCAAAATTTAATAAACTTGGAGTAAACCTCTTGTTACGTTGTTATCTCAACCAAGAAGTCAGGACACATATCGGCGTTTTTCCGGCAAGTATTTAACACCGAATTAAGATTTAAAACGGCCAATTGATGAGACCATTTGACTCGTAACTTCAAACCGAGCGTTTCGCAACCATGATTGAAATTCAATTCAGTGTTTTAAGCCTCCAATTAACGGAGCGAAAATTGCGGGTTGACCAAACTGATCGTAACGTGGCCTTTAGCTCTGTATAAAATCGTAGAACCATCTTGTGATCCTTTCGCACTCGCATGTCCTCTCAATTTCTTCTAAGCTTTCGTTCTGCGAACGGACTCAAGCTCTTCTAACTCCGTTACTCCGACCAAGTTAATCTCCTTCAATCCAAAAACACATGGGTAATTTAATTGTGTTTCATGTTTGGTTTTATCTGTAGGTACAAAGCCGCTGTCAATTTAGATTGGCAGAGGTATTTATTTGATCAATTTGTGATTTATACTTCTAGGGTTTATATGGATTTGGGGATAAAACTTAAGTTGTGTTTATAATTAATCGAAACCAATCCTTGAAAAAAAAATCTTATTATAGTCCAGTTGGTTTGCGGGTTATATACAAAGTTCCAAACCGATCCAGACTCAGGTCCGAGTCTCTTAAAAAGCAGTTTGTTAGTTTTTTTTACTTTTAACACATTATTATTATTATTATTATTATAATTATTTTAACACTTTATTTTTATTATAAAACCAATTATCATCACTAAATAAATGTTAGATAAACTTACAAATCCAGTTTTGTTTGAAAATCCAAAAATTTGTTTATTTTTTTTCTTTATTCTAAACCATTTATTTAGGTCTTAGAAAAACTCATTATTATAATCATCGTTTAAATTAAGTGAAACGTTTATAAGTTGATTTCTGGTCATATAACTTAATATTGTTGTTGTGTAACTTTTAAGTGTCAAAATTATTTGAAACCATTAATCACGAATTAGCAGCATCGTTAGTTATTTATTGATTCGTCGTATTTTAAAATAGTTACTAAGTTCTAAATTAATAAAATCCGTAACCAGTCGTCTGTTTATAATTGTTAGTCTATAAATATAATTTAAAGCCATTTTATATCAAACTTCTAATCAAGTCCCCAAATTTGGAATACAAACCCTAAATCCCAAATGATCTTGGACGCTCCGTGTTGTTTAGTCTATTTAACTTATTAAAGCGCATATTGTTTGACTGCAATTATAGTTATTCAATTAGTTATATATTGACTATAAATACTATATACTTAACTATAATTGGGATGTTTCATGTATTTAGATATTTAAAAATTTTCAATTCACCAAAAGCATATTAACAATATAATTAGCTGCTACAAGATTTTTAATTTGGACTTTATTATACAATTAAGCATATTAACAATATAATTGGCTACTATAAGATTTTATGTAGCTTTGTCAAGAGTGAAGAGTAGATCCGGTATTAAGTTAGTCATACTCGACAAAGAATCACAACTTACAACTAAAACTACAAATGTTGTTTACAAGGAGATCTTTTGAAACTTAATGTGATAAAGTTTAAACCTGGTATGTATTTGTAAGCTTAGTTTTCAATTAATATTACAAAATTTGTTACTAATATGTGTTTTTTATTTTTTTCAGGTCTCATGGTTCATTTATGTTATATTATTTCTTATTCACTACATTGTTTATTTATAAAGTATTTTTTTTATGTTATAAACATGGTTTAACATCTTTTGTAATATTTGAAGCTAAATTACTTATGCCAAATATTTAGGGGTGAGCAGAAAACCGAATTAACCGAAAAAACCGCACCAAAAAACCGAACCGAAGCATTAACCGATAGTTATTTTTTTGTTTTTTTGAAAAACCGAAATTTGGGTTTTAATTCAGTTATCCGTTTTTAAAAAACCAAAAAAACCGAACAGAACCGATTGACGATGATAAAGATTATCAAGATGATAAAGAATTTACTAAACTTTTAAGAGGGCAACTTCATAGAATAGTAACCAACTTTCAAAAGTGTTTCAATAAAGTCACTAAATTTTAAAAAGTGTTCCAATTAAGTCACTCAACTTTCATGTTTGATTAAATTAAAGGTTTTAATATATTTTTTAGCTTTTTTCTTTTTCGTTTCACATAGGAAACATTTTTATCTTTTTTATGAAGTTGACGTTGAGTGGCGACGTGAATATTATTTTTTATTTTTATATTTTAATATAATTAACATTTTTTAATTTTTTTAAATTTAACTACATATATTGCAAATTCCGACGCCCACATCTTATCCGCCATTTCTTTCTTGACGCACAAAAAAATCGGTGAGACTTGATTTGAAGATTTAGTGACCCGATTTAAGAAAAACATGCATCAGTGACCTAATTGGAACACTTTTGAAAGCTGGTTACTATTCTATGAGATTTTCCCATAAATAAATAAGATGATGAATAAAGATCGAGACTAAACTTTTAGTGCTTTTTAATTTTTAAACTCTATTTAGCAACTTTGTATTCGTATAGTTTCACGTAACACATGCCTATTTTTGTGTTTTGAATTCAATATATATGTGGACTGTGGTACTCACACGTTCTAGTACAAGTTTAAAATATGCATTTTCATTAAAAAAAAAATTTTGCAATCTCAACACATAATTGAAAAAAACCCGAAAATAACCAAACCGAAAATCCGAAAACCAAAAAACCGGAAAACCGAACGGGTTGCATATTCAAATAACCGATTACTTCGGTTTCGGTTTGGGTTTCGCCTAATAACCAAACCGAACCGTGCTCAGTCCTACAAATATTTGTGTTGATTGAATATGTTGTTAATATTTTATATTGTTTGTTGATATGTTTTCCACCCGTGTGTAACACGGGTTATTATCCTAGTATTCAATAAGGCAACTACAAACTTGTCTCACTAAGGAGTGGAAAAAAAGATGGACCGAATGGCCCGAATCATGCAAGAGGAAATTTATCTGGTTGTTCTCTCTCCTAAGATGCAAAAACACCTGAATCCGGAACCGGACCCGAAAAAAATTACCCATAACCGGTTTTTTTATACCCGGGTTTTAATACCCGACCCTACCCGTAGGGTACGGATAGCGTATGCATTTCAGTACCAAAACCCGTACCCGGAACCGGGCCCGATTTATACCCGGTAATACCCGAAAACCAGAACCGGTTCAATACCTGGAACCTGGGTTTTCCAATACTCGAAACCGGGTTTTTCAAATACCCGATCTATACCCGAAATTACCCTAAAAATACCTGAAATTACCCCTAAAAATTGTAACCCATTAAAAAAATCCAATATATGCCCGAAAAAAGCCCCAAAAAACCAAAAATAGGGTTTTTTCAATACCCGAAAATAGGGTATTCAAATACCCGGTTTTAGAATATCCGGTTCGATACCCGACCCGAACTCGATGTATAGGGTATGGTTTTTAGAGAGAATACCCAGACCTGAACCCGACCCGGGTATTACCAATACCCAATCATATCCGAACCCGGTTACCTACCTGAACCCGGGTATTTAAAAACCCGATTTGTGCACCTCTACTCTCTCCTTCCCCTTCTCTATATTTCTTACCTTCCACCTACAAAAGCAAGAATGCAATCTTGAGCACGTCCCACTTATCTAATTTTGGAGAATTGAATAAGAAAGTGATATTGAAAATACTGATTAAGTAGAGTCAAATAACGCATCCACCCGCTTACTAACTGCTAGACGCCTAGACGGAAGTGTGGGATAACCTCCCAGGTAGAGGTGCACAAATCGGGTTTTTCAAATACCCCGGTTTGGGTATGGAACCGGGCTCGGGTATGACCAGGTATTGAAAAATCGGGTATTGGTAATACCCGCGTTGGGTTCGGGTCCGGGTATTGTCTCTAAAAAACATATCCTATGCATCGGGTTCGGGTCGGGTATAGAGCCGGGTATTCTAAAACCGGGTATTTAAATACCCTATTTTTGGGTATTGTGAAAACCCTATTTTTGGGTTCTTTTTTTGGGTTAATTTCCGGTATAGATTGGATTTTTAAGGGGTTACAATTTTTAGGAGTATTTTTGGGTATTTTTCGGTTAATTTCCGGTATAGATCGGGTATTTGAAAAACCCGGTTTCGGGTATTGGAAAAAATTGGTTTCGGGTATGGAACCGGTTCCGGTTTTCGGGTATTATCGGGTATAAATCGGGTCCGATTCCGGGAACGGGTATTGGTACTAAAATGCATACGCTATCCGTTCCCTACGGGTAGGGTTGGGTACGGGTTTGGGTATTAAAAACCCGGGTATTAAAAAACCGGTTATAGGTACTTTTTTCGGGTCCGGTTCCGGGTACGGGTTTTTTTTCACCTCTACTCCCAACTACCAAAAGGTGTTAAGCTTAAGCATGTTAGACTTTGTGGCCTCCGCCCCAACATAAGCATAAACAAGCCCAAATGTAAACTGTTTTAAACCAAACCCAATGATAAATAAACATAATAGCAATAGGCCCATAAATAATAATAATAATAATAATAATAATAATAATAATAATAATAATAATAATAATAATAATAATAATAATTCGGTTGTGGTGTGATTAGAACCAGACTACATAGGGTAGTTTCTTTTATATTTTGTTCAATATTCCAGGATAGGGAGAAGCATTTGTGTTTGATGACTTGATGTTTTCCATTGTCCATCTTAACGCCAATTATATAACTTAATAGAAACAAGTAAAGATGTAAGAGCTACCCACAATTGAAGTTAGTTATGTTAGTTTTAAGTTGCTAACTATTAAATCCTACATAATTTTTTAACACCTCTTCAAGCTAAGCAGTATTGATGTTTAGCTTAAAACGTTAGAAATGAGAATCTAGTGAGCTCAAACTAGAGGTGCAAATCCTAACCAGAGCCATTGTAGATAGATAGTATGCCATTGTTATATGTGTTATTTTACACAAATCATAGATTATTTACTTTTGTTAGATAGAAATTGTTATGTGCCCTTTTCTTCGGAAATTGTAAATAAGTTTAATATGCAGAATTAACTATATAATCCTAACAATTTTTCAATGTTCTGTTAGTGAATGACCGAATGAGTAGTCGATGTTCCCTGTGTAAGTCCGTGGTCTATAACATGTCGGTCTGACCTTAGTTGGTGAAGGACACTCAATAATCCTTCAGTTGACGACTTCTGATATCAAGTTACCGATATCATCAAAACATTAAAGAGCTTTGTTTGTTTCAATTTTAAATATCATAACAATAGATACACCTTTTGAATTTTATTGGAGACGTCGATTTTGCAATCATAACTTACTTCACACTATTATATAACATATATAAGGCCTTGATACATATAAGACGTGCATGAAGCATTCATTTCAAGATGCATATCATTTCAAACAAAGGGAGCATGTATATAAGTATACTCATGTACAAAACATTTACAAACCTTTAATTACATTTTTTCAGTAAAACACTAGCATATAATGTCCATAAAGAATTAACGGCCATCTACCTTTTAAATAAACAAATAAAAAATTATCCTTCTTAAGAGTTGGTGATCGATATTCATAACCACAATGTTTATCAAAACCTCAAACTTGGTCGAATATCATCGTGACCATCTCCACCCTACCGCTCGTGTTCATACCTCAAACTGTGGTTGCTCCGACACCCGCCAAAGCTTCACCGAGTTATCCAAACTACCACTATAGACCACCCATTCATCACTCTCATCGTCATCTTTAGACACTTCCTGAACCGCCAAGCACTTAACCGGTCCAGAATGCCCGTTCAAAACCGACAAACACGTGTGCATCCCATCACCTTCCCTCCGCCACACGCATATGCTATTATCCGCCGAACCACTCAACAACAAGTTTCCCGCGGTAGCAACACAAAGCACTGCCAACTTATGTCCCCTCAAAACGCCCCCGTGTGAGAACCCGTGTTTCTCCCAAACCCAAAAGTTCACCAACCCATCAGAGGATCCAGCATAGACGGTGGCGTCAGCGGCACTCACGGCCACTGACGTCACCGCGCTGTCCTGATCCAAAAGTGTGGAAACAAGAAGGTGTTTAGTTGTTTTCCCGACTAACTCCCTTCGCCACACTTTCACTGTCCCATCAGCTGACCCAGTAAAAACCAGACAGTCAAACCCTATGATAACGCTATTAATAGCGTCATCATGGGCACTTACAGATTCTAAACATTTAGAATCTGTAAGTCTCCATACTTTCATGGACTTATCCCATGACCCCGAATACAACAACCCGTTTTCTTCGTCTAAACTCATGCACGCAACCGCATCGTAATGTTTTACCCAGGGAACATTGCGATGCCGTCGTACTTCAATATAGTTATTCGGGTTCATCGAGCTTTTAATATAGTCTTTCGTGGTCGGTAAACTACCAACCCGTTTATAACCTTTTTTCTTCTTATACTTCCACACCCGAATCTTACCGTCCTGGTGACCGGTATATATCCGGTCACCAGAAACAACAATCGCTTTTACCAACCCGCTACTCGATTTAAAACCCGAAAACTCCATCAAACTCTTCCACACCCGAATGTTCTTCGAATCCGAACCCGTGTACAACAAATCACCTGAAGTGGCCAACGAATATATATGTCCTTCTTCACGTACCAATGATCCGATCAAGCCAGTGTTATGATGATTATTAATATAATCATAGTCACCATTGTTTCCGTTAGAGATGACATTAATCCATGGTGATTTGGAGTATGGTGAGGGCATGTGGTTGAATGGTGACATGAAGTAAACCGGCGATGATGTTGCCGACATGACTGAGCTAGGAAGTGAGGCGTTGCTACGGCGGTGGTCGGTGTTTTCATCCGGTGGGTGGTGGGTTGTGATGAATACGTTTGGTTCGGAGCTGTGGAGGAGGACGGCGAGTTTCTGTCGCCGGAGCAGTGTGGTTTTGCTGGTTATCATGTTTGTCATTTTGGAGATTGATTGAATGAAATGAAAATAATAAAAGTGAAAGAGAAGGTGAAGAGTCGTATTTATAATGTGTGTGAAAAGATATATATGTTGCGTGTTGGGGGTTGGGTAAAAGTAGGTGTACAATGTGGCGGAGATTCGACACGTGCTGTTATCGTTTATGTTGCGTAGTACGTTTCTGTGAGAAGCCTCTTAAGGTTCAATACTTTGAATATTCTCAAGAATAACGTTTTTTATATTATTAAATTTATAAAATAACTTTCCTACATCACACTTGAAATGAAATTTACGTAATGGCGGGCTGGGGCTGGTTTTAGGTCTAACTAGCAAATACGTTTACCTAAACAAATTCGTGGATTAACCTATTTATTATTCATGTCAATTCTTTAAAATGTGTTTACTGTAATAACCTGCAATATTATATTTGGGTGTTTTTACGGGAAAAATATAGAAGTTTAAAAATAAACTAACGTAGCTTAAGCATAACTTGCTAAAAAGTGATTGATTACATACTATAAAGTATGAATATGCAAAAAAGAAAAGGCAAAGCAAATTTCAATGTTAAATATATAGTGTCATATACTCATACTGAGATTCATGTATATAGCATGGTTCTCGCGCGTTTATTTCACACTTTAAATAAAATGGTGAATAAATTGAGATGCCTAAGGATCAAAAGTGTAGCTCAAGAAAATGGTGAATTTTCCTTTTTATAGTATTGGACTTCCGTGCTCCTATCTGTTAAAAAGCTAGTTAAATCACTTGATGAATCAAATACACATAAATTTACAATACAAACATGTTAACGATTTTATAGGATTAACTAGAAACTAATCAAATTAGTCATTTTAAAATTTTTAAAAAGGGGTTGAATTATGATCTATGACAATATGTCTGGCCCTATATAGCATGCCAATGCGTGAATTGCTTAAAATTTTCTCATTCAAAGCACAAATTACTTGTTCAGGAAGTTTGGTGTGTCGATCATAGATAGGTTTTTTGCCACCTTTAGAAAATTTTAATTTGAAACCGTCAAAGTTCTTCAGTCAAGTTTACGTGTAAGACACTTTTGTATTCATTTTTTCGTTCATAACATTCTTGAGCACATGCACATAGTCACATAGAGGTTTCTAGGACGCGTTCACCCAAAGCAATCCAACAAAAATCTGTTCCTTTTATGTAAAGATTGCAATGCAACCATAGCTATCAATTTGTGGTCCACACCCTACTTAAATAATAAAAGTGCAGAATATGTCCTTAACTTTTAAGTCTGGTTATCACCGTCCAACGGAGCTTGATGTGGGGGACCAATATTTATTTATATATTTAATAGACCGTATATGAAAAGTGTAAACTCTCTTTTATAATATTGTTACCGAGTACTGGAACGTGTTCGTCTTATTTTTTTGGGCACCATAACTTTGACTTTAATCTAACGCCAAACAACATAATCAAAACATAGAAAAATAAGCATGTAAATGTATGAGATAACTTAAGACAGTCAAATACTGATTAGAAAGGAACAATTACATGTATCCGATTAACCCATTCTTCAAGCATACTTTGGTAAAATATGTAATTCAGTAAATGTTTAAGTTTAAACATTGATATATGCATATCATTTCACTCATGTCATTTCGTTAGTATACCTATGTAAATTTTCTTAAAAAAACGAGTTTTTCTAAGTTTGGACGAAAAATTATCTATACTATGTGTTCATACATTGATATGTATGATTGATTATGTAAACGAATCCCACATCACAAAAAGCCACAAAAGTAGAAAATGAAGAACCCGATTGAGTCATTGACAGCTTACAAGGTATATGCTAAACTATTCATGAAAAATAAATATATCAAGAGCACTCGATTATATCTTATCTTTCAGGCTGTTATGTTGTGGAAAGGCGCCCATGACGCTTTCATGTCATGTAGGCATGCTATCACCTGAAACACCACCCCGTTCCAAGAAATTAAGAAGGTGTTAAATAGTAAGTTAGTTAACACATATACGCCTTACCTTGAATGCTAAATCTAGCAGGGTTCAAACTTTGCCACTGAAGACAAGCACATGGTGTTGACCTATAAAATATTTATGTTGGCTAACACATTGCGCTAAATATAAATTTTGTTTGTTATTTTCATTATGATCTTTATTTTGTGTTAAATTTCCAGATAATTAAAATATGAGCATTTGCATATATCCCCTACTAAGTTACCTTATTACATCTTTACACATCCATTAAAAATCAATTACATATTTTCCCTCCCTAAACCACACATATTACATATCTACCTATTTCATTAAAATAAACTAATTAAATGGCTGTTTTACCCTTAATTACATAATTAAATAAGGATTTACATATATTCCCTCCTTAAAACATCAATTACATATCTTCTCAAGTTCAATCCAAACGAGTCGATGTAAAGTCGAACATATCGAACACTAATAAAGCAATTGGCATCGAACTTTTTAATCAATAGTCAATATAAAAAGTTTTGGATTTAAATTTTTTTTACCAACAAAAACAACTCAAGTATAATAAAAAAGTGTCCATGAGACGGCGGAAAAGTGGTAGTGGTCATTTATGGTGAAGAGATTGCAAGAAGCTTGCCGGAAAAATCGAGCTTGTCGGAAACTTTGTTTTTTAATTAATTTATTAATGGTAAGAGATATAAGTAACTTGGTAATTTGATATGAAAAGAGAAAATACGTAATTGTTTGTTTAGGTGTGGGAAAATATGTAATTAAAGGTGTTTAATAAGGGAAAATATGTAAAAAATCCCATTCAAATAAGGTAATGGTACATAGTAATATTAACGGTAAAAAACAGACTTCTTAAATTTACACTATTGTATGTTAACTTCCATGGTATATTGGTATTGTCTTCTCTGTTTAATTTCTTTCTTTTGTTTTTGCGTGTACATCAAGTCCTCAACTAAGGTAGAAGACTAGAAACCTTAATTTTATAGTCATATCAAAAGAAAATAGGCTAATCATTTAACAGCAATAAACATATGTATTTAAATGTGTGTATAAATGGTTAGGCTGAGGGGTGTGGGGGGCGCGAGTGGGGGCGCCAGCCAATAATATTGTGACGTGTGGCAGAGAGAGAAACTTGATAAGATGGGTGTTGTTAGTGGTGCTCGCGCCCCGGGACATGGTGTGGAGGGGCGCGAGAGGGGGCGCGAGCGGTTTTTTTTTTATTTTTTTATAAATGTATTAAAAAAACGTATTATTAAAAAAACTCATAAATTATTTAAAAAAACACACATTATTTAAAAAAACATTATTCTTATTCTTCGGCTTGGTCTTCTTCGATCAACCTCTTCCGGATACGTTCCTTTTGTTTTTCCATCAGCATTTGGTCGACCGGATTTAGGTTACTGAAGTCTCTTGTAAGGAAGTCCAAATCTCTCATTCTTTTTTTTTTCCTTTTTGTCATTAGAGACCACCTCCATGGTTTTGTTGAATTTATTGAGGGATTCAACAAGATCGTTGATGTTTACGGCTTCCCCCTCAGCCGGTTTTTTGCCCCTGGCGTCCCTTCCCAATGGCCGCCTCCTCGGCGGTGAAGACGTTTCCTCCCCCGCAACGTTTAGGTCGAATCC
Organism: Bidens hawaiensis; assembly: GCF_021521415.1. Lineage (NCBI taxonomy): Eukaryota > Viridiplantae > Streptophyta > Magnoliopsida > Asterales > Asteraceae > Bidens > Bidens hawaiensis. The sequence continues at coordinate 2,137,764 of NW_027491108.1, forward strand.
AACCCGGCAATCCGACCCGGCGGAAGTGCTGTACGCTCCAGACGAACTAGTTTTATTCCGTTTCGGCCCTACTTCCGCATCAACGTCCGGCGCCACCAGCTCAACCCACTTAGAACACCTTCTCAACCTCTCCCACACCTTTACATCGTCCCACGTCTTCACCGTCCCATACCTCCGCAGGCACTCCTGCTTCCACTCTTCGACAGTGAAATTATAAACCGCCAAATCGTCACTGCCACTTGGTCTCATACGACCGGCGTTCCTGTTGAACAGATTAGTAAACAAGCCGACAAATTTTCTGATTTCGGTCCACCGACCCGAAATCATATCGGCGTTCCGCTCTGTACTCCCAACGAGCGAATAGAACGTCTCCCTAACCTTTGTCCAAAAGACCTTGCTCTTTTGGTAGTCCGCTGCAAAATGCATAAATAAATTTGTAAGTCATTTAACTTTTTTATTTAACTTTTTTATTAAAAATCATTTTTAAAAACGTTAAAACAATTACCGCAACGCCGATCCTCAGAAGTGACTATCCAAGCCCGACACAGGGCTTCCTTCTCATCCGATGACCACGGAGTGATTTTCCGTTTCGTCCTTCCGGTCGAAGCCGAACCCGACCCGTCCGTTGCAACTTGTTTTTTCCGGTGGACGCGTCTTCTTTGTCCCGCAGCTTCACCTTCTGGTTCTTGTGTCTCCGGAACTACAAAGTTAGGAGACGGTTGTATGTTGGATGGTTGAAAGCCGGATGGTTGTTGCGACCCCGAATAAAACATCGCTTGGTCCGGTGCCGACCATAAATCGTCGTAACTGTAATCTGAATCTAGGTTTGGGTACCAATTTCCAGCCATGTTTTTAAAAAAAGGTTTGGAAGATGGGGTGATTTTGGGTTTTGGGTGTGGTATGTGATATTGGTGTTGGTTTGGGTTTGATATAGGTTTAATAGAGAGAAAATTGTATGTTTTATATTGTTGTTTGGTTTGTATTTGATATAGATATATATAGAATAAAATTTTTTTTTTTTTTATTAAATAAAGAGCCAACGGCTCATTTTCACCATTCCAACGGCTCTTTTCACCATTCCCAAGCCCATTTACGCCCCACAGGTCCCGCTAACCCCCTTGCGCCTGCCTCTTTTTCCGCGCTCGCGCCCCTCTCGCGCCCCTCTCGCGCCTCGGTGGTGTGGTGCTCGCGCCCTGGGGCGCGAGCGGCTGGCCTCTTGCGCCCTTTCTAGCGCTCCACACCCCTCAGCCTTAGTGTCAAGTTAAATCTTATTAAAACCTCTTGTCTTAATGACTTGATTTAGGGCTGGTTGGGAATCAGTGATGAATTAATAAGATGTATGACTGATTGACTGATTAAGAAGTAGTTAAAGGAGGCATTCTCGGTAAGGGGTATATATTTTGACAATTTAAACTATGTGTTTTGAATATATCTAACTTGCCTCAATTTTGAATAAATTTTATGTCGACACGTAAATAGAAATAAACACGTCTTAACGATATATTCGAAATTTTGTAAACTTTGTATTTTATAAGTTATTAAAGAAAAACTAAATCCTAGTAAAATGAATCACACTAATAAATTATTCTAAATTACAAAAACAAAGAAGTTAGATGTCGTGGAGTAAAACGCATTACTGACATGTTTTCATTGTCACACATGTTTTTCTTTTAAACTGATCGTCACGATGTTTTTTTGGCACAAAACTCATCTTCATGTGTAATGATGCCCGGCGTCAATGTTTCATTGGAAGCTGATTTCATCTTTACGCTGAGACTGAGACGAGTTATTTTTAAAATTCACAACAGGGAGTTCTAAACTTCTCTTCAAAGATTAGTTATAAAAATTTTACCTTTGTAAGTATCATGACAATATGATGACGCATATATCATTGTCAGGATCATTTGGTCAAGCTGAAAAGTGGTTAATTCCAAACCAAATAATTCATGAAAGATCTTGGTTTGAAGAAGTAAAACCTCTCGCCGAACTATTGACTTTTAGGAGGTGCAGTGATCTACGGATAATGCATGATGCCACGTACTGATACTGCTATCTAACTTTTTAAGCTTTGACTTTTTAATATGATGTATACAAACAGATTTTATACACTTATTTTTTAATCATCAGAAAAAAATTATAACATATAAAACACACGTTTTTAAGTAAACGCATAGAAGTTAAAAGCAGATGCTAGAAATACTAGGATGCCAATCGTGTAGCGTAAACTCTAACTTTCATACATAATATCGATCCGTTCAACACATTTATCTAAATGTGTCAAACTGGTTGACGAGTTATGCTGAAACTAATCAAGTTGTAAACGTATCAATTGGGTTGATGGGTTGTAAAAATAGGTCAAACAAACTATAAACGGATTAGTGGGGAGGTCTGTTAGTTAAATAAGTTGGTGTGTTGGCATGTTTAATTTAACGAGTCATCTAATTGACAACTTGATTCATACGTTGTGCCAAAAGTTGTGACTTATGGAACTTGTCCACTCACACATTAAGCAATCCCAACTTGACCACTAATCAAGTTGTAAATATCTTGTCCAAAAACATTGTGTTTAATTTAAACAAGTTAATTCTTATATGACCCACTGTTAAACGGAGTAGATATTATATATATTACAATTATGGGGGGCGGTTGTGCAACATACTTGTTCTTTGTGTATATTTGTTTGTACTTTGAAGTTATGTAGAAACGGAGGTGGCCTGTACTCTAATTTGGACTTTTGACTTTGGCATTAGGTAGGTTTTGACTTTCTTTTATACTTATATATACTTTTGGTAACACGAATTTATGCAAACAGTCTTGCTTATCAAACAAATTCATGTTTTGTGTTCGTATGTCGCTTAGCAACTTTTGAGTCTTTTGTGGTTTTCTCACACCTCCTCCGCAACGTGGGGGTCTTCCAACCAGTTACAATACAAAACTTGATTGTCTTGTTCACGTGAGTAAACAATAATAATCTAAAAACAAAGTAGTTGCCCTGCCAGTTCAATAACATCAAATTATAAAAAATAATCATGTTAATTTTAATTAAATGTAAACATAGATATTTTATATATATATAGGGTTAGGTTAGAATAAAAACCTGTTTGAGTTGTGAAAACTCTAGAAACTCATTCTCAACCACATGTTTTTAATTAAAAATTAAATCTTGTAGTCCACAATTAAAGTTAATAAAAAATGTTAAAGTTTATTTACATTTTCTCTCTCCTGAAAACATATATAAAAATTACTAAAAAATGTAAAAAAAATAGCAAAATATATTTTTTTATGTTTTCGATGTTTTGTATTAAATGTAACAACATATATTACATGTAACCAAAAAAAAACAACGATGTTACATACGGTTTTCACGGGTTTTCTCAACTCAAGAGGGTTTTCAAACTATACTTCTCCTATATATATATATATATATTAAAAACCAAATACTCGTCCTCTCACAAATTCTACTATTCAAGAATTGTACAAAATTTGATATGTGTGAGGATCTTAAAGTTTAATCGTTTTCAATATAAGTCACATCGAAAATATTGAGGAGATCATTTACATTCCAATACCGATAAAATAATTTGAGTTTTGTTTACGTGGTTGTTTGTATTTCTTGCAATTCCATGCGCTGCATTACTTCGATTTTGTTACTTCTTGACGTTAATCAACGACTGATTTCATGATAACGTTTGGACACTATTAGTTTATTTGGTTAAGGTTTCGCATCCCGTCGCAACTTTATAATACTAGTTTAAAAGTAAAAGGTCGTTCAACTTATATCGTGTAGCCGTGTAGCATCACCATAATTTAAAAATCTTTTCCTACTTGTCTAGCTGTTTCCCACATATAAAAACTAATATAAAAAATAACTATTGCCACCGTTGTATGCGATTTGGTCTCATATACATTTATCTATGACGTACGTTGTGTCATGTGTGTCACACATTTACAATCGACGTAACTCCTTGGTTTTTTGATATTATTATAAGCGACAATCAAGTCACAATTCACATAAATTTGTTTAGAAATAAACGACTAAAACCAAATATTAGACCAATCGTTCGATTTGAGAATCAATCATCTCTCAACTTTGCATGTTATTAGACGTATCAAAAGTTGAACTTATCTCCATTTCTAACAATTTGAACCAGCCAATCGAACCACTTCTAAAAAAAGCTATTATGTACTTCGATCGTTAATCTTTTAAATTTCTGTTTATATATACGTCAAATTATTGATCTTTGATTTGCAACATTAGGAAGAATGATTCTTTAAAAGTCACCATGTATGTTAATACCAGGTTCGATTATTTATTTCTTTTCTATCCAATGTTAACTGTAATATGAGTTATGTATTTCCTAAATAACACAAACATACTTTTTGCCTTTTAATTTATTAAAGTATATACTTTTAAAGTGTCGTGTTAGCAGGTAACAATAATATAAAACGTTTGAAAAATGTATACGCATAGAGGTGTTATGTGGCTTCATGTGCTAGAAGCATGTGGTGTCGACTACACGTCGTCGCTTGTTTAAGTAAACAACCGTCAATTTCTTCAGCCTAACAATATTATTTTAACTCTATTAAGATTATGAATCTTGCCACAATTAGTCATTTTCAACACGTGGTCACCCTTTTCTGCAAAATAAATAAAAATGTTTCTTATATGTGTTGCTTTAAATATTATTATAAAATTGAAGAAAAGAAAAGTCAATGAAGAACATTAATAAAATTGCGCAGCTTACAAGTACACTGTATGCTGCTTCTTTTTGCCCTACATTAATAAAGTGGACCGATTATGAAAAAACATCTAAATGACATTTGAATTCATAGAATGTATTTGATATTAGAACTTAGCGATCTGAGGGGGAAAAAAAACCCAATAAACGTCACTTGATATGGAGAACAAGTAATAAGTAATACCTGGTTACCGGGATAAACAAAATTCGACCACAAATTATTTGCCTTCAAGCTAGTTACGTGGATTTCAAATCGGTCACCCACCCTGAATTTTAAAAACTGAAATAAAATGCAAGCACATGCAGAAAAATGAATCCTGAAGCTGATGATACAGTGACCAAGGTTAGTCTACTCACATACTTAAATTGCCACCCATCATTTCTAACTACGTTTCTCTGAACGTCCCACATGACTATGAGAGGACATGTTAACTGAGTTTATCTTTTGTTATAGCTATTATTATTTGATTTGACATGTATCTTTAAATTTGATTGGTAGGAATTATTTTCTCTCTATTATGAATGTTAGGATACTTATTGAGTTATTGATGATGTTTTATCATAATTAATCTATCTTAAAATCTAGTTCCTTCTCTATACTTACGGAGGGGAATCATTATTAATTAATAACCACTAATTGTCTTGTATTTAAACTAGAAACAATGAGGCTACATATGACAAGAATGGCATATTAATGGGACCAAGAAGTGGAACTAGATGAGGATGTGGTTTTATAGGCCCTTAAACGTGTGGTGTAGGGTGTTGATGTTGGCATCTTGTCATTTGTTTTTAGGATTATCGGGTTGACTATGAATCAACCATCGATTTCGTGGGTTGCTAAGATTCAATATTTGTATCACATCAATCACTATTTAATCATTGAAATCTATTAATCTTGATAACGTTTCATGGTTGATGGCTATGGATCTTGAGATACTTGATAAAACATCAAATACTATGATTAAATCGTATTATAGACATGTGTCAGTCTTTTTGACCAACACAAAATTCACATCTATAGCTTATTCAATGATATGTGTTAACATTTTGTGAGGTAAACTTATCTTTTTCTGCTTCTTTTACTTCATCTTTCATCTCATCGTAATATATAAATTTACAACTTAAATCACTTTAAAAATGAAAATACCTTGGTGACCTGACTCAATGACATATATTATGTGACTAGATAATAATCAATATCTATTCATGTGCCCTAAAATCCTAAATAAATCCATTTGTGATTCAAAATACTGTTGAATACATTCAATTTGTTTGATTGCTACTGTGATTATGTTGTAGTCAAACACCAAACTCTTTGTTACCGTAAGATATTTTGTGCCTTCTGTGATGCTTTTTTTGATTCATGCCTCTTAGAAATTGAATTAGTATAACATAGCATCGGCTTATTTGCTCAGTTGGTTAGAGCGTCGTGCTAATAACGCGTAGGTCGCAGGTTCGAGACCTGCATTGGCCAGTTTAGAGCTTTTAGTTTTTACCCCTTGCATTTTCAAAATCATTATCAAAGTTTGAGATATTTATTAACAAAACAAATTATTTCTTCAGATATCATTCATTTAGAACTATAAATTTATGGTTGTTTATTTTTCAGGTTCGGGTTTCGATGAAAAAAAAAATGTGTAAAGTTGGCTCATCGTTTAATTTAAAACAATCAAAATCGAACCACAAACACTTCTGCATAAAATGTTTTTTTTATTAATTTGTAAACTATAGTAATATCACACTTAAATTAAAGATAATAAAATTCTCGTTTTTATGATGTTGTTTATTTAAGAAAGTATTGGCGTATGAAAAAGTTGTGACTGTTTAAAAACCGTGCGGGCAGTTGGGTTAAAAGTAAAAATCTACCTATTTTATTAAACCAACACAATCCTTTCACATGTTATTCAACTAGACCCTCCACATAGATTGCCAAGTGTACAAGTTTCCATTTTTACAATTTCCATTTTATGAATTATAAAATGAAAAATATGTTGTTGGTGAGAATCAAACTCATTACATTGATTTTAAACTGTTTATGCCTTACCAACTCAACTAAATGAATTGATGGTAACCTTTTTTTTTTCTTAATTGGTAAAGATTCACAACCTTTTATTTTTATTTTTTAATACAAATACAAATACAAATTATTCTTACTAATCTATGTATTTTAGAAAATTATTTATATCATATGAATTTATAAGATATGTTATTATACATATTATTCAATTTAAATTTTTTATTGTATTTTTTTAATTACTCGTGTATCACACGGGCTATATCCTAGTACAAAAATATATAAGTAAAAGATTAAAGACCAATTTTATAACTTTAAGAGATTAAAATTGTAATTATTTTGAAAAAACTTAAAATGCACGTGATTTTTAATATTACAATAACGTTTTGCCCCTGTTAAATGTTGTACCTCATATATTGAAAGTTGTAAATTACTTAAAACATGGTGTCTTAATTTGTCTACTAGATATAGCACAGATAAAAGAAATTTGTTGATGGTACCATTAGATGATGTCACACTTTGCCCAACAACAAGTTCTCAAAGGGCTTAATCGACTTCTCCACATTTTCATTGGGCTCATTATGTTTGTTGGTTTTGCATTTAGTCTTGTCTCTTGACCCGACTGCATTTCCAGCATATGATTTAGGGCCTGCTGCTAATTGTTTTAGATAAACATTTTTTTTGTCTAAATATTTTGGGCCTGCTGCTAATTCTCTTTTATCACATTACACTCATACATGATACACATCTAGTCTAGTTACTGCCTCAACCAAAAGTATTTTATCTATCACTCATCCAGGGCGTCTCAACCTTTTTCGCGGCCTAAAGCAAAGTAAAACTTAGAGGCCTTTTATTTTTTCTTTAAAGTTGTTTTTGAAGTGTAATAAAAATATGGTTAAATGTTCGTCCAAACAAATTATATTTAAATAAACCATCAACAAATATATATTTTATTTTCTATTGTTTTTGTTAGACATATTATTTAGTTTTCAACAATAATATTAAGTAGGTTATAACTTTTAACCATACTATTACACCTGGCTCGTTGTTTATCGATGTTTTGATATTTTTTTATTACAAAGTAATACGTTACTCAAGTAATATATTTTTTAATCTGCATGTACACTTAAAATTTCATCTCAAACAAGAATAGAAAAAAATAAAATAAAAGTGCTTGTGAGATAAAAGTGTATATCAAGATAAAAGTATATGTAATGTAGAAACAATTTAATTTATATTACTTTTCCAAAAAACCTATGGTACAAATAAACTAGTCACTCCATCATACATTGAATTTAATAATATTTAAAAAAAACAAGTCTTTATGAAGCTCATAATTACTTTGTTGAAAAAGTAAACTACAATTACCAATGCTTTTACCTATCATCTCTTCATCTTTAACATTCGTCTTCTGTAACAACCAACACCAACTATTTCAACAACTATTAAAACAGAGCAAACACACGTATTATTCTTATTAGTTTGTTACAAAGTTTCTTTCTTCTTTCTTAAGAATCATGAATATCACATTTACAAAATATACATCCAGCTTAAAACATATGTTACAAAGCATCTTAAAATTGAAGGCCTTCAAAATATGGAGGCCTAAAGCCATTGCTTCACTTGGATTACCCTAGAGCCGGCACTGCACTCATCCCATTTCGGTGGCATTCTCATATTGTGGCATGTATCTCATGTTAGTATTTTAGTGTAATTGGATTAACTGGTCGATCAATTTAATTATAATAAACATTAAGCAAGTTCGGTATGCGCAGAGTGCACGCTTTCTTTAGTTTAGTATGATGTTAGGGGCAAAGCCCCTAACGAACAAGGGCTGCCCCCGGTTGCGGGGTCTAGGGGCGGCAGCCCCTAGCAGTGTCCAAGGGGGCAGCGCCCCTGGCTGGGGTTAAGTTGCCAGGTCAGCTTGGAAAAATTTTATTTTCGTTAATATTGCTTCATTAAAATTTCATTAGAAAAATGAATTTTATAATTATGTCACACATAATCATAAGTTTAATTTGGAGTTTATTTATTAACGAATTTTGAATTTTGAATTTTGAATAAGCAGTTATCTAACATGGAAGCTGCCTGGAAACTGCCTTAGGGTTAATATATCGTTCATTGTTTGATTGACGCTTCTTCTGGTTCGTCTTCCTCACAAATTCCATACGAAATTCTTGTCTTAATTTAGAGTTTTATCCGATTAAAGTATTTTGGAGAATCACCAAAATAACTTTTAATCTGAAAGTTATTACACGACTCTCTAAATAATCCAGGTTGCTATTTTGAAATCTCCAACATCTCATCACTTCATGTTGATGCCATATCTCTAAAAACAAATTGCAATGTCTGTAGCACTTGCAAATCGACTGGATTACCCGTTAATCCTTTTTTTTCGTTGGTCTTGTAGCATTGTGCCTTAACTTATCATTTATCGTGATATTTAGGGTCTGTTACCCGCCCTTTCTCATTATGGTTACCACTACTTTGTCACATTTACTTTACCCTTTCTCATTTTGATTTTGTTTGCCTCACATGAATGTATCCGTTGACCACTGTTCCTAATTCGTTGACTAATTTTTCTACTTAAACATGATCAACCTTGTTTTCCAACACCATAGCACACTTATTATGTGATGGTACCCTCACATTATAGGCGGATTTGTAATGATGCCGCTCATGCTAGCTCTCGCCAACATTGTTGATTATAAGTGGGTGTTTAGGGTCAAGAGACACTTTGATAAATAAGTGAGTATATATAACGTCTGACTAGTAACACATTTCTTATTGGAGATTTAACTTATATTGTGTATATGGCATAGCCTCGTTTTGTTGACTAGTCTCACCCACATCGTGTCTGCTTGTTGTAGAAGGCTTTTTGTGGTCTTAACTCTTAAGCATGCTTCGGCGGCTTGGTTTTCGAAGCTATTTATGACTATCTTTGCACCTGGATTTAATTGGTACGCCTTCGATACCTTGCTACTTTTATATTGTCAAGATTCAATTACTTGTTACGCGCGTGTATACGTTGAGTATATTCTTTAATTTCAATAAGAGTTTTTCAAGATTTAAATACACGATGATTCGCAAATTACCATTAATGCTTTGGAGAGTTTGGACATAATATTGAACTATCTTCCTGAGCTATATGCCACATTCTCTCACGATTGTTCACACTTATCATAAGTTCTTAACATTGAGGCTTCAGTCGGAGCAAACCTCCGTCCGCCTTAGGTTATCCAGCCTGACAGATCTCTTGGTATACTAGGTCATGTGGTTGATCTTTTACCTTATTGGAGCACTAATGGAGTATTTTGGTATTTGCTGTTGGTGTGGGCCGATAATGCTTATGTTGTGAGTAGTATTTCTCAATTTATCTAGAAACCTAACGATGGATGTTGGTTAGAACTTAGAAGTCAAGGTATATTAAGGGTACTAGTACTATTGGCTGGCTATCTTGCGCTCCTCTATAAATATTATCCAATGTCACTCGGATGCTGATTGAACCATTTTTCTAAATGATTGTCGTTCGAACGCTGATTATTGTGTTTTTCCAAGAAGTATCACATTGTTACCAATTGGTCTTGTATTGAAGTCGAGACATGCTGCTGCTGAGATCCTAAGAATTATGCCACTAACGCATGAGTTACTAGTTTAAACTCATGTTAGTTTTAATATAATGTATTATACAACAACAACGTATGATAAATAATAAAAAAAATAAGCATGAAATAAGATAAAGTATGGTGGTGATCTTAAATGGTGCTGGACAATAAAGTTTAATTAGAGATGGCGATCATAAATGCTTAACCCCCACTACATTTAAAATTTTAATGGCCTGCTGCTTCATCAGGCCAATTGGCGCGCCTTTCATTAATTAACTACATCTTTACACTCATTCATCCTCACCGTTTACTCATGCTCATTAATCCTACGTGTCACTCATCTTCACCCTCTGTTATATCTCTCCGGTGACAGCAACGCCTCTGGATCACCACTTCTCAACCGACTCGATGAAAACACACCGGAATTTATCCTCCGCCGAGACGAACCGCTGGATTCCGTTACCGGCAGAAAACTGATACTTCGTCGGCGGAAGATCATGCGGCGAGAGTACCGGAAGGAGAGCACTCTGGTTTTCGTTAAACTGAACGACGACGGTTGCTTGCACCAGAAGCTACCTCCACGACGGTGTCTCCACGGCGATGATCCTAAATTCCGCTCAAATCCGAACGAGTACGATCGTTTGAAAAGTAAATCTCTCCTATTAAAACGATCGTCAAATTGTCAACAAAGCATTTTATAACCTTGAAATTAATAAACCATCGAGCCCATGTCACCAAACTTAGTACACATTTCTAATCCCATTGCGGACACCCTTTTAGTTGTCAAACCGTCTTGATATGAATTTGTTCCGATCTAAACTCTTTTGTGTTTTAGACTTTTATCACACAACCGGCGTTTAAAAAACAAGATTGACCATTGTATTAGACACGTTACGTGTTCATTCATTGATCGCGGATTGACACTTCTTTGTTAGAAGTGAAGCCCTAGTTGTTAGGTCATAAAATTCAAAAGACCTTCAAAATTTCCAAACAACTTGTGTTAGTTTCGTTCTTCTCATACATAACTTCTCATACATAACGAAGAAAGCTTCCCAGCCTAACTCGGTCATGCGCAATGTATGATTTCCTCTACCAAATTTTAAACTTTTATCAATTCGTTGACGAACATGCATTCCCTGTTTGCAATGTTGGCCCTAATTTGGATGCCGTTTAAAAAATTAAACTTATTTACAACGGACTACGGACCAGGTGAATATGTGGTGTATAGGTTCCCGGTCGATTAATAAAACCTTGCACATAACTACTTAATATTATGTCAAAGTAACTAGCTTTCATGGTTGAATGATAAGAATATAAGCATGCACATAATAACCAAGCTATGATAATGAACACATAAAACCGGTGACAAAATGATTATCAAAGCTATGATAATGAACACATAAAACCTGTACTACATCGAAGCATATAACACTCGTACTTGTTACAAAGCTGTCATGTGCTACATCATAGACAAGCAGTAAAAAACTATTGAAGTACTATGTCGTATTACATTTCGCAGGTGGGTTTTGACTGTTATGATTTATGGATCAAGTACTAGGATAAAGGGGTGCTACACCGGATAGTTTAGTGTGTTAGAATTTGGAAATATGAAGATGAAGTTTAGAGAGTACTCCTTTCCAATATTTCTTGAAAAAGAAATATATTAGGGTATGTTTGGTTGGAGATAATGGAATGAAGGGGGAATGGAATGGGAGAATGAATGGAATGGACAAGGGAATGAAATGGATCATTACCATTCCTTTGTCTTGTTTGGTTAACCTATAGGAATGCAATCAATTATTAATTTTTATTGTTTGGTATCAAAAATTACTGTAGAAATGAAATAGAAATAATAAAAACACTTATATCTCAAAATACTTTTACCCCCCCCAAAAAAAAACCTACAATGACGACGGTGGTAGCTCCGGCGACGAAAATGGTGGCGGCGGCGGCGGTGTCGGCGGGTGGTGGTGGTGCCAATGGTGGTGGTGGTTGTTAGGTGGTAGTGTTGTTGAGAAAGTAGGGTGAAGGAGGAATGAAATGAAAAAAAAGAAGGGGGTGAGAAGGAATGGTTTTGATGGAATGAGATTCCATGTATAATGGATGATTCCATTCCATTGAGTAACCAAACACCACTTTTTTCATTCCCACGTAATGAATCATTCCATTCCTACTATCATTCCTGCATACCAAACGCTACCTAAGGTTTCTTTTGATGATCATCCTTTTGTTCAAAACTTTTCTTCTTTTTCCCTCTCTTCAACCAAGTCACAAAGCCTCTACTTATACATAAACAATAGAACTCATGAAGAATCTAACAATAAATCTCACTTATGTGTATTAATTGTAACTTAATTCTCATTATGGACATAATTAAGAATAGTTTCACAAGATGTACATGAAGAGTCTTGTATTGATTTCACATTCATTACAATATTTTCCAGCAGGTTGTAAGATGAAAAAGGAATAAAATATGAAACCTTGAAGCAGTTTTGACGGCTTGTACATTCACGCTTCAATGGTTTTGTGATATGCCTAAAAGGATCTCGAGTAGCAACAAATGTTTTAAATCGATAGAAAACCTTAAAAAATGAATACTGATACCGGTAACGAGTTTGGTCGGTATCGGTTCGGTTCCTTAAAATGGTGCTACGATACCGGCACCTGGTATAGTTTATGATAAAAATATAATTAATTATTATGAATATAATCTTGTTTATTGTCAAATTTATATCATATGTTGAGTAAACAAAAATGTAAGCACAACTACAATTTTGATCGGCATTGGTTTTAGTTCTATACATGGGTTTTCGATAAAGAGAACATATTATATAAACGCTTGACAATATTTCTGAAACTAAATATTGTAAAGAATTGAATAAATTTTGAAGAGAAAAGTGTTTATCAGGTCATCGCAATCTAGCCCAACCTAGTTTGTATTAACCTGTAAAAAAAATACCGTTTTGATTTTTAGTAAAGGAGTAGCTGTGTTTTCCTTCTAGTGTACAATGTAATAATCAGAAACATGTACATTATACGTCAACGGTAAAGAAAAAAAAATCAAGACACAAGCTGACAATTGTGGTGTAAAATTGAATAATAACCCCCTTCTAGCCTATTTACATATTATTAATTAATGCAAATAGCGTGATTAGGGTGGATATTTTATAACAAATAGAACGATTTATTTATAGGGAGGGAAGCATTAGCAAACAATCTATTGAAACTCTAGTGCTAAATTGGAAATCTCATAAAAAAAGAACCATAGAACAATAAATAAAGAAGACTACCTGTCTAGCTATAGACAAATTGACCATTTTAAGCTAACCATAGAACAATAGTTTAAAGTACGTAGCTACCGTTGAAAGAACGTGTGCAGTAGACATGCGGTGATGCGGATTATTAACTAAACATCAGGTGAAACAAAATAATGACGGACTCGTTTTACGTTTAGCATTAAAAGAAAACGAGTTAAATAAGTATAATTGATTGAATGTATCATACAAAAGTTCAACATTAATGCATAAAATCTACATGATTTGATTAACAAATAATATTAAACCGAAAAATGAGTACTCGATTTTGACTAGCTGATCAAATATGAAAATAAAAATAGAAACTTTGGACAGTCTTCAGGGTGAGCAAAAATCAAACCATAACCGAAAGCCGGACCGTTAATTGAAAAAGTTAACCGAAATTAAGCATAATTGAACAAAACCAACGGTTATGCATGGTTAAGTGAATATGATTAACTAACCGGTTGGTTATAGTTATGATTATGATTAATGTGTATACGCTAATCGACTTTATCTGAACCGAACCTTGTATGTTTATGTTTTTTTTTCCAGATTTTATACCTCTATTTCAATCTTTTATACCTATTTATCCAGCTTCTAGCATTTAAATTTATGGTGCAACTAATTATAGCATAGCTTGAAACATCGTAACCAAGCTTGGAATCAACATATTTTAGCTTTGAAACTTCATAATTGAGCCTGGAATACCATATCCGAACTAATTTCAACTAGAATAAAGAGAAAAAATATAGAAAAATACACCGGATAATTAACCGAAACCGACCCATAACTAACCTATGTTTAACAGACCATTTGGTTATGGATAAGGCCACATAACCGAACCGAATCGACTTTTCACAACCCTAATAAAGCCTCATAACTTATAATTCAATAATAGGAGAAGCTCTTGCTACAAATATCGTGGAAGAAATCTATGAGGACACTTTTTTTTTCTTGTGGATGAAGTGTAGATCAAAATTCGTTCATCCAGATTGAGTCAAAATTGTGTGATGATAGTTTCTTTGATGTAATCTCGTAATTATTTGTATCTAAGAATTCTTTAAAAATTTGGGGCTCGGGGTGAGTTAAAAAACCCTTAAAATCATGTTTCAATAATGCGATAAATAGTTTGACACTTTTACCAATTAAGTTGTATTTCAAATCCTAAAACAGATCAAAGCAAAAGATATGTAATAATAATAATAATATGCAAGTTACTAATTAATGGTCCATATATAAGAAAAAGAAAATCCACTCATGGAAACACTCTTTCAGATGACATTTGGTTTAATGAACTAACACTCTTTCATTGAATCAAGGAATTTCATTGAATCAAGGAAGGAGTTATTTTGTAGGCTTTTCTTTTAAAACTATGTTACATAATGCATGATGCATCTAGATGTATGCCTGTAACCCCTCCTCAAAGGTACGAACAAAGGACTCCATCTCGTTAGCCGGAAGGCAAACGCCAATCTCCAGATCTTCATCCTTTACTCTGCAGGCATTCATGGATATCGATTCAGTATAATCAATCGAAACTGTTTCCAGCTTCTTGGGCTTACCCCACCCAAAATCCATGTCATAAAACTTAAGCTTTGGTGTTCCAGCCACCCAGATCATCATCTTTGGAATCCCATTCGGAAACAAGTCTTTGAATGCTTTAATTTCATTCATGTCTTCATTCATACTGGTTAAAGTTTTATGTAGATTTTCTCCTATCACTTTTGCAGCGGTCACGAACCCTTCTTTTCCAGTTAACTTTGTGCTGTTTTCTGTAGCCATACTTGCTCCCACACAGTTTCCGAAGTAAGCTGCTGGGATCGTCGGATTCATTCGCGCCCTGCAATCGATGGCGAAACCAAATAGTACCGACTCATCCATATCCTTTTTTGCTCGGCAATTCCAGATATACGCACATGCTACTGTAAAAGATGATACATGTTCTAATGTTGGTACTTGTGTTGAAACCAAATTTTTTAACTTGTTAAGTATAATCCGAGGCAATATAAAGGTTGCTCGAACTTTTCCGGTTGGTCGACATAGTTTAGGTGGTTGATACTCTTCGTTAAAGTTTTCTACATTCGCTAACTTTAGATAACCTTCATCTAGTTTCGGGTTTTTGATCAGTCTATCATAAATTGGCAAAGTTCCATAAGATAGAAATGACTCATCTGTCCCGGATTGAGAGATCGTTGTCCACGCCTTCATGAAATAAAACCTGGTACTGGCATCGCCGAGGCAATGATGATTTGTCATTCCGATAGAGATTCCCGAGTCTGGAAAGAGTGTCACTTGAACGGAGAACACTGGGATCTTTGTGGAATCTGAGGTTTTAACCGGCTCACCCAGTAGAGGTATAAGGTCATAAAATTTTCCACAATCTCTAGGATGGTTTCCCGTTAGTTCGTTGAAATCAAGGTTGGATTCTGCGAAAGTAACCTCAATAGCATCACCTTCAACATAACAGATTTCGGGCATTTGGGCAGAAGTAGGGAATACGATCAAGTTACCAGTGAAAGGAAAAAAATGTTGGAGGGTGATTGATAACGAGTGTTTGAGTTTTGGAATAATAGTTTCAATGAATTGTGTTTGTGTGATGTTGGAGAGCTCATAAAAGAATACATAGTGAACAGGAGGCATCTTTAGCCAGAAGAAATCGTAGTAGGTTAGTGGCAATGATCTTTCGCCCAAGGTAGTTGCCGGGGGCGATACCCGGGCCTGTTCGAGAACTCTCAAGGATCCCATTTGTTGCTGCCAATGCCCCAAAGATAAGGGTACTTATAAATTATCATGTTCAAGTAATTTGCACGGTATCTCTTTCCATATATTATTTCTTTTGTAATTTCAAATTAAATAATCTAATTATTTTTAAATCACATTAAGCCTCCATGTGGCGTTCCTTCATATGGTAGTTGCACCAAGCTTTTGAATTGTAGCCGTTAACCCGTTGTAGTAAATAATATGCTATTAAGAAAACTACAAATTTATTGCAATAGGCCGGTTGTCTTTTGTCCCTTTTAATCTAATTAATTGATAATGTTTCAAAAAAAATATTAAATATTACAATAGTGGCGTCCGAAAAGTATTGATAATAACGGATTAATTATTTATTAAATCATCACGTAATCATGAAATAATTGCCGAAGACAGTGAAGTTTTCTATTCCAGATGTCAGATGATATAGAGTAAATTGCATTGATGGTTGATGTGATTTGGCCAGAATTATCAGTTGATATATAATTCCAATCATCTGGTTTAATATTCGATTAGTAGTTTCACTGGATTGAGTTTGTCTGATAATATCCCAAGGATCGAACAATCGTTGTATTCTTTATAATCGGTATACAAGCACACACGCAGGAAATTAATTAATATGAAATAAACACGAGAAGCTGAAATTTAAATAAACCAATTTTGTACATTATTTTCAACACAAGGGGAAGGTTAACATACTGTAGGCCCGAAACCGGATCCGACAACGAACGGCTTTGTTCTTGATAAACGCTCGAGACGGGTGCAGTGAAACAAAAGACTGAACATAAATAATATAACAATAAAATAAAGGAATGATCTCGTTATCGGTTGAAAGATTAATAATAAACGCATGAACCGACCCCACCCAAGGTGAGCTCCCCTTGGGTGGGTGATTTCACCTAACAAAACACACACATACATATGACAACTAATGCCCTATATATCGCCAAATAAAAACATAATCTAGAAGCTTTCCCGTTAAAGTGAAGCGCGTGTCGAAGCTCTCGTCTCGTGTCCAGTTTTCTCGCCGATATATATTATTAATTTGACCGTAAATATATAATGGGTTTCGTAATTTGATAACGCAAGTCACAACTTTTTTGGCCTTACACATACAAACTAAATTAGCATGCTAATTGTAAGAATCAAATAATTTAATTATATATACAACTATACAAGTAGTGCAATTATGTAATCATCATAGTGTAATTACACTATGCTGTAATTACACTATGTTGTATATATAGTTGCACTATTTGATACTCACAATTAACGCGTTAATTTAATTTGTATTTGATCCAAGCCATTCAAGGAAAAATCATTACATAGAATCTACCATACTAATCTGGTTTTACACTCGCTCAACCAGGGGCTCAACTTTATAGTGGCCCGGGGTGGCCTCGCTAGACTTTTCAGCCCAACAATATTAATTACATAAACAAATTGTTTCGACCGAATTAACTAAATTGTTTGATAGTAAATTCATTTACGTTTGGTATGCAATTCAAACACAGGTTATTGGCCTCAAGGAGGACAAAGTCTGCACAATATTTCTAACACCAAAGTCTTCATCATTGTGCTTCAAATTGAATTGCTATCTGCTACACCTTTACCTCTTATACACTCCAGCAATTGATCTTAGTTAAAAGCCTCATATTAGATACTTAAACTACAGCATCATATCCAAATTTTATATGGTTAAATCACTTGAACCTGCCAAGATCACAAGATAATCGTAAAAACATCAAACTAATAGAAATCCCAACAGCACAGGAAAAAAAAAGTATACATCTTAATTAATTAAAACAAAAGGCAAAAGGTGAAACCAAACTCTCGACGTAATCGATGGTGCGTGTATCCATGAAACCATGGACTGAGGGTGCTATCTCGAAATCACGACGTCGATGGTAGAGAATATTTTGATGTGTCATTAGTAACAAGTTCCATATTACTAGTCGTGAAAAGAAATTTTCTGTTGCCCAAAATACAAACAAGGAGGAACTCCTTGAAACGACAAGTGTATTCCAAAGGGATTGTGAATGAGCAGGCTATCGACCATGAGCCTTGTTCTTTCCTCACCCACTAAACAAATCTAGTGTCATCAATGGTGCTAAGCATGCAAAGGCAGCCGTCTATGGATCCCAGAAAAGGCTTCACCTTTTTGCATAGATCATCGGGTAGTTTCATCCTTGAAAATTCCATCTCCTTAACATTGAGGGCCAAGATCCCGGGAACACCATCATCTATGGATTTGGATGACGAAGCTGCCCAGTACAAAAAGCCGTCTAGAAAGGTACTGGCATGATCACCCGAAAAGTGACAATCTCTTATGAGGTATCGTTGTCGCCCGCTCCACGAACTGGTTTTAAGATCAAAGACGTCCCATGTATAGCGGTCTGAGTGGCTGAAAACATCAAAGATAACAATCTTTAACTCATCATGATCTTCGGTTATTAACCCGAATACATAAGGGATCTGTTGTTGGCAATTGCAAGAATCTGGAATTTCTAAACAGAAGAGTGTCTTTGATGCAGAGGTTAGGGATTGTAAAGGACTAACTCACAATTGTGCAATGGTCTATCTATTATTACTAACCATATAATTGTTAAAAGAGGAAAATATTGCAGAGATTCATGAGATCAGCTCAATATCATTTCCATATACAAACCGCAATCTACAGCACACAATTACAGATCCTTGCTTTCTTTCTGTATTTATCTTAAGATTCTAATTATAAATTGTAACCATTTTCCTCTTTGTAAAATAATCAATCAAGCAATAAGAAATATTTTTACCAACAATAACATATAAATTTGTGATAATATTTGGTAAACTAAATAATGACCGAAGCGGGTTACATTTTAGTACTAAAATTACATGGGTAAAACTGATTCAGTGTACCATTGTAAAATCCACATGATTTGGTTAGCAACATTACATTAAACGCCAAAAATTTGACTCGTCAATCATATATAAAACAAAATTTCAAACTTTGGGCAAACTCTTCAGGGTCATGTGTGTAAATAAAATAATGCATAAAGCTAGGGGTGAGCAAAAATCAAACCATAGCCGAAAACCAAATCATTAATCAAAATTTTCTGATAAATAGTTTGACATCTTTACCAATTGGTTTGCATTTCCAAAGCCTAAAGTCGACCAAAGCAAAAATAAATTAATAATAATAAACAAGTTACTAAGGTGACCAATATAAAAAACAAAGCAAAGTTTTTTACTATTAAAAAAAACACCACTCATGAGAATTGAACGTATAACGTTTGGTTTTATCGACTAGCACTCTTTTATAGAATGCATGATGCATCTAGATGTATGCTTCTAACCCCTCCTCGAAGGTACGAACAAAAGACTCCATCTCAGTAGCCGGAAGGCAAACGCCAATCTCTAGATCTTCATCCTTTCCTCTGCAGGCATTCATGGATATCGATTCATTATAATCAATCGAAACTGTTTCCAGCTTCTTTGGCTTACCCCACCCAAAATCCATGTCATAAAACTTAAGCTTTGGTGTTCCAGCCACCGAGATCATCATCTTGGGAATCCCATTCGGAAACAAGTCTTTGAATGCTTTAATTTCATTCATGTCTTCATTCATATTGCTTAAAGTTTTATGTAGATTTTCTCCTATCACTTTTGCAGCGGTCACGAACCCTTCTTTTCCAGTTAACTTTGTGCTGTTTTCTGTAGCCATACTTGCTCCCAAACAGTTGCCAAAATAAGCTGCTGGGATCACTGGATTCATTCTCGCCCTACAGTCGATGACGAAACCAAATAGTACTAACTCATCCATATCCTTTTTTGCCCTGCAACTCCATATATAAGCGCATGCTACCGTAAAAGATGATACATATGTTAATGGTGGTACTTGTGTTGAAACCAAATTTTTCAACCTATTGAGTATAGTTCGAGGCAATATAAAGGTTGCTCGAACTTTTGCGGTCGGTCGACATAGTTTAGGTGGTTGATACACTTCGTTAAAGTTTTCTACATTCGCTAACTTTAGATGGCCTTCATCTAGTTTCGGGTTTTTGATCAGTCTATCATAAATCGGCAAAGTTCCATAAGATAGAAATGACTCATCTGTCC
Source organism: Bidens hawaiensis (assembly GCF_021521415.1). Classification (NCBI taxonomy): domain Eukaryota; kingdom Viridiplantae; phylum Streptophyta; class Magnoliopsida; order Asterales; family Asteraceae; genus Bidens; species Bidens hawaiensis. The sequence goes on from NW_027491108.1 coordinate 2,158,273, forward strand.
CAGATTGAGCATTCGATGCCCACGCCTTCATGAAATAAAACCTGGTACTGGCATCGCTGAGGCAATGGTGATTTGTCATTCCGATAGAGATTCCTGAGTCTGGAAAGAGTGTCACTTTAACAGAGAACACGGGGATCTTTGTGGAATGTGAGGTTTTAACCGGCTCACCCAATAGAGGTATAAGGTCATAAAATTTCCCACAATCTCGAGGATGGTTTCCCGTTAGTTCGTCGAAATCAAGGTTGGATTCTGCGAAAGTAACATGAACAGAATCGCCTTCAACATAACAGATTTCGGGCTTTTGGGCAGAAGTAGGGAATACGATCAAGTTACCGGTGAAAGGAAAAAAATGTTGGAGGGTGATTGATAACGAGTGTTTGAGTTTTGGAATAATAGTTTCAATGAATTGTGTTTGTGTGATATTGGAGAGCTCATAAAAGAATACATAGTGAACAGGTGGTTGCTTTAGCCAGAAGAAATCGTAGTAGGTTAGTGGCAACGATCTTTCGCCTACGGCAGTCGCAGGGGGCGATACCCGGGCGTGTTCGATAACTCTCAAGGATCCCATTGTTGCTGCCAGTGCCCCAAAGATAAGTAGGGCACTTATAAATCATGTTCAAGTAATTTGCAGGGTATCTCTTTCCAGATATTATTTCTTCTTTTATTTCAAATTAAATAATCTAATTATTTTTAAATCACATAAAGCTTCAATGTGGCGTTCCTTCATATGTAGTTGCACCAAGCTTTTGAATTGTAGCCTTTAACCCTTTGTAGTAAATAAGACGCTATTAAGAAAACTACAACTTTATTGCAATAGGCCGGTTGTCTTTTGTCCCTTTTAATCTAATTAATTGATAATGCTTCAAAAATATATTAAATATTTCAATAATGCCGTCCGGAAAGTGTTGATAATAACGGATTAATTATTTATTCAATAGTGGCGTCCGAAGACAGTGAAGTTTTCTATTCCAGATGATATATAGAGTAAATTACAATGATGGTTGCTGTGATTTGGCCAGAATTGTCAGTTGATATATAATTCCAACCGTCTGGTTTTATATTGGATAACAGTTTTATTGGATCGAGTTTGTGTGGGTTGGACGTAATTTCGGACTCCAAGTTACAAGTCGGTAAATTTGAGAAATCAATAATGACAAGTTGGTCATATTTTTTAATTACAATATGTTTTCTAATTGTATTGTAATTATAATTGGTAATGTATTGGCTAGCAAGCTAGGTTAGTCTATATAAATCGATGTATGGTTAGTATTATAAAATATGTGAGATGCAACCGAGTTAGGGCTTATATAGAGAGACACATGAGATGTAACCGAGTTATGGTTCATCTAGATACAACCAAATTAGGGTGAGTCAAATCGAGTTAGGGTATGAAAGTTGTAATCAGTTTTTTGAGTCATATTTTTTCTAATTAATATAAACGAGATTTAGTCGTTTAATTCGTGTGTTTATTGATCGGGACTTAAGTGTGATGGAGTGCTAGACAGTAATATCTCAAGGATCGAACAATCGAGTATTCTTCATAATCAGTATACAAGCCCACATGTAAGAAATCTACTATTATAATAAACAAAAATGATGGTTCAACCACATATCATTTAATTGATCTAATATTTTGCCAAGTTGCACTCCTATCTTTTCATCCTTAATTCTTAATTATTTTATTAAAATAAGTCATTTAAAACCTTCCATAACTTATCCCTTTATAACATCAAAACACAAAATTCTAACATTGTTTTCCCCATAATATATAATTTTAACAAAAAAAATTTATTTCTTAATGATATCCTTTTACATTATATGTTTTAAAATTTTAATTTAGCATTCAATTGTTTCTTACAATTTAATAACTTATACAAAATAGTAATTTTAATAATTTCATATTCAAAAGTGAATGCTTAAAATTTTATACTTGATCTTATTTTCAATTTAAACTATAAACTACACTTAACACTTTAATTTGGAAAGTCAATTAATAAAAAAATATTTCATAATAAGTTTAATAATTTTTACTAGAAGTCGATAAATTAAGATTAATAAAAGTTTTATATAATTTACTATAAAACGATTACAATAAAGCGGCAGGCAAACGGGCAACAAGCTGCGCCGCAACCCCCTTTTGAACAGCAAAGCCAATCCTGCTAAAAACGAAGCTTTGAGACCTAGAAGCTGAAGAGGTTCCGTGTACGACGCGCTGAACCCTACTCAAAAATTTCACAGCCTCTGGAGCCAGAAAACCAAATGTATCAAAGGCAAATGTGAGAAAGACATGTTGATTATCTAAACAAGCTTTCTCGTGTTTAACAACTTTGCCCGATTCAGCCTTCAACGCAGCCTGACCCACAACAAACCCACGGTCCCTGAGCCCAACAAGAGGAGACACTCCTGTAAGATCCACACAGGCGTGTTTCCCCCCTGCCCACCCGAACACAAGAATATCAGCTGGTCGTAAAGTAGACCTCCCTTCAATAGGATCCGTGAGAAAGTTAACACGGGCCTCCTTTTTAGCAGAAATCCCTGCCCGTTTAAGAACATCACACAGAACATCCCTAACCAGATCATGTCTGTATTTAAAGCCAGACAATTCTTTGCAATGCACCGCATGGTCACCAAAAGAATCCAAACAGACTTTGCGACAAATTGGGCAAGGCTCATCCGTCGGGAACATAGGGATCATTAACCGGTACTTAAGGATAGCCCGATACTCCAAACCCGACATACGTTGGCCTAATCCTTCAATGGGGATAGCCGTTAGAAAATCCTGAGCCCGAGGAGCCCGAAGACATTCAAACACCGCCTTTTGGCGAGGGGATAGATCAAACTTCACTTCTAAACTCTTGACGATTCCACTAAATAAGGCACTCGCCACAACATGTTGGGCTTTAGGGGGGGCGGTGTCCTTATTAGAGAACCCGCTAAGATCAAAATATGAAAGTGAAGTACGTAAACGATCCATTGCACACCCATAATCAGAGTCCAACCCATAAATATCACAACCCCGAAGAATATGGTCTTGCAAACACCACGACTGTGCTCTCGAAGCCACAAAAGCATATGTAGATATGCTTTTTAAAATCTCTCACTTTCCAACTATAATTATAACTTCTATTACATTTCAAAAATAATAGTAATAATAATAATAATATGCTCAAAAGCTTAGAAACTAATTTTATATAATCTTACTATCTTATGTTTTTTTATTAAAATTGGTTTATTTCACATAAAAAAAACAAATGTTAGTAACGGTAATTTTCATTGTCAGTCATGTGGTGTTATGCTCATATGCATCAATTATAGGTAAATGCCTTTCAATAAAAATACATGTAAATATGACAAAAGCTAACGGTCGCTGCAATTCAAAACCTATAATGGTTTCATGTTGATCGAGATGTTTTGTTGCTTTAAAAAATGAAGTTGTGTTTTATATTTAAGATAATGTTTTTATATGTTTTAAAATACTTTTTCAGTTTTTGTGGACTAGCATTATTTTAAACTTTTAGTATCTCGTGTCTTGCTTACATATATTTTTTGTGAATGTTAAACACAAATATTAATTTATATTGCTTTATAATATAATATATTTATTTAAACTTTGTGTGTTGTTTATTTAAGTATTTGTATGAGTTGTATCAATCTTTTTTTTAAACACTATTCTTTTTAAAAATATAAATCCCTATATAAAATTAATATTAGTACTAAATGATTTATGTTTTCTGTAACAATCGTGGGTTATAGTTAATTAAATAAATTTTAAGAATTATATACAAGGAAAGTTTTTAGAGATTTATGTCGCACCTTCTAGATTAAAATTAAAGATGAAGTCAGTCTTCTAATCAATGAAGAAGATAACTATAAATGTTGTATGTGAAGAAATTTTTAGAAATTAATAAAAATTTACCATCTAATTTTTTTTCTTTTTTATTTTATGAAAATTTTATTGTATTCAACGTTATAATACATATTCATATTCATTCATCTAATACCAAATTAGTATAACTATTTCATATTGTTTTGATTGTTAATATAGTTTACTCAACCTGTGTATACATGAGTATTTAACCTAGTCAAACTGTAAAACATCATATATAATTCCAAAGTCAAACTATTTGATTACAATAACTTTATTAAACAATCAAAGAATCAAACATAAACCAATATTGAAAAGATAAAAACAACTCCAAATGACCATTTTCTAAACAAATTTCTATCTGCAACAAATGAATAAAAATATAATAATCATCTAGTAACATATTTTTACCTCCTACAAAGAATAATTACTAACTGTATACCATCATGCCTCCTCCTGCTACTGCTGCTGATGCGACCCTGAACTCCTCGCGACATCTGGGATCAACGCCGACACGGTATAAAGCGGTTCACCCGACCATGTTAAAGTGATCCCCGCAGTTGCCCCACCATCAAACCGCCTCCTTTCCACTTTAATCGAACCCGGGCCATACGAATGCTGGTACATTCTGATTATCATTTCGCTCTGAACAAACTTTCAACAATTGGCACAAGTCATCATTAGCAGCAGCTGTGAATATCAAGCAAACACTTCACCAACTAGGTTTAGTGGTTCCAACTTGTGAGTTTATCATCTGTTTGGAAAACAACATCTTGCTTTAATAAATCTAATTCTATTCTATGGTCAAAAGCCAAAACACGTTAGAATCAAGAAGGCATACCTGAACAATGCAATCAACACTTAATCTTCTGCTTGATTCACTCCGGCTATTCCTCATAAGCACAACAAACGATTTCAAGATGTCCTTTTGGAATGTGAAAAATACCATTCTGCAAGCTCTAGGTATTTCATGTGAAGTTGTCTTAGAGAATCTAGAGCACACATTACTATTTTCTCTTCATGATGGCTCCCAACTGATAGAAAATAGTTTGCAAGAACATACCATATTCTAGCCTATGCCTGCAAAGTTTTATGCATACTTTAATCAATTAAAAGTAAAAGATATTGTCACCAAGCATAGTTGTCTGGATTATGTGATTACCAGGCAGCCCCGTGTTTGTAGTAGACGGATTTAAAATTGACAGAGTTGAATCAATATCTAGAGAACTTATATTATCAAGTGCTGACTGAATTTAACCTAATCGTGTATTATGAGTTGATAGAAAACGATTAAGCCACTTCCTTATGATGAGTCTCAGCCACTATACCTACAATCATAGTATTACACATCACAAATCAGATGTGGGGATTTACAAATCAAAACTTACTCAAATCATCTCTACTGGTGGATATGTTTCAATTATTCAAATCAAAGATGCAGGAATTTTGAATACCTTTAGAAGAGTATCGATGTTAAAGCTAGGGATTCGTACAAATTGGCAATTGAAGGCACCGCTTGTTTATTTATGGTGTTGGTGGCGGTTTGCTACCGAGGAAAGCGGTGAAAGTGGGGTTGGTTTACGGCAGTTTGCAGAGAAGGTGAGAGAGTGCATAACCTCCACAAACTGCTACTTCTAGAACATTTTTTTGGGGTTTAAACGGTCTAGATTGAAAGTTGATGACTTTGAACGGTTGTGATCAATCCAATTTTCAGTTTTCATAATGGGGAACAATATATTATATAATTACATAAACAAATTGTTTTGACCGAATTAACAAAATAGTGATAGTAAATTCATTTATGTTTGGTATGCACTTCAAACCTAGGTTTTTGGCCTAAGGAGGACAAAGTCTGCACAAATTTCTAACACCAAAGTCTTCGTCATTGTGCTTCAAATTGAATTGCTATCTGGTACACCTCTACCTCTTAAACACTCCAGCAATTAATCTTAGTTAAAAGCCTCATATTAGATACTTAAACTACAGCATTGTTGTGTACTCAAAATAACACAACTAGTTATACTCAAATTAAGAAGGAAGTAGCTATGATTATATTGATTAATCGAAGACTTACAATTGAGATATCAAAGAAGAGAAAGGGATGCGATATCAGACGTTACAGAAAGAGATGGGAAGAAGAAGCAGAACACACATAATCATTCATCATTTTCGTTATCCTAATCTTTGCCTCTTGCTCGCTTATATCATCAGAGCATTCTTTTGACCCATTCACCTTGTTGGGCCATTGAATTGGATTGGGCTGTTTGGATATAATTTGGGCTAGATCCGGTTTCATAACAAGCATCATATCAAATTTTATATGGTTAAATCACTTGAACCTGCCAAAATCACAAGATAATCGTAAAAACATCAAACTATAGAAATCCCAACAGCACAGGAAAAAAAAGAGTATACATCTTAATTAATTAAAACAAAAGGCAAAAGGTGAAACTAAACTCTCGACGTACTCGATGGCGCGTGTATCCATGAAACCATGGACTGAGGGTGCTATCTCGAAATCACGAAGTCGATGGTAGAGAATCTTTTGATGTGTCATAGGTAACAAGTGCCATATTCCTAGTCGTGAAAAGAAATTTTCTGTTGCCCAAAATACAAACAAGGCGGAACTCCTTGAAACAAGTGTATTCCAAAGGGATTGTGAATGAGCAGGCTATTGACCACGAGCCTTGTTCTTTCCTAACCGACAAAACAAATCTAGTGTCATCAATGGTGCTAAGCATGCAAAGGCAGCCTCCTATGGATCCCAGAAAAGGCTTCACCTGTTTGCGTAGATCATTGGGTAGTTTCATCCTTGAAAATACCACCTCCTCAACATTGAGGGCCAAGATCCCGGGAACACCATCATCTATTGATTTGGATGGCGAAGTTGCCCAGTACAAAAGCCGTCTAGAAACGTACCAGCACGATCACCCAAAATGTCCCGCTCCACGAACTGGTTTTAAGATCAAAGGCATCCCATGTATATCGGTCTGAGTGGCCGAAAACATCAGAGATAACAATCTTTAACTAATCATGATCTCCAGTTATTAACCCAAATACGTAAGGGATCTGTTGTTGGCAATTGCAAGAATCTGGAATTTCCAAACAGAAGAGTTTCTTTGATGCAGAGGTTAAGGGATTGTAAAGGACCAACTCAAAATAGTACAATGGTCTATATATTGTTACTAGCTTACATGTGTTTTTAAAATAAGATAATATATAATTGTCAAAAGAGGAAAATATTGCAGAGATATTCATGAGATCAGCTCATCATCATTTCCATATACAAACCTCAATCTACAGCTCACGGTTACAGATCCTTGCTTTCTTTCTGTATTTATCTTATGATTCTAGCTAATTAAAAATTGTTGTTGGAGTTAATTCCCGAACCGAGTTATGGGTCAGGAAGGTGGAGCCGGTTCGAGCTAATGGATCGATCTCATTAATTAAGTAATTATTATAATTAGAGATAATTATCTATTTTATTTATTAGATAGAGATGGAATTTTATTTAATAGATAAATAATAGTTTGTATTTTACTCTAATTGTAATCGAGCCTCTATATAACCCCAAAGCATTCATGTAAGGGTTATTGGAGATTTGATCAAGTTTTGAGTTATTTTCTTGATTAATAAAACTGGTGAGCTGTGCCAAAATATTCTCCGGTGTTTAATTTGATCTGAGCCATTAATTGTAACCATTTTCCTCTTTGTAAAATAATCAATCAAGCAATAAGAAATATTTTTACCAACAACAACATATAAATTTGTGATATATTTGGTAAACTAAATAATGACCGAATCGGGTTACATTTTAGTGCTAAAATTACATGGGTAAAACTGATTCAGTGTACCATTGTAAAATCCACATGATTTGGTTAGCAAAGTTACATTAAACTCAAAAAATTTGACTCGCCCATCATATATAAAACAAAAATTCAAACTTTGGGCAAACTCTTCAAGGTCATGTGTGTAAATAAAATGTAATTTTTATGCATAAAAGCTAGGGTTGATCAAAAATCAAACCATAGCTGAAAGCCAAATCATTAATTAAAAGGTTTATTGGATTTTAATAAGCCCTATTGACTGGTATTGGCCGATAATAATCCATATTCATTTTATCACCACTGGCGGTCCCAAATTTAAAAAAGTTACCCCCCAATGGTCCCCCGTTAAAAATGACTTAACGGCGTTATACTTTTTTTGAATTTCAAACTAATTTTTTAGGGCTTTTGATTGGAATGAGGATAGGAGTCGATTGATGTAAAACTTAGCTCAAAACGGTGATCTATACGACTTGATTTTTGTTAATTGTAAGTTCAAACACCCGAATTGAAGTATTGTTTCGTCATTTTGGAGCACCGTTTCGAACAAAGTTTTACATCAATCGACTCGTATCCTCATTCCGATCAAAAGCCCTAAAAAATTAATTTGAAATTCAGAAAAAAGTATAATGCCGTTAAGACATTTTCAACGGGGGACCATTGGGGGCCAACTTTTTTAAATTTGGGACCGCCAGTGGTGATAAAATGAATAGAGATTATTATCGGCCAATACCAGTTAATATGGATTATTAAAATCCAATAAAACTAATTAAAATTATGTGATAAATAGTTTGACATTTTTACCAATTGGTTTACATCTCCAAAGCCTAAAACGGACCAAAGCAAAAATAAATTAACAACAACAACAACAATAATAATAATAATAAACAAGTTACTAAACTAACTAATATAAAAAACAAAGCAAAGTTTTTTCTACTTAAAATAAAAACACCACTCATGAGAATTGAACATATAACATTTGGTTTTATCGATCAACTAGCACTCTTTTATAGAATGCATGATGCATCTAGATGTATGCTTCTAACCCCTCCTCAAAGGTACGAACAAAAGACTCCATCTCAGTAGCAGGAAGGCAAACGCCAATCTCCAGATCTTCATCCTTTCCTCTGCAGGCATTCATGGATATCGATTCATTATAATCAATCGAAATTGTTTCCAGCTTTTTGGGCTTACCCCACCCAAAATCCATGTCATAAAGCTTAAGCTTTGGTGTTCCAGCCACCCAGATCATTATCTTTGGAATCCCATTCGGAAACAAGTCTTCGAATGATTTGATTTCATTCATGTCTTCATTCATATTGGCTAAAGTCTTATGTAGATTTTCTCCTATCAATTTTGCAGCGGTCACGAACCCTTCTTTTCCAGTTAACTTTGTGCTGTTTTCTGTAGCCATACTTGCTCCCAAACAGTTGCCAAAATAAGCTGCTGGGATCATTGGATTCATTCTCGCCCTACAGTCGATGACGAAACCAAATAGTACTAACTCATCCATATCCTTTTTTGCCCTGCAACTCCATAAATCGGATTCATTGGATTCATTGCATGCTACCGTAAAAGATGATACATATGTTAATGGTGGTACTTGTGTTGAAACCAAAATTTTCAACCTATTGAGTATAGTTCGAGGCAATATAAAGGTTGCTCAAACTTTTGCTGTCGGTCGACATAGTTTAGGTGGTTGATACACTTCGTTAAAGTTTTCTACATTCGCTAACTTTAGATGGCCTTCATCTAGTTTCGGGTTTTTGATCAGTCTATCATAAATCGGCAAAGTTCCATAAGATAGAAATGACTCATCTGTCCCAGATTGAGCATTCGATGCCCACGCCTTCATGAAATAAAACCTGGTACTGGCATCGCCGAGGCAATGGTGATTTGTCATTCCGATAGAGATTCCTGAGTCTGGAAAGAGTGTCACTTGAACAGAGAACACGGGGATCTTTGTGGAATGTGAGGTTTTAACCGGCTCACCCAATAGAGGTATAAGGTCATAAAATTTCCCACAATCTCGAGGATGGTTTCCCGTTAGTTCGTCGAAATCAAGGTTGGATTCTGCGAAAGTAACATGAACAGAATCGCCTTCAACATAACAGATTTCGGGCTTTTGGGCAGAAGTAGGGAATACGATCAAGTTACCGGTGAAAGGAAAAAAATGTTGGAGGGTGATTGATAACGAGTGTTTGAGTTTTGGAATAATAGTTTCAATGAATTGTGTTTGTGTGATATTGGAGATCTCATAAAAGAATACATAGTGAACAGGAGGTTGCTTTAGCCAGCCGAAATCGTAGTGGGTTAGTGGTAACGATCTTTCGCCTTGGGTAGTCGCCGGGGGCGATACCCGGGCCTGTTCGATAACTCTCAGCATTGGAGAGGACCCCATTTGTTGCTGCTGTTTAAAATGTCTCAAAGGTAAGGCTGTTTATAAAAGTTGAGGTGATGGAAACACGATCTTTACTTTGGTAACTCTTTCTAATTGGACTAGGATACGTTAGTATATACAATTAATTTACTATGATTATATAATATCTCCTGTGAATTGTAAAGATATTATACCCTAATTTAGTCATTACTACGTAAATATATATTGTGGTAAATAATAAGAAGGGAGCAAGGATTCTCTGATTATCATTCTCTAAACTTTCAATACATATTTTTCTTTTCTAATTTCAAATTAAATAATCTAATTATTTTTGAATCACATTAAACTTCAATGTGACGTTACTTCATATGTAGTTGCAGTCCAAGCTTTTGAATTGCAGCCTTTGACACTTAGCAGTCCAAGGAAACTTCAAATTTATTGCAATAGGTTTTGTCCTGAGTTTTTGTCCCTTTTAATCTAATTATTTGACACTGTTTCAATAGTACGTGACGTCCGAAAAGTATATAATAACGGATTAATTATTTATTAATCATCCAGAAAGTGAAATATTGCCATGATCATGAAGTTGCCGTAGATAGTGAAGAATATAAATAACTATTATTAATGACAATTTGTGATTATATATAGTCTTGTGCGAAAAATCGTAATATATTATAACCTGTTTTCTATTTCCAGTTGATATGTAGAGTAAAAATGTGTTTAACAATCATAAAAATCTTTCTTATTTTAGCTTTTTAAAAGGGCTAAAAAAGCAGTTTTTCAAAAGTCCCAAATCCTGGCTTTTCAAAATGGCTTTTTAAATAGGCCAATAAGCCAATAAGTATTTTTCAAACTCTTTTCAAAATGGCTTTTTAAAAAGGCCAATAAGCCAATAAGTATTTTTCAAACTCAATCCCAAACATGCTCTAAATTACATTGATGGTTGCTATGACTTGGCCAAAATTTTCAGTTGATAAATAGTTCCAACCATCAAGTATGACAAGTTGATCGGTTAATTCAATAAGAAATGGGAGTTGGCACACGATTTTGTTAGTACCATCCAACCAAATCCAATTTAATTGTTTACTTATTCAATTTCAATGAGTGAATTTTCAAGTTCAACCAACCCATTTTCAAAATATCAAGTAGATTAATAAGAATCTTAAGAAAATCTTTCATTCGTCTATCATTATGGACAATCCCATCTATATTATCTATGAGATTAGAACCTGAACTCTATTTACGATTCAATATTTCTTTGTCATCGGCTCTTCTTATTTCTATTGATTTACGTCTAGCCTGTTGTTCTATTTTTTTGATCTTTTCATATAAATATTCTACATATTTTCACATCTAAGTATCAAATATAAGGCTTTTAACTAAGATCAATTGCTGAACTTCGGATCTATTTAAGAGGTAAATCAAGGTGTACCAGATAGCCATTCAGTTTTGATATCAACTTGGGGAAGGCTGGTGCGTGCTAAACCAAGGTTTTTACCCTTTTGACAATCATGCATATCACTTAAAGTTTAGTCTTGGTTTAGCACACATTGAATTTTCTTTTTTCTTTTAGAAAAGTGTTCCTCTTTGACTGGGAATGACCCGGATTCACCACAAACTTGTATCAACCTAATTTATGTAAAGGATTACCGGGGATCTATTGTGGACCCCAAAAGGACAGCGCAAATATTTCCGCTTAACCAATCAGACCACATATGCCCACTATTACATTGTGTTAGGTACTTACCACTAAGTGAGACCAATAGATGTGATAAATGATACGAGTCTTATTATCTATCCATCACTATAAATACCACATAATAGAGAAGAATCGGGTATGCTCGCTTAACTAACTCTTTGTTCTCGTACTTTTTCTTCTCTAAAGGAACTAACACTAATTTTTATGTAGGAGCATGGTTACAGGAAACACACCCTTTTTGTAACGAGACTGAAGGTTTCTGTTAGTCTAGGGTAAGCCAAGGTTGTATTTTGTTAGTCCAATACTCCAATACAATAGTACATTACATTATATCTAGGTTGGTTGTTAAACGACTATTGGAAACGACATTAAATAGTTATGTGATAAATGCTTCACTAATCGTCATAGTTATGTGATAAATGCTTCACTAATCGTCATCGACAGGGGCGGACCTACATAGTAGCCGTCGGGGTCCCGGGACACCAATGTTTTTTAAAATTTATTTAGAAGCGATATAGAAAATTTTTGAAGGACCCATATAAATTAACACTTGGACCCCATAAACATATTGCATATCCACTCTGGTTGGAATGAAACCTATTTTTGGAGTGAAAGGTCCCAGGTTCGAGACTCTTGTAAACTGATTTTACTCTATTTTTTTTGCTATGTTTTAGTCAAATTGGCAATATATATGGTCAATATAGTAATTAGGTTTTTTTAGTTTGTAACATCAGACCAGAAACAAAAGCTGCTTCTCAAGTCTCAACCCCTCCTCAACACTGCTCAATCCTCCTCAGTCCTTAGGACCGCCACCTGCCCAACCCCTGCTCGCTGCCGCGCTTCTCTGCTACCAGCCACCCTCTCGGCACTCCTTCTGATTTTGCCTCAACTCTTAGGTAATTTTAGGGCTAAAAACTACTCAATAAAATAAAAATGTCCAATTGATTGATTTTATGCAATCACATACTTAGATTGGTAATTCTATGTTGTATATTATTGTTAGATTGTGATTTGTTATGTTAAAAACTTGAATTTTAGGGTTAATTATGCAAGAATTATTGAAAAGTATGGGAAAAGGGTTTGAAGATATATATATATATATATACACACACACACACATATACATACATACATACATATATAGATTTAGAGAAGAGCCGTGCTATGGATTATGGTTTGAGGAGAGTAACATGGTTTAGATCGTGCAAAACGGCTCATTATAAGAATGTTTTAATTTGGCTCGGGTCAAAACGATTCTTCTTGCTAAGTTTTAATTTTGTTTGCGTCGAAACTGGCTTTGACCACTAGACTCTTGTTGAATTGAGTTGTTTTATGAAAGAAAAACATAAGTTAATTCTACTGTTTTGAATAATATAGCCCAGATGTTATTAAGAAACTTCACACAAACAGAATTTGTAATGTTTTCTCTTATTGTTTCGAATAACATCGTATTTTGTGTTTATATTATAATGATATTATTTTCTATTATGTTTCTCGACCCGCCCCGCCCCGACACAACCCAAACAGCGACCGGCCAAAAAAATTTGAACGCCGAAAATAATGGGACCCCATTGTCGAAAAATCCTGGGTCCGCCACTGGTCATCGATGCGTTTGAATCCTTGGTGAATACTAGTACAAAACCATACTAGTATGGTAGATTTTATGTATCGATTTTGGTTGAAAATAATGTACAAAATTAGTTTATTTAAATACTAGTTTATTGTTAGATCCTTGGAAAATAATGTACAAAATCAGTTTATTTAAATTTCAGTTTCTCGTGTTTATTAGTGTTAGTTCCTTTAGAGAAGAATAAGTACGAGAACAAAGAGTTAGTTAAGAGAGCATACCCGATTCTTCTCTATTATGTGGGATTTATAGTGATGAATAGATAATAAGACTCGTATCATTGATCTCACTTAGTGGAAAGTACCTAACACAATGTAATAGTGGCATATGTGGTCTGATTGGTTAAGGAGAAATATTTGCGCTGTCCTTTTGGGGTCCACAATAGATCCCCGGTAATCCTTTACATAAATCAGGTTGATACAAGTTTGTGGTGAATCGAACACTTTTCTAAAAGAAAAAAGAAAATTCGATGTGTGCTAAACCAAGACTAAACTTTAAGTGATATGCATGATTGTCAAAAGGGTAAAAACCTTGGTTTAGCACGCACCAGCCTTCCCCAAGTTGATATCAAAACTGAATGGCTATCTGGTACACCTTGATTTACCTCTTAAATAGATCTGAAGTTCAGCAATTGATCTTAGTTAAAAGCCTCATATTTGATACTTAAACTACAGCATTATATCCAAATTTTATACAGTTAAATCACTTGAACCTGCCAAAATCATAAGATAATAGTAAAAATACCAAATTATAGAAATCCCAAAAACACAGAAAAAAAGGTACACGTATAATTAAAACAAAAGGCAAAAGGTGAAACCAAACTCTCGACGTACTTGATGGCGCGTGTATCCATGAAACCATGGACCGAGGGTGCTATCTTGAAATCACGATGTCGATGGTAGAGAATCTTGCCTGAATCATTTGATGAGTCATAGGTAACAAGTGCGCCATATTCATGGTCGTGAAAAGAAATTTTCCATTGCCCAAAATACAAACAATGCAGAACTCCTTGAAACGACAAGTGTATTCCAAAGGGATCGTGAATGCGCGGGCTATCAACCACGAGAATGGTGCTAAGCATGCAAAGGCAGCCCCGCCTATGGATCCCTGAAAAGGCTTCACCTGTTTGCGTAGATCATGGGGCAAATTCTTCCTCAAAAATACCTTAACATGAATTTTTTCTTTCAAATAGGAAATTTTACAAGGTTGAAATGGTTTCTAGGAGAGAGAAAGGGTGGTAATGGTTTTTAAGAGATTTGTCATTTGAAATGGCGGATCTATGATTATATATAGGGCATGTCAGATTCTGTCTGGTGAGTTGGACAACGGGCTGGTGTTCCGCCATTTGAAATGGCAGATGTTGTACTTTTTTTGTGTGATCCGCCATTTCAAATTGCGGATATCACTTTTTCTGATCCACAACTTTGACCGGAGGTTCACGAGACCCAAAGTAGTCTACCCCTATATGTCAAAATTTCTTTTTAACAGGCATCTGCCATTTGAAATAGCAAGTGTCATCTAAACATTCCGTCATTTCAAATAACAAGTGTAAATAGTATCTGTCATATTTGACTTTTGATTTGATAACTCTAACGTTTAATTTTTCTTCTAATATTTATTGTATTAATATGTTTTTAATTTCATTTTATTTTTTAAATAGACATTATTTATAAAATAGTATACTTAATTATTTTATTAAAAATACTAATCTGTTTTTACTTTTATTAATTCATGGCATATATTTTTCATACTTACCACGTGAAATGACGGATATCCAGACGACACTTGTCATTTCAAATGACAGATGTCTGTTAAAAGACATTTTGACATATAGGGGTATGCTACTTTGGGTCTCATGAACTGCCGGTTAAAGTGGCGGATTAGAAAAAGTGACATCCGCCATTTGAAATGGTGGATCACACAAAAAAGTACCACATCCGACATTTCAAATAGCGAAGTACCAGCTAGTTGTCCAATTCACTGACATGCCATATATATAGTCAGAGATCCGCCAATTTAAATGGCAGATCTTTTAGAAACCATTTCAATCTTCTAAAATTTTCTATTTTGAAAAAGAGGCCAAGACCCCAGAAACACCATCCATGGATTTGGATGAAGAAGTTGGCCAATACAAAAAGGTGTCTAGAAACGTACTGGCATGATCACCCGAAAAGTGAGCCACCATCATGAGGTATCGTTTCCCCCTCCACGAACTGGTTTTAAGATCAAAGACGTCCCATCTATAGGGGTCTGAATGGCTGAAAACATCGAAATTAACAATCTTTAACTCATCATGATCTCCGATTATTAACCCAAATACATAAGGGATCTGTTGTTGGCAATTGCAAGAATTTCGATTAATTTCCAAACAGAAAAGTTTCTTTGATGCAAAGGTTAAGGGATTGTAAAGGACCAACTCACAATAGTACAATGGTCTTGTGAAAAAATTAGATTTAGGACGAGTAATAAGAGCCAAAAGTGTTGGAAATCAGGCCCTTGACCGAACACACAAACACAAGATCGAACAAACTTGTTCGACTCTTTTTTATTATTATAAAACCAAATCACTCAAATTACAATACCCATAACTATCTATTTATACTAAAACTTTAACTTGCTTACCAAGACTCCTAATTAGACTCAACCTAAGAAACCAAATAAATTTATAAAAATAATAAAATCTTATTCCTAATAAAAATAAAAAGTCAATAAATAATTCCCCAAGAATTATTTATAAACCCATTTGATCTTTATCTACTAAATTCAAGATTAACGTCTTCATTCTCCCCCTTAATTTCGAATTGGATCCCTTTCTTCACATCGGTACCATTAACGACAACTTCAATCCCTTGCTAGACACAACAAGATTCAAAGCCTCCCGCTTTAACGAATCTTCTTCCATCTGCCTACCTGCAAATCTTTGCTAAATAGATTTAACCCTTATTTGATCGTAATTTTAGCACCTGGTCACACTCTTCCTTGATATGCACACACTAATATCAACCACCAACAAAGACAATAGCACTCCACTATTTCGTCTTTTCGGTCACGAAACGAATTCCTTAGCTCCCCGCTTTTTCGTTTCTTCCACAACACACCCGTTAGTTTTTCCGCCACAAAAAACATAAGAGCGGGGAGAAGGCAAGGGACTGGTTTCCAGCAATTGGTATCAGAGTGGTTAAATAAACAAGCGGTTTTGAGAGTTGACCTTTGAGCAACGGAGCAGCCCCTGTAACGTTGGGGGCCAGGGAGAAAGTTCGATCAGCAACAGCAGGTTTTTGGTAGTGGCCGGCGGATGTAAAAGAGGTGATCCCTGTTCGTGTTAGGGTTGCTTTTCTTTTATGTCTATTCATCTGTTAAGCGACAACTGGTATTAATCCAGATTGCATAATAACGGGTCGCTTTATGAAGCATGGCACCTGTTTTTGTTTATAGTTTTCTACCAATGATACCAAAAAAAGTTTTCTTGAACTATGTGGTTTTAAATTGGATAGGATGATATATTGGACTATTCAAATATATCCTAAATGCAGATAGCGGATTTTGTTTACTCAGATTTGTATCGTGTTTTATTGTGTCGGACACTCTTTCTAGCCAAGGAAGAAAATCGCAGCGAGGAATTCGATTTTTACTTCAAATTTTATGTATGGCTATCGGCTTCTTTGGATGGACGGAAGTGGCTTGATAAACAAAATGGGGTTTTCACGGTCAATTCGATGAAATGCATCCCACCTAAACCACCAGAACCCAGTTTAGCATATTCGGCTGGAGGGCCACTTTTGAAGTTGCACATAACCGAATAATCAACACACCTTCGTTGTTATGCCCTTGTGTGGTGAAACCACATAGACAATGAAGCATATATTTTCACTTCTAGTTATGTAGCTACAATAATTTGGCAGATGGTTTCGAAATTGTGCAGTGCCCCTGTTGGGATATATTTTGTGGTTTATGCTTGTACTTTGGGCTTAGTTTGGGGTGCATTATGTAAACCGAGATCCTTATGGATCTCGGTGGGCTTTGGGCTTTTGTTGGGCTAGTATGTTGGCTACCTTATATATAGATCTCTTTGTATAGGGTTTACAAGGTCGTTCAATTAGGTTTTGGCCGTCTAGTATCGTTGTTGGTAGAACGAGTATTGTAAGCATAGTGCTTAAGCACCCGACGTTAATAATAACGTGTGTTTTGAAGCACTCCATCGTGTGTTTTACGTGTTCTTGCTTATTGTCTTGAATCATCTTGTGTTAGGATTCCGCACTAACATCAAGATACTTGATATCATATTGTAGTGATCCAGATTCGGGACTTACAATTGGTATCAGAGCCTTTGACCTATTCAGGCTCGTTATCGTGATATCAACGGATTCAAGATCTAAGTGTTTGGTGGTTTGGTTGTATTTCCGGCGAACTGTTGATCGAAGAAGAGAAAGGATTGCTTTTGGTGAAAGATTGATTTTGTTTTGGAAACAAATCAAATCCCACTAAACTCGGGAGTTTGTTATACTCAAAATCCAACTGAATCTCTAGTTTTCGGCCAAGGAAATCGGTTCTCGGTTAGTTTTGAGGGTTTTCGGCAATTTGTTCAAGTTTTCTTCTGAAATCTGATCGTTTTCGGTTAGATTTAAGGGTTCTCGGCCAAATTTTCTGTGGTTCTCGGTCAACAATCTCTGTTCTCGGTCACCAACCTTTATTCTCAGTCAACATTCTTTAGTTTTCGGTCAACTCTTTCAGTTCTCGGTCATCTTTGGTTCTTGGTCAACGCATACTGTGAACGTAGTTGGACCTGATCAATTTGATTTGGGCTTTGTGTATTGGACTTTAGAGTTTTCTGGACTTAAGATTTGTTTTGGCCTAATTAAAAATAAAATGGATCAATTAACTAATAATAATGGGTCATCCAATGCTTCACTCCATCAGGAACTGGATTCCATAATCGGGACCACCACTCGTGTGCCTCGTCTACTGTCTCATGAGGGGTTCAGCGAATGGAAATTTCGATTCGAGAAGTATGTCAAGATGAAAGATGCAAAAATCTAGAGAAGCATAGTTAGGGGACCCCAAATCATCACGTATCAATGTGAGAACTCAACTGAAGTTTTTGTGAAGCCTATTGCTATGTACGATGATGATGATCTTGCTAAAATTGAAGATGATGAAAAGGCGCTCTCAACCTTAACTATGGCACTCTCACCTGAGATTGCTCTGGGTTTTAGAGAACTTCAATATGCTAAGGAGTTGTGGGAGGCGTTAATTGAGGTGTATGAAGGAAACGAAGACATGAAGAGAAGTCGCCAAGACTTGCTGCGACAGAAATTCAATATGTTTAATCATGTTTTGGGAGATTCGTTGGAAACTCAACTTCAAAGGTTCATAGCTCTTGTGACTGAGATGAGATCTGCAAGCATCTATCTGGAAAATTCTGAAATAAACAACAAGTTGGTGAACTCACTGCCTAAAAGTTGGGATATGAATGTTGCCGTTATCAAGAAGACAAAAGATCTCAACAGGATGTCTATATCCGAGATGATGGCTACCATTAAGGCATGTGACATGGATGACAAGCAACGTGCTATAAATCATGCAAACTCCTACAGTGCAGCTGGGTACAACGTTGCTTCCAACAATGCCCTCATCTCACAAGACAGCTTCTCAATGTTTAAGGCCACTCAGCAACTTCCACCTCAAGGAAACTTCCAAATGTTTACGTCCACTCAAGGCAAATCTTCTTCCATCCCACCTCAACCAGCTCCAGTATTTTTCACCAAGTCTGCTCAATCTCCTGCTGCTAATGTTCAACCTCAATCATCTGGTGTTGCTCCCAGTCAGAACTCCAGTCAGAGTCCCTCTATCCCAAAGGAAACTCAAGAGAACATAGCTTTAATGGCGGGATTCATGAACTGCTACAATGCATTTCTAGCTGGTGATCTGGTTCAACCTGTAGTTGCTGCTGAGCTTGATCAAATCCATCCAGATGATGTTGAAGAAATGGATATCTCTTGGCAAATCGCCATGGTAGTGTTTCAGGCCAAACAATCAGAAGGTGGGTTTTAATAAGGACACTCTGAGATGCTAAAACTGTCACGATCCGGGTCACTTTGCTCGTGAATGTACCAACCCAGCAAAGGAAGGAAACACGGAGAGGGCACTGGTTCCAGTGGGAAATGCTAGAGGAGAAGTTGGGGGTAGTTCGGGAAATGGTGAAAGAAGTTTGGTTGCTCAACAATTTTCTTGGGATGATCAGATGGCTACTCTCAACATTGGCAATCAGACCGCTTATTTTATGTGAAAGAGTTCAAAACAAAAAACACATCACAATCGCCCCGAATGCTTTCAGTCTTTAGATAAATGGCTATCATGTGAATCTACGAGTAGATTACCGGACCAAACATATACAGGTATATTTCCTTCAAACTTGAGCAGTCGGCATAATTTTAAGCGAGAGTGAATATAAACAAACACATATTTTAACTTTTTGATTTTTATAAAATGATAAAAACGCGCACACACTATTTTTGACTTTTTGATTTTTCTATAAAATGATAAAAACAAACACACACTCTTTTTGTATTTTTCCTTTTTCTCCCCCTAGTACAGAAATTATGACACGAAGAAAAATTTATGTACACAATTTAAGCCTAAAAAATACCCAGTCATCAAAATGCAGCATCTTAAGAAATCCCACAAGCACATTAAATCTGGCTTTTCCGACCGGTTTTGTAAATAGGTCCGCAACATTATTATCAGTGTGGACCTATTCAAGATGAATCAGTTTCCAGTCGTAACAGTCACGAATAAAATGAACTTTGATGTCAATGTGTTTGGTTTTGGAGTGCTGAACAGGATTTTTAACAATTGCAATAGCAGCATCATTATCACAAAAAATGGGAGTGTTAAGAAATTCCAAACCGTAGTCCAGCAATTGATGTTGCATCCAAATAACCTGTGAACAGCAAGCTGACGCAGCAACATACTCCACCTCGGCAGTCGAAGTAGACACCGTTTATTGTTTCTTGCACTGCCATGAAATGAGACGATCTTCTAAAAACTGGCAGCCGGCAGATGTGGATTTCCTGTCAATGTCATCTCCACTATAATTGCTATCAGCAAAAGCATAAAGATCAAATTCTAAGTTTTTGGGATACCAAAGACCTAACTTCGGTTGTCCCTTCAGATATCTAAAAATGCGTTTAACAGCAATTAAATGAGATAGTTTAGGATTAGCCTGGAAACGAGCACATTAACAGACTGCAAACATGATGTCGGGACGACTGGCGGTGAGATACATCAGAGACCCGATCATCGATCGATAGTACGTTTGATCTACGGGACTCTCTTCAGGATCAGACGAAAAAAGAGGCCTTTCTACCATTGGAGTGGCGGCACTCTTGGAATCTTGAAATTCAAATTTTGCAAGCATATCTTCAACGTACTTTCCTTGATGCAGCAAAATTCCCGTCGAGCTCTGACGAACCTGCAATCCTAGAAATGTTGTCATCTCTCCCAACGAGCTCATCTTAAATCTCTTCTTCATAACCTCTTCAAATTCTGAACACAGCTTAGCACTTGTAGACCCGAAGATAATATCATCCACATAAATCTAAACCATAATCAAATCTTTCCCGATGGCTTTAAGGAACAGAGTTTGATCAATGGTCCCCCTTGTATAGCCATGAACCAAAGATGTGCCGTCAACGTAGCATACCACGCCCGAGGAGCTTGGTGAAGAACGTACAATGCTTTGTCCAATTTGTAGACATGATTAGGATTCTTAGATTCTACAAACTCCGGTGGCTGATCCACGTAAATCTCTTCCTTAACTTCACCATACAGAAACGCGGTCTTAACATCCATCTGATATACTGTGAAACCCATGAAAGACACATAAGCCAGAAAAATCCGAATGGCCTCAAGTCTAGCTACAGGAGCATATACTTCGGTGTAGTCTAAACCTTCAACCTGACGAAAACCACGAACAACTAACCGTGCCTTGTTTCTAACAATAACTCCCGTGTCATCTTGCTTGTTTCGGAAAACCCATCTCGTATCTAATGCTTTCTTTCCCTCTGGCAGTTCAACTAACCTCCACACTTTCAATTTATCGAACTGATTCAACTCTTCGTGCATGGCATCCACCCAACTTGGATCTAGAAGAGCCATTTCCACCGACTTCGGCTCAATCTGAGAGATGAAACAAGAAAACAAACAACTGTTTATGTGTCCCATCTGACTTCTGGTGGACACACTTGTTTCAAGAGGACCTATAACATTCTCAATTGGATGATTTCGCTGGGTCCTTGATGGAATTACATGTTCGGGAACGGTACCGGTAGGAGGTAAGTTTGACAGGTTCTCATCAATCTCAGTGAGGGGATTCTTCCATCCAGAAGCCATAGTACTGTGTGAGTACGAAGTGCTGGCAACGTATTCATTTGGAATGACATCGGGAAACAAGGTGCTCCCGAAGATTTGACGAATATGACTCTCCCCCTCAACTGTTGAAGCATTTTCTGAAGAGTTTGGAGAATATACAGTTTCCGTAACTTCTTTCGGCTGACTGACGGACGCGGGTGGGTTGTCATCAAGTGGTTCTGTGACATCATCATCCGGAAGAGGAGAGATGTGAGATACTGCATGTGGGTCTTCTTTCTCAGTATCTACTGTAGCACCACATGAAGTTTCTGTGTTGATGACCGGAAGCACATTGAACGGTTTGAAGAGTTCATTGTAATCGAATAACCAGTCCCGACCAACACAAGCATCAGTCTTGTTTTCTTTCAATCAACGAACATCATAGGATTCTAGAATCTGTTTAGTTGACTTATTTTAGACTCTGTAGGCGGTGTGACCAGCATACCCAACAAAATAACAATCAACAGATTTGGCCCCAAACTTCGGAGTAGACTCGAGATTCAGTAGAGTTGATGTGTGTCTAATAACCCTATAAATATGAACCTCACAACTAAGCTTTAATATTAAAACGAAAATCCTAAAACCACACACAACCGGCAAGTGTACCGATCGCAAGTAGTATAGACTTAGGAAGTCCGAGTATCGAACACGTGGACACGTCAGAACGCTAAAGATCACTAACCCTAGACAAGACCTACCTTATAATAATAATTATATTGATTTTTGATTTTTAAATACTTAACTGAACTAACTAGACTGACTAACAAAACTTACCAAAAATAGAAAACTTAACGGGAAACTAACTGTGTTAACTTAGGATGGAGAAAAACGTCTACCTAGGTCTGAATCAAATTGTAGGCCTAACAAGCTAATGAATTGAATGATATCTAGACACCGGTCCCTAAATATGACACGACTAAGGATCGCTCGGGCTCACTGGATTACCTCTCGGTCTCACACAACAAACCCTAACTACTCAAAATCGGCTAAAACGACCAAACCGGGAAACAATTGCTAACGTGTTCTAATGAAGGATCACCTCTCGGTCTCACCAACACTCGACCCTAATGGCAATGAATACTACACAACCAAGGATAGAGGAACAATTCAACTTAAACCAAAATAGATCAACTAGTCGCTCAAACACCTAAACCTAACAAGAAACGAACTCGCTCTCGCGCAATCCTTATTCTAGCATGCAAAGGCAATGAGACAACCCTAACTTCCTATCACCTCTCGGTCTCAAAAATGGTGTTTAACCGTTGTACTTAATCCAATTAAACATGCAACAAAACCCTACGGTGGTACCTACCGCAAACAAACCCTAAACACCAAGTCTAGAATCAAACAATGCACCGATCAATCAATACAAAACTAATCAACCGACACACGGGGTTTATGCAATGAATCACCAAAATTTCCAGCCATTAAACACAACCTATTTCATGTCTAAATCAAAATTTACAATAGCAATTAAGGTCTATTAATCAAACAATCCAACAAGCTCATCAAACACTAACAGGAATCATCATTCCTAGGTAGAACTAACAAGTTTAGCCAATAATCATCTTTGGACAGCCATGAACGTTAAATAAAACCATTAATAAACTCATACCAATCATCTTAACAATTTTCCAACGATCAACAATAATCATAAACACTTCAATCTCTAACACAATCGCAAAACAAATTAACAATTGATCAAGAAAATAAAGTTTGATGAACAATGAAAAAGATGTAAGGATATCGGGTGTTTCCGGGGCTGTTCTTGCTGTCAAAAACGATGGAGATTCAATCCCGAGGCTTGGTTCTTGTGTCTTCTTCCTTCCCTAGCCGCCACAACCTTCAAACCCTAGCCGAAAAAACTTTTTTTCTTTTTTTCTCCCCTGTTGCTGCTGCTGTTCGGCTGCTCTCCAGCAGCTCTAGGGTTTTTAAATTCTTTATATTATAATATTATAATAGTATTTGGGCCTCCATGATGCATACGGGTCGGGCCTTGAGCTTTGTCTTGAACTTGTATCCGTAAAAGGCTCATAGAATGCTCGAAAAGTCCCGGTTTTTACCTTTCTTTTACCCAAAACCTACAAGATTAATAAATGTACGTAAAACCTATCTAAAACGAGTTAAAACATATAAAATATAATATAAAACGTGCGGAAAATACGTGTGTTTTACAAGACATCAAGAGTACACGGACAACCAAAGGCTCTGAAGTGTGCAACAGTAGGCTTATGACCATATACGATCTCATATGGAGTTTTCATTTGTGATTTGTTAATAATCACCCGATTCTGAACATAATAGGCCATGTTGATAGCTTCTGCCCAGAAGAATAATGGCAGTTTAGAATCACACAGCATGGTCCTTGCCGCCTCGATAAGAGTCATGTTTCTCCTTTTAGCGACACCATTCTGCTGTGGTGTCCGAGCTGAACTGTATTGACCCCCTTTCTGAGCAAAAATAATTCAATGATGCATTCTTGAATTCCGTACCATTGTCACACCGAATGCCCTTCAGCTTCAGATTTAGCTGATTCTCCATAAGCATAACAAATCGCTTGATCAATTCTGCAGTTTCACTCTTATTTGACAAGAAAAACACCCAAGTAAAACGTGAGTAGTCATCAGTAGTAACGACAATAAGAGCAGCGAGAAAGACTCAAAACATGAACTGGACCGAAAAGATCCATATGCAGTAATTGAAACACAGATGAAATGGTGTTAAGCAATTTTGGTTTATGAGTTTTTCGATGATGTTTACCCTAAGCACAAGCCACACACTTTTCAATAGTAACAAAATCTTTGACGGGTAATGATGTGTTGTAAAACACGTATTTTTCGCACCTTTTATCTACGTAATATATTATATTTTATGTGTTTTAACTCTTTTTATATAGGTTTTACATAAGTTTATTCATATTGTAGGTTATGGGTTACAAGGAAGAAGAAACCAAGATTTTCGAGCATGTTAAAGGCCTTTTACGCATACAATTTCAAGACAAAGCTCAAGGCCCGGCCCGGTTGCATATTGGAAAAGCCCAAGACCCTATTATATTATAACATAAAATATTAAAAAAAAACCCTAACTTGAGCAGCTGCTGGCCGATCGCAACTTTCAGCAGGGAGGAAGAAGAGAAAAAGCTTTGGTCGGCTAGGGTTTTGATCGTGTGATGACTAAGGAAGGAAGAAGAAGCAAGAACCAAGTCTCGGGATCGTTTACCATCTGTTTTTACAGCCAAGAAGCAGCCATAAACATCATATATCCTTCCATCTTTTTCATTGTTCAACACTTTGATTTTCTTGTTTAATTGTTAACTAGTTTTGTGATTACTTGAAAGATTGATTTGTTATTGATTATTGTTGATCATTGAATGTTTGTTAAGATGAATGGTATGAGCTCAATGATATGTTTATTAATTGTTCATGGCTGTCCAAATAATATGAGAGGCTAAACTTGCTAGTTCTACCTAGGGATGATGTTAATTGTTAGGTTTTGATAGGTTTTATAGATTGTTTGATTGATAGACCTTAATTGCTATTGTAAAGTTTGATTTAGACATGAAATAGGTTGTGTTTAAGGGCTGGAAATATTGGTTAATTTATTGCATAAAGCCCGTGTGTTGATTGATTAGTTTTGTATTGATTGATCGGTGCATTGTTTGATTTTAGACTTGGTGTTTAGGGTTTGTTTGCGGTAGGAACAACCGTAGGGTTTTGTTGCATGATTATTTGGATTAAGTATAGCGGTTAAACACCTTCTTTGAGACCGAGAGGTAATAAGAGGTTAAGGTTGTCTCATTGCCTTTGCATGCTAGAATAAGGATTGCGCGAGAGCGAGTTCGTTTCTTGTCAGGTTTAGGTGTTTTGAGTGACTAGTTGATCTATTTTGGTTTAAGTTGAATTGTTCCTCTATCCTTGGTTGTGTAGTATTCATTGCCATTAGGTTCGAGTGTTGGTGAGACCGAGAGGTGATCTAGAATTAGAACACGTTAGCAATTATTTCCCGGTTTGGTCGTTTTAGCCGATTTTGAGTAGTTAGGGTTTATTAAGTGAAATCGAGAGGTAATCCAATGAGCCCGAGCGATCCTTAGTCGTGTCATCTTTAGGGACTGGTGTCTAGATATCATCCAATCCATTAGCTTGTTAGGCCTACAGTTTGATTCAGACCTAGGTAGACGTTTTTCTCCATCCTATGTTAACATAGTTAGTTCCCCGTTAAGTTTTCTATTTTAGGCAACTTTTGTCAGTCAGTTAGGTTAGTCCAGTTAAGTTAAAAGAATTCAAAAATCAATATAATATTATTCTAAGGTAGGTTTTGTCTAGGGTTAGCGATCGTTAGCGTCTTACGTGTCCACGTGTTCGATACTCGAACTTCCTAGGTCTATACTACTTGCGATCGGTACACTTGCCGGTTGTGTGTGGTTTTAGGATTTTCGTTTTAATTAAAGCTTAGTTGTAAGGGTCATTATTATAGAGTTATTAGACACACATCAAGTTTTTGCGCCGTTGCCGGGGACACGGTTTTAGGCGTTTTGAGAGCAATCCGAGTTAGGACTTACCTTGTGTGCTACTTGTAATTATTATTTTTGTTTTATTTTATTTGTTAGAATAGTTTAGATAATCTTATTTCTAATTATAGTTTTTATGCGACAGACTCGATCTCGTGGACCACCCGACACTGAAGCATTTCCCAAGCCAGAGAGAGTTTCGTGAGAAACATCGTCCCGTTTCACCCTCGTCCACTTCTTCATCCGTTGACCCCGACGATAGGGATAGGATCATGGGCGACATTCCACCACCGAGGAGGACAGTTGCAGACCGCGCCCGACCGGCCAATGCTGGCGCGAGATCCAGCATCGCACCACCCACCATTGGAGTTGCTATGAACTGGCAGATCCCATCGAACATTCTGAATACCATTGCTCATTCTGCTCAGTTTCACGGGTTGCTTCACGAGAACCCGCACTCTCATCTTACTTGCATCGTGCGTATCTGCGACACTTTCCATCTTGCGGGCGTTTCCGAAGACGCTGTTAAGCTCCGCGTCTTTCCATTTTCACTCACTGATCAAGCGAGTCTGTGGCTCGAGTCCCTCCCACAGGGCTCTATAGCTACTTGGGCTGCCGTGCAGACCCAATTTCTTGAAAAGTATGATCCTCCGGCTAAGGCCACTCGTCTACGTAATCAGATACATTCTTTTCAGATGGAGGACATCGAGAGTTTCTACGAGACCTGGGAGTGATTTAAGAATCTATTAGCGTTGTGCCCGAACCACGGCTTGCAAGATTGGGCGGTTGTCGAGAAGTTCTATAATGGAGTGACGTACGCGACACAGAGTATGCTCGACACGGCTGCGGGAGGAAATTTGCTGACAACGAAGGACCCCAATGAGTGTATCGCTTTGTTCAATGGGCTAGCTATGAGTGGATACCAGAGACCACCCGCCAGAGGAGGTAAGACCGTCGACTCCATATCACGCGGCATGCATTCGGTAGACACCACCACCGCACTCACGGCACAGGTAGAGGCGTTGGCGAAGATGGTGAAGGACATGCAGACGAAGAGCAATTTGTGTGAGATCTGAAGAGGCGGGCATGATACCGTTCAGTGCCCAGTCAGTTCGCAGGAGGAGGCCGTAGACTTCGTAGGAAATCCAAACCGAAATCCAAATTCTTTCAATTCTTATAATTCGAGATGGAGAGGCAATCAGAACTCCAACTGGAGGAGCGGAAACCAACCCAGTTTTCAGCAACGTCAGAGTTTATTTCAGGATGCCGGTGAGGGAGCGAGCAGTGGGGAGAAGAAGCCCACTTTGGAGGAGATGATGGCGCAACAGACGCAGATGTTGTCGCAGCTTATGACGCGTGAGGATTCCCGACACAAGGAGACGCAGGAGAAGTTTCGAGAGCACGAGCAGTTCATGAGGAATCAAAGAGCGTCGATTCAGAGTCTCGAGCGACAGATGGGGGAGATAGCCAGTCGATTGAACGAGAGGCCGCAGGGTACGCTACCAAGTAACATCGACAGAACCCGAAGGGATTTGCAAAAGCTGTGACAACGAGGAGTGATGCAGGGGCACGAGATGAGCCCGGGATTCAGCAGAGATCTAGAGGAGGAGTCGTCGAGGAGCCTGCAGTAGTTGTAGAGGAGCAGGTGGATGAGGAGATTCAGATGGAGTCTCCACCGGCCCAGGTGCATCAGAGGAGCAGCCTAGGGAGTTCAGCACAGGCCGAGAGACAACAGCTACCGAGCGAGCCACCGAGAATCTACAGGCCCAGAGTACCATACCCCAGGAGACTCCGCAGAGACAAAGATGAGGAGCAGAATTCCAAATTTCTTGATCTTTTGAAGCAGCTTCACCTTAACATTCCATTCCTTGAGGCACTGACTCAGATGCCTAAACACGCGAAGTTCCTCAAGGATATCCTTTCAAATAAGGAAAAGCTTGCTGAGGTCGCTTCCATCCCACTGAGTGCTAGCTGTTCTGCTGTCTTACAGAGGAATTTACCAGAAAAGATGGCCGATCCAGGGAGTTTCACGATTCCCTGCATCTTGAGTGATGATACGGTTATTCATGCGCTGGCCGATCTCGGTGCCAGTATTAATCTCATGCCATATTCCGTGTATCGCAAGCTGGGTCTAGGCGAACCAAGGCCTACCAGGATGAGTATCCAGCTTGCTGATCGTTCTATGAAATACCCTCGAGGGGTGGTCGAGAACATGCTGGTTCGTGTCGACAAGTTCATCTTCCCGGTGGACTTTGTCATTCTGGACATGAACGACGATGATAGCGTACCACTGATTTTAGGCCGACCATTCCTTGCCACTGCACAGGCATTGATCGACGTCTACGAGGGTAAGTTGATTTTGAGAGTTGGGGATGAGAACGTCACCTTTGACGTTCGACAGTCATTAAAACACCCCAAGTCTACTGATGACTCCCTGTACTTTATTGATACCATCATGGAGCATGTTGGGAAGTTTTTCAGCGAGATCTGTGGAGGATCTGCCTCTGACACTCAGATTCTCAATAGGGACATTCCAGAGATTGAGATGGTTTCCATGACCGATCAGTCAACGGAAGATGACGCCGAGTCACATCACCCTGAGTCTGAAGTGTCTGCTGGGATCGTACGTGACGATCTGATGGACCAACCTTCTATCGAGAGCCCCCCTCCTTCCTTAGAGCTTAAAGATTTACCTGCCCATCTGGAGTACGCGTTTTTGGACGAGGAGAGGAAGTTGCCGGTTATTGTCGCATCTGCTTTGACGGAGGTCGAGAGATAGAGACTGTTGAGGGTGCTTCGAGAGAGCACAAGGAGGCCATTGCATGGAAGATTATCGACATCAAGGGTATCAACCTTTCGTTTTGCACGCATAAAATCCTCATGGAGGATAATTATAGGACTGTCGTTCAGCCGCATCGGCGGCTTAATCCGAAGATGCAGGAGGTCGTGAACAAGGAGATCATCAAACTCCTTGATGCGAGGATCATTTTCCCCATTTCTGATAGTTTGTGGGTTAGTCCAATCCAAGTGGTTCCTAAAAAGGGTGGCATGACTGTCGTCACCAATGAGAGGAACGAGCTCATTTCCACTAGGACTGTGACCGGTTGGAGAGTCTGCATCGATTACCGCAGACTGAATGATGCCACGAGGAAAGACCACTTTGCTTTACCTTTCATTGATCAGATGTTGAAGCGTTTGGCAGGTCAGCAGTACTACTGCTTCTTAAATGGTTTCTCCGGGTACTTTCAGATTTCTATTGCTCCCGATGACCAGGAGAAAACCACGTTTACCTGCCCATATGGTACGTTTGCCTATCGACGTATGCCGTTCGAACTGTGTAACGCTCCAGCCACATTTCAGAGGTGCATGGTGGCTATATTTCATGACATGATCGAGGACTCCATGGAGGTGTTCATGGACGATTTTTCTGTGTTTGGGAGCTCTTTCGATCAGTGTCTCTCCAACCTTGAGAGGATGTTGGCCCGATACGTTGACACTAACCTAGTCCTTAACTGGGAGAAGTATCACTTCATGGTACGCGAGGGCATCGTTTTGGGGCATCGTATTTCGAGTGCGGGGATAGAGGTCGACCGAGCGAAGGTCGATACCATCTCTAATCTTCCCCCGCCCAATTCCGTGAGATCCATCCGGAATTTTTCTGGGTCATGCTGGGTTTTATCGCCGGTTCATTAAAGATTTTTCTAAGATTGCGAGACCCATTACCAAACTCTTGGAGAAGTGTATCGAGCAGTGTATCGAGGCGTTTGATCTTTTAAAAGACAAACTCGTTAACGCCCTGATCATGATTTCTCCTGACTGGTCGCTTCCTTTTGAGTTGATGTGTGATGCGAGCGACTTCGCAGTCGGAGAGTTCTTGGACATCGGAAGGATAAACACTTCCATCCGATTTACTATGCGAGCCGGACCCTGAATGGTGCACAAGAGAGTTACAACACCACCGAGAAAGAGCTTTTAGCTGTGGTGTTTGCATTCGATAAATTCAGGTCCTATCTTGTTCTGTCCAATACGATTGTGTACACGGATCATTCTGCTATTCGTTATCTCTTTAGCAAACAGGATACTAAGCCACGTCTTATCCGTTGGATCCTTTTGCTTCAAGAGTTTGATATCGAAATCCGTGATAAAAAGGGGGCCGAGAATGTGGCGGCCGATCATCTTTCGCGTCTTGAGGGTGCTGAGTTAGGACAGCCAGGGGTCAGGATTAATGACCACTTTTCGACAGAGAGTCTTATGTTTGTTTCAGCTCAGGATGAGGGTTTTCCATGGTTCGCCGACTTCGCGAACTATCTTGCGGACGGGTACTACCCGAAGATGTCTTACCAGCAAAAGAAGAAATTCTTTGCTGATGTTAAGTTTTACCTGTGGGACGACCCGTATCTCTTCCGTATAGGTGCTGACCAGTTGATCAGGAGGTGTGTTGACATTAATGAGGGATGGCAGATTCTGAGCCATTGCCATGTTGGACCGACATGAGGTCACCACAGACGATTTTAACGGCAAAGAAGGTGTTTGATTGTGGATTTTATCGGCCTTCGATTTTTAAGGATGCGCACGCGTTTGTGAAGAGTTGTGATCGTTGCCAGCGTGTCGGCAACATCTCGTCGCGAAATGAAATGCCCCAGAATGCTATTCAGGTTTGTGAGGTTTTCGATGTGTGGGGCATTGATTTCATGGGACCGTTTCCATCTTCGCGTGGGAACAAGTATATACTCGTGGCGGTTGATTATGTCTCAAAGTGGGTTGAGGCCAAGGCCTTACCCACTAATGATGCCCGAGTTGTACTCCGTTTTCTCAAGAGCCTTTTTGCTCGTTTTTGTGTCCCGAAGGCGTTGATCAGTGATAGAGGAACTCACTTCTGCAATGCGCAGATGGAGAAGGCGTTGCGTCGCTATGGGGTCACCCATCGGCTTGCAACCTCCTACCACCCACAGACTAGTGGGCAGGTAGAAGTGAGTAACCGGGAGATCAAACGTATTCTTGAGAAAATGGTTGGTTCGAATCGTCGGGATTGGTCCGACAAGTTGGATGACGCGTTGTGGGCCTTCCGTACAGCCTACAAAACTCCGACTGGTTCCACACCGTTTCGGATGATTTATGGGAAGGCCTGCCACCTGCCTGTTGAGTTAGAGCACCGTGCTTCTTGGGCCCTACAGAGGGTCAACTTTGATATGTCTGCCGCAGAGAGCACTCGTTTCCACCAGTTGCACGAATTAGAGGAGCTGAGAGATCACGCTTACGCGCAGTCATTTAGGTATAAGGAGCGGACGAAGGAACTGCACGATAGGAAGTTAAAGGGTAACAAGCAGTTCAAGTGTGGGGATTTGGTTTTATTGTATAATTCCCGGTTGAGGTTATTCCCTGGAAAGTTGAGATCCTGATGGTTGGGACCGTTCACGGTCACTGAGGTCTTCCCGTACGGCACTGTTGAGATAGAGGATAAAGGTGGGAAGTTTAAGGTGAACGGTCATAGACTGAAGCACTACATTGGCGAGCCGGTAACTGATCAGATGATCAAGGTATTCTACCTTGACTCGCTCTCCGAGACATAGACGTGATGGATGCACCACTCGAGAGACTGCCCGAGTTGTAGAGTTTGTATTTTTGTGATATGTTTGTGCTATCTGTTTTATTTGTTTTGTCTATTTCAGGATGTTCCAAGATGAAATCGCTCGTACTCAATCTCCATTCGAGTTGGTCGATATAAGGGGGTGTTCCATTATTGAAAAAAAATAAATAAATAAATGAAAACCAAAAAACACAAAAATATTTTTTATTTGTTTATGTTTTTTGTTTTCCGTGTTGTACGCCGCTACATGCGAGCGAGTTTGAGTTTTGCAGGTTATATTATGCGCATGGTAGCTACGATGGCGTTGTGGAACAGGTTCTCCCGAGGTTGCGGCCTCGAATGAAATGCTATACGGTCGTTTGGATACTACTCAGCTATTGAGAATTCTGCACACATACCAGGGAAGTAACCCGTTCTTTGTTTTAGTCTTGTATACTTTATTTTTATTTTCTGTTTTATTTTTATTTTATCTTTATTTTATTTTATTTCTTTTCCTTATACTCATTGAGGACGATTTCGTTTTAAGTGTGGGGATGGGGTTTATTTTACTTAGTTGTAGGAAAATTTTAGTGAAAAAAAAAGAAAAAAAAATTGAAAAATTTTGAAAAAATAGTCCCTTAAAATTTGTTTTCTCTACGTTAAACAGGAAATAATATTATTACTGAGTAGTGGTTATTTTATAAATTCTTGGTGTTTTCTAAATATATATATATAATAAGAACAGTGCCCAGTAGACCCGCACGTAATGTATGGTAACCGAACGGTTTAGACTCAGTAATCGTGTGTCGGTAGGCTCAGCCTTTGAGAATGAAAGGGCGGTTTGGTTGTTGACATAATTGAACCTTTTAAATGGCCTGACTTTAGTGGGAAACATCTTGGGGTTTTGTTTGTTTAACTAAGCTCGTGACAGGACTGGAATGAAAAGCCGGGTCATACTCAAGCCTCGAGTCACATGATCGTCTGTTTATATTAGCTTTTTTATCTTTTGTATTTGTTTCTATTCAGGCAAAGCCATGTACTCTGAGTTTAAAAAAAAATTTGCAAAAAGCCAAAAGGCAAAAAGATAAAAATAAAAGAGATGCATTTGTAATTGTGTGCACTTGAAAGAGAGCTAGAGTTTATAGTTTGTATATGAGTCGAAATGTTTTAATCATGTGGCAAAAGGTTTAAGTCAAGTCGGGGTGGCTCGGCCTGGTAAAACCATAATGGAATTGGTGAAGTGGCAGCAGGGCTTTTAGGTGTGGGTTCCACTTAGTCATACAAATTAATGAAATTGTCACGCCTTATTTGCCTCAGTAAGTATTAGGGGCATGGGTTTAAAGTGGACAGCAATACCGGCAATCGACCTGATCTAGCTTATTAGGTGAAAATTGGAAGAGATAATTGGGTAACGGGTCACTTGTTCTAATACTTTAAAAAGAAATAATAATAATAATAATAATAATAATAATAATAATAATAATAATAAAAAATAAAACCAAGAGTTGTCGGTTGAACTCGGATATGATCCTGTGTAGTATTCTTTTTCAGGGACGAAAAAGTCTTAAGTGTGGGGATATTTGATGTGTTGTAAAACACACGTATTTTCCGCACCTTTTATCTACGTAATATATTATATTTTATGTGTTTTAACTCGTTTTATATAGGTTTTACGTAAGTTTATTCATATTGTAGGTTATGGGTTACAAGGAAGAAGAAACCGAACTTTTCGAGCATGTTAAAGGCCTTTTACGCATACAATTTCAAGACAAAGCTCAAGGCCCGGCCCGGTTGCATATTGGAAAAGCCCAAGACCCTATTATATTATAATATAAAATATTAAAAAAAAACCCTAACTTGGGCAACTGCTGGCCGATCGCAACTTTCAGCACGGAGGAAGAAGAGAAAAAGCTTTGATCGGCTAGGGTTTTGATCGTGTGACGACTAAGGAAGGAAGAAGAAGCAAGAACCAAGTCTCGGGGTCGTTTACCATCTGTTTTTACAGCCAAGAAGCAGCCATAAACATCATATATCCTTCCATCTTTTTCATTGTTCAACACTTTGATTTTCTTGTTTAATTGTTAACTAGTTTTGCGATTACTTGAAAGATTGATTTGTTATTGATTATTGTTGATCATTGAATGTTTGTTAAGATGAGTGGTATGAGTTTAATGATATGTTTATTAATTGTTCATGGCTGTCCAAATAATATGAGAGGCTAAACTTGCTAGTTCTACCTAGGGATGATGTTAATTGTTAGGTTTTGATAAGTTTTATGGATTGTTTGATTGATAGACCTTAATTGCTATTGTAAAGTTTGATTTAGACATGAAATAGGTTGTGTTTAATGGCTGGAAATTTTGGTGATTCGTTGCATAAACCCCGTGTGTCGGTTGATTAGTTTTGTATTGATTGATCGGTGCATTGTTTGATTATAGACATGGTGTTTAGGGTTTGTTTGCGGTAGGAACAACCGTAGGGTTTTGTTGCATGATTATTTGGATTAAGTATAGTGGTTAAACACCTTCTTTGAGACCGAGAGGTGATAAGAGATTAGGGTTGTCTCATTGCCTTTGCATGCTAGAATAAGGATTGCTCGAGAGCGAGTTCGTTTCTTGTCAGGTTTAGGTGTTTTGAGCGACTAGTTGATCTATTTTGGTTTAAGTTGAATTGTTCCTCTATCCTTGGTTGTGTAGTATTCATTGCCATTAGGGTCGAGTGTTGGTGAGACCGAGAGGTGATCTAGCATTAGAACACGTTAGCAATTATTTCTCGGTTTGGTCGTTTTAGCAGATTTTGAGTAGTTAGGGTGTATTGAGTGAGACCGAGAGATAATCCAGTGAGCCTGAGCGATCTTTAGTCGTGTCATCTTTAGGGACCGGTGTCTAGATATCATCCAATCCATTAGCTTGTCAGGCCTACAGTTTGATTCAGACCTAGGTAGACGTTTTTCTCCATCCTAAGTTAACACAGTTAGTTTCCCGTTAAGTTTTCTATTTTTGGCAACTTTTGTCAGTCGGTTAGGTTAGTCCAGTTAAGTTAAAAGAATTCAAAAATCAATATAATATTATTCTAAGGTAGGTTTTGTCTAGGGTTAGCGATCGTTAGCGTCTTACGTGTCCATGTGTTCGATACTCGGACTTCCTTGGTCTATACTACTTGCGATCGGTACACTTGCCGGTTGTGTGTGGTTTTAGGATTTTCGTTTTAATATTAAAGCTTAGTTGTGAGGGTCATTATTATAGGGTTATTAGACACACATCAGGTAAACCTCGCACCAAATCATTTTTAGCAAGATGATTCAGATTTTTCATATTAGCATGACCAAGACAATGATGCCAAAGCATGGCATTATGTTCAGACACCTTTGAAAACAAACAGGTTATTTCATCAGGAATATTTTTGTTCATGTCGATCACGTAAGCATTATCCTTTCTTTGTGATCGAACAAGAATCCAGTCTTCTGGTATAATGATACCAGGTTTCAAAATCAAGCACTCTTTCTTAGTAAAGTGAGTTGTAAACCCTTTATCACAGATTTGTGACACGCTCAACAAACTGTGCTTCAGCTCTCGAACAAAATTAACATTTTCGAATTTTAGAACACTGTTACTTACAGTACCCTTCTGCGTGATCTTCCCTTTTTCTCCACCCGCAAAGAACACATACCCACCATTAAAATTTTGAATGTCGTGTAGCTGGGAAATGTCTCCTGTCATGTGCCTGGAACAGCCACTATCAACATACCAAGGTCTGATGATATTCCTCCATAGCTGCTCCTGCATGAAGTGCGGGATTAATTAGACTTTGGCACCCAGTCCATAGTAACACTGGGTACACCTAACTCATCTACACTCGTTACGGGCTGCCATGACATATCTTCTCGATTATCTAAAATGGAAGAAGAAACCTTCTTTACCGAAGACTTAGGCATCCATTTATGTTTACCATTATAAGATTTACTGTTGTTTGTATGAATGGATGGTTCAGTCTCTGGTTTGCGTGTAGAGGGAACAGACGAATTTGTTCTCCCGACAGGCCGTAATTTAGAAATCGAGTTAGTTTTTGAAATTGAATCATGGTTTCTATCACTTCTACTAAACATGTTAGGCTTGGTCTGATGAGGACAAAACCTACCAGAATTGTTCTTGTTCCAATCACGGTCAGAAGGATTTGCCTTATGATGCCCAAAATTTCTTCGATAGGTATCACGAGGCATATTCCTCTGATAAAATCCATAGTAAGGAACATATGGACGATGTGGACAGTTTCTAGCAATATGACCAGGAATCCCACAATTATAACAAGTTTGACGTTTTATATAAAAATCATTGTGGTGAACCTTTTGTCTTGACTTATTGTGTGGGTCAGGTCGCTTAGCTTGATGTTTACCATTAGACCTGTTGTTTGGTTCGACACCCTTTTGTTCATTTGAGCATCCCTCTTTAATGAACTTGGGTGGTGGGTAGTTTTTAGAAAATGTTTTATTTTTATTTTTCTTTTTAAAAACCACATCATCAGATTTCACAGTTTTAACATAATTAACCACACAATTGTCTTTGCTCTTAAAGCCAGAGCCCACACAAACAGTCAAACTAACAGAATTCAAAACAGGCAGTTTTAAAGAAACATCAGAATTAATGTCTTTATTAAACGAAACACAAGAGTCATCATCCTCATCAGTCCATTCCTCAACAATTACTTTCTCTGCACATGAAGCAAACACATTAGAATCGTTCACTCCTGAGGTGGATACATCTGTATTCACAGGATCAGACTTGTCATTCTTATCTTGTTTACCGTACTTCATGCCCTGTACCTTTTCTTCCTGTTCTTTGGTGACAGGAAGTCGAACATAGTTGTCATTGTAAGGTGGGGGTACCCGACTATATCCTATGCCCTCACCTTCGTTTTCCTTCCACCATAACTGATTATCAATCATTGAACTAACTACTTTACTGGAACCCTCGAATTTTTTGAAATCAAGTTCAGCTCTTTCAAATTTAGCATTTAAATTCAAAATCTCTATTTTGGAGGCTTCCAGTTTAGCGGTTAATTCAGCAATTTCCTGCTTGGCATCTAAGTGGTGACAACACTTTATGCTGAATTCAGATTTAAGCTTAAAAAAATCCTTTTGATTTGCTTCTATTTTATCTAAGAAGGCTTTTTCATTTTTCTTAAGTTTAAAATTTTCAGATTTCACTATTTCCATGTCTCTAATCAAGTAATCATTGTGGAGTTTATATAAATTAATTTTATCAACACAATCTTGAGAACATGGTTGAGAGCTTACCTCAAATGAGCTGGGAGGAGTGAAGGCCATGAATGCGAATTGAAGTTCCTTGATTTGCTCCTCAGCAACATTTTCTTCCTCAGCATCCTCTACGTGAGCATAATTGGCGGTTATGTTAACCACTTGTGGTCATACGGGATAGCCATTTACCTGAAAGCTAAAGAGTGACCGGGGTAACTGAGTTCTTAACATGTGTGTCTTCTGGGAAATGATATGATTATTCAGTCAATAGCTTGATGAAGCTTAAAATTATTTTCAAATGAAAATTGATCCAACCTTTGGAAAGTGATAGATAAATTGTTTTTGTGTGTCTAGC
Organism: Bidens hawaiensis; assembly: GCF_021521415.1. NCBI lineage: Eukaryota > Viridiplantae > Streptophyta > Magnoliopsida > Asterales > Asteraceae > Bidens > Bidens hawaiensis. The sequence goes on from NW_027491108.1 coordinate 2,195,759, forward strand.
GGGTGAAGTTATTAAGCTTAAAAGGCCCTAGAACAGTCACTGATTTGTATGGTAGCTTTCCATGATGCGTAAAAGTTGAAGTGATATAAACTAAAATTGCTAAACTTACTGTGAAGAGTCATTTTGAAGAATTGTGCATGCTTTCATATACATCTCTCCAAAGGATAAGCAGAAAAGCAATTACCCAGTCATACACGAGCCCATTAGTGTCTTGATCACCAAAAATATTGAATTGCTTTGCTTATTATCCAAAAAAAAATAAAAAATTGTGTTATTATCTGTATATATATTTCTTAAACAAATTAGTTTTCAAAAGGCTTAAAGGGTCATACTAGAACTACAAGGGTGGGGCACTCAAGTAAGTCCTAACACTCTAAATGAAAGGCCTGTAAGTCCGGACGGCTTGTAAGTCTAACGTTCAACCTTAAAGCCTAAAATTTTTTGTTGTCCATAAACTTATGATCAAGCACTAGGGGGTTGGAGTTAAATTAGGGTGATCTGGGGAAAGCCAAATACGCTTTGAGAAGAGATAGGAGGCATCACAGGTCCATGAGTGATGTCCATTTAAGCTTTATGCCGAACTGAACCTAATTCATATCACTGATCTAATGAAAATCATGCTAAGTTCGGTATACCTGCTATCAGCCTGTCTCTTTGTGTCATAATAATGTTGAACATGAATCCGTGTGACAGCACCTTAAACAATATGATTCCATGTTTGGATTTTTTCTCAAAAAATGGCGTTTCTGCAAAACTGAAATTTGATCCCAAAATATGTTAATTCTACTGAAGGCTAGATAGGTAAATCATTTTTGTTTTTGTTTAGTTTTTATTCTAATTATATTTTATTCTTAATTTTTAATTTTTAAATTTTTACCTCATGTTTACTCGTGTCGAAACAAATGTCTTAAGAAATCGTTTTCACATGGATCGGGATCTGGTTTTATTTGACGATTGCAAAATGTCATGGGTCGTTCAGTTGGGCAAAGTGTGTCCATAATCTCTGTGTTCTCGGTCCTGTCAGCTCTGGCCCAAGTTGTTTGTGTTAATGGTGTTCTCGGTTCTTCTTTGTTCTCGACCAGATCATTTTGGCCCAGAAAACTCAATTTTGTGAGTTCCCTACTTTCAGTACTTGGTTCTCGGCCATATGTTTTCGGTAATTAAGCGTTCTCGGTCAAGTCTGATGTGACCAGGTAGTTTCAAAGGCACTCATTACTACTTATTGATTATTCTTGAAACTCACAACTTCTATAATCTTCCAAAATCTTCTCTCATTATAACCATCATATCTTTCACCTACTTGCCGCCATACATCATTTCATGTCTGCTTGTTCTTTCAAGTAGACATCTTTAAAAGGTAAGTAAATCTATTATGGTTGAAGGGTTTTCGGTGGTTATTAGATTTGATCGATTAATTATTCGGAAGGTTTGTTTGTTCTCTGTTGAAGTTACTGATTATCGGTTTAGTCATTGATTGTAGTTATAGGTTTGGTCATAAATGGTGATTGGTGGTATGATGAGGATGATGAGTAGTGCTATGAGGTTCTCGGCATGGTCTGATCAGATTCTTTTGATCAATCAGAGAGCTCTTCCTGTTGGAGAGGTTTTGAAGCATTCTCGGTCAAACCTTGACCGAGGACTTGTTGGTTCTACCAAAGATACATCGTGTTTGACTTTTCTGAGTCAATCAAGCCTAACACTGATGACCGTCGTTTGAGTCATGCAAAAACCTAATTAACCTAAGCAGCTAGGGTAAGTCAGGTATCGTATTCACCAGGAGTATGTGGTCAGTGTGAAGTGAAATCAATTTCTAAACTTATGAAGTAATTCAATTAAAGTGCTGATCACACTAGCAAATGGTTTATATATTGTAACAAGCAAGCAAGTAATCACGTGTTCAATCAATTAACAAAGACAAATCACACCCGGGAATCCAAGTAATTAACCTAACAGCAAACTCATGCAACTTAACAGATTAACAATCACTGATTAACACCGATTGACTAACTAGACAAACCTTAGGCATCAATGCTTACTAACACACGGCACTGGTTATCAAACAGTCTCTGCCAGTGTGACTCAACTAAGGGAAAGCGTATGCTTCATCACATTCAACTAGTCAAAACAATCCTATAAGCAATTATCATAGCAACTGGCACAATAATCGTTCTGATCGAAATAAACCTAAACCGACTGAGTGCACAATAATACTAGACATCAATACTCATAGATTAATCAAAGATCATTACAATCAATTCATTCTAAATACATGAGAAAAACTGAAAGATACAACACTCTACATCCCGGGTATGACTCGAAGAAACTAGCCCCGCATCGGCATCTCTCGGGCCTCGGTTATGATCTGGTAGGCCATGTAGGACACTTAGAGATGATTGGGGATGATCGGGACTTGCTCTTCTGCTCTGGAAATCGCCTGGAAGGTGAAGAATGGCGTCTCGGGTCGTCAAAACGTAATATAAAACAAAACCCTAACTTTCACGATTCTGGGGACCATCGCGTAGCGCGATGGCCTCCTCGATGGCCTCCTCTCCAGGTCCATCGCGCTACGCGATGGACCAAAAGTCAACGCAGTCATTTACAGGGCATCGCGTAGCGCGATGCCCCACCTTCAACACCCATCGCGCTACGCGATGGGTCTCCTTTCTCAGCAACTTCACATGATTGCCTCGGTAAGCATGCTGGACATCCCGGGTCTTCATTCCATGCTTGTACAGGTCCAAATTAAACGCGTTAAGTACCTGTGACCTGAAACACAACAAACACGTATGAAGTACCAAAGTTCCTAAACTAAACACGTAAAAAAAGTACGTTAACACAATTAAATATGTACAAATAAACCAAACATCAAACACTTGCTGCTATTTATGATGACAAAAATCATGTTCATCTACTTCATATGGGTAGTAGCATGACCTGCGCTGGATTACTAGCCAGGTTTTAATAAAGGCCCTAAATAAGACACTCAACCTCCAAGTGTCTATTTAGGAGCCACAGTATATACGCCGAAATGTCTAAATGAAGGTATAGAAGCACGCTGATCATCTACAGCTAAAGCAGTTGTGATCAAGCAATAAACCAAGGGGGAGAATGTTGGGATATATTTTGTGGTTTATGCTTGTACTTTGGGCTTAGTTTGGGGTGCATTATGTAAACCGAGATCCTTATGGATCTCGGTGGGCTTTGGGCTTTTGTTGGGCTAGTATGTTGGCTACCTTATATATAGATCTCTTTGTATAGGGTTTACAAGGTCGTTCAATTAGGTTTTGGCCGTCTAGTATCGTTGTTGGTAGAACGAGTATTGTAAGCATAGTGCTTAAGCACCCGACGTTAATAATAACTTGTGTTTTGAAGCACTCCATCGTGTGTTTTACGTGTTCTTGCTTATTGTCTTGAATCATCTTGTGTTAGGATTCCGCACTAACATCAAGATACTTGATATCATATTGTAGTGATCCAGATTCGGGACTTACAGCCCCTCCTATATTCGTGTTATCAATTACAGATGATTTTATGTATCATATGAGGTTGAAAACTTGTGAAGTAAAAGGAAAATGTTTCACTCAGTAATGCTCTTTATTTTGTTGGTACATTTGGAAAACCTGAATTGAGGTGGTCTTTTTCAACAAGGTGTCAATTCCAAAAATGATCAAGGGGTTTTTGAGGGTGAAAATAGTTAATGTACCTTCTTTGAATGGCATCATCGGAGTAACTTTAGTTCGAAAACATTATGATATGCGTCATGCCCACCATTCACCATTCGCCACATGACCATCTCATCCACCATTCTTTCTCACCACTCAACCTATGTTATACCTATCTATCATGTTCCATTCACCATTTATTTATTAAATTACAAATCATATATATAAAGAGAGAAAGTAAGTGAGCGGACAGTGGTATCCATGGACCGGACCATGCGCACCCTTGCCACCAGTGAAATGAAGATGGGGGATGCGGTATTCCCTGCGGGTATATGGCCGGCCTTATATAGCATTGTATTGGTGTCTTGTAATTCTCTAGCTCGTTGCTAGTTGTATAAAAAAGTCACATAAACGCCTTTAAAATAGCTTATTGTTATATCAAAACAAAATTAGCAATAATCAGTTTAAATAATCAATCCAAATTCCCAAACAACATACATCATGAAAAATCAGTGTGTTTAAACTTGCATCAGTATGTTTCACTTAACTTGCAGGAACAGTTACATAACCATCATCATCGTCATCACTATTAATATCATCGACATCATCAATAGACGCGGGGCTCTCTACTTGTTCATTTAGGCCTGAAACTGTCCTTCCCTCTGGAGGCAGGACTGGCGGATTGGGTTGACTGCTATCATTGAGCAAATGCTTTGCTGATTTAACAATTGAAAAAAAAGAGTCAAATTTCTTTTGAATGTTTAAAAGAAGTAAATTAGTTGGAATCAAAAAACAAAAACAAAAAAAGTTCCCGCTTAATACCTGATATTAGAATCTTCATCGCAATTGCTTTCACGAACCGAAATTCTCCTTCGTGAGCGCTAAAAAATTTACCCTGAAATAACTTACTTTTAGCAACCAATCTCATTATAACTGACTTTACACGTAATCTGCCACATCAGATGACATATATTTAAAAGTTTGAGAAAATGATCTCTTTCTTTTTTGAAATTTTTATTTATGAAGGGGCACTTTAATATATGCCTCTGAGAACTTGCATAATATTATATTTAACTAATGAAAATATATATTTAAATACTTAAAATTTTATACTTAGCCATTTTAGTAAATACAATATACAATATGACTATTATACCCTCTCTTTCTCCTTACACCCCAAAAACTCATATTCTAATGCAAGTCTTAAGGGAGGGGTATACAAAGTTTTCCGTTGGATAAGTTTTGAGAGGAAAAATGAAAGCAATAAATGACACGATAATGTCATGTGTCATAAACATATAAACTAAAATGACAAGTACGATGCCACGCCAGCAATTTTATTACCGTTTCATTGTACAAAATGGCGATAATTTGATCAAGTTTAGCTTGATGCTTCAAAAGGAAAGGACGTAAATGATTCATGTATAACTGTTTAGCACCCTGTAAAACAACAAAAGACTTGAACACGATTACGAACCATAAACATGATTTCTTAATTTAATGTAAATAAAAATTGTTTACATTGGTAGCTGGAAGTTGAAGCCAAACAAGAAAAGCAAACTTCATGTGATGGTAAAGTGGAAACCTGGAAAACAATTAGTTACATATATTCCAAATTGAGAGTGCAAATATCTAATTATTATGTGCTTTTTAGTAACTAATTATAAACCAGATACAAAATATAAAACAACATAATATTACGCGTTATGGCAACCAACTTCGTGTCAAATTACTGATGTGGCATTGGTTGATATCATTGCTAGCCGCCACATCTAATGCCAAATATGCAAAACATGTTTATGTGACAAACATTTACCTAGAAGTTAAAGAAAAGGATATGTTTCTTAAAAATATATCATATATGAAACTAATTATTAAACGTCACATCAAGATTCAAGCTAGCACGGCATATACATATACACTAAAATGACATATATGATGCCACATCATCAATTTTTGAAAAATCAGCAAAAAAATGACCTGCTACAATTGATAACGAATGCAATATGGTTTCTATTTTGCGCCTAATTTAAAGTTGGTTGCTAAAATCAGAAAAAAGTAGTAGCATCTGTTTATGTTTTGTGCAGTTTGGACAAACCATATTGGGTTAAACATAATACCATGATATAATTTTGTCTGCAAATATTTCTGCAATGCTAAATGTCCCATATGCTGCAAACGAAAATTTCATTATTAGAGGAAAAGAAATTAAAAAAAAAAAACAAGATATGACTATTGTCACACACATGATTCCAGTTTGTTAATTAAAATATTTTGGATTTCATCAATCACGGAAGAGAAGTTAGTGTTAGGATTAGTGAAGGCCTTTGGGTCGGGTTTGTTGGTTGACAATTAGAAGACTTAAAGGGGCGGCCCGTTTAATTATGGAGGATGGCCCATTGGAGTTTTCTTGGTCCCTAAGTCATTTAACCTAATTGTTCTCTATATATACCTAGTCATGTATTGTAGTCTTTTGTACTGTGCTTAATAAAAATACCCTAGTTGCAGCCCGTGGACGTAGGTCGCCTTGACCGAACCACGTAAAAATCTCGTGTCTCGTATTTATTGCTTTCGTTTGTGCGTGTGTGTTTGTGTTTCCGCTGCGTACCGACTCTGTTTAATACCTAACAAGTGGCATCAGAGCCGAAAGTTCGTTGAACACACAAATGCACTGAGACGAGAGAATTATTCTGGTTTGTAAACTTTTTTTTCTTCGTAAAAACTCTTGGAAATTTCTTTTCTTGGTGTGACACAATATCCAAGGAGGGGTGGTTAATTTGCTAGTCAAAGGGAATTTTTTTTTTTGGGCTGTCGTGATCTACAAGACTACAAGCAAAACAAAGCCACATAAAAACAAAATAGGGTTTTGTTTTTTGGTTTGTGGCTTGCGCATGTGTGGTTTTTTTTTCGACAGAACGGAGAGAAAGAAAATTCATATTTTGTCCTTAAGTGTTTAGGGTTTTGCCCCTTTGGAGTTGCCGTTCGTTTTTTTTTTTTTGTCACCGGATTTTCGCCGACATTGTTAACAAGATATCGCGTGTTAGGTCGTGTTTTACGACTGTTAATCAAAGAAGAAGCAGTGCCGGCTGCTTCTTGTTGTCGGACTAAAATTGAAGGTTGGGCGTTCAAGATTAGGTTTGTTGTTCGGGTTTCCTTTGATTGTGTGATACGGGTATTTGTTGACAGGAGTTTCGGGTTACAAGAAAGGTTTCGGGTTTCGGGTTAGAGTTTTGTTTATTGGTTTTTTTTTTCTTTGTTTTCTCGTTTGCGATGTCTGAAGACGGGAAGGTTCGAATCGACAAGTTTAACGGGACTGATTTTGTATGGTGGAAAATGCAAATAGAGGCGTTACTTGGGGAACATGATTTGGATATGGTGTTGGAGGAAAAGCCGGATAATATGGATAAAGCCGAAGAAGCAATTTGGAACTCAAAGGACAAGAAGGCTAGAGGTAAAATTACATTGGCTTTGACGAGGAGCGTTGCTTTTAATATCATGAAAGAAACCACGGCTCGTGGTATGATGACAACTCTGTCAAATATGTATGAAAAACCGTCTGCGGCCAATAAAGTGTTCTTGATGAGGGAATTGTTTATGACAAGGATGCACGAGGGAAGTTAAGTCACGGGTCACATTAATGACTTCAACTCGATTATGTCCAGGTTAGCTTCCGTGGGCATGAAGTTGGATAATGAGACTCAAGCTATTATATTGTTATCTTCTTTGCCTGAAAGTTGGTCTAGAACTGTAATGGCCATTACTAGTTCTGCGGGGGTCGATGGTTTGACATTTGAGGGGGTCCGAGACATTGTGTTGGGTGAAGACGTTCGCCGGAAAAGTACGAGTGGCGGATCATCTTCTGATATGTTTTATGCAGGCAAGGGAAGGGAAAATAACAGGAGCAGTGAGAGTCGGGGGAGGAGTTCGTCTAGAACTCGGAAGAATGTGAAGTGCTGGAGGTGTAATGAAGTTGGACATGTTAAGAGTGATTGTCCAAATAGATTACAGGGAAAGGCTGCTGAGGTGAACACTGTTGTACATGTTAATGAAGGCGTCAGTGATGACGAGGCGTTATTTTGTAGTGTTGATAGCATGGTAGACTCTTGGGTCATGGGTTCCGGATCTTCGTTTCACGCTACGCACAGCGGGGAAACAATGGTGAATCTAAAGGTTGGTAACTTTGGGAAGGTACGTATTGCTAATGGTGATGTTCTTAATGTTACAGGCATGGGGGACGTTAATTTGGTAACTCCATTGGGAACCGTTTGGAACTTGAAGAATGTTAGAGTTATTCCATCGTTGAAGAGAAGGCTTATCTCTGTTAGTCAACTGGATGAACTAGGCATGGAAGTAAAGTTCGGTGGAGGTAAATGGAAGGTAACTAAAGGTAGTCTAGTTATTGCTCGTGGAAACAGGTGTGGTTCATTATACATGGTGGAAGTGCCTACTGAGGGAAGTATGACCGTCCCTCAAAACAAAGTCGGGTTCGCTGAGTCGAATGGGCAAAATAAGGTTCAATTTGCAAGAGTGAAGCCTTGTGCCAAGGAGATTCAAGCTAAGCGGGGTTGGAGGTCTAAAACAGGTCAAGGGTTTGGTGACAGTGGGAGCGCGGGTTGTGTTCCGGGAACAGTTATAAAACAACGTTGGGTTTTGAAGACCGTTATTCCGATTGATAAAATCTCTCCTGGAGAACTCTTGCTAAAAGAGGAGAGTGTTAGTGGTTCTCGGGTTATCTCTGGAACTGATGGATCGTGCGTATCAGTTGAGATGGAGGACGAATCAGTTTTGGCTGATAAGTTGGAGCTTGGTGGAGCTTCAACTGGCCCTTCTGGTACTTGATGTTGAAGGGGGTTGCTGCAACTAGGGGTAAGTCTTAGCTTGTTTATGGGAACTGGAAGCTTGGAAGACTTGGTAATAAAGATTACTGATATTAGTGACGACTGGGTTGCTTTGTACTTGAATGGCGGGCTAGAGTTTATCGCACGGCCTTCAAGTGGGAGATTGTTAGGATTAGTGAAGGCCTTTGGGTCGGGTTTGTTGGTTGACAATTAGAAGACTTAAAGGGGCGGCCTGTTTAATTATGGAGGATGGCCCATTGGAGCTTTCTTGGTCCCTAAGTCATTTAACCTAATTGTTCTCTATATATACCTAGTCATGTATTGTAGTCTTTTGTACTGTGCTTAATAAAAATACCCTAGTTGCAACCCGTGGACGTAGGTCGCCTTGACCGAACCACATAAAAATCTCGTGTCTCATATTTATTGCTTTCGTTTGTGCGTGTGTGTTTGTGTTTCCGCTGCGTACCGACTCTGTTTAATACCTAACAGTTAGGTTCAGTTAGACCAAAAGTACAATATAAACCAATAATATTACCAACATCAGAATCAGAGCATATCTGAAAGATAATGAAATATCTGATAGATGTAGATTTAAGTAAAGCGAACTAACCTGCCCAGTATAAAAGCAACTTTTGTTGCTCGGCTCTATGATTTGTCTCAATTGCTTTAAAAGTAGAGTAAACAGGTAAAATAACTCCTACTGAACAGCTGGATAAAGAATAAAATATGTTACATTACTAGAACCAGATTATAGTTATATACTTTCTTTCATATCAAAAAATATAAAAGTCGAATCATTTTCATTAATTTAGGGCTACTAGTAGATTTTAGAGATAAATAATCAAAATTCCAACAAGATTAAATGAATTGCTTATTTAAATAACATATGCATACAAGTACAAGCGGAGGGAGAAGCACATAATCGGCTTACAAAAACAATTTATTTCACCCTAAGGGTAAACTTGTAATTCATTCTGAAACCATCAAGAATAAAGAGTTTGAATAATTGATCTCAAACTGGAACTGTTTATTAGAAGATTTTATTTTACTCTATATATATGTGAATGAGCATTAAGAATAAGCATTTTTCTGCATCCAAATGCTCAAAAGTGCTTAATGTGGTTTTACAAAATGCAATAAGCAGATACATTGTTTAAATGAAAAATCCCAAACACCCCGTTTTTCTCATGAGAAAACATACCATGCTGTTTTTAGGACAATATTGGAACCAAGTGGGCAAAGAAGCAACCGCAGACCAACCTACATATTAGTAAATTATAACTGTGAGTAGTTGCATCAACATGAAGTGTATAACAAGTTCCCGAATACATAGATCATTCACATTGTAACATACCACGTTTCTACGAACCAAGAATTCTTACTTGCGTATTGTATCCACTAAAGGGTTCCTTTCTTAAAACTCATTGTTTTGTTAAATGCATTTGTAGTTATCACAAAACAAATATAACGTATCTTTAAGAGATGTTAGTGATTGCTTTTTAAATATACAACCTGCTTACTCAAGTATGCATATTTAGATAAGCCATCCCAAATTACACTACCAAATAAATAGATAAAAGCAATATCAAACACCCCCTTAACAACCCATTTGACGGTCAAAAGTCAAACGCGCTGGTATGTTGTATAGAACAACGAAAACCGAGATACTATGTATGATTAACCAGCTATATGTCGGGATACAATATAGATAATCACAAAGAAAACCTAATCAAATCATATACTCTAACTATGATAATAATATAACCAAACACATTTAAACGGAATTATTACAATCCTGTGAATTCTGCGAAGCAAGCGGGCCTAAACGTTTATCCGGAAAGTTTTAACTTTGTACATTTAATCTGCTTTTCAAGTTTTTAATGCACAACAGGTTTCAATTCTATTACTTTCAAGTTTCAATTAATCAATTTTGAATAAATAATGGAAGATGCTTGGAAACAAATCTGGTAGGTTATAACAAATCAATCAAGGATGAATTAATCATTATAAATTGCAAAATCAATATTAAGAACAAATGAAACCCTAATCTGGAGAGTTAAAAATCGATTACCTCGCTAGGAATATTTGAACCTAGGATCGACATCGTTTGGAAACCGAAAACCTGCGATCAGATTCTGGGATCAAAACACACGGATTGATTGAGGTAAAGACCGTTGTTTTCGGTTTTATGTTGGAGCCCTATTCATTTATTCGACAATCGAACTTATAAGAAAGAACATATTAAAGTTTTAGTCCTTTAAGTTTATCATATTTACTTCAAGGTAGGAATGGCAACGGGGCGGGTTTGGGGCGGGTTTTGCTTAACCCGAACCCGAACCCGAAACCAAAAACCATCCCCGTACCCGCCCCATTACCCGTCGGGTTTAATTCGGGGATTCCCCGTTTGGTTTTTTGTACCCCCCCGACCCGCCCCGTCCCCGAACCCGAAAACCCGAAACCGATCCGACCCGACCCGAAATTGGTTCATCACATAACTGAACATTTATCGAAATAAACTTCTGCATCACACACATGAAAGCTGAAACAATGTGTTACAAAGGAAATAAAACCAAGTCTACATGGCCGAAAAATCATGCCAAATACACAAACTACAAACTTGCGACCAAATCTAAATACCAAATCAAACCAAATCATCCAAAGTCGTCGTGCCACTTTCTTTAGTACCTACCTACATTAAGAATATTTATCAATAAATCAACCAAGTTAAAAGAATAAAAGCTATGTTACAAAAATAGTAAATTTTATAAATATTATTACCTCTTCCACATCCATTTCATATTCAATGGTGCGGCAATATGCCTCGGTCTCTTCCGAACAAGTTTCTATATTTAATAGTAATAACATAAACATATATTCATGATTATGAAGATAAATAACATGAGTAATAATGTAATATTCAATATAGCGTTACCTCGAATCTCATTCAACAACCAACTTTGAGCACACATTAAAGCCTCCAAAGTTTTTGGGTGAAGTCGACTTCGGTGAGGACTTATTAATCTTCCACTTGTACTGAACGCAGATTCAGAGGCAACGGTGGAAACTGGAATTGCCAATACATCTTTTGCCATCCTTTGAAGTGTCGGATACTTACCTCCATTTGTCTTCCACCAAAGCAACAAATCCAGTTCTACTTCATCAGGCAAAAGATTTTCTTTCAAGTAGTTATCTAACTCTGCCATATCATTCAAGTCATCATTCACCTTAGCTTTGGATTTAATGTCAGATAGGAATTTTTGGAATCCACCAGAAGAACACTCTGACAACCCCGAACTGAATAAAGATGAACTAGAACCACCACCTATAAATTAATGTGAATCAAGATAAATCAAATATTAGCAATTTATATTTATACTCATTAAATATTAATATGATTATACCTTCATAGTAGTTTTTACCACGTGAGTTGGTAGATTCATATTCTTTAAAAAAAGCTCGGACAAAATCCTCAAGAGATTTAAACTCTTCCTTTGCCATTTCTTCACCGTATAAGGCAGGCATAAGCAACTCTACGTATTTTAGCTTGTAACGTGGATCTAAAACCGCAGCCATCCCCATAATCCCATGAATTACAGACCAATATTTATCAAACTTGATACTCATTTTATACGCCATTAGACTAATGTCAACAATAGAAGACTTAGTCCACTCCCGCATAGAAAAACGAATCTCACATATCAAAGGGAAAAAGACATTAGCAGTAGGATACTTGTTACCAGAAAACAAAAGAGTTACCCGATAGAATAGTTGTAGCTTGTTACATATCTCAGTTGCTAAGTCCCAATCAAGGTCCGTAGGCAAACTAGTATACCTGGGCTCTCTTTGCTTTAATCGCGTGAAAACATGTCTATAAGGTATAGCAACACTAAGCATCAAATAAGTAGAGTTCCAGCGAGTCTTGCAATCAACGATCAGTTTCTTTGTGTATTCCATTTCAAGTTGATTGGCTGCTTCCTCAAATTTTTGCTCTCTTTTTCCTGATGCAGACCAAAATAAAACACTATCTCTAATTCTTTCAATCCCATCCTCAATAACAGACAAACCATCTTGAACAATCAAATTGAGAATGTGCGCGCAACAACGCATATGAAACAACTCTCCTTTCCTCATGAGTGATCTCAATGGAAGCTTCTGTAGTAACTTGTTGATAATTGCATCATTTGTGGTACAATTATCAACGGTAAGAGTAGACACTTTTCTATCAATATTCCAATCACATAGACAATCATATAGCGTATCTGCAAGAACATCAGCTGTATGTGGTGCAGGCACATAAATAAACCTATATAAAATTTATGCATCAATATAAGTGTAAAATACATTTAAAGTTTTAAACTAACTTTATATTAGACTTGTACAATATATATGCTTTACCTCATGATTCGGCTTTGCAAGTTCCAAGAGTCATCTATAAAGTGTGCAGTGACGGCCATAAACCCTTTTCTTTGATGGTTAGCTGTCCACATATCAGTAGTTATTGCCACTCTACTTGTGATCCTCCCTAATAGTTTCTTAGTTTTCACCCTTTCATATTCATAAATTTTTAAAATGTCGCTCTTGATGGTATTTCGACTCGGAACCTTAAACAAAGGTTGAAGACCTTGAACAAACTTTCTAAAACCATGATGGTCCACCGTTGTAAGAGGATACTCGTGCACAATAATCATCTCCGCGAGATCTCTCCTTGAGTTGTCTGGATTAAACGTGTAGTTGGAGAGATATGATGAACTACCATCAACTTTCTTTTGCTCCATAATCAAGATGCTTTGTCGTATATCTTTAACAGTTCGTCTTGGACAACGTTCAAAATGATCTCGTAAATGCGATGTGCCGTTTTTGCTTGAACCTCCTAGCTTTTTCTTACAATAGTTACATTCAGCCTTATCTTCACCGTTCACTTTCATTAATTTAAAATGGTTCCACACGGCAGATCTTTTCCTTTTACCACCGACATTTTGACCATCTTCAAAAGTATCATCAAGGTTAGACTCATCGTGGGTAGTAAAGTTAGTTGGTGGTGGTTCATTAGAATCATGTACCCCTTCACTGCTTCCTTGAGGAGTAGAATAAGTAGGAGTGTTTGAAGCAACGGGAGTAGGAGTACAAGTGTCTGAAGCAAATTTATCACCTTGTGATGCCATATAGTTGTAGATGCAACTGAAATAGAATGGCACATAGAAGACTTTAAGCAAAAGCCAACTACAGGCTGCTAGAAGATAACAAATTAAAGACATAGTAAAGAGAATTAAAGAAGATTATACAATATGGACCAGTGGCTCGTGATTGCTAGTGCATGATAGATTGATAGGTCAATGTATACCAGCTACACTACAAATTAAGAGGCTCGACTGCTTTCTTCTATTATAGAATTTATAGAGGAATCAATGAGATTATACTTCATATGAACAGGCTTATTCATTAGTGGTTATGTCAATCATATTATTTAAAACACAAGAGAGTTAGCTTTAAACCTATTTTTCTTCAACTCACCTCTGCTTAATACTTGAAAATTTCTAAAAACATTATCAAGTTTCCTATCCAAAGTAAAGAGAACTAGAGAAGATTATATAGAATGGACTAGTGGCTCATGATTGCTAGTTGCACAATGGGTCTATGTATACCTGCTACACTACAAATTATTTGGCTTAACTGCTTTCTTCTATTGTTGAATTTATTCAAGAGTAAACAATGAGATCATACTTAATATGAGCACGTTATTCACTGGTGTTTACATCTATTAATTTATTTAAAACAAAAAGAATTAACTTTAAACCTATTCTTCTTCGATTCGCCTCCGCTTATTACAGCTTGAAAATTCCCAAAATCACCATTCATAATCAATTTGAGACGTTGATTGTAGGGTGGGATTACATACTTCGGCTGGGATCAAAACGAGGAGGAGGAGGGTGGTCCGGTGGTGCAGACGGCGATTGAGTGGATGGTGATGGTGGTGCAGACGGCGATTGAGTGAATCGGGGGCGGACTGGCGGTGGCGGAGTCTGGATGAGTGGATGTCTGGATGTAGGTTTAGGTTTTTAATATATATATATATATATATATATATATATATATATATATATATATATATATATATATATTATTTATATTTATATTTATATATTATATCGGGGCGGGTCGGGGCGGGGGTACCTGAACCCAAACCCGAACCCGAAACAATCCCCGAAACAATCTCCGAAACCCGACCCGAAACCGAAAAAACAAAACCCGACCCGACCCGAAATAAGCCGGTTTTCGGGTTTCCCCCGTCGGATTCGGGGATTTTTGCCATCCCTACTTCAAGGCTCTTAAACTTCTTTGTGATTTTGAACGTCTTTACAAAAAAATTTAAATGACCAAGTTGGATCAATGACGCGACTTAACAGAACACCTTGCAATTTAAAAGAATAGGGTGATATAGTGATGGTGTATGCATAAACTTAGAATTCCCAAAATATTCCAGCATACGCTTATTTATTAAAACATAACAATTTGGCGTTCACTTTACGGACAACAGGACATGAACCCATACGAAATCATCGCATTGGAATTTAATATCATTGTGTCTCTTGTCTTCCTTTCTTTGACTCACTGCTCATTTGGCTTAATGAATCTGACTCGAATTGCTTCATATAGGGCTTTTATATTAGTGGCTCTTTTGCTAAACTTGGTGGTGGCGTTCAACAGCATCACCATAAAGTCATGTTGGTGTTATTGGATTATTGTGTATTTGTGTCCATAAACGACCTCAAAAGGGTTAAGGCGTGTAGATGGATCCGATTTTTAGCGAATTCGACACGAGGCGAAATTTCGTCCCATTGACTACCTGATAAAACTTACACTTCAATTTTATAATCCAAAATTATTTATAGTTCTACTTCTAATTTCTAGCTTGGTTTATCATGCAAATGGGCCTTAATCTTTGTTCATTTTTCAAATGGGCTTTATCCTCCTTGGGGCCAACTTGGATATGAGCTAATCATGTTGGACGCTTGCTATCTCCACTATTCTCCAGTAAGAATCAACCACAAATTTTTGTATATTTAAAGACGGAAAGAAAACATTTATCGGCCCAATACAATTGGAGATGTGACATCCTTGTAAACTCTCTTGATTGATTGGAGGATTCCCTTCTTATCGCAGCATCTTCGAGTATATATACGAGGTCTCGTTCTCCTTGTAAAACATTGATGATCAACAATCGATCATTTGTCTATCATGTATATTTCCAAGTTTGAATTTTTTTAATGGTTGATTCATTAATCATCTAACCCGGCCATCTTGTTCTAATCATACGATCTGCTTTTTAGAACTTTTTGTTTACTCATCTTATGATTTATATGTAACCGATTCATACTTTTTGACATGAATACTCGTAGTTGCTAAGTTCCTTAATAAACTGTCAAAGGTGCTATTAGTTACTTCCGTTTAACCGTCAGTTTTGGAGGACTAGACGGGTTGAATTTGGAATGTAGTCCAAACTGACATCCTCCCATGGGGCTTGAAATGAAGTCCAAATCTATGCAATACACAATACTCAACAATAAAATAAATCGGAAATTATATAACAGAAATATCAAGGCCAAACTTTGATTTAGAATCTCTGTTAGTTCTAGTTTATTGCATCGAATAAATAAAGTATCCTGAGAAAACGTGACGTTATGAGCTTTGTGGCTTTTCAATCTTCCGTTTGGACACAAGATCAAGTCAATATCTAGAGGAATAAAAGACCATTTAGTGCGCATAAACAACTAACTACACGTGTAAGGATAAACTTATTATTTTATATTTAACACATCTAAGTATCTAACTTATTCAGCACGCCTTATTTTATAGTAGAAATGAAAGAGAAAGATAAAAAATAAAGGTATTAAATACTATTAATCAAAAACACCTTTTATTGTTTAGCACCTTTTGGACTTCACTATGAAATCTACCAATCACATAACATACGAGAAAGAGAGAATTGGTTCGAACATCAATATGTAGAACATGCTGTTGGCATATACCACAGATAAATCAATGGGGGGTAAGCACAATATATATGCTTGAAAATGTTCGCTTAGTTAATTTTAGGTCGGGCCTTGGGTTCCTGTTTACAATATACCAACCTTTCAAAAAGAAAAAAACAACTGTAAATTTAATTTCAAATTTACGAAAAAAATTTGTACAAATACTCATAAAAAATGTGAATCAAGCATTCTAATTTCAAAAAGTATCTCACTACCCGTGAAAATAAAATACATGTGTGAAATTTATTCATGAATTTAATCACCATATAGACAAAACTTGTTATACATACGCCTAAAATAAAACATTATTTATGATTCTCTCTCACAAAACAGCCACCTACTAGTCTACATATTGCACACATACAAGCATATTATACAATCAATACTACATAGCACATCACTATCATGTACCGATCTAAAGTGCCGGTATCCACACAATGTTATCGGCGGGGAGAAAATGGCACACCGGCGAGCTGCCAGGTTGACCTCCAAGCACACGAAACGCCACGTGATCACTATCCCATTTAGAAGTGTCCATGTGGCAAACCGCGATAGCATCAATTATATTTCCATTTTCACCCACTAAAGAAATCTCAAAAACCCTATTGTACCCCTTTTGACCATGGCAATAGTAAACTGTATAAGGATAAGCGATGGTATGACAAGCCACCATATTAGAGACATTAATCTCCAAAGGCTCCTTTAAAAAAGTATACCCTTGCAAAAGGGTATTTGACAAATTGTGTAAATTGGTGGTCAACGCTTTTAGGTTGACCATACCAAATATGCCACGTGTCGAGTCCAGCATGGACTCTAATGAGCTAGCACAAAACCGAGTCTCACCCGGTGTTGCCTCAAGCTCACACTGCTTGAGTGTTTGTTCCATGGCTAGGGCTTGTGGTGAACCTTCGGTTAATGATATGAGTTCGAGAAGATACAAGAGTTTTGAAGACGAAAATGGTATCAAATCGGATTGTTCTCGCGTTAATAATCGAGGAGTTGTTGAAGGATCGCTGACCGCGAAATAAATTGGCATTTTTTTGCCTGAATATAAATCGGTTACGTGGAAGAACACTTTTAGAGCCGGATCCAATTCATAAAGATTGTTTTTCGGGTAAATACTTATATGATTTTCTTCCACGTGACCGATCTTTTGGTTCTTGTCCATGATTTCACGGCCACAGCTAAACTGTCATAGATCAAAAGGTCCAATTTAAAGATCAAGATGATTATTATTATCAAACATCAAAATAGTAATTGGAAAGAGTTAAAAGCATGCCTGCATGAGCAATAGAGCATAGAAGATGAGGGTGCAACAGGAAGAAGAAGCCATGGCTGATTTCAGAAGAGATGCAAAGATGAAAAGTGCATAATTGTTTGAATTATAGGAGAGGGATAAGCATATTGATTTTTTTTATGTTCTTTATTTTTTAAAACACTTTTATTTCTCTATTATTATTTCCAATTTGCGAATTAATATACACTATTAAAACATAATAAAAGATATATTGCCCTTTGAAAGTCAAAACACTTTCAGATTTATTATTTCTCAAGTCAGAAATGATTATTCATAAATATAAAATAGTTATAATAACCAACTTGATTAAGTTATGTTATATTCTTGCCAGCTTAATTTTCTTAAACTATAAATAAATAGCCAACGAAATCTTGACAAAGTTGTGAGGATTATTGTTCTTTTTTTTTCATAGTTATCAATATTTCGTTTGAAATACGAAGGTATACAAATTCCAGTTTAGCATACATGTATTGCAAATGGACACTTTTTCACAATCATAAGAACCTTGTACATATTATGATGTGTTATGGGTCTAAGACCAACCAATGACATTCACATCATGAAACTTTTGAGATCAGCATATTCAAAATAGGGACGCTTAAGGGTTGATGAAATAAATTAAGCAAGTGCTTTAGGTCTTCATTTAACTAAACCCCCAAATGCCCAATTAAAAAAACTAAACAAAATAGCAAAACATTAAGGCTTCGGTAATTTGTACTTTAGGGGGGTGTTTGGTAGAGGGATTTGATTGGGGAGAAATGAAATTAGAAATATTTCTTTTGTTTGTTTTCCACTTTTCATTTCTATTTCTCTTTCTATTTCTCTAAAACTAGAGAATTCCATTTCTCTTTAAAACAAAGAGAAATCCATTTCTCAGCAGCCTCCTCATAGCATGTCACCACCTCGTCTCCGACTACCACCTCGTCTCCGGCCACCACCCCGTCTCCGACCGCCACCTCGTCTCCAAGTCTGCAACCGCCACCTCGTCTCCAAGTCTGCAACCACCACCCCGTCTCCGCCGTTCGCAGTGGTGAACACAGAGATAGTAACCGGTTGTAGGTTGCAGGTGGTACGGGTGAACGGAGATTAGGGTTTCAAGTGGTGGTTCGTGGTAGGTTAGGGTTTTCAGATGGTCGGGTGATTGTGGTCGCAGGTGGGTGACAGTGGTGGTGGAAATCGGCGGTGGTCACAGATGGCTTCTGATTATCATCATCATCATCGCCACCACAACCACCACCACAAAATCTCCAAAGAGGCAGTGATGACAGATCTGAGCCTCCTTTTTTTATATCTTATGTTCCAAAAATTTGAATCTTTTTAATTTCTTGTGTACTGTGGTTGAAGAATGGGATTTGGTGGCAGCAGCCAGTGGTGGTGGGCTGTGGTTGAAGAAAGGGCTATGGTGGTGGTGGTGGTGCTGGTGGTGTGGGGCTGTGGTGGTGGGGCTGGTGGTGGTGGTGGGGCTGTGGTGGTGGTGCTGGTGGTGGTGGGGCTGCGGTGGTGAGTGGTGTCAGGTTGGGTGGAGGTGGGGTTGGGTATGGAAGAGTTCTCTGTTTATTTTCTCGTGTACCAAACAAGAGAAATGATTCTCATTCTCCATACCAATTCTCTATCTCTACAATTCTATTTCCATTTCTATTTTCTCTCATTTTCCATTCTCTGTACCAAACACCCCCTAGGTGTTTTGGTTGTAAGATTTATGATTTATAATTATGCGTACAAAAAGATGATGTAAGAATCAATGGATCAAAAGCAAAATATTTTGACCAAAATGGCCCCAGATTTTTATCTGTTTTGTGCTCTTAAAAATCTTGAGATGACTATAATTAAAAGTTCTAACTTTTTTGAAAAGTTGTCTTGGTATAACGTTTATCTATTTAACCTTTCCTCGTATCGACATGTCTTTTTAATGGATTTTTCCATTTCAAAATCTTGACATCTAAACTCTCTTTCCCTCCCTCCCTCTTAGAAAGACAGACTATGCGTGACGTTCATCAGAAAACGGTCATGATTACCTTAGTGGTGTACATAAAGATGGCATACATAATTTTACTATCAAGGCATGAGTGTTGAAATTATAACATTTTATATCGTATCTTTATAAAATGTGATCAAACCCATTTTCTTTTGCAAGAACTATATGAGGCTAATGTAGCTGATATCATCAAGAAAGAGATGCCGATACCGTTGATTATATGAACGTGACAACTTTGTTTATCTTTTTACATATATGTTGTTCAAAAGCATAGTATTAGCCCAAAAATGTATTTGTTATAAACTCGTGGTAATTTGTAATCCTTTCATATGATGTATTACTTTACTTTTAATTACGCTTATAAATAACTAAAATTTATGTAATCTACCTCTACCTATTCTAATAAAAGAAAATAATTGTGTCACATGTCATCACCATGTTTCATCTAATAATTTTTTTCCCACCAAAACTCATTTACTTTTATATCTTATAGATATTTAATTATAATTAATATATATTTTCTATATATAAGTTAATCATAATAGGTTATTAGGTTATATCTAGATAAATCTTATATTTAAGTTCAAATTTCAGTTATAAAAGTCAACCTAAGTTTCTATATCATCTCCAAATTTAAGTCGTTTTTATTTTATATCAAAATCAAATTTATTTAACTGATATAATTTGTTTTAATAAACAAAAAGATTAGTTTGTTAATAACATACAATAATCATATTATAATAGTAAAAAAATGAAAATATTATATTAAACAATATTTGATTTAAATAGTTTCATTTTGGGTTCTCATAGTATTCCTTGGAATTTAACAATATTTATTTGATTTTATTTTCATTGCTTGGATTTTGAATATGTTTTGACAAGTTTGCTTATTATTTGATTCATGTGATTATTAGGGTTTTATTATATATCGTTGAATTTATTCGTACTTAATTCTCATCTTGAATGTGTTTTTATCTTAATTGAATGGTTTTATTGTTGTTTTCATGTTGTGAAGTTGGGTTATGTTTCATTCTTAATGAACAGAATAAGCTAAGCTACATTTTTAACTAAAAGGAAACAAGTCTAAAATAATTCAATGTATGTATTTAAGTGTACAAGTATTTTAATGTTTTCTATGAAAAAAAAAATCTTACTTTCTTATAGGTTGTGATCCTATTTAGCACATTATTTACGAATATTATGGTATTTTTAAATTTTATTTGGTATGTTCCACTAATTTTGATTTCAATGACATAGTTGGTATTTAATTTTAAAATTTTAGTAATAAAATTAAGAAATACACATGTAATATATATATTTTTTCACATACATTATGTACTTATTGATTAACTTTATTTGTAGTTTTATTATTTGAATCATTCCGTGTAACATACGGGATCTAAAACTAGTTAAAATATATATTATAGATGTGAAGCAACACGATGAAATAATATAAAATTTAAGAATAATATTAAATTGTTTACAATGCAAGGGTTGTGATTGGAAGTTGACTTTCTCGATAACTGAAAATGGTTTGATGCCCGACAGTTGAATTTTATAAAGAAAATCATGTAGGCATCCTAATGAACACCCTTGAATATGTTACCATCTCTGATGGGTATCAGGTGGTCGTCTTTCTCTGGTTACTGCATAGAGCAAAATTATCTATAATCTATATCTATCTATAATATATATAAACAAAAAACTTAAAATCCTACGTGTCGCAATGCGGTCACTCCCCCCTTTTATTGAATTCACCCGATTGTTTGATTTTTAAATGGATACTTCTCAGTGATTTAACCTAAATTCATGGGTATGGGTCTTGCCAAAACCAGATAGCTCTTAAATGGGTTATAACATCTCATTAAATTAAAAATTAATCTTACAAATTTTTTGATATGAAAATCCTATAAAATAGGGATATACTAAAATTTAATATCCAATTTAAAAAGAAAAAGATATTATTTATAATTAATAAACAATTTTATAGTAAAAAACATAAGCGGGTCATGGGTCACCAAATCCAGATAGCGTTTAAACGGGTTATTACATATCATTTATTTATGAAACTCTTTCATCATCAAACCCTAAGTATATTATTAACTTTTTTACAATAAAGAAAATTAAAATCCAAAAAATAAATATTAAAAAACGAAAAATGTAAAACAACCATTCTCTCAAACCATCAGATTGCTTTATTTGTAAATGAAGGCTTCTCAAGCATTTGACCCGAATTCACGGGTAAAGGTCTCACCAAACCCAGATAGCTCTTAAACGGGTTATAACATCTCATTATATTAAAAACTAATCTCATCAAATATTTGATATGAAAATCCTATAAAATAGTAATATGCTAAAAATTAATATCCTATTTTATTTAAAAAAGATATTATTTATAATTAAGAAACAGTTTTATAATAAAGAAAATAAACGGGTAATGGGTATCACCAAAACCAGATTAACATATCATTTATTTGTGAAACCATTTCATCATCAAACCTCAAGTATATTAATTATGAACTTTCTTATAATAAATAAAATTAAAATCCAAATATACATATATAAATATTAAAAACGAATAATGTAAAACAACCCCCATACTACAAGGGAGATAAAATCTAGTGTGTGTGTGTGTGTGTGTGTGTGTGTGTGTGTATATAGGGGAGGGATCTTTTGAGAACCATGTTGAGTTGTAAGAACTTAAAAACTCTATTTTATGCCACACATATAATTAAATAGATTGGAATATGTGGTTGAGATTAAATTTGACAAAAAAGTCAAAGTATGAGAGAGAATAAAGATGTAGATGGTTACACTAATTTTTACGTCCGTTACACATGTGTAAAAAGTCGACTCAGTTCGTAAAAAATTATGTAATTTTTTTACGTATATGTAACCTACATATATACGCATGTGTAAAGAAAATCGTTACACTGATTTCTTTCGAGTTCTTAAAACTCATGGGGGTTCTCATTTGAAATCCCCTATATATATATATATATATAAGGTTAAAATAAAAACTCACTTGAGTTGTGAAAACTCTAGAAACCCATTCTCAACCACATGTTTTTAATTAAAGTTTAAATCTTGTAGTTCACAATTAAAGTGAATAAAAAATGTAAATATAAATATAAGTTTTTCTCTCTCCTGAAAACATATATAAAAATTGGTAAAAAAATGTTAAAAAATAGCAAAACAATTTTTTTTTAGTTTTCGATATTTTGTATTAAATGTTACAACATATATTACGTGTGTAAAAAAACAAATTAAAACGATGTTACATAGGGTTTTCACAACTCAAGTGGGTTTTCATTCTATGCTTCCCATATATATATGTGTGTATGTATATAAATTTGTAAGTTGTAGTAATCTCACAAAAGAGAACTGTTGATAAGAATAGCCACTGATACTGTCACACGTTGTAGGTACGAATTCCAAGGGAACCACCATCGTCATCGATGCATTCTTCCTTCGATCTGCTTCTCTCGGTGTTTCTTCACACACACACACACACTCTCTCTCTCTCAATATTTTTCTTCATTTTTTCTATGTGGAATCCGTATCTGATCCCTTCTTCGTAGGTAGAGGTGTAAAAAAAACCAGTTCGAAACCGGTTAACCGGAAACCGAACCGAATTGGTTTGACATGAAAACCGGCTTCACCCAAACCGGGTCTTGAACCGACCCAAACCGTCAGTTCTAGTACCGGTTCCCTTTTTAAACTACCAAAGCGGTTTTAAACCAGTTAAAACCGGTTCTAAACCGAACTGAACTAGACCAGGTTGACCTCTATTGCCCCTAAACCGGTTTCTAAAGTGGACCGGTTTGGATTAAACCAGTTTTGACCAGGCTTTGACCAAACTGGTGTTGTTTGAGAAAAAAAAAAGGTTTTGTGCACCTCTATTAGTTGGTATTTGGATTGATGACTTGATGTTGCATTTACTTCTGGTTGTGTGTATGTTCAAATCGGTCTGGAATGGTGATTTAACTTGACCGATTTCATTTTTAGGTTGTAGGAAGAAATGCAGGACCGTCGTGGGCTTTGTCGTGTTCGCCGGACCCTAACCAAGAGGCGGTGGCATGGCACTTGAGTTGTATGGTGACAATTAAGGTGATTTGTTCAATTTCAGCGTTTCAGTTTTGTTGAATATTAGCCCTAAGTTCTTTCAATTTTATCGAACATCAATTGTGAAATATTTTTCTCAACGGTACATAAACTTTGTCTATTTAATTTTATATCCTCTTGATTACTTTGATTATGACAAAGTTATTATACAAACTTAACGCATATACTTGAGGCAATTGAGGTCACGCTTCCAAATTCAGTGGCTAATGTTGTTATAGATTAGATTATGATATGGTATAATTGTGTTAGGTTTCGTGATGCTGGTGGTCAACCTATTAAGGTTACATTTTAACCATTAAGAGGTTATGAACTATTAAAAGGTAGTCTCTTAATTACTGTTAAAAGCTACCAAACAGCCCCGTAATCTTAAAATAAATATATATTACACATATAACCACCCAACCAACCACTTTATTATATTAGTTCGATCTAACACTCATTAAATTTCGGATAGATCTTACAGCGAGAGGTCTAACTTCAATAGTTCAACGATCACTTGTCTAAATAGTATATTATTATGTTTGATTTGAAACTAGTTGAATAAAAGAAATATGAAATAAAGAACCTTTTTAAATTTTGTAAGATGTGAATTTCTATATTATGAACGATGAGAAGTAAAATAAAAAAAAAGAAAAAAAAGGTATGTTAAAACTTATAGATGCTTGATACATAACAGTTGATATTATTTATAATTAGATATAGATTATTTATATTTAAAGTTTTTTAAAAGGTGTTGCTAAACCTACCCCCTCCATATGATTTTTACTAAATGTACAACCCCTTAGTATACCAACATCAAGGCCTTCAATTTCAGTAGAAGCTATAACTTTTTTCCAAAGCCATCCAACATATTTGAAGTTTGAACTTTTGCTACCCCATATAAAAAGTTAAGGGTGTGTAGAGCGCTCGCCAAAGCAACCCAATTGACCCAATCAATACAACCATCCAAAAATGCCACCTCACTCATACCCGATTGAACTGCATTAGTTGACGATAGTGTACCCAAACCAAAGCCAAACAGTCATTATTTTCTTCCCCGACACTACCTGAAATTGCTACCCGATTCCCCTTACCAAACCACTGGCAACAGTGTATTCGAAATATCCCGATTATTCTACCCGGCATAACACGATAAGCTATAAAATAATAAAAGTTAGTGATTAATAATGTAAGTAATTTAAAACTTGAATTAAAATTTGAATTTACCAAAAATAACACAAAACTTGGAATCCGTTACAACTTACAAAACAAATTCCTTCAGGCACTTGTTTTTGAATTTCAAAACCCTCAACAACCTACCTTTCTCACACTCTCAAAACTCATCTTCAATTCATCGCACATAGTTTCTGATTCCAAGATCACAAAAAAAAAACAAAAAAAACAAGGGTGGCTATATTCAAACACCAGCCCCCTGGTGTGTAAATAAGTCTATTGGCTCGTATATGGCCTGTATGAGTCATATAGACCTAACTTATTGGCATGCATATAGAGGTGACAGTGTGACAGCTTTTTGCAGTTTATACGAGCTGTATAGGTTTGCTAACTCGTATAGCCCCCTTAACTCGTCTGACCTATACGAGCCGTATAAGGTCTATATGACTCAGATAGACAGCATGTGATTAGACCAGTGTCGTCGATCCTAGCGCATGCGGATGATACGTCACGTGAACTTGTTGCTACAACTCGCCTTACAGATGCTATGGTCGCGTGGATGATGGAGTGGATGATTACGCGGGGCGAGGGAGAAGGTGTTTTGGACAGTCGGGCATACTTGGTTCACCGGTCCCAGAGGCACAGGAGCCCCCGCCATAGTAGTCGTTATTTTATTATCGGGTGGTTAGATACTGACGTATTTTGAATGCTATGTTTTGGACCTTATGTGGACCTTATGTTGGGACCTTATGTTTTGGATATTATGTTTTGGTCCTTATGGTTACATGTTTGTTTGGTTGCTTAATTGATTATCGCGTATGGATTGTTATAGCTTTCCTTATTTATGTTTAAGAAGTTTTCTTTTATAAGTGCCATTATTATAGTAAAAAATTGAAGATAAAATCTTTAAATACGTGAAATAATTTGTCACCTAATTAACAACTTCTATTTCATTCGTCATGTGTGTATAAGGCATTAACGACTATAATTTTATAAAGGGACAACTTCATAGAATAGTAACCAAGTTTCAATTTTGTTCCAATTAACTCACTCACATTTTATTCTGTCTCAATTAGGTCACTAAACTTTTAATTTTGTCTCAATTAAGTCACTCAACTTTCATTGTGTCTCAATTAGGTCATTCAACTTTCAATTTTAGCTCAATTAGGTCACTCAACTTTCAATAAATGTTCTAACACTATGTTTTTTACCTTCATATTTTATGTTTATAAATAACTTAAATGTCATTAAAACCAACATTTTTTTACTTTTTATCAATAAATGTATCACTTACGATGATATAGTAGTTGTCTCTCTCGTTTTACAACACAAATTGAAATTTAAGTGACCTAATTGAGACAAAACTGAAAGTTGAGTGACTTGATTGGGACAAAACAAACTATGAGTGACTTAATTGAAACAAACTTGAAACTTGGTTACTATTCTATAGTGTTTTCCCTTTTATGAATGCTATATTTCAAAGGGTGAGTTAACATGAGTCAAAACATCTACATCAACAAACGAAATTATTTTTATAGCAATTATATTTCAAAAGCTTAGATAACTCATATAGGTGCCAACCAAAATGTTCTTAGGTTTTTTGATTAGTATGGAGCAAAATATTTATTTTTAATTTACGTGTTTCTATTTTATAACCCACTCGGATGTTATTTTCAGTATTTTGTAATTTTAAAGTAATGTTAAAGTAAAAAAAACACTTGTACGAGTCAAACAGACTCTATACAAGTTGTATAGCCCTATACGGCTCGTATAGGGGCTATACGGTACAAAGGAATAAAGCCTAACACTTCTGACGGAAAATGACAAGGCTCTGCACCTATACGAGTTGTATAGATCCTATAAGAGGATGTTTGAATAACCTTCCTGGTGTGTGTATAACCCAACCAAAAAACAATGGAGAACAACAACAACAACAACAACAACTAAATACCTATATTCATCGTAATCAAGTACGGTTCTATCCTTAGGAACATCTTTCTCGTAAGCAAACAACCACAAAATCAAGATTCCGGTTATATATTCGCTGGACGCCACCGGCATTGCCACATCGCTCCTGAGTACTCGAGTATCAGCAGACACCATCTCAGTATCAATTCGAACCCGTCTGCACAGACGTTCTCTGTCGTCGATCTTTCGTCTGGTATGATTTGTCTTTATTTGTTTGTTAATATATAATTATATAGTTTGCTTTAGTTTAATTTAATTTAATTTGGGGTGTGGTTAATGGGACGTGGGTTTCGGGGAGGAAGATTGAACTGGGGGTTCATGTGAGACTTAAATAGGGGGACACGTTACGATTGGGCCGTTCGAGTAGGGTTTACGAGCTACACTGGATTCCGCATAGCCAGGTTTATTGTCACACCCCAACCTAAGGCGGAAATTCCGGGGCATGAGCTGATTGCTCACAGCTCATAGGTATTATCATAAATATAAATGCCAATATCTATTAAGTTAATTATTTCAAATTACAGTACACAAATATCCATAACACAAATAAATAATTTAACCAAATAATCCAATCAAGATAAATATAATCTTCATTAAATTCACTATGGTCTTTACTAGATGTCCTTTTCACGTCAAACTTCAATTTAAAGGCAACCTACATATGCGTAGAAAATAGAGTTTGTCAACAACACATGTTGAGTGAGCTTATCACCAATTTTTGCAATGATATAATACTAATATAATAAATAAAAGAAACAAGCAAAACATAATAAATTGCTGTAATGAAATCAAACCATGAGCAAATAAGGTGTCAATTAACCATTGCTAAGCGAATCGAGCGTCGGTAAATCAACCATAAGCAAGTAACAAGACCGTTGTCAAGAGAATCGGGCGTGGGTCAGTAGTATGATCATACTACAAATGAGAATATTTTGAACCTCTTTGAAATACGAATGGATAAACAAGTAAACAGGTAACACGTATATTTGATCAATCATACACAATTACACGTTTACTATTTTTTTTTAGATATATAGTTAATACGAAATACGAATACGTACGCATATGTCCCCAAAACTTGTGAAAAATTAGTAAATAGGGGAATGATAAAACTCATCTTCATTCGAAGGCAAGTGAATAAAAATATGAATAAACGAGTTAGTAATTAAGCGAGTTGTCCACTAACGCGTCGAACGAAACAAACCAACTGAAGCTGAAAGTTTGAGATATGAAAATATAAGTAAAAAAGAACTCGTTGCCGCTAGAATCATTCCAAAGGGATGTTTAGAACCCCGGTTATGTTAAATTAAAGATTTAAGCGAGTCGGTACTGACCAGAATCCGAACAACGAGTTGGAAGTCGGGTTTTGGTCAATAGCCTTAAAATTTCGTTACGAGAATAAAAGTTTTTTAGACCGAACGTTGGTTCTGAGCAGAAGTATGAGAAAACGGTTAGTCAAACCTGTTGGCTGTTTTGCCCTTTAACGGGTTTTAATCAAATTGACCAGTCAATACCCGTCAACCATGGAAAATGATTGTTGGTTATTGACTAGGGAATATGTATAAACAATTTCTCAGTTTACAAATTACCTGGAAAGTGGAAGAATCAACCAAAACGAAGAGTCAAAGGCTGATGTATAAGCAAAGTCAACCGTTTAAGCTTGTATCTTCAAACAATAATGCAAAAATCGAAGGATATGGTGATGAACAGAAGGGGTGACGGCTGAGGATGCTCTCTTAGGATTTTGGTAAAGTTTGTGGCAGGTTATAATGAGTTGTTTATATAGGAAATACTAAAACGAACTAATTATAGTGATTTAACTCGTTTAGGGAACCGAATAAACATTTAATGATGAAATCAACATAATAATCAGTAAGTTTTCGCGCTTGATCAAGGGGTAATGAACATGGACATGTATCTTAGCATCTTAGCTATATGCCTTTTCTTGGGGCTTAATTTACTCGATTTATACCAAAAATAAGCGATTTCGGGCCAAAAACGAACTAGGAAACAATATTGAACAAAAACGATCTATACAGCTATGCCATAGCGCTGCACGGCTACAAGGGATGGCTGCCGTCACGTGGCACCCCTACACTAAGGTGGGAAACTTTTGACTTTTGGCAATTTAGGCCCTTATAGTTTGAAATTTTGATAAAAATTGAATATTTTATGGATAAAACAACAAATCAACAACTTGCAAAGTATAAAGGATACTAAATGAAAATATATTAAGGAATACTTATAAATGTTTGATTTTATAAATGACGAGGATCCAAAAAACGTTCCCGGATCGTGTTATGTGTAAACGGATACGAGTTCGAAAAATCCAAGATGTTACATTTATGATGCCTATGAGCAATTCGTGCGTGCGATTAAACAAGAATCGGATCTGAAGAAGCACTGGTTCAACCCTCCGTCTAATCACTTAGTCCTTAGGTTTAAGTCAAGTATTTCCCACGGGGGTTAAATGTAATCCGGCAAATCTGAATGTAAGCATCTGCAAAATAGAACACAATGAGCTCGTTACGAGAAGGAGAAGGGGTGGTGGTCTTCTCGTAACTACCATCCGGTGTGAGAATCAGTATGGGAGACTGAGTAAATAATGTGTCACACCCCGACCAAAGGCGAAACATGTCGCGGCGTCACGTATTGATTGGAAAGTAGTTCAAAAGACACTAATTAAAACGACAATAATTATTTAATTTCATTAACATTAAAATAAATACACAAATTCAATAATCGAAACAAATACATTATAATTTTGTATTTTTTTAGAGTAAATATCTTAAGGTAAAACTAATGTCTTCAATCTCGAACAATATCAACTACTTGTACTTGTAACATGTATAAAAATAGGGTTTTATATACCGCTAGGTGGTTGTTGGAATTTAAGGGATTCACCCACTCTTTTTTTTTTCTTAAATTACAAGGGAAAATTACCAAAATGTACTCGTGTGCTTTGCATATAACTAGACTAATTATTAATGTAATGTTGATCTATCATAAAATGGAAACTGTGATAATCCTGAACTTAAAAGAATATTTAATGTTATTAATAAACACCAAGTAACGACTTAAGCCACAGGTGGGAAAAGGGGATAAAACACTCTTTTGGCTTGATTGTTGGGCCGGTGAACAACCGCTTTATAAGGTGTTTCCATCATTGTTTGCTTTGGAAAAACAAAAGGACGTGTGGCTTGATGATTGCTATGAATGGGTAGAAAATGAAAGAAGGTGGAAATGGAGATGGAAAGAAAAGCCCAAATCAGCTCAGTTACAAACTGATTTGCAAAATTTTTTTAATATTATTTCATCCGTTGTCGTGTCGTTAAATCCGGATGATTGGATGTGGCAAGAAATAGATGGCAAACGCTCGGTTTTCTCGGTCAAATCGTTGAGGTGGGAATTAGACAATGCTGATCATCAAGTACAAAATGGCACGCTTTGGCTTAAGTGGGTTCCTATTAAGATTAATTGCTTTATTTGGAGATTGTTGTTGGATCGCATTGCGACTAAAGCAGCACTATATACACGGGGTTTTACGGTTGGTGACGTAAAGTGTGTTTTTTGTAGCGAGGGGGTAGAAACTTCACAACACTTGTTTGTTAACTGCAAGGGTATTAATGGCATTTGGCCGATAATACATGATTGGGTCAAGATTCCTAAACGAGCTAATTTCGAGTCAATGGAAGAGATTCTCGACTACCCAAGTAAGAATATTATTTGTAAAGAAGTGGGTCATGCGGTTCAATTTGTAATGGTGGTGACGTGTTGGATGATATGGTTGACAAGGAATGATGTTATTTTTAATAACGCTCCTTTAGTGATGACAAAATTAGTGAATGATATTAAGTCAACCTCCTTCTTATGGGTGAAACAAAGAAGCAAAAGAAAATGTCTAGATTAGGAAAGGTTTAATTTTGTTGATTTTCCGTTATAAGCGATTGTATGCTTTGTTGATGTTATTTTTTTTTCCTTTATACTGTTTGAACTGCTTGCATCTTGTAAGTGGTTTCTCTTTTTATTTTAATAATATTGGCCTTTCCAAAAAAAATTAATAAACACTAAAAACAAGTCATGAAGTTAGTATATATGATAATTAAGAACTTTGATGCCATCAAGTCTTGATTGGACCACTTGGCGACACCTTGTTGATAATCCGACCGAGTGTCAATTTTGTGTGTTTCTTTTTTGTTTTAATTTAGGTACGGTAACGACCATGACAGAAACCAGCCGAATTCATGTAAATTCACAGCCTCACCGTCCGGGACCAACAACGCTTAAGTTTTACCAGCATCCGAGTTTACCGACCGACGCCACCCCATTAGTTCACCTCAAATTTTAATTTTTTTTCCCTTTTGGGCTCCGTTAATGTAAAGAAAGTAACAGAAACCGGCCGAATTCGTGTCGAGTTTCCGCCTCAATGGCGAGGATCAACAACGCTTGGGTTTTATCACCGTCCGGGTTTACGTCCAAATAAACGTCGAATATTTTATTTTGTTATATGTTAATTTGGCGAAATTATATTTTTTGTTTTAACGCCCAGGTTTTACCAATGGTGTCTATACCGTAACGAGTGTAATCGTTAATGTCCAAATTTGCGTCGACTCACCGTTGTAACACTCGAGTTTCAACATTTGGATTTTACCAGCTGCGATGCCGCAAAACGTTGGGTGAAACACTAGTTATATACATTTAAAGAACAATTACACGTCTATGGTACATAAAGAATTCATTTTCTTGGGTCATTAAATACTTACAAACTTATTAGTTATAATAGTTATAATTATGTCAACGTAATCCTATTTACATAGTAGATTATTTTTTCTATGATTTAGTTTGTTTTTAATTTTTTGACAATAGCCGTGTTCTATACGTGTGTGACCAGAACATGATACGATCCACCTAAGGAAAAGAAATAGTAAGTGTCAAGTGTCATGTTTTTAAATTATTTGAATATCATTAGTAGGATATCCTTTTTTTTTCCCTTCATATTAAGCTTCTTTTTATTACTAAAAAATGCTTATGCTTATATTGCTGGTAACTGACGTTTTTAATGATGTCTTCATTAGGTATTATGATTGCACGATAACCATTCAATTCAATTGATTGCATATTGATGCTTGTAATAGTTAAAAGTTGTTGACAACTAACGTTGTTAATGCCGTCTGTTAATGCTCGTTGGAGATAAGAGACTTGGCCAGATAGTTGCCGGAGACTTAATGACCGTATTTAATTTAGCGGTGTCTTATAAAGAGAGAACATGGAAGATGAAATGATGTCTATCTATATTATAATGTGATAATATAGAAATATAGATATAGACAAAGAAATGAAACATCACATAAGTCGTAGTTGTTCCGTAAATGTATACAATATATATATCATCGAAACGATCTTCAGTATACCTATATAATTGAAGATTTGAATCACATTTTTGACAATTTTTGAGGTGTGTGTTCTTTCTTTATTATTATAATATCAACATTTAAGCTATATTATCTTTCAGTTGGACCCCTTTTTATCTAGAGGTAATTACAATATTTTTCAACATGGCTCTTTCCAATATTGTAATTAAAGTGTGAAGGGGATTGAATGTGAATTAGGGTTTCAGCAGCACAACACGGGTTTTCTAAATCCGGTCATAGGATATGTGTATGTGGTATGGGTCGTAAGATCCACGGTGTATGTAGTACGGGTTATTGGTTGAGGCGGGAAAATAAGGGCAGAGGCATAAAAAAATGACATGTGACAGAAAATCTACTTATTTTTCAAATAAAGAGTTGTAGAGGTTTATGTGCTCCATGATATACAATTATATATACCTGTGTATATACATGAGGGGTGTGATATTTTGAAAATTGTTTCATTAACCTCTGAATCCAAATATATATTACTCAAATGTCAAATCACACCATAAATTTAATGCCCGTTTTAGACACGTGCAACTCAAAGAGGGTAGAGACACGACATGCCCAAATGCCCAATAAAAGTATTCCATTCTCACCCCTAGTTCAACTTTTCGTTTTTTTATATATAAAAAAAATATACATTTCTTTTCTTGTGGATGAATATGTTCCTTGTGGATATGGAATATTTGACAATAGAATCTAATCAACAACACAACAGTAGAAGACACCTTTGAGGGACTACATGAAAACGTTGTGCACACAAAAGTAAAACTTCACATCATCCACACTTCTTTTTCTGAGTTTTTCCAATTAAATTGATAGTAAGGTGCCGTCAAAAACTCAAGTCCACAAAGTGGAATTTCCAAAAGTTAAAAGTTAGTCATAGTTTTCAAAATGTTGGTTAAAAATGGTTAACAATAAAGCAGGAACATATATGGTTTCCCTTCAAAGATACCAATGCTTTCTAAACCTCTTTATTCTATTGATCATCGTTTTCGTTTTGGTTTCACTCAATTCAGTCTTCATTTGATAATAGACGAAATACTCTTCATTCGAGAATAGGCATAACGCTTTTGACATTAAAAATTTAAAGCCAATAACGTCTGATATGAATCAAAACGACATGTTTAGATTTGATTGAGTCATTTTCATATGTGTTTTTAGATTTTAGTATTTTTAATAGTTTAAAATTTATACCACTTTCTGTCGCGATGGGTGTATTGAATAACCCTCACCATTTGGAAGGGACTCCACCTTATCCACACCTCCTAACTCATATTAGTATTTTATGATTTCTCATTTGATTTACGAGTAAATCATGATTAACCAAAAGTGCAATGTGGCTATAATTACAAAAAAAAAAAAAAAAGAAAGAAAGAAAGAAAAAGAAAGAAAGAAAGAAAAGAAAAGGATGGCTCCTTGTATGTCATATTGTCAAATTCGATCAAGAGGAACCGTTTTAAGTGATGCTGAATTGAGCATATAGACTTTTAATAGGTAGAATAAGTAATCTCTTTTTAGTTATTGTTAAATTTATTGACATATGTCTAATCTAATAAGTAATATCACTTGTTGTTTTCACATTAAACCTCATATTTTTTATTAAATTTATAATTTATAAAAAATATATTATTTATGATTCTTTAAATTTATGCTTTAAAAACTGTTAATTTAGTATTTGCTTCCTTTTTTTTAACCAAACATTTATTGTCTTTTCTTTATAGACGTGTTTCGATTTGAAGTCTTTGGTATTTGAAATACTATGTTTCACATCTTTTAGGACTTTTGAGCATTTTCATATGATGTTTGAAAATTTATGATATTTATTTAATGGCTTAATGAATTTTAATAATCTCTATTGAATGGTATTAGCCGATAATAATTCATATTCATTTTTTCGCCAATGGCAGTCCCAAATTTTAAAAAGTTGCCCCCCAATGGTCCTCTTATTAAAAAGGACTTAACAACGTTATATTTTTTCCCGAATTTCAAACTAATGTTTTAGGGCTTTTGATCGGAAGGATGATACGAGTCGATTGATGTAAAACTTAGCTCGAAACAGTGATCCAAACGGCTTGATTTTTGTTAATTGTAAGTTCAAACACCCGAATTGAAGCAATGTTTCGTCGTGTTGGAGCACCGTATTGAACTGAGTTTTAGATCAATGGGCTCGTATCCTCTTTCCGATCAAAAGCTCTAAAACATTAGTTTTAAATTCGGAAAAAAGTATAACGTCGTTAAATCTTTTTAACTAGGGACCAATGGGGGTCAATTTTTTTAAATTTTGGACCACCAGTGACGATAAAATGAATATGGATCATTATCGTCCAATACCATTCAATAGGAATTATTAAAATCCAATATTCCTTATTTAATTAGTAGCATGATGATATTTTATAAATAGAACATTTTTTTCCAAACAATGAAACCCGAAAACTAAACAGCCCGAACTAAACAAGAATAACCCGAACCCTACCAATCCAAATTTAATCGGATCGATTATTTGGTTACTTTTTTTCTAGCCAAAATTTAATCGGAGTCTTCCCTCTCGGCGTCTGAGTATTCGTACTCACTACTCATGTTGAGGTGCTGGCGAGTACTACCGAATTCCTCAGCTTGTTGGACTGAACGCAAGCGTTCGTCCAACTCAGCCTGAAATTCTCTTTGACGTGCCTCGGCCCATGCCTTCACTTGATCAAGTGTTTGGCGAGGGGCTCGAGTTCGTTTTTCCAGCTGGGCATCAGTGAATCCCAGTGGAATATTTACTCAACTTGCCCCTACATGAGTGACTGGGGTAGTGTTCGTAAAATGTACTTCACTTGCCCCAGCTTGGGTGGCTGGGGTAGTGTTTGTAAACATTGTGTTGCCGGTGTTTACCCCAGTGGCTGGGGTTGTGGTTACCGGAATTTCTCTAGTCATCTTGGAAGTTTTGAAAAACTGGAGAAAGATGTAGTTCTAGCTTTATGCACGGATGGCGCCAATGAAGAAACACTAAGTGACCCCGGGCAGATTATGGGTAATCTGGGGGCTAAGTAATGTTTCCCACGAAGGTTAGGTCCAGCAGAGTAAGTTGTACTTCAAGGAACCTGCAAAACAGACACCGTAAGCTCGTCACTGAGAAGGGGGGGGTTCCTCCTTGTGACCACCCTCCGGCGTGAGAATCAGTCTATATTGCTCTTTAAATATAAAAGTATATGAATACTATTAGAGCAATTATCAAGTAAGTTATACGAGATAGTAGATGATGAAATGATAATACCATTTGCTGTCTTTTATAGCCGAAGGTGGGTTTCCAAGGGGTTTAGCCGGCCCAACACGCTACCAACTGTAACCTATGCACGTGCCCTACCTGTGAGTGGTGGATAGGTAGCGGCTGACACAGAGCAGGCGTGCCGTGCACTCTTCGTCTTCTACCAACTGCAGGCTAGGCACGTGGTCTGGCAGGAGTTGGTGGGCAGGCGGCGGCTATTGGTCACAGTGCTGTGGCGTGCTGTCTGCCACGCTGCTGTCAGTGAGCTGTCGCATTCTTGGTCAGATCTTTTGTCTTTACCTCGTCAGGTATCACGCAAAAGATCCTCCATCATACAGACTGGCCCATTTTGGCGGGAGTTTTCCCCCTCCCGCCTCTGCTCATTCTTTCAGGTGACACTGAATATTTGTAAGTGTTAAGCCTTATGCGTGTAGCTATGCTGTGCGGGTAGCCTTCCCTGATGGCTTGTATCCGCGACTGCGGGAACAGGCGGGTTACTTTACCATTGGGAGGCTTTTCCCTGCGTATGCAGCTTGCATACTGCGCGTAGGCTTCTCTGAGCATGGTGGGTCCTGCGGGAGTAGATGGTCTTTGCGCAGACATCCCTGTTCAAGGTGAGTCATGCGGGACCAACTGAGCCCTGCTGGGACCTACCTCTTCAAGTCCCCCCAGTCCAATGTTCTTTTCACGAATGTCTAATAAAGTGAGGTGAACTTTTGGACTTAAGCAAAGGGTTTTGAAAAGGGGTTTTTGTAAGGTTTTCCATGGGGGTTCTTCCCGCGGAAGTCCTTGTCACTTGCAGAAATTCCCGAGTTTCCTGCTTGGTCTTTGGGTATGATGCGGGTAGGTCTGTAACCTCCTCGCAAGTCAGGAGCATTGAGTCTTAGTTGTGCGGATTCTCCCTGTGGTTCTGGTAGTTTTTTGAACATAGTGATCAATTATGTTTTAAACCACCAATTCCATCTTGGAGCCTCAAACAACGTAGTACTCGATGTTCCCGCTATGCGGGGATATTATTTCCGTTTTCACAAGCATTGCCCAGAAGATCCTTCCTGGTTTCAATTCTCAGCGGGTGCTAGGTATGTGAAGGGTTTTGCCTTTACACTGTACCTGCATCCGTCTTATGGTTACTTTACTTCCAAGGTATTCCTGGCGTCCATTCCCTGCGGGTGCTAGGTATGTGAAGGGTTTTGCCTTTACACTGTACCCGCACCCGTCTTATGGTTGGTTGCCAAATATTTTGGCTTCAATTCCCTGCGGGTGTTAGGTATGTGAAGGGTTTTGCCTTTACACTGTACCCACACCCGGCTTATGGTTACTTGTTTGCCAAGGTAAGGGGTATTTTCCCGCTTACTTTTTTGAACCTTAGTCTTCAAATTTTTTAAATTTTGAAATTTGAAGAGTTGGTGGATGGATAACAACCCAATACCTCAAACGTCGTGCGACGGTTTCTTCTGACTGTGTCAGGACGTGCCAGAAGTTATGGCGACATGACATTATGTGGTCATTCCAGTTGCTTTTTCAGGCGCGTGGGCACGGGATTCCGGGCGCGTAGCCGCGAAATCTCTGGCACACGTCCTTTTGACAGCTGTTGCCAGCTTGCCTTTGCCACGTGTCATAGTTTCATTGCACCTTTGACTTCTCTCTCTTCCGTATTAATTTCATCGCATTAATTGCGATTACTATATAAAGGGGGAGAGGGTTATTTGCAATTCACACTTTCCACTTTCATCTCTTCTTCTCCAGTAATTTCCGGCGAATTTCTCTTTTCAGTAAAGCATTACTCTGAAATCTCTTCTTTCTTCCACCATGTCTTCTCACGATGCTGATGATCAGAAGACTGCTGGCGAATGCCAGTGTTCTCTTCCTGTCGAGCTGTACCAGTATATCGTCAGGAAGTTCATGCTCGAGTCTCTCGAGCCTGAGTTTCCTGAGCCCCACCATACTGTGTACGATGCCCCTAGTGGCAAGATCGGGGTTTATGCTGCATTCTTTGTCTACGGGAACCTTAGGTTTCCGTTGACAAAGTTTGTGTACCGTGTCCTAGAGAGGCACGGTGTGCACCTGACAGAGGTGCACCCCATGGCCATTGCCAAGGTCCGGCACTTTGAGTGGGTGTGCCGGATACTGGGCTTTGAGCCCCTCGTTGACCGCCTGATGACCTTCTATACATGGAGGTGCATCCAAGGGTGGTACACTCTTACAACCCGTATCAAGGGTTTAAAGATTTGTACCACCGAGCGGAGTCTTCGCTCATGGAGGAGAGAGTTCTTCTTTATATCCGCTCGCGCCATCCCCATCGCTATGAAGTTCAAGAATGGCCAGGCGCTTCCGAACCTTCCCGCCCTCAATTATGAGGAGGCGGAATGGTTCTCGAAGATATCCCGGGTCCAGTCCCCGGTTTTCCGTTTTCCGGAGTCGGCGATGGTGATGCTGGGGATGAGCCGGGTGTAGAAGGCGGCGAATGCGGATAAGGTTCCGATCGTCCTCGGATATGGTTCGAACTCTGTCCCTTATGGTATGTCTTGTTTCTTTTTGCTGACTATGATTTTTTCTAACTTTCTTGTTGATTTCAGAGGGTAACGATCTTCAGTCACTCCTGAATCCGCGGGAGGAAGATGGTCCTGCGCGGATGGGTACTCGTGCTCTGGACGAGAACGAGTTGCCCATCTTAGAGCAGACCGCGGGTCGGTTCGTGGAGGTTTACCCGCCAGGCCAAGAGATCCTGAGCCACCGACGGCCAGGTAAGCCTATCTTCTATCCTGAACCTCTCAATGCTGTGCCTGCTGCTGGAGTTGACATTTCTTCTTCTGAGGAATCCGCAGAAGGTCCTCCACTGATGCGGAAGAAAAAGGCTGCCGTCGGGAAAGGCAAGGAGAAGGTGGCCTCTATGGCCGACCCGGTAGTCCTATCTGACTCGGAGTCAGATAATGCAGAGGTGGCGGGGAAGCCCGGTGGTGAGGAGACCACCGCTCCGGAGGCTGTAGGTGATTCCTCCGGCGAGGCAGCGACGGCGACGGTTACCGGTGTCAAGAGGCCGGCTCCATCGGGTTCGCCCCCACTCGTTCGTATGTTCAAGCTCAAGAAACCCCGTAAGTACCCCCATAATTCTTGTCTAGATTTGTTATTTCAAATAAATTCAACACATTTGCTTGTGCAGGTGCGGATGTTGACGCATT
This sequence comes from Bidens hawaiensis, assembly GCF_021521415.1. Taxonomy (NCBI): domain Eukaryota; kingdom Viridiplantae; phylum Streptophyta; class Magnoliopsida; order Asterales; family Asteraceae; genus Bidens; species Bidens hawaiensis. The sequence continues at coordinate 2,234,649 of NW_027491108.1, forward strand.
CCAGGGTGGAGTTGGAGCAAGTATTCCCCCGCCAATGACGGTAGGCTCGGTCAGCCTTCCCGAGGCGTCGACCCAGGCGTCTGCGCCTGCCTCCGCTGGTTCCAGCCTTCCTGAGGCTGTTCCAGCTGAGAAGGTGTCTCCGCCGGCCGTGAGTGCAATTTTTACAGCATCTTTCACGGAGCCGGCGGTTACTGTTGCTGAGGAGGTGGCGCCAACAATGGCTACCACAGCGGCTGCCACTATACCTGTGCCACCGGCACCGACGGCCGGACCATCAGGTACGCGCCGGGCTTCCCGCCGATCTATGCCACCTTCCCGTCTGCCTGACCTGTTGGATGGATTTCCTTTAGGTTCAGGTGATGGGTTTGGCGGCTATCGGCCTGTTATTGACCCTACAGGTACGTAGGGTTCTTTTTCCTTTGTATATTTTTGTCATCTTTCCCTAACTGTCTTTGTTTCTTTTGCAGTGTCGGATTCCAATGAAGTGTATGTTCCAAGATGGAACATACGCCGAGGAACAACCCTTCGTACCCCTGTGGAGTGCGTGGACTGGGCTCGCCACGCTGCTCCTCATGGTGCGTTGGGGGAAGCCATGGCTAGCTACCAAGAGGGTAGGCTAACCAATGAGCTTCGGGTTCTCCAGGCCCGGACGCAGCCCCGCGTCGAGCTGCTTTGTCGTGAAAACGACAAGTTAAAAGCAGCTCGCGCCAAAGATGTATCTGAAGCGCGGGCTCTTCGGGAGGAGAACCGGCAGTTGGCCACTGCCGCAGCCGAGAAGGAGAAGGCATTCAAGGCCCTCGAGGTTGAGGTCCAGGCGCGACTCGAGGCCCGCTCCAAGGCTGCCCAAGCTGTGAATGAACAGCTTCGGCTGGCTAAGGAGACTGCGCGAAACTCAACTGAGAGGGCTGCCAAGGCTGAAGCTGTTGCTGAGCCGCTTCGCGAAGAGAATGAGCAGCTTAAATGCAAATTAAAGGCTCTTCAGCATGCTCATGACGCCTTGGCAATGGAAGATGCCAAGAAGCTGCAGGAGATCCTTGACCAGAGGGGGGTGCTTGACCGCACTGAAAGGAAACTCAAAAGCGTCGAAGAAGCTGCCGCCAAGGAAGTTCAACTTGCCAACCTTGATAAAAGCGGAGCCGAACGTGCTTACAAAGAAAGTCAAGCTACCCTCCAATGGCTGCTTCGAGAAGCGTTGCCTCAGGTATCTTTATCTTTTTCTTTACGCTTTCCGGTCGTAATTAGAAAATGTTCTAACTTGTATTTCTTTTGTAGGTTGTGCGTCGGGTCCTTTCAGAGACCTCTTATGACGATGCGATGAGCGCAGCCCTCAACGCTTCTCATGAGGATGGGGAGAAGACTGGCTTCCTGCTTGGTCTAGGGTTTGCTGAGAGAGGCTTTCCGCCCTCCAACTTCCCTTTATTCAATGTTAATACTGAAGCTGCTTATGACCAAGCTGTGAACCAGTACGCTTCCTTCCCGCATCCAGTGGTGGAGAAGGTGAATGAAGCTGCTGCTGCTGATGATGGGCTAAACATCCTTAAGGCTTTCCTTGGGCAGCCGCGCTCTGACGGTGCTGGTCCAAGCGGAGGTGGCCCTGAAGCCTGATCCTGAAGATCTTTTCCCACTGCTAGGATAGACTTGGCTTTGTATAGATTTCTTTTAGGCGGGTAGTTACCCAGCCATTCTTGTAATAGATTGTGAAATATTAATCTTTTTGCGTATAAGATTGTTATTTCCTTCCTTGGGTTCCTTGCTTTATAAACTTATGACTTGCATACTTAGTTTGAATTAGCAATTTTCCAAGTGTTTAGAATAAGGACCTTTGAACGTGGTTGATGATGGGTTAAAGTTTTGCCTCCTCCTTCGTGATTGTGCGGGTAAAACCGTCACTTGCACTTGGTAGGATGGCTAATCTTTACCCTCTATCTGACCTGCGTGTAGGTTTTCCTTTTCGAAATTTCTAAGGCATTAAGTTAAACCTTTGAACGTGGTTGATAATGGACTAAAGTTTTCGCTTCCTCTTTCGTGATTGTGCGGGTGCAACCGTCACTTGCACTTAATAGGATGGCTTTAACTTTAGACCTATATCTGACCTGCGTGTAGGTTTTTCTTATCCTTTAAGTGTTCATAAGTTAACCTTTTAACGTGGTAGATGGTAAGTTAAGTTTGGCTTCCTTGTTTGTGATTGTGCGGGTAAGACCGTCACTTGCACTTACAAGGATGGCTAAACTTTACCTACATCTGACCTGCGTGTAGGTTTTCCTTAGAACTTTTTAACATTTTGGCGTTGTGTTTATGCGGGTATTGCCGCCTTCCACACGCAACTACTTCTTCCCGTAAGGGAAGTTCATAGGTTACAAGCTATCAATATATCATGAAAGGAGAATCATTTCCATTAGAAGTGGCTCTAGGCCTTTTCTTTACAAGTTGGAATTGATCTACATATAACATTTGCGTAATTGAGCTCCATTCCATGTTCTAGGGATGGGAGTGCCATCGAGCCTTTCGAGCCGGTATGCGCCCTTTCCCAGAACTTCTTTGATAACGTATGGCCCTTCCCAAATCGGGGCCAACTTTCCTGGGCGTTGTTGGTTCGAAGCCTCGTTGTTACGCAGTATGTAGTCTCCTTTATTGAAATTGCAGAGTTTTACCCGCGTGTTGTAGTATTTTTGCATTTGTCGTTTGTAGTTTTCTTCACGCACGGCGGCTAAGTCTCTGCGCTCTTCGGTTAGCATAAGGTCTAACCGTCTTTCCGCATCATTGTCTTCTGGTTGGATTAAGACCCTTGGTGAGGGTAAACCGATTTCGACTGGGATCATGGCTTCAGTGCCATAAGTGAGACTGAACGGGGTTTCTCCCGTACTGGTCTTCTTCAGCGTTCTGTTTGCCCAAAGGACGTGTGGAAGCTCGTCCACCCAACCGGATCTATGTTCCAAGAGTCTTCTCTTTATGCCTTCGACGATGCTCTTATTTGCTCTTTCCACCTCACCGTTACCTTGCGGGTGTGCCACTGAGGTAAAGGTGTGGGTGATTTGAAGTTCTTTCAGCCATTGCTGTAGCTTCTTGTCAGCAAAGTTGGTGCCATTATCGCTTACCAAATTCTGTGGAAGTCCAAAACGACAAATAATAAATTCCCAAATAAATTTTTTGATATGCTTTGCGGTTGTTTGGGCTAAAGGTTTCGCTTCTATCCATTTGGTGAAGTAGTCAATGGCTACCACTAGGAACTGAACATTCCCAGCTGCTGTAGGAAATGGGCCTGTCACGTCAATGGCCCACTTCTGAAATGGCCACAAGGAAGTGACAGGAACAAGTTCATTTTTCGGGCGATGCGTGTTGGGTGCGTAAAGCTGGCAAGATCTGCATTTTCTGATGTATGCCAACGCGTCCATATGCATCCCCGGCCAGAAGTATCCCGCGTTGTTTAGCTTGGCTACCACAGCGCGGGGGCCTGCGTGTACTCCACAGATGCCTTCGTGAACCTCCCTTAGGAGGTAGTCGGCATCTTGGTTGTCCACGCATCTTAACAATGGGCCAAGAAAGTTACGTCTGTAAAGGATGTCATTGACCAGCTGATAATTCAGTGCTTTACAGCGTAGTTTTCTTGCCTGTGACTTCGACTCTGGTAACGTTCCTGCTTCAAGGTATTTTATTATTGGGGTCATCCATGTTTCTGTACCGGTTTGGATGACACAGATTTCCTTGTGCGGGACTGATGGTGTTTCGAGGAGTTCCACGCGGATGTCCTTTCCCAAGTGGGTGAAGGCCAGTGATGCAAGCTTGCTTAACGCATCCGCAGATTTGTTTTCGCTGCGCTTGACGTGTATCACTTTACAATCATTAAAATCGCGCATGATGGCTTTGGCCTGGGCAAGGTACAGGGCCATTGTGTCGTTCACAGCCGTGTACGTCCCGTTTATTTGGTTTGCCACTAGCATGGAATCTACATGGGCTTCCAAATTTTTTACACCCATTTTACGCGCAATCCTCAATCCGGCCAGGAATGCTTCATATTCAGCCTCGTTATTCGTACTTGGAAAATCCAGCCGAATAGCATAAGTATATTCCTGGCCTGCTGGATTTGTTAATTTTAACCCTGCGCCTGAACCCTCGTTACTAGCTGCTCCATCAGTGTAGAGTCGCCAGACCTCATTGATTTCGTGTGCTGGGGAGGGTTGAACCTCCTCCTGGCACTCTTTCTCCCGTGAAGCGGGGACTTCTGCAATAAAATCAGCCAGGACCTGGCCTTTAATGGCTGGTCTCGGCTTGTATTGAATCGCATATTCTCCCAATTCAATTGCCCACTTGGCTAGACGTCCCGATAACTCGGGTTTGCCTAGAACATTTGAGAGTTTGAAGTTAGTGAGAATAGTGATTGGGTGACCCTGGAAATATCGTCTCAACCTGCGTGAAGCGTGAATAAGTGCCAAGACCAGTTTTTCCAGGGTAGAGTACCGGGTTTCCGCGTCTGCCAGCACGCGGCTAACATAATAGATTGGCATCTGGATGCCTTTTCGTTCTACAAGCAGGACTGCCCCGGTTGCTCTATCTGTTGCGGAGAGGTATAGGATTAACTCCTCCCCCGCTTGTGGTGCTGTGAGTGTTGGGAGTTCGATCAGGCGTGATCGAATCTCCTGAAAAGCTGCTTCCGCTTCTGGTGTCCAGCGGAAGTGCGTTTTCTTTAAACAATTTCTTAGCGTTGACACAAATGGGAACGACCTATCCGCATGGTTTGCCAAAAAGCGGTTAAGCGCGACTAGTCGTCCATTCAGTGTTTGAGCCTGTTTTATGGTGGTAGGTGATTCCATTTTGACAATGGCTTCGACCTTTTCAGGGTTCGCTCTGAAGCCATCTTTAGTAATAATGACTCCCAAGAACTTCCCTTCTTCCACCCCAAATGAACACTTGCTCGGGTTGAGCTTCATGTTTATCTTTCTAAGTGTGTTGAAAGTTTCCTCAATGTCTTTCAACATCGCCTCTGGCTCGGGGCTTTTGATGACCAAATCATCCATATAGACTTCCAAGTTTCTCCCAATTTGGGCGTGAAACTCTTTGTCCATTAGTCGTTGGTACGTGGATCCCGCGTTCTTAAGTCCGAATGGCATCATTTTATAACAAAATGTGCCATCGGGCGTCCGAAAGGCGGTTTTGTCCTGGTCATCTACAGCCATGTGGATTTGATGGTACCCCTTATACGCATCCAAGAAGCATTTAAGGCGAAATGGTGCCACCGAATCCACCTTGAGATCAATTTCTGGCAACGGATAACAATCTTTGGGGCATGCTTTATTCAAATCTTTGAAATCTATGCACATGCGCCATTGTTTGTTATTCTTCGGTACCATTACGGGATTTGCAACCCACGTTTGATATTTGCTAACGCGCACGATGCCCGCTTCAAGGAGTTCCTTGACTTGGGTTCTGCACGCGTTGGTTTGCTCGGGCCCCATTACTCTGCGCTTTTGTACGATCGGCGTAACGGCCGGATCACATTTGAGCTTATGCTCTGCCTTACCCCGGGGTACACCAGTCATGTCGGCTGGTGTCCACGCGAAGATGTCTGCGTTTCGCTGCAGTAAGCGCTTGAGTAAGGTGCGTGTTGGATCAACAATTGTCGGGCCAATGGTAACGGCCTGGTCGGGATATTTCCCATTGAATGCCCACTGTTCAGGTTCAGTGATGGTTTGTTTGGCCATCTTCGGTTTGGGTTTAGAGGAGACAGATGCGATGCATACCTGGGGAATGCCCGTGATCATCGCTACGCCTTCAGTTGTTGGCCATCCCATCATGCCGTGGACTGAGGATACCACGGCGTTGAATCTTGCCATCCCGTCTCTCCCGAATAGGATGTCATACGTATGATGTGGTTTTTTCATTACAACAAAATCCACATCCTCCGTGCGTGAATAATTCCCATCGGTGAGAGTGACGGGGAAAGATAGGATGCCCAAGGGAGTGTTCATGCTGCCGTCAAACCCTTCCATTGAAGCGTAGACCGTCTCCAGGCGTTCCTTGTCTTCATCGTCGAGCTTGTCGAAGAACTGCCTGTACATCACTGTCGACGATGCGCCATTGTCAACGAGGGTGCGGGAGGTGATGTAGTGCCCCAGCTGGCTTTTAATGACAATGGGGCCTTCTTTGTTTGGGCCTCCCGGCACTCGCGGGAAGCGCACTTCTGCTTCCTTCCATGCGCATGGTTCGGTTATCGGTCTCTTTCTTCCTCTGACCTTACCATGGACCATGTTGATGCTAATGTCGACGGGCTTTCGTCCGTTACCCCTGTACCTGTTGTCGTTCCTTCCTCCCTTCTTGATAGATGCCACGAGGTGTGCGAGCCTTGTGACACCCGGTAAATTCCCAACCCCTTAAACTAAGTAATCAACCTAATAATTAGGTGATTGTAAATATTATGCGCGCCATGTTAGTCAGCGCGTGCATTTATGTGCGCCCTGCGCGAGCGCGCTATGTTAAGAATCAGCACGGGCACGTTATGTGCGCCCGGCGCGAGATTACGTTAGAATCAGCGCGGGCATTTATGTTTGCCCTGCGCGAGCGCGCCATGTTAGTCAGCGCGTACATGTGTTATGTGCGCCCTGCGCGAGCGCACCATGTTAAGAACCAGCGTGGGCATATGTTATATGCGCCATGCGTGAATGATTTGGCTTTATGTTTTCATGTAACTTAAAACGTTATGTTGTCTATGGGTTGACCATCCCGCATGATGCTAAGACGGGTGCATCCTACATCGTTTATGCGCGTGCGGAAGGGAACTAACCTACCCGCATGGCGGGAACGTTGAGAGCTAGTTTGTTTGAAGCTCCAGGATGGAATTGACTTCAACATGACTGATCACTATGTTGAAATACCAAGACCACCTGGAGAATCTACAAATGAAACTCAAAGGTCCCTAACTGCGAGAAGGTTACGCGCCTACCCGCAGCGAAGAAATATTCTACACGCAGAATCCTACACGCAGAAAGCTATGCGCACAAAGTTATACACGCAGAATACTTAGTCTATTCTTCAGAATAAAGGGGATTATTCCCGCCCAAAAGAAAACAGTAACGTGTTTCAGAAAATTTCTACTTTTTACTGTACACTGTCTAAAGCACTGAAAAAGCACACTGTAGCATGAACGGTCAACTATCAGCCACCCTACTTTCACCAACCACAGACCTGCATGTCCTGCGAAAATCAGAATCTTTCACCCACTCCTCCACTTTTGAATAAATAATAATACTTTCCATACTTTGTCATCATCACACCTAGATATGAAAAGATTACAATCCCCTAAATCAAGGGATTGTGTTCCATTGAATTTACCTATAAATATGTAACCTAAAATTATCACTCAACACACTTCAAACTTCTCTCTTAAAACTGCAAATCTGCCCTGAATCACCTCCCAAGCATCTATTTGATTTTCAATTCCGTTCCTGTTACAAGACCTTCGATTCCGAGGCCAACACCAAGAAAACCCGAATCTCGATTAATCTCTTAACAAAGAACCACAGGTGAGTCTCACAGCCCCTATTTTCACTGTTTTCACTGTTTTTAAACTGTTTTCGGGGCGAGGGACACGTACTTAAATAATGATTTATCATGGTGTACTTATGAGTTATGCAAGCGATTTTGTATTTAAGTTATGTTTCATGATGAGCAATGCGAATGGTTATCTAAGGTTTTCGATGTATGTGCGCTAGAACTCGAGTAAGTGATCACTTTACCATTGGAACTCTAAGGGTAGGGACTGCTGGTTTGATCCACCCACTCGTAGGGGTCGCACCTCTTTGCATGGACGAGTGCCTAGTATGGTCATGGGGCAGTACTATGGGTTTGAGCCCGCTCGTAGGGGTCGCGCCTCTTTGCATGGACGAGCGCCTTGTTTTCCGGCACAACGTCCGCGCGTAACCCGCGGGACGGTAATATATTGTTTTAGCTCGTAGTGGCAGCGCCACTTACATAGACGAGCACGGTTTTTCAGAAATGTCCACGCGTAAACCGCGGGACGATAATACATTGTTTTAGCTCGTAGTGGCAGCGCCACTTTGCATGGACGAGCACATTTTCCTGAAACGTTCGCGCGTAACCCGCGGGACGGTATTACTTATTTTTAGCTCGTAGTGGCAGCGCCACTTTGCATGGACGAGCACAGTTCCCAGAAATGTTCGCGCGTAACTCGCGGAACGATTTTATCAGAATATGTTGATAGAGTTATGTTTTACCAAGCATGTGTTTTAATGATGATAACAGAATTATGTTTCAGAATGATTAATGCAATACGATTTATCAAGTTACTAAACTTGTGAACTCACTCAGTTTATACTGATTCAAATGTTTTTACGTGTCTTTCAGGAGACAACTAGGTAGCGCATGGAGTCACACTTAGAGCACCACACGCTGAACATCTAAAAACAAGCTTTTTGGAAGATTTTGGTTTTATCCCCTCGATGCGCACGGTTACCCGCCGCGCAAGGGGATATGGCGAGGAAATCTTCAGTTTTATACTTGGATGTTTTTATGTAACTTTTAAACAATGTAATGTATTAAACATTTCTTATGCAATGAAAATCTTTGAATGTTTGCAATGGCCCGTGCTTAATTATCAATCCCCACTCGCGCGCGCCCGGCTGTTTCCGCCGCTCAGGGCCGGGTGTGACAGATTGGTATCAGAGCACTGGTTATAGCGAACTAGGAAAAGAAGTTTTTAACCTAGACTATAACCTTTGGGGAATCGCATGAAATATTTTTCAAAGAATATTTTCAAAAGAAAAATCACACACGCACTTAGGAACACGGGTCACAGTGTCTAGAGATAAGAACATTATGTGCTCTGAGTACATGCGCTAAGTTTGTTATATTTTCTTTTTATGAAAAGAATGCCTCCAACCAGAGCCAAGGGAATTACCATGACACCCGAGGAGCTCGCAGAAATAATCGCGCAGGCGATTGCAACGCATGAGGCCAGCAAGGCCGAATCTAGTCAGGGTCGCCAAGAGAACGAGACCCCAGAACCCGTATCAGGAGCCTTGGACAAAGGATGCTCCTACAAGACATTCATGGCCTGTAGGCCTTGGCCGTTCAAAGGCACCGAAGGAGCCATTGGGCTCTACAATTGGATTGACAAGATGGAGACAGTTCTCTCCATCAGCGGATGTAGTGAAAACCAGAAGGTCCTTTACGCGACCTGCATGTTCCAAGAAGCAGCTTCATCTTGGTGGAAGCTTCAAGTGAAAACATTGGGGAGAGAAGTTGCTCTCCACAAGACCTGGGAAGAATTGAAAGAAATGATGATGAGAAAGTTCTGCTCTCGCGCAGAAATTCAGAGCTTGCAACAAGAATTCTGGAACCACACCATGGTAGGAACGGATATCGATGCCTACACCAATCGTTTCAACGAGCTTTGCCAGCTGGTGCCAGACATGGCAAACACAGAAGAAAAGAAAATCGAGAGGTACATTTTCGGGTTACCTCCTGTCGTTAGAGTCCCGCTCAACGCCGCCGCACCTCCGACCTTTGACGAGGCGATTGCGCGAGCCATCACCCTTACAAGGGATACGGTTCGTGCGGGTATGTTGACTGCTCGCTTGAACGAGCAGCGAACCTCTGACTCCAAGAGGAAATGGAACTCCCACCGAGGATCAGACTTCAAGCAGCCACCGCCCAAGAAGCAGGAAAGCACAAGGGTTTACGCGATTCAAGCCGCGGAACCATCAAGGAAGGGATACAGCGGGCCTCGCCCATGGTGCAACAAATGCAAGTACCACCACGATGGTGAGTGCACAAAAATCGAATGCGCCAAATGTGGCAGACCAGGACACAAAGCGATGAATTGTCGCATCAGAGAAGCTGGACCGAGCGACAGCTGCTACGCATGCGGGAAGCCTGGACACTTCAGTCGGGATTGCCCACAGAAAGGAAACCAAGCTCGCGGGAGAGCTTTTGTGATTGGCGCGGGTGAAGCAAAGGAAGAACCGAATGTGGTAACTGGTACGTTTTTGCTTAACGGTCATTATGCATCTGTCTTATTTGATACTGGCGCTGACCTAAGTTTTATATCCCATGAGTTTAAAAACTCCCTGGGCTTAGCGACCAGTAGGCTAGACATACCTTATACTATAGAACTGGCCAATGGTAGGCAGTTGTGCGCGAGTGAAAGGACTGAGCAATGTGTGTTAGTCATGGGGGGTCATGAGTTCAATATAAACTTGTTGTCAATAGATTTGGGAAGTTTCGATATTGTGGTAGGTATGGATTGGTTGGTTGAGAATCTCGCGGAGATTGTTTGTCATGAGAAACAGGTTCGGATTCCACTGTTGAACGGAGAAATTTTGATGATTCAAGGGGAAAGGAGGGGAGTTGCGACGAAACTGATTTCGTGCCTAAAGGCGCGTAAGTGCCTAAGGAAAGGGTGCTACGCCTTCCTGGCGCATGTAGTAGAGAAAGGAGATGAGCGAAGAATTGAAGACTTACCAGTAGTGCGCGAATTTCCAGAAGTTTTTCCTGAAGATCTGCCCGGATTACCGCCGCCGCGACAAGTCGAGTTTCGTATTGATTTGGTTCCAGGGGCTGCGCCAGTAGCTCGAGCGCCTTATCGCTTAGCTCCATCTGAGATGCAAGAGCTATCCAATCAGTTACAGGAACTATTGGATAAGGGTTTCATACGCCCAAGCTTTTCACCTTGGGGAGCTCCAGTACTGTTTGTGAAGAAGAAAGATGGTTCGTTCCGGATGTGTATTGACTACAGGGAGCTGAACAAGCTGACAGTCAAAAATCGGTACCCCTTACCGAGGATTGACGACTTATTTGACCAGTTGCAGGGATCCAGTTATTATTCGAAGATAGATCTACGGTCAGGATACCACCAACTTAGGGTCCATGAGGAAGACGCGCCAAAGACAGCCTTCCGAACCAGATATGGCCATTATGAGTTCCTAGTGATGCCTTTCGGGCTAACTAATGCGCCGGCTATATTCATGGATCTGATGAACCGTGTGTGCAAACCATATTTGGACAGGTTTGTGATTGTGTTTATAGATGATATTTTGATTTACTCTCGAACCAAGGCCGAGCATGAGCAACACCTGAGAATGATTTTGGAATTGTTAAAGAAAGAAAAATTGTATGCGAAGTTTTCCAAGTGCGAGTTTTGGCTTAGAGAAGTTCATTTTCTCGGTCACGTTGTAAACGAGAAAGGAATACACGTCGATCCTTCTAAGGTTAAAGCCATCGAAAACTGGGAAGCGCCAAAAACCCCAACGGAGGTGAGGCAATTCCTTGGGCTAGCTGGCTACTATCGACGCTTCATTGAGAACTTCTCCAAGATAGCTCTACCTCTGACCGCGCTAACTCAGAAAGACAAGGCGTTTATTTGGGGCGAGAATCAGGAAGCGGCATTCCAAATGTTGAAACAGAAGTTATGTAGTGCGCCAATTCTATCTCTGCCCGAGGGGACAGATGACATCGTCGTTTACTGCGACGCTTCACATCAGGGACTTGGATGTGTCCTTATGCAGCGAGACAAAGTTATAGCGTATGCCTCGCGCCAACTTAAGACCAATGAGAAGAACTACACAACGCATGATTTAGAACTTGGAGCTGTTGTCTTCGCGCTAAAGATTTGGCGCCATTACCTCTACGGTACGAAATGTGTAATCTTTACGGATCATAAGAGCCTCCAACATATATTCGATCAGAAGGATTTAAACATGAGGCAACGAAGATGGGTTGAATTGTTGAACGATTATGATTGCGAGATCAAGTATCATCCGGGGAAAGCGAATGTGGTAGCAGACGCGCTAAGCAGAAAGGAACGAATAAAAACGCTACGAGTCAAGGCTCTAAGGTTGACCATTCACGCAGAGCTCTCTACGCGCATCCGAGACGCTCAGCAAGAAGCCTTGAAACTAGAGTTTGTTAAAAACGAAGGCCTTAGGGGTATGATTAAGAATTTGGAACTTAAAGGGAACACTCGATATTTTGCCAACCGCATATGGGTCCCTCTCAAGGGAGGATTGCGCGAGCAAGTTTTAAACGAAGCTCACAAGACGCGATATTCCGTACATCCTGGCGCAGACAAGATGTACCAAGATGTTAAAACGCTGTATTGGTGGCCCAATCTTAAAGGCGCCATCGCGATGTATGTCAGTAAGTGCCTGACGTGTTCAAAAGTAAAGGCTGAATACCAGAAGCCGTCGGGGTTGCTTCAGCAGCCAGAAATTCCCATGTGGAAGTGGGAACAAATCTCTATGGACTTCATCACCAAACTACCAAGGACACCTGGGGGTTATGACACGATATGGGTTATTGTTGATCGGCTAACTAAGTCAGCACACTTCCTGCCGATTAAAGAAACCGATAAAATGGAAAAGTTAGCCCGACTATATATTCGAGAAGTAGTTTCAAAACATGGAGTCCCAGTGTCCATCATTTCTGATAGAGATAGTCGGTTCACCTCAAGGTTTTGGAGATCGTTACAAGGAGCTCTAGGTACTCGCCTTGATATGAGTATAGCTTATCATCCTCAAACGGATGGGCAAAGCGAGCGAACAATCCAGACATTGGAAGATATGCTGCGCGCGTGCGCGATCGATTTTGGAGGTAGTTGGGATACCCACCTCCCGTTGGTTGAATTTTCTTACAATAACAGTTATCACACAAGCATTAAGGCTGCGCCGTTTGAAGCTTTATATGGGCGCAAGTGTAGATCCCCACTGTGTTGGGCTGAAGTGGGCGACAAGCAAATGACTGGTCCAGAAGTGATCCAAGAAACAACAGACAAGATTTTTCAGATAAGGGATCGCCTTAAGGCAGCACGCGACAGACAGAAAAGTTATGCTGATATGAGAAGGAAACCGTTGGAGTTTCAGGTAGGGGATAAAGTACTTTTGAAAGTCTCTCCATGGAAGGGAGTCCCCCGTTTCGGTAAGCGAGGAAAACTAAATCCGCGCTACATTGGACCTTTTGAGATCCTGGAGAGGATCGGTCCAGTTGCTTATAAACTCCGTCTACCCGCCGAACTCAGTGGAGTTCATGATACGTTTCATGTATCCAACCTCAAGAAATGTTTATCTGACGAAACGTTGATTTTACCGGTAGAAGAAATTCATATTGACAAACAGCTGCACTTCGTAGAAGAGCCTATAGCAGTAACCGATTGGAAAGAACAAAGGTTGCGCAGAAGCAGAATCAAGTTGGTAAAAGTTCAATGGAACTCAAGGCGTGGGCCTGAATTCACTTGGGAAAGAGAAGATCAGATGCGCATAAAATACCCACACCTCTTTCAGAACATGGCTTCTGCCAGCAACGTCTCCTAAATTTCGGGACGAAATTCGTTTAACGAGGGGAGAATGTGACACCCGGTAAATTCCCAACCCCTTAAACTAAGTAATCAACCTAATAATTAGGTGATTGTAAATATTATGCGCGCCATGTTAGTCAGCGCGTGCATTTATGTGCGCCCTGCGCGAGCGCGCTATGTTAAGAATCAGCACGGGCACGTTATGTGCGCCCGGCGCGAGATTACGTTAGAATCAGCGCGGGCATTTATGTTTGCCCTGCGCGAGCGCGCCATGTTAGTCAGCGCGTACATGTGTTATGTGCGCCCTGCGCGAGCGCACCATGTTAAGAACCAGCGTGGGCATATGTTATATGCGCCATGCGTGAATGATTTGGCTTTATGTTTTCATGTAACTTAAAACGTTATGTTGTCTATGGGTTGACCATCCCGCATGATGCTAAGACGGGTGCATCCTACATCGTTTATGCGCGTGCGGAAGGGAACTAACCTACCCGCATGGCGGGAACGTTGAGAGCTAGTTTGTTTGAAGCTCCAGGATGGAATTGACTTCAACATGACTGATCACTATGTTGAAATACCAAGACCACCTGGAGAATCTACAAATGAAACTCAAAGGTCCCTAACTGCGAGAAGGTTACGCGCCTACCCGCAGCGAAGAAATATTCTACACGCAGAATCCTACACGCAGAAAGCTATGCGCACAAAGTTATACACGCAGAATACTTAGTCTATTCTTCAGAATAAAGGGGATTATTCCCGCCCAAAAGAAAACAGTAACGTGTTTCAGAAAATTTCTACTTTTTACTGTACACTGTCTAAAGCACTGAAAAAGCACACTGTAGCATGAACGGTCAACTATCAGCCACCCTACTTTCACCAACCACAGACCTGCATGTCCTGCGAAAATCAGAATCTTTCACCCACTCCTCCACTTTTGAATAAATAATAATACTTTCCATACTTTGTCATCATCACACCTAGATATGAAAAGATTACAATCCCCTAAATCAAGGGATTGTGTTCCATTGAATTTACCTATAAATATGTAACCTAAAATTATCACTCAACACACTTCAAACTTCTCTCTTAAAACTGCAAATCTGCCCTGAATCACCTCCCAAGCATCTATTTGATTTTCAATTCCGTTCCTGTTACAAGACCTTCGATTCCGAGGCCAACACCAAGAAAACCCGAATCTCGATTAATCTCTTAACAAAGAACCACAGGTGAGTCTCACAGCCCCTATTTTCACTGTTTTCACTGTTTTTAAACTGTTTTCGGGGCGAGGGACACGTACTTAAATAATGATTTATCATGGTGTACTTATGAGTTATGCAAGCGATTTTGTATTTAAGTTATGTTTCATGATGAGCAATGCGAATGGTTATCTAAGGTTTTCGATGTATGTGCGCTAGAACTCGAGTAAGTGATCACTTTACCATTGGAACTCTAAGGGTAGGGACTGCTGGTTTGATCCACCCACTCGTAGGGGTCGCACCTCTTTGCATGGACGAGTGCCTAGTATGGTCATGGGGCAGTACTATGGGTTTGAGCCCGCTCGTAGGGGTCGCGCCTCTTTGCATGGACGAGCGCCTTGTTTTCCGGCACAACGTCCGCGCGTAACCCGCGGGACGGTAATATATTGTTTTAGCTCGTAGTGGCAGCGCCACTTACATAGACGAGCACGGTTTTTCAGAAATGTCCACGCGTAAACCGCGGGACGATAATACATTGTTTTAGCTCGTAGTGGCAGCGCCACTTTGCATGGACGAGCACATTTTCCTGAAACGTTCGCGCGTAACCCGCGGGACGGTATTACTTATTTTTAGCTCGTAGTGGCAGCGCCACTTTGCATGGACGAGCACAGTTCCCAGAAATGTTCGCGCGTAACTCGCGGAACGATTTTATCAGAATATGTTGATAGAGTTATGTTTTACCAAGCATGTGTTTTAATGATGATAACAGAATTATGTTTCAGAATGATTAATGCAATACGATTTATCAAGTTACTAAACTTGTGAACTCACTCAGTTTATACTGATTCAAATGTTTTTACGTGTCTTTCAGGAGACAACTAGGTAGCGCATGGAGTCACACTTAGAGCACCACACGCTGAACATCTAAAAACAAGCTTTTTGGAAGATTTTGGTTTTATCCCCTCGATGCGCACGGTTACCCGCCGCGCAAGGGGATATGGCGAGGAAATCTTCAGTTTTATACTTGGATGTTTTTATGTAACTTTTAAACAATGTAATGTATTAAACATTTCTTATGCAATGAAAATCTTTGAATGTTTGCAATGGCCCGTGCTTAATTATCAATCCCCACTCGCGCGCGCCCGGCTGTTTCCGCCGCTCAGGGCCGGGTGTGACAAGCCTCCCATCTTTGACGAATGTCTCGACGATGTCCCTCAAGGATGTGCACTCCTCAGTGCTATGGCCCTTTGTCCCATGGAAGTCACAAGACTTGCTTTGATCCGCATTGGGTTTCTGTCGGATCGCTGGGGCTTTTGGCCATGGCAGTTTTTCCGTGGCAAATATCTCCGTGACGCTCTTGGTAAGTGGCGTCCAACGGTTTTTCCGGTTCGAAGGGTGTGTGTTGTCCCTTCCGCCAACCAGAGGGCGAGAGCTTGAGGGGGTGTCAAAGTTTATCCTTGACTGCCAAATACCTTGCCGCCTCTTTTTGTTTAGCCGGGCGGTTCTCACATTGTTCTCCCTTGTCCTCTGCGTGTAAAGGTTTGTATTCTGGGGGAGATCTCTTCCCAGCTGTTTCTCCGTTTCGGCAAAGCGCTTGGCTGTCGTCATTATGGCATCCCACGTGGATGGCATGCCGTCTTTACCCGTCAGAGTGCGGATGAGTTCTGGGTATTCAGCGCCCTGAATGAAAGCGGCGCGAACGAGGTCTTCACTGATGTTGCCCAGACTCAGCTTCTTGGAGTTGAAGCGGGTGATGAAGTCCAGTAAGGATTCATCCTCTTCTCTCACACAGTTGAGGATCGTCCACTGCTCCTCAGTGTGCTTCCTCTGTTGACTAAACTGTTGACTGAACTTGTTCTGGAAGTCTGCCCAGTCATAAATGTGGTGGACCGGTAAACGGTCGAACCATGCTCTGGCTGCTCCTACCAGAGTCATCTGGAACATGTAGCACCACGTGGGTTCCGTCCAGTTACTGACGGTTGCCCCCGCAATGAACCTGTTCAGATGGTCATCTGGGTCGGATATACCATCGTATGTGCCAATATTGGACATTTGTTTGGCACTCCTCGGGGCGATTGCTTCTGCAATGTCCCTTGCAAATTTTGACCTTCCTGCGTTTGTGGCAGTGGGTCTAAAGGCCTTGGAGAAGTCACGCGAGCTTTTTTCCGTGACTGGTTGGAATGCTTCCCCAAAATTCCTTTTTGGCTGGGGATCCGTTTCCTTACGCTTCCCTTTCGCCCTATGGCGAGGGTTCGCGTCGGTGTCGGAGTCTTCCCTCTCGGCGTCTGAGTATTCGTACTCACTACTCATGTTGAGGTGCTGGCGAGTACTACCGAATTCCTCAGCTTGTTGGACTGAACGCAAGCGTTCGTCCAACTCAGCCTGAAATTCTCTTTGACGTGCCTCGGCCCATGCCTTCACTTGATCAAGTGTTTGGCGAGGGGCTCGAGTTCGTTTTTCCAGCTGGGCATCAGTGAATCCCAGTGGAATATTTACTCCACTTGCCCCTACATGAGTGACTGGGGTAGTGTTCGTAAAATGTACTTCACTTGCCCCAGCTTGGGTGGCTGGGGTAGTGTTTGTAAACATTGTGTTGCCGGTGTTTACCCCAGTGGCTGGGGTTGTGGTTACCGGAATTTCTCTAGTCATCTTGGAAGTTTTGAAAAACTGGAGAAAGATGTAGTTCTAGCTTTATGCACGGATGGCGCCAATGAAGAAACACTAAGTGACCCCGGGCAGATTATGGGTAATCTGGGGGCTAAGTAATGTTTCCCACGAAGGTTAGGTCCAGCAGAGTAAGTTGTACTTCAAGGAACCTGCAAAACAGACACCGTAAGCTCGTCACTGAGAAGGGGGGGGGTTCCTCCTTGTGACCACCCTCCGGCGTGAGAATCAGTCTATATTGCTCTTTAAATATAAAAGTATATGAATACTATTAGAGCAATTATCAAGTAAGTTATACGAGATAGTAGATGATGAAATGATAATACCATTTGCTGTCTTTTATAGCCGAAGGTGGGTTTCCAAGGGGTTTAGCCGGCCCAACACGCTACCAACTGTAACCTATGCACGTGCCCTACCTGTGAGTGGTGGATAGGTAGCGGCTGACACAGAGCAGGCGTGCCGTGCACTCTTCGTCTTCTACCAACTGCAGGCTAGGCACGTGGTCTGGCAGGAGTTGGTGGGCAGGCGGCGGCTATTGGTCACAGTGCTGTGGCGTGCTGTCTGCCACGCTGCTGTCAGTGAGCTGTCGCATTCTTGGTCAGATCTTTTGTCTTTACCTCGTCAGGTATCACGCAAAAGATCCTCCATCATACAGACTGGCCCATTTTGGCGGGAGTTTTCCCCCTCCCGCCTCTGCTCATTCTTTCAGGTGACACTGAATATTTGTAAGTGTTAAGCCTTATGCGTGTAGCTATGCTGTGCGGGTAGCCTTCCCTGATGGCTTGTATCCGCGACTGCGGGAACAGGCGGGTTACTTTACCATTGGGAGGCTTTTCCCTGCGTATGCAGCTTGCATACTGCGCGTAGGCTTCTCTGAGCATGGTGGGTCCTGCGGGAGTAGATGGTCTTTGCGCAGACATCCCTGTTCAAGGTGAGTCATGCGGGACCAACTGAGCCCTGCTGGGACCTACCTCTTCAATTGACATATGTCTAATCTAATAAGTAATATCACTTGTTGTTTTCACATTAAACCTCATATTTTTTATTAAATTTATAATTTATAAAAAATATATTATTTATGATTCTTTAAATTTATGCTTTAAAAACTGTTAATTTAGTATTTGCTTCCTTTTTTTTAACCAAACATTTATTGTCTTTTCTTTATAGACGTGTTTCGATTTGAAGTCTTTGGTATTTGAAATACTATGTTTCACATCTTTTAGGACTTTTGAGCATTTTCATATGATGTTTGAAAATTTATGATATTTATTTAATGGCTTAATGAATTTTAATAATCTCTATTGAATGGTATTAGCCGATAATAATTCATATTCATTTTTTCGCCAATGGCAGTCCCAAATTTTAAAAAGTTGCCCCCCAATGGTCCTCTTATTAAAAAGGACTTAACAACGTTATATTTTTTCCCGAATTTCAAACTAATGTTTTAGGGCTTTTGATCGGAAGGATGATACGAGTCGATTGATGTAAAACTTAGCTCGAAACAGTGATCCAAACGGCTTGATTTTTGTTAATTGTAAGTTCAAACACCCGAATTGAAGCAATGTTTCGTCGTGTTGGAGCACCGTATTGAACTGAGTTTTAGATCAATGGGCTCGTATCCTCTTTCCGATCAAAAGCTCTAAAACATTAGTTTTAAATTCGGAAAAAAGTATAACGTCGTTAAATCTTTTTAACTAGGGACCAATGGGGGTCAATTTTTTTAAATTTTGGACCACCAGTGACGATAAAATGAATATGGATCATTATCGTCCAATACCATTCAATAGGAATTATTAAAATCCAATATTCCTTATTTAATTAGTAGCATGATGATATTTTATAAATAGAACATTTTTTTCCAAACAATGAAACCCGAAAACTAAACAGCCCGAACTAAACAAGAATAACCCGAACCCTACCAATCCAAATTTAATCGGATCGATTATTTGGTTACTTTTTTTCTAGCCAAAAACTCAAAAACCTCAAAATCCAAAAATTAATTGGAAGGACACCCCTGTTTCAAAGTAGCTTTGGTTGTGGGTATCAATAAAGGCTATAATATCAAACACTAAACGTACACAAACAATACAAAGGCCATAAACGTCCATACACCATCAAATACCATAATTACCATCGAAGTTTGACAATCATGCTCTTTAGCGTTAAAAGTATTCAATTGTGTTACTTGTAACTCATATTATCATATCATCATATACTTAAGGTGAAGGTATACACTGCTTTCTCTTAGGGAAGTGGGGGTGGTCCGTTATAGCGTGGCCATCACGCGTGATGGTCACGGGAACACTGCCGTCGGTCCTCCCATCACGCGTGATGGGGGGCCGGCCGTGATGGCCATCACGCATTCAAATCCAATTCTAACGTTAATGTGATCGTTGAGGAGATTAAAAAAAAACTTAATTAACCTATATAAATATAATCAAATCCATCTTCAAATCCAACTCAAATCCAACTCAAATTTAACTCAAATCCTCTACTACAAACAACATTCTAACATCACATAAATGGAGGGTTCAAAGAAATGTGGCTCGGGTTCAAAGAAAACCCAATCCCGACCAAAGGTTCGACAAAATCTTAGCGAACCGGTGAGATTCCGATTACAAGATGAACCCGACACAACCCAACCATTCCAACAACAACCTTTTCAACCACAACCGTTCCAAAACCAACCATTTCAATCTCAAACATTTAATTTACCGTTTTCATCGACACCGTATCAAAACCAACCATTTATTCCACCTTTTTCTAGCCAAATATTTCAAAATAATCCTTTTGAAACGTTTCAATCTCAACCGTCACAAACGTCCGTCGATCCTTTAGAGGATAACAATGTTATACATCAATTTGTACGTGCTTTTCGTGATGAAGACGACGATGTGGATGAAGATGAACCCACGGAGGAGCCCGCGGAGGAGGATGCCATCGTCCGTAGACCTTGGTCGTCCGCGGAGGAGGTCGTCTTGACCAAGGCTTATTTACACGCCTCCGAAACAAAAAAAAACACGGAAACCAACAAAAACGAGACTTGTTATGGAGACGTGTTATTGCACATTTCGAAAAACTTCCCGGTGTAACCGATCGAAACATGGATAAAAAATGACTTCCAAGTGGGGAGATTTGAATAAAAAAATGTCAAAATTTAATGTTTGCTACATCCAATTGATAATTATTTTTTAAATTTATTAGTTAAATTTTTTTTATAATTTATTACTTTATTTTTACAATTTTGATATATATATATTTTTATAAATGTTTTGTAGAGCCGAGATCCACAAAGCGGAGCGAGCGAGACGACTATCATAAAGAACGCCTTGAGCAATTATATCAAGATTTTCCGATATAAATCTTTTCCCCACTTGGATGCGTGGGATATTGCGAGACACCACCCGAAGTGGGAACCGGTTCCCGTGGTCAACATGGACGGACCCGACGGCTCCAAGAAAAAAAGGATCTTCTTCAAAAAGATCAAAAACTTTCGATTCCGGGAACTATACAACGTCTATCGACGGCTTGTCAAGCAACACGCCGAACATGAACTTGAACGATCAACCCGGAGACGATCCCGACGAAGACACACCCACACCCACACGGCCGCATCGCAAGAAAGTGGGGAATCGTCAAGATTAGGAAAGGAAACGGCGGCCGAGGACTTCAACGAATACAAGTCGGCTAAGTTGGCGGAAATGGTCGAGACGAAGGAGCGAAAGCAACTAGCTCTTGCTTCAAAATTAAAACGTGACGAGGCGTATATCAACCATTTGAATGAAAACCAAAAAAACGCCGATTTAACATTCATCGTACAACCGCACGAACATCTTAATGAACCCTTTAGATCGATCCTATTTCAACGCAAACGCAAGCTATGTGAGAAGTGGGGTTGGGAAGCGCCGTAGGTTTTTTTTTGTCAGTTTTTTTAATTTATTTATCTTTGTAATATTTATTTAATCTTGTTTTATTTTTTATTTAATTTAACCTTGTTTTAGTATTTATTGTAAAAAAAATAAAAAAAAATATTCATCACACCACCACCCCACCAAAATTCCATCACTAGTGATGGAAAGTGGTGGGGTGAGGTGGCACACCATGATTGATGGTTGCAAGTTATGGTTTTTAAACCACCCCCACCCCCCTTATAGTTACGGAGCTTGAAATTTAACATTAGAATATAGGTAGTGGTTTCATAAAAAAAATGAAAAAACTCCATGTCACTGTCATGTAGGTTGAAAAAGGCCCCACAAAAAATGTGTACAGTTTCACTTTAATAGAGTTTAAGTTAAATAAATAAATTAAAAAAAAATAGCACAATGAATGCTATGATTGGCCAAAAATTTTAAACGGAAGATTGATTACAACTTGGTGTAGGCATGCCTAAGAGGCAACACCCCAACTTCCCAAGACACCTGTAATGGTGTTACGGTTTTTACCCCCCCCCCCCCCCACTCCCCCGCGGTTTTAACCCACACACCCACCCCTCTTCTAAAAAGGACAAAAAATGAAGCGAATTATGCATCGTGACTAAACTTTACGGCAACAAATAACGTATGAATTTTGATATGTCATAAAGTTGAGTGCGACCATTCGTAGCTTGAAAAGTTACAAACAAATATAAGCATGAGAATGCAAAATTTTGTCAATTTCGTTTCTAATATTTATATATTTTTTTGAATTTTAATTTTATTGTAAGGAAATTAATAATGATATACTTAGTGTTTGATGATGAAGTAATTTCATAAATAAATGAAATGTTATAACTTGTTTAAAAACTTTATGGGTTTGGTGAGACTCATTATCCGCTTGTTTTTTTACTATAAAATTGTTTCTTAATTATAAATAATATTTTTAAAAAAATCAGCTATTAATATTTAGTATATCCTTATTTTATAGGATTTTCAGCTATTAATTTTTTTATTTAATAAGGTGTATAACCCATTTAAAAGCTATCTGGGTTTGCTGAGACTCATACCTATGAATTCGAGTTAAATGCATGAGAATTTTTCATTTACAAATAAAACAATCTGTTGGCTTGAGAGGAGGTGTGAAGCAACCAGAGAGATTTTAAAGGTTTCGTTTATATATATTTAAGATTATTTTATTTTTTTATTTTTCTTTGTGTATGTATTTGAAGAGAGTATATGATTGGAAAGAAAGAGGAATAATGTCGCAAAGCATCTATAGTGGGGAGTTCAGGGTTTTGCACGTGGTGTAAAACAACAGTTGCTCCTACCCACTAAAGTTCAATTAATTTGGACTATTCTTTTCCAAAAAGTCAACTAGAATATGGGTGACCCCCTGTTTTGTCGGCTCTATGTACCAAGTTGTCACGTGAAAATAAAAACTATATGTCAAATGGGGAAAAATATATATATAATTTGAGCCTTTGAGGGACGTTAAACTTATTTTTAAAACTGTTGTGTAAAAAAAAAAAAAAATTATGGGCCTTATGAAATGGTATATGATATCAGCAGAAACGGCCAAATTTAGTGCCAATATTGCTTGCTGCTGTCAAAATTCAAGCCTAACATTTATGATAGAAAATCTAAGCACTGAGGGACCACAAATATGCTTTATTTGCCTTTTAGCTATTGCGTTACATTTCAAAGTTGACTTCCAATTTGTGAAACCATCTTTGATTTCTCAAAGTGACGATGGAAGATAATGATGGTTAAAGTGATGCCAATATTTATTATTATTGAAAAAAAAAACATTAATTCAAAGTACATGGGTCTATTTGTAATTTTGTGATAACGGATAAACACAAAGTTACATGCTACATGTCTCTGTATGTCGCAAACTATATTTTTAGTTGTGTTGTTTATAAACAAATTCAATTTTAATGAATTGAGTATACCACGTAACCTTATAACTCAAATTTACACGTCTTATATCACGCATATTGTTAGCTAGTTTAACTAATAATACATTTTGAAAACAGTTATAGTATACAATTAATACATTTTGTTTGCTTAAACAAATATTTTGCACTTGGATGCATGTCATGTTTGCGAAAAAATTTGTTGAAATTTTTATAAGGCCACCAGCTGAGAGACAAAATGCACTTCAGTAGCGCGCAAAGAACTAGCACATAAACCCGGGACCATCATCATAATATTTGTTTAAATATATATGTAATAATCGTTGATAATTCTAGACTTTTAACTAAAATAGAGCAAGATACGTGTTCATAGTGATAAAGGTATGACCTCTTGTTTTCAGTTTCGAAAACAAATTATTTGTTAACACTTCAGCTATAACATGGTTGTGTTGAATAATCTAGATTTATGTTGTTTTCTGGATCACAATTATGACCAAATTATAGTTTTTAGTAGGCCTGTAAACGAACCGAACGTTCGGTGAACATTCGTGAACCGTTCGGCGAAAAGTTCGTTTATGTTCGTTTAATTAATAAACGAACGAACATGAACAAAAAATTTGTGTTCGTTTAATTAAACGAACGAACATGAACACATGTTCCGTTCGTTCATTTATGTTCATGAACGTTTGTTTATGTACGTTTATGTCTGTTTATTTATGTTCGTTTATGTATTAATAGAAAATAATTAAATATTATCTGAATAAGTCATCTTCTTAAAGATTTTATATTTGTTAAATTGTGTTCATTTAAGTTCCTTTATATTTATGTTCATTCATTTGTTTATACATATTCGTTTATCTTTGTTCAGTTATGTTCGTTTAGATTTTAAACAAACGAACACAAATGTCCATTTTTAAATAAACGAACATGAACATAAATATTTGTTTGATTAAGTGTCTGTGTTCTTTTAAGGTTAAATGAACGAACATGAACATGCCCTTATTCGTGTTCATTCGATTCGTTTACAGGTTTTCATTATTCACATTGATGAATACATCGGCCTCAATCTCTAGGCTCTGCTGATTTATTTGTGTTCGTTTGTGTTCGTGAACCGTTCGTGAACACATTAATTTCCTTAATGAACGCACACGAACATAAAATCTCGTTCGGTAAATGTTCGTGAACCGTTCGCGAACACATTATTTTCTTAACGAACGAACATGAACAAGGCCTTGTTCGTGTTCGGTCGGTTCGTTTACAGCCCTAGTTTTTAGACAATATTTTTTTAATTCAACAAATAGAAAGTCAACATTGAGGGCACCAATTCAAGACTTAAGCAAATGGGGCCTACAAGTACTTAACATGGGACCAACAACAAAGATATAAACAGTGTTTGGTCAAACTATTATCAATCTATAAATAATAGTAAACCCTAGCACTGGAACAACACCATACAACACAAAGGCATGGTGAAATCTCTCTCAACTTTCATCATCTTCTTCTCCCTTCTGTTGGTAAGCATTCATCCTAACTTCAACTTAATTAATTCATCACAACCTTTTATGTGTGATCAGTCATTTTTACATATTTTTAGAATAATACGAAAAAATAATATCTTAATAGAATATATGAACTTGTGTTTCTTTTAAGTTGACGTGTGCCAAATGATTCATTGGACGATACCCGAAAGTGGTATTTTGATCCATATCATTAGGTTATCTAGAGTACGTTGGTTTCTCTACAACTCGTTAGATGAAACCAAGAAGTATTTCAAATGATCATAAACCTAACTTTGTGTTTTTATATATGTCATGGGTTGTGATCAGATTGTGCATACTAATGAAGCAAGAAGCAGTCCTAGAGAATATTGGAGAAGTGTAATGAAAGATGAACCCATACCAAAGACAATTCAAGATGTTTTACCTCTTGAAGGTGGTTTAAAAGTAAACACGGATCTATTCATTAGAAATTTCGATTTAAAACCAAATCTTATAATCTACCGCTCTCATGTAGTTTACAGTGAAAAAAATCATCACATAGTTTCTTCATCATCATCTTATGATAAGTTAAATTAATTAGTCGAATTTATTTATGGTTATGTAAGGAGAAGAAAGAAAGTCAAATCTTGCTTGATAAGTATATATGTATCTATTGTTTTCTTAATTGGTTTGGTCCTAGTTGTGATGGGTTATTATTGTTTATATATAGTGAAATTTTAGCATCGTTTATCCTAACCTAATGTTTTCCGGAAGCATATACCCTCCCCAATTTTATTAATTTTAAACAGTAATTCAATTTCTTTTTGTTATATAAACAGTAATTTAATTTCTTTTTTGTTATATAAACAGTAATTTTATTTAAGTTTGTATGCAATACCGGTCTATATATATTAATGATGGGGATAAAAACGTGCAAGTTAAAATAGTTAATGTTTTTATTTTGTATAATAGACACTTGATTTATTCTTATGGCAAACTATTCATTTCATTTGATTAGCAATTACTCCTCTTATTTGAAGATTGGTTGGAATAAACTTGGTATAATTTTACTCATGTAACAAGTTCTTGGATGAAATTAATGATAATCAAGATCAATGTGTTAATGCTCTTTTAGAGAAATCATATTTTTAATCATAAACAATGCACTCTTATTGTCACATAGAAGTATCGGTCAATAAAGTGGTAAATCATGCAACTACCATAGGAGATGAGTAATCTAAACAAGTTTTGCGGTAGTGTTGGCCATGACAAGAAATTTGAATTCACAACTTGATCGTGAAACTCTTGGTTGTATTCTAGCAAACACCATTGCCACTTGAAAAAATCGAATGACCATATGTAGAACGACAAGTCTCAAGACACCGAATTTTGTTAGTATTATAACAACCAAGTAAATAAGACCTTCAAGACCTCATGAAAGGTTTGAATCCATCAATGTAAACTCTTGAAGGTTTGTTTTAACATTCAGAATCCAATACCGGAAGAACCTATGACTCGATGACCACAATGCAAAAATCAAACCAAACAAGGTGGGCGTACACAACGTAGAACCATTAGTAGTCAAGAACAATGTGTAAAGTCATTCACAGCTATTTAAGCGAACGCTAATAGATATGAGATTTACAATATCTAGAAGCTGAAGAGTTAATACTCAATCGTCAGGCTCCGCCCAAAAGGTGGGGCGGAGAAAGCAGCATCCCAAGGCCCGTCACATTTTGAGGCCCAGAAAAATTTTCCACATTTATTATATAAAAAAAACATATGTAAACTACAAAATGAAAGTTAGTTCAACACTTCAACTAGTTGCATCCTCCTCTGCCAAGAAGCGTGTGTTCAACTCTCTTGTGTAATATCTTTTACACGTTTTTTTCTAGTTGGTTGCAAGCCCAGCCACACTATGTCACACCCCAACCAAAGATGGAAATGCCGGGATGCGAACGTTGGTTCACAGCTCACAAGATACTATCATTACAGAAAACAGATTTAAAGTCATTACGAACATCTCTACGATACTTGCTCAAGATATCGCTGACCTCATATATTAACTAAAATAATAATAACAGTAACAATAATAATATTACTACACAAACAGTTAATGTTGGTTCCACACACAAAGGTTAACAACAATCGCTAATGCAGTTAACTCTAGTCATTCAAATCACTTTTCTGTGCCCACCAAAAGCCCATATCTGTAACCAAAAGGAATAACAAATAACAGAATATTAATTTTCCTCATCAATAACTGCTCAAATAATAAAAATGAAAACAGGACAAAATGGTAACATATTTCAAAATACTGGAGACGACAATTTCAATAAAACAACGTTAGTACTATAATAGTAATAAGGTTTATTGGATTTTAATAATCCTTATTGAATGGTATTGGCCGATAATAATCCCTATCCATTTTATAACCACTGGCTGTCCCAAATTTTAAAAAGTTGGCCTCCAATGGTCCCCCGTTAAAAAGAACCTGACGGCGTTATAGTTTTTACCGAATTTCAAACTAATGTTTTAGGGTTTTTAATCGGAATAAGGATACGAATCGATTGGTGTAAAACTTAGCTCGAAACGTTGATCCAAACGGCTTGATTTTTGTTAATTGTAAGTTCAAAGACCCGAATTGAAGCATTGTTCCGTCGTTTTGGAGCGTCTTTTCAAACTAAGTTTTACATTAGTCGACTCGTATTCTCGTTCCGATTAAAATCCCTAAAAAATTAGCTTGAAATTTGGAAAAAAGTATAACGACGTTAAGTCCTTTTTAATGGGGGACCATTGGGGGCCAACTTTTTTAAATTTGGGCCCGCTGGTGGCGATAAAATGAATAGGGATTATTATCAGCCAATACCATTAAATAGGGGTTATTAAAATCCAATAAACCTAGTAATAACAATAGTTTAATCATATTTTAACATATGAACTATTTACAAAACTCAAAATACGCCCAAAAAAGTGCCTACCCGAACCAAACCCGTTTTGACCTGAACTCGTTTTCACCCATCACCCACACCACCCGTTTTGTCCCATCTATAAAATACCATACTTCTATATGATAATAATATGCATAAAAAAATATGAGTTTGAACTAACCTTGAGATTTGTATCCCAGCTTCCTGTGCACAATGCACTTCCATCAGCAGATAAGCCCAAACAACTCACACGCGCCTCATGCGAGTTATGAACTGACCCCAAGTTTAAAATCGCCTATATTATCAAAATCTAAATTATCAAGCATTATCTTGCTTAAAAATAATAAAATATAAATGATGGCAGCGGCGGCGGCGGCGATGATAATAATAATAATAATAATAATAATAATAATAATAATAATAATAATAATAATAATGCACAGATAGGCCCCTCAGGTATTCAAAAGTTTTCTTAAGACCACCCAAATATCAATTTAACTTTTAAGGGAAAAAGATGCCAGGAATTCATGACATAACAAAATGCCCCCAAATTTAAAAGCTTGTGTCACATCCACAGCTGTGAATATTGCAAAAATGCCCCCGAATCTACTAAAAAGATCAACTCTATATGGATTAGAAAAGTTATGTTTTGTAATTTTCACAACTCCAGTTATGACACCAGCTTTGAATTTAAGGCTATTATGCCAATTCAAAATTTTAATTATGTCTTTTTAAGTGACCCATGTATGCATTATCGCTAAATAAAAACAAAAACAAAAACCTTATGACAGTTCATATTTACCTTTGCTAGTAAAGTATCCCATACCAAGCAATCACCATTAGAATATCCAGCAAACAGAAGCCGACCCGATATCGAGAATGCAATAGAAGTTACCATGGGTGCATTGGGGCCCGTGCCACCTTGCTGCTGATGTGGCGGGGAGTAAACTTGTAATTGGTGACCAGTTCTGATGTCATAAAGTCGGCAAGTTCCATCATCTGATCCGGTTCCAAATCTATTTCCATCAGGAAAGAATTTAACAGAATTAACATCACCCTCGTGACCATGAAACATTCTTACTGCTCTACTCGCAACACGTGTGTCCCAAAGACGTGCGGTTGCATCGCAAGATCCCGACACAAACATTCGTGAGTTTGAGTTACTGATTGAAACACTGAAAAAAACCATAGAACCATGTTGTAAGATATATACATAAATAAAAAACAACCTAAAAGTCTAAAACTGTGTCATGTTCTGGTCGACCAGATTTATGTGTGTTACAAATATGAGTAATACCTAATGACTTGGTAATTATTCAAACAATTAATTACTCCGATTCATATAAAATATTTTTGTAATTTGTGTTATTTATCTCGAGATTAGAATAAGCGAATGAAAAATGATTGGAGAAGGAACTGTTAGAACTAATAAAATAAAACTGTTGGAAGTGAAGAGTAGATACATACGTTGAAAAGAAAATTAATTTCACCTTTAAAAGTTAATAGTTGTAAAAACAATTAAAAATCAAAATTAATTACTTTTTACACTTTTCATCTCTTAAATCAAAATATTAATATCTTTAGAAACTCTTAATTGAGTTAACAAATTACCTTAAAACATCAGCAGTGTGTCCTGATTGAAACTCGCCTCCAAACACAGAAGTTCTAAGTCCAGTATTAATATCCCACAACACACATGTTTGATCACCTGAGCTTGTTATTAAATAATTATCTTCATCGGGAATAAATTGACAAGATGATACATAACCCTTGTGTCCACTAAGCATTCTTGATATGGGTATATTACCATCTTTATCAGTGGGTGAGGTTAGGTTGAAAATGGAGCATGCACTATCAAGTCCTCCACAAGCAACTGATTGTCCACCTGGCGAGAATGCACATGTCATCACCCATGCACATGGTAGTTTAATGGCGTGTGTTTTTTGACTTGTGAGAGCGTTCCAAACTATTAATCTTCCATCTTGTGATGCACTAACTATTCGGTTCTTTTCAAGGGTCCAGTCCAGTGAATAAATCTGTCAGTTATTAAAAAAATTTGTTGAAAAACAATACACAAAGAGAAGAAAATTTTAAGACATTGGTTATAGCATGTAGAAAGAAGCTTACAAAAACGGTCTAGCTCGACTAGAACCCTTGTAACTACAGATTAGGGGGGGCAAAACGAGGAGGCTGGATAGCAGGTCATTTGGGCAAGCAAATTTTTAATATTTTTTAATATTAGAGATAAAAAAAATATGTCCTAAACATGGTTAAGAAAAGTTATATTATTTCAATCTATGCATTTAAATACATTTTGAATGACTTTTGTTCTCGTTTGACCTGTTCAATCCATGAGGATGGCCTAATTTTATGTAAATAAGTGAAATTATTACTTCTAGTACCAAATTTAAAAAGTGCCAGTTGAATTATACCCACATTGTTGCAAGAAAACAAGAATAAAGACATAAACTACCATAGAGGTCAACATACACACATTTGAATCAACTAACCGTGGCTTCTATAAATAGTGTAAGTCAAAAGGCCAACATACTTGCACACATTTCTGACGATCCATAACATCTAACTATGCCAAAACTATATAAACCATAAAAATACTTCATCCCACTCGGTGTTGTAAAACTCGCTAGGCGCTAGTCGGGCGGTGGGGTACCGATTAATCTGGATTAACAGAGAATAATCAGATTGGAAATTTTATATACACTGTTTCAAAGTTATTAATCGGATTGGATTAATAAGTATAGCTTTTCAAATACTTAAATTTGACCAATTTTGACCAGTTACTGACTTTAGGGGCCAATTAGTTGAAATCGCATTGGCAGACGAGCGATTAGCGATTTTTACAACACTGATCCCACTTCTGTATTAAATATCTACATTCCTGCCAAATGTGATATAAAAAGACATAATTCGGGTTACATGTAAGTTGCAGCAATCAAACCATCAAGGTTTAGATAGATTCATGTATTGTGTTTTGGCATCTACTGGTATGTGTTGAAATAAATTATGTTCAAAGAGTTCCAATTGTTTAGAGTAGAGAAATGTGAAACCTTGCCAGTGTGGCCTTGTAATGTCCGGCAACAAACGAGATCAGTGGGACCGAAGGCAACCGGAGACTTCCCTTGCGATTTCGCATATCCGGCAACTACAGCATACATTGTAAAATTAATTACGACATCCAAGAACAAGCAAAATGTTGAGAAATGAGACTTACTGTCGGTATCGAGAAGTTGAAGGCGTTTTTGGCTTAACCGTTGTCGAAGCGAATTGACGGTTTGCGTTGCTGCGACGTGCCGCTCTTTGAGCTCGGAAACAGAAGACATTATGGAACTGAAGGTCGATTATGAGGTGTAGTTGAAGTTCATGATGAGCTAGCTACCTGTTAGGGTTTTTGAGTTGCTTGGTTTGTTTGTTTGTGTACTTGGGGATGACGTTGAGATCATCGAACAAACACCGTCGGCCCCACTCGGGTCTGACGTGGCCTACATTTTTGTATGTATGAGTATGGGAATAGTAGGAGGCCGTGTGATGAGACACTACGTATAATAAGTTTTTCGTCAGTCCACTTTTATCTTTTTTTAAATCAAAATTTTTAAAACATCGGTTTGAAACTCGGAAAATAACTTAACGACGTTAAATGTTTTTTATCGGAGGTCCATTAAGATAAAAATAGTTGAAAGGTTGGACCGTTGGTTGTGATATTTAAAAAAATAGGTTTATTATCAATCAATTTACACAATGTGAGATTATTTATTTTTAATTTATCTGTTTTAAAAGTTGCATTGTTTGTTGAAGTTATTTATTTCCAATTGTTGACATTGATTGTTGAGAAAATTGGTGTTTGTTAGTGACATGTCAGACTCAATCGGGATTTAAAAAAAAATCAACAATGTACTTTTGTAGCATCGATGTCTACTCTAAACTTGCATCGATTTGATTTTTACCTTCAACCAATCTGACGATACCAAGCCAACAAATCATTGTTCAAATCATAACAATGCATCTATTTATCAGCATGTTTCTACATATTATTATGCACAACATAAAGTGGTTAGCTGGCATGCCCTCCTCAATGGAGATGCATGTTCTATTTTCACTAGGGCCATTTTCGTGGACATCTAAGTAAAAGGACGAATCAGGGGTTTAATTTTGGGTTCGAACCCGATTGAGGGCAAGGGTTTATAAATTCCATCTCGTCCCCGCGCGTCAAGAGGTATGGGCTCACAGTAGTCGAGGAGTCAAGCTTGGGCATAACCCCGAAAGAATATATTTGCACATGAGATCCCCTGCCGTTCAAACAAAATCTTAAATAATACATTTTAGAAGCAAGTGGTGACTAAAATATTAGTATTTTCTGCATAGTCGACAACACAACGGATGCACTATGGTCCCGTAGCTACATGCCTTATCGACATTGTGTAAGTGGACAATGCCCTAGATACGTTGTTCACGACAAAACATGACATTATTAACTAAATTATTTTGAACGCAAAACAAATATACTAACTTAAAATCTACTACTGAAATCACTTTGGTGGTGCTAAGCACCTAATGTCTTTAAACCAAAAATCATTAGCATGATATTTGTTCTATATTATTTGGTAAAATGTCTTATAGATTCGAGATAAAATCAGCTAGTATTTTTTTATGCACCAACTTACATGTTTTGTTAGCACCACCTTTTGACCACTAATTTCAGTATTGTTTCATTGTTTTAAAAGGGGGGATTTCTCAAAATAGCCTTATTTGACCAATTTTTTTTTTTCAAAAATAACCTATGTTTACAAAAAAAAATCGTCAAAGTAGCAATTTTTCCCGTCAAGTCCGATGGAATTTTAACACTGTCCAACGGAATTTTTAGATCTTTAAAATCGAGCCACGTGTCAATGTATTAATGGATTCGGCGGAATTTTAGTGAGCCTGGCGGAATTCTTCATCTTCTACATCTAAACCCTAAACCTCCATAACCAACCTCCATCTCCAGCTTTCTTATTTCTCCACAAAATCAAGCAAATCAACCATAGTGTTCAATTTCACTCTAGAACTCAAAATCAAAAACCCCCGAATTGAAAAATCTCGGATTCGTTGGACAAATTAAACAGTCGGCGGATCCGACGGAAGCATGAACTGAACCGTCAGATCCGACTGTTTATTATTACGTTGGTTTGTTTCATTAACCCGTCGAACAAAACCGTAAACTGTCAGATCCGATGGACTGGTATGTTTCCTGGTGCGTCCTGATAGGGTCATTAATCCGTTGGATCAGGAACGATTTCAGTCGGATACGACGGATTAGTTTGTTTATTTTTGAAATTTGTTTTGGTCTTTGGCTAAAACTGAAAAATATGGGTCAAAAATGATTAGTTTGAGATTTTTTTTTGTATTAAAAAACTATAAATGCTATTTTTTTAAAAAAAATTAATTGAGCCCAATGAGACATGAATTTGATTACTATTTAACGATTAACCTTTATTTCAATTTCACTATATGAAGTACGAGATAATTGTGAAGAAAAAAAAGTCGATAAACAGCAGCCATGTTTCATAATTATTTCATTCAGTTCAATTAATATAAAAATTCATAAAAAAAATTACAATTGAAAAACAATGAAACTTATGTGGTTTATAACTAAAAAATTATAAGCGACTTTAATGAAAGAATAATTAAATATAGACCATCTCTGGTGCAACCATTTTTACGTGCGGGCATGAAGGCCTCTATGCCGATGTGACAACCTCTCTCTCATCCCTCCTCCCATTGATGATGTGCTCTCCTTCTTCCACTCTAATCTCACATTGCACATCCTTATACATGGCCTCTTGCACTAAGGCGGCCTTCTCCAATTGTGTACGTGTGCCTAACAAGCATTCTATTGTAGATAGTCTTAGTTTTTATTCGTATAAATTTAGGTATTACACAACTGTAAAGGATTTTAGTAGATTTGTTGAAAAAAATAAAAATGATAACTTTAAGTTGTATGACGCCTTAGCAAAGTTTGAGAGAGTTAACACCACACAAAAAGTAGAGGGGTTATTCTAATTTCTGAAACGATTTTTACCGGTACAAATTTGAAGTGTTACAAGGTTAAAAAGAATTTTATGAGATTTATTATTCATTGAAGATTGGGGATCAAAATGACAATTGATAACTTTAATTACTTATATGGCATTTTAGCTAAGTTAAAATAAATGGGTTAAACTAAGACCATATAAAAAGTTGAGGAGTCACAAGCAATTTTTAAAAGTCTGAAACGGTTAGTCCAAAAAAGATTCCATTGCCGGGAATCGAACCCGGGTCTCCTGGGTGAAAGCCAGATATCCTAACCGCTGGACGACAATGGAATGGTATTTGTACTAACAAAACTAAAGTATACATATTAAACTTCTAAGCCAACGCTAAAAAAACACTTGGTACGATCGTTGAACATAATTATTTTGCATCAGAAAACTTCATAAACCGATGTCTTAGAAGTACAATTGTTTGATGTTTACCTAAAAAACAGGACATAACGTTGAATAATAACTTTTAATTACAACAAAGAAGAAAAACAATAAATTTTACTCATCTAATTCTCTACAGGGATAACCATTGGTTGTTTATTTTGACAATTTTTTTTATTGTATACATCAATTATAGAATGAGAAATTACATTGGTATGATGTAAAACATATATTCCAATACATTCTAACATGCAAAAGATTACTAACTCATCTGAACAAGTTTAGTCGTTTTTGCATATCCATGACATATGTCTAATCCTTATAGCGTTCGGTCTTACACATGCATTTACAAGTCACGACATTACAGTTTCATGACGTCCAAATAAAGCAAACGACCAAAGGAACTTTATCTGCCCATACAATACTAACAGATGAAATAAGTCGGGAATGCATTTAGTTAACAAATGCGGCACTGCACATTTCTGGACGTTTTGGTATATAAATGAAATATAGAATTCTCAGTAAGCTCAAATGTGTATAAAATAGTTGTCATTTATTTTCCATTTTGAAAAATTAAACAAATATTTGAAGGACATTCCAACCTCGTTCATCACTTATTAGAAGTAAAACCCACTCATGATGATGATGATGAAAGCATAAAGCCCACTACTATAGCGAAAATGATGCATAATACTGCAGCCATATAGTATATCCTTGTATCACTTGTCACACCTTTGGTTTTACTCCCCGTACCTGAGTCCGTTTTCTGTGCATTATTAACTTTCAATCCGTTAATTTTATTCCCTGTATCCAAATGTTTTTTCTGTGCAAAATTAACATTCAAAGACCTGGCTTTGATATCCACATCCGAGTTGGTTTTCTGTGCATTATTAACTGCCAAACACTTAGTTTTATTCCCCATATCCGAATCGGGTTTCTGTGCATTATTAGTTTTCAAACTCTTAGTTTTACTCTCGGTATCCGGACGGGGTTTTGGAGCACATTCCCTGTGTTCATAAAGGCAACGCGTTAGAAAGATAATAGTAATAATAATAATAATAATAATAATAATAATAAACTTGAATAACACGACAGTAATAATCGATAAAACGACGGGATTTATTTTAAAACAAGTTTTGTGTTATTAAAATTAGCAAAAATTGCACAAATGATCCCTCGCGTTTTGACCAAAATGCAAGTTTGGTCTCCAATTTTAAAAAAGTGTAAACTTCGTAGAAATATTTTTGAGAAGGTTGCACATTTAGTACACACTGTTAATTCTGATTATTTTTTAACGAAAAAGTGTGTCATGTGCCATTCATGTGAGGGTGATTGTGTCTTTTCAAATTTAAAATCCTACAAAAATACCCTCTCAAACTCCATAACTACAAACGTTGACTTCATCACTTTCCGTTTTTAAAAACCAAATGTGATAAGTCGAGTTTGAAAGAGTATCTATTAGTTTCAAATTCAAAAATACACAATTACCCTCACATGACATCACTTTTCCGTTCAAAACTATATTGGATTAACGGCGAGGACTAGCTGGGCAACCCTCTCACAAATGTTTGGACTAAGTTCGCAATATTTAAAATCTGGGGACCAAACTTGCAATTTGGTCAAACCACAGAGACCGTTTGTGTTTTTTTTTCTCTCAAAAGAGTATTGTTTGTAATGACATTTTAGAAAATGGTTGAAACTTAGTATGCATACTTCACTGATTACCCTCCAGAGTGGGAGACAGGGGTTGTATCAAACTGGCCATCCTTGTAAGTGTGAATGTATTGATACGGCAAAGCGTGTTCCGCCTGCAAACATATATTAATATATTGAATAAATATCATATGAATGATAAGCTCGTAAGGATAATAAAAAAAACATAAAGCATACCAGATCAGTAGGATCTTCTGAGGGTACCATCACATTAACTACACTAGCCTTAGAAGTTGTGATAGAAGCTTCCAGAGAATCTTTGCTCAAGTACAGCTGGCAGCCTGCTGTGTTGTCTATTGATATGGTAGGTGCTGCACCCTGTAAACCACCCAACATTGGATGAAAAAAAAGTGTTTATTTTTTAATCTTGAGGGATTCAAAATTACAAGTTTATGCTTATACCTGGCATTGCACCTCTATACTGCTACAATTAACAATTTCAAAAGCAGCAACAACATCCTGTATTCAGAGTTCTAATTGTTAACAATAATATATTATTACAAGCTATGTCCCAACATTATATAAGTCACGAATTCGCCACTGACCGTAAATACCACGCCCATTTTTGTGCACTTGTCAACAGTTATATTGTTAACTTTACCTGCAAAATGTAA
This sequence comes from Bidens hawaiensis, assembly GCF_021521415.1. Classification (NCBI taxonomy): domain Eukaryota; kingdom Viridiplantae; phylum Streptophyta; class Magnoliopsida; order Asterales; family Asteraceae; genus Bidens; species Bidens hawaiensis. Next base: position 2,270,832 of record NW_027491108.1, read on the forward strand.
TTACATCTGTTATACAGAATTACAGATAATATAGTTGTTTTTATTGGTAACTGTTTAAATGTTGGTAATCAAAGACAAAATTTAATGAATACAAACACAAGACAAAAATACAAACTTGATATTGATTATTCTAGAAATACGTATGTCAAATTATTACAAATTGTTTAGCATCCTACGAGTTCAACCAACTAACGGTAACTACCTAACTACCTATAACTAACAAACATAACTACCAATGACTTTAATGGTGACTAGCTAACACTGACAAGTGAGACACATTCCATAATATTACACACATATATTAATACTAAATTAAGTTTAACATTTCAATATTAAACACGTAATTCGCGTTTAGAAAATGTGGGACATGAAATAGGTAGAAAGTCAACTAAAAGTGTATTCAAATGCTTATAAAGTACTAATCATTTAATTTAAAAGAAGTTATATATTACTCTTTAGTAATATAGATTTGTGATCCAGTTTAATGCATCAACTATTTATAACATTAAAAATTGGACAAAAATTAACTGCTGCTGCCCAGTCCGACTGGTTTTGCAAACTTTGATGGAAACAATTCAACAAAGTGAAATAGATTGAATTACCTTTAATCTGTAGAACTGAATCTTTGCATCCAAAAATATAAACCGTCTGCTTTGGATCACACTCATCAATACACAAATCCTTCATGCCAATTTGATACTCAACAACCCATCTGCATATCATGTAGAGAGGGTCAAAATGGGTTGACCCGTTTAACATAAACACAGGCTGAATCATATAACATACTCACTTGCGACCCATTGCAAGTTCAAACTTCGGAGGTCCCGTTTTAGCACCAGAAGGCACATTTTTGTGGGCTTCTTTTTCAACTGAACTCACAAGTCCGGCTCTATCTGTTCGGTTTTTTGTCTTCATATCATTTGTAACCTTTTTCAATCCAAAAGGCATAAAGCCGGAAGTTAACTAACACAATGCGTCTAGAAACAAAAATATAAAAAGAGTATGAAACAAGTACAGATAGGGTCAGTTCTACCAGTACCTTCTAATTTTCTTGTGTCAAAATGATCTATTGCATACAACCTTCTAAATCGTTTTATACAAAGAATTCTTTTCATTAGTCTTGTTAACATTATTAACTCATTAACTACTTTTTAATTAAATGGACAGAAAGTGGTGTCAGCAAAACCGCCCATCAGAGCCATCGTTAGCCATTGGTCGTTAAGGCGTGTTCTCAAAATACCTATATCTACTGCTGTGGCAATAGGAGCGTGATTTGGTACCAAACGTCTAGCATTCCCTCACGCTTGGCGCCAATGAGGCTTTTATTTATTTGAGAGAAAAAAGAAGACTATGCCTTCGCCATATGAAATATGAATATGAATATTAAGTCAAGTGTCAACACATGTTTTTGACTTATCTTATAAAATGACCCGTTTCCTTAACTTGTATTATCTCAAAGTCAAATGGGTCATTTTGACATTTTTATTTAACAGGTCAAACGGTCTGAAAGCCAAGAAAGTTACCTGCACTCCATACAACCTTCTAAAATAATTTTATTCAATGATTTCAGTTATTCTTGTAATTGTTGTTAACACTATATTGTTTTTAAAGAAAATGGACAAGAAGAGTTTGTGGATCAACCCGACCTGCTTTGATCCATACAAAAAAACGGCCTGTTTCGTGAACTTGTTTAGTTTTATCTCAAATGAACTAAAACTTAAACGGGTCAATCCAACCTTTTAATTCAAGCAGGTAAACAGTCTAAAAGTCGCCCAAATTATATTTCTACTTTCATAAGACTCTCTAAATTGATTTATTTTATGCTTATAATCATTATTAACACATTGATCATTTGTATAGTTTTCCTTAAAGACATAGACAAAAAAGTGTATGGGGTCACCAACAAGTCAAATGGGTCGATTCATCCTTTTAAATCGAAAATGGTCACACGGGTTGAAAGTCGTCCAAAGTCTATTTCTACCTCTTACAACCTTCTAAACCATTTATTAAGAGATTTAACTATTCTTGTAATAATTAAATCAACACATTTATTAGTTCTAACTTCTTTAAAGAAACAAACCAAAAAAAAAAGATAAAATGAAATGTACCAGCAGTAACAGGTTTTGAACTAATTTCTTGAAAAACAGCAGCCATTCCTTGTTTTGAGGACGAAGATGAAGATGATGAGCTGGCAAGTGAAGACGGTGGGGGATTTGGAGCAGCTGGTTTTGAAGATTTAGATGGTGCAGATACAGTTACCCCCGTCGCACTCCATACGGGTCCCAAAGGATAATGACTCTTAACATAATCCCTTAACCATGGTACATAAAGTTCCTTCAAAGCTTTCGCCCATTCAACATGATTTGAATCTTTATTTTTGTACTCTATAAGAACCTACATTTCACGAATTCAATATACAAATAATAATACAAATAACATGACCGAAAACAGTCAACAAAAGTCATACCTTGTTGCTGTAAAACTCAGCTGACTGCCAACATTCTTCCACATGTGCAATAGGCATACTCAGTCCTGATAAAACAAGAATTAATAATAATTATCTTAATCCAAACATTTGTGAGAGGGTTGCAAAAAGTTTTTAGCCCCCACCATTTGTGCAATTTTCTATAAAAAAAACTATATTGACGCAAGAATCCATAATATTGTTCATGTTAAAACATAAGAAATGAGAAGAATAATATTGTCTCACCACAATCTTTCCCTGTATATGCAATCCATGCTAAAGCTGCCAGACTCTCAGCAGTAGATTTCAAGTGGTTGGAGAAGTCGGACGGCGGTCCTCTTGTCATGTTACTTGCTTCGGTTAATGTTTCATTCAATGGTTTGAGAAATTCAACAATTCCTCCTGCATCAGGTTTCTGCACAATAGCAACAACTAGAAAATTATTATTAAGTATGTGTTTGGAATTACTTATTTTACTTTCTTATAACTTTTTCTTATAATTTTTCATTAAGTTAATAATTTATAACATTATAACCTATGAAGCTTTTTCTCTCACAATATAAGCAAACCCAAGTACCTTATTACATTTCAAAAAGTTAATAAGTTATAAGTTGGTGAAAATAAGCAATCCCAAACACCCCCTAAATAATAACAAGCGAGTTAGTGGCCATACAAAGACTTTATGCAATAAAACATTGTGATGTAAGAGGGGTGGGGGTGGTCCGTTATAGGTGGCCATCACGCATTCAAATCCAATTCTAACGTTAATGTGACCGTTGAGGAGATAAAAAAAAAACTTAATTAACCTATATAAATATAATCAAATTCATCTTCAAATCTAACTCAAATCCTCTACTACAAACAACATTCTAACATCACACAAATGGAGGGTTCAAAGAAACGTGGCTCGGGTTCAAAGAAAACCCAATCCCGACCAAAGGTTCGACAAAATCTTGGCGAGCTGGCGAGATTCCGATTACAAGATGAACCCGACACAACCCAACCATTCCAACAACAACCTTTTCAACCACAACCGTTCCAAAACCAACCATTTCAATCTCAAACATTTAATTGACCGTTTTCATCGACACCGTATCAAAACCAACCGTTTATTCCACCTTTTTCTAGCCAAATATTTCAAAATAATCCTTTTGAAACGTTTCAATCTCAACCGTCACAAACTTCCGTCGATCTTTAGAGGATAACAATGTTATACATCAATTTGCACGTGCTTTTCGTGATGAAGACGACGATGTGGATGAAGATGAACCCGCGGAGGAGGATGCCATCGTCCGTAGACCTTGGTCGTCCGCGGAGAAGGTCGCCTTGACCAAGGCTTATTTACACGCCTCCGAAACAAAAAAACACATAAACCAACAACAACGAGACTTGTTATGGAGACGTGTTATTGCACATTTCGAAAAACTTCCCTGTGCAACCGATCGAAACATGGATAAAATGACTTCCAAGTTGGGAGATTTGAATAGAAAAATGTCAAAATTTAATGCTTGCTACATCCAATTGGTAATTATTTTTTTTAAATTTATTAGTTAAATTTTTTTTATAATTTATTACTTTATTTTTACAATTTTGATATATATATATTTTTCGAAATGTTTTGTAGAGCCGAGATCCACAAAGCGGAGCGAGCGAGGCGACTATCATAAAGAACGCCTTGAGCAATTATATCAAGATTTTCCGATATAAATCTTTTCCCCACTTGGATGCGTGGGAGATTGCGAGACACCACCCAAAGTGGGAACCGGTTCCCGTGGTTGACATGGACGGACCGACGGCTCCAAGGAAAAAATGATCTTCTTCAAAAAGATCAAAAACTTCCGATTCCGGGAACTACACAACGTCTACCGACGGCTTGTTAAGCAACACGCCGAACATGAACTTGAACAATCAACCCGGAGACGATCCCGACGAAGACACACCCACACCCACACGGCCGCATTGCAAGAAAAGTGGGGAATCGTCAAGATTAGGAAAGGAAACGGTGGCCCAGGACTTCAACGAATACAAGTCGGCTAAGTTGGCGGAAATGGTCGAGACGAAGGAGCGAAAGCAACCAGCTCTTGCTTCAAAATTAAAACGTGACGAGGCGTATATCAACCATTTGAATGAAAACCAAAAAAACGCCGATTTAACATTCATCCTAAAACCACACGAACATCTTAATGAACCCTTTAGATCGATCCTACTTCAACGCAAACGCGAGCTATGCGAGAAGTGGGGTTGGGAAGCGCCGTAGGTTTTTTTTTTGTCGGTTTTTTTAATTTATTTATCTTTGTAATATTTATTTAATCTTGTTTTATTTTTTATTTAATTTAACCTTGTTTTAGTATTTATTGTATAAAAAATAAAAAAAAATTTCATCACACCACCACCCCCACCAAAATTCTATCACTAGTGATGGAAAGTGGTGGGATGAGATGGCACACCATGATTGATGGTTGCAAGTTATGGTTTTTAAATCACCCCACCCCCCTAAGAGACTGAAATATTATGATGTCTTTCAATACAATAATAAACTAGAAACCTTAAAGCCTAACTTTGTGGGCTTAACATAACTATATTCTCTAATACTCAAAGCCAAGGAGCGTCACATAAGCTAGGAGCAGTAAATATATATAAAAATATTTTATATTTATGATAGGTTTCTATTCACATGCCTAATGTTAGGCATAAATAACCTCTATATGTATAATCTGAAAAGCTACATGTACAACCTCTTGATGCACAAAATCTAACCATGTATAAGAGGCGCATTTGTTTTAACCACGAGATGAGCAATGTTAGCATTCGTAAAACTGATTATGATCCATCAAAACTTAATAAACATATAGGAACCTTAACAAGCTAGCAATCACAAACACCCCCAAATTAAGGATTTTTTTTTAATTTTTTTTGGCTTTGTCCCAAACTAAATGAGCTTTCATCACTATTATGAAGTAATATTTCTATCTACATTTTGTGCGTTTGTTCAAACCAAACTTCAATTTCACAAATTCCATCTTGAATGAAAAGTATTCATAACTATCTATATCAACCCAAAACAGTTCCATGCCTCATTTCACCCAATTTCATGAAGACAAACACAATAAACGTAACGTACGTAATAATCTTAGGGCACGTAAAGCTATGTATGTATATAATATCGAGGCTCAAATTACATTCACGATCATCAACACAACACAACACAACACAACACAACACGCGTAATTAATTTACGATGACGTTTGCAGATGAAGAATATATATAATATTCCTTCCGTGGAAACTAACCTGAGTTCGTTTAATGTTAACGAGAAGCTCCTTCTGAAGGTGAAAAGCCTGACTGAGAGCATTCGTAACGTCCTTAACTTGTCCGCCGATCTTATCCGCAGCGGCGGTAACCTTACCGACGTATTCCGTGATCAGATCGTCAAATGCGACGATTGACGGTTCCGACGATGAGCCTGATGCGGCGGATTGAGGGTGAGAACCGGAGGAGAGTGATTCCAGACGCGCTACGGCGGACGCCAATCTCTGCAACAGTTTTTCGTCATCCATGGATGGATCTGGTGGTGGTTGTTTGTTATCAAGGTCACGATTGTCTGGCTTTTGAAAAGGCAACCGATGTGTGCGTTTGCAGGTCGTTTTAGGGGAATAGCATGCATTCGCGTGTGTGACACGTGGCGTAATAAGAAAGTCATAAATCACAATCAAACCAACAAACGAAAATTCTTGATCAAGTCGTTTCATATCGGCAATTCGACATTATTCATCTCAAAACGATCCTATCATCCTCTCGTCGTAGTCAACAATTGATCTTTATCCTCTCATTTTGGTCGATCTTCTCCTCAAATCCGAATTTAGGTCTTTCTAACTTTTATTTGATTAATATAGTCTTTAGATAAATCATAGAATCATAATTATATAACCTTTGATTTTGTTATTTGCTTAATTGAGTGATCAAATTACATAATTTGTTACTTTGACTGCTTGATTTAGAGGCTACTTAATTAACAAAGTCTCCATTGTGAAATTAAGTTGCCATTAAATAAAGAAAAATTGGAATGTAATAATCACACATTTAAAAATCACTAGCAATGGTTCCACCTTTTAACTATTTTTGTCTCACTAGTCATCCGTTAAAAAATACTTAACGTCGTTATGTTTTTTCCCTAGTTTCAAATCGATTTTTTAGGGCTTTTGATCGGAAGAACGATATGAGTCGACTGATGCAAAACTTATTTCGAAACGGTGATTCAAATGGCTTGATTTTTGTTAATTGGAAATTCAAGCACCCGAATTGAAACATCGTTTCGTCGTTTGGATCACCATTCCGAAATAAGTTTTACATCGGTCGACTCGTATCGCTCTTCCGATCAAAAGCCCTAAAACATCGGTTTGAAACTAGAGAAAAAACATAACGACGTTAAGTATTTTTTAACGGAGGACCAGCGAGACAAAAATAGTTAAAAGGTGGAACCGTTGCTAGTGATTTTTAAAGATGGAATTATTATCAGCCAATACACAAAAGATGAGATTATTTATTTTCAATTTTCCTTAAATAAAAAGAGCTAAATACACTCACTCTCTCACAAGTCACGATTTACTTCTTCATTTATTCTCCTGGATTTCTCCTTTGCAAGCCCAAGAGCCCAACCGGTAAATGAACCCGCCATAATTAATTGTATACTTTTAACCAACTAATCCTTTGTATTTTGGTTTGATGTTTGCGAGATAAACAAATAATATCATGTATTCTTTTGTTACTTATATCCTTTTTCTCAAACTAACATTGTGGAAAAGCTATATTTGAGGATATATCTCGTTATCATGTTCAAATCAACTGTTACTTTTAAGTTAGTAGTCAAAATTAGTAAGATTGAAACCATGTTCTTTTAAAAGCTACCATGCTTAATATTTTGCTGTTTTTTTTACATATAGCAAAAGTAACCAAATAATTTCAATTACAAATAACTCACTCTATTTACAATACTCTTACCTTTATAGCATTCGCATACCTATAATTGTTTTATTGAAAAAGAACAAATAAAATTTGATAAACATATTCGCTCGAGAACTATTTCTCGAGAGGCACTTTACTTTTGACATCCTCGCCAGCACGTAGCACAGCCATGTCTCTCGTCGGGCGAGATTCCTACAAGACATAGACAATACTGTTAATACCCATGCCTAAATATTTTATTAGTGTACAAGACATAGACAATACAATATCAGCTTCCATGTTTCATGCCTAAACATTTATGAAAGAATGTCACATCAACCCGACACATTTCAGCCCTTAGGAAAAAAAATTATCTGTTTTGATACTTACCCAGCCCGCCAATTTTGTCAACTGTAGAGCGCATCTTAGGGATCGATGTGCGTTTTTTGTTTTTGAAAATAGTTCCGCTTCAGATTTTTCAGTTTTCAATTTGGGTTCAGTTCACTTTTGGTATTTGAAAATAAGAAATAAAAAACAAACAAAATATGAATTTTGGCCTAAATCATTTGTTACCTAATAACTAATTGATTATTATACATTTGGGCTAAAATATTTGGGTTATACTATTTATTACATTTTTATAAATTACTTAAAATGAATATCCATAAATTCGGTTTGGTTTTTCAGTTCTAGTTACATGCAAAACCGAAACTAAACCGAAAGTTTGGTTTTCACGTAACCAAACAGTCGGCTTTTGGTTTGGTTTTTTCGGTCATTTTAGTTTCGGATCGGTTTCATTTGCTTGGTTATGAACTATTAACTTACTGTGCGGAAAGGGAAATCATCAGCCTCGAGCATGTGTACAATTTGGCCCATTTTTGGGCGTTTATTTGCATCCATATCTATACACCGAAGGCAGACTAGCAATACGCGCTTCAAAACTCTAGAGGTTGGTTGCACGTTAATCTTTGGGTCTAGTAACTCTTCCCCTCGACGACTTGCCACCATTCCTTTAAACCAGTCAACCAAATTCATCTAAAATAAATCAAGCACACAAAGGTTAAACACAAGACATGCATATTACAAGAGATAAAAATATGAAATTTGAGTCCTGGGGCAATTTCATATATTTATTTACTCATGCAAAACTAATAATATCATTTATGCCCTTGCAAAGTTGAAAGTAGTTAAAATATCAAATATACTTATATATCCGATACATTGGAAACAATTTAATAAATATTACCCTTATTTCTAAAACTTTAAAATTTCATATATACACCCATCCTAACTATATTTTTTTATTAACCCATTTTTATCTTAAATATTCTTTACCCGTTTTCTGATTATAATAGATTGCTTCTCGTTCGATTATCATGTGATTATACCTGGTTCAATCATCTGATTCGAACATACATATTCGACTGCTCGACTATATGCCATCAAGAGAACAAAAGAGGAGAGACGACAGTTTGGTTTGCTTGCTTATCGTCGATGTCGATCAAAATCCAAATAAAAAATAGGGTTTAAACAAATACAATGGAAGGGGTAGAATGGTCACTAAAGTTGGGTATATAAAATATTTTTAGCTTTAGTTAAATATCTATGAAAATTTTCGAGTTTGTAACGGTATATGTAAAATTAATCCTTAAAATTTAAGTACCTCTCCAGGTTCACGGGAATAATCAGCTGGGCTTCTTCCAGTAACTATTTCCATAAGTAAAACTCCAAAACTATAGACATCACTGCATTCGTTTAGCATCCCGGTGCTTGCATAGTCAGGTGACACGTATCTAGAAATCAATCAAATAATCATATAAATGCTATTGCACGATGGAAAATTTAATAAATTTATAATAGTATATAATGCAAAAAAAAAAAGACAAAAAGATAAAATTAGAACAAGATTTGTGAAGATGCTAACCCAAACGTGCCCATTACTCGTGTGGTGACGTGGCTTTTTTCAGGTCCTAATAACTTAGCGAGTCCAAAATCAGATACTTTCGCGTTCCATTTTCTGTCTAGGAGAATATTGCTTGATTTGATGTCGCGGTGGATAACTTTTGGTTCCAATCCTTCATGTAAATATGCCAATCTATAGTGCAATTAAACCATGTTACGATAACATTATAAAACAATGAAAATGTAAAAAAAGACAAATATACCCTTTTGCAGTCCCGATTGCAATCTTCATTCGGATGTCCCATGTTAAAGGGCTGACAGGTCCAACCTCCCCGTGTAACCATTGTTCCAAATTTCCATTGTCAACATACTCATACACAAGCAATCTGAATGAAAATGAATGTATGCAACTATATCAGCGCCTGATGCTCGTTTACTAATCACTGAGGTTTTCTCTACATGTTATTTGTTTGGCTATTACATGATCGATCAAGTAACACACTTCTGATTACCACATATAGTACACACGTTAATTATTTTAAAAATTTTCTTTACTTGTTTTGCTCGTTGCACATCCCATTTTACCCGTACATTTTACCACCATATAAATCAAAGCGAACATAAGATGCAAGCCATTGTTACCTTTTAGCACCATCTGCACAAAATCCAATTAGACCCACAAGGTTTTTATGTCTTACTTTTCCAATTGCTTCAACTTCTACCTTGAATTCCTTTTCTGCCTGACCCCTACAAAATATTACATCATTAAATAAATAAAACTAAGCAAGCAGTAAATGATGCATTTTTGGTCATCAAAGTTTAAAGTATGCCTTTGTTGGTACATGATACTTTAAAAATAAATAACCAACTGTAATGGATCGATCGTATGCACAATTAAAGTCTCCATATGAGTTATATATTATCAAATATTAAAATAGGACCACTACATACATTTTGACAAACTCTTTTAAATAAAATATGAATCAAACATACATGCAACACTCTGTCACCAAACTTTGGGATGTGTTATTATATTATACTTTCTCCTCCTTGAGCCACTTCCATATTTCTCATACAAGACGCACATTCTTTACACCAAACAACCATGTGATCCACTATTTAATTTATTCCGATTGTGGATTGTGTTCAGATCCCGTGAACATTTATAGCAAGTTTTTCTATAAATTCATAAATTGAAACTTCATTTGCACAATAAATGTTTGTTTTCAAATTAGAATTTATACAGAATTTTTTATTTTTATTTTTATAATAAGATCAAGACAAACTTAGGATATCTTCTCATAGAAGGACCAATATGCTTTTTCAGGTCAAAAGTTACTACGATCTAAAGATCAGCTTCCAAAATCCAAAAGTAACAATTTCCATATTTGTTAACTATTAATTTAAAAAGAAAATGCTTTTGATCCAGCGGAGACACCCTAAAAATGTATTAATTATTTAAAGGTCCAATATTTATATAGATATTCTATTCCGTTCCCAAATCATACTTTTTTCTTTTAATTATTATTCTTTCTTTCGTTCCTAAAATACCAAATTAAGATAGGAATGTGGTTCATTTAACACAATATTATTTTAATTAATTTAGGTGACCAACTACAATAGCTGCAGGTATCAATCTCAGATCTAACAAGCTCCGATCAATAGAATAAAAGTTGAGAAATAACACGGGTTAAAAAGATTTTGTTCAATGATAGACGATAGAAAAAACAAATTTGAGACCGACCGAGTAAAAATAACATAGATTGAAACCGAATCAAAACATAACTTACTTGTTATTGAGTAGATTCTTGACAGCTACAACCGAACCATCACGAACAACACCTCTATACACAACACCGTAGCCTCCTTCACCGATCACATTCTCCACCGCGAAATTACTCGTGGCAATCTCAAGCTCGTTCAAACCGTACCACCTGCCAAAACCCAAATTACTCATATTCTCCGCTGACGTCGACGACGACGCACTGTCACTTTTACTCGTTCCCGACTCATTACTACCCGAATCAGTTATCCCTAACTTACTCCCCACACCTTTAACAACCACCGGCTTAATCTCTACCTCCTCGTTATGATTATTATTATTATTATTATTATTATTATTATTATTATTATTATTATCCTTCTCAGCTGATTCGCTGTTAACCGTTTCCGATACCAACGGCAACAGTCCGGAGCTGTGCTTCACGCGCATCCCACGACGTCGTTTTGTGTTCAATTTCCGACGGATGCATAACAGCATCAGCACGAGTGCTGACGTCACGATGAGCACGGTGACGGCGATGATGACGTAGAGCTTTTGCCCTAGGATAGATGTTTTAGAGCTGAGACTAACGCCGCCGCCGGTGGACGGTGTGTTACCGGAATCCGCCATTGTTTCCGGCGAGATCAGATGCTAGAAGGTGGAAACAACGGTGACTGTAACGGAACTCAGTGATCTGGTGAAAAAGAGTGCATTTTTTAGAGAAAGAAAGCGAATTCAAATGGGATGGACATAATAATGGCGGAGTGAGTATGAATATAGTGGAGGAGACAATCGGATAAATACTATTATTATTATTATTATTATTATGATTTTTCTGATTATTTATTAGGTTCTTATTATTACCGTTGAGCCACTGGTGTTGGAATGACACAAATGCCACTAGCGTCGGTGGGTGTGTGTTACAAAGTCAAAGTCAAAGTCAAATGTCTATCGTTTACTAAAAATTCTTGATACATCGATACAACATTACAGCTCAGACTGATTAAGAACTTTTAAAAGTATTATATGTGTAATAATAATTAAGTATAAAACAAAATATTTTTATTAGTTTGAAATTCGTATACTGCATAATAGTAATTTATGAAAATATAATATTTAATAAATATTTGATATCTAATAAACAATAAATCTATCAAACATGGACAGTTTTTTTATATAAAATAAAAGATAACTACAAATTTTAAATATTTGTAACAATATCCATGTAAATATTAAATAAACTATTTTTGAAGCATAAATTTTCCAAATGATAAATTATTATTATTATTATTATTATTATTATAAATTTATCAAAAGGGTGAGATTTAACGTATGAGTGACAATAGAAAAAAATTATACTTTTTGTTAGAGAGTATAAATTAATGTGGATTTTTAGTATTAACAAAATATAGATGGTTAAATAGAGAAAATTCATCGAACACCATAACCACTTGATCCAATTAAAAAACAGTTAAAAAAGCACTCAGGTACTCAACCTTGTGTGAATAGTTTCCAGTGTGGTTGGGCATATCGAAACAGTTATGAAAATAGTGGTAAACCAAAATTTCACATTTCACTATTTATTTTAACTTTACACCAAGTTTGTAGAGTTGAGAATAACAATGAAAACAACTCTATGTTTTAAGAGGGTTGTCCCGTTTTTTATAAATAGGTTTACTAAAATTGATAGTTTTACTAAGTTTGAGTTTTTTACTAAATAAGTTTCAAAGTTTGTTGCTTGTTTGTATTTTATTTAAGTTCTGCATAAATAGAACAACTTGGATGGGTGCGAACTGTTTTACTTTCTAAATACTATTTCTATAATTTATGATAAAATATTATTTAAAGTATTCACATATTCAGAGAAAGATAGCAGCAACATGTCATTTTTTATATATTAACATTATTTGAGATTTGTTTTATCATATTTATAAAAAAAATTTTGATTACATATATAAATCACAAGTTACACATGTGTAAAATTTATGTAATAAAAATTTACATATGTGTAAAAAAACATAGATATGCGTAAAAAAAACTAATTTTCATAATTGTAATCGTAAATACAGATGTCAAAACTGATAAACTACACTTAAATAACATCAACATACAAATTTTTTTTATAAAAAACGTTAGTTATTAAGAGTTTCTTTAAGTTCTTAAATAATTTAAGAGTTCTCAAATGATACTAATCCTATATATATATATATATATATATATATATATATATATATATATATTATAAAAAATATGTATTTTTAATATTTAAACCCAATAATTCAACTAATTTAAAGGCCATTTTTTTTTGCCTTCGGCCTCAAAATTTTTTCATGATTCTTGGTGATGGCCCAGGTTTACATTGTGTGAAATACGGTAAAAAAAAATTTTAAACGTTACTCCTGAAATTGATTTCTAGATCCGCTACCGATGATGTATGACATTTGGTAAATAGTTTTGTATACTAAAACTTACACGTTACAAACTTTTATGTTACATACGGAGCGCCTGTTTGTAGCCGACGTAAAGGTAGCTGGACGTGGAAGAATCCACAACTGTTGCAGCCAAATGCCAATTCAAACAGCCCCACGTTATCACCACCCCTTTTTCTTTCATCTTCTCCCTTTATTTCTTTATCTTCTCCTTTATCCGTCAAAACAGTTTAGATGCCCTAAGTCTTGATCATACGAGCATGAGTTACTATGTACAGAGCAACATTAACATACTATGTGCCAAAATGAGCCATTATTTTCAAGTTACAACTACTGTTTCAATGGGGAATATACTATGTGCCAAAATGAGCCATTATTATTATTATTATCAAGATTTATATACATTATATATTCTCGTTTAGCTTTCCTAGTATGTCTTTTTTGTAAAAGATTAGGTTTAAATATGTAAACTCTCTAAAATTTCAGTTATGGTTATTTCAGCTTTTGTTAATCGGTTATGGCATTGGTTCAGTTCAATAAACCAAACAATGATTTTGTACCTAACAAAAACTGAGCATCACTAATCTGTCGAAAGCTTGGGGAGGGGATACTACTCCCTTTGTCAATTGAAATATTCAAGTATCTTTATAACATAACCAAGCCACACATATAAGATAAACCATAACTAAACGAGCGGTCTCTTGTTGGATTTGGCTAATTCAATGAGAACTTTCTGGTCTTTAAGTTGTGGCTCAAGTATTATTCTCACTCCTAGTTGTTTATCTTGATAAAAAACATTGAACAATGGAAACAAACAGTTCGCTAGAAACTATATGTTTCAAACACTTAGGATTAATGATAACAGAAATTAATAATAATAACAAACGCCGCCCCTTTAAAATAGATCGATTTTTGTTTTTCTAGTCCGTCATAGTCAACCAACCATAACCATATCAAGAACATATTGAAAGATAAAGAGAATAAAGCGATAATTTTCTTGATCTAATTTATTAAACTAAAACCTTAGTTTTTCTGAGAAAATAATGTAAGATACCAGAAATTTGATTATCTTTTGCGGATTTTGACATCTAGAGTCCACTGGACCTTGCCTTCTGGTAAGGGAAGAGATTTAGGTAGTCTAAGTGGCACCTCAAATTCCCCTAAAGAAGACAAAGGAGATGGTAATTGCTAGTTTTCAGGCTCAATATGCACATCGAGCTGTCTTACCACCTGCAACATCAGCAAAACAATTCGGCATTACAGATCGAAAAGCTGTAAATAAAAAAGACACAGAAAATAAAAATAATACCTCAGATATAATTTCATCTTTGTCAACAGGTGAACGCAATTCAGTATCTATCTTTATAAATCTTCTCAGAACCTACAAGATGGCACAAAACAAATTAGACACAATCCAATAGATATAAGAATATAGACTTTGCGAAAACAACTAATCAGGTGTTAAGTTCTTTTTTCGTGGTTTGGCCATTTCAACTATTTGATCATTTCGCAATTGAAAGTTAAAACCTTGAACCCTTTAAGTCAGTATGATTTATTTTTTTTAACCATTTTTGTCTCTAACAATAACTCTACTAGATTTTTGCTGTGAGTTTGCATGAAATGACCAAAATACGTACTCCCATTGATTAATTTTTTAGACTAAACTATTTAAAGTGGCTAAATTATATGTATGAGTAAAGTTTGGTTTTTGTCCTCATGATTTAGTCATTTTAAATATTTCAGTCCAAAATAATAGATAAATAGGGTATTTTGATCATTTCATCAAAACTAACAGATAAAATCATACAGAGTTGGTGTTAGGGAAAATGGTTAGAAAATGAAACCATAGTGGCTCATGAAGGGTGGAAGGTTTCGATTTTGAAATGCTATGGTTAAAATGACGAAACCACATGAACGACAAAAGAATTTAACTCATTAATCAATTACTCAAAAACAACTTATTTTACCCTAACATAAGTATCATTAAAAAAACAAGAAAAAGTTTAGAATTAGCAAAATAGAGTACAAACCAGCTTAGCATTTTCTAATCTTGTAGCTGCCTTTTGGAGTTCTTTCATTGTATCTTCCTTAGGTGCTGTTTGTTTTTCAGATGTAAAATGTCAGAAGACTGCGAAACCACATCTGCCAACATCTGTAGCAGAAGAGGTGGACCAAAACTCTGCAGTCTGTAACAAGAAGATTGTTTGTTTTTTAACATCTGCAGACTGCTAAAATAAGCTGATAATAATAATTTCTCTTTTGTTAGCAAATTAGCAATGGCATGAGTGAAACATACATATTAATTGCTCAACAACATTATTAAACAACTTCAATCTGAATCAAAATAATAACAAATCAATACATAAACTATAAATCAATTAATAAGCATTCAATCTCCATCAGGTACTGTGTTCCGGTAAGTCAACGAAGAAGAAGATGACGTTGACTTCTTCCAATTCAGCACTGGAAGATACAATTATTATTATTATTATTATTATACTATTATTATTATTATTAAATGTTTCTATTTGGTCCTTACTGTATGAATACAGTCGGAATGCACCAGAGAAGGTAGAAAGGCGGCGGCAGGGTTGCAGCGTTGGGGCGGCGGCGCTGAAGCAGTGGAGCGACGGGGTTGCAGCGGTGGGGGAGTAGGGCGGCAGTGGAGCGACGGGGTTCGGTGGGGGAGTTGGGCGGCAGTGGAGAGAGGAGGGGATTAGGGTTTGAGAGTTCTGATGGAATGAGAAGAATGATGGAAAAAAATTGGGTTAGAAGAGGTGAGAAGTAGCAATACCAACACTTCTGGGAGAAGAGGGCGCGCAGACGTCTTTTAATGAAACGTCTTCGAAAAAACAAACACACTGCAGAGCCCAACGTCTGCGCGCCCTCTTCTCAGTGCAGACAAAAGAGGTGGAGAAGTGCTTCTGAGGAAAAACAAACAGCACCTTAGTCTTTGGAACTACCTTAACTTGTTCAACTTGTTTAGGCTGATATAACTGGTTTAATTCACATTTTCAAAAAAGAATAACAAAAAATAATAGACTCAAAATCATATTAAATCCTCTTAACAAACACATGCCAGTTAATACATACCTTCCTCTGCTCATTTAATAAATAAGCAAACTTATCAATGTTCGGGACCGCAAACAACTTTGGCATCAAATGGTTGCGAAAATGTCCCGGAGCAACTTTGACAGTTTCACCAGCTTATCTATGTTCTGAATTCAACATACACTTGATTTCATTTCATATTAAAATATGTTTAAATTAGGCAAAATGATGAAGGTGATTTACTTACAGTTGTAAGAATAACATCCAATTTTCTGTATCTAACGCCTAGACTGACATAATATAGCGGATGATGCAGCAGAGATTCGGAGTTTAAATGCTTACTCCGGTGAAGGATATTCTTACCGTACTGGAGGTAAGACATTCTTAGATTATTATGTATTTAGTTGTATTCAAAATGGTTTTCAATTTGATGAATAATTTGAGCGAATAAGTAACGAATGTGTGTGAATATTTATATGATGAAATGACGAACCAAACGGTTATTAGGGTTTACGTATAATAAAACTAACAAACGAATGCTAATCCAAGTTAATAAATTCTCAACATGACATCAAAAGTTTTTATTATCCTATAGTGTGGACCAATCTTTTTGTTAACAGAAAATTACAAGATTATGCATCCGGGTGGAGTATTCATCGGGGGGGGGGGGGGGGGGCAACGACCCCGTGGAGCTTCTAACGGGATACTCATGTTTACAACATCTATTATCCCAATTGGAACGACTCTAAAGACAGAGAAATCTCTTCGTTCACATTGTTGTTAAAATCCCGACACCATTTTGATACGTATTTTAAGTTATTCCCATTCATAACCCAACTTATTATTAAAAATAATTTAAAATATTAAAGGCAATGAGATAACCCTAATTTCCTATCACCTCTCGGTCTCAAAGAAGGTGTCTAACCGCTGTACTTAAATCAATTAATAGTGCAACAAAACCCTACGGTTGTTCCTACCGCAAACAAACCCTAAACACCAAGTCTAGAATCAAACAATGCACCGATCAATCAATACAAAACTAATCAATCAACACACGGGGTTTATGCAATGAATCACTAAAATTTCCAGCCCTTAAACACAACCTATTTCGTGTCTAAATCAAACTTTACAATAACAATTCAAGTCTATCAATCAAACAATCCATAAAACCTATCAAACACTAACAATAATCATCATTCCTAGGTAGAACTAACAAGATTAGCCTAACATATTATTTGGACAACAGCATATACTCAATAAAAACACCATAAAACTCATACCAATCATCTCAAAAATCATTCAACAATCAATCATACTCATAAACACTTTAACCTTTCAATCAATCGCAAAATTAGTAATCAATTGAACAAGTATAAAAAGATTATGAACAATGTTATGAAAAGAAAGGATATGGATGAATTCCGGGCTGTTCTTGGCTGTTACAACTGATGAGAAACGTCCCCGAGGCTTGGTTCTTGTGTCTTCTTCCTTCCCTAGCCGTCACACGATCAAACTCTAAGCCGAAAAAACTTTTTCTTCTTCCTCTCTTGTTGCCCTGCTGCGATCGGCCAGATGCTGCACCTCCAGGGTTTTTTTTGTTTTTTTTCTTATGATATAATGTAAGATTTGGGCCTCCATGATGCATACGGGCCGGGCCTTGAGTTGTTTACTTGAAAACGTATGCGTAAAAGGCTCGTAAACCACTCCAAAAGCTCGGTTTCTTTCTTTCTTTCACCCAAAACCTACAACATGAATAAAATTATGTAAAAGCTATCTAAAACGAGTTAAAACATATAAAATATAATATACTACGTAGATAAAACGTGCGGAAAATACGTGTGTTTTACAACACATCAAATTTAATATTATAATAATACATAATTGAAACTAATAAAAGTTTAACAAAATTTAACTATTAATAATAATACTACTAATAATATTTTAATTTATTATTATAATATTAATAATTTTATAAAATTTTATTACTAATAATAATATCATTAAACTTAATATAGTATAATAATTTAATGTAATAATATTAGAATAATATAAATGAATTTCGAAACCCGATCCGCCCGATTCTGTGAGCCCTGATTTATGTTTTCGTTGTGTTGCACGTTTTTTCGAGATAGTAGTCAGTGTGTCTATTTTCGTGTCGTTCGAGTCAGTTTTGTTCGAGTCGGGTCGTGTGTCGTGTCGTGTTCGGGATTTTGAGCGTTAATCGTTTTTAGGTTATCCGCCCGTACGCAATCTCTATTCGGGCGGAGATACCTGAATTTCTTTTAGATGTACATAGGTTATCCCGAATTTTTCTCGTTTTTCGTGTCTTATATTGATATTCTATCTCTGTATCATGCAGTATGTCAGACATTCCAGGACCTTCGTCAGGCGCCGCCGGGCGCAAGAGACAGAGACCAGCCGGCGCGGGACGACGTGGTCCCGTAGCCCGTCCGAGAGGTTCTCCAGAGCCCCCACAGCCTGAGGTGCGCCCACCACGGGTCATCAGGTATGATGGGGACGAGATCCCGATCACTCCCGATACGGATCGGGAGTTGATCGTAGGGGACGACCGCCTTATCCCTCACATTATTCTACGATTCGCTCCTTTGTCGGAGGAGCAGATATTGAATCGCCGTTTCGCGGTGATGCAGCTGTTCCGACATCGGACGATCAACTGGTCACTGCTCAGTGTCGTGGGCCATGAGGTGGCCGTCCGTGCTATGTTGAGTGGTCGGTGGGTCCAGGTCCTCACTTGTGACTCAGCACAGTACGTCGAGCTCACACGTGAGTTCTTTTCCACTTTCAGACACTCACCCATCGATTTCTCTGAGCCCTTTGCGATGTCGTTTGCCTTGGGCCGACAGACATTTGAGATGTCTGTGCCTCAGTTCGCCGTGGCCACCGGCTATTACACCGCTGAGGAGGTGCTGAACCCGGCATTCCTTACGAGCGTCTGGGGTTATACTCTCCGATCGCAGACCGATCGGGAGTTTTGGCTGACCGAGGCCCAGTTGGGCCAGTTCTGGGCA
The DNA here is from genome assembly GCF_021521415.1 of Bidens hawaiensis. Lineage (NCBI taxonomy): Eukaryota > Viridiplantae > Streptophyta > Magnoliopsida > Asterales > Asteraceae > Bidens > Bidens hawaiensis. Next base: position 2,290,410 of record NW_027491108.1, read on the forward strand.
ACGATAGCGAACGGGGCCCACTCGAGCACTGTTGTCGAGTCGTCCATTCGGGACACCGTCCACCGATACCTTCACCGCATTGTTGCTTGCTCTATCGTGGGCCGTCATTTGGGCCACGAGAAGTGTAGCAACATTGATCCTTTTGCTTTGCTATCGATGATCACGGGCCGGGAGGCAAATATGGCGACGTTGCTTCTAGCTTCGTTCTCCCGGAGCCGTAGTTGGCAGGGCCGGTCAGCCCAGTTGTCTATGGGGCCATACATCACCCGTATTGCAGAGCGCCTCGGGGTATTCGATCATTACCCGCTTGATTATTTTACCCGAGGGCCTGCTACGACCCCATACGATTTGGAGGACGCTCGGAGGGCCGGGTACTGTGAGCTTCATGATCCACCCACGCTTGTCCCGGTCCGACAGGGTCCTCAGGCACCACCACCTCCGGGGATAGACGCGGCTGTCGCACTTCAGATGGGTATCCCAACACATCGACAGCCCGTCCATGTCCCCAATATTATGAGACCGCAGCAGCAGCATGATGCTAGACTGTCGCTATCTAGTCAAAAACTATTAATTCAGTGTTCCTAATCACCTAAGCAAGCTAGGGTAAGTAGGGTGTCGAACCACGAGGAGTATGTGGTCAATGTGCAGTGAAACTGATTCCTAACATTATGAAGTAGTTCAAATAAAGTGCTGATCACACTAGCAAACAGTTTATATTTTTAAAATAAGCAAACAAGCAATCACGTATTCAATTGATTAACAAAGACAAATCACACCCGGGAATCCAAGTACGTACCTAACAGCAAACTCATGCAACTTAACAGATAAACTATCCTGTGTCAACTACAGACAGACTAACCGGTTAAACCTTACGCATCCACGCTCGCTAACACACGGCACTGGTTATTAAACGGTCCCTGCCAATGTAACTCAACTAAGGGAAAACGTATGCTTTCTTGCAATTAACAGGTCAAAACAATCCTACAAGCAATTATCATAATGATGTTTGTCTGCTGTGTTTGATTTGTATATTTGTATATATTTGTTTATATGTTTGTGTTGCTTTTGGAACTTTGTGGGTGTGTTCACTATAAACCCTCACGAGACCTCACTCGTCCACCCGGGCTACCGGGGGGTTTAAAGGGCTTGTTGCACACGCTAAATGCAACCGTGATTCCTACGAAAGTGAGTTAGGTCTTTTATCATTTTTAATTTGTTAACAAAATTTTTTATGAAACTAACTAACTAGGCTCGGTAATGATTTTTATAATATAATAATAATAATAATAATAATAATAACTCTCGAAGACCTAAGTCTTATACTTGTGATGGTTGCTTATACATGTCTTGAGATTTGTGCAGATTTGGTTAGACAGAATTGGTCAGTGGTGGATACGTGTGTCACGAGTGTGTTGAGAGTTATGGGCCGAGTTTAGCATTGCATTGTCTTTATTATCAGGTGATTTCAGTTTCATAAACTATTTTGTTAATTTTATTTTAGTTGTTAGAAATGTATTTGTATAATTTGCTTTAGTTCATCACATTTGTTCCCCGAATTTTGAAGTGATCAAACTGTCAGTTCAACCCTGTCCCCCAAATGATTATTAATTGTTTTATTATTATTTTAACATTGAGCACAATGTCAACCTCAAGTGTGGGGATGGGGGAAAATTGAAAATTTTTAGCTTGATAGTACCTCGAACAATATTCAGAAACTTAAGTTGTTAACTGTCACTTATTGCTATTAATGCCAAGTTAGAGGTTTTTGATCATGGTTGGTTTTTCAGCTTCTCGATAGTTTTCCCGACAAATGTTTTTAAAATGAGAAGTTGAAAATGGAATCGTTTAGGCCGGGATAACGAGTCAAGGGGACAGATATACATGTTTCATATCGGCAGCCCATATTTCCAGACATATTGTGAGATTAGCCCCTATACTTAATACATATATTATATAATAGATATAAAACATGTCTTGTCATTTATTGAGGGAAATCGGTATGTTTTACAGAATTAGAACTTGCTTGTCACATGCTTTTCGAGATTTTAATACCACCACCTGTATGGAGATTAGGACTTTAGAAAACCCATTCCGTACATATTTTCCTCACTAAATAAATTCCTTACCCGACATTATCCCCTAGGAGCCCGTTTGGACCATATTCTTTTTTTCGTTTAACATGTTAAACTGAACATTACACAACATTTCAGCCTTGGCCTTTATTTTATTTTTACTCGTGTGATGAAATCCAGTTCGTTATCGAGTTGTATATATCGAGTTGTACTTAGTCAGACGAGTTGTAAAGTTATCAATTCTGAGTTGTAATTATCAGTTAATTCAGTTATTGATGTCTAAAAAAAATCAGCAAAAAGACAAAAAGAAGTTATCAGTCAGTATTTCAGTTGTTATTAGCAGTTGAGTATGTAAATAGCAGTTGATTTTGTATCTAGCTAGTTTGTATTCATGAGTTTGTATATTGGTTTGTTTAACTGAGTTTCATCCACCTGAGTCACTAAATATGCCTAATCCGTACCCGAACCTAAGCCTTAGCAAAACCTTAGTCCGAGTCTTTATGCAACCGGTGGTTAATGGGTGGAGATAAGACTGACCTGCAAGCGTATTAAGTTGTAACTCATATTAGGTATTTTGAGGGCAGAGACATATACTGGCACATCTTTTGTCAGTCCAGATATTAAACCGAGTGGAGTGTTGATAGTGTGAGGGGTGTGAACATGTATGCCCTAACCGGAAACAAAGTACACTTCTCTGGGCGATTCTAGGGTTTTATTGTAGCATTAACTTGATTTGTGGGTTGTCAATCTAGGAAGTGTCAGTCTGGAAAACTGGGTATGACCTTAAACCTTGCTAATATTAATGGTGATAATTGGTTGACCTATGGCGGTTAATGTTTACTTTAGAGTTTTGCTTGAGGGCAAGCAAAAGATAAATGTAGGGATGTGATGTTCGGTTTATTTGTACATATTCTAGTTTGTTAACTTAGTTGTTTTACTCGTTTAGTTTAGGAACTTTGGTACTTCATACATGTTTATTGTGTTTCAGGTCACAGGTACTTAACGCGCTTAATTTGGACCTGTACGAGCATGGAATGAAGACCCGTGATGTCCAGCACGCGAATCGAGCCTTTTATGGACTTGCTGACTGAAGCTACCCATCGCGTAGCGCGATGGGTGTGGAAGACAGCTTCATTATGATGTGCGTTGACTTTGGTCCATCACGTAGCGCGATGCACCAGGAGAGGAGACCATCGCGCTACGCGATGGTCCCCAGAATCGTGAAAGTTAGGGTTTGAGTTTATATTACGTTTTGACGACCCTAGACACGATTCTTCACCTTCCAGGCGATTTTCAGAGCAGAAAGGAGAGCCACAATCACTTCCAATCATCTCCAAGCATCATACATGACATACCAGATCATAACTGAAGCCCGAGAGATGCCGATGCGCGACTAGTTCCTTCGAGTCATACCCGGGATGTAGAGTATTGTATCTTTCAGTTTTTCTCATGTATTAAGAACGAATTGATTGTAACTATCTTCGATGTTAATCTATGAGTATTGAGTCTAGTATGATTGTGCACAACGTCAGTTTAGGTTTATTTCGATCAGAACGATTAGTGTGCCAGTTGCTACGATAATTGCTTGTAGGATTGTTTTGACATGTTAATTGCAAGAAAGCATACGGTTGCCCTTAGTTGAGTCACACTGGCAGGGACCATTTGATAACCAGTGCCGTGTGTTAGCGAGCGTGGATGCCTAAGGTTTAACCGGTTAGTCTGTCTGTAGTTGACACATGATAGTTTATCTGTTAAGTTGCATGAGTTTGCTGTTAGGTACGTACTTGGATTCCCGGTTGTGATTTGTCTTTGTTAATCGATTGAATACGTGATTGCTTGTTTGCTTATTATAAAAATATAAATTGTTTGCTAGTGTGATCAGCACTTTATTTGAACTACTTCATAATGTTAGGAATCAGTTTCACTGCACACTGACCACATACTCCTCGTGGTTCGACACCCTACTTACCCTAGCTTGCTTAGGTGATTAAGAACACTGAATTAATAGTTTTTGACTAGATAGCGACAGTCTAGCATCAAGAATCAGAAGTGATAAAAGTAGTATGAAAATATGCCAATATATATTATACTATATAAATTGAGAAAAAAATTATGAACTTTGGTGGTTCTTTTATATTTTTAAGTCATATATAACTTTTAGTTAATGAATTTTGGTTTTTAGATGACAAAGTTTTATATAAAATATATACATACAACCATTTACAAGTGAATAAGTCCAAAAGAATCAAAATAAAAGAAAAGAAAGGGGATTGTGTTTGCTTTATCCCACAACCGACTGTATGATTGGTCCAGCGAACAAGTTGTTCTCTTTTATTGGTTTTTCAATTTTTTTTAACTATGAAATTGCCAACCGACCGACTGAAATACTCCCTGAAATACTCCCAATGGGAGTAGTCTTAGCAACATTAGTTGCTCGGTTTGTTACCAGAAATAACGTGTTTCAAAGAAGTAAAACTATTTTGTAGCAGGGGCTTTTGGCTCGGTTAGTGGAATTCATTTTGTTAAACAAATCAACCCTAAGACTCTAAGAGAACATGCGTAATAGCCAATAGGTTAATCCGCTAAACAGTTTAAGAGTTGATTTTTTGATTATATTTTAGAGTGAATTACTTAAAAAGGAAGTGTTTAAATTTAACATTTGATGGTTTTATTTCAAGTTTTCCTTGTAATTATTGAGTTCTAACTGAAATTAACTTCATGTATAGGAATTTTTTATCATGACTTCTCACAATTTTATTCATTAGTTAATAGTTATAATTCTATTCTTTGATCATTTCCATTAGTTTTCTTAAATCGAGCCAGGGGTCTCACCGGAAGCAGCCTCTCTATCCCTATGGGGTAGAGGTAAGGCTGCCTACATCTTACCCTTCTCAGACCCTACCATAGCTTTGCTATTGGTGGCATATACTGAGTACGATGATGATGATGATGAAATCTTTAGCAATATATAAAATACATTAGTTTGGAATAAAAAATTAAGTATGAAAAGCAGTTAAAAGAGAGAGACAAAAAAGTTTCACACAAGCAAGAAAAATTGGGTATTTGAACTATAACCAAATCGTTGGGTACACATAACCGCACATGAATATTTAAGATGCCACACATAATGGGATGAATATTTAGCACAATCACACATAATAGGATGAATATTTAGCACAATGACCCTAAATGGAACAAAAACACAAACCGTTTTTTTTTAAGAGTTTCACACTACACAACAATGCAAAGTCTCGTGTTAAGTTCGAACAATTCAACACATTAACTCATCAAGATTACATATATATTATTAAATACTAAGCAAAATAAAAAATTAAGAAAGTTAAATGCGAATATGCGATTATAACAGTTTTTTTAGTTCTTTAGAAAAATAAAAAATAACTCAAATTTTAAATTTGTTTCAAGAAACTGTGCTGGTAAAAACAGGATTATATAGAGATGGAATAAAGATTAAAGGCTCCTCAGCCAAAAATAAAAATGAATCAATTATCCATACTCCATTCTATTCCCATAGGACCAAAAAGCAAATACTTATTTTCATTCCATTCCAACATACCATTAAAACTTAGTGCACAACTGCCATTGAAAGAACATATACTCATTATTCATCACCAAACAATATATCAACAAAGGTTATCCAAATATACCAATTCCACTGCAAATTCAGTTACAAACGCACCATTTCACTAACCAAACATTATTATAGCATCCGAATCTCAGTACGGCTCGATGACATGACACAAAACATCCAAAACTATAGTAACTACCGGGTATTAAAAGATATAGTCTATTCAGTAAGAATGGTTTGAAGAGGCAATGAACTCTCAACTTCCTTATTCGCAGCAGCAGCAGCTTCTTTCTCTGCAACAACCTTGGACATTCCAAACATCTGCATTATGCACAAAATTAAAAGGGTGTGTTTGGAATTTGTTATTAAAACTGTTTATAGCATCTGGATATCAATAACTGGTTTTGAGTGTGTTTGGGATGGCTTGTCTTATTCTTATTCTCAGTACATTCTTAATAAACAATCAAAATAAGCAGTTTAGGCTTGTAGACGAACGCCACGAACCAAACAAACACAAACATAGCATATTTGTGTTCGTTCATTTAACTTTAACCAAACACGGACAGGGATTCTTGTTTGTGTTTATTCGTTAAGAAAATGCACATGTTCATGTTCGTTCGACAACAATATGAACGCACGTTCACGAACTTAGATGAATGAGCATAACTGAGCTAAAACCGGCTAAGAGTAATGTGAAAAACAATGTGTTAGGCCTTAAAAGTTATTACAACAAAACTAAGTTATAACGGGCCAAAATTATTTGAATGAATAAATTAACAAACGAAAACGAGCATACTGAAAACAAATGTAAATCATAAATGAATTTAAATCAACAAACGCTCACAAACATAACGAAGACATCTGAATGAATTTTATATTTATATAAAGGTGGAGCATAGAAAACAAACCTTAGAAATTGACTTTTTAAAGCAGTTTTTGTGTTCCTCCATGGAAGCATGAATAAACTCATCAATGTGATCTTTAACATCTTGCAAAAACGTCGCATCATCGGACTTCTTCTTCCTACACGAACTCGCAGCAGGAGGTGCAGCAGCAGCAGCAGAAGGAAGCTGTTGTTTTTCTGTTGCCATTTTGGTATTACTGCACAAGTAAAAAATTAACAACATAAGGTTTTCAATCCTACAAGAAAATCAATTCCACCATATAATACAATAATATATCCATTTAACCCCAAATTAACAAACATTGTTCATCAAAATTGAATATTACACAAGTGTAATTACATAATTAGCCCTAGCTTTAAAGCTTATCTCTATCTAATTGTAATATCAAACACAAATTAATGAGCAAACCGTAGATGATCGAAATAAGGAATATATGTAACGTACGAGTGGTTTGTTAATCAGTGTGTGATCGAAGAAATTGAAACATACCGTATGATCGGTTAACACGATGAAGCTAGCGGAAGCGGAAAAAGGTTACTCTGATTATTTTCTTTTCGTCTCGTCAAAAGTAATCCATTCCTATCGTTTTATGGGTTATGAAGGTCGGTGGAGCTTTGAATAACGGCCCATTTTGCCCGTTTGTTGGGCTTATATGTTTTGAGAACAGATTATTAAAGGCCCACTAAAACTGATCATTTTTTTTTTTAATTTGCTATTATTATTTTTTAATTTATTAAAATCATCCCTCATATATAACAACTCAACATTTTTCACACCCCATTTTACTCATTCTCACTCAAAATCTTCATACTTTTAACACCAATTTAAGTGGTTTTAACTTTTAACTCCCATAATGCTAGGAAATAGGTTCAAGCCAAAACAAAAGCAGGGCGACGGTTTCCTAACATCTATCACCATTTTTTACAACTTTCACAATTTTTACAAAATCCGTTCCAATTCTCCAATTTTCACAACTTGTGCTACAACCTTTGTATCGTGAATTCTGTCTCTCACGAGATCAACATAACTTTAATACATTGTATTACCAAAACCCAACAGTCCAACATTTTGATGAGTTGAGTGATTAAACCTAAACTTTTTTCAAAAGTCGTACATAATTCTAAATGAATTTTTTATAAAGATGAATATAAAAAATAGTCTTACAAGTTTAAATAAGGTTCCGCGAAACTAAAAGTTAATAAAATATGTTTAAAATTTGATTTTTTTAATAAAATAAATTTAAGACTTTAAATTTAGTTTGAGTTTCTTTAAGTTGCTAAATTTTTATTAAAAAAGTATCTTTTTTTTTTCTTTTTCTGGTTATAACCTAGCAAAATAAAGATAGTTTGATCTGAGGGTGAAGTAAGCAAATATTTTGAAAAGAAATAAATTCTCCTCATGTAAGAAAAGATGTTGCACTTTGAGCTAAGGTGAATAGATCAATTTCCATTTTGGGTGTTCAAATTGCATGTATTATAACTGATTATTCACTAAACATCACCCTAAAATGATTGACATCACTTTTATACAATATTCTCTCTACAATAGTAGTGATCAATGCAGTTTTTATCTAATATGGTAGAGAGATCATTGATATACAATCGTATCCGCACACACGTGCCATGATTGTCATCGTGGCGATGGGCGCAGTGTGATACTTAGATGACTAAATTTGCACACATGAATGATCACGAGCCATTTGAGAGCCACATTTATATACTTAGAAGATTTGCTCAGTAGCAACAAACACTTTCCACCAATGACTTAGTCATCATCAACCGACAATTCAAGGCTCGTGTTGATGTTAGATGAATTAGTTAGGACATGTATAGAAAACAGTTAGAGCATTTGCCCATCGCCAGTTAGTTTCTGTAAACATTTGATTCATTCAAAGAAATCTTTTATTCTTTGGTATTTATAGTTTTCAGGATCAGAAGACAAAGGAGCCACTCCATTATATGTTTAGTATGTGATTCATGCCCACTTATGTTAAAACTCCCAACATCATATAATAATATCAAGTTTTATGAGTGATATAAATAACCAATAAATAAATTAAAAGAAGATCTTAATTAGCATATTATTGAAACACTTATGCACCGGAATCATGACCAATTGAGTACAATATGTAACATCTCCTTTTTGTTCATAATAATGTGTCAGTTCAGATGTCAAAGACGACACGCTTTCTAGACTCGGATATTGTGCTTGGCGAGAGCTTCAGCTATCAATTTATCTATATTCAACCGGGTGCATCCTGGAGGAGGAGCCGACTTACCTCCATCAGGAGAAGGAGGAGCAGGTTGTCCACCATCAGGGGGAGATGGCTGCCCACCTCCGCCTCCACCTCCTCCTCCTCCTCCCTGTCCTCCATTGGGTGGAGATGGCGGCTCGCCTCCTGGAGAAGGTTGTCCACCATCAGGTGGAGATGGTTGCCCTCCTCCTGGAGATGGAGATGGAGCCGGCTTTCCACCATCTGAAGGAGGAGCAGGTTGTCCACCATTAGGTGGAGACGGCTGCCCTCCGGTGGGTGGAGGCGGTTGTCCACTTCTTGGAGGAGACGATTGCCCGCCTTTAGGAGGAACCGGCTGCTTACCCTTAGGAGGAGCCGGTTGCTTACCGTTAGGAGGAGATGGGGTCTTGTCTTTGGGACCACATTGCACATAGCAAAAACACATGTATTTGGCTTCACGTTCATGACAGGATCCATGATCTGCACCCTCCCATTCTATGCACTGCTTGTCACACTTAACCCCGTCTTTGCAGGTTCCAAACCAAGTCTTACTCGGCTTTTCACATATTTTTGCCTTCACAATCATGAAATCTGTTTCCGTCATTAACAACTCATTACTATTTAATCATATAAGAAATTATAGATGAAGAACAAGTGTTAAATAGTGCTCAAAATAAAATAATGTAAACAAGTTTGATCGATTTAGCACCTGATAAAGCAACAACAATAAGGAGCATAAGAAGTAAAAGGAAACTAGTTTTTGCCATTTTTAGTTATTACCCACATCAAATTTTTCTAGGCGAAAGAAAATGTTGACAACAATTGGGTATTTATAGATGAAGCTAGATACACTACAACAAAACAAAAACATATCACCAACGCTTTGATCCGTTGGCAAATACCGGTGAAGGTGGTTAATGATGAAAATCCATTATTGATGCACCGTCGAAAATACGACCGTCGGGAATCTGACTTAATTAAGATAAACAACGAATTATTGATAATTTTACTTTTTTTATAAATAGCAAATTTTTCAACCTAAAATCTTCTGACATTACACTTTTAAATATTTGAACTCAACACCACACTAGACGACTAGGTCATGGGTATCGACACGTCGTTGGATCTCGATAACCCCAACAATTTAACATTAAACTGAGACTATGTTAAACCGGCTCTTAGCTTACATGTAAGAGGTAATGCTCACATATGGGCATTGCTCCAACCCAACATACTACACCGAAAATTTGTAATCAGGGTTTTCCTTGATAGTGCTACAGATTGATCTCGAATTATTTCATATGTCCTTTGAAACCGACTCAATTACATGCTGAATTTTAAGGCCTAGACACATTTTAAACGAAACAAATAAAAGATATGTTAAAGATTTATACACGTTTTTATTGGCTTATGCATACTTTCTATAAAAAATGTAACAAATTTAAAACTTCGGACATTTCAAGAAAGATTATTAACAAAAGATGGTCACGTTTTAAAGAAAGTATTTAAAATCATTTAAAATAACACAATCATTGTTAGAACATCTGGTTTTTGAACTTTTTAGACCCTAAATCTCCTTTTTCATGGACGTCACATTTTCAGGTGTTTTTAGTCTTTAACATTAGAGATGCTCTTGATAGTCAAATTTTTTAAACTCTTGTTATATATGAATGTTTCATCAACCATTTACATGGGCCAAAGTCTGAAGATGCCCGGGATGAATCAAAATTTGATAATATAAATTACATACAAATTTCGAAAAAAGTGTAGAGTTGCTTGACCCCGGTCTGCTATAGCTGCTAAGCATCCACCCTTGAGGCTAGCCACAATTATGTTTTGAGAGAGTAATACTTAAAAGAGTCACTATAGAAAATTAAGTTTGGTATCGTGTTAGATGTGCTAAATAGTTGAAAGCAAAAATGTGTGGTAATTATTGTACACGGAATTATTTTTGTTGGTAGAAAGTTAGGTAACGAGTTGTGTTTGTTTTGTTGAAAATATCAATTTTTGTGATGGGATAATGAGGTGATTAGTTGTTTTGATACGTTTTAGATAAATCTTTTTGTAGTAAAAACTATATAGAACATTTGTTTAAAAACCTCTTATAATTTTGATATGAAAGGTATAATTATAAAGAGATATCATCAAGCTCACAAATAATTATAGGTTTCTAACACATTAAATATAAATTCGGTGTTGTGGATGCTCCACGAGAACCTTCAAAAACAAGAAGAAGAAAAAAGTCCTTTGGCCTATTATGTTGCTTTTGATACAGTTTTCCAAATGAACTAGTTGTATCATTTCCAAGTAGAAAAAAAATACTAATAAATACAAGTTCCTCAATCACAGCAGAACCAACTCATCGTCACAGTAGAGTTGCTACCACATTATTGTCGCATTGTGACACCGCTGCCACCTCCATCGTGGTCACCAGCACTTCATCATCTCTACCTACCGTCACTAGTCGTCAAAAAAAGATTATGGCCAGTAAATCCATTTTGAACCTTTTGTTTCTAAATTACTCAACTCAACATTCATTCTGGTCACTACGTGTTTCAGATGAGCCCATTAAACAAGCCGACTTAAAGGGATCCTTTTTATCAAGCTTAAGTGCAACGATTAGATATGGCATGTGTACTTCATAATTAAGCAAGCTTTTTTATGTGTTGGAGCATTCATAGCAGGTCCTTCATGTGAGTGTACTCTTTGTATTTTTTGGAGTAATTGTGAGTGGATTAGAGGGAAGAGTTAATGTTCATGAGTAAATTTGGAGACTACCTTCAATAATTTTTTAATACTTTTTGAAAGTGGTTGTTAGTGAAAAAGAAAGAGCCATTGGCCTTCTGGCTCAATGGCATGGGGATGATGGTTAAGGCTTGGAATCCTGAGGTCTCATGTTCGAAACCTGACTCTGGGGGGTTTTCTCACAGTGGTGTGAGTTTCCTCCTTGATGGTGTTCTTGAGTGGGTCAGGTCTGGAGCGTCAAATCAGTATGGACGGTTAATATCCCGTTTCAGGAAGGCTCACTCAGGTATTGGCAGGGGATCCAAATGCTATTAAAAAAGTGAAAAATAAAGAAAAGGTAATGATAATAATATAAAAGGTATTATTTAATTGAAAAGTAGATGAAAGATAATGGTTTTTAGCATAATTATAAGAATATAGATAGAGAATCTACCGAGAATGCTAAAAACATGGGAAACTCATCCAAATAGCCCCCATTGACCAAAATATTATGAAAATAGCATTTACTTTCTAAAATTAATAAAATGGCCTTAACTTTCTGCTTCTGCCCCAATTAAAGGTGCACAAGCCGGTTTAAAACTCAAAATCGGTTTGGGTTGATCAACAAAAGTCAGAACGAGTTTATGACCGGTTTTGGTTCGGGCTGAAACCGGTTTCTTACCATGTTATGATCGGTTTCAGTTCGGGTTTTGACAGGATTTTGCCTGATTTGGTCGGTTTTGATTCTGTTAATTGGTTTGGAACCAGTTTTGGTGGACACAATTACAAATCAGTTCCGAACCTACGATTTCAATCAGTTCCAAATTGGTTTATACATAATCAGTTTCAAACCGGTTCGGTTTCGGTTCGATTTTTGTTTCGGTTCGGTTAACCCGTTCAGTTTCGCAACACATTAATCAATGTCGAAAGGTCAATAAAACATATTTATAAAATTGTACTATCGTCTCCCTTTACTAGCTAGAGTATGTAGAATTGTCTTAGTTGGGGATCAGTGAAAAGTGTTAATCAATTTTATTGTTGCTAATTAATTAACTAGAGTGGAGAAGCGATATCAAGCAAATTTTATTATGAAAATACTTTCAGTAAATGATTTAAGAAAACTTGTAAAACCAATATGGGAATATAGTGACCACACTTCAGGTTCAGATTATCTAACACACCGACTAGTTGTAATTCCTACCAGTTGGAATTACTTGGAAAACCACATAGATATGATTCGTTTCTTAGAATTCATAAATAATTACCAGACACTGTAATTTGGTTTATTGGTTATGATGATTCACATAATTTAATCCGACGAATTGACACAACTGAACATAGTTTATCTAATTATCAGCATGCATACATAAACTTAACAATTACCAATGCTTAATATTGATAAACAGTACAATGACGCTAAGAATTTAAATTTTAATCCTAAATGCTAATGAACTCAAATCATATAATTGATGATAACCATAAATTCCAGATAAACATTATTTAATCAATTCACACAAACACATTCAATATAACCAAAAGCTTAATCAAAACTAATCACAATACATATAGAAATCATAAAATAATCAATTTTTATACAAACCCTACATCTGAAGTGGTCACGAATGATTTAATCTTGCCTCTGCATCATAAACAATGTACTCGCTTATTTATTGAATTTTTGAAACCATTGACGAATTAACGAATCGGAAGCTCCGAGTCGGTGCAAAATCGCCCCTATGTTCGTCTACAACTTGTGTACACATGTGATGCTTAATTTTTTTAAACAATTTTTAATTTAAAGTAAGCTAATCTATTTTTCTTGGAACAACTTAACGAAGCAAAGCTTGGTCAAATGGTTAAGGCGAGATGGAATTAAACAACTATGCGAGTTCAAATCTTGCGCGTGCTGGTTTCTTCTTTTTATTTAGGAAATTTTACACGTTTGTCTATTTAATTAGCAATTTCAGTCCGCTAAATTTAATAACTAAGTTAAATACTTAAATCTTAAAAGCTTTATAATGATTTTTTTATCAACTTTAATTATTGAATAACTATTTATAGTTATTCAATAATAAGTTTTCATGAATATAATAATTAATGCTAATAAAATGGAGCATTCCGGGAATGTCTTATTCTATGTTTTGACATAGATATTCCCAATGCACGTCGGGCACTATAGCAAACGAAATGAACTTAATTATTTTATTATTTAGATGAATCATTTTTTATAAAACATGCATGCATTTATATATGATGTTCTTTAAACGTTAAACTAGATAAGTTACAAACGTTGTTTGCTATGCAACAAACCAAACCGATATCGACTTGGTTCCGGCCACGTTCCCCTCACATGTGGTTGGTTAGCTGTCGCGAGTTTATATTAAATTTAGCCAATTGTATAACTTTTATTTGACACATTGATGCATGAAACTGTGGTTTCTAGAAACAACTTATATCAGAAAGACGTAAAAAAAACTCATAATACAAACATATCCTGAAAACGGTTAGTTATAGAGTTCCAAATATATATAAATAGAAAAAGGTAATTTATTATATATATTATTAAAACATTTGTTACTATACACTTTCGAAAATGCTAAATATGTTAAGCCCTTTCTTTTTATTCATAATCATACAAGCTAGGCTTGCGAGTCCTCAGTGAGCGGCAGGGGCAGGAGGTGGTGGTGCGCCGCCATCTGCTGGAGGTGGTGGTGCGCCGCCATCTGCTGGAGGAGGTGACCCGCCTGCTTCCGGAGGAGGAGGTGACTCGCTTGCTTCTGGAGGAGGAGGGGAGCCGCCTGCTGCAGGAGGAGGCGAGCCACCTTTCGCAGGCGGGTCACCTTTCTTAGGAGGAGGCGAGCCACCTTTCGCAGGCAGATCAGGCGGCGTCTTGGAACAATCAAAGTAGCAAAAGCAGAGGTCTTTCCCTTCGCGCTTGTGACAAGCACCATGAGCCGCTTTCTCCCATTCTATACACTTTTTCACACTTGTTGTCACATTTCCCCGAATACGACTTGCTTGACTTTTCACATAATTTTGGAATGGCCTCAATTTCTGCATTCCAGCATATAATATCCATACACATATATTATTATTAAAGTATATATACAACGCATATTATATATAAATTATTATCTCATATAAATAAACCTAAAGGGCTTGTTTGGTTGGAGGATTTCAAAGGATTACAAGGGAATTGGAATTAGAATTCCATTGTTTGGCTTGTTTGGTTGGGCATGAGAAGGAATTGGAATTGGATTTCATTTCCAATCAAATCCATCATTTAATGGAATTTAGATTCCTTACATATATCAAAGGATTTCAATGGATTTCAAAGGAATGTTCACAATTTACTCAAATAACCCTAGCAAGTAGCAACACATTCAACAACATATTCATCAACTACCACCACCATTTTTTCCGGCCACCAACATTTTATTCCGGTGCCACCATTTTTTCCGGCCATCACCAATGCAATTCCGGTGAGGTTTGAATCATGTTTTTCTGAGCCGGAAACAACGGTTAATCCGTGCGTTTTTCGGCCGGATCTAGACCCACCTTTTCCGGCCATGTTTAAATCAACGCATCCCTTTTTTTTCGACAGTTTTGATTGCTAGCGGTGGTCGGAGATGGTAGTTGACGGTGCCGATCGACGATGGTGAGTAACAGAGGAGCAGTGGTGGTGGTGTCGATTGTGACCGGCGGTGGTGGTCTGTAGCTTCAAAGAAAAATAGGGAGTCTGATATTCAAATCAAATGGGCAGGATTGGTTATATTTGATAGTTTGAAAGGGTAATTTTGTCTTTTTAGGTGTCTTTACATTCCAATTTCTTTAACAAATGTATAACCAAACAAGATAAGGATTTTCAATGGAATTCATCAAATTCCAATTCAAATTCCATTTCCCATTCAAATTCCAATTCCAATTCCATTAGAATCCACGAACCAAACGCACCCTAAGCACGTGAGATAGCAAGAACGAAAAGGAGCAAGATTGCAGACAAAACAAATGAAACTTTGTCCATATTTTTCAAGGAACTCTTTTAGTGACAGAAAGTCAAGAGGACGGGGATATTTATAGGACAAGTATAAGACTTCAGTAAATTTATATAAAAGAAGAATACCAGGTTTTTAAAGAAAATAAATCAACAAAATTTATGCATTTCAAGTCGTGTTGTCTTATATTGATTTTGATATGTTACGAATTTAGAAAGAAAGGACACACGTTTTAAAATCAAGACAAAAATGCATAAAAATGGTTATGTTTAAAAAAAATGTTGATACACTTAAAAATTAATTGAAGCAAAAAGAAAATCATGCCAGATATATAATCGAATAAACATGTATATGTTACTTGGTATTCAGGTCGGGCAAACAGGCATATCATCATATCCTGTACTTGTCCCAACCCATCAAAAGTTTCAAAAGCATTCATACATAATTATCCAATCCTATACTTATCCTAAATGTTTTAGCCAGTTCCAGATTTTTTCTTCGATTTTGGGTTTCTTTGTCATTCCCAACCACTTTTCTTCAACCCTCATCGCTTGATAGGAAAATCTTTTTCAAACACGTTGTTAGTGCCACTAGGCCAAATGCCTTTTTTGGCTAAAACCTCATATGAAAGTAAAACAATAATGGACTATACTAACACATTAATTGCAATGTGATTTACAATGACATATCATTAAGCGCATGATAATATGTAATTTTTTAGAATGACGAATATGCAACCTTTAATTTATCTCTAAATCTACATCAACGTCTATGACGTGACTCGAATCTCAACCTTATGGGTGGTTGGGTATTCGGGTAGACGCACCATTTTACATACTTTGATACATTATGGTAGAGGCTCTTTAGTGAACGACAATACATATGCACGCATTTGGTATCAGTGATAATAATTTAATATTATTTACCTTTTTATAGTTAAGCCGATAAAAGCAAATATATTCGACTTGTTGAACAATGTTAAAATTATTTACTTATTAGCAAATCGGTGATATTGTTTACTTATTTACAGAAAAAAAGAATCGCCACGACATGTTAAACAATGTTAGGAAAATTACCTGACTGTATTAACAAGACGGATGAAATTGAGAAACCTTTAAAGTGTGGCAAAGGTTGTTGCCATCCCTGTCGTGTTTTTTTCTCTTTTTCCCAAATCTTGTATTATTATTATTATTATTATTATTATTATTATTATTATTATGATTAGTTTATATTTATATTATTATTATTTGATTTTAAAAGCGAAATTCTTTATACCACCACCGGCCACAACGTATATCCCTCACAGTCACACACACCAACTCCATCCGCCAACACAACCGCATCCACCATCTTTTCTCAGTCGACACCATCAAAGAACCTCCACCACCACCATCGCGCATTGCCACCATTCGATGCCATCACCACCAACATAACGCCTCCAATCGACCATCACACATTGTCACCATTAGATGTCATCATTTAAGACATGTAAAACCCAATTAAAGCAGATAGTATGTGGTCAGGATTGCATGATGTGTTTGATAGTTTATACTAATTAATTTAAATCTAAAAAGTAAAACTTATCTTTTTTGTTGGTTAGTGAAAACGGCTGCAAATAGCAAACAAACTTTAGGTTATTTAGAACAAATATGAGAAAAGAGTGAACAACTTCAGGATTCAGTTTCATTAAGCTAACGAATAACCTAGTTATACCTGGTGGGAAATCACATAAACATGATTTTATTTAGACAGAATTACAGAAATTGTTCTTTATCTTTCACCCAAATTTCACTCGTTATCCTTCATATTCAAAACTGATCTTTTTTGTCCTTTACGTTTCAAAATCCTTCGGCGTTTGTCCTTTTCACCAAATCCAGTTACAAATCCTCGTTAAGTCAGGTTATGTGCCTTGCACATAAGGGCAAATTGGTCATTTTACCTATTAAATTAAAAAAAATGTTTTAATAAATAAAGAAAAACAATAAAATAAAAATATATATATTTAATTTCTTTCTCTCTCCTCCTTCTTTCTCATCATCCTCCTCCTCCGCCACTACCAATCTCCAGCAGCCACGAACCGCCACCGTTTGCTTTGATTTTTGGTTCCCTTGACGAAGACTTGCTCCACCATGTAGACATGATTTTTGAACTTCGATTAGCAGATCAAATTTTCGATTGGAAGCGAAATCGGTTCTGCAATTTCTAGGTTACAAGCTTCAATTCCATAGTGGCCGGAGAAGACGGCGGCGGCCGCCGGAAAGCTTGGTGGTGGTTAGAGGAAGAAGAAGGGGGA
Organism: Bidens hawaiensis; assembly: GCF_021521415.1. Lineage (NCBI taxonomy): Eukaryota > Viridiplantae > Streptophyta > Magnoliopsida > Asterales > Asteraceae > Bidens > Bidens hawaiensis. Next base: position 2,308,218 of record NW_027491108.1, read on the forward strand.
GGGAGATAAATAATATAAATATATATTAATTGTTTTTTATTGTTTTTTTTATTTATTAAAACATTTTTTAATTTAACAGGTAAAATGACCAATTTGTCCTCATGTGTAAGGCACATGACCTGACTTAACAAGAAAAATTAACTGGGTTAGGCGAAAAGAACAAACGCTGTTGGATTTTGATACGTAAAGGACAAAAAAAATCAATTTTGAAGATGAGGGACAACGAGTGAAATTTGGGTGAAAGATAAAGTACAATTTTTGTAATTCTGTCTTTTATTTAAACTATTCAATCAAGTGAAGTTTACAAAACGAATTCAATACTGAATTATTCCCGATGAAAAGAGCCAGAGAAACGACGAAATGGAATTAACATTAAACAAGCTAAACTGTTTAAATCAATCGAACTCACAATTGACAGTTGAGCCTAAGGAACTTTAGGTTCAAAAAATTTAATCCAATATCTGTTCTTTTTTATTTTTATTTTCTGGGCTTTTTGTTTCAACTTTCAACATTAAGCCCAATATCATAATAGTCTTTCCCGGCCCGGCTCGCTATTTTGAACCCCACATGAATCATGATTTATTTCTGATCTCTTCATGATGCATTTTTATTTCACTTAGCTTAATTTCAAAGAATGTGTAAATCATTTGTAAATTCCATTTTCATTTGAGCCTTCAAAAATATTATAGCTTGATCATCCACGTACTTACACCCTGTGAAACCATAAATCAATTAAATAATATGCGTTTTGAGAAAATGAATATACTGAAAACAAAGATGGTCATGATTTATATTACTTGATTAAGTAGTTAACGTAAGTAATTAACAAAGTAATATCATTCGTGCTTTTAATGACTTCAATCGTGATATATCTTTTTTTGTTAAATCTTATTGTTATTTTAATTTTATCATGTAGCTCGTTTAAAGTAACTTGTAACCTATAAAATAGAGGTACCTAAAATAGAACGATCAAACGCATTAAATCTATCCCCCTCCCACCCCAGGTTTACAGTTTGAGAAAAAAATTGTTTTTATGTGAAGTTGTCATTATTTTGATTGATTATATGTGTAAATTGTGTGCATGTGATATTTTTTGATTGATTATTTATATACATATAGGTATGTTAAATTTAAAGAATCAAGCGTTGAATTGCTATTTAAAGTTGTTCTGTGTGTTTAGAGATTTGAGTTTGATCATGTGATTGTGTATATGGCATTATGGTGTAGTACTTATAGTATGTACAGTTTTGTATGGTCTAGTATTAGGGTTTGATATATGTATATGATAATAATTGGATTTATCAATATATTTTGTGTAGATTAAGTCCTAGATCGATAATCAAACACGAAGTATACGAATAACTCTTGCTTATGTTAATCAGAAAATATAACTCAAAAACTGGTTACAACTCTCAAACTCTAACTCAGTTTGACTCTTGATGACCCCTAAATTGGTTGCATTAGATGAACCCTAACTCGGTTACATCTCGTGTATCTATGGATGAACCTCAACTCGGTTGCATCTCACATGTTTTATAATGTCTAACATATCTTGGTTTATATAGACTAACCTAACTTGCTAGCAAAGACATTACCAAATATAATAAAACCCTAATTGCAACCCCATAAACCCATTACATATTAATGAATCTCACGGGTCCAATGTGTCTAACTCGGTCACCTACATTTGGCAGGCCTATTAAGTTAGAAATTACGTCCAACATAGATTGGTTTAGGGATGCGCATTGGTTTTGTGATGGTTCTAACATGACAGGCTTAACCATCATGGTTGGACATTGGTTCCAAATCGTTTTGGTTTGATTTGTTAGAAGAATGGCAACCTCCGACGTATTTCACGGTTTTAGCTGCGTAATGAAGTTTTCAGCCACGTTTGATGTTGCTAGCACGTCCAGGTGGTTTCTGTTCTTTTTCCTTATGCTTGATGTGTAATTTTATGTATATTGGGAACAATGTATATTTTAAATGTGAGATGAGGGTTAATTAAACTATATGAGCAAATAATTTAAAATAACTAAAAATCCACTAGAATTTATTCAAACCTAACTCATGAAGAACACAAAAAGTTGTCCACATAATGTTGTATTCCCCTAGGCATGGTTGCTTGTAAAGTAGCCCAAGTAAGAGTTTTTTATATACTAAAAATGTGTTGTTGCTAAGTTGTTTTTTCATGTATTGTTCGTTCGTGCTAATGGTTGATATCATGAAAAAACAAATCCGAGGTGGAAGCGGGTTGATTTGAAGGATCTGTGTTGTGGGTAAGAATCCTCGCAGTGCATCATGATCATAGACAGACAGGATCCTCAGTAAGTTTTGTCGTTAATTATCATTATCCTTTCACTATTGTCTTAGTCTTGCAGACAAAGGTCAGCAATTAATATCTAGCTGAAGACTCAGTCAAAGCACTAAAGATTATGCACATTGGAGAGAGTTACAATTCGTTTATGACAAGGATGTGCAATTTGTAACCGCTCCATGATGCTCTCCAGGGCAATTAATGCTCATTATTGCCAATTATTGTCATATTATCCTTCTGTAACTATATATATAGAAGTTGTTTAGATGGTATAAGACACAAACACACTCTTTTGTACTCATAGTAGCTATCAAGCACTTCCAAACTTGTAATCTTTCATTTTATTTATAATATTGTCTAAGGCAGGTCGAATTTTAGTCACCTCCCTAGGTTTTGAGCCGACGATCCTAAGGATCAAGGGTTTTCCTCGTACATCAATGCGTCATTTGCATTATCATTACATTATTACACCTGTAACACACAAGCTTCCTACCTCACAATCAAAGTTTGGTTACTTAATTATCCTTGTGTAATTTTAAACCAACACAGTTTGGTGCCCAACGTGGGGCAAGTGGTGTTTTACATATTCAGATTCCAGTTATCGTGATCATTTACTACCCTTTAATTATCACTAATGGCATCTCAGTTGAAGAAATCATCATCTTCAAGCAAGTCAACTCAACCCTTAACTCAATCTACGAGTGTGGGTTTGAACCAATCCTCACTATTGATGCCACCACCTCTGAGAAGGATGGATTAACACTCCAAAGAATGCATCTATTGGTGTACCATTTGCTCGGGCTGAGGATCCTATCATGGTTTCGAATAATGAAATCCATTCTTTGTTCAACCAAGTCCAGAAGCAGATGGCCGACCAACAACAAACCAACAAAGCATTCCTAGAATGGATACAGAAATTGAAGTCAGAGAAAGCTAAGGCAACAGGCCAATAATTATCTCGCAGCCTAGGATGTTGAACTTTGGAGCCTCAGAATCTGGGGGCAAAAGTAATGAAGGCTTTAGCACATCAGGATCCCAGAGGAAAATCATTGACGATTTCATTCCTATGAATCCTCAATCTGAAGTGCAGAATCATGAATCGCCTGCCAAGATTTCAGCAACAAGGATCCCTGGATCATTGCATAAGGATCCTAATACTGGTAACATTAGTCAAGATCCTATTTTAATTTCTAACAATTCTAGAGTTGTGCAGGATGCAGGGACGAATTCTTCAATGGTAGGTAGCTACAAAAGTTGAAGAACATGATCTCCAGCATACCGGCATAATACAACCTATACCAGAAATGACCGCTGCGAGCATGAAGGTTTCAAGATTCGCTTCACCAATATGTGATGCTGAAATCCCAAAATGCTTCCAAACCCCCAACATGAAGCTCTATGATGGAACAACCGACCCTTAAGAACATGTGGCTCAATACAAAGAAAGGATGAAGATCATACGCATCTCAGCTGATCTAAAGGAAGCATGCTTATGCAAGGGCTTTGGGTCAATACTTACAAGATCAGCCTTAAAATGGCTATTGAGTGTCCCTCCTAATTCAATTATTTCTTTTACACATTTAATCAATTTATTTAATAACCAATTTTCTTGTAGCAGGTCATTTGAGAAGCTAACTAATGATTTGTAAAGGTTCACCCAGGAACATGAATAATATATTAGAGATTATGTTAGCAAGTTCAGCAAAGAGGCATTGGATATCACAAATATTGACATGGCTACAGAAGTCTAAGCTTTCAAGATGGAATTGAAGAGTGGTTCTCCATTCTATGAGGATCTAGTTATGAATCCTTGTAAGAACTTAGATGAAGTTAGGAACCGGGCTCTACGGTTCATTAGGCTGGAAGAGGATCAAAGGATCCAAGAAAAGATCAATGCGCCAGCATATAGCTACGACCGTACCAACCGGAAATCAGAACCCTCATCCCAGCCACATAAAATCCAAGCCTTACACAAGACCAAACAATAATAAAATTAATCAACCTTTTCTTATTTTAATTTCACATTTCTTATATAATTTTTTTACCCAATAAAAAAAATTAACAAATCATCAAAATTTTCTATTAGTTAATATATTATTTATTTTTGTTTCACATTTCTTATATAATTTTTATCGGATAATTATTTTATATTTTTTTTATATCAATTAACCTTTTCTTATTTTTTTAAGTAACTCGTTCTAAATCTTTTTTTTTTTTAATTTCTTTTCTTATTTGTTTTTTTTTATTTTCAAATAATTATTTTTTGTTTTTTTGTTTAAATTTATTCATTTTATGGATTTTGTTTTTTGGGTTTGGTTTGGTAAGGGAATGAACTTAATCAACACCGATCGAGTTGTTGTTGAATAGTCACCACAATGTCTACGTTTTATATCATATTTCTTATATTTTAGATCCAATCAATCCAAAATCTTCTTTTTTATTTTTTTATCACTCAATCTTTATATATTTTTGCTAACTCGTGCTAAATATTTTATCGTAATTTAAAAATAAATGTTTAATTAAATTAAACCTGCTTAAAAGAACATGTTTAAAACATAACAACAAAAATTCAATAAATCCAAGATGTAGGTAAAACACAGGCGTTGCAGTGACTATTGTCGCGAATTCGGTCAGTATCAGCTAGTTTGTTATGGTACCGGAACTAAACCTAAAAAATAAATTCGTAAAATGATCATATTTAATATAAAAAACAACAAAAATCGCAAAAGCTCGGGCGTTGGTAAAACAAATTAGTCGCGGAAACTACTCAACGCGAATTTTATAAGTATGGATTAGGTTTGTTACGGTACCCTCTGTAACACCCTGGCTTAAGCGGAAACGCCCGAGTGTGACATACAGATTTTTCAAACACACGTGACACTATTTTGTGACTATAATAACATTAATTCATTAATAAGCTAAGTAACACAAGTTCAAATAAGAATATAAATTGAAATCATATCATAATAAAAACAAATGTCTCGTTTATTAAATAACCTAGGTAGTCTAAGCGTCTTCTAGTCTTTCATCCTTTAATCACGGTACCTGTAATATAGGTATAAAATACGGTCGGCTATAAATAGCCGGTGAGTTTCCACAGTTTTAAATATATACATAAAAACCGTACAACTCATGGACAAGTGATAAATGAGCAAGTAAGTCCTTTCCAGTTTGTACAACCAACGTACTTGGATAATCGCGCAAGTAAAGTCCTTTCCAATTGGTAACAACCAACTTACTTGGATAATGAGACCCTTTTCCACTCGATATAAATGGACCGGAGTGCAAAGGGGGGCGTATAATCATACTTAATGAGGCTTCCCAACGTGCAAGTAATTTTCTTGCAAGTAATAAAGTAGTACACAAGTTCATAAACGAATTGTAGTTTTGTAATAGAAGAAATTAGTACTTGAATTTTAATAAGGATACATATGCTACCCCAAAACAATAAAGCATTAAAAAGGGGTGGTGAAAAACTCACCTTATGAATAAGGTAATAAAAGAAGCTTGTAAGCGTTGAAGAATGCAACAACCGAACACGTCACGAAAGCCGAAGCGTTTGATCAATACCAACTAAAATAGATAAAAACAAGACTCAATCAATAACCTTACGGGATTGTATTCTTATTTAATATTTCATGTTATTTTGTATTCTTTAATTAAAATATTAACATTTAAGTTTTAACGGAAATTTGGTTATTAATATGATTTAAGTATTTTAACGGCGAGAAAACGAAGTTTATATGTTCAAAAAGCTTGAACTATTGATTATAAGTTATAATTATAATTATTGCTTTGACAAAACAATTTTTAGGAATTTTAAAGCTTACTTTACGTTTATTAAACGATATTTAGATACGGTTTACGAAAACGAGAAACTTGGTTTTTAAGTGCAAAATGGTGAGATATATTTTATAGTTAATTTATATAATTTTTATTTAATTTAAAAAGGTTTTTATAAATTTATTTTGATTTTTAATTGGTTAAAGTGATTAATTAATTATTAGTAAACTGAAAATTAAATAATAACAAAATATGGGACTGACCTGGGTTTCGAACCCGGGTCCTGGTGTTGTATGATCAGTGTGTTATCCAACTGCTCTAGACTTCATATTCGTTAAGAACATGGTTTTAAATATATATATTAACAGATCTTGATAGTTTTAATTAATAATAAAAATAATAATATATTAACAGTTTAAAAAAAAGATTAGAGGACGCGTGACCCGGGTTTCGAACCCGGGTCTGGAGTTTGTAACGTGAAGGCCTTAACCAGTTGATCTGTGTGAAACATTCGTTATAAGCTCAGTAATATATATATATATATATATATATATATATATATATAGTATTTTAGATAATCTTCTTCATATGAAGAACATAAACCCTAATTTTCAAATTAAAGAATCTGTTCAAGGTTTGCTCAAATAAGTTTGGGGGGTTTTGATAAATGCTTAAGCGCCGTTAATATGCATATCTTAATTACCTTATATGGTGTTGTTTTGGTCGAGCTTAAGGTCATCGGAATAAAATATTAAGAGCTCCCAATTACAGAGAAATCTGTGTATTAGAGGGGGATTGGAGAGAATGAGCAAGTTGTAATGAAATTTGGGCATCTATTTATACTACGGGGTGTAGCGTGTACGCGTTAATTCCATTAATGGTGAATCCCGTGAAATCCGGCGGCGATTACGGGGTGTTTTACGGCAAGGAATCACAATTAATTAGTCGGTTAATGTTTTAGGTCAACGGAGAAACACACTTACATATTTATTTGGTTAAAACGACAAAGTTTGGTGGTGTTTGGGTTACCTCCGGCGCCGATTCCGGCGGCCGGAGGGTGGCCGAAAAACATGAGTTGGGGGGGGGGGGATAGGGTTGGGTTGATTTTTAAAAATAATATAATTTAAATAGTGTTTACATTTTAGGTCCCTCAAGTTTCCTAAACATTTTAAATGTAATTTAAATTCTTTTTAAGTTAATATAAGTATTTAAGGTTTACACATTCAACCCTAAACTTTATAAATAAATTAAATAGTTTTCGGTTCTGGGTAATTTACGCGTTTAACCCGTACGAATCAATTAATGTTTTATGACTCGGAATTAAATAATAATAATATCAAATATGGAACTTTTAAACGTCGGAAATGCTTTATTAATGATAAACAAATAATAAAATACATCGAAACGACCCAACGGGTCGGGTTTACAAATACAAATACTGATCGAAAATTGACGAATGTCACACCCGATCTAAACGAAAATTATAAACTTTAAAATGAACGTATTTAAAACAAAAACAAGTCAATTAAAATCAGTAAAACCCGAGCGTTGATAAAGCGCAAATGTTACAGCGGCTATTCAACACGAATGTGATTGGTGTCAATTAAGTTCGTTACGGTACCAACCAAACCTAAAAAACCAAAATTCGTCAAATGGATATATTTAGGCAAAAAAAATATTGGAAGAAAAAAGTAAGAAAGAAAATGTTTAGAACAAGTTAATGAAAAAGATTTGATTGATAAAAAAATATAAGAAATTTTTTTGAATTTATCCGATGAAACATGTAATAAAAAAATAATATAATAACTAGTAGAAGAAGTAGATTTAAAAGTAAAAGGTTAATAAAAAAAATAAAAAAATAATAAAAAAAACTAAAATATTAATAGTTTTAAAGAAACACTAAAATAGTAAATATTTATTTCATCAACACTAGTTTAGGAGAAATCTTATAATTACAGCCGTTCTTGTCCGTGTCACACCAAGGGCCAGCAATCATTAATACGATGCACCAGTACGTTGATTGTTCCAATATTTATGAGTTTTGTAGAATTTACAGTTTTGAGTTCATTCTTTTTCTTAAATGAAAAGCATCATTAATAGATAAGGACAATGCATGAATATTGGACAACATATTTTCTTAACGCCAATGAATAAATCCTGGGCCACTAGTGGTAAAATACGTGCTTATACGTATGTAATTACAGACAACAATTAATAGTCTAAGCCCATCATCTCCTCTTTCAGAGTAAATTAATCTGTCGTCCAAAGATCTAATGTGAAAAACTCGTTATTTATATGCTTAATTACTATTGTTTAGAAAATTTGGATTTTATTTTTCACTAGTCTCTCACGTACACTCCATATATCTAGAAAAGAACAAGAACTGCACAGCATAAGCAACACGAATATCATAAAAACATAACGTCAAAACGTTTAATTGGCTATAGGATTTCACATGTATAACGAGGAAACAAATTATATTATTAAAAACATATGCATGGAATCATAAGCTATTAATTGCACATGCAACACTATTATACTTTTCGAAAACACTTATATGTGAAGTACAGAGCGCTTTCCTTTTATTCATAATAATATAAGGCATTCAAGATAAACATAATTAATGATGTCTCGAATGATCAGGAGTGGGATCAAAGCTTTTTCGTTTCGAAACGGTCCCTAGTGAGTTGCAGGTGGACGCGGGGAGCTAGGAGGCGGTGGGCGGGTTGGTCGTGGGGGTGGAGAGCGGGTTGGAGGTGGGGTGCGACGGGGCGAGGAGCGGGGTGGTGGATGGGGCGATGAGCGGGGTGGCGGAGGGGGTAAGACATGCGGTGGAGGGGGTTGGCAGGGTGGAGTTGGCGGTCTCACTGGTGGTGGTGGGGGCGGTGGGCGGGATGTTGGAGTGGGAGGTCTCACTGGTGGTGGTGGGGGCGGTGGGCGTGATGTTGGAGTGGGAGGTCTCACTGGTGGTGGTGGTGAGGGCGGTGGGCGTGATGTTGGAGTGGGAGGTCTCACTGGTGGTGGTGGTGGTGGTGGTGGGGGCGGTGGGCGGGATGTTGGAGTGGGAGGTAAGACGGGTGGTGGTGGGGGGTGGCGGTGAGACAGGTGGTGGTGGAGGTGGCGGGCGGAGTGTTGGGAGGGGAGGTAAGACTAGTGGTGGAGGGGGCAGTGGTGAGACAAGTGGTGGTGGAGGCGGCGGGCGAAGTGTTGGGAGAGGAGGTAAGACTAGTGGTGGAGGGGGCGGTGGTGAGACAGGTGGTGGTGGGGGAGGTGAGACTGGGGGTGGTGTGTGACATCTGACCCGATCCGACCCGACCCAGGTACCCGTTTCTCTGACCCGATCTTTCTTTTATTATTTAATATTTATGCTTATATTTTACTTTTAATAATAATAATCTACTTTTCCTTCCCGCCTCTTTCTCTCTCTTTCTTTCCGCCGTTCCGTCCCTCTCCTTCTCTCTTTCCGCCTTCTTTTCCCTCTTGTCGCCGTCCCGCCCTTACGCCTTGTTTCCCTCTTTTTCTTCTCTTTGCTTGTCCTTTGTTCCTTCCCGCCTAAGGTTGTCTGCGCAGCTCCACGCGCCAGACTCCCTTACAAGGAATCCTGCGTGAAGACCACCTGTTTCAGCGATACGCGAGACGAACTCTTTTCGCAGCGCGTTAAGAATTGTAATTCTTCTCGCAGTGCGCGAAGGACGGAAGTTCTTCCCGCGACGCGCTAAGGATTTGTAGTTCTTCTCGCAACGCGCTAAGAATCGTAGTTCATCCCTCGACGCGCGAAGAATTATAGTTCTTCCCGCGGCGCGCTAGGAATTTTAGTTCCTCCCGCGGCGCGCTAAGAAATGTGATTCTTCCCGCGGCGCGCTTAGAAATGGTAGTTCTTTCCGCGACGCGTTAAGGATAGTTCTGTCTGCCTTCGCGCTCGCGCTCTCTTGACCTTTTGTGTCAGCCTTCTCGCGCTAACCCCCTTTTGAGTTTTCTTCTGTTTAATCTAGCCGTTGCTTTTGAGTTGTCTTATCTTTTGAGCTGTTGACCTAATCTGCTTTATGTCTGAAAAGTTGCTTTCGGCGCAGCATGCGCGCCAACCCCATTGGTTGGCAGATAAAGTGACTGACAATCTTTTGAGAATCTGCTTTTGCCATGCTTAACCAGTAACTTTATCTGTCCTCTCCCATGCCTTTTTCTGAATCCTGTCAGCCTTTTTCCCTTTTTCCCTGCTACCATATCTTTTGATATCCTTACTTTTCAGAACTTTTTACTGTTGATATCTTTTCTTTTACTTTTGGAGATCTTTTCTAGGGTTTGTGTCCCCTAGGGTTTGCCTATATATAATACTATTTTCTTAACACTTCACACACTACACTTATTCTCTTCCTCCCTTTTTGCTCTCTGCCGTTGTTCTTCAGCCGCCTCCCTCCTCTCTTGCCTCCGTCTTCCTCCCTGTTCTGCCCTGTTTTCCGGTAAAATATTATATATAATAACTTATTAATTATGCTAACTTATAATCAAGACTTAAAACAAATCATTAAAACAATAATCTTTAATTATAGGTTAACTTGTGCTTGTTTAAAGTTGGTTCTTGCTTTATCTTACACCGCATCGTTTATCAAGTGAGTAATCTCGTACCTAATCCCTTTTTATTTTTAATGTTTTGGGATGTTCATGTGTTCGTACAAACTCGAGTCTTAAACTTGTTTATGAACTTTAGTCGCGCAGTATCCCATGTGTTGAGGACGTTTACTTGGCTGTTTATTTGTATGTGTGTATCATTAACCGCTTTGTTCGGCCTGTTCCGAAGTTTTCATGGATCCATTGGATGAACACGGGAGACCTATCGTTTACGGTTTTCTTTGTTTACACTTGCACAGATGTTTTCTCGTTTTTGTGCTCAATTGGGAGCACGGATTGAACTATGAACTATGAGCTATGATCTATCTAGGCTTGATCACAATCTGATTGCACCCTTGTTAAACACCAGACATACACATGTTGCGCGCAGATTTATTGCTATCTATGTATTGTATTAAACTTGATTTCTCACCAACACGCAAGTGTTTGACGTTTATTTTAACACATGTTCAGGTTTGCAGTAGATGTTTTGGAGCTTGTGGACACATAGGACGTTTTTACTTTTGGACCTAGATTAAAATGTATCAAGACAAGTTATTGCTGTTCGAATATTTTGATTTATAATATATTGATTTAAGTTGGTTTATTTATATCTTATGTATACGTTGCGCATGCGTGAATGAATATATTTATTAAATATTGACACCCAATAGTGTCACGAGTAATGAAACAATATGTGGCGCCCCGATGTATAATCCGCCTTTGGTCGGGGTGTTACAGATTGGTATCAGAGCTCGTTGACTTTAGGATAGGTGGTTAGACGTAACGGCCTAGAATACCTAAGAGTCCCTTCTCGCGCATGAGAGAAATCTCATGTTCGCGCGCTTATTGTTAATTACTCGTTATTTATGAATATGCTCGCGCTTGCGCAGTATATGATTTTATGTTTTATTCCGCGATATTTCGATTTTTGTGAATTTCGATTTTTATTGATTTTACTTACATATTCGTTTGTTGGGATTGAAAATCCGAAAAGTCATGGTGATACATGAATAGTTGATTTTCAATTTCCATTTACGATTATGTTCTGAGGTTGGAGACTTGAAAAGTCATGGTGATACATGAATTGTCAACCTCCAATACTCATTTTCTTGTATGTTTTATATTGAGGATTGAAAAGTCATGGTGATACATGAATCGTCAATCTCCAATACTCGTTTGCTCGTATATTTTAAATTGGGAAATTCGGAAAGTCATGGTGATACATGAATTGTCGATTCTTGATTCGAATTTGTTACCTTTATTAAGTCTGCATTTAGGATCATTTATTTTACTTTAACTGTTGACTGTAACTGACTCCGTGAAACCAAGCTTTATAAGATTAAAACTTTGCGCTAAAACCAAGATATTAACTAAAATTAAAATTTTTATAGAATGCCTCCGCTATCTCGCCGATTTCAGAGAAGAGAAGCCTCGCGCATGCGTAGACAGCAACGTTCCCAGGAAATGGCCGCCGCGATAGCCCAAGCCTTGAGCCAAAACAATACCTCCAGTTACAACATTAAGTCCTTTAACGCGGGTAACCCTCCAAAGTTCACAGGTCTTGAAGGAGCCACCGTGATGCTCCAGTGGCTTGAGAAAATCGAAAACACTTTCCTCCACACCCAATGCCCCTCAGACAGACGAACCCTATATGCTTCCAGTGTCCTGGAATCCAGAGCGCTTACATGGTGGAATGGAGTAGCTCATGCGCGTGGCGCAGAGGCTGCTTCTAGCATGACATGGGAGGAATTCAAGGAAATTCTTACGCGAGAATTCTGCCCTCCCAACGAAGTTAAGCGCCTGGAGGAGGAATTTTGGAATCTTAAGCAGTACAGTGGTGAAGCGCGCGAGTACGCGACGCGCTTCCATGAACTAAGTTTGCTTGTCCCTCACCTTGTTACCCCTTCCCGCCGAGCCATAGAGAAATTCCTTGGGGGTCTCCCCATGGAAATTCAAGATTCTGTATGGGCCAGAAACCCAGTTACCCTCTCTGACGCCATTGAGTTGGCCGCTGTGCTCAGCGACAACCATGTCAGAGCAGGAACCCTGTTCCTGCGGGGAACTGAGAAGACCAAACTCACCAAGACTGCCCCTGAACCAACAGAAACCAAACCAGAACCCTCAAACCGTAACAACCTCAAGCGCAGGCGCAAGGCCTATGCGCTTACCAACCCGCCCATTACCCAACAACCCATTTATCAACCTCCAGTTTACACGCCTAACCCACTGTCAGCCTACCCAACTCCCCCTGTAGTTCACAACTATGCCTTAACCAATCCAGCACTCCCTGCCCCGCCACCTAAGAAACCTTACACAGGAAATCAACCCTTTTGCCCAACCTGTAGACTTCACCACCCAACCCAAACCCCGTGTCGTCAATGTAACCGATGTGGCCGCGTTGGTCACTCTGCTGAGTTCTGTAAAATCCTTCCCGCCAATCCAATTGCGCCAACACCACCAGTCTACCCGCAGAACCCACAACCAACCTACCAAAACCCACGACCCAGGTCGTGCTATAACTGCGGTGATCCCAGTCATTTCCGGAACGCGTGCCCGAGGCTACAAGTGCAAATCACACAAGCGAATCCGGTGAACCAGATTTCGAACCAAGTGACGCGTGGACGAGCTTTTAACATAACCGCGCACCAAGCGCAAGCGAATAATGACGTAGTTAATGGTACATTTTTGCTTAACGGATTTTATGCTTCTGTACTTTTTGATACTGGCGCCGATCGAAGTTTTATCTCTCGCGCCTTCGAGCAGAAGCTTGCGCGACCGCGCAACGATTTAAAAGAAAATTTTTCAGTTGAATTGGCTAACGGTGAAACTGTTTTAATTAACTCGGTGATTAAGGATTGTACGCTTAACCTTAACGAAAACGATTTTCTAATCGACCTCATCCCTATGCCTCTTGGAAGCTTTGATGTTATCATTGGTATGGACTGGCTCTCGAAGAATCGCGCCTAAGTTATTTGCGCCAAGAAAATGATTCGCATACCTCGAGAAAATGGTGATCTTCATATTTACGGCGAGAAACCCTCCCGCGGTCTTAAGCTTATGTCTTGCGCCGAAGCCCGAAGACTCATGCGGAAGAAGTGTATTGCATTCTTAGCACATGTGGTTAAACCTGCTGAAGAGAAGAAGCTTCGCGATATCCCTGTTGTGCGTGATTTCCCTGAAGTTTTTCCTGATGATCTTCCTGGTATCCCTCCCGCTTGTGAAGTCGAGTTTCGTATTGATCTTGTCCCTGGTGCTTCCCCCGTAGCTAAATCTCCTTACCGTCTTGCGCCCGCTGAGATGCAAGAATTGGCAAGTCAACTTCAAGAGTTGACCGCTAAAGGATTCATTCGCCCTAGCTCTTCGCCCTGGGGTGCTCCGGTGTTGTTCGTTAAAAAGAAAGATGGATCGTTTCGCATGTGTATTGATTACCGCGAGTTGAACAAACTCACCATTAAAAACCGGTATCCCTTACCGCGTATTGACGACCTCTTTGATCAACTCCAAGGTGCCTCTTGTTTCTCGAAGATTGATCTCCGCTCTGGCTATCACCAGTTGCGCATCCGCGATGAAGATGTTCCGAAGACTGCTTTTCGAACTCGTTATGGCCATTTTGAATTCTTGGTCATGTCCTTCGGTTTAACCAACGCACCCGCCGTTTTCATGGATCTAATGAATCGGGTGTGTAGGCCTTTCTTGGATAAATTCGTGATTGTGTTTATCGATGATGTTCTGGTGTATTCTAAGACCAAGGCCGAGCACGAGCAACATCTTCGGTTGGTGTTGCAAAAGCTTAGAGCTGAGCAACTCTATGCTAAGCTTTCCAAGTGTGAATTTTGGTCTGATGAAGTACAGTTTCTTGGTCATGTTGTAAACAAGATGGGTATCCATGTCGACCCATCCAAGATTGAAGCAATCAAGAACTGGATTACGCCATCTTCTCCTTCTGAGATCCGTTCCTTTCTGGGCTTAGCTGGTTACTACCGGCGATTCATTTCGAACTTCTCGAAGATCGCTTTGCCTTTAACAGCTCTAACGCACAAAGGTAAACCATATATTTGGGGCTCGAAGCAAGAAAAAGCCTTTCTAACGCTCAAGCGTTTGTTGTGTGAAGCTCCTGTTCTTGCGCTACCTGAGGGTAATGATGATTTTGTCGTGTATTGCGATGCATCCAACCAAGGTCTCGGTTGTGTTCTTATGCAACGAGGCAAGGTTATCGCTTACGCATCAAGGCAACTTAAGGTTCATGAAAAGAATTATACAACTCACGACCTCGAACTAGGCGCAGTTGTTTTTGCCTTGAAGATCTGGAGACACTACCTTTATGGTACTAAGTGTATCCTTTACACTGACCATAAAAGCCTTCAGCATATCTTTGATCAAAAGGAACTTAACATGAGGCAACGCCGATGGAACGAACTCATCAGCGATTACGATTGTGAGATCCGGTATCATCCTGGTAAGGCTAATGTGGTAGCCGATGCGCTCAGCCGAAAACTCTGCCAGCTCAACTGTATTTTGCCGCGCACGCATCTTCACTTTGCGCCGATTCAAAGCAACCTTGAATCACGTATTCGTGACGCGCAGCGCGCATCCATCAGTAATGGTAACCTTCGCGCCGAGTTAGCGTGTGGCGCGGAAGCGCATTTTGTGCCTAATCTGAGTGGAATTCTCTGCTATCTCAATCGCATTTGGATTCCCTTTGATGAGAATCTTCGCGCTGATATCCTGAGTGAAGCGCACAAATCTCGGTATTCTATTCATCCTGGCGCTGATAAGATGTACAAGGATTTGCGCATTACTTATTGGTGGCCCGGTATGAAGAAGGATATTGCTGTGTTCGTAGCTAAATGCCTGACTTGTTCTAAAGTAAAAGCTGAACACCAACGCCCATCTGGTTTGCTCGAACAACCAGAAATTCCTACGTGGAAATGGGAATGTGTAGCGATGGACTTTATTACCAAGTTACCTTTGACAGCAAGCAAACATGATAGCATTTGGGTAATAGTGGATCGTTTGACTAAGTCTGCTCACTTTCTGCCCATTCGTGAAAACTACCGTGTTGAGCACCTCGCGCAGCTTTATGTCAAGGAAATCGTCTGCCGCCATGGTACTCCTTTGAGCATCATATCCGATCGCGATGGCCGTTTTATATCTCGCTTTTGGAAATCTCTCCAATCTGCGCTAGGAACTCGCTTGGACATGAGTACGGCGTATCATCCTCAGACTGACGGTCAGTCTGAGCGAACTATTCAAACTCTTGAGGATATGCTCCGATCTTGTGTTCTTGATTTTGGAGGTAATTGGGATTCACACCTGCCTTTGATCGAGTTCTCTTATAACAACAGCTATCATTCCAGCATTGGTATGGCCCCATTTGAAGCACTTTACGGTCGTAAGTGCCGCTCCCCGATTTGTTGGAGCGAAGTGGGTGAAACTCAAATCACAGGACCCGAACTTGTTCAAGAGACAACCGATAAAATCGCCAAGATCCGTGATCATCTGCTGACTGCCAGAAGCCGACAGAAGAGTTACGCAGATCGTAGGCGGAAGCCTCTCGAATTTCAAGTTGGTGATCTTGTTCTCCTCAAAGTGTCGCCTTGGAAAGGTGTTGTCCGCTTTGGGAAGAAAGGTAAGCTTGCTCCTCGATATGTTGGACCATTCAAGATTCTCGCGCGTGTGGGAAAAGTTGCCTACAGACTTGACCTGCCGCCCGCGCTCAGTAATGTGCATCCAACGTTCCATGTATCCAATCTCAAGAAGTGTTTAGCTGACGAGAACCTTCACATTCCACTTGATGAAGTCCAAGTTGATGAATCTATGCATTTCGTTGAGAAGCCTGTTGAGATTATGGATCGCGAGGTTAAGCAAACCAAGCGCAGTCGTATCCCTATCGTGAAAGTTCGCTGGGAGTCCAAGCGCGGAGCCGAGTTTACATGGGAAAGGGAAGATCAAATGAAGATCAAGTACCCGCACCTGTTCTCTGCGCAACCTACTTCGAGATAAATTTCGGGACGAAATTTCTTAAAGTAGGGGAGACTGTGACATCTGACCCGATCCGACCCGACCCAGGTACCCGTTTCTCTGACCCGATCTTTCTTTTATTATTTAATATTTATGCTTATATTTTACTTTTAATAATAATAATATACTTTTCCTTCCCGCCTCTTTCTCTCTCTTTCTTTCCGCCGTTCCGTCCCTCTCCTTCTCTCTTTCCGCCTTCTTTTCCCTCTTGTCGCCGTCCCGCCCTTACGCCTTGTTTCCCTCTTTTTCTTCTCTTTGCTTGTCCTTTGTTCCTTCCCGCCTAAGGTTGTCTGCGCAGCTCCACGCGCCAGACTCCCTTACAAGGAATCCTGCGTGAAGACCACCTGTTTCAGCGATACGCGAGACGAACTCTTTTCGCAGCGCGTTAAGAATTGTAATTCTTCTCGCAGTGCGCGAAGGACGGAAGTTCTTCCCGCGACGCGCTAAGGATTTGTAGTTCTTCTCGCAACGCGCTAAGAATCGTAGTTCATCCCTCGACGCGCGAAGAATTATAGTTCTTCCCGCGGCGCGCTAGGAATTTTAGTTCCTCCCGCGGCGCGCTAAGAAATGTGATTCTTCCCGCGGCGCGCTTAGAAATGGTAGTTCTTTCCGCGACGCGTTAAGGATAGTTCTGTCTGCCTTCGCGCTCGCGCTCTCTTGACCTTTTGTGTCAGCCTTCTCGCGCTAACCCCCTTTTGAGTTTTCTTCTGTTTAATCTAGCCGTTGCTTTTGAGTTGTCTTATCTTTTGAGCTGTTGACCTAATCTGCTTTATGTCTGAAAAGTTGCTTTCGGCGCAGCATGCGCGCCAACCCCATTGGTTGGCAGATAAAGTGACTGACAATCTTTTGAGAATCTGCTTTTGCCATGCTTAACCAGTAACTTTATCTGTCCTCTCCCATGCCTTTTTCTGAATCCTGTCAGCCTTTTTCCCTTTTTCCCTGCTACCATATCTTTTGATATCCTTACTTTTCAGAACTTTTTACTGTTGATATCTTTTCTTTTACTTTTGGAGATCTTTTCTAGGGTTTGTGTCCCCTAGGGTTTGCCTATATATAATACTATTTTCTTAACACTTCACACACTACACTTATTCTCTTCCTCCCTTTTTGCTCTCTGCCGTTGTTCTTCAGCCGCCTCCCTCCTCTCTTGCCTCCGTCTTCCTCCCTGTTCTGCCCTGTTTTCCGGTAAAATATTATATATAATAACTTATTAATTATGCTAACTTATAATCAAGACTTAAAACAAATCATTAAAACAATAATCTTTAATTATAGGTTAACTTGTGCTTGTTTAAAGTTGGTTCTTGCTTTATCTTACACCGCATCGTTTATCAAGTGAGTAATCTCGTACCTAATCCCTTTTTATTTTTAATGTTTTGGGATGTTCATGTGTTCGTACAAACTCGAGTCTTAAACTTGTTTATGAACTTTAGTCGCGCAGTATCCCATGTGTTGAGGACGTTTACTTGGCTGTTTATTTGTATGTGTGTATCATTAACCGCTTTGTTCGGCCTATTCCGAAGTTTTCATGGATCCATTGGATGAACACGGGAGACCTATCGTTTACAGTTTTCTTTGTTTACACTTGCACAGATGTTTTCTCGTTTTTGTGCTCAATTGGGAGCACGGATTGAACTATGAACTATGAGCTATGATCTATCTAGGCTTGATCACAATCTGATTGCACCCTTGTTAAACACCAGACATACACATGTTGCGCGCAGATTTATTGCTATCTATGTATTGTATTAAACTTGATTTCTCACCAACACGCAAGTGTTTGACGTTTATTTTAACACATGTTCAGGTTTGCAGTAGCTGTTTTGGAGCTTGTGGACACATAGGACGTTTTTACTTTTGGACCTAGATTAAAATGTATCAAGACAAGTTATTGCTGTTCGAATATTTTGATTTATAATATATTGATTTAAGTTGGTTTATTTATATCTTATGTATACGTTGCGCATGCGTGAATGAATATATTTATTAAATATTGACACCCAATAGTGTCACGAGTAATGAAACAATATGTGGCGCCCCGATGTATAATCCGCCTTTGGTCGGGGTGTTACATGGTGGCGGTGGTGAGACAGGTGGTGGTGATACAGGTGGTGGAGGGGGTGGTGGAGGTGGCGGGCGGAGTGTTGGGGGAGGGGAGGTAAGACTAGTGGTGGAGGGGGCAGTGGTGAGACAGGTGGTGGTGGAGGCGGCGGGCGAAGTGTTGGGAGGGGAGGTAAGACTAGTGGTGGAGGGGGCGGTGGTGAGACAGGTGGTGGTGGGGGAGGTGAGACTGGGGGTGGTGACGGTGGTGAGACAGGTGGTGGTGATACAGGTGGTGGAGGGGGGTGGCGGTGAGACAGGTGGTGGTGGAGGTGGCGGGCGGAGTGTTGGGAGGGGAGGTAAGACTAGTGGTGGAGGGGGCAGTGGTGAGACAGGTGGTGGTGGAGGTGGGGGGGGGGGCGGAGTGTTGGGAGGGGAGGTAAGACTAGTGGTGGAGGGGGCGGTGGTGAGACAGGTGGTGGTGGGGGAGGTGAGACTGGGGGTGGTGGCGGTGGTGAGACAGGTGGTGGTGGGGGCGGTGAGACCAACGGTGGAGGGGGGTGGCGGTGAGACAAGTGGTGGTGGAGGAGGAGAGACGGAGACGGGTGGTGGTGGTGGGGGTGGAGAGCGGGGTGTTGGTGTGGGAGGTGAGACTGGTGGTGGTGGAGGAGGGGAGAAGGGTGGTGGTGGGGGCGGGGAGACTTGTGGTGGAGGAGGTGGTGGTGAGACAGGTGGTGGTGGAGGGGGCGGTGGTGAGATAGGTGGTGGTGGTGGATGAGGAGACACGGGTAGTGGTGGGGGCGGAGGGCGGGGTGTTGGAGGGGAAGGTAAGACCGGTGGTGGAGGCGGCGGCGGTGAGAAAGGTGGTGGTGGAGGAGGAGAGACGAGTGGTGGTGGGGGCGGAGGGAGGGGTGTTGGTGGGGGAGGGGAGACGGGTGGTGGTGGAGGGGGCGGTGAGACCGGTGGTGTAGGGGGTGGCGAGACTAGTGGTGGTGGAGGTGGGGGGCGGGGTGTTGGAGAGGAAGGTAAGACCGGTGGTGGAGGGGGCGGCGTGAGACAGGTGGTGGTGGTGGTGGAGGAGGGCGGGGTTTTGGTGGGGGAGGCGAGACTGGTGGTGGTGGAGGGGAGACGGGTGGTTGTGGGGGCGGTGAGATCGGTGGTGAAGGAGGTGGCGGTGAGATAGGTGGTGGTGGGGGCGGTGAGACCGGTGGTGGAGGGGGTGGCGGTGAGACAGGTGGTGGTGGAGGCGGGGGGCGGGGTGTTGGAGGGGGAGGTAAGACCGGTGGTGGAGGAGGCGGCGGTGAGACAGGTGGTAGAGGAGGAGAAATGGGTGGTGGTGGAGGCGGAGGGCGGGGTGTCGGTGTGGGAGGTGAGCCTGGTGGGGGTGGAGGAGGGGAGATGGGTGGTGGAGGTGGCGGTGACACGGGTGGTGGTGGTGGTGGTGGTGGTGAGACAAGAGGTGGTGGAGGAGGGGATACGGGTGGTGGAGGTGGCGGTTTCACGGGTGGTGGTGGCGGTGGCGGTGAGACCGGTGGTGGAGGGGGCAGGGGTGGCGATACCGGTGGTGGTGGTGGGGGGGCGGCGAGACAGGTGGCGGTGATACGGGTGGTGGTGGAGGAGGCGAGACGGGTGGCGGTGGAGGAGGAGAGACAGGCGGTGGCGGTGGCGAGGAGAGTGGGAGAGGCGGTGGCGGTGATAGCTGGGAACAACGATAAACGCAGACGCATTTAAGTTGCCCTTCACGCAAGAGACAAAGACCATTGATTGCATTCTGCCCTTCGCAATTTTGGTGACACGTCTTTAGGTTGCATTTCCCCGTGTACGTGTTGCTCACCCTCGTACATAGTAGACCGGCCTCTATTTCTACAATCCAGTTTAAAGCAAACAAGTTAGTTTATTATTATTATTATTATTATTATTATTATTATTATTATTATTATAAAAGTCGATCATATAGACACCTGAGATAGTGAGAAAGAAAAGAAGGAGGAGGATTGCCGACCGAACAAATGATGGTTTGATCATTTTCAAACAACTCTTGATGAGTTGTGTGATTGGAATGAAACTCTAAATTCGGGTAGTATTTATAGGACAAACTTAATTATTACACGAATTTAAAGCTTAGAGAAAATAAATCACCAAAGTCAGAACACGTGCATGTGGTCTTAATATTTATTTAAATATTATTTTTTTAATTATAAAAACTTAATATTATAATAAAATAATCCAATAGAGAGCCACGTAAGCGGGCAACAAGTTGCGCCGTCATCCCCTTTGATTGACAAAACTGATTTTAATGAAAACAAAGTTATCGTTTTTCGGCGTCGTAAATTAATGCAAAAATAAACATTTAGTGCATAAATAAACATAAAATAGTTAAAAAAAAACAAAAATATTGGTAATATGCATCAAAGCATTCACGTTATCATTCTATCACCGTCTTTATAATTTTAACAAAATATCACATTTTTAAATTTATCTTTAAATTTTATTTAACCTAAATATCTGGTAGGGGTGTTCACAGTTCGGTTTAAAATTGTGAAAGCGTCCAAATCGGTAATCGGTTTGGTTTTACGATCGGTTTTTTCATTTTACTTTCAGTTGGTCGATTTCAAAAGTTCCGAACTGTAACAAATGGTTTGGTTTGTGGTTTATACCAAAAACCGGCCGTATAAATCGGGACAGACCGTTAGATTGATGTGTGTATATCGTATTAGTTGTCACTAATATTTATTTTGTGCATTTAGATTTTGTTGATTTAAAGCTATTAAATTTGCTTAAAAGGCTTAAGATCTTTTTCTTTTGTTACTAACTAGGATAATAACCCGTGTTACACACGGGTGGAAAACATATCAACAAACAATATAAAATATTAGCAACATATTCAATCAACACAAATATTTGGCATAAGTATTTTTAGCTTCAAATATTACAAAAGATGTTAAACCATGTCTATAATATAAAAAGAAAATACTTTATAAATAAACAATGCAGTGAATAAGAAATAATATAACATAAATGAACCATTAGACCTGAAAAAAATAAAAAACACATATTAGTAACAAATTTTGTAATATTAATTGAAAACTAAGCTTACGAATACATACCAGGTTTAAACTTTATCACATTAAGTTTCCGAAAATCTCCTGGTAAACAACATTTGTAATTTTAGTTGTAAGCTGTGATTCTTTGTCGAGTATGACTAACTTACTACCGGCTCTACTCTTCACTCTTGACAAAGCTACGTAAAATCTTGTAGCAGCCAATTATATTGTTAATATGCTTAATTATATAATAAAGTCCAAACTAAAAATCTTGTAGCAGCTAATTATATTGTTAATATGCTTTTGGTGAATTGAAAATTTTTAAATATACAAATACATAAAATATTCCAATTATAGTTAATTATATAATATTTATAGTCAATATATAACTAATTGAATAACTTAAATTGCAGTCAAATAATATGTTCTTTAATAAGTTAAATAGACTAAACGACACGGAACGTCCAAGATCATTTGGGATTTAGGGTTTGTATGCCAAATTTGGGGACTTGATTAGAAGTTTGATATAAAATGGCTTTAAATTATATTTATAGACTAACAATTATAAACAGATGACTGGTTACGAATTATATTAATTTCAAACTTCGTAACTATTTTAAAATATGACGAAGCAATAAATAACTAATGATGCTGTTAATTTGTGATTAACGGTTTCAAATAATTTTGATACTTAAAAGTTACACAATAACAATATTAAGTTATATGAATAGAAATCAGCTTATAAGCGTTTCACTTAATTTAAACGATAATTATAATAACGAGTTTTTTTAAGACCTAAACGAAGGGTTTAGAATAAAGAGAAAAAAAAATTTTTGGATTTTCAAACAAAACTGGATTTGTAAGTTTATCTAACATTTATTTAGGGATGATAATTGGTTTTATAATAACAATAAAGTGTTAAAATAATAATAATAATAATGTGTTAAAAGTAAAAAAAACTAACAAACTGCTTTTTAAGAGATTCGAACCTGAGTCTAGATCTGTTTAGAACTTTGTATGTAACCCGCAAACCAATTGGACTACAATAAGATTTTTTTTTCAAGGATTGGTTTTGATTAATTATAAACACAACTTAAGTTTTATCCCTAAATCCATATAAACCCTAGAACTATAAATCACAAATTGATCAAGTAAATACCTCTGCCAATCTAAATTGACAGCGGCTTTGTACCTGCATATAAAACCGAACATGAATCACAATTAAATTACCCATGTGTTTATTGGATTGAAGGAGATTAGCTTAGTCGGAGTACTGGAGTTAGAAGAGCTTGAGTCTGTTCGCAGAACGAAAGCTTAGAAGAAATTGAGAGGATATGCGAGTGCGAAAGGATTAGGAGATGGTTCTGCGATTTTATACAGAGCTAAGAGCCACGTTACAATCAGTTTGGTCAACCCACAATTTCCGCTCCGTTAATTGGAGGCTTAAAACACTGAATTGAATTTCAATCATGGTGGCGAAACGCTCGGTTTGAAGTTACGAGCCAAATGGTCTCATCAATTGGCCGTTTTAAGTCTTAAATCGGTGTTAATTACTTGCCGGAAAAGCGTCGATATGTGGCTGGACTTCTTGGTTGAGATGACAATATTACAGGAGGTTTACTCCAAGTTTATTAAATTTTACACAAAAGTCCTTCAACTTTATTAGCATTTAAAACTATTATTTACAAAATTGGTACTTTAACTTTCATAAAACTAAAATATAATAATAAAATATCAAACCTTTATAACTTTAATAAGTTATATGAACTCGTAAATAAAAATCCAAAATGGGCCGGGTTTCGGGTTCGGAATTTGATGAATGTCACATTAGGGTTGAGAGGATGATAACAAATGGCTTCAACTGGGTATCGGGTTATAGAAATAAAACGGGTCGCGTGGTTTTAGATTTTGTTTACTAAAATTTTATTGTGAATATGTGAAAATTAAATTTATGGAAGGTTGATGACATGGAAGTCTATGTGGACAACCTAGGTGAAGGACATGTGGACAAAATTGTGTTGCTTTAATATATTAGTTAGATAATTATTTTAATATAACAATAATTAGAATAATTAATATCATAATTACAATAATAAGTTACAAAGATATAAAAGTCAATATCATTAATTTAAATTTTATTGTGAATATGTGAAAATTAGATTTATAAAAGGTTGATGACATGGAAAACTATGTGAACAACCTAGGTGAAGGACATGTGGACAAAATTGTGTTGCTTTAATATATTAGTTAGATAAGTATTTTAATTATAACAATAATTAATATTATAATTACATTAATAAGTTACAAAGATATGAAACTCAATATCATTGATTAAAATTTTATTGTGAATATGTGGAAATTAGATTTATGGAAGATTGATGACATGGAAGTCTATGTGG
The DNA here is from genome assembly GCF_021521415.1 of Bidens hawaiensis. Lineage (NCBI taxonomy): Eukaryota > Viridiplantae > Streptophyta > Magnoliopsida > Asterales > Asteraceae > Bidens > Bidens hawaiensis. The sequence goes on from NW_027491108.1 coordinate 2,332,427, forward strand.
ACAACCTAGGTGAAGAACATGTGGACAAAATTGTGTTGCTTTAATATATTAGTTAAATGTGTGAGATTTGTTGATCCAGTTTCATCGATTAGCAGAGGAATACTCCTTTCAGCTTTGCATACTTATAAATACTTGAGTTTTTATACATAATCTAACTACAGAAAAATTACAAGTCTACATTTTATATAAAAACTTGAAAGCCGACCAATGGCAACCTATTCAAAAGGTGGAAGCAATTTTGAGTATAATGCCTTAAGAGTCACTCCGTAAAGATATGAGTAGTGAGCAATCCACACAGAGATGCACAATTTTAGCAGATACAATCTTCATTAATTGTTGACCTGCTCATTTGCATCGAAGCCAAATAAATAAAGGTTTTTATTAAAGGGTTAATCGATTTACACGGTCCAGCATCTGGGCAGGTCCATTACTCTTTCCCGAGATTGATCAGTTACAAAATATTCTGGATCTTATCCCTGTAAACGTCCATCATTGACCCACGACTTTAACTAGCCAAAATTAAACTTGATCTTTCACTTGGGTCAAACCGAATATGTTGATTACACAAGGCCGCATGTCATCCTGCCACCATGGGAACAAAGAGCTTTACCGATCATATGACTTTAGTTTCGAGACACGGACAACTTCGCTATAAGTATTGGTAATTCGCACACCACATCCCTTTAAGGGGCAAGCTATTTAACATTCTCACATCATCACTTTGATACATCATTTAAGAACTTTTAGAATAGTAAATTTGACGTCCAAACTAAACAAAGGTTGGAACTTGAGATTGCTTGCTGCGTGCAAACACGTCTTGCAAGGCCCCTAACAATATCTTAGGGGTGTCATCTACGGCCAGCCTAACCTTATTGCTTACGATTATGAGAATTGCAAGCACTTACGAACTACACTCGATCTTAATTAATTGTGATATTATTCCCTAAAGATATGTACGAACCACATTATCTTATCTTACTTTTTTTAGTAGCCACACCTTAAGCACATGTTAAACATATACTATGTTCAAAATTTTGATACATTATACTATCTTATTTTTTGGCCAGCAACTCATTATACTTATGACTCACTCTTAAATTACACATGTACATTTTTTACGACCATACGACTTGAACCCTCACCTTCATAAAGACAAAGTCTTGTTTCACTTTGTGGTTTCGATATGCCGAAGACCCTTAGTATAGAAAATTTAGGGGTAGCAAATATGACCCGTGGGTTGAATGAGTTGTAATAAAATGTATATAATGGGTCAGAATGGGTCAAACTAAAAAAAATTGAAATAAGTTAAAATGGGTAGACATTTCTTGAAGTTTTTTTAAGAAACTTTTTAGTTTTTTTTTACTTTTTTAGTTTTTGATTTATATTTCGAGTTATGATTTTTTTAATTATTTTTTTATTTTTAATGAGGGGTTTTTGAAATGGGTCAAAATGGGTTGAGATTTCAGAAACCCCTCATTAAAAAATTCAAACAAAATAATTAAAAAATCATAACTCGAAATATAAATCGAAAAGTAAAAAAACTAAAATGTTTCTTCCGTTTTTCTCGTTCCATTAAAAAAAACTCAAGAAATGTCAACTCGTTTTGACCCATTTCAATATTTTTTTTTAGTTTGACCCATTATATACACTTCATTACATCTTTTGGGTCACATTTACCACCCCTAAAAAACTTACACTATCTATCATTGAAAATCAATTGCATTAAAAGTTATTTTGTAAAGGTATACATGTGCAGTAAAAACATCAAATACTATTGAATTATAAAGTTGACTTTTAAATTTTGAAGTTAAAGAAAATTGAATCATAACTTCAAGTTAATACACATCTAATGAAATAGTGTGCATCTTTAAGAAAATAAAGCTCTACAAAGTTAGTAATGTTTGCTCTAAGTCCGTCTAAGAAAATTATTAAAACGTTTTATGTTAAAGACGGAAAAAAAAATTAGGCCTTAATTAAAATGGGTTTTTTGTTTGGTTTAAACAATTTAATTTTTAAACTGACTTATTTGATTATGATTTGGGTTGTGTAGAAAAACTTTTTGTACAAAGTAGGCTTAAATGTCTCAAGTGAGACTAGAACCCATCTTTTTGTGTGTGTGTGTGTGTGTGTAAATTTAAAAAAAAATAGGGTTTAGCGGGGTGTCAGGTCGGGGGCCGTCGACCACCCTTCCCTCTTTGAGAGACGGCGCTGTATTTGCTGTAAGGGTGTTGTGTTTTTGTGCTTGATCTGTTTTGTTTTTCCATGCTTTGATTTGTACTCGTTGGCTATGAGTGTCCTTTTTCTAGGTTTTATATTACCATTTCCGGTATAAAAAGTACTGTTTGCTGGAGACATCAAATTAGCCTTTATTAAGAAAAAAAAGTTTATGATATTGTTTTTGTTTATGCAAGTTGACTAGTTGTGCATTTCTGTTCTCTTCCTAAATTCCTGTTCGTTTTCCTTTTACTCTTCTGAACGGCAATCAACTTTATTTACACCGACAATACACTTCCTTGTCCAGATTTATCATTTATATGGTATTATTTTCAGCTATAATGATAAAAATAATTACCTTGTTTAAAAGAAATAAATAGGTACAATAAAAGTATGCACTGCAATTTAATTATAAAGCTGACTTTTTCAAATTATGAAAGATGATTTATGAATTTTAGTTAGTTAAATAGAAGGGACATTTACATATATCCCTTCCCTAACTTTCTTTATTATATACTAGATTTTATCATCCGTATTATGTGGGTTGTTTTATATTATTCGTTTTTAATATTTATATATGTATATTTGAATTTTAATTTTATTTATTGTAAGAATATTTAATAATTAATATACATGAGGTTTGATGATGAAATGGTTTCATAAATAAATGATATGTTATAATCCAATATTTGATGAGATTATTTTTTTAATATAATGAAATGTTATAACCCGTTTAAGAGCTATTTGGGTTTGGTGAGACCTTTACCCGTGAATTCGTTTAAAAGCTATCTGGATTTTGTGACCTATGACCCGCTTATGTTTTTTACCATAATTGTTTATTAATTATAAATAACATCTTTTTCTTTTTAAATTAAATATTAAATTTTAGTATATCCCTATTTTATAGGATTTTCATATCAAATAATTGGTAGGATTAATTTTTAATTTAATGAAATGTTATAACTCGTTTAAGAGCTATCTGGTTTTGATAAGACCCATACCCATGAATTTGGGTTAAATCAATGAGAGGCCTCCATTTAAAAATCAATAAATCTGGTGGCTTCCATAAAAAGGGGGAGCGACCACGTCGCGACACATAGGATTTTAGGGTTTTCGTTTATATATATTATATATTTTCCCAATGCTAAACCTTAAATTACATATCTCTCCTCCATAAATCACATATATTACATATATCCCAATTTCATTTAAATTAACTAACTAAATGATAATTTTACCCTTAATGAACTAATTTACATATATACCCTTCTTAATATTAACAATTACATATATCATCAATTTAAATCCAAACCGAGTTGGTTTTAAGACGAACATATCAAAGCTAATAAATTCAATTAGGGACGATTTTTTTAATCGCTAGCAATTATAAAAAAAATTACATGGTTTATATGTTCAACATTTCTAACATGAGAAATCAACAAACTATATCACATAATATTGTATAAAGGGATTTTTACATATATGCACTCCCTAAAATACATCAAATAATTACATAGTAGTTATTTATAAAATACACCGATATGGTTATATAATATATAAAAATTCAACTACTTTTCTATACGTAGGTTACAAAATAAATTTATTTAAATTGATTTTATTAATTACAATAAAAAAACATTATAAAAAAAGTATCAAAGTCAAAATATCAAATTACATAAAATTCACTTGAGCTCCAATAAATATGGGGGCATTTACGTATAGTTGTAAAAGGGTAAAATGGTAACTGAAGACTATAAGAGGAAATATGTAATTTAAGGTTTAGTATTGGGGAAATATATAATAAAGAGAGTTAGCGAAGGGATATATGTAAAAATCCCAAAAAAGAAAATGACAAGTTATCTGGTACGTATGAATGAGAGAAGAAATAGATTATTATGAGGAGATGAAAAAAAAAGTTCGGTTGCTTAAAAGAATGAAATCATCTTTACGTCATGTTTTTTTTTCCAATATATTTTCTCTTTCACCCTACATCACCTCTACCACCACATACCAACCACCATCACCCACCCACCCCCACCAATCATTGCCCACCTCCCACTAGCGCTACCGCCACAACCACCAATCACCACTGCCACCTGACGACTAACGACTAAGACTGCCATCAACCATGGCCCCCCCTATCTCCACCACCTCCCGCCGCCCACCACCATCACCACCACTACTCACTACTATGTTTATTTTATTTCTTTGTCTTTTCATATCTACCAAACAACATAAATTAATATTTTATTTTTTTTTTTTCACATTATAATCAAACATCTAAATGGATAGTAATGATCTATTTATTCTCTTATCTATTTCATTATCTTATCCATTTTGTTTTCTTATTCCTTCCATTATTTCACACCAAACATACCCTACAAGTAATTTTATGAAAACAAGAAATTAGCTTTTAGTAACATCAAGTTTTTTTCCTAATATTATTTTTGTTTCTATCAATCGTAATTTAGTCGTTATAGTTGGTTTTGTGAAGCCATTTCCTTTGTAGTTTTATTTGTGAAGAACATTTTGGTAAATGAATAAATTGTAATTGTTCAATGGAATAATTGAATAACCAAAAAGATTAATCTGGTGGTTTGGAGAGCGAATTTAGATCGTCAACCTACATGGGTTGCATTGACGACATGTAATATAATTGTTCCCTCAGTTATACAGTAGAAACTCTATAAAATAATACACTTGGGACCACCAAAATTTATTAATTAATATTTTATTAATTTATAGTAGAATACTTAGTTTACAACCACCTTTCAAGCTTCCACTTAATTATTGTATACAATGCATGTATATCAAATGAACGGCCCAATTTGAAAGAAACCTTCAATCTCCCACCTTATTATGCTTCTTGTGTTTAATGTATCACTTTATGGACATTAAAAATATTTTCTATATAAATACAAGATCAAAATAGGTTAACACAAACAAATCATACACACAACATGGCTTCCCATCTTAAAGGTGTGAAAAAAACAACAATGACAGACGAGATTCGAAGAGCATTATGCAAGCACAACAAGGATAATCCAAGTCTCACTCAAAAGCAATTGCAAGAATGGGTTCATACTTCATAGTAACTATGGTTTGTAGGTGAGTCAAGCGACAATATCGAATACAGTTAAGCGGTCTTTAGAGTATCTCTCACTTGCTCCCGAAAGAGGCGATGTTAAGCGACATAAACCGGCAAAATTCCCTGACCTAGAAAAATCTCTTTATGAATGGATTCTTCAATATCAAGAACATGTGAATATGACAGGTGAACTAATCATCGAGAAGGAGAAAAAGTTCATGAAAGATATGTATCCGGTGGATACTCCAGACTTTACTTTTTCTATTGGTTGGCTTGGAAAGTTCAAAGCAAGATATGGAATTAAAAATTTCTGGCATTTTGGAGAGAGTGGATATGTTGAAATGGAGGGCATGGAGGACAAATTAAAATCCATAAGAGACAAAGTTGATCAGTTTGAAATAAAATACATCTTTAATATGGATGATACAGGTTTGTTTTTTTATTATTTTATTTTATATTTTGTACTTTAGTGATGTAATTATTTACATGTTTTGATCTTAAACAGGTTTGTTTTTTAGACTTCAACCGGATCAGTCCCTTGCAACAATGCAGCTTGAAGGGAAAAAACAAGACAAGGAAAGACTAACTGTTGCTATTTGCTGTAATGAGGATGGTTCGGAAAAACTTCCTTTATGGATTATTGGGAAATATGCTAAACCAAGGTGCTTCAAGAATGGGTAAACTTGAACAGTCTGAACTGTGAGTACTGTGCTAACAAACGAGTTTGGATGACTGGTATGTTATTTGAAGAATATGTTCGCCAACTTGATAAAAAAATGGTTGGAAGAAAAATTCTCTTGATTGTGGATAATTGCCCTGCTCATCCAAAAATTATTGAAGGATTACGAAATGTTGAATTATTTTTTTTGCCACCAAACACAACTTCAAAAATTCAACCTTGTGACGCGGGGATCATACGAGCTTTTAAGATGCATTATCGTCGTCGATTTTATAGAAGTCTTTTGGAGAGTTATGAATTTGGGGTTTCAAATCCAGCAAAAATAAATGTATTAGATGCAATGAATCTTGCAATTTCAGCATGGACTATGGATGTTCGTGCAAATACAATTGCGAACTGCTTTCGTCATTGTAAACTTCGATCAACAGATAACATGACTTTTGAGAACTCAGACGAAGGTGGTGAAAGCACTCAAGAACTCCAGAATTTGATCAAAGAGTTGGGTTATCGCAATGCAATGGATGTCGAAGATGTTCTGACTCACCCAGAAGAAAATGTAGTTGCACAGTTGTTGACTGATGAAGAAATTATTGAAAGCGTTATTGGAATTAATAAAGATGATATCGATGAAGAAGATGATGAAAGTTCTACAATGGAGCTCCCTTCGCGAAACGAAGCTATTAAAGCGACAATCACATTGAACAATTTCTTGTTGAGCTATGAGAAAACAACACCAGAAGTTCTTACCATGCTAAGGAAAATTAGAGACGAGATTCAAGGGATAATTGATTTCAACAAAAAACAAAAGACAATTGAGTCATTTTTCAAGAAACCTTCATAAATCATTCATGTAATATGCTATATATAAGGAATTATTAATTTATATTTTATATGGGGTCTAAAGAAATTATCAAAAATGTATTATCTTATAATTTTAGCGAATTATTAATTTAGCACCCTATCCCCGAGTCGGGACCGGCAAAAAATATTATCTTAGAGAGTTTATTAAATAATCGAGTATTAATTTATCGAGTTTCTACTGTATGTTTTTTTTTTTGTGGGAAATAACATAATAAATTGGCAGAACATATATTTGGATCGTGTGGCCTTGCCCAAGCGGTACGGTGGGCTATCTCCTTTTGGTGCCGAGTCCTAGCGATATATGCTTTTCGAGTCCTGGGGCTCCTCAAGGTGTATAAGTTCTCCTCTTAACCGAAGAAGAAGCCTAAAGCTTTTTATGTTGTACTGTTGATCTCATTGTAGAGGTTATGGAAGGCCCGAAATGAGGTGGTCCATGGCAGGGCGGTTATTCGGTAGGCTAAACTGGTAGAGGAGATCAAGATGATAAGCTTTCTTTGGGTACATGTCAAGCTAAATTATGTAGCATGGGAGGATTTGAGAACTTTTAGTTGTTAAACAGGTTAATTTAATTGGAAGGGGATACAATCTTGTCTCTTTAACACTCACATTGAAACCTTAACCTCTATATTTTTTTGTGATGTATAAAAAAAGAGAAATAATAATAATAATAAGATAGGTGTTGTGAGTAAGATAGAGACAGAGATAGACAGTTCAATGTAAAAGGTTTTTAAATACTAAACAAAAAAAGAAAATTATGTTTTTTATTAAATTATAGTTTTAAGTATCTTGAAGGCATTCTTGTTTTTCAACATCTAAAGTTAATAAGAAAATAATTATGAAAACAATTAATCCAAATAAATAATTAACAAGATCACTTAATAGCATAATAAATATCAGATATGCTAATAGCATAATAAATATCAAATATGCTAAGAGCATTCTCATCATATCCTCCAAAATATTGTGAGGGGAATTTGTAAATTATAGTGTGGAATTTTGAGTGGTTATGAGTGTAAATTATAGGGTGAAAAAAGAAAAGATAGTGATCTTTTTGTAAATTTAGAAAAAATGTAATGAATTTTTGTAAATTATAGGGTGGAGAGAGAAAATTTTGATAATAAAAGTATAAAAAATATTGTGTAATTAAAAAGGAGATAAAAATATAGTGTTTTTTAATACAATTATAAAGATGAGTATAAGGGATATGTTAAGAATGCTCTAACATGGTAACGGCCATTTTTAGTTTAATTTATATCTATGCCTACATCTAGTCTTCCATACTATATAAAAAAAAATATATAAGAATCTCCCATGTTCATTCCCACCATTCTTTTTCTTCTCATTCCCTTATTTAGCACACTTTTTTTTTACATATAATGATTTATGTTTATAGAAAACGCTAATTATACTAATAAAGCACATTAATTTTAAATTATCTCTTATTAAAAAAAATAGAAATCTAATTATTTAACTTTTCTTTGTAATCAAATAATAAATGACAGTCAAATTACCCTAAATTATTATATATATTAAATAAGAACTTTCTTAACACTCACTAAAATACTATTCCTTTCACAAAGCTTTAATTACGTGTACGCTAGGCTTTGATGTTGGTATTTTTCACTTTGTTTAATCCTACTACACGTGTTATGAGACATGGGTCTTCACTCACCTCCTTCCACACGTAGCCACGTTTCTCAGATAGTAAGATCTTAATCGAAAACTCGACTTTCTCTATCTGTCAGGCGTCAAGAGAGCGACGGTGGTTCTTCAACTTCAACCGCCGCTCCCAGAGCGCCCATCTGCCTCTGCTCATGTCTCATCTTCAGGATTTTGAATGGATCAGATAATTGGTGTCTTCATCGTCATTTACCTTCGACTATTTGCAGGTTAGCTTTACTCTCTGTGGCAAAAAACTAGATCATATATGTAGAATTGGGGGTAAATTTAAGGTTTCCGTTCTTTGCAGCCAGTATCTGAAGACGAGGATAGTGACTAACTCTAGGTTTGTAATTGTCTTTTTATGATTAGTTCAAGAGAGGCTATGAAATTGTTTGATTGAATTTGTTATTTTTGAACCAACATTTGGTTTTGATTTTTATCTCAAAATCGAGCTTAAGAAAAGGTTTATAATTAGGGTTTGTAGAATATGAGCTCTTTGAATGTAATTTTCTTTTAGATCTGGTTTGAATTAGAAATAAAACTCTACGAGATCTATACGAATTTTAATTTTCATGTTTGGTTTTTCATGATTTTTTTCAGAGTTGTCTTCAGCCATTAAGCAAGAAAGGAAGTTGCTCATGGAGGCATGGGGATTCTTAAATCTTTGTTATATCATGTGCTCGGATACACGAGGGCTGCTATACTTAGTCTAGGAACTTTAGAGACACCCTCAAGAGCTTTTAACAGGTATGAATTCACTTTTATTATCTTTCATCAACTGTTGATCCCTACTGATTATAGGTTAGATTTCATGCTATTTGATTCAATTGGATGTATTTCACACCCCTAATTAAAATTCTTGGTTGCAGGTATGGTTGTTAGATTTATATTTGACATATAGAATTTTGAATCCTCCAACATAATATTTTTATTTCTTTACTGGATCTAGGGCTTATGACAAACTGCCATTAAAGGTAATGGGAGAGGTGCCACCAACTTTGACACAAACCACTTACGGGGCAGATATCGAGTCTCTAGGAACAAATGAAGGTATTTTTGAATTGATTGCTTACTGATTCTATTATCAATGAGAGCATCTATCATTTTATTCATGTTTTCTTCCCATGCAGGTTGTTGCAGTGCCTATTGGTCTCTCTAACAAAGAGAAATCATGTTTAAAACCCGTCTGTCGGTTGTGTGAAACGCCACAAAGCAAAATCATCCACTTTAGATTTTCATCATGATACAACAGCCTTAGGTCAGCATATTTATGTATGGCCTAACACGTATTCCATTCATGCCCCGAATTATGAGTTAACTGTTCACTGGTATTAGCTTTAGATTAACAGTGGTGTTCATGCAGTAATTAGTAACTTTAGAGATTTAAATAAGATGTGTTTACAAGAAATATTGTTTTCTCATCTGTAAGATGGAAATGAATACTATTAAATTTAAATATATGAAAGAATTTTATTGATTTCGAATCACAGTTGTTACTAAATATCATTTTAATTGAATTCTACTTATGTCTACCCTTTTGTAGGTGCAATGCGCGGATTTTCCCCGTTTGCTTTACTTTCACTATGGTTTGTTTTTGTTACTTTGATGAATTCTTTGAAAGACTCAATTTTTGTAATGAGTTATAGGTTCTATGTTGTTACATTACAAGGATTTAAATAATTAGTTGTATGAATTGTGTTAAACTTTTGATGCAGAGTGACTTTGTATTTGCCTTGGAAACTGTCTTCCTTAGCTCACCGGGTACGTCTTAATTTTTATCATTACATGACACACTACAAGTTTATGCTTTTTGATGATTTACAAAGCTATAAATAGTTATGTACACTTTTAACAATTGCATGGACCATATGATTATCTCATCACTTTTGGCTTTGTTTATTGTTGTTGCAGGGGGTCTACTGTTTGGTTGCTTTGGATAGTATTGTTAGAAAATTGAAGTTGTCTTTTAGAGTTGTAAGTTTTTTAGTATAAAGGCTTAGTTTATTGTTAGTGTATGTGTGTTGTTTCCTAATGTATTGTAGTACATGGTATAGGGAAAATATGGTATAAGCTCTTTATGAGCTTTAGGTATTACATTATAGCATAGGAATTTATTGTTAGAAACTTAGAATGTATAGACTAGCAAAAGTGCATAACTATTTCCGAAAAAGGCTCCTTTTGTTTTGTTTTATTTTCTGTGGTCTCAGAAGAAAAAACATTTTTATCTTTGGATATTCCTTCTGATTGTGTTGGGTCGAGCAATTCTGTACAATATACATCAACGGTTCGTGTTCGTCATAGACTATTGACAGCATACATTAACCGTTCTCAAATGTTTGCAATCAACATCAAGTTTGAGTACACTTCAAACATCAATTTTGCTTTTATATGTGCTGTTACTCATCTTAACTCCTCCCGCGACGCGGCGGGTCTAAATACTAGTTATAATTAACTAGTTTGAGTCTCCCTTTATTATGTGAGTTTATTGAAGTTTTTATTTTTAATCGTTTTGCTATTTTATGTTTTTTAATGATTTGTTTTATTTTTTAATGCCGTTTTGTATTAATGTAATTCGTATATATTAGTTTGTTACGTTTATTATATTTTTTAACGTTTGGGCTCTTTCAATTAAGAGCACATGCTTTTTAGATTTTTAGCGAACGAACATAAATGAACACAAAACATGTTGATTTTTTAAACAAAGGACACAAATATTGTCTTATGAAAGGTATGTGTATGTGTGTGTGTGGGGGGGGGGGTGATGTACGTAGGTGACGATGGTTGTTGATGCCTGAGAAGGGAGGTTGACGATGGTGGGTGATAATCAGAAGTTAGCCCGGTGATGAAGAGATGACTGGCAACGGAGAATATATAAAGAAGAGAAATTAAATTATGATTTGATGATAAAAGAGTTTCACAAATAAATAAGATGTTATAACCCGTTTAAGGGCTATCCGGATTTAGTGAGACCCATAACCCGCGAAAATTATTGTTTGATGATTAAAGGGTTATTTCACAAATAAATGACATGCTATAACTCATTTAAGGGCTATTCGGGTTTTGGTGAGACCCGTGACCCTCGAAAATTATTATTTGATTATGAAAGGGTTTCACAAATAAATGAGATGTTATAACCCATTTAAGGACTATTCAGGTTTGGTGGAACCATACCCACGAATTCGGGTCAAATGCATAAAAAGACTCAAATCACAAATCAAGCAATCTGGTGGTTTGGAAAGTTGGAAAGGAATGCAGAGTTAACATAGGTTTTTTTATAGCCATTTATATAGATAAGTAGATGTATTTTCGAAACCTAATTATATATTAAGTTTACATATTATATATATTTTTTTAGATTCTCTAGCATAAGTAATATTTTTCTATTTATAAGATGTATATAAGTATTTAATATTTAAGCCAGTTGTGGATATAAGAGATCATAGTTTGTTGAATTTTATGTAGTTGCTCGATTAATTTCGTCATTTTGGTTTGAAATTTTAAGAAATAATCTATAAAAAATCATAAATCTTGATTTTCCGAGACAAGTATGGTAATTGTGAAATGTTTCAAGTATGTTTTTTCATCAAACTGTAAAATTTTGATGCATGCGGATGCATGTTCAAATTAGGTTAACCATAAAATTTTTGTGCATGTACATGTGGATGCGTATTCAAATGTCTAAACATCCATATGACTTATTCATAGGCTTAGAACAGAATGGTTCTAGCCGAGAGTCTGATGCCTCCAGAAATTTAGGGTTCTTTACAATTAAAATAATCAAACAAATAATAATAATGATCTGCCCGGCCGATACAAGATCTTATTTGATGTGAGCCTAGTACAATTCAGCCCATGTTAACCTCCATTGCAGCCCACGAGAATGCTATTGAAAATTGAGACCAAGTCTAATAACTTTGATATATTACTCCATGACCATTAAGCCCTCCATACGGTCACAAATACGAGACTAGCTCGTTTTTGATATATATGTATATATACATAAAGGATCCGATACAATAATATGTTATCATACATTACGTATGCGACACCCTTTTGCGCCGATTCAACCATTGTCACCGACGCCATTTGCACGCACCACTTCAATTGAATTGAAATACGCCATGTGCAAACACCCATTTTCAGAACTTTAAATACGTTCCAGATTTGTTCATATGATGAAATCAACGATTAAAACGATGGTCGATTGATGATTCCGAGATTATATGAAGTGATTTCAGCGTTCAACTTCATGTTACAGATAGTTTGATTTCAGATTTGAGCTTCTGAACGTTTAAAGGTTTCTCTAGAACGTTTAATTTCATATCTGAGCTCTGATCAGGGTTCTGAACTTCTAAAGTTTTTGTTCTAAACTTCTAAACTTTTTGTTCTGAACTTAAATGTTTAACTTGAACGGTTAAAGGTGTTCGCTTTGGTTAGAACGTTTTAGTGTCTTCAGTTTTGTTTAGAACATCTAAAGGTGTTCTTTTTTGTCAGAACGTTTAAAGGTGTTCGTTTTGGTCAGAACGTTTTAGTGTCTTCAGTTTTGTTTAGAACGCTTAAAGGTGTTCGTTTTTTGTCAGAACGTTTAACTTGAACGTTTAAAGGTATTCGTTTTGGACAAAACATTTTAGTGTCTTCAGTTTTGTTTAGAACGTTAAACATAATATTTTGAATCGTAATCAGAGCTCAATTAAGTATAGTATTATGCAATTTCATAATCAATTGATAAATCTAAATCCTTCTATATTGCATCCGACAAAAAATATTGCATCCGACAAAAAATATTGCATCCGACAAAAAACATCTGGTTAACATACCAACTTCATTAACATACTTAAATCTTGGTACACTTAACGATCCTCAAAATTTGGTCATAGCAACCCAGCCTTTGATACATAGCTGATACATTAGAATCAAAAGCACATCGCCATACCATAAGTTTTTATCAGTCATAAACAAAACATATTAACGGCTTAACATAAGGTAGTTTTTTAACAGACAGCCATCAAACATTATTCATAAAACCATAAAACATTAAAAACTAAAACGGGTTTAACTGACTTCAGCATGCATCCATCAGTCGCTTACCAACGCTTCATCGAACTTCCCTTTTTGCTTGTTGACAGAAGACAGCAGAATCTTCGCGGTGTACTTTATCCTTAAGCTGACTAACACCTTTTTACTCTTCATTGAAACCTCCCTAAGCCCACAGCAGCAGTTACACCCCCTTAAACGTCTCCATATGCCTCATAGTGAACAGCCCAGACTCTTCATATTATTTTCTAGTGCACTTTAACTTCAGCCACTTCGGTTCTACCCCTTCCATTGGAATTGCTTTTGGATGATCAACGATTCGCAGGTAGCTCACAAAAAACTCCTTCTGCATAAACCATACATCAGTAGCCGTTACACAACCTTCTCATTTATCATCAAACAATAAACAATAACATATTCGAATTGTTACTCAAACCATACTAACCAGTTTTGTCACCGTACGTGAGCAAACACCACTATACTCTGCATCCAAATCCTTATCTGCTTTCGACCGCCTTTTGTTTGTGGCCTTATCCACATTGTCTAACACCTCAATTGCTAGATTTTTCACATCAAAGCACACCAGATAATAGTGATCACCTGTCACAATTGGTATTACAAACATGTCATATGGTCGTATTCGTAGTTTTCTCACATCGTTGTTAACCGATCGCCTTAGATTCTCCTTTATCAATCCGACGCCCGCTGTGAATGTCACATCTTTTAACTCGATCATGCTTCCATTCTGTTAATTCCAAAGAAAACACATTATTCCACACAAGAGATTAAACACAAATACATTCCATTATCCGACCATACAATAAATTATAATCAGGCTGTTAACTACAACAATAAAAAAACACAGACAGTTCAACTCGTACAAACTACCTTATCCGATCAAAACTCAACTCAAATGATTATGTTAACTTCAAAAACATTTACAAACAATCAAATTCAAACACTCAAACAACACGATCCGATCAACCATCCACTCTAATAATTCGGATAATTTAAATAACATTAAAAAACTCAGCCACCTCAACATGCATACGCTACTACCGTACCCGAGCCATAACATATAAGCATCAATTTATTTTTAAAAAAATAAAAAACACAGACAGTTCAACATGTGTCACACCACCGTTTCCAACGAACATTAAAATCTTAGCATTCTGTTAATCGCATAAACCACAAATACACATAGACAGTTGAAATAGTTTACACTACCTAAATAGCTACACCAACTACCGGCTACGTTTAAACTGTGTACGAGCACGATTAACCCCGATAATCCGTAGCTACACGTACACAGCATACGCCACTTGATCACACACACAACGTACACAGCATACACCCCTTACTCATACACACATCATACACGAATTAGGTTCACCCGGTGCACGCATACGTTGACACATACATCTCAAACCACCCAACGTCTAACTAACACCTACATACCTACCGCCCATAATAAGAACTACACAAGCTACAACAAACAAACCAAACCAAACCAAAGCTCCACCTTCACATCATAAGCACCTCAACTTACTAGTCAGATAGCATCACGAGACCAACACAAAACAATAATACACATACATAGATGAATATGCACACACAACCGTATCCGATCAACCATAACGCATGGGCCCCTCCCATACCAGTCACCAACCCAAACTAAGGTTTAACTATTAAATAGTATCACCTAATAATAAATAAACACCAGCCAAACACAACATACTACTTAACATTTACTTTTAACATACAATAAAAGCACGTATAACAAAACCTACAAGCTCGATTGGTCCTAGAAACAACCGATATGGAGACGAATCGCTCCGCCCTGACTCCCATTCTTTCAATACCATTGAGAAACAAGAGATGACATTGCTACTTATCGTCATGTTCGGCTAGAGCGTCTCGAATGCACCCCGCAAACCTAACAGTCCACCTTCAGTCAAAGACAAAGTTTCCCTACAACGAAACACAATATGGTTACTACAATTAACACTAACATATGAACTTAGGGTCAAGTATGTCAGACGACTTACGTTTCTGGGCCACCAGTCCGATGTATGTACCTCTAAACAAGAGTCTCATCTTTTTCTTCTTTGCTATTGACATCCACCGGCCTATACATATACGGCGATCTAAGCCGGTAGCTTTGACGTATTTCCCTTTTCTCCCTTTCTATACCTTTACCTTTATCGACCATCCGTCTTGACACCTCACTCAATGGAACGTGCTCCGTATCACTATCAATCACTTCCGTCCCTTGATTCTCCCCCGTCCTCAACTCAACATCCACACCAGGTGTATCAACTGCTATCTTTGTTGTTGTTGGTGTCTTCAACACTACCTCTTCACCAACCTGTGTCATTCCCAAACTAGACGATGGTTCAACAAACACCGGAATACTTCCCTGTGTTACACCCTTCAATGCCCTACCACTACCAACTCCAATTTCACTTCCACTACCGCTTCCTTTCCCACCTGCGGTCACCTTGTCCACACTGTCGCACAACTCTCTCACAACATCCGGATCACTCCAAAATGGTGAGCAATTAGGTTCTTAATCATCTAAATGATCAACTTCTCGTACCATTTCTCCCTTTTCTTTTACAGATTTCCTTTTAATCCGCTCAATTGTCTCTTCGTTACTAACCTGGCCTACACATGCTGACATTTTTAACTGTCTTCCTACCCGCACGTCCACCACTTTCTTGCCTCTGCTTTTACGTCCAGATCCCCTAAATACCTCTTCTATTCGTCTTCATATTGAACAACCTCACTGTACTTAACGGCAAGTTCTTTCGGATCACCATTCCCGGGGTACGCATCAAACGCTACTTTCATTAATTTTTCAAATTCCTCTTTGCATCTTGTAAGCATGTCTAACACTTTCCCCATGCGTTGCACCTTCGCCTACATACACAATGGTCATCAGTATTACAAACTAGACCGTACTTTCATCAAAGTAAACAATAAGCATGTGTGACATAAAACGCGTAAATGACTATTACCTTCAACTCAGATTCTTTTACTGCCAGACTATCCTCACTATTAAATTTCTCCTTCCCACTTCCCTTGTTTGACGATCCAAACATTTTTCCATTCATTCGTCTACCGAACCCACCACCAACTATTTCAAGATGTTGCCTTTCCTTCAACTTATCTAACGTCCAGCCAGATAGACCGAGATTTGATAGTGACTCTGGTACTCCATCCACCCTTACTTTATCAACATAATACAACTGCAAGCATAGCAAAGAACATTATTTAATGCAAAAGCTATATATCCAAACTATTGTGAAAGAAATGTAACTAAGATTACAATAAATTTTATGACATCACAGTTCTCAACAACTACGTTAATGTTTATATTCTCAACAGTTATATGTTGTCAACAACAACTACGTTAATGTTTACATCCTCAACAGTTATATCAGTGTCAACTATGTCTATTTACCTACATGCACTCCACATGAAAACCAAAACCAATTAATTTGTCAATATACTACAGCTTCAAACATAGCAAACATATGTATTTACTTTGAACAATAATTACCAAACACTAACACTATCCCTTTAAATTTTATTACATCAACGTTCACAACAACGCGTACTAAATATTATATATTATAAACAGTTGTATCAGTTAATACTACGTCTAACTAACTACGCCATAGCCACATGTAAAACAGAAACAAATTGCGACTACTATCATAGAACGAAACTTATACGGCATAGTACAAATAAGGATAAATTCGTAAGGTTACATCACTTACAGCTTGTATTGTTAGCGGCCCCACATAGTAGGTCTTACGATCGTCACGCTTCCATTTATCCGTACACTCTCTTATACTACGGTATATAACCTCACACCAATCAATGTTCTTTACATCGCACTCCTTATTAAAGAATGGTAGAAAAGCCTTCAGACATCTACCGTTTCCAGAACACTCTACCATTGTCGACATGAAAAGCATCAGAAAGTCAACCTTAAACATCCAGTCAGCTTGATCATATGTTCCAAGCCTGCTATCTATATCCGGAGGGCTCACATCACTTTTACCATGGACCTCTTTCCATGCCTTACTTACACTCAGAATGGAATTTGAATCCTCACACTTTACAAACTACTTCACCTGCTTTTGGTAACCCCGTCAACGAATGAATACCATCCTTTGTTAGCCTTAACCCACCTTCACACAATTCCAGAGTCATTGTTGACGTATCCAGCTTGTCCACCACGTAATATCCCAAGTTTCCTGGTATTCCGTCAACAGTCATCGACATGAATTTACTAAAACCCATATCCTTTACACACTTCTACTGTGCATTCGAAAGTTTCTTCAATACACTAAACAGCGAGTGTGGAAAAGATCTGGTCCTTATGCTTGGAACATCATACTTTTTATACTTTGTCCTCCGTTTCACGTTCTCTTGTTTTGTTATGGCTAGCTCATTGTTATAGATGTCCAAAGACTGTTGCTCTTTCACAAAGTCGTTATCAATATCCATAAGCTCTGTCAACGAACCGACCACAACACCAGATCCACCTTCCCTGGATGATACATCCCCAACATTTTTTAAAACAGTTGTCACCCACAAACCCACAATCTCTAAAACAAGAAGTCTCTAACTACATGTATGCACAAGATTAATTTAGAAACACACTTACCTATATGTTTCTTCGTAGCTCGTGATAGCTGTCTTTTTTGCAACTTATCACTTGATTGTGTGCTCTCCAGGTACACTACACGCACAAACACGAATTACAACATGTAACATAAAATAAAATGGACTATTACTACATCAATAGAGATCAAACTAACGCCATCCTTTCGTTTACAACCTCACAACAACTGTCTACAAACAAACACATACCTTTTTTCTTAATCTTATTCCCCCCTTGCCAACCGTATTCTGCATCCCCTGCATTTTCATCAACCGATGTCAACAGTAAATCCAAAACTATAAAAATACATGCTTCTATAATATCATGCTACATGATTATGACACAACACATACTAACCAATATGTTTCTTCCTAGCCGCAGATTGTTGTTCTTTCTGTGCCATCTCAGTTTCATCTCGGATCGCGAGTTCCGCTACAATCACAAACATGGATTAGAAAACCCAGCATACTATATTATCGACAATCACAACATCTATAGATGCAAACGTAAGTCGAGCATATATACTTTAAAATTCTATGTAAAGAACTCCTACTAAACGATTAGCATACAACACATACTTACCAACGTGCTTCGTCTTAGCCGATGAATTATGTACTTCATGTAATTCCTTATCTTTATCTTGGCTCTCGAAGTGCGCTACACAAACATTCACGGTTTTAAATACACAACATACTATACTACCAACCATCCAAACATCGGAAGCTACCAACGTAAACGGGAGCCTACTGTTTTTTAGATCCCCTTAAGGAAATTTTACAAACAAATACACATACCTTTTCCCTTACTCTTACTCCCTCCTTGATCATTGTATGCTACATCTCCTACATTCACACGACCGTTGCAAACCATTAGTCCATCTCTATAAACACATCGTTCAACCAAAACCATTGTTACACGATTATTATACACACCAGCCATACCTCTACGTTTCTTCTTAGCAGGGGACTGATGCGCTTTCGGTACATTCTCTTTCCCATGTATGCTCTCGTGGTCCACTACATGCACAAAACACGCATTAGCAAACACAAAATCATACACCATCTACCTTCACAACAATGGATACACACGGACGCAACAGCAAACAACTTTATTACTGTCCCATGGCAATTTTAAAACGCTAAGACATACCTTTTTCCTTATGCGTGTTACCCTCTTCCGCGTCAACATCCACAGGGTTCACACTATCGTTCACAAACCTAGAAAAGCTAATTCTCTTAGCAATCCTTTCGCTTTTCCTCTCTACACAAAACATACACGAACTATAAAAACCCAAAGCACATAACATTTCAATAAAAAGGATAACTTACTAGTCTACATCGTAAGCGTACACTCTATCCAGCTGTCACCTGCACCACATACACAACTGTCAGCCCACTCCGTACACAACATACACCCATTACTCATACAAACAGCATACACGATGTAGCCGCCGCTGACACATACATCTCATAGCACACAACATCTCACTATCACCTGCACATCTACCAACCCATAACACTACATAATCTACCAATACGTTTACAGCAATTATAACCACTAATAGTCCTCACATACACACGACACCAAACGGTAGACCATCACATTCCAACAAACATACCATCCCAAACAACCACCTACACATCCTAAAAAAGTCAACTTACTAGTCAGGTAGCATTAGGCGACCAACACAACACAAATCCCCATCAACACCGGCAACTGTTGACACTAGCTACACATCCCGAAATCTAAAATACTTATAAACTCTTAACCAACAAAACAAAAATCAAAAACCAACACACATAAAGACAACTACACGTGATACATTATACATGCCACCATACAATACATATTATTCGTATTTTTATAGAACCCTGTCCAACCAACCTGTCCATACCTAAACATATGAAAATCAACAACAACAAAAGTCAATACCAACAGCTTAACCTACATCTACAGTCTACTTAATCAAAGCTACACATACTACATTGCAACACATACGCCCTCAACCACAACCTACACAACACAAGAAACTTTAACATGAACGGTAGCTAGGGTTCGTCATTGAGAACACAAAAAAAGCCACAACACAAGAACATCTACATCTAACTCGGATGTACATACCTTCAAAAACACTTGAATCGTTTAATCCAAGTAGCAATCACCAAACCCCAACTCGGTGGCGAGCCTACACCGGTGGAAATATACGAGCATGTAATTGCTTCTTATACTCCTCTAAATCGGATCCACCGCCGTTAATTAACTGGATTTGTGTGCCCGTCGGTTTCGTATCAACAGAGGATTTCGCGCGCAGAGAGGTGTGTAAGTGAACATAGGTTTTGATTGTGTGTGTCATCTGGATTTCAATAATATATTCGTTCATCGAATAACGTGAAATCAATTTGGAAGGAAGCATGGCAACCGGGAATAGCAATTGGTGAACCAGTCGTTCCCCCCTAACCAGTTACACCAAGATTACAACCTTATCCTTTTAACCAAATAATATCTGGTTACAACTTCCTAACAATTACCAAACTGCCATCTGCTAACCTACACCATAGATCTTTTTAATCAACGACTGAGATTCACTTCTCGCACTTCTCATCCTAACAACACTTCTCGCAAGATCCATCCCTATATATATATAGGATGGTTCATGCGAGAAGTGATATTATAGCAAGAGTGCGAGAAGTCGATCTCAAGCATTGATTATCTCTGATTTGTTCAATGCATTAATTCCTCTAATTAATCCTAAAAATATTCTTCACATTAAGTCTTTTAGAAAGTTACAAATTTGAATTATCTTTTACCTACATATAAAAAAATGTATATGTAGGTGAATTGTATATTAAATTGATCACCTACACAAGTAACATAATAATCTACACATAGCTCATATTCAATTATACAAATCATTAGTTATTTTTTTTTTTTCAAAATGTAACTCGTATTTACCAACACAACTTATTTTCTCCTACACTAATTTTGTTTCTTTTATTTTTCACCAACACATAACTAATATTTACCTACACATATATCGTATTCACCTACACAACTTGATAGTTCATTTTATTTTCACCTACATCTAAATAATATTCATCTACACATAACTCGTATTTGCCTAAACATAAAAGATAGATTATAAAATAACTAAAATTATATTAAAAAAACATGATGTGTTCCTATATTGCGAATATTTTACAAGTTTAGATTAATACTATTAGTTGTATTTGATATAATGAACAAGGTTTGTTTGTATAGGTTAATATTCTGATATGTGTAGGTAAATACAAATGAGTAAGCTAAAACATGAAGTAAATTTGTATATGCAGGTTATTATTGTGATTTATGTAGGTTAACATGAACTAGTTATGTGCATGTATATAAATATTATGATCTGTGTAGGTGATAACAAGAACTAGTTTTTGTATGTGTAGGTTAATATTATGATTTGTGTAGGTATTTCTTTTGATGATGGCTAATATATTTATATTTTTTATAGTATGAGTAAGATGGTTTTGCTTTATGAATTGTTTAAAGATTAAATCAAAATAAAAATAAAAATAAATGTATAATCATTTATAACTTAACATTAATTAGTATTAATTACCAAAAGAAACTCCTAAAATTTTTATTAATATACTTCTACAATTAAATAATCTGAAATTAAAAAGAAAACTTATGATTGGTCAAAATTTCTTCTCGCACTTCTCACACTAAAACACTTCTGAAATGAACTCAATCCTGCAGACACACACACACACACACACACATATATAGTGGAAGGATAATGCGAGAAATGATAGTATAGCGAGAAGTGCGAGAAATGAATCTGAACCATTGATTTTTTTAATCAATGGTCTACAATGAAAATGGCATATTTGTAATTAAAAACATATATTTATGACATATATTTAATTAAAAGTGGTAGATATGTCCATTGTGGTGTAGGTCTTATTAAACCAGACTTTAATGTGTTCAGCGGGTACTTTAAATGACTAATTAATGCTCATTAGATAGTTAATATTATTTTATTTTTTTTCCATTAAAATTATGTATATTATGGATTTAATCCTTTTTCATATAGTTATATACAATATATTTAGTTAAGTCTACATTTCGTTTGTTTTGCCTACACTGTATTGTATAACCAACTGATTCCTATACAACATTAGTTTTATTTATGACTACACAATATTTTAAAGTGTGCTTACACTACATTAGTTTTGTTTACACCACATTAGATATGTCTAAACTACATTATTTATGACTACAAAATATTTGAAAGTGTGTCTATACTACATTAGGTTTGCTTACACTATATTAAACATGTCTACATTACATTAGTTATGACTACACAACATTTAAAAATGTTTCTACACTAAATTAGATATGCACGCCCTACATTAGTTATGACTACACAACATTTGAAAGTATCCATAAACAACATTATGTAGCTACGTTACTAAGATAATCCTGCACTACATTAATTGATTAAAAGAAATAAAAAACATTGTGTAGGCCGTTAAAAAATTATATAGATATATGTTGGTTGTGTAATGAGTTTTCATTTAATTGTTCTTCAAGCATGTTGGTTGTGTAAGGATGTGCTGGTTGCGTTGGGACGTGCAATTTAATAATTGTGTACATTATATTTGTTATGACTACACAACATTTGAAAGTGTGCTTACACTATATTTGTTATGTCTACATAATATTTGAAAGTGTACATACACTATATTAGTTTCGCTTACATTACATTAGATATGTCTACACAACATTAGTTATAACTACACAACATTTGAAAGTGTACATACATTACATTAGTACGTTATGACTACACAGATACACAACATTCGAAAATATGCTTACACTACATGACGTAGCTATATCTACATTACATAACACCTACACTACATTAGTTGATTAAAATCGAGGAAAAAAAACTTCGAATTGAGTCAAATAGAAAAATAATAATACTTAGGCATGTTTTAGAATAAAATGATTTTAGATCAAATGCATAATAATAACAATGTTTTATTTTTTGTTTTCCTTTCCTTTTAATTTTTTTACAAAATAAAGTGTATGGGAATACAATATTCAAAAAAACTTAAAAATTGTATGTGCTACGGATTGTTACACCTAAAAACGTAAGGTATGAATTATGTAAATATATTAATCAAGCCGTTGCCTTCCTATTATTATTATTATTATTATTATTATTACTACTACTATTCTCATGTAAATCAGCCTTTCGTTTGATCAAATACACACACACACCTATGTTGATTTCTATGTAATAATAATGATAATCATAATAATAATAATAAATTTGTAACTACCATTAGTTTGTAACCTATCATTAACTAAACCATTAGTAAGTATTAGTTACAAAACAAAATACTTTATATTTTACTAGTGTACCCTTTTATTTAAATAATCAGAAATTAAAAAGAAATTATGTGATTGGTTAGAATCATTTTCTCGTACTTCTCGCAATGAACCTAATCATATATATATATATATTACTAGGTTATGTACCCGTGCATTACACGGGTTTAACAAATATAATTTCATAAAATGTTATTATATGGTAAGTGCATAATTGGTGCTATTATATTATTTCATACAGCATGAAACCATAATATCGTAAGTCATAAGTTTAACATTAAATACAAAAGGTTCTATGAGTATTAACAATACAGTATGCTCATAATATTGGTTCTATAATGATATTAGCAAAATTCAAAGAATTTTTCAACTATATTTACTAACATAAATCATATGTTTAATAGTGTCTTCGAGAACCATAACGTTTGTTGGTACCTAACTATTTCAAACATAATATTTCATGATCATACAACATCAAATGTTTAAATAACTTAAAGATTTTAAAGAGGATAAATTTCTAAAAGAGACATTGTTTCATCAAATAAAAAACAGTCTCCATAAAATCAGACATCCGATAAAAGGAAAACATCAATAAAAACGCAAGAAAACAAATTGTAAAGAAACATAAAATGAGCCAACACTGAAAAATGGATAACAAAAAAGGAATTTGTTTTGTAACGATAAAAAAAATCAGCATCTACTTCTCAGTTTT
The DNA here is from genome assembly GCF_021521415.1 of Bidens hawaiensis. NCBI lineage: Eukaryota > Viridiplantae > Streptophyta > Magnoliopsida > Asterales > Asteraceae > Bidens > Bidens hawaiensis. The sequence goes on from NW_027491108.1 coordinate 2,356,743, forward strand.
TGGAATCATCAGTCTGCTATATCAAGTTGCATCGGGCACACCTTTTGCGTCAATCTTCTTTTGTTTGCTTGACGATAAATCAAATGAGTCATCAATGCCATATACATCTTCGCTTCAAATCAACACCGGTATTCTTGCGGTCGTGCCCATACTATCATCATTATTGGAAAGTTGGGATTCCATTGTTAGCAGTAAAGAAAATAGAATCCTACGTAAAAAAGTAAAGAAAACAAATATTTTAAAAAAGTGATAACCTTCAAATTAACATCAGTTTGTGGTGGCAATTCTAAATTAATTGGATTCTCATAATCAGATTATTCAGCCTGCATTTGGCATAAAAGGTAATATGTTTTATTTGCACACATACGGCTGGTTTGTTATATAAATGAAGAAATATTATAATGATGTTTGTAATAAAAAGTACCTGAGTAATATGAAGTTTTTTTCAAGTCCGCCAATATTTTTTTGGATCTTTAGTCATTTTAGAAATTTTAAAAAACCGGCATTTTTATCAATATTATTGTTCTTGATCTCGATCCTAAAGGCGAACTTTCTTTCTAGTAAGACATTGAAATGAGCAAGAAGCTTTGCAAATTCAGCCGACCGTGGAAAACATTAAATATATTAACTAAAAGCATAATAAAGTATAGTAAAATTATTATAAACGGTTGAAAGACACAATCAATATACCTTTTCTTGTTTGTCAGGGACTTGTACAGTTTGTCCTAAAAGCTTGTAAACCTCCCGTTCAAGCATAGCAAGAGTCACAGTCCCCGTACAATCCTTGACTCTTGTGGAGATCTTGTATCTAAAAAAATAATTCTTGTAATAACTTTAAATAATAAAGCAGACCGATCTTATGAAATGATGTATACCGCCTAGGGAATGAATATGAAAAGTTGCATTTTAGATAAGTAGGAAAATATTTAAAACTTAGGAATAGGATATGATACCGTAGTTTAAGTGCTTTTGTCATTGACACGGTGTACTCCTAGACATCAAAATCAGCTAGATCTTCTCTCTTTTGAATTGTGACGAAATTAGTTTATACTCCGTTTTATACATAAATCATATCCAAGATAATACCATGATTCTTTAATACATACAACTTTGATCTTACCCAGTGGCGGATCTAGACATAAATCTCAGGGGTAACGTTTAAAATTTTTTTTTTTGTCGTATTTCATACAATGTAAACGAAAAAATAGAAACACAATACTTGGTATGCAAATTTCTCATATTCGGTTTTTGAAAGCTTGAAATTGAGTCATTACATGTTCTTTTACTTTATTGAACGTTTCTCTTTTGACTGCACAAAAGCAATGTTCAAATACTCATCACCTATTTGCTTACACAAACCCCGTATTGGTAAGCTTCATTTTAGAAAAAACATATTTCAATGGTTGCGGTTCTAATTGGAAAAACCAGCGCTAGCTATATTCGAAAATCAAAGGAAAAGTGGTGTGCTTTCTGGTTTCCACCATTACAAGAGCAAAGTCACACATTAATTCAATTTTGCAAATTTATTATCTTCCTTTAAAGTGTGATGAAAGGCTGTACGATCACCCGAAATACACCCTCTTTATTCATTACCAAAATAATTCAGATAAATTTTTTAAATTGCCACCATCATAGATATGTCAAACTTGGAAAACGAATCTCAAGATTTAAACCAGACATATTTTCTAACAAACTAGTTGAGATCTCATTAAGAGTATGTTTGGGATTGATTTTGAATTATGCTTATTGGCTTTTACTTTTTAAACATTTTTAAAAGCCAGGATTTGGGGCCTTTAGAAAACTGTATTCTAACCCTTTCAAGAAAATTATAAAAAAAAGGATTTTCGTAATTGACAAACACATTTTAACTTATTTCCTTTTTAAAAACACCGATAAGCATTTTTCAAACTCAATCACAAACATGCTCTAATTCTATTTCCATGTTCTTGAATATACATATCCAAAACCGTATTAAAAATTTTGACATCAAAATGATCATTCTGTTGAGTCTGTTTCTGTTATATGTTTATCGTTCAAACAAAAGAAAAAAAGGTTATTGGTTTCTATTTGCTTTGGGCTATAAATTTGTTTGGGCTTTATTTGATTTAAACTTTTAAAAAATGATGATTCTGTTGAGCATGTTTTTGTTTGAGTCTGTTTCTTTTTAATACTTTTCGTTCAAACAAAAGAAAAAAATATTAGTTGTTTTTATTTGCTTTGGGATAAAAATTTGTTTGGCCTTATTTAATTTGAACTTTTTAATTGGTTGGATTTTAAACAAGTAGGGGTAACGCAATATTTTTTTCAGGGGTAGCGAAATACGAAAATCGACCCAAAAGGAAAAAAAATTACACTGCTGACGAAAAGTTGAGGGGTAGCGGATGCTACCCCTAAGTGTTAACTACATCCGCCACTAATCTTACCAGTAACAATAAGGGATTTCACCTATATCATTAATGGTATGTTAATAAACGTGTTCAGTTGAATATAAAAACATTAATTCAAAATAACAGAACATACCTTTCTTATTTCATTAATTCCACGAATGATGCCATATGTCAATTTCGTTAAGAAATTCTTCTTCAAGTGACGAGACCATAGATATACCAACAAACCAATGCGAGGATGTTGCTTCACCAATACTTTTCTCTAGAAATCTGGTGTGAATAAATATTATCACTTATGTTGATTAAGTAACTTTTAATAATTCAAAAAAAAAATTATAAGCAAGACATTCATAAATGAAATGCTATATAGTGATTCATCATTTTAGACTTGTAGTTGAATAACAACGTACCTCTTCTTAGATATAACAATTTCATCAATCAGTGAATATATAAACAACCGTTACAAATCGTAAGCATTAGAAACACTCCTATCCTCTGTGAATAAACATAAATTCGTTTATTGTATGAAGTATATTGAAATAATCAAAATAAATCTGTATAGTTCTAATATATACTCAAATAAAAATGAAACGATAGAAATCAAATTGAATGTTATAAATTTTTAATAATCAATGCTTATAATGGGCTTTCATAAGCAAACTTTTATGAAAGACAAAAATAAGAAAAGGTAAAAAGTATAGTAGTATAATGCCATAACAAAAACTTTATTGTTATTGTTATGTAAACCATATTGTTGTAATCAAGGTACCATGTAATCACAAATACTGTTAAGATTCAAAGCACTATTGTAATAAAAAGAAGAAATGCATATCTGTGAACAATAATGTACCACTGTAATCATACTAAACAAGATGGTCGAGTACCATGTATCCTCTATACAAAAACTGTTTATCCAAAATCAATAATTAACATCAGGTTTAGAGTTAAAACGCATCATATTTGGAACTGTCGATAGCATTTAACATAAACATATAAAAATCGAATCCCTGATTCACAAAGTAGTTGAATTTAATAAAAATTTGAAAGACATAAAAAATTAACAGAAAGAGAGGTACTGCATGAGAGAAATTAATTGTTGGTGACTCCGCCCTAAGTTTTGATGAGGGGTGGCGTTGAGAGGATTTAGATATACAGATCGATTAGGGCCTGATTTCGTTTTTAAAGTCATCGACGGCGAGGAACTTGTAGTTTGACGGTGATGGAGACGAAATTAGAAGTTTCGGTTACCCGTGTTTTAGGATTTTGAGAATGAGATTTGAGGAATCTAAAACATTACCAAAGATTTTCTGAAGAGAAGATATAGATTGGCACAGGAGAGGTTTGGGAATGATTGTGGTTGTAGATTAGGGTTATGAAAGGAGTGTGGTGGTGGAAGGCGGGTTTTTGAGAGTAAAAGGAGGCTAACTAGAGGACACGTGGCATGAGAAAAGCTTTATTTATTAAATAGTATAGATAGATATATATTATATTATAATACATATATACATATAGGCAACCCTTCGCCTCCTGCTTTCTCTGTTTATAAGACACCGTATAATTAAATTGTCATTAAGACTACGGCAGCTATGTCGGCAACTATCCCAGCGAAGTTAACAATGATTCAAGAACCAACCGTTCGCCTGAGCATTCCAACCGACTCCCTTCAATCTCTTCAATTAGTGCTTTGCCTTTGAATCATTTACCAATCAATTATCGGTTACAACTGAATCGCTACCTACTGTTATTTATACTATCTAAATGAGACATCTTGAGTTCTTGGCTTGTGGGTGTTCTCCTTCCGTTGACTGCATGATTCCGGCTGTCTAATCTACAAATGTTTCTACCAAATCAATGGATTCAAGGTGATTACTATTTAACTCGATTTGATTTTATGTTTAACCTAATTATGATCAAGACACTGCAATTTTATGACTAACGATCATAAACAGGTGGTGTGTGACCAATTTTGATCTAGTCGACTACTCCAAACACAATTCAGGTTTGTCTTGTTCAATTTTAATTCAATAGATTTCTTTAATTGCATATTGGTTGTGATTTTGTTAGATGAAGAAACTGGATATTAGGTTTTGGTTTCAAATTAGTAATTTGAAAGTGATAATATCATATTCTGATGATGTACCCTATTAAATAATCACTTCTCAACGTGTTTCTATATTTTTTTTGTTAATAATTTTTTATTTGTTTTTCAGGGTCTAATAGTTCTCTGGCTACTTGCTTACGTGTCAAGAATTGATTTTTGTAAGCACTGCCTAAATCGAACGTGCAACAGCTTATGAGGTTTCTGGTTTGTTCAATATTTCTTTAGTTCCATGAAAAGTTTAGGGTTATGATTGAAATTGAAAACAACTCTTTATGAAGATGAGTTTAAATGAAATCTCTAAGATTAAAGTATATTAGTTCTTCAATACAAACTTTAACGGTCAATAAGCTCTTTGCAGAGTTACCTATATTACATTTAAAAGATATAAGGATGACAGAATAATAATTGATAATTTCCAGCGAGACGTCGTTAAAATTTATTACCCTTCACCGGCCGACCAAACTATACTCATTTCTCATTAATGCAATATCAAAGATTCAGCCTTCCTTACCCCAAGTTGACGTCCATTACGGATCAACCCTATTGCTCACCTTCATACTCATACGCTGAGGATTCAATGCGATGTTTCTTCGCCTTCTGTATGTGTTCTTATAACCAGGGTTGTGAAATAGGGATTTCTGAAAGTGTAAATTACACACTGGTGAACTAAATTCCCCTTATTCGACTGCTTAATTACCGATTTCTCTTATGTGAATTCCTACCAGATTATGAACAAATGATTATGCTTTGATTTTGCTTCAAGTTCATAATAATTATGATTTTTTTGTTTAATCTGCCTCAATTTGATAATAATTGTGAAGATAATTATGGAATATTTGCTTCAAGTGGATAATTATTATGAATTATTTGGTTAATTCTACCATGAATTAATGATAATTATATTATATTTGAAGAAAAAGCGTTTGCACATTACTTGGAATTAATTTGTGAGGATTGCTATGAGTTCTCATATTTAATTTTGAATTTGTGAAGGGATTAGGAATGGATTTGGCATTCATATATCATAATGCAGTCTTTTCTAATTGAACAAGGTAAACCCAAAAGGAAACTCAGCAGAATAGCGTTCTTAGTGAAGGAGACATGCTCCTCATATTCAGTACTCAGGGACGTCTGTGCTGCTCGAAACTGAAAAACAAACTGTTGTAAGGTATGAGTTATGTTAACGAATTATGCTTGCTTTATTCGAATGGGCCATGGATCAAAAATTGGTAGTGTGTTGTACCCGGCTGACATGTTTCAATCAGACTTCATTTATGGTTGAAGATTCAATGCGTCTATGCTTTGTAATATAGGCACTCAATGCGGGTTTCATGGGATTGAAGGACTTGTTCAGAGGAATAAATGACGAAGTTTTGCCCGGGTAGGTAATTTAGTTCCATTTTGACCCGAACCAACTTCCCTTTTGCCCATTTGCAACCACATAATACTCCAATTTAGTCCAAGTTTGCTGTAGGCATTTCCGCAGGCGATGAACTGCGTGTACCTTACTTTGTGTTACTTGCAAAATGTTGGAATTGAAGATGGCATTTTTATATATCTTATATTGAACATGGGATGAAGTTATTACCTACTAGCAGGAAAAGTGCATTTTATTTGAGTATGTATTCATCACTGGTAAGTGTCAAACATGTTTTTTTAATGTTATAAAATATATTGAATATGAACTTTTTAATTTGTTTCTTTTTCTTTATTTTTTCGAAACGCATATGCCATAAACTTTAATATAACTTTTCATATTAAATTTTCAGAGCTCGAATAACACACCTTTAGCGACTGCAGCAGTTGGTTCAAGTTTTTAGTTATATATTTTACAACTAATTCTCTCAAGTGGCATGGTTATCAGTAAGTTTTATGTTGTTTTGTAATTATATTTTACGCACCAATTATTTATATAACTGAATAATGAACGCAAGGGTCTTTCTCCTGCCCGTAAGGCTATTCATTTGACTGAACCAATTTTCACCGGTTACCTGCCTGCCCATTTTCTACCTTTAGCTTCTAAGTTCAAAAAATTCTTCTGAAGTTTTACATTTATTGTTTGACCAATTATGTGTTGTGATTTCCTTTAGGGATGCACCATATATATTCTAAGAAGCTAAACATGTGGCAGTTTAGTGGACAAACAACTCCAAAGCCTGGACAAGCTGAATTCCTTAGCCGCCCAAAAAAGATGGGAAGCCTGTGGAATGGTCCAACAAATTCTCCCTCGTCTGACTCACTAGTCAAAGGAACAGGTTTTCTTTTTTGTTTTTTGGTTGCAACTTTTCTTTTCTTGACAACTTGTTACATCCAAATTACCCGTATTGTAATTTGCAGCCCCAGTGGCAAAATGTGTTAGGTCGGTCATGGGTCAAAATGGTTGTTTATCTACGCGTCGTGTTAGTGTACATCAGTTTATTATTAGTAAATTAGTTTAAAAACGATGTACCTGTCGCGAAGCACGGGCTCCTTTGCTAGATGAACAACATGGTAATTTGTTACAATTAAGACGTTGCTAAAGAGACACCGCTATATAATTGTAACGTGAATTCAGTAAAAAGGAAAAGACTCCGGATGCAAAGGAATTCGCTGCTGTTCTTGGTGATAGATTCTACTGGTGGATAGACCCGGTTTGCGCTATTATTCTTGCGGTTTATACGATTTTAAACTGGTCTGGAACAGTTATGGAAAATGCAGGTACATATTTTTATCTATGGATTGAAAGTTTCAAGTCAACAAAACTTTATCTTTGACTGATTGATATGTGCAGACGATGATGAAATTTGCTTCATTGGAGACAATTGTGGAAATGTTGTACAAGTATGCGATCCCGACACCAAAGAACGAGTGCAGCAAATCCCTACAACTTGGAGTTACTTTTGCTGGTGGATATGTGGTTGGTGTCTTTTGTGCTATTGATGCACGCTGCATTTTTTATCTAAGGATTGAAAGTTTATCAAGTAATTTTAATCAATATTATATATTGATGTTGGTAACTTAAAAAAAAACGTAATTGTGATTAGCTTCTTTTTTTTAATGATAGTGTTATACAAATTTCTTTTTTATTTTTTTGATAAATTATATTACTAAATTTTTACATCACCAATGTTAGTACCATAACGAATGGAACCTCTACCGATTAAATCTGTCTTGTGTTCCCGCAGCAACACGCGGGCTCTTTGCTAGTATATATGTATGTATGTATTTAATATATAGGGTAAGGATCCTAATAAAACCCTTTACAAATTGAGAACTTTGAGAAACATTTTAGACGACTAAAAAACCTCTAAAAATATTTAAAAAATTATAAAACAAAAAAAATTTAAAAAGTAAAAAACTAAAATTCTTATATTTCAGTCCGGTTTCATAAAAAAACAAAAAAAAAATAAATTCGTATTATACCTATACAAATGTGTATAATTTCATAATCTCTAGTTACGTAATATACACATACGTACATTATCATCTACCTTAAATTATATATATATATATATATATATATATATATATAAACATGTGTGTACATATATGTACATATTATACATATATGTATAATTTAGCTAAACCGAGAAATTTTTTTTATGAAACTGGGATGATAAATAAGAATTTTGGTTTTCTTATTTTTTTAATTTTTGTGTTTTTAATTTTGTGGTCCAAAATAGTTCTAATAGTCCTCAATTTCTAAAAAGTTCTCACATGATCATAATCTTATATATATAATTAACTATATATTATATATAATTATGATCCACAATCAAAACCTTCATAATGATTTATGAAATTACTTAAGAATAAGAATCAATTTCATGACATGGTTTTATGAGTCAAAACCAAAACAATTAGCTAATTAATAACAAAATTAACTTGTTAGCATTAGTCCCAAAGATTCAACATATATCTACTAGAATCATCAAGTTTAGCCATATTCATTTCAGGCACTCAACTTCAAGTATCGATATCACATTCAGTCATTCATCTTAACTTCGTTTTGGAAACGGTTCAATTCGTCGTGAAGCTCTAGCTCACATATATAGTAGTAGACAAACTCGAAAATAATTATCTATATACCACATATACGTACAAACACAATTTTACAAGTCCAAAGTCGATGAAAATCATTTCCAACGAGAATCACGTAAAATGATTATGTTAAATTAAAATTTTGGACAAGTTTTAACAAGACTACACATGCTATAACTATCGTTTAGAGCATTCCTAGTGGGTTCTCCAAATTATGTGAGGGAGTTCTTCATATTTTAGAGATGGTTAAAAATGGTTGCGGGAGGAGGAGATAGAAAATGTTACTGTTCATGGTTAAATTTGAAGAAACACACTGTTCACCTCTATAATTTTATAATGTTTTTTAAAGTGGTTATGAGTGAAGGAGAGAGAAAAGATAATGATAAAAGTATAAAAATATATTATTTAATTAAAAATGAGAAAGAAAATATAGTGTTTTTAATATAATTATAGAGATGAAGATAGAGAATGAATTGGGAATGCTCTTACTTCGAAAAACCTGACTTTTTTCACCTCGCGGTTTATAAAATTAAAATGGTAACTCCAGGTTTCCAGAAAACAACATGATCGAAGTGCACATTAAAATCAATTACTAACCTAATAATACAACATGATTTCAAATTAAACGTTTAAATTATTGAAACGTTCGCTTATGCATGGAATCACACATGCAACACTAATTACGTACACTTTTGAAAAATATTCAGCAATCACACATTCGGAAAATACTTAACATATTAAATAGAGAGCATTTTCCATTTATTCAAAATCATACAAGACATTCTAGTACTCACACGCACTTATTTAATTAATGGTTGTTTGGAATGATCAAAAAATTTGATGAAAACTACTTCGTTTGAAACTAGTGAGTCACAGGCGGACGACGAGGCGGTGAGCGTCGTGGAGGGGGTGGTGCGCGACGTGGAGGCGGCGGCGGCGGGCGTCGTGCAGGCGGCGGCGGTTGGCGTCTTGGCGGCGACGGTGTACGTCGTGGCGGTGGGCGATGTTGAGATGGGGGTGGTGTGCGTCGTGGCGGAGAGCGATGTGGAGGCGGGGCGGTGTGCGTCGTGGCGGAGAGCGATGTGGAGGCGCAGGCGGTGTGCGTCGTGGCGGCGAGCGATGTGGAGGCTGGGGCGGTGTGCGTTGTGGAGGCGGGGGTGGTGAGCGATGTGGAGGCGGGGACGGTGTGAGTCGTGGCGGCGCAGGCGGTGAGCGTGCTGGTGGGGGAGCCGAGCGTGGAGGCAGTGAGGGAGGTGAGCGGGGTGGGTGCGGGGACGGTGAGCGAGTTGGCGGTGGTGGAAGAGATGAGCCAGGTGGTGGTGGCGGAGGAGGTGAGAGTGGTGGTGGCGGCGGCTGAGGAGATGTGGCTGGTGGTTCTGATGGTGGAGGAGATTTGCTCGGTGGTTCTGGTGCAGGTGCTGAATCTGATGGTGGAAATGTGCTTGGTGGTGGTGGTGGAGGAGATGAGACTGGTGGTGGTGGAGCCAACGGCGGAGGAGATGTGCTTGGTGGTTCTGGTGGTGAAGGAGATGCGCTCGGTGGTTCTGGTGCAGGTGCTGGTGGTGTTGGTTCTGGTTGCGGAGGAGATGTACCCGGTGGTTCAGGTGCAGGTGCTGGTGGAGTTGGTTCAGGTGAAGGTGTTGGTTCTGGTTGTGGAGGGGTTGCACCTGGAGGTTCTGGTTCAGGTGCTGGTTCTGATGGCGGAGGAGATATACTCGGTGGTTCTGGTGGAGGTGTTGGTTCTGTTTCTGGTGGCGTAGGAGATGTGCCTGGTGGTTCTGGTGCAGGTGTTGGTTTTGGTTCTGGTTCTGGTGGAGGAGATGTGCCCGGTGGTTCTGGTTCTGGTGTTGGTTCTTGTGCTGGTTCTGGTTCTGGTGGAGGAGATGTGCCCGGTGGTTCTGGTTCTGGTGTTGGTTCTTGTGCTGGTTCTGGTACTAGTGGTGTTGGTTCTGCATCTGGTGGCAGAGGAGATGAGCCTGGTGGTTCAGGTAGGTCCGACATTGTATGAAGCAAACGCAAGGGTGTGGACAAAATGCGGTACATTAGACACTTAAAGTTACAAACGTGTTCAGCTTCGTCGGCCTTGATTTCTGCATTTGAGTTTAAACCAAAAAAAAAATCGTTAATACATGCATGCATTCATAATTATTAGTTAACTGAAAAGTGTAACTAATCACCTGAGATAGCAACAACGAAAAGAAGCAGGAGAACAAATAAAGCTTTGCCCATTTTCAAACAACTCGTAATTATGAGTTGAGTGCCTGCCTGACAAATTTAACGATTTTTGTTTTGCTTTCTACCCTTTTTAATAAAATTGAATTGAAAGATAAAGTTGTGAAAAAAGAAGAATGAATGAATATACATTGAAGATGGTTTTATACTCCTTAATTTAGATACGTCATTCTAACTTTACAAAAGTTGGCGAAAGAGATGCTGGTTAGGCATCATTAGGCAGCAATTGGGTCACGTAGTGAACCCCATGATACTATCATGATTTGAGACTTTGACAGTGCTATAATCTAACAAGTGATGCGTTTAATTAGGCCATATATGAGCCTAAGAAGAGCGATCTGGCTAAGAAGGAACCCATTGCGCTTCGGCCAAAATGGTAACATAAGGCTCTCACTAGGCAAAAATAAATCTAGGCAAGTTGCCTAGACCGACCCATCAAAATTCATTTAAACAAGTTTTTAATCTGACGCAATCTGCAAACGTTACAAGCATAATTGTAGCTACGTTAATTCGTGCGGTCAACCTATCTTTTTGACATTGTATCAGCATTCGATAGATTATCATACCCAGAAAACCGTCGCGTTGCCACAATGTGCGAATTCGGTCGGTATCAGATTGGCAAACGTTGATCAAAGCGAGACAAAATCGGTCGGTATATGTTAACTTCATTACGGTACCAAACCCGAAAAACAAATTAGTAAACACCCGAACACTCACAAAACTTATAATACAAAAGACAACATATTTAAAATGTGTCAAGAACTTAAACAAAACCTTCGATTCAATTGTAATCGGCCGTTACAAACTTCAATAACCAGATCTTCACCAAAACAGTAGAAGATCAAACACAAAACCAATTACAGTCACTTTGATTAGGAATGTCACAATTAGAACTTGAATCAACAGATGAAGAATAGGAGTTTCACCAACACAGTGAAACCCTAGAGAGAACTATAACAGAGTTTTCTTACTAGTGAATATAAAACGATCGATGAAAAAATAATATCCCTGCTTTTCTTCATATAAAACTTGAACTGGTACAAGCCCATTCCATCTCCAAAGCCCACCAGACTCTAGCCCTTCCAAGACATGTAAACCGGGCCCAATAGCAATATCCCTCACAAACATATAATAAACATTTATAAGACAAACTAATATAAAAAATATAAGATATAAAACTGGAATATATATATATATATGTGTGTGTGTGTGTGTGTATTTTAACACCCCCCCCCCCTCAGTTTTATATCCAAAAGCATCAAACAATCCTAACTGATTACACATAAAAGCATGTTGACTTACCAATAGCCCTTTAGTGAGAACATCAGCCAGCTGCTTGTCAGACCTAATGGACTCAGTTTTTATAACACCTGAAGAAATTTTTTCACGCAAGAAAAACAAATCTATTTCAAAATGTTTCGTCCGGTCATGAAAGACCGGATTAGCAGCTATAGATATAGCTGCATTATTATCACAATTCAAGGATACAGGCAAAGAGATAATAACTTTTAACTCTTTCAACAGGTTCTTAATCCAAATGATTTCTTCAGCACACGCACACATAGCCCTATATTCAGCCTCAGCTGACGACCTCGAAACAGTCAACTGTTTTTTACTTTTCCATGCAACAAGTGATTGACCCAAAAAAATACAGTAGCCAGTGACAGACCTTCTAGTATCAAGGCACTTAGCCCAATCAGAATCAGCATAAGCTGTGAGGTTACGAGAGTCACCCTTTTTGAACAGTATGCCCAAACTAGGAGCTCTCTTTAAATACCGTAACAACCTTAACGCTAATTGTAAATGAGCATTTGATGGACTGTGCATAAACTGACTTAGAAACTGAACAGCATAACAAATATCAGGCCTTGTATGGGAAAGGTAAATTAATTTCCCAATTAATTTTTTATACCCGGTTATGACTTAGAAACTGAACAGCATAACAAATATCAGGCCTTGTATGGGAAAGGTAAATTAATTTCCCGATTAATTTTTTATACCCGGTTATACTTTTTAAAACAGTTTTTTTCTTTTTCACACATATTCATAACAACATAGTTTTGTTCAATAGGAGTATTAACTGGTTTGCATGCACTCATGTCGTATTCAGTTAATAACTCCATGCAATACTTTCGTTGGGATAAACAAACACCAACATCAGATCGTAATACTTCTATACCCAAGAAATACTTGAGTAAACCCAAATCTTTAATCAAAAAAATTGACCTTAGCATTTCTTTTATTTCTTCAATAGCACTAACATTATTTCCGGTTAACACAATATCATCCACATAGACCAATAACACAATAAACACAGAGTTATCATTTTTAACAAATAAGGAATAATCACATGCTGACTGGACAAAACCCATTTTTAAAAGAGCACTAACAAGCTTCGCATTCCACATTCTAGGAGCTTGCTTTAAACCATATAAGGATTTAACAAGTTTGCACACATGGGTATCATTTTTAGAGAAATAACCTTCTGGAAATTTCATATAAACATTCTCATTTAATTCACCATATAAAAAAGCATTGTTAATATCTAATTGAAACAATGGCCAATCATTTTCAACAGCTAAAGTAATTACACATCTAACGGTAACCATCTTAACGACCGGAGAGAAGGTCTCATCAAAATCTACACCTTCTCGTTGGTTATAACCCTTGGCAACTAACCTAGCCTTATACCTATCAATTTCACCATTAGCTTTATATTTAATTTTGTATACCCACTTACACCCAATAGCTTTTCGATCTTTGGGTAAATCAACAAGATTCCATGTATTATTCCTATATAGTGCACTCATTTCATCATTCATTGCACTAATCCAGTTATAATCAGTTGCAGCCTCTTGATAAGTTCTAGGTTCTACTGTTTTATTTAGACTAGATACAAAAGACAAATTTTCAATGGACAAATTTGAATAGTTAACTACCTTTTCAAAACCATATTTTACTTTTCCTTCAACAACAAAATCACTTAGTTTCTTTGGTAAAGTAGACGCCCTAGAAGACCTCCTAAGAGGAGTTTGATTTGAGGTGACCTCAGGGTTATTATTATTTTCATGTTCAACCCTAGGCTGATCTACCTCACTAGTGCCATCAAGAGAATTAGAAGTACGTGACCCAATCGAATCATCAACAGTTCTATAGTGGCTACTAGGTGGCTGATCCTCACTAGAGTGATCATTTGTTACCCTCAATTCATCATTGGGACCTAAATCATTTAAGGACACTTTGGAAAGACCATCATCATACAAATCAAAAAAATTCAAGTTATTAACAGAAACATCAATATTGGAATCAAAATCATTTAATGAAACATTAATCTTAAAAGGAAAAATGTTTTCATAGAACTTTACATCCCTAGAAAAGATAATTTGTTTAGTATCTAAACACCACAACTTATAACCCTTTTTTTGGTTTAAATATCCTAAGAAAACACATTTTCCAGCTATTTTTTCAAACTTATGTGACACATTTAAAATAGTACTAAAACATAAACACCCAAAGGTCCTTAAATGTGATAATGAGGGTTTAAAGCCAAATAAGCATTCATAAGGGGTTTTTCCTTCTAACACAGAAGATGGAGTCCTGTTAATAAGATATGCAATAGTTAGAACACACTCAGACCAAAAAGAAAGAGGAATACCCCTTGAAAAAGTAGAGATCTAGCAACATTTAACAGATGTCTATGTTTTCTCTCCACAACAACATTTTGTTGTGGAGTGTATGTGCAAGAGGTTTGATGTAAGACACCATTATCTCTAAAGAAATTCCTAGTTTGATTATTGACAAATTCAGTCCCGTTATCACTCCTAACAACCTTAATATTGTAACTAAATTGATTTTTAATAAGTTTAAAAAAACTTTCAATATTATAGAAAACCTCATCCTTTGTTTTCATCAAAAAAATCCAAACAACTCTAGTATAATCATCAACAAGTGTTAAAAAATATTTAAAACCTTTTTTACTTTTAACTTTATAGGGACCCCACACGTCAATATGTATGAGATCACCTATATTTTTTGATTTATGGTCACTTAAAGGAAAAGATTCCCTGTGTTGTTTGGCCATATGACAAACTTCACATGGATGGGGATTGTTTTGAAAATTAAAATTTAACTCAGTTTGTAAAACATTTAAAGCATTATCAGCAGAGTGTCCTAACCTAGCATGCCACAAATTAATAACATCATGACTATTCATACACACCTTAAGAGATCTAGTGGCACCACCACAGAAGTATAGACCATCTAACTGGCTACCAGTCACCAAGATTTTCCTTGTAAGTAAATCCTGAAGATAGCAACAATGTTCATCAAAAATAACTTTGATTTTATTATCCTTAGAAAGTCTATAAACAGATAGTAGATTAACATGATATTCAGGCACTACTAACACATCATTTAGAATAATAGATTCACTTAGTTTTATACTTCCAATTTTTGTAACAATGGTATTTGACCCGTTTGGGTGTTTAACTGTTACATTAAATTCAGACACATCAATTTGATTAAAAAAATTTTATCATTTTTAACCATATGTTGGTTAGCACCTGAATCTACTATCCATTCACTACTGCTTAATGCAGGAAAATTACTAGCAAAACAAAAGACTTTAGGGTTAAAACTACTAGCGGAAAAGGATCCTAGACTTTTACCTCCAACATGAGAAGCATGAGCACTATCTCCTTGTTTTTCATTCAAGAGACTAAGAAGTTTTGTAACTTGTTCAGAAGTTAATGAAGCTCCTGAGCTAGTAGTTGACTGATCATTCTTACCTTGCACAACATTATTAGAAACCACAGTCTTAGACCCTTGATTAAAAAATTAACTTCCCCTAAGTCTAGGACCTTGAGGGTATCTAACAAGCTCAAAACACCTCTCAACAGTGTGGCCAATCTTATTGCAGTGTGTGCATTTTAAGTTGGGATTAGGCCCTTTGTTGAACTTTTTCTTGGTGTCAAAAGATTGGTTGGACTTAGACACAAACCCCATGTTTTGAGTTTGTGCCTTGGAAGTTCCACTAAAATTTCTATGGGATTCTTCCCTAGAAACAATAGAGAAAGCAATTTTTATGGTAAGAAGGGGATCTCTAGTTAGCAAAGAAGTTCTAACAGATTGATACACATCATCTAGGCCCATTAAAAATTGCATGAGTTTTATTAAGTGACCATGATCATTAAACTTATCTGACGCATTACAACTACAAGATGGTAGTTGTACCATAGCATTAAACTGTTTCCACAAAGTATTGAGTTTATGATAATATTCAGACACTGAAGAGCCATTTTGACTAATAGAATTTATTTTTTGATAAAGACCAAAGACAACAGAACCATCCACTTTATTATAAGTTTCTTTTAAATCAATCCAAACATCTAAAGCTTTCCTAGAAAACACTTGTCCTAAGTATAATTCCTCAGAGATAGAATTACGAATCCAAGACAAAACAACAGAATTACACCTATCCCACTGTCTACCAAGAACTTCATTATCAAGAGACCTCTTACAAGTACCATCAATAAAACCAACTTTGTTTTTAACTTGTAAAGCAAAAAGCATAGCATTAGCCTATACAGTGTAATTATCTATGCCATTCAGTTTTACATTCACAATAGTTAAAGAATTAGAGTCACTAGCATGCAAATATAGAGGATCACTAGCCTCTATATTACTAATAAGTGTTTCAGAATCACCCATAGTAATAATCAATAACAATCAGATATGATTTTCACATAAACAAAGGCACAAAAAATAAGCAATACAACACACAAAGTAATGCACACAGAGTACACAGCAAACGACAGCTTAATACAAACAGGAAAGTTAAGATATGGAAAGATCTCACCGAGATTTTTCTTTGCAATCCACCAATATTGATTGCCGTCACTTAGGGTGATCAACAATCAAACTGCAGCCCCAAATCTTCTTTACGAACACACCGAAGAAATTAGGGTTTCAAAGATGAAAACCCTAACTTCAGATTTATCAGCGGAAGAACACCAGAATCACGTTAATAACAATCGACCAGGGCCTTTATGGCTCTGATACCATGTCAAGAACTTAAACAAAACCTTCGATTCAATTGTAATCGGCCGTTACAAACTTCAATAACCAGATCTTCACCAAAACAGTAGAAGATCAAACACAAAACCAATTACAGTCACTTTGATTAGGAATGTCACAATTAGAACTTGAATCAACAGATGAAGAATAGGAGTTTCACCAACACAGTGAAACCCTAGAGAGAACTATAACAGAGTTTTCTTACTAGTGAATATAAAACGATCGATGAAAAAATAATATCCCTGCTTTTCTTCATATAAAACTTGAACTGGTACAAGCCCATTCCATCTCCAAAGCCCACCAGACTTCCAAGACATGTAAACCGGGCCCAATAGTCAAATTTCATGTCATAGTTCATTGAATTTGAGCTTGAAAAATAAAATGTTAGAAATCATTAAATCTTGATAATCCAAGACAACTACGGTAGTTAAGAAAAAATATATTAATGATGAACTTAGCTAATATAAATTCCTGAAATATTTTTTTTCATCAAACCCTGAAATTTTGATTTCCATATTTTGGATTTGGATTTGGATTATACGTTTTTACTTTCAAATTCTAAGATGCAACCTTATAGTCAAAAGTAAGAGTTCTACTATTGGGAAATGCCTCACAAGTTTTAAGATGATATAAGGGTTTATGTTTTTGTTAATATATGGAAAAATGAGTGTGTAAGTAAATGCTTTTTGATAAATGAGAGCTATGAGTCCATCACCTCATTTTTACATGGTACACCATATACATCATAACACTAGACCACTATGTCATATACAAAATTATACAAAATTGCTTAATAAACATCAACTAGTTCCTTTCATTAGAAATAAACCAATATGTCAATACATTAAATTGCTTAATAACCGTCAAATAACCCGTCATTTACATAACGAAAACATTTGCATAACTTAATATATAATTGGTCAACCTAAAACCTAGACGTCACCACAAACCAAACATGTCACGTTGTTACTTCGTACACAGCAAATTTCTTGCAAGTAAAGCAAAATCTCTATAAATTAATAATATTGGAACCGAGGTATTTTATTAATTTAGCGAGATACTATTATATGAATAAATTAATCATTTATTAACTTAATAAGGTTTTATGTATGACCTTTAAATTTCCATGTGCAAGTACATCACAAATTAATTGAATTTGTCAATTTCATTGTTTTTTAATAAGTAAAAAGTTAGTTCATGGTATCAAAAAATTAAATTACAAAAAGCATGTTTCAATGCAATTTCTTCTCCATGTACATTAAACATGGTTAGCAATTGATCATTATAAAATGCCAAATGATCACAACTTCTTGTTGCAATACGAGAAGACAATGCCCGAACTCTTAAGTGAATGTGGAGAATTAAAGATGAACTCAATATAAATTTGAAGTTCAACAAAAAAGAAAAAGAACAAGTGACTATAGATTCATTTCTTACTAGATAATCTCAGAATTTGAAATCTTTTAGTAATTATTAATTTATAGTTTCGTTGTGACCAATATATATCTGCACCAGGGTCCAATTTTGCACTGGTCTCAAGTTAGTTCCGGACAAATTATTAATTTTAGCGAACATTAATTTATAAAGATTTTATTGTATCTAATTCTCCTAGGTTGCCATTTTTTATTTTGTTTGGTGTCTTTTATTTCTTGGGCTTTGGCTTGTGCTTATGAATTTTTATGGTGGCTAATTTGGGTTTCAGAGGAGTCGGGTTTACTCACTATGCGGTAGGCCGGTAGCCTCATCATCTGTAACTCTATCAAAGGTAGCTATCACAAATGGTCAATCAAGACTTTATAATCCCAAATCAAAGACGTTTATTATCCAATCACCAAGATAACAAAGGCATAAACTGTATATGAAGAATTATAAGACACAATCAACAGCACTCTCAAAATAACATCAACGTGATGAACACAAAAACACTACACAAGAATGATTAGTACTGCCTACAAAACAAGATTTCTTATGAATGATGAAGCCCAAAGTTGTGTAGACGACCAAGAAAGAAAACTTTGAAGATGAATGCAAATCTTCACATGATTCAGAGAGCTATATGAAACTCTTGAAGCACCATAATAAACGTTATCTAGATCTTTTTTGTAAGATGTAACCATTAGCAAATCAAACACGAGGATGTAATCATGCAACAACTTCAGCCCATAAGCTTTAAGCCCACTAACTCTACTACAAGCCCATTTCCTCTTATTGCATTCAAGTCCATTAGCTCCGACTCTCATCCTTCAGAAAGTAAGCCCACATGCAAAATACATAAATAAAAAATATATGCCCAACCAGCTTACGTACCCATATTCTATCAACTCGGTGTGCATTTTAGCTTTTGTGAACTTGTCAAAACCTATAAGATGGTTGGAAAAAAGAAACTAATTTAATTAATTAGGAAATTAGATTTTGAAAAGTTGTAAATACATGCCAACCAGGAAGTTAGATTTTAAAAGTTGTTCTCTAAAGCTTTTGTAAATTCGTTGACTAACTAATTTTGAATCCGTAGCAATTGAGAAGCAGCAACTATGTACTTAGCCTCAGTAATTGAATTTGGCACAAAGTTTTTTTTTTTTTGCTCTACCTAGAGATCAAACAAATTGCAAGAAATTAGCACCCTTCAAAGTGTGGATTTTCTATTCAATGAGCACCTTGCATAGTCACCATCTCAAAAGCCAACAAACCCAATTGAAGGATTAATAGGATACCATATACCAAGAGTGAAGAGACCCTAGGTGAAGCTTGATGCCTACAATAGACACATGTGGCGTACATATTGTCTGGCCTAGAGGTTAGATACATCGGCCGACTCAGTGGGATAATGACATCTGGCGCACCAACGATATTGTGAAAGTGACATCTTTAGTTGTTAAGTACATAACCAAAGATGTTCACTTAAACCACTGGATTACAAAAGAACGAAATAAATCTGATAAATAAAACAACTGATAATGAGAATCCCAGTTGTTTACTATATAATCAGTAGTTGTACGTCAGTGCAAAGATCTTCAATGCTTTGGTCTTTAGTCCTTTAGGGTTTTCAGTTGATGGTACTTCAGTTATTTACCTCTTTGATTCTTCTATTATCAGCACGTGTGTCTTCAGTCGTTTATCACAACAAAAGTCTTTAACACTTTATATGATCATGTTATCTGTTCTTTTATTTACCCAATCAGTTCTTTTATTTACCCAAGTACTGATTTACCGTCAGTTGTATTATTTGGCAATTATCAGCATATTATTATACTCACCAAAAAGCAGTTGAGCTTTGAATTTGCATCTTGAAAACTGTTGCATAAAGGATAATACGGACAATCAGCATCCGGTTATGGCATCAACTGTAGAGCGCCCCCCCATTAGTTCCATTTTTTCAGAATTTTGATCCTTCAAAGAGCCGTGGCATCAACCGTAAGGCACTCTTACTACTTCCTTGTGCAACTTTACATAGACTAACAGTCATTCCATGTAACAATCATGGACCTTTGTACAAATTTATAAGATCCATCATCAGTTAATTTGGTTATTTCGAGACGTATGGAGCAACTCTTAAGGTCACATAAATCATCTTTAAATGGTATTTGACTTATATGATCTAACTTTTAGAATCAACATCTTTTGTCAATATAGATGATGCATAACATATCTAAGATGAAAGTGCTATATACAACAATTTCGCTCATGTATGGCACCTATGCACACAGCAACCATAACAAAAGATGAGACATTGAGTATACTAGCATGAGTAACATATCAACCGCGAATACGATCATACAAGGGAGAAGCTAACACAGTAGTTGAGATAGAACCAAATTGTATGACTCTCCAATTATATAAATCAACTAACCAACCAAGCATTGTTTGGTGACCTGTAACCCGCCGAACGCAAATAATTATGCAACCTGGGAGATACACATCAGGATCTACATTATTCATTCAAAACCAAGGATGAGTCGCTACAACAATAAACAAAAGTACTTTTAACATAATGATGCAATGCCAAGTTCATGCCTTGTGAATCTTCTAAACATGAAGATGCAATACAAGTTAAACCAAGACATTAATAGCAAGCAAAATCCACATAAGAATCAAATGATTTGGCCATTAACTGAAACTTGGAATCTTGTAATCATAATGTGAGATGCAAACACACAATCCGAGTCTGGATAAGTTGGCCACTATACAAGTTATATTGAGAGCCCCTCAAAATATCTCATATGATCTTCGAAAGTCTCACCATGCCTGATTTTGGCTACTGATCCATCTTCTTCAACCTTCAATAAGACAATTAAATAGTTTTAGTCAAAGCAGAAACTTCATAGAATTATGCGCACAAAAGAAATCACTGTGTTGACTTTCGAGTGTCATCTGGTATCCAAATTTCATACTTTTTTTATATCTTTCTTATAAAACCAAAA
Organism: Bidens hawaiensis; assembly: GCF_021521415.1. Lineage (NCBI taxonomy): Eukaryota > Viridiplantae > Streptophyta > Magnoliopsida > Asterales > Asteraceae > Bidens > Bidens hawaiensis. The sequence goes on from NW_027491108.1 coordinate 2,377,976, forward strand.
GCAAACTCTTACATAAATAATCTGAATATCATGTTACCATTGGTGTGATTCAAAGAATTTGAAAGGTGTTCGATAAGTACAAACTGAAGATTGCTGGTTTGACTTCAAAAGTCAAAGTCAAGAAAACATACCCAGTACTCAGGTGGGCGCATTTTAAGGTTGTAAGTTGAAGCCATACTCATGCAGTAGGCACCTGCATCATGAACTACAAGCCCAGAGCCCTGTATATAAAAATAATTATTAAATTAATACCAAAAAAACAAGAAATGCAAGAAAAATCAAGAATCAGATAAAACAAACTTAAAACTATTATCAATAAACATTAAATTAAAAGGTAGAACATAATACCCTGGCTGGTGCAGGAAGTTCCCTATTTTTCCCCAAAAAATCAGCCGACTCGCAAACAGGGCCCACAACATCAAAAGTCGAATAAGCAGAATCGGATGGTGGAGGAGAAACCAGCTCTATATGCTGCATATAAACAATGACACTTAAAACAATTTTTTTAAAAATAATCTAGAAATGCCTTTTTGTCGATTTTTTAATTTTTTGAAAAAAAACATATTAAATTCAATGAGGCGGAAAATAGGGTGGGTCAATTGACAAGGAACACATTTTGTCTAAACTTTCTCCTTTTTTCAACTAATCAATGTGTGCCACACCACATACGACTCCAAGAGTTTATATACCTTGATAAAAATCAAACTTGCTGAATAAAGCAATAATTAAGGGGTTTTATGAATAAACCAATTCTTTATTTAACTCTCTTGGCCAATTAAGAAAATAAAACATAATCAACGTTGGACAGTTAACTTTTTTCTGGTATGTGGTGTGAAATGACCAAAATACCCTTACTTAGGAGTCTTACTTGATAAGCATCGTACAGGCTAGGGCGAATAAGTTCAGCCATGCTTCCATCAATCACAATGAAGTTTTTTGTACCGTTTGTTTTGACACCGGTTACACGGTTAACAAAACAGCAAGTATTAGCAATGAGTGACCTCCCAGGTTCAATAATTAAATTGAGATTTTGAGACTTCACTAAATCCCGTACCTACATCAGAAAAAAAAATGCTTGACAGTAATATAAAAAAAAGATGCCGTAAGTAAAATTCTGCTAAATTTTAAAATATAAAGTTATTCTTACTGTGTCAATGAGATCTCTTGGGGTAGGAAGAATGGTACCGGTGTGATAGTAATCGATACCAAGACCACCTCCAATGTTTAAATAACTAATATCGAACCCTTGGGATCGAATTTCATCAATGAATTTCACCATGATTGCTGCAGCATCTCTGAAAATATCAACCTAAAAAACAGGTATTAAAATTAACACCATATTTTTGTTAATTTGTCTATCCTGTTTATTTATTCTTAAACCAAGTAAAATCAAACCACAAGTACCACTTTCAAATCAGTTTTGGATATCTAAAGATTAGTTTCATAATGTTACTCCATCAAAACACTAATATACCTATCCATTTTGCAGTAAATAATTAAATAAAATAAATTCACATATTGTTTCACTGCATAAACAAATAGGCAAAAAAATACCTTGGTAATGGTGGATCCAAGATGGCAATGGGCCCCGACTAGTTTTAATTCATCAGGATATGACTTCACTTCATCTAAAAACCATTGCAATTTCTCATTTCTTATACCGAATTTGGAGTTTTTGTTCCCGGTTGCAACATAAGGATGGACCTAAAAAATAATGTTTTTAAATACTAAAAGTACATTGATATATTAAGCCAAAAATAGTTTAAATATAGGCCAGGCAAGCGATAATGGCATAAAACATATGCACCACAATTTTAAAAAATCCCAGAATGCAATAAAATAACACTTCTTTTTCCATGATATTTCTGTTGCGTTCTGTAACACCACACAATATTTTCGGTTAAACCACAATAAAATGCCACTTGTTTTTGATGATTCTGCGGTGCACAAGTAACCATTTTACCTCATATAGAATGTTACCCATGTACAATAATAAAAGACACAGAATGTATGTCTCATACAAAGATAAAGAGCAAAAATATAATTTAGAAATACTGGAAGTAGGGTAAATAAATAAATCATTTTTTCTTACATACAATGACATAAAAAAATTAAAAAAGAAAAGAGTAAAATTGCACTTTAGTGTCAATGTGTAAATATTTTTATAGTTGTTTTTTAGGTGATTTAAAGGGCAAACTGCACAAACAGGTATATTTGATAACCAAGTTTTTGAGTTAAATAATCTTTGTTTCAGATTTTGATTGAGTTGAATCATCAAAATGAATGTAAGTTCATTTAAAAAAAAAGAAAGAAAGATTCAGTATAAATTATGACAAACCTGAGGGTCAACATCGGGATTGATTCGAAGCAATACATTGACCTGTTTCCCAGCAATTCTTGCTGCTGATACAATGTTTTCCAAATCAAATTCACTATCTATGTTAACAAACACACCTTCTTGAGCAGCAAGAACAAGATCCTCCAAAAGCTTTCCATTTCCATTAAATACACACCTGTCATTCACAACAAAATCACATGCACAGTCTCCATTGAGTGTTCTAACAACTATTTTAAAAGCAAAAAACTTTATAACACAACTCCATTGTTATACAAAAACTAATGAAATTCAACTAGTGCATAGCGGTGTAAACAAGCCCGAGTCGAGTCGAGCCGAGCAGAGCAGAGTAAGAGCTCGACTTGGCTCGAGTTCAAGTTCTAAAGCTCCAGCTCTCGTTAGGCTTGCAAGGCAACTTGAGCTCTAAAGGAAGCTAGGACTCGAATATTAAACAAGCTTATTTACAGGCTTAAGCTCATTCAAGCTAGGCTCAATTTGAGCTTTTAGTAAGACCGTCTCGAGTAGCATGATCGGCTTGGCTCGTTTACACCCCTACTGGTGCACGAAATGCATATGTTTAAATTTTAAAACATGAAGTTGAGTCACAACTCACTAGATCACCTTATTGGTGGTTTATAAAAAAAATTATAAAGTTTCAAATTCAACCCCATTGTGGAAAATGACTTCATTACTTGTAATCGAACACGAACAATTAAACAAACAGAGTTCTCTTGCTTGTGCTTACTCATTGAGAAAATGAATGATCTTGTTCGTTAATAGTGTATAAACAAAGTCCAAGAACATAAAAGAATATCAACAACGAACAAAAACTAACAAGCTTAAATGAACATAAACAAACAAGCGTAAACGAACGAACATAAATGATAAAATGAACAAACGATATGTGTTCATGTTTGTTCATTTAAGTAAATCAAAATATGCCAACACTAAAAACAGGTAATTATCATATTATCAATTTATCACAATAACCAAATTGAATCAAATCTTGATGCAAATTAGAACATTTGGTACCTTGTAGGATCGAAACCAGCCCGAAGAGCCAAGCGGAGTTCATTCCCACTAACCAAGACAGCCCCACACCCCAAACCCCTCAAATGCTGCAAAACCATGAAATTATTATTCGCCTTAATCGCATACCCGATAATCGAATTCAAACCCTCCAAGGCATCCTTATACGCCTCCACATTTCTCGTTATCTGCGGCTTGCTGTAAAGGTAAAACGGGCGTTTCTCAACGGCCTCCATCACCTCTTGAACCTTAAGACCTTCGCAGTACAAAAAGCCATCGTCTTTCGTGGTGAAGCAGTGCTGAAACTGCTGGGTTTGTGTTGGGTTTTCGGATACGATTGCCCGGATGCCGAGGGTTTTGAAAGTGGGTTTGAAGGAGATTAGGGATTTGGGGTTTGATTGGTGGGTTAGGGTTTGGGGGAATGGGATGGATTGAAGGTGGAGGTGAGAAGATGAAGCAGCCGCCATTGGTGAAGAAGCATGGAGTAGTGTGGATTTTGCTACTTCATATAGGGGTTTTCAGATGACGTGGCAATTATCGGGTGTTTGGATGTAATGACAATTGAGATAGGTTTAATTTCAAGGCAACGAGTCAATGACATGGTTTTAATAGCATTTGGTTATGGTTAAGGTTTGGTATTTTTGATGCGAGAGGATTGAAATTTGAGTCATGAGTTTTTTTTTTATTGCTGGGTTTTCATCTATAATATTTATGGATAAATTAGTCATGTAACGTGAAAATCAGTATAGACGATTAACATTTCATTTTAGAATTGTTTGCTCAAAGATTAGAGTTGGTTTAAAAGAAAAATAAAAGAAAACGCATTGATTTCAAAAATATAATATATTAGAGAGAAATGTTTGCTCAAAGATTAGAGTTGGTTTAAAAGAAAAATAAAAAAACGCATTGATTTCAAAAGTATAATGTATTAGAGTATTCACATTAACAACCCTCTCCCACCACCTTTTAACAATAAAAAATCTAATTATATCTCTTTCATCTCTGTAACCCAATCAAACATTTCACATGCTAACAACTAAGGGTGGCAAAACAAATCCATTTGGGTTGTTTTGGGTCAATTTGAATAACTTTTAAAATTGAGATGGGTCAAAATGGATCAAAAGAATTTTGCAAGAAGGTCAAGATGGGTTTGGAAAATGTTAGTGACTTTTGGTTATAGGTTAGAATGGGTTTTGTTTATGGGTTAGAATGGACTAAAACAAATTTTATCCAATTTTATTTCAAACAAAATCCACGAAACCGAATAGAAATCGAGAAATCGAAACCGAAATCATTGAAACCGAACATATGCCGAAACCGACCGAAATGAAAAAAAGCAAAACCGAAGCGAAAAAATTGAACCAAAACCGAGATAAAACCGGGGTTTTTTTTATGAATGAGGAAGACGGGAGGAAACATTTTAGTTATTTTACGTTTTGCGTTTTCGATTTAAATTTTGAGTTATTATATTTTTATTAATTTTTTTGAATATATTTTTGAGGGGTTTTTGAACCCTTTGTATTTCAACCTTTACTTAGTTCAAGATGGGATTAACTTTACCCATTTTGACCCATATCCATCCTAAACCGAATGAAAACGAGAAATCAAAACCTAACAAAAACCGAAAACATTGAAACCGAATAGATACCAAAACGAAAAAAAAAGCAAAAATGAACCAAAAAAAACTGAGCCTAAACCGAGACAAAACCGAGTTTTTTTTTTTTAATGAAACTAAGACAACGGCGAAGACATTTTAGTTATTTTACATTTTGCGTTTTTTATTTATATTTTGAGTTATTAATTTTTTATTAAATTTTTTGAATATTTTTTAGGGGTTTTTGAAACCCTTTGCATTTTAACATTTACTTGGGTCAAGACGGATTAACTTTACCCATCTTGACCCATACTCATCCTAACCCTCTATTTTAAATAGGGATGGCAATCTTGACCCAAACCATTTTAAATTGGTCAATTTGGGTTGTTTTAAAAATTAAATGGGTCGATTTGGGTCATAGATTTTAACTAAATGGGTCATTTGAAATTTCATCTTGTAATTTCCAGGTCAAATTGGGTCGCCCATATTCAAAGAAATGGGTCGATGTGGGTTAGTGTTCTAAGGAAATGTGGCACGTTTCGGATCGGAACGGGTTTCGGCACAAGGCAGTTTCGGCACGAAACAGGTTTGAGATTGGAACGGGTTCAGTTCAGGTTTTAAGCCAACACGAGTTTTCACACAGGACGGGTTGGGTTTTGGTTTCTTTTTGGTCGATTCCGGACTCATTTTTTGTTTTTTGTTTCGTTTGTGTCCGTTTTTTCGTTTTTTTTCCAGTTTTAGTTTTTTTAGTTTCGTTTTGAGCGATTTTTTGATTTCGATTGATTTGGCTCGGTCGGTTTTGGCTTTTTGTTTCATTTTCGTCGACTTTTCTGTTTCGGTTCGATTTCTCGGTGTTTTTTTATGGAACGTGAACAACGGAGGAAACATTTTAGTTTTTTTACTTTTTTTTTGTTTTTGATTTATATTTTGAGTTATGATTTTTTTATTATTAATTTTGAATATTTTTTTGAGAGGTTTTTGTTTTTAATAGGAAACCTCTTAGAAAAAAATTCAAAAAAAAAATTAAAAAACCATAACTCAAAATATAAATAAAAAACAAAAAATCTAACAATACTAAAATGTTTCCACCGTTATTCTCGTTGAAAAAAAAAACTGTTCTGACTCATTCCGACCCTAACTTATTCTGACTCAAACCAAAACAACCCTTTTTTAGTTGACTCATTTTGACCCTAACCCATTCTGACCCAAACCCGTTTCGACCCCAACCCATTTCGAACCATGACTCGTTCGACCCAACCCAACCCATTTGCCACCACTAATTTTAAAAACCCATCCTGACTCATACCCATCCTAACCCATCATCCAAATACAACCCAACTCGCTCATATTGCCACCTCTACTAGCAACCCAATTTATACTAACCTTTTTTAGATATGCTTTATAATTATTATTTACTTTATATGTTTTATTAGAGATATTAAAAAAATAGGTTTTATTTTAAAGCTAAGTATGTTAAATATAAAAAACAAAAAATATATATATTAATAAAACATACTTATTGATAAATCAGTCACAATGATCACGTGGAATGTAAAGTTTAAGATACATGATATAAAAATTGGATAGCTATTTATCAACGGAAAATTTTTATCATAGATGCTCAATCAAATTTTTTTTAGAGCATTACAAGCTTCTCTACCAAGAAGTTTTACCCTATTGGTCATATAATTTGATAAGAGTATTGAAAGGGTTGTTCATCACCTTCAATACAGCTTTGTAGAAATGTCATTTAGAAATTTCAACGGATCATAATAGTGAAGGATGTGTCTTGTTGATCCTCAATAGTCATATTAAGAATGATTATACAAGCAATCATAAGTTTTCACACAAGACATGGGTATTGAAAAAAACACAAAACAAGCTTGTAGTACTCTGAAGGCTCATGCAGCATCTTTTCTAACGGCCTCTTGGTGTTGCGCAAACAATTTGTATTTCCTGAGCTATGGAAAAGTTATTGACTTGACAAAGGTAGCCCATGAAGGATGCATGCCATCAGTGGATAATATATTCTATTATACTCCCGACCATTCATAACGTAACTCACGTTTGGTGCTTGACTTGATAATACAAATCAAAACGAGGAGATCACTGAAGGATGTGAACGTCATTAATTGCATGAACATAATATTTCAAAGAATGTATGCCTAATCTATAAGGCATATGATGCAGCGCCTTCTAAAATGATTGTTGGTTCACCGCTTCTATATGCATATTACCCACCCCAAACGGTGGGACATTTTTTTCATTCCAATTACATATAGTCAATGTTGCCTGAGGAATCCATGTTCTCCCCCATTAGCATTGGGCTTTCTAATATACTCTTGACTAAAGCACGAAATAACACCATTTACGAGCTTTACAAGAAAAGCGCTTATTATAGTTTCACGGGTATATCAATGTCATACATCATCGACATAATTTGATAGTTTTTTTTACAACATGGTTATACATTTGTATTCAACTAATCATTTAACCCTTTTGTTGTAAACCCAGTTGTTATGACGCCCACCACTAGTGTCTTGCTTTTTTAGTGGACACATTATAAATACATGAGGCCTGAAGGGAGAGGATTCATCGTCCACACCGCCGCCTACTAGTCATCTGAAGTACGTTAATTCAAAGGTAACTAAATTGACCGTAAGTTTTCTTCTTTTCTTGATTAATATACACTTATGTTATTAATTAGTCATGTGATGCTCCTCTTGGGCAGATTTTAGAACACATGTAATGAAAATGCTTGATTTATAGCAGTTAAGCTTTTGAAATTTTTAGTAACAAATTGTCACACCCCGACCATGACGGAAACGTCGGGGCGCAACCGATTGTTCATCGCACACAACACTATTAAGTGACAATATTTAATCAACTCATTTAAATTCATAAAAACACAAAGAGTCACATAACTTGTTCATACAATAACCGAATTCAAATCATAGTAAATAATATATTGTTCGTTTTGCTAATATCCTAATAGTCTCGATAACGTTTTTTTTTTCTTCAAGTCCTCGAGTCAACCTAAAGTCAAACCTGTAACATTGCATAAATAGATTTTGTCAACACAAAGGTTGGTGAGCAATTTCATAGTTTTTGAACAATAGATATATAATATGAAATTCCACAACTTGTATACAAAACAATAAATAATAGCAACAATTTAGATAAATGAAATCGTTAATAAGAATACATTAACGACACCTTTCTATAAGGGGATGCCAAATATACTCGGATTTTGTATGAAATCGTTAATAAGAATACATTAACGACACATTTCTATAAGGGGATACCAGATATACTCGGATTTATGAATCAACCATCCAAAAGCGATAAACACATTAGCACTTAAGCATATAAGCATATAATCACCAAATCGAGCATTTATTTAAGTGAAGTATACAATAAAGTTTGTGGTTTAAGACTCAAGTATAAATCATTTGGATTTGAATAAGTTTGCAATGTCACCCCCAAAATATAAAAGAGTGAAAACGGGGGATGAAAGTACTCACATTCAAGTAATAAACTTGAAAGATTTGATGATTTGGAGATTAACCGGAACGATGAGTTTAACGAACGAAGCCTAAAGAAGAAGAAGTCTTGTATTATAAAAGTTGTCTTGGAAGTCTTTAAATGAAAATAAATGATAAGAAATATAAACAATTTAAAGTTTAAGGTTTAAAATGTAAATATTTAAGAAATTATAATAATAGTCCTTTAAAAATGTAAGTTTGCTCGAAACCGGGTTAAAGTATCTAGCCATTAATTTTACTCAACCTATGTTAAGTAATAATGTGGGTAAAAATGCAAGAAAACAAGTCCCTTTATAATATAGATACTAAAACGGGTTTTAACGAGTGTTTGGGTGGTCGGTTTGGGTCTTGGTGACTTGACCAAACCCAAAGTCAACTTTCCCAAAATAATAAATGTATGAGATAACTCAATAAATCTTAAAGAGACTTAACCAAGTATGTAGTTCTATTGTTTTAGAACTAACACACGTCCGTTAATCGAGTGTTCGGTTTAGTCGATCCAAACTTTGTTATAGGATCAAGTTGGATTCAACATTCCGAGTACTTTGTGAAAATAATTAAAATCAGTTTATAAAGTATTTTTAAAGAAATATATAAGCTTTAATGGTTAAAAACACACTTGTGTGTCTTAAGCGAGTAAACTTGGTTTAGTTCGGTTTGGTTCGGTTTTTTTTATCTTGGAATAAGGCCAAGAATGGTTACCACATGTCCAAACATCATAGAACTTGTAAAATAATTTATAAATAATAATACCAAAGTTTTACATACAAAAAGTCAACAACAAAGTCTTTAAACGAAAGTTCGGTTTCCGGTTCGGATCTTGTTTCGGGATAAGACCGAGGTTAGATTCTACAAACCCATAACTATGGAACTAATTAAAATGATTTTAGAAACTCAAATCTTACATAAAACATGTTTATACAACTATTTAAACAAACTAGAAAACAAGAGTTCGGCTTCCGGTTTGGAGTTATTTACGGAATAACCGAGGCTAGTCTCTACAAACCCATAACCATGGAACTCAAAATGTAAAATAAAACTAAGATGAGCAGAAGTTAAACAAGTATAACTAGTTTGATAGTTAGATGCGGAAAATATATATAATCAAGGATTACTACGAGTCCTCCATGTAGCTTTGTCTTATGGGCCGGACACTTAACCGACCGAGACCGGAGAAATGCCCACCGAAGGTACAAAGGGTGCTATTATATATATGTTGTATAACAATCTTCAAGTATAAATAAGTGTTAACAAGTTGATTATAATGTAAGACTATGGTCAGTTTGACTTTGCCACAAAAAATATGAAGAACACCTTTGAATGCTTGAGAATTGGAAGAGAAAGACATGAATGAGCAAGGATTAATGAAGGGGATATGGGTGTATATATAGAGTGGGTTGAAAGGGTCAAGCATGGGGTGTGATATCAAGGTTTGCATGCAAGAGGGGTCAAGACAAGTCACAAAACAAAAAAAAAAATAATAAATAAAAAAATGGGCTGCTGGTCTGCTGCTGGTCAGCACGTCGGTTCGCGTCCGGAAGTTCGTTTTTGATGTATCTTGAGCGTTTTAAGTCCGTTTTCGAATCCGTAAAAGGGGTTTTTCAAATTAGACAAGCGGGAATGTTTTAGTAACATAAAATCCAATATTTTATATATTTGAAATGTTCGGGATATAAATCGGGTCGGTTTACAACATAAAAACAAATACAAAATAAATACAATTTGACCCGAAATCGAGGATTGTCACACGAATCCATTTCACATTGTTTTGGTAAAAAGTAGGAGATATATACTAAGCTATAAAGAAAAATATGTTGACATCGACCCTAGTGGTCGGCCTACTTATGACCACAAGCGTGGGAGCGAAGTGTTGGCCGCTAGAAGGGCGCATCGTTGGCTTTATGACCATTCACGAACCTTACCGCCATGCCATTACCAATTACCCCAGTAGTTCCAACATCGGGTGATTTTACACTCCTAGTCCTTCTATGAACATATGGCTTTATATGATGCAATTATATTTTATCGTCAACATGATACTAATCATGTTGTTTAATTAATGTTTGTAGACTATAATGCCTTAGAAGTCTGGTGGCGATGCAAAGGGATTAGGAGGTACATCATCAATGATTCGATATAGGTGAAGTTGCATACTTAGTAGAAGCATTTTCAAGAACTGTTACCAGCTAGTTTCAGTGTTCAACATAAGCACCCCCCCCCCCCCCCCGGTGTTTATACGGACCATACGGTTAATTATGCTAGCTGTTTACTTGATATTAATTGCATAGAAAATGCCCTGAAAGTATCAATCAATACATATAGAATTATTTCAGATGGTATCATAGTTCAATCAGTTTACATGCATGCGTGACATAAATTGAATATTCGTTTACTCTATGTTCGATAATTAATAAACAGAAAGTGATTCATTAAGAAAAATCTAAAGAAAAAACCATTTTTAAACGTATGTTCTTGCTTTATCAAATTACAAGTTTGATTTAATAAATGAATAGATTATAGTAACTCTTGTTTTCTTGTTGGTGTTGGGACACTATGTTGTTGCAACAAGGGCTTGTGCCTTGGAATCATCGATACCTTTAGACAGCTAATTACATTACATGCCATGGCACCATAGCGGGACATCCAATAGCTGCCTACTTAAAAGTTCCTTATGTATCTTAACATTTATCTGAATATATTAATTGATTAATAACCGTATACCTCTTTATTACGTTGGTTGCCCCAAACAGACGTATACCATACAATATCATATCATACAAAGCTCTATACGGACACATACATGTAGCATATAGATGCCCAATACAAACGTAAAGAAACTCTTTGTCGGGTACACACATAACATATACGACCTTATGGCATCCGATAAATAGAAGGTTGATTAGTAATGCAACTTATGTAAGTGATGTGCTTATAGCCTCTCCTAATAAATTAATATTTACAAAATTTTGGATTAAAACAAACCTACTAGTAAGTAATAACAACTCCATGACACCAATTGCTTTGCGTTATAGAAACTTGAAATAACCTCTTTGAAAGTAACACGCATTTTCCACAAATGATAGGAAAAAAAAAACAGAATCTCACATAGAGATTAACAATTTATCGTGAGAATCAACCATAGAACCCATTTTCATGCAGTATATATACATTTTCATTATCTAATGGCATTTGAGAAACCATTCAAGATTTTGGTTCAACACACAAAGTAGACATGAGTTCACCTCCTGCGCCCCCCACGACCCCAGCCGCCCCAGTCCCTATCCCCTCAAACTTGTTGCCTACTCTCGGGAGTCCTGACTGGATGAACAAGGCCGACAACGCGTGGCAGCTCACAGCAGCTACGCTTGTCGGCCTTCAAAGTGTCCCAGGACTTATAATCTTGTACGGAGGAGCCGTCAAGAAGAAATGGGCAGTTAACTCGGCTTTTATGGCTCTATATGCTTTTGCTATGGTTCTTGTATGTTGGGTGTTATGGGGTTATAGACTTTCTTTCGGGGACAAACTCGTCCCGATTTGGGGGAAACCCAACGGTGCGGTTATGCAAAAATATCTTTTGGAAAAGGCGTTTGTTGGACTTTTTCCAAATGCGACGATGATTTTTTTTCAGTTTGTTTTCGCGGCCATCACTTTGATTTTGATTGCTGGGGCGGTTTTGGGACGGATGAACTTTTATGCGTGGATGTTGTTTGTCCCGCTTTGGTTAACTTTTTCATACACTGTTGGCGCGTTCACAATATGGTCCGTTAATGGTTGGTTAGCTCTTATGGGAATAATTGACTACTCGGGTGGTTATGTTATCCATCTTTCTTCAGGGGTTGCTGGTTTCACCGCCGCTTATTGGGTATGCATGTGAATATAATGATCGTAAACAGTAGCGGAACTTGAACTTTTTAAATAAGAGGGGCCAAAAATATTAGAAATTAATATTAAGTTCTTAGATATTAAATCAATATCTTACAATACTAATAAAAGAAAATGTTAAAGCTTAGGTGTTAAACCCACATCTCACCCAATTTCAGTTAAGTGTCATTTTAGTGTCTGTGGTTTGTCCAACTACGTAATTTTAGTACAATTTTTAAATGTTTCAAAAACTGGCCATTTTAGTACTTTTTTTTAATCTCGTTTAATTTGTCCATTAAGTCGGGGGCATAATGGTAACTTAAGTTATTTTATTTATTTTCTTTTCTCTTTTAACACCCCCCCCCCCCCTACTATATTATCCCAAACACTCGCTTTCACCATAACCAACAAACTAACAGGGATTACGGCCGCGGGCTTTCTCACCGGGGTGAGCGTACGGACAGTCGGTCCAGTCATGTGAGCGAGCACGTGCGCACTTACGGACCTTGAAGGCGTACATCCGGAAGCTGTCGGACGAGAAGGGTTCAGCCGTGATGTCGAAGTCAGATCCGTTGGGGTCGAGGTCGTCTTCGAGGTAGTGGCGTAAAGCGGCGTCGTTTCGGAGGAAATAAGCGTAGTCTTCGAAGATGGTGGCATTGGGACTGTGTGGAGAGAAGGGGGAAAGGGTGGTGTCGTCCATGTGGTTGGTCCATGGAGGTTCATAGACCATCATGCCGTGGTGGCTGTGATTGTCGTCTCCGACCATATTTCCTGTTGAGTTTGTTGGTTATGGTGAAATTGGATACTATGGAGTCGGTAGGTGAGGAGGGTATTATGAATTTGATGTCTACAAGTAAGTTATTGAAGGTTAATTTCGAAAAGTCGAAAACCTTAGGGTTAAGTTTACAACAAGCCGGGTCGAGGTTAGATGAGATTAATCAAAGGTTACCGTGTTTGGAAGCTGCGGTTTGATCGATTCGGGCGCAACGGGACGCGCTTGATGCGGTCGGTGGGCATATTAATAAAGCGGCCGGCAGTTGAAGGTGTTTGATGCGATTCACGGATTGGAGAAGTCGTTGTCGGATCCGCATTGGTGTAAAAAAAAAGAAAATAAATAAAATAACTTAAAGTTACCATTATGTCTCTGATTAACGGACAAATTAAACGAGGTTAAAAAAAAGGTACTAAAATGGCCAGTTTTTGAAACATTGAGTAGCGAGTTGCGAAAAATTCAAAAATGGTACTAAAGTTGTGTAGTTGGACAAGCCATAGGTACTAAAATGAGACTTAACTCAATTTCTAATCTATTATCTCATTCATTCTAGCTATTTATGGGTCATTGGTCAAAACCATTTTGTCAAATGAGTTATAACATGGTATGAATTATATTCATTATTGAATCAAGTGTAATTTTCATACATAAGGTTTGACCAACTACACAACTTTAGTACATTTTTTTTTAAATTTCTTGCAAATCAACACCTGGTATTTCCAAAATCATGCTATTTTAGCACTTTTCGTTAACCCTGTTTGTTTTTTTCATTAAGTCACATTAAATTAATTCACAAGTATTTGAGAATCACAACTGAAATAACAGACCTTATTTATCTTTATCATTTTACAAAACCCGTGTAATACACGGGTTCAAAAGCTAGTCCACCTTATATTATTAAAGCAATATAATTGTTTCACATGTCATTCAATTAGACCCTATGTGTATAAGTTTCCATTTTTTCAATTTTCCTTCATTAATGATAAAATGAAAAATATGTTGTTGGGGGAATCAAACTCACTACCATACTTTTAAAAACGTTTGCGCGTTACCAACTCAACTAGGATGAAATGATGTTAGCATTCTCTTTTTCTTAATTGGTATTGATTAACAACTTTTCATTTTAATTTCTTTTAAAATACAAATACAATTATTCTTACTAATATATGTATTTTAGAAAATTATTTATGTCTTATGAATCCAAAAGATATGCTATTATATATGTTATTAAATTTAACTTTTTTATTTTTTTTAACCACCCGTATGTCACACGGGCTCTATCATAGTTTTTTCACCAAATAAAGATCATAAATCCTAAAAAAATTACAAGTTCTTTTAGTTTGTTTGTTTTGAACTATAAAAACCATAAATTACCACTTGTGAGCCCAAAAATACTATTGGAAACATACACGCTATATTTACCAAAAATATATGGGCCTATATCTAGAATTATGATCCCATATCAGGAGGGGCCAGAACCCCTCCTCACCCCTTCTAAAGATCCGCCCATGATCGTAAATAGCTGACACCATCGTTGATCACTGAGAGATTACTAATGGATACCGCAAAATATCTACTTTATTTCTTTTATTTTTGTGGTTTGACTTTTGTGTTTGACTCAGGTTGGTCCAAGATTGACCAAGGATAGGGAACGATTTCCTCCAAACAACATTATTCTTATGTTAGCCGGGGCTGGCCTATTATGGATGGGCTGGACCGGGTTCAATGGTGGTGATCCTTATGAGGCCAGCTCAGATGCTTCCTTAGCCGTCTTGAACACGCACGTTTGTGCTGCCACAAGCCTATTGACATGGCTCATCCTTGATGTTGTGTTCTTCAAAAAAGCGTCTGTGATCGGTGCGGTTCAAGGCATGATCACCGGTCTAGTTTGCATCACTCCGGCTGCAGGTACTTCTAGTTCCCATAGCTATTCAAATTGGAGGTGTTTATTGCTGTACTTGAAAAGATTGAAATTCGAATTCAGTTTTTGAATTTTCATATCGTGTTAGTTTTGAATTTTTTGTGGGTGCGAAATCTTTCATTAAACTAAAAGACATTGTTTACATCGATATAGAAGTCAACTGGGCGAAAAGCTATGTCGCCATCCCTTTTTTGATACGGAATCCAATTTTTAAATGGAAATTGTTATTTACAATCTGGTTCAATCCGAATATATGAGTTCGAATGATATGCCTAGCACTTATAAAACACACAAAAATGTGTGCATATGTGTGTCTATATATATCATTTAATACATTTATTTTTATGTCTATTATTTATTTAATTTCTTTCTGATAATTCTGTTATTTGAATCAAACCAGAATTCAAACCGAATTCATATTTTCAAGGTCGGGTTGGTTTTTTCGAACTTCTAATTAAATTTTAATTTAGTTTCAAAAAAATTCCTGAATAACATTCGTAAACTCGTTATAAGTAGTAACCATTGGATTAAAATACATAGCCTTTTAAAAACAGGAAATTGTAGGAAGGGTATCAAACGAGCTCCGATTGAACTCAAACTAGCGGCATTTGAACAATCTCATTGAAATCTACGATATTAGATTTTAGGTTTTCGATTTTGGATTCCTAGCCTGTAGATTATAGAACTTTTATTTAGATCATTGTGTGCCTTTTTATTTATCACTGGTTTTTTTTCTTGACATTGTGTGTTTTTTCCTCGGTATTGTGTTATTTTAATTAGCAATATATTATATTTTGCGATTTATTGTGGTTTTGTATCTTTCCTAGATTTAGAAGATTGTGTATAATAACTTAACCCTAGATTTAGAAGATTGTGTATAATAACTTAACCCGTTAAAACACTAACTCGAGATTTGGTACTTCAATAATCAATAGTACAGTTTATTAAGCCCATTATGTTGTCTATATAATTTACTGTAAATTGGTAGGCCCATCTAGTTCAGGGCTTTGTATCTTGACCCATATCATTATTTAAATCACACATTTAATCATGATAGCATCACAATTTACTTACTATAAAAATTTCCAGGGGTGGTACAAGGATACTCATCCATAATAATGGGACTACTTTCGGGTTCGATACCATGGTTCACTATGATGGTGGTGCACAAGCGATCCAAACTCCTCCAACAAATCGACGACACAATGGCAGTCCTACACACGCATGCGATAGCCGGTTCTCTAGGTGGCATCCTCACCGGCCTATTCTCGGAGCCACATTTATGCGAGATATTCTATGGAGCTCCACACAAATACATGGGTTTGTTCCCAGGTTTGCACCATGGTACCCATCTAAGCGTCAGATACGGAGTTAGACAAATGGGCGTTCAACTACTTGGAATTTTGTTTGTGATTGTTCTTAACGTTGTGATGACAAGTTTAGTGTGTCTGTTTGTGCAACTATTCGTGCCATTGAGGATGTCCGATGAAGATATGGAGATTGGAGACGAGGCGGCTCACGGGGAGGAGGCCTATGCAATTTGGGGTCAAGGTGAAAGGCTAGAGAACTCGAGGTATTCAAACTATAATGATATTGAGGTCCCGAGCAAGGCTGGTGGTGGTTCAGTCGAGTTGACATGAAAAGCCTAGTTCGGTTTGGTTATGCGTGTTTAGGCTGAACTTTAAACCACTCGTAAGTCGAATTTTTATCGTTAAATAAAGAATGTAACATTGTTACTCTTTTCAACGAATAATACTATGTAGTGACAGAACAACCTCATTTTAAATAAAAGCTATGCTATTTAACTAATACTTTTGTTAAATAAAACATGTAAACCATGGCATATATTAAAGTTACACTATTCATTGAAATCTTTCATTTTTGTAAATTGTATTAATAAGTTTAAGTGCTTAACCGTATAAAACATAGCTACATTATCTAACTAGCGTGTTCTCTCTAATAAGAAGAATGTGAATTGAGCAAATAAACTGAAAGTAAGATCGAGACTCGTGCTTTATATGATTTATGGTTACTACTTATTCCTTAGGGTAAAATAGTCGAATAGTTGTATTGCCGGTTTGACTTGACTTGCCTATAATGTCATATGTTGCGTGCTGTTTTTTATAACTAGAATGTTGGTGATTTTAGTGTCGTAAGTCATTTTGGTTAATCCGGATTCACTTAAGGCCAAAGGAAACAAGAACATAGATTAATACTAGTTTTGAGGCGTCGAGTACATGTTTGTTCATGATTAATCTTATTTCAAACACCAGTGAGGCAGAGGTTTAAGGGGGCAACATTCCCATGGTGGGGGTTCAGGCCAACTCTTAAGGTAGGGTCCAAGGGGCAGAGCTCGTGGTGAGGATCTCGCTGGCCGGTCACCAAATGGTGCCCATAATGAAACACAAATTATTTTGCCTTATTGAATGGTACCGAAGTTGCTTTGGAGTTGAAGTATTAATGCATGAAAACAGATCGTTATTCGTAACTAATTATCAACGGTAACCATAGTAGCAAGGCACTACTAAAGTACTAATTAGTGGCAATTTAGTCCATTGGAAGCAAATGGTCATCAGTGATAGTGGTAACTTCAACACTTAAGTTTTTTAGTGATTGGTTCCCGTTGATGTGAATGTCTAACTCCATAAGGAAGAAATAGTCTATTTCTAGTACCATGTTTCAGACCAATTTTTACCACGTGAGCTCTTGTTACACTCTATAAATTGTCTGATTTTATCATTCATGCATATCAACGAAATCTTTCAATTTGAAAATGATCTATATCTATACAAGATCCACATGAGATATCTAGGTCTATAGGAACTAGTTTTATACCCGTCCGGTGACCGAATTCATTGATATAAAACACAAAGCGATGAAAATTATTCATCCAATCTCCAACATTCCAAGTGTAATTCATTGCATCCTGTTCCATACATTCAAAAGATATTTACAAGTAATATGATACTTTAAGTATGATTAAGAAACTATAAAGTTGCACACTTACAATGATAATCTAACATTTGAAATAACAATTTTGTTCATCAAGATTGGAACATGAATGAAGATGTATATATTTTATGAACCATTGCACGCTAACTATCTGGCTGCCTCATAAGCTCATAACAGGCCGGTATGTTACAGAAGATACAACATAAATAGTTTAGTATTTTGTAAATCCTTTAGCTTGAACATTATGACAACAACTGTCAAGTTCCTTCAACTCATTACTACAGACGGATCAACGATCACTTCTTCCTGATGAAATAAAAAACGAAGTTACACTTAATTAATGGATTTACAGTCGCAAAGAATCAACAAACATATAGGATAACCCCATGATCTTATGATCTTGAAATTAGCATATCAAAGACAGCAACATAATAAACTTAATCCAAAAGAATGAAAAACACAAATTAGAGTAATCCTTCTATGGTTTCACTCGATCCAATATCATATCATATAAAAATCCGTCAACAACCAATTCCTACTCATAAACATTGCCAACTGAAAAAAAAATAAAAATAGAAAAATAGTTTAAGAAGAAAAATATAATAGCAAAAACCATTGAATACGAGAGATTGATCGATGGAGTTCATATGCCCTGCCATCACGCCTCAAATACGAAATCAACTAACAATAAGGTCGGCCCGGACCTCATATTTGAAATTATAAATTCAAACAATTTGGGTTTGAGTTGAGCTAAAATAAAGGAGTTGGGAGTAAAAGTCACAATTAGAGATAAAGTTTAGTTTGATACGCAAATAAGGAAATGATTACTCACGGGCAACGATGCATTGGGCAAAGGAACAAACTTTCAATACCGTTGAAGTAGGCGATGCTGGAGGAACAACAACTGAAGATGATGGAGAAACAAATAGTTACAGAAGATGTTTTTTTTGGTAGAAGGCTTGAACGGAGAGTGGGGTGATATAGGTGTCGTTCCCTATCTTACCGGGAGTAACAGCGGTTATCATAGACGTGTGTAGGAAGTTGAAGAAAACAAATAACTTCTTGTAACTTCCCCTTCTAGAAGGAATTTATGGAGTTTAAACGATCCAGATTTCACCTCAGCTTGATCCAATAGTTGGTTACATAATCCGGGAACAATCTACAATATATATAAATGAAGACCCTAAAATCCTATGTGTCGCGATGTGGCCGATCCCCCTTTTATGGAATCCACCAGATTGCTTGATTTTTAAATAGAGGTCTCTCATTGATTTAACCCAAATTCATGGGTATGGGTCTTACCAAAACCAACTAGCTCTTAACGGGTTATAACATCTCATTAAATTAAAAATTAATCTTACCAATTATTTGATATGAAAATCCTATAAAATAGGGATATACTAGAATTTAATATCCAATTTAAAAAGAAAAAGATATTATTTATAATTAATAAACAATTTTATAGTAAAAAACATAAGCGGGTCATGGGTCACCAAATCCAGATAGCTTTTAAACGGGTTATAACATATCATTTATTTATGAAACCCTTTCATCATCAAACCCTAAGTATATTATTAAATTTCTTACAATAAAGAAAATTAAAATCCAAAAAATAAATATTAGAAAACGAAAAATGTAAAACAACCATTCTCTCAAGCCATCAGATTGCTTTATTTGTAAATGAAGGTTTCTCACGCATTTGACCTGAATTCACGGGTAAAGGTCTCACTAAACTCAGATAGCTTTTAAATGGGTTATAACATCTCATTATATTAAAAATTAACCTTATCAAATATTTGATATGAAAATCCTATAAAATAGGGATATAGTAAAAATTAATACCCTATTTTATTTAAAAAAAGATATTATTTATAATTAATAAACAATTTTATAATAAAGAAAATAAACGGGTAATGGGTATCACCAAACCCAGATAACTTTTAAGCCAGATTATAACATATCATTTATTTGTAAAACCATTTTATCATCAAACTTCAAGTAAATTAATTATTAACTTTCTTACAATAAATAAAATTAAAATCCAAATATATATATATATTAAAAAAGAATAATGTAAACAACCCCCATAATACGAGGGACAAAATCTAGTATATATATATAATTTGCAACATCCGGCCCCTCGCACCATCAATATTGTCTGCTTTGCCCACGAAGAGCTCACGGATATGTTTTTGGTTGCCCAGGTGGAGACTTCCCAGGAGGTCACCTATCCTGCTATTGTTCGCTTTGCCCATGAAGAGCTCACGAATTTGTTTTTGGTTGCCCAGGTTGAGACTTCCCAGGAGGTCACCAATCCTGCTACTACTCCACCTGAGCATACTTAACTGTGGAGCTCCCATCTCGTCCACTACCATTAAGCCCAAAATGTGTTGGTGATTTAAGAGGCGGAACATTTACTTATGAACCAAGGATCTCTCATATCCACGACCGATGTGGGATTTGCCTAAGGTGTTACAAGCACCCCTCTTTTAGACTCATCGTCCCTCGATGAGGGTTACAGAATTATTATTGTATATAGTGCTGGACACCACTTATATATTATCATTTATTTTCTTTCTTTTCTTTTTGTGTTTCACGAACAAGATTTTACGATACATATCTTTACTAATCGCAAAAATGGTGTGCAATCATGACTTCACAAACATAGAAACTTCAGTACACACTCGAGTCCATAACATGAAAGAGACATTTTGTTTGAACTTTTAAAAGAGCTAGTTTTGTAACTATTCTAAATAATAGAGCATCCATTATAAAAGTCGTTAAAACCAATTCTATGTCACCTCTAATCATTATAGGGTCGGCACAGTCATTTTGGAAAGTCGTTAAAACCAATTCTATGTCACCTCTAATCATTATAGGGTCGGCACAGTCATTTTGGAGGCTCAAAGCAAACTAAGCCTCCGGGGCCCTTTGCAATGATAAAAAAGCGGCTCGTACTTTCACATTTTATATAGCATGATGGAACTTCTACAACACCTAATAATTATAAATTAAATGGTTGTTTCTATTCGGATAAAGTTGGTTATCTCAAAATAAATCAAAACAACGTTGGTCAAGTGCATTTGTCAATGTCTTCGCGGCTATATCGTGTCAAAAGAATTAAAAAAAAACATGCATAAAAAGAGGTAATGAAGACCGGCCACATATATAGAGAGAAATACTGAAATACAAAGTAGACATACTTGGGATACCCAATAAAAAAATAAAACCAAAATACGATATTATCAGATTTACAAAATATGAATTAGGAATATTTATTCGCTTAATATTATCATGTGCGAGGAAACTTGGTATTTAAGGACTTTTACTTCTTTTTTTTTAACTAAAATCACCTAACATAAATATATTATAGTTCTTGAGGATTATATAATTTAACAGACTACACACAAGTATTCTCTAACAATAGATACATTTTATATGCTTTTATTATTTTTCTTTAGGAACGAGAACCGTAAAATATAATATTGATAACATATCAGGTAATCTTTTCAATCATTCAAAAACTAAATAATTAATTTGGCTATATTACTATCTAAAATCTTAAGAAATAAAAGACAGTGACATCAAATCAAACCCAGGTTCACAAAAACAAATTGGCAATCTTATCATTAAATCGCACGCAAATTTTGGTCGTAAACTAAAACAAGCAAAACCATATGCTTAATAACCATATAATTATAGGATACTTTTTGTGAAAAATGTGGGCTCTAGATATTTGGTGGACGTAAGCAGTGGCTTTACTTGCTAATAAGCTAGGGCCGACAGTGAATTTTCATGTCATCCAATATTTGTCCATCTCAGGCTATTTGTTGTGGTAGGGCCTTAAACCTTAAGTTAAAACGTCACGTCACTATCACGTAGACAATGAGGTTTTAACTAATGCACACAAAAAAGCCCCATCATTCCTTGCGCCTGTTAGATTGTTAACGTGCTAAAGCTCCACCCTTGTCGCTCGGGGCTTAACGTCCCAACACGGTATGTGTGACTTTAAGATCAGACCACGTCATCATTTGCCACCCCATTGAAGCCCACAACTAATGGTCTTAGGCTATCCGTTATGGTGAGGGGCTTCGAAGCCCCTCAACAGTGCCACGTCAACGCCACTTCATCGCTTCGTAAAAAAACGGGTCATCAAAGCCCATCCCGCTATGGTTTAATGCCACTTGGGCGTCCCTATATATATATATATATAAGCATATATATGTATGTGTGTATGTGAGAGAGGAGAGAGAGAGCTCTACAATGGCGTCGGTCGTCTGAATGGCCGCTCCCCCCGGTAGTGTTCCCTACTCCTAGGCGCCTTTCTCACTCCTCCACGACGTCCCATAGCAAGTGGTCTTATAGTCAAAACCGACTTAAAAGAACGCCTACAAACACACACTCTCTTTCTCCTCGGTCTCTCTCTACGTCATGTCATTTGCTCTCTCTTTAATCTTTGTTAGAAAATACCAAAAGATAGAAAAGAAAAAATATATATTTTAACATTTTTTTGTGCATAAAGTTTACAGTTTGCACATGCAGGAAAGGTGGGGTGGACAGTCCGTACTTTTGAGCTCGGACCCCCACGTTGGAATGGAGACCACCGCCTAATCTCTGCATCAACACATACAAATCAGGGCCCCCGAATCTCGTGCCTATAAAGGGATATGCTATTCATACACCATTTGGTTATTCACACATTGTACATACAATGGTATAGGGGTTACACGATCGTATGAAACTCACTTGAAAGTGAGTGTGTATATAAGTTAAAGGGTGCGTGGATAACCAGAGCCTTTAGTAAATATACCCTCTATTCATTTACTTTTTTCATCTACCATTCATCAATTGTTGTTTGTTTCTTTGTTTTGTTTGATAAAAGTTTAAAATCAAATATTATAAATCTCATTATATTTAGAGAAAATTATTAAAATATTTTATTTTTGGAGAGATTCTAAATATTTCTCTTCAAAATTCAAATTATCTCTTTGTCTCTTTACTAACTTGCCGTCGTCTCGAACCTGTCTCTACGTTAGAAGTTCGAAACGACATGTTTTTTAACTCATTGTCTCCTCACCATATTAGCTCAAAAGCCGTCGTACTCCCGCCGTGTTAACTCAAAACCCATAAATTCCCCTTCTTGTAAGCTCAAACTCATCGCCTCCCTCTACGTTAGCTAAAAAAATTCTACCTTATCTTTACTAAAAACATAAATCCCAAACTAATTTAAAAAATATTTAAATATTTTAAATTTTATTGGTTTTTAAGTTCTTGTATATTGGATTTTGGATAATAATATGATTAAGAAAACTCATACATACCATCAAAATCATTTTATCTGTACCTTGTTTAGATGTAATTTTTAAATAACAAGATTTATTATATTTAATTTTTAAGCTAACGTAGCGGAGAGGCGACAAGTTTTGAGCTAAAACGGCGGGGAGGCGATGGGTTTTGAGCTAAAATGGTGGGGAGGCGATGAGTTTTGAGCTAACATGGCGGGGAGATGATGGGTTTTGAGCTAATATTGGGGGGAGGCGACGAATTAAGAAATATGGTATCTCGAACTTCTAACGTAGAGAGTACGACGAGTTAGCAAAGGGACAAAGAGTGAATTTGAATTTTAGAGGGACATATTTAGAATCTCTCTCTATTAATAGAATATTTTGCGAATTTTCCCTTATATTTAGTGGGTGTTTGGCTGAGCTTTTATAGATTGCTTATTTATTTATTTGCATTTTAAACAAAAGTTGTTTGGTAAGGTTCATTTAAAAGCTTCAAAAGCTTCATATTTGAGATTTTCAAAATTGTTTTTGCTTTACAAAAAACAAATAAGCAACTTTTAAAAGTTTAGCCAAACACCACCTTAGTAATTGATTAAATAAAAATATATGTACCCATTTCCGTTTTAGTAAGATGATTTGGGTGTAGAATATGAGATCAATGGTTCAATCGCTATAGCATGTAACATTTATTCATTAAAAAGAATGTATCTCTAGTGATGGCATCCTTAAATTTTTTTAATTATTGATCTTTTCATGATTTTTATTTTTAAAGTATAGTATTAGTCTAATTGTTTTCAAGATCATAAAATTTGTAATTTTTTTAATACAAAGTGCTTTAAAGTTTGAAATTTTAAAGTTTGTATTTCAGAATTTCTAAAGAAAAAGTATGACGATGTTGTTTCACAAGTACTGGTCAAACATAATCAAGTCTTCAAAATTTAAGGCCTATTAAAAATGTAAGGCCCCGTTCCCAGTAACCCTACTTTGGTGTTGAATTTACTCATAAACACAGTTTTAAAATCAAAGTTAATTTAAACTTTCGCGGAATAATTTAAAACTTCAAACATCACATTACAAACATTCACTTTTGTCTTAACATACAAATTGTCTTTTCATAACATAACATAACATAAAATAGTCATAACACTTCTTCATAGATGCCAGTATCTTTAGCTCGTGCCATGTGTCCCTCCTCAAGCCAGCTGCCTCAACCTATTTGCCTGCGTGCATACTAAAAGTCAGCTACGCTGAGTGAGTTCTAGTTAATCAATTAACATACAATACATTCCTATCCTTACTCATACGCGTCCGAAGATACGTATTCATACCTTACTTTGCTATTACTTCTTTCACACATACTTTATATTCATGCATACGTACTTACATACTTTCTTTCATAAAACCCTATGGTATACCATAAGCTATTCTATCTTAAACATCTCAGATATTAAAAGGTCTGATCCCTAACATTTCAGATATTATAAGGGTGTGGTCCCTATCATCTCAGATATTATAAGGGTCTGGTCCCTATCATCTCAAATATTATGAGGGTCTGGTCCCTATCATAAGCGCATACTTCACTTGTCTTATGCATATAATACTTACATACACATTCATTCACATAACCATCATATAGTAATAACATTCAATGCACGATCATACACGTATCATATACCTATCACTTAAGATAAGCATTTTAACTGCCACATAGGAGTATGCACACAGCCCCGAAAACATAACAAGGAAATGGGGCTAGAACTCACCTGGAGACGGTTTCTCTCGCCGTTAATGGTAATGTCCTTCCTTAGTTGTGCACGGCTAACTGTACAATACATTACGCGTGTCAATTATCCATTACTACTACTTCCTACATCTAAGTTAATGAAACTTTCAGCTAACGAGGGTCCGGGGGCAGCGCCCCTGGTAGCGGGTTCTAGGGGCGGCAGCCCTTGGCTGGGGGTTGAGCTGCCAGGTCAGCTCGAAAAAATTTTATTTTCGTTAATAGGTCCTTTGACAAAAACGCATCAGAAAATGAATCGGGTCACATTTTAATAATAACTTAAACAATTTCGCATGGGAGGAATTTCACATAGAATTTCGCTTCGCATAACCTTTTCGCTTCTCACGGCTGAGCGAAGCGAAATACCCGTTTCGCTTCTCATAGATGAGCGAAGCGAAATACCCGTTTCGCTTCTCATGGCTGAGCGAAGCGAAATACCCGTTTCGCTTCTCATGGCTGAGCGGGGTATTTCGCTTCTCATGGCTGAGCGAAACGAAATTTCTTCCTTTCTTCGTTTTTACCATTTTTAAAGCCATTTTACTTCGTGACTCTTCCTCAGGACCTGATTTTTACTTTTTCTCGACTTTCGACACATTCTGACCCCATGCACCTGATCCTGAACCCATATCTCTCATAGTCCAAACGTCACCTTTTATCTTAAAGTGCACCCAAGAGGTTATAACTTACCAAGTTTATATTTTTCTTACATTTCACAACCCGATCTATCATTATATCTGCTTGCATGCCGATTCTAACCATAAAACTGAACCGTTTAAACCAAAACCTACCTTTTGCTTTGGGTTCGAGTTCAGATCCGGACAATACGTAGATCTGGACGTGATTCTTGTTATTTGATGATGTCTACACACGAGAGTCTTCCTCTTTTTACACGGATTTTGCTCCGGAATGTAGAGAGAAAGTGTGTGTATTCTTGAGTGTGTGTGTGTGTGGTGAAAGGTAACAAAATGGTGAAAGGGTGGAGGGGTTAGGCTTTATATAGGGGGCCATGGGCCCCACAACCCATTCACAATTCCAAATCCAAATATTATCCAAACACTTAACACACGACTAACTTAATAATAAAACTCTCCGTCATTTATTATTTAACAAAAGTTGAATGTTACAAAAAATGACTTTCAATTTTCATCTTATTTTTTTTACAATCGAGTTAACCTTGGAGTGTATTGGTGTTTTAAATTTTAGTATGCGAAATTGTGTTTTCTTAGTGGCTGAAAGATGGCGTGATGGTAGTCGGCAAAAATATGTAATCAAGGATGATTGCAAGGTATGGCTAAGGGAATAAAGTCAAAAAATGAAACCAAAAGGAGATGATAAATGTTGGTTGTGTTTTGTTTTAGTAATGCTAACATGACACAAATATGAAGTTGTAACGTGACATAAATATACACTTATCATAATTTAAATACATAAAGTGACACAAATATGAAGTCTTAATAATTTTTATAAATCGATTACATCAAAATGTAAGTTTAAATGATCAATAAATCAAAGCATGTCTTAAAAAGTTACCATTTATTTTTTGGAATGGGATTGGCGTGGTGGGTTCAATAAAGATGAGAATACCACCCCACCCATCTCGGTATCAAAAGTATTGCTTTCATATTGGGACGGTCACGTCAAAGCTCCTGAATGCACATACGTGTGTGTGTGAGAGAGAGAGATGGGGGGAGAGAGATTTTGATGGATTGGGATGGAATATGTTTAGAGTGAGATTGGTGTGGGTTCGATAACTATGATAATGCCGCCCTACCAATCTCGGTACCAAAAACATTTCTTTTATATTGAGACTATCACGCCAAAGCTCCCGAATGTACGTATGTGAGAAAGAGGGAGGGAGGGAGAGAGATATTTTGATGGATCGGGAAAGGATGATCACTTCACCCTTTAGAAAAATATAATTTGTTTTCTATGACTAAAATCAATAAAAATTTGAAATACCTAGCTAGATCTACATGGTTGTACCGTTGGGATGCTATTCCTTCCAAACACCACTTGTCCGATCTACATTTTTACTTTTATTATAAATTCCAAGATTCTAAATGTTTTTCCACCAGTAATTACGTATGTTTTAACTTTACAATTTATTATTTTTTTTATCAAAAAGATGTTTGTAACATATTAAAAGGTTAAAAAGAAAACATAACTAGAGAAAACGTGTGAATATATCTAATTTGTTTCTTTTTTTTTCTCTAAAGATATGCTAGACAGAGAATAAAGGTTATCATATAATTATTATTTTCTCCATATTTTGTCTACTAATTTTATCTAGGAATTTGTAAACATAGCTTGATCTTGCAAATGCAAAATTTGAATTTACTACAACCACATATAATGGTTTATACTTCATGCATTTACATTGACCTAATGGTTTGTTTAGTATGAAGTAGTGAGAGATCATAACAATTTTATTGTCTTGTTTAGTTAACCTGTTAGAATGGAATAGATCGTTACTTTGTATTGTTTGATAACAAAAATAAATAAATAAAATAAAATTAATAAAAATACACCAACCTCAATATAAAGAAATATGATCAAAATAGTTTTTTTTCTTTGTTATGATGGTGATGGTGTCGGCCGTGGTGACAGTGAAGATGGTTGTGGTGGATATGGTGGCGACTATGGTGACGGAGATGGTGTGGCGACAGTGATTGTGGTGAAGGTGGTGGTGGTTGCGACGACGGTGATGATGGTGGTGGTGGTGGTAGAGACAACATGGACGATGGTGGTGGTAATGGTAGTAAGGCAGTGGCCGGTTGGTGGTGGTGTCAAGAAACTAGGGTGAAATGGTTAATGGAATGAAAAGAAAAATAGGGAGGGTGCCGAAAAATGATTTTTGATGGAATGCGGTTTCTTTTGTAATAGGTGATTCTATTATATTGATTAACAAAACACATGTTTTTATTCACTCGTAATGATCTATTTAATTACATTTGCCATTTTGCATACCAAACGCTAATCTTATTCTCATGCTTTAGAAAAAAAAAACCACGTAACTAGTGTATCGCTTACTCGTTATTGTTAAATATGTATTAAATAATTGGTTTAAGGTTTAATCGTATAGCCTATATACTAGAACTAAGTTTAGGTTGTTGATGTTTATAATACATTGAAAGCTGCCCCTCCACTATAATTACGTAATTTAGTTAAGATGTAGCCTATATACTAGAATTAAGTTTAGTTTGTTGATGTTTATAATATATTGAAAGCTGCCCCTCCACTATAATTACGTAATTTAGTTAAGACGTAGT
Organism: Bidens hawaiensis; assembly: GCF_021521415.1. Classification (NCBI taxonomy): domain Eukaryota; kingdom Viridiplantae; phylum Streptophyta; class Magnoliopsida; order Asterales; family Asteraceae; genus Bidens; species Bidens hawaiensis. The sequence continues at coordinate 2,406,319 of NW_027491108.1, forward strand.
GAATGACTTTTACATGGTAATAGAGCTAATGCTCTAAGTATGATACTGTCACACCCCGACCAAAGGCGGCGGAACATGCCGAGGTGTAACGATTGTCCATAAGCACATGACACTAATTAAAGTGACAGTATTTAATAAACTCATTTCATTTCACAACATCGAAAATGTCACATAACAATTATCCATAAAATAACCATAAACAAGATATCACAAAATATGGCAAATTGATATTGTTCATTTTTACTAATATCCTAAGGTCTTTTATGTCGTTTTCTTCACAATCATAAATCAACCAAGATGCAAACCTGCAACATTTCATAAAATAAAGTTTGTCAACACAAAGGTCGGTGAGCAATCATAAGTTTAATCATATTATTATATAATAAAGATAGCCACAAAACTTGCATACGAAACGATAAATAAAAGTGGTAATTTGGATAAATAGATATCGCTAAACACATTAGCGACACCTAGCTATAAGGGGATGCCAAATAGTCTAGGATTTTATAATTATCGTTAATTGCATTACGTTAACGACACCTTGCTATAAGGGGATGCCAAATAGTCTAGGATTTTATAGTTCCACCAACCAAAAGCGATAAACACATAGGCATATAAGCATAGAACACCAAATCGAGCAATTATTTAGGTAAAGTATACAACTACGTTTGTGGTTTAAGATTCAAATATAAAGCATTTTGTTGAATAAGTATGAAATGTCACCCCCAAAATAAAAGATGGAAAATGGGGTATGAAGTACTCACCTTCAAGTGGAAAACTTGAAAGATGATAATTTGGAGATTTGTCAGAACGACGAGTTTAACGCACAATGCCTAAAAAGAAAAGAAGTCTTGAATTTAGAAAGGTTGTCTTGAAGGTCTTTAAACAAAATAAATGTTGAGAAATGTAAATAATTAAAGTTCAAGGTTTAAAATGTGACTATTTAAGAATTTATAATAATAACCCTTTAAAAATGTAAGTTTGCTCGAAACCGGGTTAAAGTATCTAACCTTAATATTTACTTAAACTATGTTAAGTAATAAGGTGGGTAAAATGCAAGAATGCAAATCCCTTTGGAATAAAGATACTAAAACGGGTTTTTTTATCGAGTGTTCGGGTTGTCGGTTCGGGTCTTGATAATTGGTCAAACCCAAAGTCAACTTTCCAAAATATTGAATGTTATGAGATAACTCAATAAAATTTAATAAGACTTAACCAAGTATGTAGTTCCATTGTTTTAGAACTAACAACGCACGTTAAGCGAGTGTTCGGTTTTGTCGGTCCAAACTTTGTTATGAGATCAAGTTGGATCCAACATTTCCAAGTACTTAAGAAAATATTTAAAAATCAGTTTGTAACTATTTTTAAAGAAATATACAAGTCTTGATGGCTAAAAAAACACACTTGTGTGTCTTAAGCGAGCAAGAATCGGTTTGGTTCGGTTTCCATCTCACAACAAGTTCATAGATGGTTTCCACATGTCCAAACACTAAAGAACTTGTATAATAATGTACAAATAAAAAAATACCAAAAGTTAACAATAAAGTCTTTAAAAAAAAGTTCGGTTTTCTGTTCGGATCGTGTTTCGGGTTAAGACCGAGGTAAGATTCTACAAACCCATAACCATAGAATTTGTAAAAATAATTTTAGAAACTTAGATCTAACACTAAGTATGTTTAAACAAACAAAACTAGTAACAAAGTTCGGTTTACGGTTTAGAGCTATTTACGGTTAAACCGAAGCATAGACTTTTAAAAACCCATAACCATGGAACTTGTAAACATGACCAACAAACTAAAAAAAGCAAGATTAATATGTATGAACAAGTTATATAGATGTATATATATCAAGGACACGAAGTCCTCCATGAAGCCTTGCCTTATGGGGTCCGAAACCTCACCGACCGGAATCGGAGAAGTAACTACCAAAGGTAAACAAGGGGTGTGTATTATATATATGTTGCACAACCATAAACAAATATTAATAAGGCTACATAAACTAATTAAGATGAAAGACCAAAATCCTTCAAGAACACTTAAGAAGATAACCTTGAATCTTTGATGTTTGAGAGAGTTTTTTTTTTTTTGGAGTTGTAGCAAGGGAAAATGAAGAGGAAAGGTGGTGTATATATAGGGTAATGTTGGTGGTCAAATATGGGTGTGAGACACAAGAGTTTTCATGCAAAATAGATCAAGACAAAAACACAAAACAACAAAAAAATAAATAAATAAATAAATAAAAATAGGATGTTTTCAAGACCCAACAAGTGTGAAACAATATTGTAACATAAATCCATCATTTTGATTATAACATAAGCTTCGGTTTACAAATCGGGTCGGTTTACATAATAAACAAATACAAAAACGAATACAAACAAGACCCGAAATTGACGAATGTCACAGATACAAACACTAGACGTCGTCACTTGACACAAACTCTAGACATGGGGGCGAGTTGCCAACTTGTCTTGATCCGGTTCCAAGTACCGAGTCACTAACTTGTCCTTGATTTGGTTCCAAGTTCCTCGTTCGTATTCCCGTTCTTATTCCATATCTAATGTAAGGCCCCCGACCCGGGAACCCGTTCCTACTTTCTCGCTGGTTGGATTTACTCATTCACATAATTCGTAAAATCAGAGTTAATTAAAATATTTCGCGAAAATAAAAGTCGTTCATTCATACACAACATAAACATCTTGCCTTAAAATATCATAACATAAGTCTTAAACATAAAATATAAATGACACGGGTGTCTTCTTCATAACGATGTCAGTCTTCCTCTTATTGCCACGTGTCCCACTCTAAGCAACCTGTCTCATCCTACTCACCTGCGTGCATACTAAAAGTCAGCTACGTTGTTCTAGTTAATCAGTTAACATACAATACGTTCACATCCATACTTATACGCGTCCGGAGATACGTATTTCGTACTTTAATTGCTAATACTCATTCATATACACTTTACGTTCATACATACGTATTTACACACTTCCTTTCCTACTTTCCTAAGGTATACCGTAAGCTACTCTACTTCTACTATCTCGGATTTTATTAGGGTCTGGTCCCTCTATCTCAGATATTTTCAGGGTCTTATCCCTCCTCTCAGATATTAATAGGGTCCGGTCCCTCTAATCTCAGATATTATGAGGGTCTGGTCCCTACTATCTTAGATATTATTAGGGTCTGGTCCATTCTATCGCAATCTCAGATATTATTAGGGTTTGGTCCCTTCTATCACGATCTCAGATATTATTAGGGTCTGGTCCCTTTGTCTCGTTTAACCATACAACCATACATGTCCCGCCAATCGTCCATACATTACTTCCTATATTTCCTATCATACATGCATACTTTACACTTATTTCAATTGCATATATAATAATTACATTTATATACGCACATTCGTACAACAATTAATACTAACATTAAATAAATCATACACATATTATACACTTATCACTTAGGATAAATGTATTAACTATCACATAGGAGTATGCACACAGCTCCGAAAAACGTCACGGAGAAAGGGGCTAGAACTCACCTGGATCCTGTTGCGTTCACCGTTAATAGTAATTCCTTTCTTCAACTGTGTCCGACTAACTGTTAATAACATTCACGTATTACACTCTATATTTGTTTTATCTTTATTCTCTAAAAATAACGGGGTTAACTTTTAAGTTAACCGAACCGACATGTATTCATTTTTACCCGTTCATGTTAATTTAATATACTTTAATCCTCATTTGTTAGTATTGTATATTTATATTATATTCGCTTCTTTATTAATAATTCATGCTCTTAATGCGTTTATGAGTTAACATCCTTAAGCGAGTTCGGATCGTGTCGGGTCTATACTTAACTCCATTATTAATTTCATTTCTTTAACGAGTGGGTTATTGTGTTTGGTTCACTTTCAACTTTCATTCCTTTGTTTGAGGTGGGTCACGGGTCGTTAGACGAGTCGGGTCTCGGGTCCGGGTTTCGTTCAAGTCTTGGAATCCATCTTGTTCTTTTATTATTATTATACATTAATATTATATTATATTATTATTATTAACACTTATCTATTTATTATATTATTATTAAAGATTTATTATTATTATTACTATTATTATTATTATTATTATTATAATATTAACCTTAGATATATATATACATATATATAACCCCACCCTCACGCCATCTTCTTCCTTCTTTCCTACTTCTTTCCAGCCACAACCACCGCGGCCATCACCTTCAATATTCCGGTTACACCCTACGCCGGCCAACCTCCCCCTCCTTCACCTCTATCCGCCGCCACCATCCACTCTCACCTACCCTACCTTCATCTCCCACTTCTTCTCTTTCTCTTAATCACGGCCACCCACCGCCGCCGTCGCTTACCTTCATTCTCCGGCTATGAGTCGCGTAACAGAGATTCGTACAGCCACGATTCGCATACAAAGAGGTTCGCATGGGTCTTCGCATAGGGTTTCGCATAGGCTTCTTCGCATCGGGTTTTCGCATATCGCAAGTGACGCCATGCGATGCTAACTCACCGTTTCGCTTCGCATCGGGTTTCTCGCATGGGGTTTTTTGCATTGGTTCTTCGCATCAGACATTTCGCATACCAGGTTTCGCTTCACGGGATGCGAACTTCTCCTTTTTTGCACGAGCTTATCAATGGTTCGCATAAAGGTTTCCAAAAAGGGGTCATTGACAGCTGGTTCGTTTATGTTCGTCTTTCAAAGGTTCATTTGTTTATTGTTATTGTTGTGTCGGTTTGGCTCGGTTTCATATTAAAAATCTTAACGAGTAATATAAAATATCATTCATACATAGCATAGTCCAAGCGAACCCACTTAAAATCTTTACTAAACTATGACCGGCCATCATATTAGCAAATAAACGTATTCCTAAGCTTAATGCGCGAAAACAATAAGAAATTAGCTCAAGGAGTACTAAAAAAGGTGCTAATGGCAGTGGGACTCCTGCGGGTAATAAGAAGCTTAAAAAATGAAGCCCATTTATTTGAAATCCCACTATAGTAATGCCAATAAAAATAGAAAATGAGAGACCTAAAGTAATGAGAAAATGACTTGTAATTGTGAAGCTATAAGGTATCAAGGGGAAGGGCCAGTGGTGGGCATTTGGTAAAGTCGGGCCGATCGGGTGTCTTCATTCAAGCGACGGTACAGAAGAAGAACGAAACGAAGTGAGAGGCCGGGGGGCAGGGAAAAGAGTCGAGTCGATCAGGCTCGACGACCGGGAGAAGCAAAACGAAATCAGGATTTGGCCGAAAAAGAAGCAACGTTATGGATACCATGACCGATCACCATCGACAAAGAAGGATCTTTCTAAATCACTTCGGGTCAGCGGGGCCTTCAAGCATCCGAAATACATACGGCCTTCCAGTTTATCTCTAGAATGGCGTAGCCAACCATCCTATTTGATCGTAGGGCGCCATCCTATTAGTCGTAGGTTGCCATGCCTTTATATGCTATAAGGGCTACCATCCTGTTCTGCTCTCTTCCGTTTGAGGGCGTCAGGTACCACCGTGCAAGCTTGGGACCCATCCGTTTACCTCTTCTGCCCGGGCCTCTGTCCTATTCCTCTGTTCTGCTGCCCGAGCTCTCCATTCCAACTACTAGCCGATCCTCTTTTCGTTGGTACCATGCCGGCCTCCATTCTGCTGCCCGACTAGCACTGTTTGATTAGTTCATCAGTCCCCCCTCGCTGCCCAAGTTGTAATGACTGATGTAGACATCGGAAATAACCTATCAAGTAGACAATTCTCTTACCCCCCTTGTCTTACCTCTTGGATTTGATTAAACTTGAATGGATGGAATTGGATATTAGGAATGTTTGGTACAGGAACCTTGTGTGGGTGTATGGAGGTGTGAAAATGATTGGAGAATGATGGTGGAATGATAAGGATTAGGGTGATTTAGGGTTTTAGGGTTTAAATAGGCAAAGCCCAAAGGCTTTTAGGCCCAAAACATGTTTAAGTCCATTAACCATACAATCTTATTCTATCTAGACGTGCACAAAAAAACCGGTTCCGGAACCTAACTGGTGGAACCGAACCGGAACCGGTTCCAGTTCCAACCCGGTTGGTACAATACCCGGTTTGGGTATTTTTGTATCCGAAAATCGTACCCGGTTCTCATATTTGTATGTTAGTATCAGTTCCAACCCGGTTCTTAATTGTAACCGGTTCGGTTCGTACCCGGAAAAACCGGTTCCGGCGGGTGTTTTTTGAAGAGTCAAACAAAAGTCAAAGTAGCCGTTGGAACCGGTTCCAACGGTAATATAGCCGTTGGAACCAGTTTTTTAGCCACCAATTAGCCGTTGGAACCGGTTCCAACGGTAATATAGCCGTTGGAATCGGTTTTCGAGAGACAATAGATCCGTTGGAACCGGTTCCAACGGTAATATAGCCGTTGGAACCGGTTTTTGATGCCCAAACCTATATATAACTTGTTTTCCACCACTAATTTCACCACCAAACTCAAAAACAAACTAAAATACTACTCCTTTAGCAAACCCGTTCCGTTACCCGACCATCCAACTAAATATTATTATGGCACCCATCAAAAAAACTAACAAGAAGGCTAAGAAGAGTGTTTTTGTTGCCCCCGTTCCTGTTACGGAGGACCCAAGGGTTGTTACGGTAGTCAACCATAACCGCAACCAAGACATATGGAAGAATTGAGATTTGATTGTGGATGACGAAGGTTATCAAAAGGCTCGTTGCAAACTATGTGGTTCAATATTAAAGCACGATTCCAACTCTACTTTGAGAAAGCACATCGAGAAGCCATATTGCAAGGCGTTGAAAGGGATTGGCGCGACCGATCAAATTGACTTGGATAAAGATGGTACACTATTTCGTTACAACACGACTCAAGTTCAAGATAGAATGGCAAAGTTCGTTATTCAACGAGGTTTGCCGTTTAACCACTTTGGTGACCCGGAGTTGACGTCGTTGATTCGCGAAACTCTACAACCGAGATACACACATGTAAGTCGTAGTACCTTAAGACGTCATTGTATCAGGTTGTGGGAGTGTGCTAAAAAAGAGTTAATCGAGTCTTTTCATTCTTTAGAAGCCATGGTTAGTTTAACTACCGATGTTTGGTCGGCACCACACGGGTTGCCCGAATCATACATATGTGTCACCGCTCATTGGGTTGATCCGGTGACATGGCAATTGATGAAACGCACCATCGCTTTTGAAAACTTCCCGTTCCCACATACCGCCGAAAAATTGTTTGAATTACTTGATGAAGTTATAACGACTTACAACTTGAGAAATAAAATATTTTCGATTTCGTTTGACAACGCTTCAAACAATACTAAGGCGGCTGAAAAATTTATCATTAAATATTCACCACATTGTTTCGGGGATTTTTTTCATGTCCGATGTGTTGCACATATCATCAACTTGGTTGTTCAAATAGGTCTTGACAATGAAAACATTTGTGATGATTTAAAATACTTTAGACTTATGTTACAAGATGTATTCAAAAGTGGTAAAAGAAGACATCTTGAATATAAGAACTATTGCAAGTCGGTTGAAAGAAAGTATTTGGGGCCGAATTGGGACGTTCCAACCCGTTGGAACTCAACTTGTCATATGTTAAAGTGTGCTTTTTCCCAACGCCAAACTTTACAAGCTTTTCATAACAATCTTGTTGAAGAACGCGAGGCCGATATGTTTCCGGAAAGTGTTTGGGTCCAAGTCGGTTATTTGTTGGAGTATCTTGACGTGTTCAAAAAGTCAACAACAAAATTATCGGGAGTCTATTACCCTACTAGTTGTTGGGTTTTGCAAGAATTGTACTATATGTCTTGTGTTTTTAAAAGCTTTGCGGAGAAGAACAAACTCTTCGAAAATATTGTTGCGGTGATGAACGAAAAGTTCATAAAATATTTTGAAAACATACCGCCGGTCTTTACTTGTGCCGCCGCATTAAACCCCTATTGGAATGTTAATGGGGTTGAAACAACGATTGAGGAAATATTCGACAACTTAGGTATGCACGAGATTGACCCGAAGTTGTCGACGGAAGCGAATGACAAGTTCAACAAAAACCTTCAAGACCTTTATGACCATTATTTTCAAATGTATGGTCCAAGCACGAGATCGTCTTTTGTGAAAAAAACAACAACTAGTAGGCCGTGCAATGACCCACTTATAAACTTGATGAATGGGATTCGTGAATCAGCATCTAAGAGGCAAAGAGGAAACACACCAAGTAGCGAACTTGGTCGATATAGTGGAGCAAACTATGTTGAGGGCGCAACGGTCGACGAAATTCGCAATATTGATTTGTTGGCTTGGTGGAAAGGTAAACAAAACGAATTTCCCATTCTATCCGCCATGGCTCGTGATTTGCTTGCCGTACAAGCCTCAACGGTTGCTTCCGAATCGGTTTTTTCTCTTAGTGGGAGGGTGTTATCTATGCGAAGAACAAAACTAACTCCCGAGTCTCTAGAGGTTTGCATTTGCCTAAAGGACCACTTGGATGCGGTGGATCGTGTACAACACAAGGCGAACTTTGAAGACGAAATACCAATAGAGCGTCATATTCATGATGAGGAGGCGGAGGACGGGGTTTCTTCCGATAACGAAGACGAGGGTGAAGACGAGAATGAAGACGAAGAAGAGTTGTAATTATTTGTTTTGGTAAAATTATTTGTAACTTGTTCAACTAATATTTAGTTTTGATTTGTTTTATTATAATTACTTTTGTTACTCATGATTAATTTTTGTTAATTTTTTAATAACGACGAACATTTTATTTATTTAAAAAATAACTATTACAAACATTATTAAAACATAAACGATACTAAACATAACAACTAAAACATAAAAAACAAAGTCCGTCGTTTTAATCCGGGAATACTTATTTTTGGGTTGTAGAGCCGGACGACTCTCCCACTTCCGTTTTTTTAGCTTCCAAACTTCTTTTCTCTCGACAATACTTATTCGTATGTTTTCGTAATGTCGAGTTGGACCCTGCTTTAAGAAACTTCGAGCAATATTTGCAACGTGCCAACTCATGTGAGTCGGTCATGAGACACAAATCATAATGAACCCAAACATCGGGGCATCTTGTTGTTTCGATCACCATAACAACGTCATCATTAGTTGTCATTTGTTGTCGGTTTAAGGTTAATTGTGGTTTGGAGTGTGTTTTATAGTTTTGGAAGTGGTTTAACAAGTACACAAACAAACCTTGCTATTTAGAGTAAAAAAATAACCTATTTATAGTTAAAAAACCGGTTCCAACGGTCAAAAACGGCTATATAGCCGTTGGAACCGGTTCCTAACGGCTATGATATTTAAATTTCAAAAAAAACCGGTGGAACCGGTTTTTACGTAAAAACCGGTTCCGGTTCATACCCTACCCGGTTCTTAGAAGTTAGCATATCTGGGCATCGGTTCGGGTCGGGAACCGAACCGGTTCTTGATTGGAACCGGTGCCATTTTACAACCCGGTGTGAAAAAACCGGTTTCGAACCGGTTCGGGTTTTCCAGTTGAACCCGATTTGTGCACCTCTAATCCTATCTCATTATTTAATTTATTCAAACGACGCCTCACGGTTCGATAACTAAAATAAAATTCGCGACATTTATTTATTTATGTAATTATTATCGAAACTAAGACGTTACATCTAATCGCCCAAAAGTCCTTTTTTAGTGATCTTTGTATCTCACCACGCCCCTCATCATGTTTGATACCGTAAAATTAGAATGATCCCTTTATCCACCACTACCACCCACTCGTTAGCACATAGTTAGATGAATCTTCATTTAGTTTTAGTTGTGGTGGATTTGTTAAATTTCGATTTAACCCATGCTTCCGCTGCCTGTAATACGTCATTGGAATATCGTTGTCGTCCACCATCTGTCGACTACCCAACAATCACCATTACCTCCTTTAGCCTATTTCAGAACTGTTGCATGTTTCTGTTCACTGTTCTAGTCAACTGCTGCGATCGTTTTGTCCTAGACTTGTTAACAACTCAATTCTTTAGTGTTCTAGATTCCAATGTTGAAGTACCTTTGTTTGTTGCAGAAGTACCATTTGTCCATGTTCTTGTTCCAAAAGCTGTTGTTCATTCCTGACTTGGTTTCATGCTCTTATTTTCCAGATACAACAGTTCAATATGCGACATGAGCAAGTTGGGTATTATCAACATCTATGCTATAACTTGAGGAGAGTTGTCAAGTATACATTTGCAGTCCTTATTAACACTCGAAATATGGTCGATCAAAAATATCTCGATTTGATAAAGTTTCTTCATATGCCTATGATGCTATTGGACCTTTGGACCCATATATGACCTTATTTCTCCGATTTGACAAAAGAAAAATGGGTGATCAGGCTTTTCAAAGTTATTGCACAAATTAGAAAGTATTATTGTGCATAGCCCACATACTTGAGTTAGGTTTCTTTAAGGTTTGTATCTAGTTTATTTCATAAATATTAAGGGTTCCCTCCACATTGTAATCATTTAAATCTAAGATGTAGCCCGTTACTTTTTTCTTTTATATAGTTACGAGTTTTTATAGGCATGGTAGCATATGTGCATTAGACACGTTTTGATAACCCTAGTCATATGCAGCCTATAAAACCATAATTGATACTTCTTGGTAACCCAATTACTAATTACTCTCGGAAAATTTTCAAAATATCCCCTTTATATAGAAAGAGAGATTTCAAGCTTGTTCCTCCAAATTAAAGTTTTTAGTTTTGTCCCTTACGTATCTCATCGTTGGATGATGTGTTAGGGAATACACCCGATGAGTTAGTAAACCAGTTGGATAACGATGCGTGACCGGAATACGCATGGTTGACGATGCATTAAGTATTAATTTATGGTTGATGATGTGTTAAGAATTAATACTTAACACATCGTTAACCATAAATTAATACTTAACGCATTATCAACCATAAATTAATACTTAGCGCATTGTCAACCATACGTATTCCAGCCACACGTCGTTATCCGATTGGTTTACTAACTTATCGGTGGTATTCCATAACACATCATCCAACAATGAGATACGTAAGAGACGAAACTGAGAACTTTAATTTGGGGGGCCAAACTTGAAATCTCTTTCTACCATTAATTGTTAGTTTCACGAGTTTCCTTGTGTGTGTCGAGATCCTCATTTATGATATTGTGTGGTTAAATATTAGGTGTTAAGATTTCCTTTACCTAAGGCGATGTGGTATACTCTAACGCCCAACATAAGTTAAGACGACATAGCAATTTAAGTATGCGTTAAACCACTCCCCACTAGTGTTAAGTTTGTTAAAAAAGCCCATGGATTAGGCTTTCACAGGTTAAAAGGAACAATATGTATTAATTATGTATTAATTACCAATTGATTTGTTATTAATTATGGATTAAACAATTTCCTTTGGGTGAGATGGAGTGAAACAAAGAAAAATAAGTGATGTAATGTTTATGTGAAATTAAGAGAGGTCAGAGTAGAGGTGCATAAATCGGGTTTTTCAAATACCTGGGTTCGGATATGATCAGGTATTGGAAAATCGGGTGTTGGTAATACCCGAGTCGGGTTTAGGTTCGGGTATTGTCTCTAAAAACCCTGTGCAACGGGTTAGGGTTGGGTATAGAACCGGGTATTCTAAAACCGAGTATTTGAATACCCTATTTCCGGGTATTGGAAAAACCCTATTTCTGGGTTTTTTTGGGGGGTTTTCCGAAGTTTTTTCGGGTATATAATTGATTTTTTAAGGGGTTACAATTTTTAGGAGTATTTTTCAGGTAATTCCGGGTATAGATTGACTATTGGAAAAACCCGGTTCCGGGTAGGGAACTGGTTCCGGGTTTCGGGTATTACCGGGTATAAACCGGGCCCGGTTCCGGGTACTGGTTTTGGTACTAAAATGCATACCCTATCCGTACCCTACGGGTAGGATTGGATACGGATTCAGATATTAAAAACCCGTGTATTAAAAAAAACGGTTCCGGGTATTTTCTTCGGGTCCGGTTCCAGATTCGGGTTTTTTGTGCACCTTTAGGTCAGAGTATTCCCCGTATCTCTAAGGTAGCGTTTGGTATGCAGCCATGATAGGGAAAATGGAATGATTCATTGTGTGAGAATGAAAAAGATGGTGTTTGGTTGCTCAATGAAATAGAATCATTCATTACACATGGAATCCCATTCCATCAAAACCATTCATTCCTACCCCCTTCTTTTTTTTCATTCACTTCCTTCTTCACCCTCCTTTCTCAACACCATCACTACCTAACAACAATAACCACCACTACCGTCGCCACCACCAACATCTGATCACCACCGTTGCCACCACTATCGCCTCTGCCACCGCCACCTTACCACCAGCGCAACTACCGCCATCACCGTAACCACCGCAAACATTGTCATCGTTGCTGCCTGACCATCACCGCCGCCACCACTGTCGTTGCCTGACCACCACCACCGTCTCCGCCACCTTACCATCGCCATCACTACCAATGCTACCACCGCCACCCCCACCCCCACCACTGCCACCACTATTTTAGTCACCGGAGCTGACACCACCCCATCACCATTGTAGTTTTTTTTTTGGTAAATTTTTTTTTTTGAGATAGTAGTGTTTTTAATATTTCTATTTCATTCATACATTTTTTTGGATACCAAAAAATATAAAGTAATAATTTACTTCATTTTCATAGGTTAACCACATAAGACAAAGGAATGGTAATGGTCCATTCCATTCCTTCTCCCTTTTCATTCCCTTTTCATTCAATTACCTCAAACCAAGCATACCTAGGGATGGCAATGAAACCCGAACCCGATGGGAAGACCCGAAACCCGACATAAATGGGACGGGTAATACCCGACCCATTAGGGTTTGGGATTAGTTTTGAAATTTTTCATGGGCTTGGGACGGGTTTGGGATTTGCAATATACCCGATTACCCGATAACATTAACCAATTTACCCGATTATATACCCGATGTACCCGACATAACTTTTTCTATATTTATATATAGTATACTTAAATATTTTAAATATATTATTTGTTGAAAATTATTATAGCAATTATTTGAGACATTTTATTTTATGGTAATCATTATTTGTAATCTATTATTTATATTTTGTCAAAATTCGATAGAAATTCGATGGATTTTGGGCCGGGTATACCCAGTGGGTATTTTGACAAAAACCCGAATGAAAACCCGAAACCTGATGGGAAAACCCGAAACCCGACGGGTAATTACCCGATTAAAACCCGACGGGTTTGGGACGGGTTTGGGACAAGCTTTAATAATCGGGTATGGGTTTGAAAATGGCTAAACCCGACCCATTGCCATCCCTAAGCATACCCTAAGTTTAACCCAAAAACCATATTGAAATATTAAACATAGTGGAATATATTTGGTCCTTTTTTTTCTCCCTTTTAAATTCCTAATTTCCTATAAATAAGACCTAAAACCTTGTGTTCTTCTCTCCATCTCCGTTCTATGTTATTCATCAACTCTTCAAATTCAACCTTCTACACCCAACCCCCATTTTTAACTTCTCTTAGCTAACATTCATGTTCAATTTAAGGTCTTTAATGTTTCAAACAAATGTCTCCAATTCTTAGTGAATTGCTTGTTTCTGGGTGGATCATTAATTCCACTTATTGGCGCTGTACTCATTTAGTTCAATCTTTCTCAGTTGTCTTCCTCTACTGGTTTTATTACATCTCATGATTCTTCCTCTGTTTTTCCCATCTATAAATTATCATATCAATCATTCAAATAATCTAATTAAACCTTAATTACCATCCGGGTTCCTCTTAGTTTCTCCAATCTCTTTCTCAAAATCATCAATTTCAAATTATTAGTTCTTCCCCTGTTTTCGCATCAATAAATAAATCTCTCTCGATCCATAATTATACACAATATCAGATCTTGTAATCGATTAAATAATCAAATTAAACCTTAATTACCATCTGGGATCTCGTTAATTTTTCCAATTTTACACTCAAAATCATCAATTTCAAATTAATGGTTGTTCTTCTGTTTTTGCATCTATAAATAAATCTCTCTAGATCTTTATTTTTAAAAAATAGCAGATCTTGTAATCGATTAAACAATAAAATTTAACCTTAATTACCATCTGGGCTTCCGCTAATTTCTCTCAATTTCAAGTTTTTTTGTACTTTCATGGGTTCCACTAGTGGCACAACGACGTCGTCTGGTGATTCAGATCTTCAAGAAGAACTGAATATGAAAAAAAGAAGAAGAATGATATCGAACAGAGAATCCGCAAGGCGGTCAAGAATGAGGAAGCAAAAGCACCTGAACGATCTCATGACTCAGCTGAGCCAACTCAGGAACGAGAATAACCGAGTCATGGCTAGTATCAGCATAACCACACAGCATTGTATGAACATGGAGGCTGAGAACTCGGTGCTGAGAGCTCAGGTGGCGGAGCTCAGTCACCGGCTGCAGTCTATCAACGAGATCATGGCCTTAACTGAACAAGCTGTACATGCCGGAGGTGGGTTTTCCGGCGAGCAGTACGGCGGAGATGGCGACGAGTTTATGAACAACTCACTGAGTTATGTCTACGCTTGCCAACCTATTTTGGCTTCTGCTGACATGATTATGTACTGAAATTGTCACTTTTCAAATAATTAAGGTTGTTATGGAAATTATTATTATTATTATTATTATTATTATTATTATCCCAAATATTGTATAATAGCGCTTTCACCTAGTATCCCGAGTGTGTTTCTATTAATTGCTAAAGTCGTATTGTTTGTGGAAACAATTTCACCTTGTATTGATGTACGTGAAGCTTCAACTACTAGCATGTTTGGAATTGAGTTTGAAAAATAGTTATTGGTTTATTGGTTTTTTTGAAAAGTCAGAATTTGAAGCTTTTGAAAAATTGCTTTTAACCTTTTCAAAAAGCTATAATAAAAAAGATTTTTGTAATTGTCAAATAAATTTTAACTTATTAACTTTTGAAAACACTAATAAGTCAATAATTATTTTTCAAACTCAATCTCAAACATGCACGTATCACTTGTGATGCATGTAGGGCTGTAGATTGTCGCTTAAAAGGACCAAGACCAAAAGGCATCTCACCAGTTTGTTTCATGGTTTAAATATTTTACTTATAATTCAGTTTATTTTAATGAACTTGAATTTGAGTCAATTTGTTAATTCTAGTTTGAATTCATTTATAAAAGCAAAAATTAAACTTAAGAGCTTTTGTTATAAAGATAGTTAGAAGCAACCTATTAGGAGCTTATATAGGGCGGTTTGCTAAGGACAATCCATGTGGTCTGCTTGACAAATGTTAGCAACGGGGACATCGTAAATTGGTCCGCAATGCCGTTGGACCAATTTATGATGTCTCCGTCGCTAACGTTTGTCAAGCAGACCATGTGGGTTGTCCGCAAACCGCCCTATATAAGCTGATTGGAACCCACTTTCCTGTAAATAAAGGGCCTCTGCGCTCCTTCTCATTTATTGAACGAGTTAAATTACACCAAAAAGATTATTATAGATTTGATTGTCAGTCAATTTTTCATCTAGAAAATTCGCATATCCTTGACCTCACCTCTTCATGTGAACCACAAAAACTTAAATAACTAAAAAAATGATAAGATAAAAGTATTTAATTAAAAAGATAGAACAACCAATGAATTTTGCATTCAGGTTGATTAATCGAAAGAGTTTAGCTATTTTTTTTTGGGAAGGAAAGTGAGCATAAACAAGAGGGAACAAAGATGATGAAATCACTTTTCAAACCTTTTTCTTATTTATCGAATGTTTTAAGAACATGTGGCCAGCTATGCTAGTTTGAATGGTTCACATGAGATCTAGGAAAAGGTGTCCTTTTCTTGGTTCGGATTAGTGGGCGATTAATTGTGTTTTTAATGTAATCTTAATGTAGTTAAAGTTGTCCCGATGATGTTAGACATGGATTATATGCTTTAGAGAATATATACATATACACTTTATTTAGGGCTTTATTTTAACAAAAATTAAAAGAATATATACCTTCTGTTTTATAAAATTTGCAACAATAGACTCTAGCCTAACTTTTTTATTTTATCTTATTAACAACAAATTCATTAAAGCCCACTAGCAAGACACTAGGAACCAAAACCAACAACCAAGTTACAATAAAGAGTTACACCAATTGTCTCACAATAAAATTTTAAACTTTGATCTATTTTAAATCCACACATACCCCCCAATGACTTTCCGGGGAATGGACCAAATCATTTATCCTTTACCAAATACACCAACATGACGGCGTGAATAATACTATGAATCACCTTGCCCTTATGATGCCTGGAGTTGCAAGAATTGTGAATAAACAGATGATCCCGCCATGGGGGAAGGGGGATCTTACACCAATTACTCACAATTTGCAAAAGTAAACTTCCGAACAAACATGAAGTTAACAAATGCTCGTCACAGGCATAGATAACCAATTCATTTCCGCTTTTCCATAAAAAAAAGTTTATTTTCTTAGGAATCCAATTAATCTGCCTCATAACAAATGGAACAGTTACATTTGAGGAGTCGAACAAGAGCCGTTTCCTAGAAAACACTGAGACATTATCGAACGAATTGCAAGACCAAGCCCCACTCATCCGGAGAAACAAGGGCGAAGCTATGAAGGGACCTGGGTGGCCTCGGTCACTGCCGTTTTCTCCGTTAATAGGGTAAATTTCACGGTTTTTCCCGAATTTTTTTTTAGGTTTTAAGCGCGGTCACTGCCAATTTATTTTTCCAAAAAGCTGCCAGTCACCACCAATTTTTTTTTTTATAAATATAATACCCAATCGTTTGATTTTTTTTTATAAAACCTCACGGTTTTTATAAACAAAAGTTATAAAAATTGTAAAAAACTTAGTTTTTAATAGAATTCAAATTTGGAGGAGCTTGTTGTAAATTGTTACGTAACATAACTTTAAAAAAATGAAATGGGAATTTTTAAAAAACAATCGCCCTGCTGCTTGGCTGCTTCCCTTCTGCCTGCCTTCTGAGTTCGCCACCGGCCCACCGCCGTCCGCCACTCATCCACCTCCGCCGCTCGTGGCTCTTCCACAATCCCGGTCCACCGCAAGGTAATGGTTTATTTGCTTTACCTTTGTGTTGTTAAACATAGTTCAAGGATTATAAAATTAAGGTTTGTAATTGTGAATTAAGGATTTGAGGAAATTAGTCAATTAAGCTTGTAATTGGTATTGTATGGTGAAATTTTACTCAAACTTTGCCTATTGAATCTTCTTAATCAGGTTAATCATGAAAAAGCAAGATACATTTTTTTCATTTTTTTAAAAAAAGAATGATGAACAAACGAGTAAACGTCACAGAGCTTCAACTAGTGAGCCGGTTAATTTTAAAGGTTGCCGAGCTGCTTTGTAATTCTTATTCTAAGGTACTCACCCCACCTCTCGACTCTCGTATTATTATGAATATTTTAGGTCTAGTTTTTTAAATTGAAAAACAATCGTTTTTAAATGAATGTAAAAAATTAGATATACAGATGTCATATTGCTTGATCCGACCCGAATCGAACCACCAACCCGAACGAACCACCGACACGACCCGAACCACCGACCCGAACCGAACCACAGACACGACCCGAACCACCGACACGAACCGAATTGTCGACCCAAAAATTTTTGAGTCCGTGACTTCGGTCACTGCCGTGACGAAGACCAAGCTTCGCCACTGCGGAGAAAAAGAAAAAGGAGCTTGTTGTAACAAGGAGAGGCGATTAGAAAGAGCTTTGGAGCTTGTTGGGACACACCTGCATTTTTCCATCTACACTTCCAAACTACAATATCATCAATTCTATCATATAATATCGAACTAGGCAAACTTTATCGTTTTCAATAGCAAAACAAGTGGGGAAAATAACCCTTAGCTGCTCTTGCATAATAATTTAGAAATGTACATTAACCCTCATATCGATCTCACTTTTAATTTGGCAAGCGAGATTAAGTTTCGAAGTGACGAGATGATTTTCTAGTTTTGCAAGAGTTCCATGTACTAGTTCTTTGCACTGGAAAGCATTGGCCAGGGCCTAAAGGAGCAGTGCATTAACACGATCACGTTTCTCTTTCATATTTTTCTTCCAAACTTTAAACACCCACCGAGAATGTTGCAACCGCCATCGTGTCAGCTTGGAAAGAAGCTTTATGTTTTTGTTCATGCCACAGCTTGATCTCGGTTCAGTGTGACACTTGGCCGACCGAATGTCAAGGGGCGCGCGGGGGGGGGGGGCACTGACTGAATGCTGACTCAACATATACTAATGCATCTCGCAAACACGACCCTCTGGCTGACCCCGGGCATAGACCCACCCTAGCCAAGGCCTGAATCCGCCTCTGTCTAGCGGTATCAAGCAGTTGAATAATGTTTTGTCGTTTCAAAACCGGGGGGGGGGGGGGTAAGGTTTGACAACGTTCGAGTTGCCGTCATTATACATATCTATAATATATATAATGTAGGAGACAAAGACAAATAAAGACCCTTGGTTTTAAGAGTTTTACAAACAATTATGCACAAGGCACATGTATAAAAAAGGACAAACTTATCTTTTAAAAACAATTCATACAACTCATTTTCAATTTTTTAGAATATTTATATTTTTGCTCCCTCAACTTTAGTCAACTTTTGTCAAATTAAAAAATAATTGCAAATTTACCCCATCATCTTTAACTATATATTAACTTAAATTTCAATTTCACCCCGCCATGGATTTTTAAAGGGCCGTAACTTTTTCGTATGTTAATACTTTCCCAAAAAAGTTGCAACGTAAAAACGAGAATTTTATTCACTTTAATTTGAGTATAGTATTACAATGTTTTTATAAATGAAAAAAATTAATATTTTACGTAGGGTGGTCACAGCCGGTTTACGGTCTTATGTTAAACTTGTGAGCCCAACCCTTAGTAACATCATTTTGACATTGAAAACCAAACAGTGAAACCAAACCAATGACCGGTTTTAAGGGTTTAAATTGAACCATGAACACCCATCCATAACTGTTACGTGATTACCTGGATCTGTGTTCAAATACTCGTCGTATCGCGCGGACACACGTTTAGTCTATACTATATGTAATACATGAGAGGATGATAAATGAAGACGCTTTGGCTTTAAGAGGTATAAAAACATTATTACACATGGTACAACATAAAAAGAATATTGAAGTGGGGCAAAATAGTTTTCCAAACATAAAATCCCACGTGATTTTCCAATTTTTTTGTAATATTTACAATATTTCATCGTCAACTTTAGTCGGCCCTTGTTAAATTAAAAAATATTTACAAGTTTGCTCCATCATTTTTCACCACACACATTTTTTTTTATTTTAATTTAAACCAACTTATGATTTTTAAATGGCCATAACGTTTTCATATGCTAATTTTTTTTTTAAATTGCACTATTAAAATGAGCGTTTTATTCTTTTTAGTTTGAGTATGACATTGATGTAGCCTTTTCAATTAAAAAAATAGCATGTTTCATATGGGTGCTCACAACTCGGTTTTGATGGTTTTTAAGTTAAACTTATGAGCAAAACCGTTAGTAGTGAATTTTTGTTGTCGAAAATCGAAACTGAAATGTTAAAATTGAATCCGAAAGTTAAAGATAAAAATCAGCTGTGAAACCCAATCGATGAACAGTTTAAACAATTTTAAAGTTTCAAACGAACCATGAACCCATAATTGTTACGTGATTACTAGGGTATGCATTCAAACACCAGCGCCGTCGCACGAGAACCCGTCTAGTACATATATATTATTCACAACTATATAATTTTCTTTATTTAAATTTTAAATTTGTAAATTTTCTAAATACTTATATGAGTATATCTGAATATGATTAGTATGTTTAATTTCTAAATTATGATTGCCAATGAGTTGATGGTAGAGTGGTAAGGAGAGACCTGATGTTTTATGTGACCCAAGTTTGGTTCCTGCCCCCATCATTTAGTTTCATTGAACCTGGTAATAATGGGAGACTAGGCGAGTAGGCGGTGATCGCTAGTTCGATCATGTGCTTTATCTCACTGCACTGTCGTGCCTTTGTGCGAGTGTTCGCTGGGCGTCGGCCCTAGGTCAGGGTTTTCCCTGGTTAGGAGGCCAGCGTATTCCGATGCGTTGAATTTTTCCAGTAGCCCATTTGAAGATATCATTGGCCGTTAATTTCTTTCTTTCTTTCTTTTTTTCCTTTCTTTTTTCCCCCCCTAAATTCTAACCCCTAAACGGCTAAACTTACTTTTGCGGAGCATGATGCAACGGGCCAAATACATCTAACTGGATCGTCAGCCCAAGTTTTGCAACCCAAAATCATAAATCATACAAGCAACATCGAATTTACAATCATACCCACTATTTAACAAGTACCAGCAAATCTCAAAAAGGGTATTTTGGGATACACAAACACCGCCACAAAACCCTATAAATACCATCAGTTGGTAACTTGGTATTAAAGGTCCCCATATTCGTAATTTCACCGCCTCTCATTCGACTCCTTTTCTTCGATTTAGTCTTCATTCAATCATCTAATATACTCCATTAAAGGTCAATTTGATTTTGGTATTTGTTTTTAAAGAACCATAAATTGCTAAAATCCAACTCTTGAATAAAATCAATGAAATTTGTGTAATGTAAAACAGTAAAGGTATTATTAATGGCTGATCAAGTTGATCTCTCTAAGCACCCGTCCGGAATTGTTCCTACGCTTCAGTAAGTAGTTTTCTTGTATATTAATTCCCTATAACATTATACAACACCTAGTTTTTCAAATTGTTTCATTAATGTTTTCACAATAATTTAGCAATGTTTAGTGAGTGTTTGATTTGTTTCCTCTCAGGGGTTGTTTGGTAGCCTCTTAGCCGTCATTAAGAGGCTACCTCTTAATGACTCATAGTCTTTTAATGGCTAAGAGGCAAGCTTAAGTCTGAATGCTTAAGAGGCTACCTCTTAACCATTAAGAGGTTATGAGTTAATGGCAGCATCTTAATGACTGTTAAGAGGCTACCAAACAATCTGTTATACTATTATGTTCTTTTTGGGGATTTATGCGGCCTTATTAGTCCCAGGCCAAGGTTAGTGGACGTTCGGGAGGAAAGTAATTTATCGTTAAAAAACAAAATATATATGTTGCAATAACTTACTTTGGGCTTTAATGAGTATCCACTGTAAAATTTCGGTGTATTTTGTACAAACGAAAAGCTTGCAACTTTGAATCTTGATTGCAAGCTAGATCTAAAAGAGATTTTATCATGCACAAAAAAAGACACTAAAGTGTAATATAAATACACACACAAACACACTCATATATATAATAGGCTTAGAAAGTTAAAGAAAAATTATAATAAAAATATAAATCTATTGATCTGCATTCTTCAATACTGTAATATTAGTTTTGCACTTGTAATTTTGATTGTTTTCTTGATACTCGTAGGAACATTGTGTCTACTGTTAATCTGGATTGTACCCTTAATCTAAAGGAAATTGCATTGCATGCTCGCAATGCGGAATACAATCCAAAGGTATTCTGTAATAGTGTATAAAAAACGCTTCCTTTATAAATTAACTGGAAATCATGGATTTATTATTGCTATTATTCAGCGATTTGCTGCAATAATAATGAGAATTCGAGAACCCAAGACAACAGCTCTAATTTTTCGTACTGGGAAAATGGTAAGTCTGGTTTAGCATTGTATGAGTATATCACTAAGGAAATAGGAACAAACATGTCTTGACCATTTTGACCTTACTGCTGCAGGTATGTACAGGAGCCAAGAGTGAAAATGTTCAAGACTTGCAGCAGTAAGGTCAAGGTTCTTAGTAAGGTCAAGGTTTTCGTACTGGGAAAATGGTAAGTCTGGTTTAGCATTGTATGAGTATATCACTAAGGAAATAACCACAAACATGTCTTGACCATTTTGACCTTACTGCTGCAGGTATGTACAGGAGCCAAGTTTAAGGTCAAAATGCTAAACCAGAAACTTGGATTCCCAGCCAAGTTTAAGGTAACTTTTCTCTCATTAATTCCGTCATTATTCTTATTGATGTATGCTTTATAATATATTCATTTAACCCGATCTGTTGTGTTTTGTAGGATTTCAAAATTCAGAATATTGTTGGTTCAGGTGACGTAAAGTTTCCCATTGACTTGAAGGACTGGCTAATTCTCACGGTGCCTTTTCAACTGTGAGTTAACAATCTTCTACTAGAGTTAGCAACACCGTCAAAATGGGTCTGTGTTGAAACGAGTCAGACAAGGTTGAGTTGACTCGTTAGCACTTTTTGCCTGTTTTTAATAACAAATAATAATTATTGACTTATTGTGCTAGTTATGACCAATATCAGTCATTATTCAGTCATGCTTGTGCATTTCTCAGTAAACAAATAGGAAAAAAGTTCAACAATTAAAATTTTAGAATAAAAGACTTTAGAATGCTGCATAAAAATAGGCTTTCGTTTGACTTTCAGCCTGACCCGTTAAAACACAACCCATGACTATAAATAGGCTGAAAAAGCCACCTCTATATTGTTGTTATTATTATTATTATTTTATGATTTGTTATTTCTGTTTCTTCATACAGTATGAACCCGAATTATTCCCTGGTCTTGTATATCGAATGAAACAACCAAAAATCGTTCTCCTGATATTTGTTTCGGGGAAAATTGTTCTCACGGGAGCCAAGGTGTGTTGATCTTTTGACTTCCTTTAAGCTTTTATTATTAAATACTCTATTTTTTTCTTCTGATTTTAACTCTATATTGACCATTTTCAGGCCAGAGATGAAACTTATGCTGCATTCGAGAACATATATCCTGTCCTTACTGGATTTAGAAAGAAATTACAATGGCATGTCCTCATCATATCAACATATATTTTGTTATCTGACTTTATTTTTGACCAATATGTGTAAAATTAGAGAAGCATGATGCAGAAAAGTATCATGGAAACATGAGATGACTAGTCCGTGCCTCAAAGTATGTGACAATTTGTTGTTTTATGTGCAGATTCTTGAGGTGCATGAAATGATGGTGGAAATCGACGTGAGAAACGAAGGTTAATGCAAAACATATTTTTGGCTATACATTGATAGATATTGATTCTTGGTCAAATAGTTTTGAAGATTATAGTTTAGAGGTTATAACAATTAATCTTTTTGGCTATGCATTGATATTTGTTAACGAGATCCACATCTTCTGTCCTTTATGTTTGATAATTTGGGCGCTGTGTATATTCCATGCTAGAACAAAACACACTGCAGACGATTTTCATTTTTTTTCAACAAAAAGTTGGATGTGTAGATCTTAAAATTTTGTTATTTCCACTCAAGCTACATATAGTTTCTCATTCTTAGTTTGTTAATAAACAAGAGTATTATCTATTTGTTATCTATTTTTCTTATTTAATTGTTTTTTCTGTTCATAAGTTTCTTAAAACTTATTTTCTTTATAACAATCAGCACACCTCTAATATTATTTAATCTACATTTTTGTCCGCCATAAGACTAGAACCCTCAATTACATTAATTGAGGAGCCACGCTGGATAGTATGTCAAGACTGGTTTAGGTCTGGTAAAAAGGAATCCGGGCTAAAGTAAATCGTTTTAAAATCATCAATTTAATTAAGGTCAAAACGAACCCTGATTAAAATGGGTTGGTTTAGAGGAAAAAAGTATCAAAACGAAATCAACCTCCATATTTGATTTCCCTTTCTTTATAGCAAAGATTCATGTGGCAATGTCCATATGAGTCTGACGTTGATCTACCTCAAACTGGATTAGCATGTTTACGAAGCAGGCGACATTAGGTTTGGTGGCTTGGAAGTGAACGATTCGTTTTACAATTCTCCACCGGGAAAGGTGCTTGGTTGACATCCTTGATGGCCACATCTTCCAAGATGTCAAGGATGTATTTTCTTTGGCTTAATACAAGTCCTTCTCGTGTTCGGGCAAATACGATGCCAAGAAAATACTTGAGAAATTCCAAGGTCCTCAATGCTAAATTTCTTATCAAGTGATTAGATCTTATCACAACCAGTTATGATCGAATTCATAAATCAAACTCGAATATATTTAAGTAGTTAAACGATTACAAGTGAAGAAATCAAGAACAACAAAGAAAGGAGATGTGAAAATATAATCACTCACACATCATATTCATTATGCCTCCGTTTCTTTTCTTTCTGGCTTATGTCCTGATAATCCATGGTTTAAAGTTTAAACACTAACTGTGCAATTCCTTTGTTGGGCTTCTTGAACTGGGCTATTGTGTTGGGCCCATAATATTCATAACATCAAGGCAGGACTTCGTTGATTTTGTCATATTATTTCTTGCTACGATGACATCGTCAACATAGATTAAGGTCGTGACATAAACAACACCATTCTCATAGATGAAAAGTGAGTGGTCCATCTTTGTCTTTTTAAAACCAATTTCAATTTAGGTAGTCATGAATTTTTGGTACCAATTTCGTGAAGTTTAATAATAACTTCTTTAATTTGCACACCCTTATTTCTTCTTTTTCTTATAGAAGCCATGGGGTATCTTATTGTACACGTTTTCGCCCAATTCCCCATGCAAAAAAGCATTGTTAAGACCATCTTCAATAGAAGTGTTTTTGAAAATGTTTTCATATGCCATTTGGCATTTGACCCCACAATAATACCCCATCTCTTCTCTAATTCTCTCTCCTTCTACTAATCTCACAAATACATTCTTAGGGCGTGTTCGTTTCACGTAATGGAATAGAATTGGAATTGGAATTTGCGTAACATTTGGAATCTGAGCATTCCAATATGAATTGGAATTTGAAGGAATTGAAATCCAATTCCATTCTTGGTGTGTTCGTTTGACAAATGAATTGGAATCGAGTTCTTTTTTTTTAAACGAGAATAACGGCGGAAACATTTTAGTTTTTTTAGATTTTTTGTTTTTTTATTTATATTTTGTGTTATGATTTTTTTAGAGGTTTTCTATTAAGATCAAAAAGCCCTCAAAAAATATTTAAAAATAATAATAAAAAAATCATAACTTAAAGTATAAATCGAAAACAAAAAAAGTAAAAAAAAACAAAATATTTTATTCATTGTTCTCGTTTAAAAAAAAACTTCAAGAAAAGATTTCAACGAATTCACTTGAAATTCTCCACATTTTGGAAGGATTTAGAATCCCTTCATTTAAAGAAATTTGAAGTAATTGAATTCCAATTCCTTGACAACCGAACGCACCAAAAGGAAATTAAGATTCCAATTCCAACGAAACGAATATGCCATGTCATGGGATTTTAATTCCAATTCCTTTGAATTCCCACGCATTCTGTGAAATGAACACGCCCTTAGTATATTTTTCACCAAGAATCTCACCACACCGTCTCTCCTCCACATCATACCCTCTCTCATCCACATCACATTCTCATTTCTTAAAAACACCCCAATAATATCCCCTAGTGGTTATGCTCTAACATCCAATTAGTGTAGATCCATTCTTTCTAAACAGCGACTGCAAAAATGCTTTTGATGGTGACTAACTTATGATGGTCTCAAGGAGATGCCCTTAGTTTGCATTCTACAGCGTTCAATATAGATTTGACTTGGATCACTTTTGCATAAAATTTATGGCGACGCATAGAATAAAACAACCACGTTGTAATGGTGCATTCAAAATATTATGAACCTATTTACGCTAAAAGTATTTACGTTAAAAGTTATAAGCGAAAAACAAAATATAAGTAAAATTGATTATATTAATATAATATACATAGTAACAGTTATGGAAATCAAGTTCGACGACGTGTTTTAACTTTGACGACGAACGTTTTTTTTGTCTGGAAACTTTCCAAAAACTCATCATCTCACCAATGTTAAAAAAAATCCCTTTGACTCGCCAATATCTAACGACTCATCCTCATAGAATTAGGTCTCTGGTTTATCTGCCCTGGACGTGGCTCTTGGTCCATCCGTATAGAAAGTAACATCTCAATAACTATTAGATCGTGTGTAGTGGGGCGCTATACCCACCCAAAAAGCCCTCATAGCGTCAGGTACACCGCCCTTAGGGTGCTATGGGTTGTTTTGGGGTGAGGAGCGCTTCCCACAAAGCACTGAATTAAGGGGGGGGGGATTATTTATTGATGGGTTGATTTTAGTTGTATTGTTTTTAATAATAATCATGTAACTATTGGCACGAGCTCTGTCCACTATACCCTTTTTGTCAAAAAAATCTCTATGATGGCATTGCGTCATATAACGCAAAACGCCCCCCACAGGACTTCATCTACTACACACGGCGTTACAAACAGAAAACATTTTTTTGTTTTTAAACAAGTCACCATCCAAATATAAAGGATGACACGTGTAATTTATGAAATAAAATATTTAAAAGTAGCCCGTAGTATCTTTGGAAGGCTATAAATATGCAGAAACCAAAATCAAATGCATCCATCATCCACTCGCTCACAAATTCTCTTGTCTCGCCTTTCTGCAACTAAGGTCATCATATTAAGTAAGCGAATTTAAAATTTTACCGCCTTTATTCTTCCATTTCCATCGTCGATTGTGTTTTTGCAAAGTCTGAAGCCGAATTATAGGTGAGACATTTGAGTTTTAAATTTTAATTATTTCTTAAAGAGTTTTTTAGTGGTTTATAATTTTCAAGAACCCTAACTAAAGTTCTTGGTTAATAATTTGATTAATAAAGAGGGGATTAATGGCAGAATATCTTTCAGTGAGCAGTAACCCATCTGGAATTATCGTTCCTACACTTCAGTCAGTACCTCCAAATCATTTTCATAATATAATATGTAGCGTTGAATCAATCACAATTTCATGCATTTACAGTTAACAACTACTTTTCAGTCTTCAATTGTGGCTTCAAATTGTGTTTTAGCTTTGAGACAGAAAATGATTATTATTATATATGTTGTAATCACTTTCTTTGAATTCTTGATTCTGTGTGGCAATACTAGTTTTCCACTTTTAAATTTTCATAATATGCATCAGAGTAGTTGTAAGTTAATCTATCAGTGGTAATATTAAAGACATAAATTTAAACAAGTGAATTTATCAAAAGTCTATAATTTCTGTTTCTGTATTCTAATTATACTTTTGCACTTGTAAATTTTGTATTCTTGATACTTGCAGGAATGTCGTGTCTACGGTGAATCTCGAATGTAAATTAGACCCAAAGGCAATTGCGTTACAGGCTCGCAATGCCGAATACAATCCCAAGGTATATAAAGAAAGCCTTTTCTTTTTAAACTGGATATTGTGTTTTCTAATCATAGAAACTCTTTCTTTGTACTATTATTGTTATTCAGCGATTCACTGCAGTTATAATGAGAATTAAAGAGCCGAAGACAACAGCTCTTGTTTTTGCTTCTGGGAAAATGGTAAGCCTGTTTTAATGTTGTACGAGCATCTTTAAGGAAAACGGAACAAATATGTCTTGACCATTTTTACCTTATTGCTGTAGGTATGCACAGGAGCCAAGAGTGAACAGCAGTCCAAACTGGCCGCACGCAAGGTTATTTCAAGCCCATAACTTGTATGGGTTAGTTTTTTTAGACAAACGAAATATGCAGTTTGCTAAAAAGCATTTCTGAACTTTTAGTTGTTTTAAAAAATAATATTTTTGGTCTCATAATCGACTTTTCGGATGATAAGTAATTGTTTAGAAATAATTAGTATACATTGTTAAAAACATTTAATTGTTTAATAATGAAATTAAATAATGGTAGCTGCTTAAAATAAATAATGAGATGGATTAAAAAATTACTTTAAAAGACCAGTCACTATTACTTACCACAACAACATATGTTTAGTGATAGTGAGACTCCTGTCTAGGTGGCCTACGTGGCAACATTTTCATCACCACTATCACTTTCCAATCACCATATCACATAGTCCTAGTCAAGTGCCTTAAAATCCCTAGTTGACCAAAGTCAACATTATTTCTTTTGTACAAATGAAAATGGGCATATAGCCAAATAGGTCATTCCAGCTGCAAATTTTGCATAATTCAAAACTTTGCTACTTTCATATGACATTTAAGAATGGAAGTTATTCTTATTGTCTTGTGCGTTTGTTGGTTCTACAGTTTGCTCGGATTATTCAAAAACTTGGATTTCCAGCCAAGTTTAAGGTAACCTTATTCATATATTCTAATCTCTCATACTGAAATATTTTCTCTTTTTTATACATTTTATGCCAATCTATTGTTTGTTGTAGGATTTCAAGATTCAGAATATTGTTGGCTCATGCGACGTGCAATTTCCCATTAGACTCGAAGGCCTTGCTTGTTCTCATGGCACCTTTTCAACCGTGAGTTCACATTCTTGTTTGACTTTCAGCCAATATTATAAATAGGCTGACAAGGCCACCTCTGAAATATTATTATTATTTTCTGATATGCTATTTCTGTTTCTTCATACAGTATGAACCCGAATTATTCCCTGGTCTTGTATATCGAATGAAACAACCAAAGATCGTTCTCCTGATTTTTGTTTCAGGGAAAATTGTTCTCACGGGAGCGAGGGTCTGTTGACTTTTTGACCACCGTTAAGCTTTTGTTATCAATAAGTGTTTTATTTAGTAATTGTATATTGACCCTTTTCAGGTCAGAGATGAAATTTATACTGCATTTGAGAACATATATCCTGTCCTTACTGAATTTTGAAAGAACCCACAATGGTATGTCCTCATCATATCAACCCATTTTCTGTAATTTGACTTTATTTTGGACCAATATGTGTAATATTATAGAAGCAATGATTCAGAAAAACATTATGAAACATGAGATGAATAGCCCATGCATCACATTATGTGACACAATGTGTTGTTTTTGGTGCAGATTCTTGAGATGTATAAAATGGTGATTTCTGAGGCTGAAAGTCATTTCGGTGGGCAAAGGTAAATATGGCGGTGGATATTCAAGGCTAGTGTATCCCATTTTTTTTCCGCATATACAGAAACCATTTATGCTGCACAAAAGTGTATAGCATCTTCTTGGCAGTTGACACTACATTGATTCTTGTTCAAAAAATTAAAGAAAACAGTTTAGAGGTTATACCAATTAATCTTTTTGGCTATGAAGTGATTCTTGATGACGATGATCAAATAACACATCTTATGTCATTCAAGTTTAATAATTTGGGTGTTAAGTACATTTCCATGCTAGAACAAAACAGACTGAAGTTGATTTTCATTTTGTTAAACAAAAAGTTGAATGTGTGGATCTTAAAGTATCATTTGCCTAAAGTATAAGTTACATATCGTTTCCCATTCTTAGTTTGAACTTTGAAGGACCTAATAAACAAGAGATTATCTTGTTGTTATCTAGTTTTCTTATTTAATTATTTATTATTTATGTTCATAAGTTTCTTAAACTTATTTTTTTTAGAGTAAATTGTGGTTTTTGTCCAATGTGATTTGTCAAATTTTATACTTCAGTCAAGTAGTTTAAAATTTGTTCTTTTTTGTAGTCTCCATTCTTTCATTTTGGTTGCAATTAACCCTGCCTCATTAACACCTTTGATTTCTTCAGTTAAAAGTAAATGTAGTTTAGTCTTCTTTTCATTATGAACAAATTAACATTAAAAAAAATCTAATATTAATATAAATCATGTTTATTAAAATCAAGTGGGACCCACAAGCCTAATTTCATCTTCATTCCAAACCCATCCATACCAGTGGCCAAGGCCATAGGCCACCACTTCCAGCCGTGGATGAACTCAGTACCGTATCGGTACCGAAAATCCCGATTTCGAAAATCGCAAATTTTTGGTACCGGTACCGAAAAATTCGGTTCGGTACCGGTATTTAAGATAAAATTCGGGAAATACCGGTACCGCACTGTACCGGTACCGTACAGGTCCCGAAAACTCAAAACCTTTGTACCGATTCGGTACCGACGGTACCCAATCGGTACCAATTCGGAAGTAGGTAGATAAAAGCTAGACGAGTTAGGAAAATTCTTCCAAAAAGGGAAAATTCCCAAAATAGTCTTATTTTGGAAATAGATTCCAGTTTTGTCCCCCAAACTTAAGAATTCCAAAAATGGCCCTCTCTAACTCATCTTTGACCATGTGTTAGGAAATCTAACACATCTTTGACGACATGCTAGCATAACACGTCGTCAAAGACGCGTTAGATTTCCTAACACATGGTTAACGACGCTAACATGTCGTCAAAGACGCGTTAGATTTCCTAACACATGGTTAAAGATAAGTTAGTCCTCCAAACACGTAGTCAAAGATATGTTAGTATCAAACGCATAGTCAAAGATACGTTAGCTTTTTGTTTGTTTTTTTTAATATTATATTTTTATAACTAGTTTTACTTATATTTGTTTTTCTTTTATAACTTTTAATATATAAGTTTTATATTATTTCGAATATACCGACGAGACATGCTTACTTTTACCTACTGACCGGCATAAACTTACTCAAACTCGAGTCGTGCTAATCAATATCGAAATGTTCAATAAAATTTGACCGCGCTCGGTTTTAAATAAAATTTATGTTGGTCAGTAGATAAAAACAAATATTTCTCGTCGGTATATTCGAAATAATATAAAACTTTTATATGTTAAAAGTTATAAAAGAAAAACAAATATAAGTAAAACTAGTTATAAAAATATAATATTAAAAAAAACAAACAAAAAGCTAACGTATCTTTGACTATGCGTTTGATGCTAACATATCTTTGACTACGTGTTTGGAGGACTAACTCTTCTTTAACCATGTGTTAGGAAATGTAACGCGTCTTTGACGACATGTTAGCGTCTTTAACCATGTCTTAGGAAATCTAACGCGTCTTTGACGACGTGTTATGCTAACATGTCGTCAAAGACGTGTTAGATTTCCAAACATATGGTCAAAGATGAGTTAGACAGGATCATTTTTGGAATTCTTAAACTTGGGGGACAAAACTGGAATCTATTTCCAAAATAAGGCTATTTTGAAAATTTTCCCAAAAAAATCTATAAATAGGCTCCAATGCATTGTATTAAATGTTAAAACGTGGTATATTTTGAGTAATGAGTAATGACTGTTTAATCGTTGATTCGTTCCTACTTCCTATAACTATTTGAACGTTGATTAGTTTT
This sequence comes from Bidens hawaiensis, assembly GCF_021521415.1. NCBI lineage: Eukaryota > Viridiplantae > Streptophyta > Magnoliopsida > Asterales > Asteraceae > Bidens > Bidens hawaiensis. The sequence continues at coordinate 2,437,450 of NW_027491108.1, forward strand.
TCAATGTGGTTGGTTCGTTATAATTTATCAGTCTATATGAGAACTTCGGTTATAAATTTGAACTTAGTAATCTTGAATGCATAGGAAGCCTATTTATAACAAAAGACAAGGTAGATAGTAGATACCCGACGAGTTTGGGTTAGGTACATCCGTCGGGTATATTGTTTATAAACTAACGGACATACCCGAAACCCATGGGTTTACCTGATAGGCAATTATTACTCGATAAGAACCCAATGGGTTTGGGGCAAGACTTTGTAATCAGGCATGGATTTGGGATTATCTAAACCCGACCCCACCCACCCCTAGTTTTGTTTTCTTATTAATCATCTTTGTGTCAACCCAAGCGATGCAGTCTTTGTTTTCCAAGAACCAGATGCTGAATAGAGTATTCAAAATTTCTTGTGTTCAATATTGATTACCTAAATCAGTTAACCACCAGGTTGCACTTTTTAAATATTAATATATAATATGTATATTTTCATTTCACTTGTTGGCTTTGAATCTTGATTGCAAGCTAGAAAAAACTCTTCCTATATAGACTGAGTAATCATGGTTTGTTGATAATGTATTTATACTAAGTATTTTGTTGTTATTCAACGATAGCAGCTGTAGTAATGCGGATATGTGAAATTAAGGCTGTTATTTTATGTTCTCTTATCCTCATTATTATAGGTGAGCCGTTGAAAAACAATGATAATAGACATAAATAACAAATGAGGACTTTCCAAGATTGAGAAACATAATTTCTAGTTTATAAAGGAAGGGTTATCTTACTAATATATTAAAAGCAAGATGATTCTCTCTACATGTTTTTATTCTATCCTATCCACATAGGATTCCGAGTAATCACATTTCCATATCAATAATTTTCACATATTCACAATTATTTTTAATCCACTAAATTAAAATAAGCATTACAATTTAATTCAATTAATTCTACAATTAAATCTATTTATTCAAATTAATGCAATTAACTCCATGATTAAGTCTATTTATTCCAATTAATAATCATCTTGTCAATGATTTAATTTACTCTTGAGGAAAGAAGAAGAGCCGATGAATGGTGATCAAACCGAATGTTTTTTAAGTTTTATTTATTTATTTATTAAGAAATGACATGAAAAATGCTATAAAAATATAGATATCTCTGAAAATTATTTATAGAAAACACTCTAAAAGAAAAAAGAAAAAAAAGTTCTTTAGAACAATTAGGAACACTTAAAAATTAAATAAGGCTGTTAACAAAGAGATTTTCGGAAACTTAATTTGATGCATTTTAAAGCTGGTATGTATTTGTAAACTTAGTTTTCAATTAATATTACAAAATCTTTTACTAATATGTGTTTTTTATTTTTTCAAGTCTAATGGTTCATTTATGTTATATTATTTCTTATTTATTGCATTGTTTATTTATAAAGTATTTTCTTTTTATGTTATAAATATAGTTTAACATCTTTTGTAACATCTGAGGGTAAAAAACTTATGTCAAATATTTGTGTTGACTGAATGCGTAGTTTAAATTTTATATTGTTTGTTGATATGTTTTCCACCTGTGTGTATCACGGGTTATTATCCTAGTTTATATACTATTACAAAATTTGTATAGTTGGATTATATTATGTGTTGCGACCTTTAGGTCAAGCATGCAATAGTAGACACAATGTTCCTACAAGCCTCAAGAAAAATAATATACCGAAGACAACAACCTTAATTTTTTGACTCTTATAATTGTAAGTATGGTTTAATGTTGCATAAGTACTATTAGGGAAAACGGAACAAAATATGAACTCGACCAGAAATATCTTGTCCTTTTGCCACCTCTAATTTTTACCTTATTGTTGCATATTTTTTTCCGGGTTTATGATTTGTGTGATTCTACTACCTGTTATGGCGAGTGATCTCTATCTTTAAACTAATTTTGCCACCCTTGTTCTTTTTTAGTTATGTGCTTTGATTATTAGCAAATTTCCTCCTAAGCTACAATGAAAAATGCATCTAGATGCTATATTTGTTAACCAACTCTTGCACAATGAGTTGGGAATCAAGGTATTATGTTTACCAAAAAACTTGTGTCTAACAAGATTGTTAGTAATTATTCTATAAAATGAAAGGAATTATTGGTAGAGTTTTTGTGTGCTTATGTTTAAAACAAGATGAAGAAAAATGAAAAAGGGGGGGGGGGGGTTAATCAAAGCGATTTTGGTGAATCATCACACCTGCTCGTGAAACATTGCGACCACTAGCTTGTAGAACCAATTTCGCGGACCAATGTGTTTGTTTGCTTCTAGAGTTGTTCAAACCTCATGAGCCATCGTATATGTTCGTGCTAGTTCGCCCCAACCGCAAGTCAATTCATGGTGATGGTTCACAATTGAACCACCCGAATCGCTTGTTATACGGACCAACACCTAGAACCATCACTTCTTCATCATTCATGAAGCATGGATATGTATCTTATCCAATATAAAGGCTTCTTATTATACGAAGTGGAAGAAGAATTTTAGACCGTTGAATTAAAAAATCAATGGAAGATATAAAGGAAGAATGCCACATCACTATTTTTCGAATGTGAAAAAAGTCTTGAGGGGTAATATTGAATGGGAATAATGGTAAGGCTTAGTCCAAACACTTTTAGAGATACGTATGGATATTGAATAGTGAGTCTTTAAATTTGGATACACTATGCAACTCTTTACTCAATTTTAAAATTTAGATGTAGGAATGATTTAGGTAGGCTTTAAACTATGTATTATTCTTTAAAATTTAAGGATTGAGCATGTGACAGACTCTGTGACTACTTGTCACATGGAAATTTTGGATTGGTTACTGCATTAATTCCACACACGTATAAACACATGTCATACTAATGCCCGTTGCTACACTCAAGTCTCTACGAGCTAACACCCCATAAGCCACCATTGGGGTGATATTTAGTGCCTAATTTTGGGTGACTTGACATTATACGCGATTCCTATACACATAGTTTGATAGTCTAATGCGAATGCTAACAAAATGATCAACTTCATTAAACAAAAATCATGATTTTTTTTAAACATTTGTGTATGTGCTTTAACAGTAAACCTAACGATATCGTAGCAAATTATAATTTAATAAAATCTAACATGATCACAACAAATTTGGATTTGCTTTAAAAAGAACTGTTTATTTGCTCGTTGTATTTTGATATGACATATAATATGTTAAATTCACCAAACGACGTGTAGCATAGCAATATCAAATAGTTGGATAAAACTTTGCCTTTTCAAAAAAGTGTAAGTTCAAATCTTGTCGTTGTAACCGAAACTTGCAATTTAGAATAGAGTCGAAAGAGTTACCAAGTTTCTATGTATTATTAGTGAGTGTATTACTTTTCAATATGAAAAACTTATAAATAAGTAAATTTTATTTGTGGAGCATGTAACGGCACAAATACATCCAACTGAATCATTAGCCCAAGTTCAAAAAACCCAAGGCCCAGATAAACTTCTTCGCCCATAAATTCGTCTATAAATACCATCTGTTGGTATTATTAAAGGTAAATTATATCTGTTCTATGGGTTATAAATCCAAGTTTTACGTAATTCAAAGTGATCAATTGTTGTTGTTTATCAAGAACCCTACGTTTATTTTAACGTTGAATTCGTGTAAAACAGTAAAGGGATTAATATAATGGCAGATCAAGTTGATCTCTCTAAGAACCCATCCGACATTTTTTATTGTTTTATTCAACGATCGCTGCTGTAGTAACGCAAGATGATTTTCATTTTGTTCAACAAAAAGCTAAATTAATGTGTTGATTTTCATTTTCCTATAGTCTAACTCTAAGCTACATATCATTTCCCAGTATTAGGTTAAAGGGCTTATTAAACTAGAGAGTGGACATTATCTTACAGTTATCTTATTTAATTATATTTCTTGTTCATAAGTTTTCTTAAACTCTTGTTTTGAATGGCTATTGCACATTCTTCAATCCTACTTCGAAATATACACTTTTGTTCACCATGAGACTGAACCTTACATAGTAATTGGGCAAGTTAGGTTGGGCAATATGTCATAACTAGTTTAGTTATACCTAATTCTGGTGAAAAAGAATCTATACGTTACATATATATGGTATGCATTGGTATAACAATTTTTCTTCTAAGTACTATGGACGTTATTTGGTGATTCAAAAATTGGGGAAGCTAACGGAATTTACCTCCTAAGTCCCAACTTCGTCCAATATTTCATGTCACTCTTGAAGCAAGCTCAAGGTCCTCCAACGACTATAATATCCCTATTCTTAATACTCCTAGTTTCTCTCTACAACCGGCTAAAGTGTAAGATCATCGGATGGTTAGAGTGGGCCGCAAAGGTGTTGCACATGGGAAAATTGTCATGATTTCTTATTACGTTTTCCTGATTTCCAGTTGTAATTATTTGCTTACATCCTTGTGGTCAAGGATTTGTTTAAGGGAAGGGTATTGATATGCTTTCGAAAGTATGAGATTTGTTATGTAACTTTTAAAAGTAGAAGGGGTAAGTGTGCCAATGTTGTCAACTCAATTTGAAAGTTCGTTAAAATACAGTTGAGAGCTACGCGCGATGTTATTTATATGTTTTTTTTAAATTTGCTTGTTATCCTATAATAAATTCATATTTAAACCCCTTTTCTCGATGTTCATATCACGGAATAGTAGGCTAATTAAGTGGGATTTCATATTTGGGTTTTGTTTTCTAATTTTGAATCATCTTTATGTCAACCCAAGTGATCTATAGTCTTTGTTTTCAAGAACTAGATATTGAATCGTAGTGTTTGATTTGTTTCCTGTTGATGATCTACGTTCAGGCGTTTGATGAATTTGTTTGATTTGCTTCCCCTAGATCTTTTATATTTTTATGTTACTTTTGTGGATTTATGTGGCCTTTTGCATCACTTCAAAATTTCCTGTGTTCTATATTCATGATTGATTACCTTCATCAGATAAGTACTAGTTTTGCACTTTTAACTATTATGTGTGTGTGTTCATATCACTTGCCGACTTTGAATCTTGATTGCAAGCTAGAAAAAAACTCTTCCTGTATAAAGTGGTAATCATGTTTTTGTTGATGATGTTTAATGTATTTATAGCAAGTATTTTGTTGTTATTCAACGATCGCTGTTGTAGTCATGCGGATAAGTGAAAATTAAGACTGTTGTTTTAGGTTTTCTTATCCTCATGATTACAGTAGCGAAACGTTGAATTACATGAACAATAATAGATATATATATATAAATAACAAAGGAAGACTTTCCATAATTGAGAAACATAATTTCAGGTTTATAAAGGATGGGTTAATTGTATACTATTACAAAATTTGTATAGTTGGATTGTTTTATACATTACGAGCTTTCAATGCAATCACCTTTAGGTCTAGCATGCAATCAAGATTCATAGTAGACACAATGTTCCTACAAGTATCAAGAAGACAGATATATCGGAGACAACTTTTTGCCTTTGAAAAATTGTATGTATGGTTTAATATTGTAAAGTACTAATAAGGAAAACATAACATTATAGGAATTGCCACCTCTAATTTTTACCTTACTGTTGCATTTTTTTCAGGCTTTTGATTTGTGTGATTCTACTACTTCTTATGTTAAGGCGGGTTATCTCTGTCTTTAAAGCAATTTCGCCACCCACAGTCTTTTTGACTTGTTTACTTCAGTTCTTATATAGCAAATTACCTCCAAGGATTAAGTAACCAACTTTTGCACAACGAGATGGGAATCAAGGTATTAGGTTTACTAAAACCTTGTGTCTATAACAAGATTGTTTGTAACTCTTCTCTAAAATGGAATGAATTATCAAACGAACTTTTTGTGTAGTTATGTTGAAAACAAGATGAAGAAATATGAAATGGAGGGGGTCCTAGTTATAGTCAGCATGAAGCCTTTCATGAACCATCATGACGATTCCTGAAACAATGCACCTATTTGCAAGTTTCACATGTGAATCAAAGTGGTTTTATTGAACCATCACACCTGTTCGCGAACCAGTGTATTTGTTTGTTTAGGTTTGTTCATTAATGTTTGCTTATGTTCATCGCTTTACGTTCGTTTACGTCCGCCCGGTTACGTTCATTTACATATATATGTTCGTTCATAAGAATCTAGAATTTTACTATCGCAATTTTTATTTATATATTTATTTATATTTTACTAATACTATTTTGATATAAATTTATAATTATGTTAATGATCATCATGTTAAGCTTTTTTCGATATAATGTGGTGTACTTCCCTATTTTTGGATGATTTTGTGTTGATTCAGGTATTATTAATCTCAAATTAATATCGTGTCCTTTAGTGTATCGTAACGCCCGTTTCCATTAGTGTTCGATTAAAATAACAAACAGACACATTTTTTTCTGAAAGGCCTAAATTATTAATGAACGAACACATACAAACATGAATAAGCTCAATTCCTTAACAAACGAACACGAATACGAGTAAATTGTTCGTGAACTATCCGTCTATCCGAAAAAAGCTTAACGTACGAACACCAACAAGGTCTCGTCCAGTCCGGTCTGGTTCATTCACATAAAAGCTTAACAGAAGAACACATACACGAAATTTGTGTTGTTATTGGCTCTGATTCTTGAGTTGGATGAAATTGTATTTTTTTTGGGATGAGAGTTGACTTCACGGCTTGACTTTGTTTTGGTAGGCAAAAGGGTAAACATGGTGGTGCAAAACAAAGTGATGAAAATGAAGGCTCATACTTAAGAGTTAAGCCCATGTGACCCAAAAAGAAAGAAAACATCTTTGATTTTCACACAAACAGAATTGCGGGCCTTTTTAAAAGCCCAAAGAAAGAAAACATCCTTTTGGATTAAAGATTATAATTTGGAAGTTGTAACTTGTAACTATAAATCTTGTGATTAGGCCTGTGAATCATTTTCTGGATCATTTTGTCACTTCACTTTAGTTTTTTACTGCAATATTTTTAACCATTTTTTATTGGATCAGATCACATGATAATACTGAAAGAGATTAAAATATAAAGTAGAAAGATGAATTGAAAGATCACTACTTTATATACCCTTCACATGTGTACATTGTCTTAGTTGTAACATCAAGAACGGTGCGTTATATTATGTCGATGAGATAATCTACTCATCATGTATCGGGTGAAAAATACAAAATTAAAACTTATATTAACATATATATTAGTTTGATGTTTTTCTTTATATAGATACGTAAGATACACGTGTATGTAAGAAACATAAACTTTAAAAATATCAAAACCAATGATAGCAAATTCGTTTATATTTATATCAAATCAAATTTTATTCGGTCCTTTTCTTTTTTGGGAGGTGTGGAGCTGTCCAAAACTGCTTTAATAGAAAAGAAAAGACTGAAAAAAATAATAATAATGAAGAGGGTGGCATCTTTATTCTCCATCAGTGTCATCTCAGTGGTATTTGGTGCCAAGTCTTTGTCCATATGTATAATTGAAAGCACTAATGACTAACCATCCAAATTTTAAACCCTTTGAAAATCCCACTCATTATTTTTAAATCTGTGAGGAACCCTAGCTCATAAATTAAAAGACAAAACATAAACCCTAATGTTTCTAAAGTGGCCACTAGTTGCCTTTTGAGATATTTCAGGTAAGGTAATACTGCACTACCATCCATTATAGAACATATCAACCTTTATTAATTAACCCATCCCAAGAATTCAACCTAACAGCTAATTCTTTACCTATATATCTTTCATCAAGATGGTTTAATGATTTTATGTGTGATTGATCTTCCGGTCCAATAGCATGAGGGTGATGGTTAAGACTTGGGATCTTATTGTCTTAGGTTCAAAACCAGACTCAGGGGGGGGGGGGGGGGAGGGGGGGAATTTTCCCACGATGGATCGACTTTCTCATTGATAGTGTTCATCGATGACTCGGACGTGGAATATCAAAATCAGTATGGACGGTTGACATCCCGTCTCAGAAAAGCTTCCTTGGGTATCGAGCGTAGCTAGTTTCAACCGTTGTTAAAAAATGGTTTACTTGTTTATCTTTCATAAAGCTAGGTTGTGTTGGTTAAGTTAAACTTCGTTTGGAACCAAATTGATAATGCTAATTCTTTACTTATCTTTTGATGATGCACGTAAATTTTTTAAGCTTGGTTTAGCAAAGAAAGTTTTATGCACAAAAGACTTTTTTTTATTATCTTTTGGTTTTATTAAGTATCTAGTTTTTATCAAATATGTATCTGATTTTCGAGTAAATATATTAAAAATACATATTTTTCGCTTTAACTGACAAAAGTCATTCAATAATTTTCTACGTACTCATTAAAAATCCATGAACATTTTAAATTTGAACATTGGTACATTTAAAAGAATTGCGATAAAAATAAATATAATCCACATTAGAAAAAGAGATAAATGTGTGTACGGGTAAAATAAATCAAAATAAAGTACCCCTATCACACTCATGTCACACAGGCGTGTTGCAGAAAAAAAAAAAACTACAAAACATAATCTGGTTTATCGTAATCAAACAGTTGATAAACATGTTGGTTAGCTGCATTCTAATTAACACGAAAAAAAAAATTTAACTTATCAACTTATCTAGCAAACCATGAAAATGCCTTTGCTTTTTGCTTGAATGATGTATATTGAGCTTGTGATTTTAGTTTTAGCATTCTGATTTTAGTGCAACGTTATAAACTTATGACAAAAATAGAACTATAATAAACATCAATATAACTTACGATATGTGAAATGCCCATATGCTTGTGACTATTATGATTTCTGGCACTACAAACCTGGTGGTTTAAGACGGCACATCCCCATAGTGACCAAGGAGTGGAGGATTCGAGGCCATATATGTATTTGCAGATGTAGTTGCTTTGTATTTTCAGTTATTTACTAGTAGCTAGTTATCTCGATCTCATTAGTTGTAATTGTGATAAAAAAAAATAAATAAATACAAAAACTCTCCTGCCCATTCCCTGTACACATTTATATAATTATATTAAAAATTATCATATTTTTTATCTTTTTAATTAAATAATAACTTTTATATTATTATATTATTTTTTTCTTTCTTATTCACTCACAACTTTCATAAAATATTTAAAAATTATACCGTGGAATTAAATAGTGTATTCTTAAATTTAAATTTTCCACATAACAGTTCTCTATCCTCTATTCACAATCACTTCCAACCATATTATATAATTTGCAAAACCACTTCACAAAATATAAGGAACGGGTTATGAATATTCTTAATTAGTAACAACTACAAGTTGTAGCAACTACTACTTGCATAAGTTTGCATTAGTAAGTGTTCATTAACAACAACATAGACAATCATCAATAACTCGGCTATTTCTAGCATGCCAATATATCATCAGTAGTAATTACGTTACTGTTGGGGATGTAGTTGTTAATAGAGTGATCGCTTTCATAACCGAAGAGCCATCTATGTTTCTAACCTCCGACTAACATGCTCTCTCACGAAGAGTTGTAGCGTTTCAACAAAATGTTTTAATGGTTGCTACCTATATTATAAGGAAAAACTTCAGTCTATTTTGCATATAAACCTTTATGCAACTTACTTTCAAACCTAAACAGCATTCCCGTTCTTGTTTGAGCTTGAGTTTGAGTTATCGTCTTAAAGCCTTAAACCACTGATATACTTAAATATGGCGTGCTATGCACGCGATTCAAGGAGATATCTATGGTTTCATGAAACAAAAAAAAAATTAAAGTACCCTACATCATGCTTCTATATATATGTCCGAGAGAGGATAAGGGTAAGGATACAATTGTCCGATAATGAGAGATACTCAAAGAGCTAGAACTTGAAGACATGACAGACACTTGTCCATAAAAAAATTCCACTATCGGTTGGGCACTTCCAAATATAGCTCACATCCATATGACCCGATCCTAATGTGTCACATTCCTATATTGATCATTAACCCAAGTAAACACAACACGAGTATCTATGTCTCATCTAATCATTCTCGTTCAACCAAATAATAGATAATATTGTTTATAGTATAGATTGGTATAATTGATTTGTTAATATCTCCATCCATAATACTAGGAGATGTTTATGGTATAGATTAGTATGATTGATTTGATGATATCTCCATCTATGATAGGAGATTTGTTTTGTATCTATATTTGTTTGAGGAAGAGAGCCCGAGTGGCTTTGTTGTCTTGAAAAATATTCTCGATGGCCGTCCAGGCTTCAAACGCAGAGGTGCGCTTTTTGATGATGGTTTTCAAGAGACCGGGAGAAATTGTGCCATAAATCCATTGTAGGACAATGGCGTCGAGGCGTTCCCATGAGTCGGCTGCAGGGGGAGGGGGTGGTGCTTGCGTGTCTGTTGAAGTTGAGGAGGTTGGGTTGGTGGGTTGCGGGCGTGGTGCCAGGTGGTCGGCCACCAGGAAAGCCGTGCAATGGTTCCGAAATAGCTCCGACCAGATGTTGTAGTCGGAAGCATCGTTGTCCAGGGTAATGGGGACAGATGTTCGGATGTTGGAAACTGTGGCAGCCGGGTGCAGTTTCTGATCGGCCATGGGACAGCGCCGAGGAACGAGAGAGGAGAAGGGTGGAGATGATGTAGGGGAGGCGGCGGAAGGGGTAGGGTTAGGAGGATCGGGAATAGGTTGATACCATGTAAGTTATTTGGTAAATGAATGCTTGCCTCCTTATTCTCATTCCATTGAATATATAGATACAAAACAAATCTCCTATCATAGATGGAGATATCATCAAATCAATCATACTAATCTATACCATAAACATCTCCTAGTATTATGGATGGAGATATTAACAAATCAATTATACCAATCTATACTATAAACAATATTATCTATTACCAAATATCATAACTTTTTTACATGACATGGATTTCAATTAAATCCTAGACATTCCCTAGCAAGTAGCACCCTATGAAAAAAAGCTACACTTCATACCAGTTACTTTGTTAATGTTGTGTGTTATGCTTCACACGAAACAATTGAATACCAAAAAGGATCCTTGTCATCTAATAGGACTCGTCTTGTTACGAAATATCTACCCTACAAACTTCATTATTCGACACAAATGTACGTACGTGTTAAATATGCACACTCATCTCGAGCGCTTCGAAATTGTTTATCTTGAGCCCTCGATCATTGCAAAATGGTCAAGATGAAAGCGAATTTTTAATTAAGCGTTGTTTCATACATTAGTTGAAATAAATACCTTCTATTCTCTAAGATTATCAAAACGAATGCAAATATGCTTTACTCATCTATATGCAACTATAGTTTTTGTATAAATAATGAAAAAAGTACAAACACCTTAATTGATTACTGGTGTTTAGAGATCCATGGAGTGCGATCAATCAAACAAAATAAATAAATCATGAAAAGAAATTCTTGCCAACAACATATTTGGCTACTTTAGACTTCAAGTCCACGCAATTTTAGGTTCAAGTCTCACCTCTTTACCCAATCAAAAGATAATAAAGGACATAATATTATTGGCTCACACTTTGTATTAGGGGTCCATTACCCATTAAGACATTAAATTAATCTTTTATAGATTTAAATTTCCACTAATCCTTTGGACTTAGTGCCCCAACAACAGCAAAGTGGTTTCTTCTCACCTTTTAGGTTTTAAATTTAATCTAAAAGTTAAGCATAGGATAAAGCATTGCATTATGTCAGGATTATTTACATTAAACTATCATTCTTAATTTGGTCTTATCCCCAACACCACTACTGTTGTTAATTATTAATTAATTAACTTTATCTATTGTATAGAAGATACAAAGTTTGCATCATTTCTTGAATCCTTTAATCCAAAAAGAAGATCTCAAGAGAGAGAAGCAATCAAGCTAAAGAAAACAAACATGAGTTACAAGAATTATCTCCTAACTCTTCTCATTGTAGCCTCACTTGCATCATCATCATTCGCAGGTTCATAATATATTCAACAGTTTCTTATCTTTTCTTCTTTACACTAATCTTTTTGAACACATCTTTTTGAGTTGTCTATGAATCATTCTTGACCATGTTCATATGAAACAGCACGCTGCGGTTCGTCCATTCCAATGGTGAAACTTGGTGCAACTGATCAAAATCAGGTAATTAATTATAAGTTCAATTTTTGTACATAATATATTATATTTCATGGTTGTTTATCATATAAGTTTGTGCGTGTATATGTATGTATACATAGGAGTCTTTACATCTAGAAGATGATCAAGTTTTAGAGAGGGATGATATAATTCACGAGAGGCTTTTAAGGGCTAATACAAAAGATTATGCACGACCGGATCCTGCACCAACGTTTGTCAAGCCTCCGTTTAAACTCATACCGAACTAGATTTAGAGCTGGATCGATCAGCTCGTGGTGTTATTGAAGAAATTAGCAAAGAAACTAGCGATATATCCCTAGGGAGTATATATAATTATGGTTGCACTTATAAGTTTTAAAGATAGATAATATACATAATATCTATATATATGTGGCGACTGTACGTGCTGTAGCTGGGGTTTATGCTGCCCAGCAAGTATCGATCGATCATGCATGTAAAATATTTTTGAATTATGGATGTGTACGTGTATGTGTTAATGAAGTTGAACTATATATGAATATGTGGATTTTAATACTTTTAGATTCTACGTACGTGTATAGTTTGGGTTTGCAACACATGCATCATGCATGTGTTTTGTGGTGAGAAAGTATGCATACATGATATATACATAATACTTGCAATGTCTTATTTTGGCGTCTTCTGCTTGAACGTATAATACTCACATGACACGATTTTTTTCAGTAACTTAATTAGAAAATTAGAAATGTGAATTCACTTTTGAACTGCATGCTCCTCTTAATTTATAATGAAACAAGCCACGTAGGTACGTACGCCGGATTTGTGATTGGATTCAACAGCTTTAATGGAATATTACAAGAAACTAAATCACTCTTTCATCTCTTTTAATTAACCTATTAGTTGTATCTAATCAAGTTTGCCATAGGTTTCTTCCTTATTTTGTATATGCATACATAGTCTAGTTATAAGCCAGTGTCGGTGGGGGTGGCCCACTGTTGGTTTTCGTATGGTACCCCCAAAAGTTTTATAAGGTTTTCATATGGTACCCTTTATAAAGCTTCATAAGGTTTACACAAACAACCCCTTACTCAAAGGTTGCTCAAATAACCCATCAATTTTTATAAAGTTTGAAACAACCCTAAACTTCCTTTTATTTTGTATCTAGAATCCAAACCAATATCAACCGGTTTCTGTCGCATCCCCACCATAACGCTGGTAAATTACCGTACTAGTTAGAACAAAAAAACCATAAATTTTCATTAAAATCGAAGCTTTTATAAAAAGTGATCACACATAAAAAAACATATCACATAGGTATAAAAAATTCACATTAGCTTCTCATCTCTTCCCTATAGTTTAACTAAATAACATATCTATTGCATTCTTACAATTTGAACATTTAAAAAAAAAAGCCTCTTATATCTCATTCCCCGTATCCTTTTCTATTATTCAATTAATTAATACGTATTTATTCTACTTTTATTACTTTTTTTTTATTTCTTCCACTAACTACTAATAAAAGAACATAATAGATAATTATTAGAGGAATAGTGAACCTCAGATATAGGGTTTTAGAGATGGAGAATAGAGATAGGGAAGCTAATGTAGAGTAAAAATATAAGATTTTTATAAATTTTAATATTTTTTGAGATTTGATAAAAATAGGATGATAATGTAAATGCTTTTGTGACATGTATTTTTATCTGCAAATTGTTCTTTGTTCAAGCTGAATTTAGTTTTAGATTTTTATAACTACACTTTGTTTTGGCTATATTCGTCAAACCTAGAGGTGTACACAATCGGTTTTTTCTTAAACCAAACCGGTTTATAAACTGAATCGGTTTGGTTAAAGCCTGGTCAAAACTGGTTTGACCCAAATCGTTTCGGTTTAGGAGCAAGAGATGTCAACCTGGTCCAATTCGGTTTAGAACCGGTTTAAAATCGGTTTTAATTAACCAAACTGGTTCGGTTTTAAAACTGGTTTGGTAGATTAGAAGAGGAACCGATCCCATAACCAGCGGTTTGGGTCGGTTTGAAAACCAGTTTGGGTGAAACCGGTTTTACTATCAAACTTGTTCGGTTCGGTTTGCGTAAAACCGGTCCCAAACCAGGTTATTTTACACCTCTAGTCAAACCTACTTATTTTAGTGAACATCGCGCTAGTGGCGTTTATGGACAGACTCCATTGGCCCATTGAATAACCCAAAACATAGTAGGCTGTCAATGTTGTGGGCTGGAACGTTGTATACTTGTTCTCTTAGTAGGCCTTGAGATTTTATTTAATCCACTAGATTTAGGAATTAAATATACAGTGAAAAAAAAAACTTATAGCAGAAACGGATTAATATTAAGATAATCTCTTGTTTAATAAGTCCTTCAATTATAACAGAAAACCATATGTTGATTAATTAGACTTTAGGAAATGATACCTAAAACTTATATTCATGAATATATAGCCAAAAAAACATTTAGGTGTCGTTTAGCAATCTTGTGCTAAATCATTAAGAAACCCAAGTGATTAAGAGGCTGCTTCTGAATCATTCAACATGTTTTTGAACTTTACCCATTAAGAGGCGTCTTTTTTAGTGAACCAAACACACTCTAACTCTGACTGATTCAGGGGTTGTACCCTCTAAATTGAGTTATACCCTCTAAATTGAAATCTTTAATTATTTGAGAACAAGAATCAATGTATAGCCTAAAACATGTTATGTTTGTTGTTCACATGCATCTCAAGATTCGTTTGTTTACCGGCCTTCATTTCCTCACTTGGATTTCCACCACCATATTTTAAATATGGTTTGACTTTATGGGTTGATTTTGTTTTTGAGGAATATTACCCTCCAAAACAAGTACAAAACCTAAAGTCAACTTTAGCTTTTTTATATAACCTAATAAATTAAAAGTTTTTTATTACATCAAAACAGAAGGCAAACGGGTAATAAGTTACGTCGCTACCCTCTTTTCATGCATTTCAAGAATGTGCAACAAAAACAAAGCATTATGTCAAACCATTAAACTAATCAATTTCATGTTTCCCAAGATCTTGCCAGTATTGCTTCTATAATTTTACAAAAGTTGACTGCATGGTTCCAAACGAGGTCAACATTTGATTGGTTGATAGTTAAACTCAAACCCTCATGCTACTTGCTTGTAGAATGAGTGGATTTAAAATTTTTTATAAACAGGTCAATTGGATTATATGCTAATATACTATAGGCAAATTAAGGAGTGAAATTATAAACAATTTTAAAGACAACTAGGACACATACAAAGTATTTCCAAACTCCTAAATACCTTTATTCAATAATAAAAACATCATTATTTATAATTTATAAAAACAAAACAACCATCTAATTTATTTATAAGTTAAGGTAAAAACTGTTGGTGGATCAACCTAACCAAACCTGTTTTAACATGACCCAAAAGTTTATCAAACCGTTACCCAACAAATCTTACCCGCCTGTTTTACCATCATGTTTGTTTCCATGGGTTTATGATGAGAACATACCATTGTAAATAGAGGCTTCTCCTGCATTTGACATGAATTCACGGGTATGAGTCTCATCAAACCCAGATAGTTCTTAAATAGGTTATAACATCTCATTAAATTAAAAATTAATCTCATCAAATATTTGATACGAAAATCCTATAAAATAGGGATATACTAAAAATTAATATTCGAATTTAAAAAAAATATATATTATTTATAGTTAAGATTCAATTTTATAATATAAAAAAATAAGCGGTTCGAGTTTCACCAAACCCAGATAACCACATCTCATTTATTTGTGAAACTCTTTCATCATCAAACCCTAAGTATATTATTTTTCTTTATAATAAATAAAATTAAAACCAAAAAAATATATAAAAGTATTAGAAACAAATAATGTAAAACAACCCAATAACATGAGGGATAAAACTAGTTTTATATATACCTATTTATCCTTTGAAAACACTAAAGTACGCACATATTTACATAACTCTTTGCAAAGAAAATAAGTTACTTATTAACAACCTTTTTCACTAAATAAACTAAAAGAAAATTATATGCTAAAATGATGCAGCACAACAATGTTTTCTTATTCGTTTATGTAATAAGAAAACTGTAACATTTTCTTAGAGACGAACGTATATGATATTAAAAATTTTAGAAGGCTCTATTATATAAATATTTGAGACCTTAGTATATATAAAATATTAATCGTAATAGCACAATACTTATTTTTTTGTAAACAAGACGGTTACTTCTCTCTGGTTCTTCATCATCGTATAGAATCATCAAAATCCAATTCCATCTACTATAAAATTTTGTCTTATCCGATAAATCATTGCGTGTAACCTGCAAATAGGTTTATCTGAAAGTGATTCATGATTCAGAGATTGATCCAGGCAATTGTTCGAAAAACCAAGATTGAAATGAAAATTACAGGTTTGCATCATTGATCGAACTTATTATCCAGGTACGCAAATTATACAACATTTTCGATAATGGCGTTGTGGCATTTTTGATTCGCACAACCTTTGTGGACGAAGATTGTGATGTCTACTAATGAAATTCAAGAGTTGAATAAGAGAATTAGGAGGAAGGTGTGTGACTTTGATGGAGCATGTAAGGGATTATGTGACAGATTTAGGGATTTTGGGGAAGAAGAATGTATGATCTGGCAAACTTGTTCGTTGGAGATGAAGATGATAAAAGGAAAAAAAAATACGATGAATAAAATAGTAAATAAAACTATAAATACTTTTCTACCCCTAACTTAATGTTTAAAAATAAGCGAAGTTAGCAATTGGACGACGTTGGCAAGAAATGGGAAACCTCAATGGCTTACATGCAAAAAATAAACTATTTGGACAAAAGTCGCATGAATCAACAAACCTCAGGGACGATTTTGGCACTTTACTCTAAATTAAGGTTTGATAATGAAAGAGTTTCACAAATAAATGATAAGTTATAACCCGTTTAAAGACTATCCTAGTTTGGTGATACCCATGACCCGTGAAAATTATTGTTTGATGATTAAAGTGTTATTTCACAAATAAATGAGATGTTGTAACCAGTTTTAGGGCTATATGGGTCTGGTGAGACCAATGACCCGCCAAAATTATTGTTTAATAATGAAAGAGTTTCACAAATAAATGAGACGTTGTAACCCATTTAAGAATTATTCGGGTTTGGTGAGACCCATACCTGCAAATTTGAGGTCGAACGCATAAGAAACCTTAAATCACTAATCAAGCAATCTAGTGAAACGAAATAGGAGAAGGGGGGGGGGGGGACAGAAAGCGACACATATGATTTTTTGGTAGACATTTATATAGATAGATAGACGTGAAAAAAAAAACCTTGTCATAGTTGTAATTTCGAGAAGGATATCACAAATAGTGAAAATAAAGTATTTGAAACGTTTTTCACTGTCTTATATGGCTTTTGAGGTCAGTAAATATTCAATATAAAATAATGGCATAATTATACTAGATAAATTGATACATTTCTAATTTTTCTTGTTATGAATGTTGATAGTTTGAAGTGTTAAGGATGGAGAGGGAGGGAGCGGGATGTGGCTTGCGGGTGGTGTAGGTAGTCTGCAATATCGTCACCACTCCCTCCATTCTTCTTTCCGGATAACTTGTGCGGGTGATACAACCTAGAGAAAGGAGAGGAGAGAGAAGAATGTATGTGCGTGTAGGGGAGAGAGAGAGGGTTGGGCGGATAATGTGGCGTTGATGGGTTCGAGTTTTGAAGGGTTCAACAACAGCGGCTGAGGTTGTGGCCGGTGATTGTGGGCCTACGGGTAGTGTTCGATGTACCCCTACACCCTAAAAAAAACTAGTGATTTACGTACCCAAGAAAATTTTGGTGAACTTTTTTTGTAATTTAGGTGGCGCTTGTTTTTTTTTTTTTTTGTTTTTTTTTTTGGTTTTTTGTTTTTATCAAGAACAAGGGTTGACTTGGTTAAGAATAAAATATAAAATATTATATTATAGCATGCTATAATGTTTTCTTTTGACCTATTGAGCATTGATTTGGGTTATCTAGACTAGAAGTTTGAAGCCATGTGCTTGATTAAAGTTTTTGTCTTATGGTCTGGTCATTTAGGTTTTTAAAACATTTAAGATGTAGTAGATCTTATGTTGATACTTTGTCATTTTGATGTCATTTGGTTTTAGATCTCATACACGGTCATAATCATAATATTAAATAAAATTTATAAACAAGAAATAAAAATCATCTTTCATGCACTTTAATGATAAATAGTTCATTTTTATATAAATTAGATCTGTTCTTGAATTACTCGAGATTAGTTTTGTACAAAATTCAAATGAATCTGATCTTTAGAACATTCGCAACAACTCCTCTATGATATTATGAAAGAAATCTCTAAATAAATAAATAGTTCTATACTAATACAACTTTAAACAAACATAAGACTATACGGAGTGGGTACCGATTTGCCGTCCAACCAGCATACGTGGCCAGTGGTGCCAGCGGCAAACACCACCTCTCCCTCGTTGGTGCCGCCCAGCGGTAAAGAAAACGGTGATATCTCACCGATGAAAACACCGGCGGGGAAGACTTTAAAGCCTTTTTTTTTAAATATATTTCAAAGCATAGATTAGTTGCAAGAGCCAAAGAGAAATATGGAGAAGAAGAAAGTGTTGAGAGGAAGATGAGGACGGGAGTTGCAGAAGAAGAAGGTGGGTGGAAGAAGAAGAAGGTGGGTGGGCGAGGGATAAAAAAAGCAGATATATTTATTTGTTTTATAATAATATTATATGTAATTGTTTATGATTTATTCTTTTGTATTTTAATTATATTATTATTAATAATAGTATGTTTTTTAATTAACATTTAAACGGAATGCTATTTTTTTAAAATTTGATTTAATATGTGTAATGTAATATTATAAACTAGTTTTAGAGCCCGTGTCACACACGTGATTATCCAAATTATAAAATTACAAATAAAGCAAATAATTACATAACGTATTTGAAAAAATATATTACATCTATGTCTGAATCTATAATATTTGTACGTAAATTGATTTTATTTATATCACAAAATGATTTTTTTTAAATGAACTTAGTAAAAAAATGCACATACAAAATTCTAACTTTCATCTGTTTGACATTTTTAAGCCAACACTTTAAACCTGTAACAAGATGATAAATCTATTTGCATTCTCAAACTTTTAAAATACTCAGATTTCTCATTTTTTACCTGTAACAAATTTTGATCCTAACTGTAGTTAACTTTTACCAAACAATTTATTTACCAACTTTTGACTCATAAAAATCAAATTTAAGTTCCACAAAAAACTCGGAACAATCCTAGATAAAAATACTAAGAAATAAAATATGATAAACCTTGTTATGTCTGAAAGTGATTGGTATATACTATCTTTACGTTTTAACATATATATAGTTTACTAAATTAACCGAAAAATAAATGAATAGATTTAAAGCATAGATTTATAATTTATAAATTTATATGACAATTTATAATAATAATAATAATTGTAATATACGGAATTTTGGAGTGATCAAATAGAAAAAAAAAACTTAATAAATGATGAGTAACTGAAAATTTGTTAATCTGAACATATATTTTTCATATAATAGTAGTAATAATAAATTTTAATTTGTGCATATTGTCAATAGCTAGTATTTGAACGTAATGTGATATTTGATTTATGAATAAAAAAAATATATGTATGAATAATTATCCAAATCTTTGGAACCAAGCTTAATCCTATTTTTGCTAGATGTATATATTTTGAATGACCCTTATCCCTTCCAACTTATTTACGTAAGCTACAACTAACAACCTACAAATTCTTTGGAATGAATCTCTTGTTGATCAAGTTTCCTTTTGTCAATTTAAATTCTCTCAAATCCTCAACTCTTAAAACATAACCATTCTAGGGTTTCCATGCGACGTCACTGCTCGCCATCCTTCTCCGGTTCCGTTGCGTTGCCGCCAAAGCTTCATCTCGGTTATGTGTTTTCTGGCCAACCATCCCAAACCGATAGTATGCAACACCTGACTCCCTAGCAATCCGATTTGTTTCTGTTTTGCCAAATTAGTTTCAAGTCCCAAAGACATACGCCACACCACCACCGCCGCGTATCGTGTACCGCTATTGTCATCTCTTTATCTCAACTCCGATTTCTTTCCGATTCGCATCAGGTAACAAGAATTATCCTGCT
Organism: Bidens hawaiensis; assembly: GCF_021521415.1. Lineage (NCBI taxonomy): Eukaryota > Viridiplantae > Streptophyta > Magnoliopsida > Asterales > Asteraceae > Bidens > Bidens hawaiensis. Next base: position 2,457,760 of record NW_027491108.1, read on the forward strand.
TTACTCTTTCAATCCTTGTTCAATAAAATACTGATCCGAACAATCATTAATGTGTTTCGACTGCATGTACAACTTAGTTTATGCTTGGAGAACCATCTCGTTTTCGCGCATTGCCAACTTTGTTCGTCAATAGAGGTAGTCGTCCACTCCCTCTCTTCTGGTTGGCTTGTCTAATTAAGTTGTTCGAATACGCCTATGATTCGTTGACTTGTTCCGGCAACGAAAACGTTGTTTAAATAGAATCTGTACTTGAACTTTTATTATAACCCATGCATGGTATAGAAAGGAAATCAAGAGTGTGTTTGGTCTGCTTTTCTTCTGAGTAGTTGTTAAAAGACTAGTGGCAACCATGTGTTTATTTTAGAGCATGTTGTCCTTGTGGATATGGTTAGCTAAAGTTAACTGATATGTTTAAAATAGTTATTATAAATTGCTCCATCTACTACTAATAACTTTTCAATCAAATTTGGGAATGTAGATATTTTATTAATATTAATAATAATAATAGTTTTAAAGTTTTGATGATTATAAGTAAATAAATAAATAATATTTCAACTTCAGTTAGTTTATTTCATTTAAAAATATAGAATTTACAAGGTAACACTTTTATATATATATATATATATATATATATATATATATATATATTGGTAGCTTTAACAATATTAAATAATCGTCGAAACAAGCATATGACTAAACACATTTATTTTATATGAATTCCTAAAGTGTCCTCCCGTGGAAAATCAACGAATCATGCGTCGTAACTTGTGTTCGTATATCTAAATTAAAATGTAAATAAATCATAGGTCCTCATAATTTTTGGAGACGAGCCAATTTGTTTACTTTTGCTTAACAACTAAGGTACGGATTCTGTTTTTCTTCACTCATAGTATTGGTTCTAGTCCATTTTATATTCGATGTCCGTCACTTCGTAGTGCGGATTTTTGTTATCTAGTTCGGTTTATTCGTATGATATGGTTATATTAATTTTATAGCATGCAATAGGTTATATATATTTTGAATTCATTATTGCATGTTCCTGTTTAAATATCTTTTAGTTATACGACTTTAGTTCAGTACTCTGTTACCCGAGCATTTCTGACTTGTCGTTGGGGCGTCAACGACATGACACTTATCGTGACAGTGCGTAATCAAAGTTCACGGCGTCTCTGAAAGTACTCATGTAGTACCTTGGCCACTTAGAGGCGTATATATCGATCTTAGCTCCGACTCCTGACTCCTGACTCCTGACTTCTGTTTGAGATGGAACAATGTGTGCACGCCACCCACACCGTCTCCTTGGTGCATGGACTAGCTAGCTGTGTACCCCTCTGTTTAGGCTCTGGTTGCTTCCGTATTAAACGACCTATTTATTTTAACATCATCGTCGTGTATTTTAGTAATTATATTTTGTTTCGCTATATTTCTGGTCCGTTTTGATATGTGTATACGCATTTGGTTAAATTTGAGTATATTCAGATTACGTCCCGATCGTGTATCGGATTATGTTTCGCATCTAATTCTAGTTCGGTCTAAAACGTGGTTTTATATCCGCAATAGTTTCAGTTTTATTTCAGTATGTGTTTTGTCTTATGTATGCCTTTACCTGTACTATTGTTTTCTCCGTTACTGGGCAATTTTTGGCTCAGCCGTATTTTCTTGTTTGTGTCTGTCTTATTTGCTAACAGGTAATTCGGGAAATCGGGGAGATCAGTGATGAGAGAGAATAATGAAGTTCAAGCTTTTTAAAAGTTAATTCATTTTTGTTTAATAATATGACATAGGTTGCATTGATTTTTGATGTATTTTGGATTGTGACATTGATTTGATATCTATAATAGTAACACGCCAGCCCGTTCCGAGTTGGGGTGTTACAATAATAATAGATAAATTGATTGATTTAAAAAAAATGGATCGACTTTTAAGCATATATTTATAATTTAATGATTAAAAAATAACTTTGTAAAATGAAAGCATATTCGAGTTTTATTTTTCTTTACAATCTCTCACAATATACATAGTACAATATATTAACGATAACATTTAAAATTATATGATTTTTCAATCTTTGACAAACATGATTTATTGTTGATTTTTGGATTCACCAAGTATTTTGGAATATATAGTAAAAGAATATTTTAATATTTATTTTTATAAAAATATAAATATAAATAGAGTATAAAAGGAAAGTGAATAATTATTGATTTATTACATATATTAAGATTAATTAAGTTAGTTTGGAGGGAAAAAATGGTAAGAATTAACCATAACATGACAAGTATTCACAATTATTTTACTTTATTAGAATAGGTAGATATATCAAATATTTTTTTTATTTAAATTTAGTTATATTAATAACTTTAAAAATAATTAAACTAAGTTAATTTTTGTATATAATTATTACTATCTTGTTTGGAAATGGATGAAGGTGGTGAATTGGTGTCCATTTTCTTGATATTGTGTATGAAAGTGAAGTAGAGTAGGATGTGATTTGGCGCTGACGTGGCTCTGTAAAAAGAGAGGCAAAATGGTAACCAAACTGATAGTCTCACAAAAAAAAGTAAAAAATAAAAAAAAGGAAGAAAATGTGAATCCATTCTATACTGTTCAATTTCCTATAATGAGTCTCTTCTCAGTTCTCGTAACTTCGACCAATACCTCATTATTTAAATACTTTTTCTTCCCCTGTTTTGAGCATTTCCATTGGTTTAAGCCAAGTATCAAATACTTAAAAAACCTACCCAAAAACTTGTCCGTTTTTCCATGAATAAAAGAAACCAATCTAGCACTAGATCTCAAATGACTCACCAATAAAAACACAATGAGTGACATGAGCTCTCTCTCTCTCTCTCTCTCTCTCTCTCTCTACATATACAAACACACGCTGACACACATATATGAATGTATGTACACACACACACACACACTTCTCTCTAGTGAAAAAAAAATGGCAGCTAGCTCAGCTTCCAAATGGGTTTATCTAGTTTGCATTTCATTGCTATTATGCAGTGAACTTAATCAATGCATTGTGACTTATGACAAGAAATCTCTGATAATCAATGGCCAAAGAAGAATCCTCTTCTCTGGTTCTATACATTATCCAAGAAGCACTCCTCAAGTAACCTCTCTCTGTGTTCTTCACATTTCCCTCAAATTTAATCCATTTTTTTATAATAATAATAACTGAATGCAGATGTGGGAAGATCTTATTCAAAAAGCTAAAGATGGAGGGTTGGATGCCATTGACACATATGTTTTTTGGAATGTGCATGAGCCTTCACCTGGCATTGTACACTATTCTTCTTTCATATCTTTTTTCTGTTTTTATATATTTTTTTATAAATAATGATGTTATTTTGGTTAACTTTTGGGTTGATTTTATGTTTTTGTAGTATAACTTTGAAGGAAGATATGATTTGGTTCGGTTTGTAAAGCTGGTTCAGAAAGCTGGAATGTATATGCATCTAAGAATTGGGCCATTTGTTTGTGCAGAGTGGAATTTTGGGTCATTTGATTTAGAAACACTTTGATTTATGCATTTTTTTGTATTTCTTTTTCTGGGTTTGTTTGTGATTTTAATAGTTATTTTGATGTTTTTAAAGGGGTTTTCCTGTTTGGTTGAAGTATGTTCCTGGAATCAGCTTCAGAACTGATAATGAACCTTTCAAGGTATAAATTTTATCTCAAATCCTCTGTTTTCTTGCACTCAAATCCTCATCTTTGATGAGCATTGAGTCTTGGTCCGGTTAAAAAATTGTCAGGTTTTGCGTTGTCAACTTTAATCCGTTTAGTTAAACATGTCGAGTTCAGGTTGACCTATTTAACGTGACCAAATTAACAGGTTGACAGTCATCCAGATTAAAATTTAAACAAAAGATACATATTTATAAGGTTAACATGTTGAATTAAACAAGTTGACAGGTCAACCCGTTTAAAAGTAAAATAAAATATATATTTTGTAAGGTTATCCCGTTTAACTCATTTACAACTTAATTATATCCCAGTTACACTATTAAGTATGTTCGGCTAAGAGTTCCGCGCTCTTGGATAAAAGCATAAAGATTATCGTCTTAAAATGTATATGGTTGGTGGATGCAGATGGCAATGCAAAAGTTCACCACAAAAATAGTGGAGATCATGAAGGATGAAATGTTGTTTGAATCTCAAGGGGGCCCTATTATCCTCTCTCAGGTTTCTTATGCTTTCTTTTCATTATCAACAATTCATTTCTTTTTAAATGATTAACCAGTTTTACAACAATTGTATATATGGCAATATGCTTTTAAAATATTTTTCTGGTAAATGGGACAGATAGAGAATGAATATGGGGCAGACACTAAAGGATATGGGGCAGCTGGTCATGCTTACATGACATGGGCAGCTAAAATGGCTGTTGGTTTAGACACAGGTGTCCCTTGGGTTATGTGCAAACAAGATGATGCTCCGGATCCTATTGTATGTACTTTTCTTATTTATTGCCCATCAAAAGGGTCCATTTTTATATAAGATCGAAAAGTTCGGTTTGGGTTGATCAGAAACGCTTTTTGTTTAAATTAAAATATGTATTTTAAATAACTAGTATGTCAAATTTAATTACATAATAAATGTTACTTAATGATAATCTTGACATTCACAATTTTATCACTTTGGGCAACTTTAAACCCATTTGTCACGGGTCGTTTTGTGCTTATTTCCATGATGTATTCGTATGTAAAACGGGTCCAAATTACCACATTTGGTAAACTAGCTTGAGTGTCAATAACAATGTAACTAATGTTAAAGATTTCTGATTTTGTTAGATAAATACTTGCAACGGGTTCTACTGTGATTATTTCTCACCAAATAACAAAGAAACCAAACCCACAATGTGGACCGAGGCCTGGAGTGGTTGGTAAGTCAAACTTCAAACAACAATTTTGACTTTCAAAGCCAAAATCATGTTTATGGAAACTTGTTACAAATTTGAACTCTATCAATTAAGGTTCTCGAATTTTGGTGGACCGTTACCTCATCGGCCAGTTCAAGATTTGGCCTTTGCGGTGGCCCGGTTCATTCAAAAGGGGGGCTCGTTCACGAATTATTACATGGTTAGCATTTTATTTAAAATTTAAATAGAAACTGGATTAAAGTTCTTTAAAGAATTAAATATTGTTTTATTGTAAAAATAGTATCATGGAGGAACGAACTTTGGAAGGACAGCCGGAGGCCCTTTCATTACTACTAGCTACGACTATGATGCTCCTATAGATGAATACGGTACTAAAATTACTTACTCTTTAATAAAATCACGCGTTACTTAAAAACGGTTAATTGAATAAACAATTAGAAGAGTAGAACTTTGTTGAGTGAAACATACTTTTAAAGTTCGTTTATTTGATAAAGCATACTATTATAAGTAACTAATTTATCTTTTTACTAGCCAATTTTATCGTTAACTAACCCATCTGACTCGTTATTTTTGTCATGTATGTGATCCGCTCTAAAGTTCTTATATTTATATGCACAGGTTTGGTTAGGCAACCGAAATATGATCACCTAAAGGAGCTTCATAAAGCCATTAAATTATGCGAGGGAGCTATCGTTTCAGCCGATCCCACTTTCATTTCTTTAGGATCCTATGAACAGGTTTTGTTAAATAAAATTATTTATTAGAAGAGAGATTCACACAGAAAGTATACATAGTATAAAATTGAGTACATAATTGGAGTTTTGTACTTTAAAGCAAGGTATATGATAAAGTGACCACTAGTTCACATGTCTTCCATTCACTTGAACATAATTGCTATATTGTGAAATATCAAATATCTAGAAGTAAAAACATTTTAGCAACAACACACACATACCTGCAAACTATGGGTGTAATAAAGCTGATCGTGAGCTACTCGTGATGAGCTTGCAAAAAGATCACATCATCTGAACTTGAACGACCTAAAGCCCGGCTTGTTTAATAAACTAGGCTCGCTAGCCTAAGTCTGCTTATTAGATGACCATATGAAATATATTGAATATACGTAACAATCGTTGTCACTAAATACAAAGTTATGATAAGAATAACTAAATAACATGTATTGTGTCATATACTTGTATGATCCTAGTTAAAGCTTAGATGAGTTCAGCTCAGCTTGGCTCGATTCGACTCCATACGATTGCATTCATATTATTGTGATGTGTGACTAAATCATATCCCAATGTTCAAATCTTATAGGCCCATGTATTTTCTTCAACAATAGGTGGTTGTGCTGCTTTTCTAGCCAAATCATATTAATTCATCCGCAACCGCTATATTCAGAAACAAGCGTTATGATCTACCACCATGGTCCATCAGCATTCTTCCTGATTGCAAAAATGTTGCCTTTAACACTGCCCAGGTAATTAGCACAACTAATATTGCATAAGGAACGAGCACGGAAACCAAATTTCTAATAACCTTTTTTTGCTGTTTTAAGGTTGGGTCCAAAACATCAGTTGTTAGTTGGTTGCCAACAAATGTTAACAAACTTGATTGGCAAACGTTTAATGAAGATGTTTCATCTGTGGATTCTGATTCAAAGATGACGGTTTTCGGGCTGTTGGATCAGTTGAGTGTAACTAGGGATGCAAGTGATTACCTTTAGTATTCAACGAGGTGAGGAAAGTTGTACGTTGTGCATTACAGGTTGTACGTTGTGCAGTAGAGCTTGTAACTTATGTCTATGACCTTGGTTTGTAGTGTTGTGATAAACCCATCCGAATTACATGGGGATAGTGTTCCGACCATAACCGTTCAGTCCGAAGGCCATGCTTTACATGTTTTCATCAACAACGAGCTCGGAGGTACAACTCTGATAAGCACCTTAGGTGGCAATTGTTGACATGACCTGAAGCACCCACACAAAAAATAATTAGGTTTTGAGTTATATTTAACCCGTTTAATAAAAGGATAGCGTTTAATAAAAGGTTTTGTATTATATTTAACCCCATAAGCCCATAAAAGATAACCTTTTAGTCTGCAATCAATAATATATTTTTGGTGGGCTATTTGTTTGTTTTAACAGGCCCTTTTTAGCCTAACCAACTTTTGTCCCCCGCGTTAATCTGTCAATGGTTCAGGCCGACTTGTTTAATTAAACAAGTTGACCTACTTACCATTAGTGACCCGGTTAGCCTATTTTTTACAACTGTCCAACTCGATTAACACGTTTACAACTTGATTACTACACATCAACCCATTTGACACGTTCAAGGAAATGGGTAATGGGTCGTGTACATATTACGTGATTTTAACTTATTATTATTATTTGTCACAAAATCAACAGGTTCAGAATTTGGTAATCAAGAAAGTAGGAAAATAAGATTTACAGGAAACGCCAACTTACGGGCAGGAATGAATAAGATTCAACTCCTTAGTGTTGCTGTCGGGTTACAAGTGAGTCATTTAATTTAAGTTATGCCTATTTAGGAGCAAATATGTATATAAGTGGTGTAAATGATCAGTCAAGCAACCCAGACCGTCTTGCTAAAAGCTCGAGCCTAAAATGGAGCTAATTTAAGAAACGAGCTCGAGCATGAGCTTCATACGTGGAACTTCATTTCTAAATTCTAATTACATTGATTTAATTTTCTAAACATGTCTAAATTGTTTGATTCTTTATGAACAAGAACAACGGGCCACGCTTCGAGCTATCAAAAACAGGAGTTTTAGGACCCGTTGTGTTGCATGGCGTAGGTCACGATTCGTGGGATATAACCCATCAGAAGTGGTCATACCAGGTGTGTTTCATTTCAAAATTAGCCGGTTTGACCTTCAATTCTAGCGCAAGTCATTTTCGTCTTTTTGATATTTGGATATGTTTTAACAGATTGGCTTGAAAGGCGAATCCAAAAACCTAGCATCACCAACAGGAATGCCATCAGTAGAGTGGACAGAATTGTCGTTATCAGGACAGATACATAGGCCACTTACATGGTACAAGGTACGGTTGTTATGCAAAAGAAATGATTGGGTCTGTTGGACGGGCTTTGACTGGTCAAAGGGATATCCTTTTTGAAGATTAAAACGAGCTGGTTGGATTTGCAAACACTTTTTTATGATTTTTTACTGAAGGGTTTTTCTAACCACACGCTAGTCTATTTTCTTTTTACATCTTAATCTACTAATATTTATTATAGTTGACCGTAAGAACCAATAAGAGAAGAAAATCTAACCCACTTTAATAAAGGAACTTATTTTTTTAGATGACTCATCTTGACCATCAACATATTTACGGGTTCAACCCATTTGACATAAATATGATCCAAAACGACCCATTTGCAAGAAAGATTTCTCGTTATTCACTCACAAATTGTAGCGTTTTGTTTTGCATTTCTTTATGAAAGATGCATTAATCACTTGAAACTTTGTGAACATTTTAGGCTTATTTCGATGCACCAGAAGGCGAGGACCCTTTGGCTATTGATATGATTAGTATGGGAAAGGGTCAAGTATGGATCAATGGTGAGAGCTTAGGAAGATATTGGATCATTAACGCAAAGGGTAGTTGTTTCCGATTGCAACTATGCTGGAACTTTTCGACCCGTCAAGTGTCAAACTCAATGCGGAGAACCGACTCAACGATGGTATACTTTACACTCTAAACCATAGTTGGGTAACTTGCCAAAATGGATAGTTTTTGGAACGGGTTGGTGGAACGGGTTTCAACAAAGAAAACAGTTATCTTCCAAAACTTTTATTTTGTTTTACAAATATCATATATGATTATAGAAGTTATATTATTTTATTTTTTTTATATATAGGTACCACATTCCTCGATCTTGGTTAAAACCGACCCAAAACTCGATAGTTGTTTTTGAGGAAATAGGTGGTGATGCATCAGCCATTTCTATTATGAGAAGATCATTAAGGTGAGAAGTGCATATAGAAGGATGTTACTTGTTGCCGGGTTGATCAAGAACTCTAACTAGCATAAGAAGTCGAATAACATATGATTTTTTTTTTGGAAATGTACAACTAATGTCATTATTTAACTATCATGGTGTACGTTCAAAAGTATTTTAACTTTATAAGTAATGAAATGATCACACAATGAAAGCATAAGACTTTTTAGGTAGTGATTGTTATAGATGAATGGAAGGTGAAATGTAATAAGCCATTCCAAAGGAATGGAAAAAAACATGTTTGGTTACTATGCATGAATGGAATGGATCATTCCAAATGGAATGAAACTCCTTCCATTTTAGAATTTTCATTCCTTTGAAAGGTATGGGTGTTTTTTTTTTCATTCCTTCAAGAAATGAAAAAGTCAAAAAGTCAACATCATTATTACTATTATAAAATTATAATTATATTATTATTATTATGGGTTAAGTTATGATATGAAGTATAGTTTTTGTAGGAATGATATTAAGTAATCTTGTCCATTAATTTTGAATATGGAGGGTTGAGATTAGTTTAGGAGAAAATCAAGTGTGAAAGAAGGGGGAGGGTATAAAAAGAATAACACATTTGTTGACTTTTTCTTTCCACATGTAAGGTACATGCCAAATTTCTCTATCATTTTAAAACGTTCATAACTTTTTTACGACGTTTTTATTGAAAAACAAATTCACCATAATAACGAGTGTTTTTTATCTTTCATATGAGTACCATATTGTAATATAAAATTAAAAAAAATTAGTGGGTTTTATACAAATTGTGTTTTATCAAATTGTGTTTTACAAAATTGTGTTATACAATAGTATTTTTCATTGTGTTTTTTCCATTGTATTTTTTACATTGTGTCATACAATTGTGTTTTTTATTGTGTTTTTTTCATTGTGTTTTTTACATTGTGTTTCTCATAGTGTTTTCCATTGTGTTTTTCCAGACTTTTCCGGCGAGGTGGTGGCGGTGGGTGACGGTTGTGGTGGCTGTGGGCAGTGGAGTGGTGGTGGTTGTAGAGAATAAATATGTAATTGGGTTTTATGTAAGTGGGTTTTTTAAATTAATGTAAGTGTGTTTTTGAAATTAAATTAAATGGGGTTTGATATTTAAGTGTTAGACTAAAATACTCTCCTTCCTAGTTTTCTTAGAAAAATCAAACTTCTTATTTGAACCTAACCCATTATTATAGTTATTATATTATCATTATCGTTTTGTATAATAACTATTATTATATTAGAACTATTACTACATTATCAATATATTTTATTTTTAAATTAAATGAGTTAACATTTCACAACGCATATACAGTTTAACGATCTCGTTGCAGCACGAGGTCCTAAAAATACTTATTATGAATATTCATTTATTATTGATATTATTTATTTATTTTTTATTATTATTACTAATAAAAATATTAATAATGATAAAGTAATTAATCATTTCATTTTTACATGGTAACCAAACATGACAATGGAATGGTAATAATCCATTTCATTCCTTTCTCTATTCTATTACCACGTCCATTCCATTCCCTCATCTATTCCATTACCCCGTACAAAACATACCCTTATATAAATGCTCTAATAATCTCATCTCTCAAGTTTTGTGGAGTCTACATCCAACAATGTTGTATTTAACATTCAATATCTTGACACCTAAAAGTATATTCAACTAACAATGAAAGATTAAATTATAAATTCAAATATATTTTTTTTTCAAAAAACCAATATCAATATAAAAATCAAAAGAACCATTACAAGAAGCAAATGCTAGAGTCATACAAGAAGCAAAGGCCCAATTCAAATATATAATATAGTTGGTTTTGCTTCCATTAGAAACTAGAGAAAACTAATTATTTGCTGATGGTTGTAAATGACTTTTTGCAATCGAAATTACACAAAAATACTCGTGGAAAAACTTAGTTTGCGACCGCTTTGCAACCAGAGGTGTGGTACCTTGCGAGCATACAAAGTAGCCCGATAGGTAAGGAATGGTACCCGAAGGAGTGTGCTCGGACTCCCTTTTGATTGAGAAATACCTCCTGAACTATTTAATGAGCGTTTTGAGAATGCATACTTTGCACCACTTTTTATTGTCATATACGTGACCGTCTTTTAATGACCAACTAGGATTTAGGACCCTGCACATCGCGACGGGACCATTAAACCGAACAAAAGAAACAAATTTAAAAACGTTAAACCATGAAAGCTCTGCAAGTTGACTCGAAAATAGCTTGTATCGGGTTATGGCATCGAAACTAAACAAAATAACTAAATCTATAAATACCAATATACAACCAATTATCATATGTAGAACCACAAAAACCGACACGTTACATCTGCGAACCGATGTAAATTCGGTTAGTATTGGTGGTAGCAGCACAAATTCTTAAGCATAAATTAGTAAGGAAAAAAACATATTTTAAAAGCGCGGTATCAAACTTGTAACAATGGGATATCGTTAAAAGTTCAAGATATTATACTACTTGTAATAATATAATACAATAAAACATTAACATGCACTAGGGATGGTACCGTCATACCAGTACCGATCCTGAAAATTTGAATTATTTGGTACCGGTACATGTATCAGTTCGGTGCCGGTATGGTACCGTATTTCATGCAAAATTCGGGAAAAACCGGTACCATACCGGTATTGATACCGAAAACTAAAAAGTTAATGCCGATTCGGTACCGACGGTGCCAAATTAGTACCAGTCCGGTAACACCGAAAACACTCATCCCTAACATGTACAATTGGACAAATAAATCTATATCTTTTAGACTTACCATATGTGGTTTAGGGATGAGCTTTTTTTTTTTCCTGAATATCGGTACCATACTGGTACTGTATCAATACCGTCCCGACCGATCGTAAGCAGTATCGGTATCTGTATTTCTTTTTCTTAAATTCGGTAACGGTAAAAAACGGTATTGGTACCGGTACTTTGCGTTAAAAATCGGTATTGGTACCGAATTTGTATAAGATATATATTTAGAGGATTTCTAGGGATCTTTATTAAAATTTTAAAAGTATCACATATAAATAACAATATCACATATTGTAGTTACCCTGTTTTTCTGAATTTTAAGCAACTTAGTTTGATCATAATCGTTATTTAAAATGTCAGTTTACTTTTTTTTTCCTTGAAAACCTAGTACCGATCAAACGGTTAGGATTTATGAATCCTCATTCAAGATTATATTGTATCTTCATCACCATTATGGTTTTGTAAGTTTATGGCATTCTATGAATTTGGCTTTGTTATGGTTTTTTCAACTTAGTTTGGTCATGGTTTTGTAAGAGTTTTATAAAAATCTTGTCGCTTGTGATTTTCTTATAACAGCAAGTCAAATAAGTTCAAGAAATTAATGATAATCAACGATATATAACAATTTAAAACATTTTATTTTTGCTGCTAAAAATATAAAACGCCATTTCGGACTCGTTAAATGCTAAAAAAAGATAAAATATTAAAGTGGTATCAAAGCAAGTAAACTACCGAGATGCCGATACCGTTACCGGTACTGTAGCGGAACAGAACCGATATATTCGGTACGGTGTTCGGTTCCTACTTTTTCTCAATTTTGGTATCGGTACTTTCAGTATCGATACCGATATGGTACTGACAGTGTACTGATTTCATCCCTGATGTGATTTGTATAAATTTGATTTATTGTACATAATTAAAATATATCTAGCCATTTAAGTTAAACTAATAAATTGAATTAACAACTTGTATAGATTATAAATATATCTTATCATTAACTAATATCTAACCATTTAAGTTAAACTAATTAAATTGAATTAATAACTTATATAGTTTATAAATATATCTTTTAATTAATTAATTAAAATTTTTTTAACGGTCAACAAATCCTCCAAATTAGCTACCGGCTAAATTTACATCATCGGGATACACTCGTCTTTCGATTCGGGAAAACTCTCATCTAAGCTCAACGCCCGTGAACACTCGCCCGAAAGCACAATGTGTGGTGAGATAAAACTCGTTCAGTTTAAGGATCCACAACTAGTGAAGGCCGCATACTTGCCTAATCTTTCATCATCACCTAGTGCCATCGAAACTAAATGCTTGGGGCAAGAATCGGGAACTTGGGTCACATAGTATAACAGGTCTTTTCTTTACCACTCCATCACCCGCCCATAGACTATTATTAATGAATATTACTTAGCAACTAATTAATTAAAAAAGTGCATTTATGATAAAGAAAGGCTATTATTGGAAAACCCCATAAATATTTAAACTTACAATAATAAATATAATAATAGTAACCGAAGAACACAAACCTCTTTGATCGTCTGCATGTCCGGCGGAAGTCGTCCTCAGTCCATGGCCACTGGAAAAACCCTAGACTCTTATTTCGTCAAATGCATTCGTAAATCCATTCAACGTATCAACAATTTTAACTAACTTATATTTTCCCCAAATTATTATTATTATTATTATTTTCTAACCAATTTCTGTTTCCGGTGAAATCAGCCGGCGACTGCGTGTACATGCGATCGCCTGAGCCGTCGAACCGGCCGTACATAGCGAAGGTGAAGAGGATCGAATCGGACGACAGAGGAAGTGAGGTGAATGTCCACGTGCAGTGGTATTACTGGCCGGAGGAAACAACCGGTGGCCGGAAACGGTATCACGGAAGTAAAGAGGTGTTTATTTCCGATCATCATGATGTCCAGAGTGCTGATACGATTCAAGGCAAGTGTACGGTGCACTCCTTCAGGAGTTATTTGAAGCTCGCGGCGGTTGAAAACGACGATTTTTATTGTCGTTTTGAGTATGTTTCGTCCACCGGAGAGTTTTATCCGAATAGAGCAGTTGTGTATGTGACTACTGTTAACTAACTAATACTTTTAGGTTGTTAATTAGTTGCTAAATTGGTTATTTTTTTAATTTAGGTATTGCAAGTGTGAGATGCCTTATAATCCTGATGATTTGATGATTCAATGTGAGAGCTGCAAAGATTGGTAATTTTCGTTATTTTATTACTGTTAATTTCATTTCTTATGTGTGTTTTTTTTAATCTTTTAAGTTAAGTTGAGTTTCTTGATGTTTATTGAATTCATGCTAATGTTGAATGCGTATTGAGTTGAAGTTGACCTAAATTTGAGCCTTTTTCGGTTGCTTTTATTGTGTTTGATAAACAGCGTTTTCTGTAACCGTGTTGACTTGGTGTTATTTGCTGAAAACCAAACTTAGAATTTCACTCTTTTCACACAACGTGAAATGTTTGATGCTAGCAAAACAATATTTCACAAAACGTTAGGTTAGTTAGAAACTCGAAACGTAGTATTTGCATCCTTGTGTATATCTGAAATCCTGATATGCTCTTCTTAGACTCTGCTTTAGTTGTTATTAGGATGGTTAGTATTATTTTAATGATTAGATTGGTCTTAGTGTTGCTTTATTAGTAAGATTGGCATTATTTTAGGTTAAGAACAAGAATCATATTTCAGATATTATTTTGAGTTTACTTTGTTGGTATAACATTTTTGAAGTATAATGGTAATTTTGCTTTTTAGAATCTAACACTTTTTTTGGTTCAGGTTTCATCCTGCTTGTATAGGTATGACCGCAGAAGAGGTTAAAGGAATGGAACACTTTTTCTGTCAAAACTGTCTCCAAAATTCTCATGCTATTCCCACACATTCAGCCATGAAGGTGTTTTTCATTCTCAATACTATTTAAACTTATTATATTTTTCATTTATATGTGAGTTGCTTATCGTGCCTTGAATGATAATATCTCATGGCACTAGTATATTCAACACCATTAGGCTTTACTCTTTAGTGTTTAATACATGAACATAAACATAACAAAAATGACTAAAATCTTGCAAGTCCGTTCATTAAAACTAGTGGCATAATGTATGTGAAAGTCAACGAATATTTGACTTTTTTGCATTCCACCCAAACATTAAAACTAGTTATAGGCCACCCAAGTATGTATCTTGTTTCCTTTTCACCAGTTTTGACCACAAGCATGTCAAATGACGAAAATGGCTTTGAAGTTTTGTTTTGTTTTTTAAATAAAACCGTAACTTTGTTAACCTATGACCAAACACCTCGCCAAATTTCATTATGGGACATGTTTTTTTTTTCCTGCTGAAATTGGTATAACCGAAACGGGATACATAAACTTAATCTGATTTCATTGAACTTAACTATATGTTCTTATCCTCTAATTGATGACAGAAGAAAAGTTGGTGAAAATCTTAGTGACATAAAAGGGCCATTTGTTAATTAGCTATAAATAGCGAGTCATAAACGTAATATTACCTTACTAGCCTCTATGAAAATTAAAAATGGTAAATAGTCAAAGGCCACATTACTTATATTTATGACAATTTTGAAGATTGAGATTTGGTATCTAAATATTGTGCCATTTAATGGTTTTGTATGAATAATAATTGAAGAACCCAAGGGAACAATAATCAATTAAAAATTAAAAAAGAATGTATAGAATACTAGTGTTGTATAATTATCCAAGTATATACCTACTATTCTAAAACTCATAATTTACCAAAATGGATCGAAAAAAGTTATAATTTAGACAAAATTGATATACTGCCATCGAGAATATGCTAATATTTTTAATATTTGCTGCTATATTTTTACTTTTTGAAAAATTGATGTCTATGATCGTGTTATTTATAGGTGGCGTCAAAGCGCGGTCGAAGCTGAATAGGTGATGCAGAAGTTTTAACAAAGAAAGAATAGGGTGTTAACATGGAGAGAAACTATGGTTTATATATGTCAAATTTTGTGCCTACACTTATGTAGTTGTAATTGCTTGGTAGTAGAGATATGTCTATCTTACTTACAAACAATTGTTTTCTTAATTTTTCTTTAAATTCACATAAGAAGCTCCAAATCCATCTTTATAATTAAACCTGAAAGCACATTTTTCTTTAAATTTATTTACTTATCAAAAACCTCCCTCATTCAACTCTTCATATTTCTCTCTATCCTACTCACAAACAATTATTTTATTAATTTTTTTCATACCCACTGATAATCACAGTATACTTTAGTTTTCTTTAAACTTTTATCTATTATAGAGATTTTAATGTAGTGGTGTTTTAGTTAGTTTTCTTTATTTTTCCTATATATTATATAGAATTATGGAATGTCAATGCTCAGCATGATTGCTCTCTCATTTCCCATATAGTATTTTACTATGGTTTAAGCTGTCTCTCCATAGTTTCTAGTTGCAATTCAACAAACAAATTTATACATCATCGAAGTATTTATTCAGCTTCGTATAAATCTATCCAATCATAAATGAACTATACATATGTTTTATTCAGTTTTGTATAAATGAATTATGCATGTGTTTCGTTGCACTAAAATATAATTCTCTAATCTATACATATGTTTAAAACTTGTAACACGATAGAGAAAGGGAGAGATGAAGGAAATTAATTTGTTAGAAGTCATTTGCTCTTTTATACAGTTATATCATCACCCCTCAATTTTCTGAAATTAATAAATGGTTTTTTGTGAAAGTTAAAAACTAAAAAAGTAGATAAACATTCGGTGAATACTGCGATTTTATTTGGTTATTTAGCAATTCAAACCCTCAAGTAAGATCAAATTGCCAAATTGCCTCAAGCAAAACCAAATTGCCTTGTTTTGCAATTTCTGGTTGGTCTGTATCCAAACTAGGGATGTCAATGCGGTTGATTTGTTCAACCAAAGCATTGCCATATAATTATTCATGAGAAAACATTAATCCTCACTCAAACACAACTCATATGATTGTTGATGTCAAAACCCTAACCCCCACAAACTTAAAACTCGTGTAACTTGAACACAACCCATTTATCTAAAGATGTCAAGCAGGTTGATATGCAATATTATGAACATATTAACTGGGTTGGTGGTGGGGCTGTCCAAAAAGTTAAAAAAAGAACGCAACAGTTTACAATTGGCTCGATTTCAATTCTGAGCCAAGCCAAGCCGAGTTCCTCGGGTTGGCTTGGCTCGTGAACAACCCTAGTCGGTGAGTTGTACAAAATGGGTTAAGCATGTCATAAACAGGTTATAAAGGTCAACGTATTTAGTCAAACAAACTAAACAAGTCATTCCGTATGGCAACAAAACCATGCTCCCTTTGTTAAGACCATGTTGTCTCTTTTAATTCAAGTTCTTTGTAACGTTGTAAAGTTTGCTTAACCTGTTGTGCAGTTTCATAATGTTCTTCACCGACGATCCGGGGTTGTAGCATAGTTGACGTTGAATCTAAAGGATCTACTGCTGGATAGATACCTTTGGCGGCTAATCCTCTTGATAGTACGGTAGTAGCATCTAAATGTGCAAATGTCGTAGCAGGAGCAGGGTCGGTCAAATCATCTGCAGGTACATAAACAGCTTGAATAGAAGTTATGGACAACTTTTTTTAAAAGGAAATGAAAAGAAGACACGCTTCTCATTTTAACATGTTAAGAAAAGGTTATAACGTCACGCTTTCTTAAAAGTATTATATGAATGATGGTTACACTAAACTTCTCGATGATCAGTAATTACAATGTTCAATGTACATATAAAGCTCATTGAAAGTAACTAAAATTTACCTTTTTTGCTTTGTTTTTTCTCTTTTCCACACAATTACAGTGCCACCAAAATCGGAGGATGCTAATAGGTTCTCACCATGATTCCATGCAACCGCAATCACCGGGTATCCATGCCCCTGTGCATACAAAGTTAGGCCCAAACCTGTGTATTTTTGGCAAAACCATGTTTGACCATTTGCATAACTAAACACATATATAAATTTTTTTAACAGCAAAGTTTTCCACCTAAAACCCCCTTACCTTGCACTTGCAAGGATTTGAACCCACCGCCTCACCTTTGGAGGGGCAAACACCATACCACCAGGTCATGGGTATAAAACACACACACACACATAAAAGAGGAAGAAACCTGTAGCTTGTTGACACATGTATGCTTGGGCCGAGTTAAGTCATAGAAATAAACAGCCGCATCTTCACTTCCAATAACTTCAAAATCAACATATTATGTAAAGACCAAAGTTACTATGCTAACTAATTAACCTTAAATAGTGGAAACCGAAGAAAGAGAAGATACCTATGTATTCTCCCTTTTCAAGGGAAAGCAAAGGACAAAAAGAAGCCCGAATACTGTGAACCCGTGGGTCCAACTTTAAAGAGCACCGAAGAGTCAAATAACCTTGCAACTCCAAAGAAACACTATCAAAATGAAATAAAAAGCTGATCAGCATTTTAAACTTTAACCTATTTGATCACCAATGGTAAGTAAGATACTGCTTTAATTCCAGAAATATAAGCAATTTTACTAAAACAAATACCTGAAAAAAGACAAGCTTCCGTCCCGAGTAAGAGAAAGCAAGACAGGACCTTGTGTCATAAGAGAAAATGTTCTATACTGTATTGTCGTAAATTCGGTTTTATGTTTGCTCATACTTCTTCTGCGGTGGGCCCGTGATAAGGTACCTTGATGAGAATTCACTTTAAGTGTATAAATAGATCCCTAACAAATCAAAACTAACAATTTAGTCTATGTGTGTGCATGTGTGGGGAGAGGGGGGCACATTGACATTGGTACGGGTCAAAACGATTCGCACATATTATCCTCTTTTTATAAATAATCAATGCACTGATAATAATTAGAAAAAAAAAACAGAAAACAATATTATTGAAATAACAATATAAATCTTTGAATAAAAACAATTTAGGAGGTTGTAAGCATCAAAAATAGACTTTGGGCGACTTTTGACCCGTTCCTCTTTTAGTCAAAAATTTTGAGCCATTTCTTACAAAACATGATTAGATATCAGGATAAAGTTGACTTGGTTTGAAAAAGGCTGACCTGTGAATCCCCGCAGAAAATAAATTGACCCGTATGGTCATAATCAAGGGCAGGAACCTCGCCGTCAACAACTATCTTCCTTATTAGTCTTCCTGTACTAAAATTAAATACCTGAGATAGAAAATACATTATCAGACAGTCTACTTGATTAGTTAATTAGAAACCTCACGAAATAAAGAAAGCAAAAGATTTGCGCTGTTACCGAGACTTCTCTGTTCGCATTTCCAACTGTAAGAAAATTATTATTCACCTGCAATTAATTACATAAATTTAATTAGTGTATACCCATAACCCAATTATATTTTTCTTTAAATATGTGGAACTGATTGTATCAACGATCCATAATCCTAAGATGATATAAAATTAGCACTCTATAAATAAAAATTTGAACTTTGAAGTGTATTTTGTACTAAAATGAAACATTACATACACTTATGCAATTTAAAATTTTGCAAATTTAAGAACTCTTTTTCTTAATTGAATATATGAACTTTGAAGTGCATTTTGTACTAAAGACAAACAATACATACACTGATACACTTATGCAGTTTAAAATTTTGCAAATTTGCTTTTTTTTTTGGTTTCTTAAAAGGTCTATAATACCGCTTTGGTCATTAACAAATGACCTTTTATTCCACTAAATACACTGATGTGTTGGTCATTGAACGACCAAAGTGGAACAAAGAGTAAACGAAAATAAATGCAGTCATTAGGTTACCAAAAGGCTTGATGTGAAACAAAATGTTTAACCTTATGACACAAGTGGGATTTTCCTGAGTAAGATGAGTAATGTGGGACAGATGACAAAGTAGGGTTCATGTAATTTTCCCTACAATATAACTATATTAAAACTATAAAATGTTGATTTGCACTTACAGGGTGAAATCGAATACAAAGCTGAGAGGTAACTCCATATATTACTCGAAGGCAGAGGCCATTTGGAATATCCCATACCCTCACAGTTTTGTCCAGCGAAGATGATGCAATGTATTGGTTGTTTAATGAGAAGTCAAAATCTATAAAAAGAAAACAAAACAAAACGATTAAAAGTATAAAAGAAATCATAAGACTTTAAAGTGTCCTTTCTACGAGACTACGACATAAAGGCATCAGGACAAATACCTTATTGCACCCTCGAGACATAATATTGTTTGCGTTTTTAAGCTTCATTAAAGGTTTAACACAACAATATGCTCCAAACTCCAAATACATGCATTCTTTCACATCTTAAAGTTTACCCGATGGAAAACATATATCATCACCTAAACATTTTGTTTTCAAGTTGTCTTGTTTCAAAAGTCATTTAGAATATTAAAGTTTACACCAACAAGGCATTTTTATAAATCAATTAGCGGCCCAAAATGAAGATTGTTAATTCGTTCCGGTTGTTTATGATTCTGTATGTGTAGGAACAACTGTAGCTTTATACGGATATATGCTAGAAAATTGTACAGACATTAAATAGTTTTTCTGTTACTATTCATAAAGCTAATAAATGCTTGTCCCAGTACAAAGTTTTTGCAGACTGACATCCAAATAAATGATATGTAACCATAACTGAAGGGGTAAACTGCACGAAGTAGAAACAATTAGGTCCAAAAGAGAAACCAATTTTCATTAATGATCAGTTTTAGAAACTAAGTTATACTTTATAGTCGATTGTAGCAACAATGGACCTGTTCAACAGTAGCAACAGGCCATCTTTTGCTGATTTCTTTAAAAAAAAAAAACTGTTGATGCGGCATCTTACATATCAGGTTTATGTATTTCAGTATTTGTATATGCGACATACCATGTGATGCAATCTTTCATGACTATTTGAAAGCATAATTTGTAAGAAAAACCATTTCAAACATATATATGTTTATTTTAAAAAAAATTCAACGCGTTTCAGTGTATGTGCATCATTCGGCAAATTAAAGAGAAACTCAACTAAAATCGAACCGAACTTTGATCCCAATTTTGGCAAACGTCTTACACCAACTTAAATTAACCAATTTTACCAACCAAGTTACATTTTATTACCAATTGTAACAATGAATGATGTGTTCAGCCTGCGGCAGGTCATTTTTTGTTTATTTTACAAAAACTTTAAGTGAAATCTTATTTGGTATATTGGCATTTTAGTGTATATGTATATGCCATGTATAAACAACTTTTTTAGTTTTTTTTTTTCAGATAAGAACTTTTTATTTTGCATATGTGACATCTCATGTGGCAGCTAACATAACAACCACCACTATCACAAGAGTAATTTACAGATAAAATCAGTTAAAATGAAGTTGGGGTTGCTAAAACTAGTAATGAACTGTATAATGATATGTGCATATGATAGGCGGTTCCTAAATCAGAAAAGGTGTGATGTTGTTTCAACTTCCTTCAGTTTGCACCAACTTTAAACATGATCAACACAAACAGATCACAAAAAATTTTTGGCAACAAAAAACAAGAAAAAGGAGAATGCATCAAAAGACATTAAAGCAAAGACTCAAGGGTCAGTACCAGTTGATCCAACCTGTGACATCTTTTGAGTGTCCAGTCAACTTCTTCATGATTGAAGGTGGTTCAGAAACAGTGCAAACTGTTATTGTTCCTTCTGTTGCTCCATAGGCAAGTATATCAGATGACATATGCCCAAACTTTATAACAGTAACTGCAAATAAAATTAAAACACTCACTGCATGAATTTAAAAGAAACTAAAAATTAAATTACCATAAAAAAATTAACTTGAAAGTTACCCATCGATTTGCATTCATCAAATATGCAATGCATTCCCACAAAAGAATATGCAGGTTCAACCTTTCGACGTGGGTTATCAAAATCACTTGAATTTGCACCAAAACTAACAGTACGGCTTAGTGCTTGACTTTCACGTATATCCTGAAAATATAACAGAGTATATAAAACGCACCAATAGGACTCTTTGGATTGCTAATTAAAACTCAATATCTGCTTATTGCCTTCTGAGACAGGGTTAGTTCCATAGAAAAAGCAACACACTTTCTCATTTTGCACGTAAAAGTTTGACATATTAGAAGTCACTGAGTTTGTTAATTTTATAAATGTCTACAAAATTAAGGGATGGAACGTTGGCTGCTTGTACAGACAGCACATATTTGAATGCCACTTAGCCATTCTTTTACATGTATGCCATGCATGCGCTTTTTTGCTGACCTTAACAAACTAACAAATAACAATTCTTAGAACCCTGCCAACAAAAAACCATCCATGCATGAAAAAAGAATCTATGTGGCATCCACATCAGCTAAAAGTGCCTGTGTGGTGTCCACAAATGTGCTGGGTGTGCTGGTAACAAGAAACATTTAACAGGTTTGTATAAATTTAATAACTTCAGGGATGATAACACTCCAAAGCTCCTTTGAGGAAATGTTTTGTGCAAAATTCGAGGTTTGTTGGTTTTTTTATGGTATTAACCCTATGATATAACAAATCATCAGATAAGCTGTTCCAGATACCCTCAAAATGCTTATCAGTTGTACTAAAAAGCAGTAATCATATAAAAAGCTTTAAGAAATCCCAAGCAACCCCTCATTATCCCAATATATATGTATTTAGGGTGATGAAAGCAGTAAAACCTACCCTGCTACCAGCCCAGCTTTCTGCCTCAAGTGCAAGGGAGAGTTGACTTGGAGAAGATATCCATCGCCCACTGATAAACCATCCACTAGATTAGCAATTATTGCAAATTCATAATAATCTACTTGCAGCTTTTCAAACCATATCCTAACTAGTGAGCAATCTAACATTGTGACAACATTTAATCCAACCGCATTACGCTCAGTGATGAAGAAGAAAATCATGATAACCTACTTGTATTTTTTTTCAACCATATTCTAACTAGCGAGCATACTAACAATGTCACTGCACCTTAATCCAACCACATTATCCTCATTGACAAACAAACTCATGACAATCTACTTGCAAATTTTCAAACCATATTCTAACCAGTGAACAAACTAACAACGTCACCGCATCTAAATCAACCACACTATGCTCAATGCTAAGCATCATCAGTTCCTAATAGAATATAATCAAGCTTTGCATTCATCATCTTACTATGAAACAAATCCACATAAAATAAAACAAAAACAAGTAAAAACTTCAGCCACCTGGTTCCAGGAGTGCTAGTTCGACTAGGCATTTGCGAATTCAACCAATTATCCGGCCTGTTGATGAAATTACGATACGCCACGTATCCTTTGCCATTGCATCTCCAATCCTAATAACAACAACACATATCAACATCTACACTCACTAATTATCAAACGAAGCATCAAATCGAATTGAAATACCTTCCGGCGAAGAAGGCCTGCTTTGGCCTTGCGAAAGAGAAGAATACGGCGAATTCCGATGTAATTAGGATCGGAATCGGCGGGACAGGGTTGAAGCAAACAGCTAAACCTCTCTGGATCTTCGGTTACGTCCTTCTTTTTCTTCTCATTTTCATCGATCGTCTGATCCGCCATCTCTACGATCCTTCATTCAGCACATATCTAGGATTTCTAATTCGTTACAGATCGAATCGCATCTACAATTTTGCAGACAAATCGAAGTTTCACGGGAGTTTGAAATTGGCGTTGACAACGAGAGCATGTGCCGTTTCGTTCATCGGTCTACGGTCAGTCCCTGACGGTAAAGTTAATAGTTAATTAGTTATGCTTCTTGACACGTGGCCGTCCACCGTTAAATTATTAGATCTGTGTATACATACTTGTTGAGTTATTTATTGGGTTAAGGGAAAAACTTTTTTTTTTTTTTTGTTTTTGCTGACAACGAAAGCAAAATTTTATTAAAAATACATCAAGCAACTGACCCAGTAAAATCCCACCGACAGCAAAGCTATAAGTAGGGTCTGGGGAGGGTGGGATGTAGGCACACCGTACCTCTATCCAAAGGAATAAAAATGTGGCTTCTAGAGAGACCCTCGGCTCTAAGTACATGTGTATGAAGCAAAATAAAGGAAATCAAAGTTTAACAGTTATATAAAAACTACTACTAATTATAATAATATTAATAATAAGATCACAGTTTAACAGCTATATAAAAGCTAATAATAATTATAATAATAATAATATATGTAAGGGAAATACCATTATGGTATGTGACCTAAATAAGTTAATTCTAAGCCCTAAGGTATTCAATTCTCTCTAAAAATCCTTAACTTTAATTCTACTTCTCCACGAATTCCTATCCTCAACCATGTCCTCGGAGAGGTTTAGGTCTATCAAATCATGCCTAATCCTCTCATCCCAAGTCAATTTCGGTCGTCCTCTACCCCTCCTCTCCTCTATAGTAATGTTTTCTACGGATCTAACAGGATTCGTCGTCTGTCTTCTCTTTACATGTCCAAACCATCTCAATCTCCACTCTCTTATCTTGTCTGCTATGTTCGCCACCCCTAATCTCTCGCGAAACTCAACGTTTCTTATTCGGTCTAGCCTTGTGTGCCCACACATCCAACGTAGCATTCTCATTTCTGCTACCTCCATCTTCCGCACTTGTGCCTTCTTGATGGCCCAACAATCTGTTCCATATAGCATTGCAGGTCTAACTGCCACCCTATAGAATTTTCCCTTTAGTTTAGTCGGGAAACTCTTGTCGCACAATATACCTGTGGCTGCTTTCCATCTACACCATCCTACCTGAACTCGGTGGGTCACATCACTGTCTAATTCCCCATCGCTCTGTACAAATGATCCTAAATACTTGAACTTCGTTACCTGCGGGACCACCTGACCTTCAATTGTGATCTGTGCGTCTTCATTGTCGTTTATCCCACCAAAATCACAGTGGAGGTACTCCGTCTTAGATAGGCTAATCTTTAAACCTTTTGTCTCTAAGGTTGTTCGCCACTCCTCAAGCCTCATGTTTAGATCTTGTTTTTTCTCAGCAAGTAACACAATATCGTCTGCGAACATCATGCACCACGGGAGAGTCCCCTGAATCGACTTTGACAACTCATCCAAGACTACTGCAAAAAGAAACGGGCTCAACGCTGACCCCTGGTGAAGACCTACCTCTACAGGAAAGAAATCAGTATCCCCCACTGGCGCACGGACACTTGTTTCACTCCTGGTATACATATCCATAATTATCTCTATGTATTTCCTGGGCACTCTTCTACCCTCCAAGCACTCCCAGAGCACCTGTCGTAGCACACTGTCGTAGGCCTTTTCTAGGACAATAAACACCATATGTAGATCACGCTTCTTCTCCCTATACTTTTCCATTAATCTTCTTATAAGGTGTATTGCCTCTGTGGTGGAACAGCCCGGCATGAAGCCAAATTGGTTGACCGTAACCTGAGTTTCTCGTCTAAGTCTACCCTCAATCACTCTTTCCCATAGCTTCATAGTATGACTTAGTAGTTTGATTCCTCGGTAGTTACCACAACATTGGGCGTCTCCTTTGTTCTTATAGATAGGAACTACAACGCTGCTCCTCCACTGGTCTGGCATCTTACCTGATTTGAGAATACTATTGAACAGAGTAGTTAACCACATGACTCCTTCCTCCCCCAGACACTTCCACACCTCGATGGGTATGTTGTCTGGGCCAACCGCCTTAGACCTTCCCATCCTCCTAAGTGCATCCTTCACCTCTTCTCGTGTGATCCGTCGGCAGTAGCAGTTATTCGATTGTTGTCGTTGAAAGTTTGTGTTGTCATGTTCTTCTTGGAAAGCTCTCCCATTGTTAAAAAGATTGTGGAAGTAGGTTTGCCATCTTAGCTTGATGTCCTGCTCCTTGACCAGTACATGCCCATCTGTATCCTTTATGAACTTCACCGGTCCTAGATCTTGCCTTCTACGCTCCCTGGCTTTGGCAATCTTAAACATAGCATGTTCCCCCTCTTTTGTTTCTAGACTTTCATACATCCGTTTAAAGGCCGTCTTCTTTGCTTCCGCCACTGCCTTCTTCGCCTCTATCTTGGCCGTTTTGTAGTTGTCCCTCAATTCCCCTCGCTCCTCCTCATTCGTGCACCTCATTAACTCCCTAAAACATCCTTGTTTGTCCCTTATCTTGTCTTGCACCGCGTCATTCCACCACCAAGCCTCCTTATGCCCACTTGTTTTTCCTGTTGTGACCCCGAGAGTCTCCTTTGCTACTTGGATGATCTTTGTCTCCATAGCTTCCCATATATGAGTTGAGTCCCCATTTAGTCGAGCCCGCGTATGCAGCATGAGTTTATCCTTAAACAGTAGGAGATTTTCGTCCTTCAAATTTCCTCATCGAATTCTCGGTGTACCTTTCTTCTCTCGAACAGTCAGCTTATTTATGAAGGCTATATCTGTCACTAGTAGTCGATGTTGAGTCACAACTGCCTCCCCAGGTATGACTTTGCAGTCCTTCCACCAACGTCGGTCTCCTTGCCTCATCAAAAGGTAGTCAATTTGCGTGTCGCGTCCGCCACTGCTAAAAGTGATTAAATGAGAATCTTGTTTCCTAAAATAAGAATTTATAATACCTAGGTCATGTGCCACCGCAAACTCTAGAAGATCTGTTCCGGTCTCATTCCTATCACCAAAACCGAAACCCCCATGAACGGCTTGAAAACCATCGTTAGCCTTACCAATGTGTCCATTAAAATCTCCTCCTATGCAAATCCTCTCCCCCCTATGTATGCCCCCTACCACTGCGTCTAGGCAATCCCAAAATTCTCTCTTTTCCTGATCCCCTAGGCCTACATGAGGCGCGTAGGCGGAGACTACTGCCACTACTTCCTCTCCTAGTACTAATTTCAACACCATAATCCTGTCATTATGTCTTATCACCTCCACCACACTAGTGTGTATTTCCTTAGCCACTTGAAACCCCACTCCATTCCTAGCTCCATCAGACCCCGAGTACCACAACTTATACCCATTACACTCAGCCCCTCTATGTCCTTTCCACTTAGTCTCCTGGAGGCTTGCTATCTGAACCCTACGTCTTTTAAGCACATCTACCAATTCTAGCAACTTACCATTTAATGTTCCTACATTCCAAGAAGCCAAACGCAATATACGCTCCCTATCTTTACTCTTTCCTACACCCCTCGTTTCAGGACATGGTCTCAAGTAATACTCATGGTTCCTACGCTCTATGGTTGCAACTAATCACACAAACACAAGCAATAGAACACCAAATCAATAATAATAATAATAATAATAATAATAATAATAATAGTAACAAAAACTAATAATAATAATAATAATAATAATAATAATAGTGTGTAGCAATAACAATAATAGTCAAGAGATCTTAAAATGAAAATAAACTCCAAAGATCCGGATCACGTATGTTCTAATG